>NW_027507758.1:579788408-581274149 GCF_037356315.1 Lithobates pipiens
CAAATATCGATTGGCATAGGAAAAGGCAACGTAGCAGAGGATGGTTTCGATCCATCGACCTCTGGGTTATGGGCCCAGCACGCTTCCGCTGCGCCACTCTGCTCTTGTCGCTGACCATCCTCATGGATTTCGACAAGCGAATCCCAAGTCAAGCGTGGGCGAGAGCTGGACTCTCCTAGGCCAGCTGAGCGAGGGTGGTGGCGCCTGGCCCGGCGTGGAGCATTGGTGGTTCAGTGGTAGAATTCTCGCCTGCCACGCGGGAGGCCCGGGTTCGATTCCCGGCCAATGCAATTATGGGCTCTTGGTGTTTGTAGCTCTCTCCCCCAATTTCCAGCCCCATGGAATGCCTCAAGGCCCAAGGTGTTTCTTGTCGAGAATGTATTAGGCGGTGTGAGTGCTTTTTGAAACCACCTTCTCCCAATGACATCATTGAAACCCATGGGGCCATACTTCAGAAGGGGCTCAGTTGTCCAAGGTCTTGGGGGAGTGGCTCTCCTGGTGTCTAGCGGCCAGAGCAAGTTGTGGATTTAGCAAAACTGCCTATAGTTTACACATAGCCCAGGAGAGGACAGGGATCAGCCATAGCACAAGCAACAACCTCAAGCAACAACCTCAAGCAACAACCTCAAGCAAAGGGGGATTAGCTCAAATGGTAGAGCGCTCGCTTAGCATGCTAGAGGTAGCGGGATCGATGCCCGCATTCTCCAAATGCAGCTTTCCTGATTTGCCAGGAGACACCTTGCTTTTGTGTTTGATGTTGAAGCTTGGAACCGAGCGCCGTGAGCAACATGGGAAGCCGGAGTCCTCATCATAACGCGTGCCAAGGCGTTGCCACGTTTTTGTGGTGGCAACTGTGGCTTCAGCCAAAGTCACGTAGGCAGTGTTGGACAAAAGCAATCTAGTAAACAAAGCACGAGCAGGCCTCCATGGCCAAGAGACAATATTTCATTAGCGCAAAAGGTGCCAGTGCCATGCTTACGCTGAGAGCTTTGGACTCGTTGAATCACCTGAATCAGGTTCAACTTCTCTTTGTGTGCGAAAGAAAGGCCTTTGGGCCCGCACGCAAGCAAATATCGATTGGCATAGGAAAAGGCAACGTAGCAGAGGATGGTTTCGATCCATCGACCTCTGGGTTATGGGCCCAGCACGCTTCCGCTGCGCCACTCTGCTCTTGTCGCTGACCAACCTCAACAACCACATGTGGATGTAGTTTGCCAGCGATTCCCACGGGGAGTGGGTCCATGTGGCAAAGTCACAATGTAGACGACTAGGCGTTTCCATTGATTTTCGACCAGCGAATCCCAAGTCAAGCGTGGGCGAGAGCTGGACTCTCCTAGACCAGCTGAGCGAGGGTGGTGGCAAGTGGCCCGGCGTGGAGCATTGGTGGTTCAGTGGTAGAATTCTCGCCTGCCACGCGGGAGGCCCGGGTTCGTTTCCCGGCCAATGCAATTATGGGCTCTTTGTGTTTGCAGCGCTCTCCCCCAATTTCCAGCCCCGTGGAGTGCATCAAGGCACAAGGTGTTTCTTGTCGAGAATGTACTAGGCGGTGTGAGTGCTTTTTGAAACCAGCCTTCTCCCAATTACATCATTGAAACCCATGGGGCCATACCTCTGAAGGGGCTCAGTTGTCAAAGGTCGTAGGAGGGAAAAAAAAGGGGGGTGCAAACCTTCTACGCTAGGAAAGCGGGTGGCTCTCCTGGTGTCTAGCGGCCAGAGCAGGTTGTGGATTTCGCAAAACTGACTATATTTTACACATAGCCCAGGAGAGGACAGGGATCAGCCATAGCGCAAGCAACACACTCGAGCAAAGGGGGATTAGCTCAAGTGGCAGAGCGCTCGCTTTGCATGCGAGAGGTAGCGGGATCGATGCCCGCATTCTCCAAACGCAGCTTTCCTGGTTTCACGGGAGGCACCTTGCTTTTGTGTTTGATGTTGAAGCTTGGAACCGAGCTCCGTGAGCAACATGGGAAGCCGGAGTGCTCCTCATAACATGTGCCAAGGCATTGCCACGTTTTTGTGGTGGCATCTGTGGCTTCAGCCAAAGTCACGTAGGCAGTATTGGACAAAAGCAATCAATTAAAGAAAGCACGACCAGGCTTCCATGGCCAAGAGACAATATTCCATTAGGGGGAAAGGTGCCAGTGCCATGCTTACGCTGAGAGCTTTGGACTCGTTGAATCACCTGAATCAGGTTCAACTTCTCTTTGTGTGCAAAAGAAAGGCCTTTGGGCCCGCAAGCAAATATCGATTGGCATAGGAAAAGGCAACGTAGCAGAGGATGGTTTCGATCCATCGACCTCTGGGTTATGGGCCCAGCACGCTTCCGCTGCGCCACTCTGCTCTTGTCGCTGACCATCCTCATGGATTTCGACAAGCGAATCCCAAGTCAAGCGTGGGCGAGAGCTGGACTCTCCTAGGCCAGCTGAGCGAGGGTGGTGGCGCCTGGCCCGGCGTGGAGCATTGGTGGTTCAGTGGTAGAATTCTCGCCTGCCACGCGGGAGGCCCGGGTTCGATTCCCGGCCAATGCAATTATGGGCTCTTGGTGTTTGTAGCTCTCTCCCCCAATTTCCAGCCCCATGGAATGCCTCAAGGCACAAGGTGTTTCTTGTCGAGAATGTATTAGGCGGTGTGAGTGCTTTTTGAAACCACCTTCTCCCAATGACATCATTGAAACCCATGGGGCCATACTTCAGAAGGGGCTCAGTTGTCCAAGGTCTTGGGGGAGTGGCTCTCCTGGTGTCTAGCGGCCAGAGCAAGTTGTGGATTTAGCAAAACTGCCTATAGTTTACACATAGCCCAGGAGAGGACAGGGATCAGCCATAGCACAAGCAACAACCTCAAGCAAAGGGGGATTAGCTCAAATGGTAGAGCGCTCGCTTAGCATGCGAGAGGTAGCGGGATCGATGCCCGCATTCTCCAAATGCAGCTTTCCTGATTTGCCAGGAGACACCTTGCTTTTGTGTTTGATGTTGAAGCTTGGAACCGAGCGCCGTGAGCAACATGGGAAGCCGGAGTCCTCCTCATAACGCGTGCCAAGGCGTTGCCACGTTTTTGTGGTGGCAACTGTGGCTTCAGCCAAAGTCACGTAGGCAGTGTTGGACAAAAGCAATCTAGTAAACAAAGCACGAGCAGGCCTCCATGGCCAAGAGACAATATTTCATTAGCGCAAAAGGTGCCAGTGCCATGCTTACGCTGAGAGCTTTGGACTCGTTGAATCACCTGAATCAGGTTCAACTTCTCTTTGTGTGCGAAAGAAAGGCCTTTGGGCCCGCACGCAAGCAAATATCGATTGGCATAGGAAAAGGCAACGTAGCAGAGGATGGTTTCGATCCATCGACCTCTGGGTTATGGGCCCAGCACGCTTCCGCTGCGCCACTCTGCTCTTGTCGCTGACCAACCTCAACAACCACATGTGGATGTAGTTTGCCAGCGATTCCCACGGGGAGTGGGTCCATGTGGCAAAGTCACAATGTAGACGACTAGGCGTTTCCATTGATTTTCGACCAGCGAATCCCAAGTCAAGCGTGGGCGAGAGCTGGACTCTCCTAGACCAGCTGAGTGAGGGTGGTGGCAAGTGGCCCGGCGTGGAGCATTGGTGGTTCAGTGGTAGAATTCTCGCCTGCCACGCGGGAGGCCCGGGTTCGATTCCCGGCCAATGCAATTATGGGCTCTTTGTGTTTGCAGCGCTCTCCCCCAATTTCCAGCCCCGTGGAGTGCATCAAGGCACAAGGTGTTTCTTGTCGAGAATGTACTAGGCGGTGTGAGTGCTTTTTGAAACCAGCCTTCTCCCAATTACATCATTGAAACCCATGGGGCCATACCTCTGAAGGGGCTCAGTTGTCAAAGGTCGTAGGAGGGAAAAAAAAGGGGGGTGCAAACCTTCTACGCTAGGAAAGCGGGTGGCTCTCCTGGTGTCTAGCGGCCAGAGCAGGTTGTGGATTTCGCAAAACTGACTATATTTTACACATAGCCCAGGAGAGGACAGGGATCAGCCATAGCGCAAGCAACACACTCGAGCAAAGGGGGATTAGCTCAAGTGGCAGAGCGCTCGCTTTGCATGCGAGAGGTAGCGGGATCGATGCCCGCATTCTCCAAACGCAGCTTTCCTGGTTTCACGGGAGGCACCTTGCTTTTGTGTTTGATGTTGAAGCTTGGAACCGAGCGCCGTGAGCAACATGGGAAGCCGGAGTGCTCCTCATAACATGTGCCAAGGCATTGCCACGTTTTTGTGGTGGCATCTGTGGCTTCAGCCAAAGTCACGTAGGCAGTATTGGACAAAAGCAATCAATTAAAGAAAGCACGACCAGGCTTCCATGGCCAAGAGACAATATTCCATTAGGGGGAAAGGTGCCAGTGCCATGCTTACGCTGAGAGCTTTGGACTCGTTGAATCACCTGAATCAGGTTCAACTTCTCTTTGTGTGCGAAAGAAAGGCCTTTGGGCCCGCAAGCAAATATCGATTGGCATAGGAAAAGGCAACGTAGCAGAGGATGGTTTCGATCCATCGACCTCTGGGTTATGGGCCCAGCACGCTTCCGCTGCGCCACTCTGCTCTTGTCGCTGACCATCCTCATGGATTTCGACAAGCGAATCCCAAGTCAAGCGTGGGCGAGAGCTGGACTCTCCTAGGCCAGCTGAGCGAGGGTGGTGGCGCCTGGCCCGGCGTGGAGCATTGGTGGTTCAGTGGTAGAATTCTCGCCTGCCACGCGGGAGGCCCGGGTTCGATTCCCGGCCAATGCAATTATGGGCTCTTGGTGTTTGTAGCTCTCTCCCCCAATTTCCAGCCCCATGGAATGCCTCAAGGCACAAGGTGTTTCTTGTCGAGAATGTATTAGGCGGTGTGAGTGCTTTTTGAAACCACCTTCTCCCAATGACATCATTGAAACCCATGGGGCCATACTTCAGAAGGGGCTCAGTTGTCCAAGGTCTTGGGGGAGTGGCTCTCCTGGTGTCTAGCGGCCAGAGCAAGTTGTGGATTTAGCAAAACTGCCTATAGTTTACACATAGCCCAGGAGAGGACAGGGATCAGCCATAGCACAAGCAACAACCTCAAGCAAAGGGGGATTAGCTCAAATGGTAGAGCGCTCGCTTAGCATGCGAGAGGTAGCGGGATCGATGCCCGCCTTCTCCAAATGCAGCTTTCCTGATTTGCCAGGAGACACCTTGCTTTTGTGTTTGATGTTGAAGCTTGGAACCGAGCGCCGTGAGCAACATGGGAAGCCGGAGTCCTCATCATAACGCGTGCCAAGGCGTTGCCACGTTTTTGTGGTGGCAACTGTGGCTTCAGCCAAAGTCACGTAGGCAGTGTTGGACAAAAGCAATCTAGTAAACAAAGCACGAGCAGGCCTCCATGGCCAAGAGACAATATTTCATTAGCGCAAAAGGTGCCAGTGCCATGCTTACGCTGAGAGCTTTGGACTCGTTGAATCACCTGAATCAGGTTCAACTTCTCTTTGTGTGCGAAAGAAAGGCCTTTGGGCCCGCACGCAAGCAAATATCGATTGGCATAGGAAAAGGCAACGTAGCAGAGGATGGTTTCGATCCATCGACCTCTGGTTTATGGGCCCAGCACGCTTCCGCTGCGCCACTCTGCTCTTGTCGCTGACCAACCTCAACAACCACATGTGGATGTAGTTTGCCAGCGATTCCCACGGGGAGTGGGTCCATGTGGCAAAGTCACAATGTAGACGACTAGGCGTTTCCATTGATTTTCGACCAGCGAATCCCAAGTCAAGCGTGGGCGAGAGCTGGACTCTCCTAGACCAGCTGAGCGAGGGTGGTGGCAAGTGGCCCGGCGTGGAGCATTGGTGGTTCAGTGGTAGAATTCTCGCCTGCCACGCGGGAGGCCCGGGTTCGATTCCCGGCCAATGCAATTATGGGCTCTTTGTGTTTGCAGCGCTCTCCCCCAATTTCCAGCCCCGTGGAGTGCATCAAGGCACAAGGTGTTTCTTGTCGAGAATGTACTAGGCGGTGTGAGTGCTTTTTGAAACCAGCCTTCTCCCAATTACATCATTGAAACCCATGGGGCCATACCTCTGAAGGGGCTCAGTTGTCAAAGGTCGTAGGAGGGAAAAAAAAGGGGGGTGCAAACCTTCTACGCTAGGAAAGCGGGTGGCTCTCCTGGTGTCTAGCGGCCAGAGCAGGTTGTGGATTTCGCAAAACTGACTATATTTTACACATAGCCCAGGAGAGGACAGGGATCAGCCATAGCGCAAGCAACACACTCGAGCAAAGGGGGATTAGCTCAAGTGGCAGAGCGCTCGCTTTGCATGCGAGAGGTAGCGGGATCGATGCCCGCATTCTCCAAACGCAGCTTTCCTGGTTTCACGGGAGGCACCTTGCTTTTGTGTTTGATGTTGAAGCTTGGAACCGAGCGCCGTGAGCAACATGGGAAGCCGGAGTGCTCCTCATAACATGTGCCAAGGCATTGCCACGTTTTTGTGGTGGCATCTGTGGCTTCAGCCAAAGTCACGTAGGCAGTATTGGACAAAAGCAATCAATTAAAGAAAGCACGACCAGGCTTCCATGGCCAAGAGACAATATTCCATTAGGGGGAAAGGTGCCAGTGCCATGCTTACGCTGAGAGCTTTGGACTCGTTGAATCACCTGAATCAGGTTCAACTTCTCTTTGTGTGCGAAAGAAAGGCCTTTGGGCCCGCAAGCAAATATCGATTGGCATAGGAAAAGGCAACGTAGCAGAGGATGGTTTCGATCCATCGACCTCTGGGTTATGGGCCCAGCACGCTTCCGCTGCGCCACTCTGCTCTTGTCGCTGACCATCCTCATGGATTTCGACAAGCGAATCCCAAGTCAAGCGTGGGCGAGAGCTGGACTCTCCTAGGCCAGCTGAGCGAGGGTGGTGGCGCCTGGCCCGGCGTGGAGCATTGGTGGTTCAGTGGTAGAATTCTCGCCTGCCACGCGGGAGGCCCGGGTTCGATTCCCGGCCAATGCAATTATGGGCTCTTGGTGTTTGTAGCTCTCTCCCCCAATTTCCAGCCCCATGGAATGCCTCAAGGCACAAGGTGTTTCTTGTCGAGAATGTATTAGGCGGTGTGAGTGCTTTTTGAAACCACCTTCTCCCAATGACACCATTGAAACCCATGGGGCCATACTTCAGAAGGGGCTCAGTTGTCCAAGGTCTTGGGGGAGTGGCTCTCCTGGTGTCTAGCGGCCAGAGCAAGTTGTGGATTTAGCAAAACTGCCTATAGTTTACACATAGCCCAGGAGAGGACAGGGATCAGCCATAGCACAAGCAACAACCTCAAGCAAAGGGGGATTAGCTCAAATGGTAGAGCGCTCGCTTAGCATGCGAGAGGTAGCGGGATCGATGCCCGCATTCTCCAAATGCAGCTTTCCTGATTTGCCAGGAGACACCTTGCTTTTGTGTTTGATGTTGAAGCTTGGAACCGAGCGCCGTGAGCAACATGGGAAGCCGGAGTCCTCCTCATAACGCGTGCCAAGGCGTTGCCACATTTTTGTGGTGGCAACTGTGGCTTCAGCCAAAGTCACGTAGGCAGTGTTGGACAAAAGCAATCTAGTAAACAAAGCACGAGCAGGCCTCCATGGCCAAGAGACAATATTTCATTAGCGCAAAAGGTGCCAGTGCCATGCTTACGCTGAGAGCTTTGGACTCGTTGAATCACCTGAATCAGGTTCAACTTCTCTTTGTGTGCGAAAGAAAGGCCTTTGGGCCCGCACGCAAGCAAATATCGATTGGCATAGGAAAAGGCAACGTAGCAGAGGATGGTTTCGATCCATCGACCTCTGGGTTATGGGCCCAGCACGCTTCCGCTGCGCCACTCTGCTCTTGTCGCTGACCAACCTCAACAACCACATGTGGATGTAGTTTGCCAGCGATTCCCACGGGGAGTGGGTCCATGTGGCAAAGTCACAATGTAGACGACTAGGCGTTTCCATTGATTTTCGACCAGCGAATCCCAAGTCAAGCGTGGGCGAGAGCTGGACTCTCCTAGACCAGCTGAGCGAGGGTGGTGGCGCCTGGCCCGGCGTGGAGCATTGGTGGTTCAGTGGTAGAATTCTCGCCTGCCACGCGGGAGGCCCGGGTTCGATTCCCGGCCAATGCAATTATGGGCTCTTTGTGTTTGCAGCGCTCTCCCCCAATTTCCAGCCCCGTGGAGTGCATCAAGGCACAAGGTGTTTCTTGTCGAGAATGTACTAGGCGGTGTGAGTGCTTTTTGAAACCAGCCTTCTCCCAATTACATCATTGAAACCCATGGGGCCATACCTCTGAAGGGGCTCAGTTGTCAAAGGTCGTAGGAGGGAAAAAAAAGGGGGGTGCAAACCTTCTACGCTAGGAAAGCGGGTGGCTCTCCTGGTGTCTAGCGGCCAGAGCAGGTTGTGGATTTCGCAAAACTGACTATATTTTACACATAGCCCAGGAGAGGACAGGGATCAGCCATAGCGCAAGCAACACACTCGAGCAAAGGGGGATTAGCTCAAGTGGCAGAGCGCTCGCTTTGCATGCGAGAGGTAGCGGGATCGATGCCCGCATTCTCCAAACGCAGCTTTCCTGGTTTCACGGGAGGCACCTTGCTTTTGTGTTTGATGTTGAAGCTTGGAACCGAGCGCCGTGAGCAACATGGGAAGCTGGAGTGCTCCTCATAACATGTGCCAAGGCATTGCCACGTTTTTGTGGTGGCATCTGTGGCTTCAGCCAAAGTCACGTAGGCAGTATTGGACAAAAGCAATCAATTAAAGAAAGCACGACCAGGCTTCCATGGCCAAGAGACAATATTCCATTAGGGGGAAAGGTGCCAGTGCCATGCTTACGCTGAGAGCTTTGGACTCGTTGAATCACCTGAATCAGGTTCAACTTCTCTTTGTGTGCGAAAGAAAGGCCTTTGGGCCCGCAAGCAAATATCGATTGGCATAGGAAAAGGCAACGTAGCAGAGGATGGTTTCGATCCATCGACCTCTGGGTTATGGGCCCAGCACGCTTCCGCTGCGCCACTCTGCTCTTGTCGCTGACCATCCTCATGGATTTCGACAAGCGAATCCCAAGTCAAGCGTGGGCGAGAGCTGGACTCTCCTAGGCCAGCTGAGCGAGGGTGGTGGCGCCTGGCCCGGCGTGGAGCATTGGTGGTTCAGTGGTAGAATTCTTGCCTGCCATGCGGGAGGCCCGGGTTCGATTCCCGGCCAATGCAATTATGGGCTCTTGGTGTTTGTAGCTCTCTCCCCCAATTTCCAGCCCCATGGAATGCCTCAAGGCACAAGGTGTTTCTTGTCGAGAATGTATTAGGCGGTGTGAGTGCTTTTTGAAACCACCTTCTCCCAATGACATCATTGAAACCCATGGGGCCATACTTCAGAAGGGGCTCAGTTGTCCAAGGTCTTGGGGGAGTGGCCCTCCTGGTGTCTAGCGGCCAGA
This sequence comes from Lithobates pipiens, assembly GCF_037356315.1. Taxonomy (NCBI): domain Eukaryota; kingdom Metazoa; phylum Chordata; class Amphibia; order Anura; family Ranidae; genus Lithobates; species Lithobates pipiens. The sequence continues at coordinate 579,797,797 of NW_027507758.1, forward strand.
GCAAGTTGTGGATTTAGCAAAACTGCCTAGAGTTTACACATAGCCCAGGAGAGGACAGGGATCAGCCATAGCACAAGCAACAACCTCAAGCAAAGGGGGATTAGCTCAAATGGTAGAGCGCTCGCTTAGCATGCGAGAGGTAGCGGGATCGATGCCCGCATTCTCCAAATGCAGCTTTCCTGATTTGCCAGGAGACACCTTGCTTTTGTGTTTGATGTTGAAGCTTGGAACCGAGCGCCGTGAGCAACATGGGAAGCCGGAGTCCTCCTCATAACGCGTGCCAAGGCGTTGCCACGTTTTTGTGGTGGCAACTGTGGCTTCAGCCAAAGTCACGTAGGCAGTGTTGGACAAAAGCAATCTAGTAAACAAAGCACGAGCAGGCCTCCATGGCCAAGAGACAATATTTCATTAGCGCAAAAGGTGCCAGTGCCATGCTTACGCTGAGAGCTTTGGACTCGTTGAATCACCTGAATCAGGTTCAACTTCTCTTTGTGTGCGAAAGAAAGGCCTTTGGGCCCGCACGCAAGCAAATATCGATTGGCATAGGAAAAGGCAACGTAGCAGAGGATGGTTTCGATCCATCGACCTCTGGGTTATGGGCCCAGCACGCTTCCGCTGCGCCACTCTGCTCTTGTCGCTGACCAACCTCAACAACCACATGTGGATGTAGTTTGCCAGCGATTCCCACGGGGAGTGGGTCCATGTGGCAAAGTCACAATGTAGACGACTAGGCGTTTCCATTGATTTTCGACCAGCGAATCCCAAGTCAAGCGTGGGCGAGAGCTGGACTCTCCTAGACCAGCTGAGCGAGGGTGGTGGCAAGTGGCCCGGCGTGGAGCATTGGTGGTTCAGTGGTAGAATTCTCGCCTGCCACGCGGGAGGCCCGGGTTCGATTCCCGGCCAATGCAATTATGGGCTCTTTGTGTTTGCAGCGCTCTCCCCCAATTTCCAGCCCCGTGGAGTGCATCAAGGCACAAGGTGTTTCTTGTCGAGAATGTACTAGGCGGTGTGAGTGCTTTTTGAAACCAGCCTTCTCCCAATTACATCATTGAAACCCATGGGGCCATACCTCTGAAGGGGCTCAGTTGTCAAAGGTCGTAGGAGGGAAAAAAAAGGGGGGTGCAAACCTTCTACGCTAGGAAAGCGGGTGGCTCTCCTGGTGTCTAGCGGCCAGAGCAGGTTGTGGATTTCGCAAAACTGACTATATTTTACACATAGCCCAGGAGAGGACAGGGATCAGCCATAGCGCAAGCAACACACTCGAGCAAAGGGGGATTAGCTCAAGTGGCAGAGCGCTCGCTTTGCATGCGAGAGGTAGCGGGATCGATGCCCGCATTCTCCAAACGCAGCTTTCCTGGTTTCACGGGAGGCACCTTGCTTTTGTGTTTGATGTTGAAGCTTGGAACCGAGCGCCGTGAGCAACATGGGAAGCCGGAGTGCTCCTCATAACATGTGCCAAGGCATTGCCACGTTTTTGTGGTGGCATCTGTGGCTTCAGCCAAAGTCACGTAGGCAGTATTGGACAAAAGCAATCAATTAAAGAAAGCACGACCAGGCTTCCATGGCCAAGAGACAATATTCCATTAGGGGGAAAGGTGCCAGTGCCATGCTTACGCTGAGAGCTTTGGACTCGTTGAATCACCTGAATCAGGTTCAACTTCTCTTTGTGTGCGAAAGAAAGGCCTTTGGGCCCGCAAGCAAATATCGATTGGCATAGGAAAAGGCAACGTAGCAGAGGATGGTTTCGATCCATCGACCTCTGGGTTATGGGCCCAGCACGCTTCCGCTGCGCCACTCTGCTCTTGTCGCTGACCATCCTCATGGATTTCGACAAGCGAATCCCAAGTCAAGCGTGGGCGAGAGCTGGACTCTCCTAGGCCAGCTGAGCGAGGGTGGTGGCGCCTGGCCCGGCGTGGAGCATTGGTGGTTCAGTGGTAGAATTCTCGCCTGCCACGCGGGAGGCCCGGGTTCGATTCCCGGCCAATGCAATTATGGGCTCTTGGTGTTTGTAGCTCTCTCCCCCAATTTCCAGCCCCATGGAATGCCTCAAGGCACAAGGTGTTTCTTGTCGAGAATGTATTAGGCGGTGTGAGTGCTTTTTGAAACCACCTTCTCCCAATGACATCATTGAAACCCATGGGGCCATACTTCAGAAGGGGCTCAGTTGTCCAAGGTCTTGGGGGAGTGGCTCTCCTGGTGTCTAGCGGCCAGAGCAAGTTGTGGATTTAGCAAAACTGCCTATAGTTTACACATAGCCCAGGAGAGGACAGGGATCAGCCATAGCACAAGCAACAACCTCAAGCAAAGGGGGATTAGCTCAAATGGTAGAGCGCTCGCTTAGCATGCGAGAGGTAGCGGGATCGATGCCCGCATTCTCCAAATGCAGCTTTCCTGATTTGCCAGGAGACACCTTGCTTTTGTGTTTGATGTTGAAGCTTGGAACCGAGCGCCGTGAGCAACATGGGAAGCCGGAGTCCTCCTCATAACGCGTGCCAAGGCGTTGCCACGTTTTTGTGGTGGCAACTGTGGCTTCAGCCAAAGTCACGTAGGCAGTGTTGGACAAAAGCAATCTAGTAAACAAAGCACGAGCAGGCCTCCATGGCCAAGAGACAATATTTCATTAGCGCAAAAGGTGCCAGTGCCATGCTTACGCTGAGAGCTTTGGACTCGTTGAATCACCTGAATCAGGTTCAACTTCTCTTTGTGTGCGAAAGAAAGGCCTTTGGGCCCGCACGCAAGCAAATATCGATTGGCATAGGAAAAGGCAACGTAGCAGAGGATGGTTTCGATCCATCGACCTCTGGGTTATGGGCCCAGCACGCTTCCGCTGCGCCACTCTGCTCTTGTCGCTGACCAACCTCAACAACCACATGTGGATGTAGTTTGCCAGCGATTCCCACGGGGAATGGGTCCATGTGGCAAAGTCACAATGTAGACGACTAGGCGTTTCCATTGATTTTCGACCAGCGAATCCCAAGTCAAGCGTGGGCGAGAGCTGGACTCTCCTAGACCAGCTGAGCGAGGGTGGTGGCAAGTGGCCCGGCGTGGAGCATTGGTGGTTCAGTGGTAGAATTCTCGCCTGCCACGCGGGAGGCCCGGGTTCGATTCCCGGCCAATGCAATTATGGGCTCTTTGTGTTTGCAGCGCTCTCCCCCAATTTCCAGCCCCGTGGAGTGCATCAAGGCACAAGGTGTTTCTTGTCGAGAATGTACTAGGCGGTGTGAGTGCTTTTTGAAACCAGCCTTCTCCCAATTACATCATTGAAACCCATGGGGCCATACCTCTGAAGGGGCTCAGTTGTCAAAGGTCGTAGGAGGGAAAAAAAAGGGGGGTGCAAACCTTCTACGCTAGGAAAGCGGGTGGCTCTCCTGGTGTCTAGCGGCCAGAGCAGGTTGTGGATTTCGCAAAACTGACTATATTTTACACATAGCCCAGGAGAGGACAGGGATCAGCCATAGCGCAAGCAACACACTCGAGCAAAGGGGGATTAGCTCAAGTTGCAGAGCACTCGCTTTGCATGCGAGAGGTAGCGGGATCGATGCCCGCATTCTCCAAACGCAGCTTTCCTGGTTTCACGGGAGGCACCTTGCTTTTGTGTTTGATGTTGAAGCTTGGAACCGAGCGCCGTGAGCAACATGGGAAGCCGGAGTGCTCCTCATAACATGTGCCAAGGCATTGCCACGTTTTTGTGGTGGCATCTGTGGCTTCAGCCAAAGTCACGTAGGCAGTATTGGACAAAAGCAATCAATTAAAGAAAGCACGACCAGGCTTCCATGGCCAAGAGACAATATTCCATTAGGGGGAAAGGTGCCAGTGCCATGCTTACGCTGAGAGCTTTGGACTCGTTGAATCACCTGAATCAGGTTCAACTTCTCTTTGTGTGCGAAAGAAAGGCCTTTGGGCCCGCAAGCAAATATCGATTGGCATAGGAAAAGGCAACGTAGCAGAGGATGGTTTCGATCCATCGACCTCTGGGTTATGGGCCCAGCACGCTTCCGCTGCGCCACTCTGCTCTTGTCGCTGACCATCCTCATGGATTTCGACAAGCGAATCCCAAGTCAAGCGTGGGCGAGAGCTGGACTCTCCTAGGCCAGCTGAGCGAGAGTGGTGGCGCCTGGCCCGGCGTGGAGCATTGGTGGTTCAGTGGTAGAATTCTCGCCTGCCACGCGGGAGGCCCGGGTTCGATTCCCGGCCAATGCAATTATGGGCTCTTGGTGTTTGTAGCTCTCTCCCCCAATTTCCAGCCCCATGGAATGCCTCAAGGCACAAGGTGTTTCTTGTCGAGAATGTATTAGGCGGTGTGAGTGCTTTTTGAAACCACCTTCTCCCAATGACATCATTGAAACCCATGGGGCCATACTTCAGAAGGGGCTCAGTTGTCCAAGGTCTTGGGGGAGTGGCTCTCCTGGTGTCTAGCGGCCAGAGCAAGTTGTGGATTTAGCAAAACTGCCTATAGTTTACACATAGCCCAGGAGAGGACAGGGATCAGCCATAGCACAAGCAACAACCTCAAGCAACAACCTCAAGCAAAGGGGGATTAGCTCAAATGGTAGAGCGCTCGCTTAGCATGCGCGAGGTAGCGGGATCGATGCCCGCATTCTCCAAATGCAGCTTTCCTGATTTGCCAGGAGACACCTTGCTTTTGTGTTTGATGTTGAAGCTTGGAACCGAGCGCCGTGAGCAACATGGGAAGCCGGAGTCCTCCTCATAACGCGTGCCAAGGCGTTGCCACGTTTTTGTGGTGGCAACTGTGGCTTCAGCCAAAGTCACGTAGGCAGTGTTGGACAAAAGCAATCTAGTAAACAAAGCACGAGCAGGCCTCCATGGCCAAGAGACAATATTTCATTAGCGCAAAAGGTGCCAGTGCCATGCTTACGCTGAGAGCTTTGGACTCGTTGAATCACCTGAATCAGGTTCAACTTCTCTTTGTGTGCGAAAGAAAGGCCTTTGGGCCCGCACGCAAGCAAATATCGATTGGCATAGGAAAAGGCAACGTAGCAGAGGATGGTTTCGATCCATCGACCTCTGGGTTATGGGCCCAGCACGCTTCCGCTGCGCCACTCTGCTCTTGTCGCTGACCAACCTCAACAACCACATGTGGATGTAGTTTGCCAGCGATTCCCACGGGGAGTGGGTCCATGTGGCAAAGTCACAATGTAGACGACTAGGCGTTTCCATTGATTTTCGACCAGCGAATCCCAAGTCAAGCGTGGGCGAGAGCTGGACTCTCCTAGACCAGCTGAGCGAGGGTGGTGGCAAGTGGCCCGGCGTGGAGCATTGGTGGTTCAGTGGTAGAATTCTCGCCTGCCACGCGGGAGGCACGGGTTCGATTCCCGGCCAATGCAATTATGGGCTCTTTGTGTTTGCAGCGCTCTCCCCCAATTTCCAGCCCCGTGGAGTGCATCAAGGCACAAGGTGTTTCTTGTCGAGAATGTACTAGGCGGTGTGAGTGCTTTTTGAAACCAGCCTTCTCCCAATTACATCATTGAAACCCATGGGGCCATACCTCTGAAGGGGCTCAGTTGTCAAAGGTCGTAGGAGGGAAAAAAAAGGGGGGTGCAAACCTTCTACGCTAGGAAAGCGGGTGGCTCTCCTGGTGTCTAGCGGCCAGAGCAGGTTGTGGATTTCGCAAAACTGACTATATTTTACACATAGCCCAGGAGAGGACAGGGATCAGCCATAGCGCAAGCAACACACTCGAGCAAAGGGGGATTAGCTCAAGTGGCAGAGCGCTCGCTTTGCATGCGAGAGGTAGCGGGATCGATGCCTGCATTCTCCAAACGCAGCTTTCCTGGTTTCACGGGAGGCACCTTGCTTTTGTGTTTGATGTTGAAGCTTGGAACCGAGCGCCGTGAGCAACATGGGAAGCCGGAGTGCTCCTCATAACATGTGCCAAGGCATTGCCACGTTTTTGTGGTGGCATCTGTGGCTTCAGCCAAAGTCACGTAGGCAGTATTGGACAAAAGCAATCAATTAAAGAAAGCACGACCAGGCTTCCATGGCCAAGAGACAATATTCCATTAGGGGAAAGGTGCCAGTGCCATGCTTACGCTGAGAGCTTTGGACTCGTTGAATCACCTGAATCAGGTTCAACTTCTCTTTGTGTGCGAAAGAAAGGCCTTTGGGCCCGCACGCAAGCAAATATCGATTGGCATAGGAAAAGGCAACGTAGCAGAGGATGGTTTCGATCCATCGACCTCTGGGTTATGGGCCCAGCACGCTTCCGCTGCGCCACTCTGCTCTTGTCGCTGACCATCCTCATGGATTTCGACAAGCGAATCCCAAGTCAAGCGTGGGCGAGAGCTGGACTCTCCTAGGCCAGCTGAGCGAGGGTGGTGGCGCCTGGCCCGGCGTGGAGCATTGGTGGTTCAGTGGTAGAATTCTCGCCTGCCACGCGGGAGGCCCGGGTTCGATTCCCGGCCAATGCAATTATGGGCTCTTGGTGTTTGTAGCTCTCTCCCCCAATTTCCAGCCCCATGGAATGCCTCAAGGCACAAGGTGTTTCTTGTCGAGAATGTATTAGGCGGTGTGAGTGCTTTTTGAAACCACCTTCTCCCAATGACATCATTGAAACCCATGGGGCCATACTTCAGAAGGGGCTCAGTTGTCCAAGGTCTTGGGGGAGTGGCTCTCCTGGTGTCTAGCGGCCAGAGCAAGTTGTGGATTTAGCAAAACTGCCTAGAGTTTACACATAGCCCAGGAGAGGACAGGGATCAGCCATAGCACAAGCAACAACCTCAAGCAAAGGGGGATTAGCTCAAATGGTAGAGCGCTCGCTTAGCATGCGAGAGGTAGCGGGATCGATGCCCGCATTCTCCAAATGCAGCTTTCCTGATTTGCCAGGAGACACCTTGCTTTTGTGTTTGATGTTGAAGCTTGGAACCGAGCGCCGTGAGCAACATGGGAAGCCGGAGTCCTCCTCATAACGCGTGCCAAGGCGTTGCCACGTTTTTGTGGTGGCAACTGTGGCTTCAGCCAAAGTCACGTAGGCAGTGTTGGACAAAAGCAATCTAGTAAACAAAGCACGAGCAGGCCTCCATGGCCAAGAGACAATATTTCATTAGCGCAAAAGGTGCCAGTGCCATGCTTACGCTGAGAGCTTTGGACTCGTTGAATCACCTGAATCAGGTTCAACTTCTCTTTGTGTGCGAAAGAAAGGCCTTTGGGCCCGCACGCAAGCAAATATCGATTGGCATAGGAAAAGGCAACGTAGCAGAGGATGGTTTCGATCCATCGACCTCTGCGTTATGGGCCCAGCACGCTTCCGCTGCGCCACTCTGCTCTTGTCGCTGACCAACCTCAACAACCACATGTGGATGTAGTTTGCCAGCGATTCCCACGGGGAGTGGGTCCATGTGGCAAAGTCACAATGTAGACAACTAGGCGTTTCCATTGATTTTCGACCAGCGAATCCCAAGTCAAGCGTGGGCGAGAGCTGGACTCTCCTAGACCAGCTGAGCGAGGGTGGTGGCAAGTGGCCCGGCGTGGAGCATTGGTGGTTCAGTGGTAGAATTCTCGCCTGCCACGCGGGAGGCCCGGGTTCGATTCCCGGCCAATGCAATTATGGGCTCTTTGTGTTTGCAGCGCTCTCCCCCAATTTCCAGCCCCGTGGAGTGCATCAAGGCACAAGGTGTTTCTTGTCGAGAATGTACTAGGCGGTGTGAGTGCTTTTTGAAACCAGCCTTCTCCCAATTACATCATTGAAACCCATGGGGCCATACCTCTGAAGGGGCTCAGTTGTCAAAGGTCGTAGGAGGGAAAAAAAAGGGGGGTGCAAACCTTCTACGCTAGGAAAGCGGGTGGCTCTCCTGGTGTCTAGCGGCCAGAGCAGGTTGTGGATTTCGCAAAACTGACTATATTTTACACATAGCCCAGGAGAGGACAGGGATCAGCCATAGCGCAAGCAACACACTCGAGCAAAGGGGGATTAGCTCAAGTGGCAGAGCGCTCGCTTTGCATGCGAGAGGTAGCGGGATCGATGCCCGCATTCTCCAAACGCAGCTTTCCTGGTTTCACGGGAGGCACCTTGCTTTTGTGTTTGATGTTGAAGCTTGGAACCGAGCGCCGTGAGCAACATGGGAAGCCGGAGTGCTCCTCATAACATGTGCCAAGGCATTGCCACGTTTTTGTGGTGGCATCTGTGGCTTCAGCCAAAGTCACGTAGGCAGTATTGGACAAAAGCAATCAATTAAAGAAAGCACGACCAGGCTTCCATGGCCAAGAGACAATATTCCATTAGGGGGAAAGGTGCCAGTGCCATGCTTACGCTGAGAGCTTTGGACTCGTTGAATCACCTGAATCAGGTTCAACTTCTCTTTGTGTGCGAAAGAAAGGCCTTTGGGCCCGCAAGCAAATATCGATTGGCATAGGAAAAGGCAACGTAGCAGAGGATGGTTTCGATCCATCGACCTCTGGGTTATGGGCGCAGCACGCTTCCGCTGCGCCACTCTGCTCTTGTCGCTGACCATCCTCATGGATTTCGACAAGCGAATCCCAAGTCAAGCGTGGGCGAGAGCTGGACTCTCCTAGGCCAGCTGAGTGAGGGTGGTGGCGCCTGGCCCGGCGTGGAGCATTGGTGGTTCAGTGGTAGAATTCTCGCCTGCCACGCGGGAGGCCCGGGTTCGATTCCCGGCCAATGCAATTATGGGCTCTTGGTGTTTGTAGCTCTCTCCCCCAATTTCCAGCCCCATGGAATGCCTCAAGGCACAAGGTGTTTCTTGTCGAGAATGTATTAGGCGGTGTGAGTGCTTTTTGAAACCACCTTCTCCCAATGACATCATTGAAACCCATGGGGCCATACTTCAGAAGGGGCTCAGTTGTCCAAGGTCTTGGGGGAGTGGCTCTCCTGGTGTCTAGCGGCCAGAGCAAGTTGTGGATTTAGCAAAACTGCCTATAGTTTACACATAGCCCAGGAGAGGACAGGGATCAGCCATAGCACAAGCAACAACCTCAAGCAAAGGGGGATTAGCTCAAATGGTAGAGCGCTCGCTTAGCATGCGAGAGGTAGCGGGATCGATGCCCACATTCTCCAAATGCAGCTTTCCTGATTTGCCAGGAGACACCTTGCTTTTGTGTTTGATGTTGAAGCTTGGAACCGAGCGCCGTGAGCAACATGGGAAGCCGGAGTCCTCCTCATAACGCGTGCCAAGGCGTTGCCACGTTTTTGTGGTGGCAACTGTGGCTTCAGCCAAAGTCACGTAGGCAGTGTTGGACAAAAGCAATCTAGTAAACAAAGCACGAGCAGGCCTCCATGGCCAAGAGACAATATTTCATTAGCGCAAAAGGTGCCAGTGCCATGCTTACGCTGAGAGCTTTGGACTCGTTGAATCACCTGAATCAGGTTCAACTTCTCTTTGTGTGCGAAAGAAAGGCCTTTGGGCCCGCACGCAAGCAAATATCGATTGGCATAGGAAAAGGCAACGTAGCAGAGGATGGTTTCGATCCATCGACCTCTGGGTTATGGGCCCAGCACGCTTCCGCTGCGCCACTCTGCTCTTGTCGCTGACCAACCTCAACAACCACATGTGGATGTAGTTTGCCAGCGATTCCCACGGGGAGTGGGTCCATGTGGCAAAGTCACAATGTAGACGACTAGGCGTTTCCATTGATTTTCGACCAGCGAATCCCAAGTCAAGCGTGGGCGAGAGCTGGACTCTCCTAGACCAGCTGAGCGAGGGTGGTGGCAAGTGGCCCGGCGTGGAGCATTGGTGGTTCAGTGGTAGAATTCTCGCCTGCCACGCGGGAGGCCCGGGTTCGATTCCCGGCCAATGCAATTATGGGCTCTTTGTGTTTGCAGCGCTCTCCCCCAATTTCCAGCCCCGTGGAGTGCATCAAGGCACAAGGTGTTTCTTGTCGAGAATGTACTAGGCGGTGTGAGTGCTTTTTGAAACCAGCCTTCTCCCAATTACATCATTGAAACCCATGGGGCCATACCTCTGAAGGGGCTCAGTTGTCAAAGGTCGTAGGAGGGAAAAAAAAGGGGGGTGCAAACCTTCTACGCTAGGAAAGCGGGTGGCTCTCCTGGTGTCTAGCGGCCAGAGCAGGTTGTGGATTTCGCAAAACTGACTATATTTTACACATAGCCCAGGAGAGGACAGGGATCAGCCATAGCGCAAGCAACACACTCGAGCAAAGGGGGATTAGCTCAAGTGGCAGAGCGCTCGCTTTGCATGCGAGAGGTAGTGGGATCGATGCCCGCATTCTCCAAACGCAGCTTTCCTGGTTTCACGGGAGGCACCTTGCTTTTGTGTTTGATGTTGAAGCTTGGAACTGAGCGCCGTGAGCAACATGGGAAGCCGGAGTGCTCCTCATAACATGTGCCAAGGCATTGCCACGTTTTTGTGGTGGCATCTGTGGCTTCAGCCAAAGTCACGTAGGCAGTATTGGACAAAAGCAATCAATTAAAGAAAGCACGACCAGGCTTCCATGGCCAAGAGACAATATTCCATTAGGGGGAAAGGTGCCAGTGCCATGCTTACGCTGAGAGCTTTGGACTCGTTGAATCACCTGAATCAGGTTCAACTTCTCTTTGTGTGCGAAAGAAAGGCCTTTGGGCCCGCAAGCAAATATCGATTGGCATAGGAAAAGGCAACGTAGCAGAGGATGGTTTCGATCCATCGACCTCTGGGTTATGGGCCCAGCACGCTTCCGCTGCGCCACTCTGCTCTTGTCGCTGACCATCCTCATGGATTTCGACAAGCGAATCCCAAGTCAAGCGTGGGCGAGAGCTGGACTCTCCTAGGCCAGCTGAGCGAGGGTGGTGGCGCCTGGCCCGGCGTGGAGCATTGGTGGTTCAGTGGTAGAATTCTCGCCTGCCACGCGGGAGGCCCGGGTTCGATTCCCGGCCAATGCAATTATGGGCTCTTGGTGTTTGTAGCTCTCTCCCCCAATTTCCAGCCCCATGGAATGCCTCAAGGCACAAGGTGTTTCTTGTCGAGAATGTATTAGGCGGTGTGAGTGCTTTTTGAAACCACCTTCTCCCAATGACATCATTGAAACCCATGGGGCCATACTTCAGAAGGGGCTCAGTTGTCCAAGGTCTTGGGGGAGTGGCTCTCCTGGTGTCTAGCGGCCAGAGCAAGTTGTGGATTTAGCAAAACTGCCTAGAGTTTACACATAGCCCAGGAGAGGACAGGGATCAGCCATAGCACAAGCAACAACCTCAAGCAAAGGGGGATTAGCTCAAATGGTAGAGCGCTCGCTTAGCATGCGAGAGGTAGCGGGATCGATGCCCGCATTCTCCAAATGCAGCTTTCCTGATTTGCCAGGAGACACCTTGCTTTTGTGTTTGATGTTGAAGCTTGGAACCGAGCGCCGTGAGCAACATGGGAAGCCGGAGTCCTCCTCATAACGCGTGCCAAGGCGTTGCCACGTTTTTGTGGTGGCAACTGTGGCTTCAGCCAAAGTCACGTAGGCAGTGTTGGACAAAAGCAATCTAGTAAACAAAGCACGAGCAGGCCTCCATGGCCAAGAGACAATATTTCATTAGCGCAAAAGGTGCCAGTGCCATGCTTACGCTGAGAGCTTTGGACTCGTTGAATCACCTGAATCAGGTTCAACTTCTCTTTGTGTGCGAAAGAAAGGCCTTTGGGCCCGCACGCAAGCAAATATCGATTGGCATAGGAAAAGGCAACGTAGCAGAGGATGGTTTCGATCCATCGACCTCTGGGTTATGGGCCCAGCACGCTTCCGCTGCGCCACTCTGCTCTTGTCGCTGACCAACCTCAACAACCACATGTGGATGTAGTTTGCCAGCGATTCCCACGGGGAGTGGGTCCATGTGGCAAAGTCACAATGTAGACGACTAGGCGTTTCCATTGATTTTCGACCAGCGAATCCCAAGTCAAGCGTGGGCGAGAGCTGGACTCTCCTAGACCAGCTGAGCGAGGGTGGTGGCAAGTGGCCCGGCGTGGAGCATTGGTGGTTCAGTGGTAGAATTCTCGCCTGCCACGCGGGAGGCCCGGGTTCGATTCCCGGCCAATGCAATTATGGGCTCTTTGTGTTTGCAGCGCTCTCCCCCAATTTCCAGCCCCGTGGAGTGCATCAAGGCACAAGGTGTTTCTTGTCGAGAATGTACTAGGCGGTGTGAGTGCTTTTTGAAACCAGCCTTCTCCCAATTACATCATTGAAACCCATGGGGCCATACCTCTGAAGGGGCTCAGTTGTCAAAGGTCGTAGGAGGGAAAAAAAAGGGGGGTGCAAACCTTCTACGCTAGGAAAGCGGGTGGCTCTCCTGGTGTCTAGCGGCCAGAGCAGGTTGTGGATTTCGCAAAACTGACTATATTTTACACATAGCCCAGGAGAGGACAGGGATCAGCCATAGCGCAAGCAACACACTCGAGCAAAGGGGGATTAGCTCAAGTGGCAGAGCGCTCGCTTTGCATGCGAGAGGTAGCGGGATCGATGCCCGCATTCTCCAAACGCAGCTTTCCTGGTTTCACGGGAGGCACCTTGCTTTTGTGTTTGATGTTGAAGCTTGGAACCGAGCGCCGTGAGCAACATGGGAAGCCGGAGTGCTCCTCATAACATGTGCCAAGGCATTGCCACGTTTTTGTGGTGGCATCTGTGGCTTCAGCCAAAGTCACGTAGGCAGTATTGGACAAAAGCAATCAATTAAAGAAAGCACGACCAGGCTTCCATGGCCAAGAGACAATATTCCATTAGGGGGAAAGGTGCCAGTGCCATGCTTACGCTGAGAGCTTTGGACTCGTTGAATCACCTGAATCAGGTTCAACTTCTCTTTGTGTGCGAAAGAAAGGCCTTTGGGCCCGCAAGCAAATATCGATTGGCATAGGAAAAGGCAACGTAGCAGAGGATGGTTTCGATCCATCGACCTCTGGGTTATGGGCCCAGCACGCTTCCGCTGCGCCACTCTGCTCTTGTCGCTGACCATCCTCATGGATTTCGACAAGCGAATCCCAAGTCAAGCGTGGGCGAGAGCTGGACTCTCCTAGGCCAGCTGAGCGAGGGTGGTGGCGCCTGGCCCGGCGTGGAGCATTGGTGGTTCAGTGGTAGAATTCTCGCCTGCCACGCGGGAGGCCCGGGTTCGATTCCCGGCCAATGCAATTATGGGCTCTTGGTGTTTGTAGCTCTCTCCCCCAATTTCCAGCCCCATGGAATGCCTCAAGGCACAAGGTGTTTCTTGTCGAGAATGTATTAGGCGGTGTGAGTGCTTTTTGAAACCACCTTCTCCCAATGACATCATTGAAACCCATGGGGCCATACTTCAGAAGGGGCTCAGTTGTCCAAGGTCTTGGGGGAGTGGCTCTCCTGGTGTCTAGCGGCCAGAGCAAGTTGTGGATTTAGCAAAACTGCCTATAGTTTACACATAGCCCAGGAGAGGACAGGGATCAGCCATAGCACAAGCAACAACCTCAAGCAAAGGGGGATTAGCTCAAATGGTAGAGCGCTCGCTTAGCATGCGAGAGGTAGCGGGATCGATGCCCGCATTCTCCAAATGCAGCTTTCCTGATTTGCCAGGAGACACCTTGCTTTTGTGTTTGATGTTGAAGCTTGGAACCGAGCGCCGTGAGCAACATGGGAAGCCGGAGTCCTCCTCATAACGCGTGCCAAGGCGTTGCCACGTTTTTGTGGTGGCAACTGTGGCTTCAGCCAAAGTCACGTAGGCAGTGTTGGACAAAAGCAATCTAGTAAACAAAGCACGAGCAGGCCTCCATGGCCAAGAGACAATATTTCATTAGCGCAAAAGGTGCCAGTGCCATGCTTACGCTGAGAGCTTTGGACTCGTTGAATCACCTGAATCAGGTTCAACTTCTCTTTGTGTGCGAAAGAAAGGCCTTTGGGCCCGCACGCAAGCAAATATCGATTGGCATAGAAAAAGGCAACGTAGCAGAGGATGGTTTCGATCCATCGACCTCTGGGTTATGGGCCCAGCACGCTTCCGCTGCGCCACTCTGCTCTTGTCGCTGACCAACCTCAACAACCACATGTGGATGTAGTTTGCCAGCGATTCCCACGGGGAGTGGGTCCATGTGGCAAAGTCACAATGTAGACGACTAGGCGTTTCCATTGATTTTCGACCAGCGAATCCCAAGTCAAGCGTGGGCGAGAGCTGGACTCTCCTAGACCAGCTGAGCGAGGGTGGTGGCAAGTGGCCCGGCGTGGAGCATTGGTGGTTCAGTGGTAGAATTCTCGCCTGCCACGCGGGAGGCCCGGGTTCGATTCCCGGCCAATGCAATTATGGGCTCTTTGTGTTTGCAGCGCTCTCCCCCAATTTCCAGCCCCGTGGAGTGCATCAAGGCACAAGGTGTTTCTTGTCGAGAATGTACTAGGCGGTGTGAGTGCTTTTTGAAACCAGCCTTCTCCCAATTACATCATTGAAACCCATGGGGCCATACCTCTGAAGGGGCTCAGTTGTCAAAGGTCGTAGGAGGGAAAAAAAAGGGGGGTGCAAACCTTCTACGCTAGGAAAGCGGGTGGCTCTCCTGGTGTCTAGCGGCCAGAGCAGGTTGTGGATTTCGCAAAACTGACTATATTTTACACATAGCCCAGGAGAGGACAGGGATCAGCCATAGCGCAAGCAACACACTCGAGCAAAGGGGGATTAGCTCAAGTGGCAGAGCGCTCGCTTTGCATGCGAGAGGTAGCGGGATCGATGCCCGCATTCTCCAAACGCAGCTTTCCTGGTTTCACGGGAGGCACCTTGCTTTTGTGTTTGATGTTGAAGCTTGGAACCGAGCGCCGTGAGCAACATGGGAAGCCGGAGTGCTCCTCATAACATGTGCCAAGGCATTGCCACGTTTTTGTGGTGGCATCTGTGGCTTCAGCCAAAGTCACGTAGGCAGTATTGGACAAAAGCAATCAATTAAAGAAAGCACGACCAGGCTTCCATGGCCAAGAGACAATATTCCATTAGGGGGAAAGGTGCCAGTGCCATGCTTACGCTGAGAGCTTTGGACTCGTTGAATCACCTGAATCAGGTTCAACTTCTCTTTGTGTGCGAAAGAAAGGCCTTTGGGCCCGCAAGCAAATATCGATTGGCATAGGAAAAGGCAACGTAGCAGAGGATGGTTTCGATCCATCGACCTCTGGGTTATGGGCCCAGCACGCTTCCGCTGCGCCACTCTGCTCTTGTCGCTGACCATCCTCATGGATTTCGACAAGCGAATCCCAAGTCAAGCGTGGGCGAGAGCTGGACTCTCCTAGGCCAGCTGAGCGAGGGTGGTGGCGCCTGGCCCGGCGTGGAGCATTGGTGGTTCAGTGGTAGAATTCTCGCCTGCCACGCGGGAGGCCCGGGTTCGATTCCCGGCCAATGCAATTATGGGCTCTTGGTGTTTGTAGCTCTCTCCCCCAATTTCCAGCCCCATGGAATGCCTCAAGGCACAAGGTGTTTCTTGTCGAGAATGTATTAGGCGGTGTGAGTGCTTTTTGAAACCACCTTCTCCCAATGACATCATTGAAACCCATGGGGCCATACTTCAGAAGGGGCTCAGTTGTCCAAGGTCTTGGGGGAGTGGCTCTCCTGGTGTCTAGCGGCCAGAGCAAGTTGTGGATTTAGCAAAACTGCCTATAGTTTACACATAGCCCAGGAGAGGACAGGGATCAGCCATAGCACAAGCAACAACCTCAAGCACAGGGGGATTAGCTCAAATGGTAGAGCGCTCGCTTAGCATGCGAGAGGTAGCGGGATCGATGCCCGCATTCTCCAAATGCAGCTTTCCTGATTTGCCAGGAGACACCTTGCTTTTGTGTTTGATGTTGAAGCTTGGAACCGAGCGCCGTGAGCAACATGGGAAGCCGGAGTCCTCCTCATAACGCGTGCCAAGGCGTTGCCACGTTTTTGTGGTGGCAACTGTGGCTTCAGCCAAAGTCACGTAGGCAGTGTTGGACAAAAGCAATCTAGTAAACAAAGCACGAGCAGGCCTCCATGGCCAAGAGACAATATTTCATTAGCGCAAAAGGTGCCAGTGCCATGCTTACGCTGAGAGCTTTGGACTCGTTGAATCACCTGAATCAGGTTCAACTTCTCTTTGTGTGCGAAAGAAAGGCCTTTGGGCCCGCACGCAAGCAAATATCGATTGGCATAGGAAAGGGCAACGTAGCAGAGGATGGTTTCGATCCATCGACCTCTGGGTTATGGGCCCAGCACGCTTCCGCTGCGCCACTCTGCTCTTGTCGCTGACCAACCTCAACAACAACATGTGGATGTAGTTTGCCAGCGATTTCCACGGGGAGTGGGTCCATGTGGCAAAGTCACAATGTAGACGACTAGGCGTTTCCATTGATTTTCGACCAGCGAATCCCAAGTCAAGCGTGGGCGAGAGCTGGACTCTCCTAGACCAGCTGAGCGAGGGTGGTGGCAAGTGGCCCGGCGTGGAGCATTGGTGGTTCAGTGGTAGAATTCTCGCCTGCCACGCGGGAGGCCCGGGTTCGATTCCCGGCCAATGCAATTATGGGCTCTTTGTGTTTGCAGCGCTCTCCCCCAATTTCCAGCCCCGTGGAGTGCATCAAGGCACAAGGTGTTTCTTGTCGAGAATGTACTAGGCGGTGTGAGTGCTTTTTGAAACCAGCCTTCTCCCAATTACATCATTGAAACCCATGGGGCCATACCTCTGAAGGGGCTCAGTTGTCAAAGGTCGTAGGAGGGAAAAAAAAGGGGGGTGCAAACCTTCTACGCTAGGAAAGCGGGTGGCTCTCCTGGTGTCTAGCGGCCAGAGCAGGTTGTGGATTTCGCAAAACTGACTATATTTTACACATAGCCCAGGAGAGGACAGGGATCAGCCATAGCGCAAGCAACACACTCGAGCAAAGGGGGATTAGCTCAAGTGGCAGAGCGCTCGCTTTGCATGCGAGAGGTAGCGGGATCGATGCCCGCATTCTCCAAACGCAGCTTTCCTGGTTTCACGGGAGGCACCTTGCTTTTGTGTTTGATGTTGAAGCTTGGAACCGAGCGCCGTGAGCAACATGGGAAGCCGGAGTGCTCCTCATAACATGTGCCAAGGCATTGCCACGTTTTTGTGGTGGCATCTGTGGCTTCAGCCAAAGTCACGTAGGCAGTATTGGACAAAAGCAATCAATTAAAGAAAGCACGACCAGGCTTCCATGGCCAAGAGACAATATTCCATTAGGGGGAAAGGTGCCAGTGCCATGCTTACGCTGAGAGCTTTGGACTCGTTGAATCACCTGAATCAGGTTCAACTTCTCTTTGTGTGCGAAAGAAAGGCCTTTGGGCCCGCAAGCAAATATCGATTGGCATAGGAAAAGGCAACGTAGCAGAGGATGGTTTCGATCCATCGACCTCTGGGTTATGGGCCCAGCACGCTTCCGCTGCGCCACTCTGCTCTTGTCGCTGACCATCCTCATGGATTTCGACAAGCGAATCCCAAGTCAAGCGTGGGCGAGAGCTGGACTCTCCTAGGCCAGCTGAGCGAGGGTGGTGGCGCCTGGCCCGGCGTGGAGCATTGGTGGTTCAGTGGTAGAATTCTCGCCTGCCACGCGGGAGGCCCGGGTTCGATTCCCGGCCAATGCAATTATGGGCTCTTGGTGTTTGTAGCTCTCAGCCCCATGGAATGCCTCAAGGCACAAGGTGTTTCTTGTCGAGAATGTATTAGGCGGTGTGAGTGCTTTTTGAAACCACCTTCTCCCAATGACATCATTGAAACCCATGGGGCCATACTTCAGAAGGGGCTCAGTTGTCCAAGGTCTTGGGGGAGTGGCTCTCCTGGTGTCTAGCGGCCAGAGCAAGTTGTGGATTTAGCAAAACTGCCTATAGTTTACACATAGCCCAGGAGAGGACAGGGATCAGCCATAGCACAAGCAACAACCTCAAGCAAAGGGGGATTAGCTCAAATGGTAGAGCGCTCGCTTAGCATGCGAGAGGTAGCGGGATCGATGCCCGCATTCTCCAAATGCAGCTTTCCTGATTTGCCAGGAGACACCTTGCTTTTGTGTTTGATGTTGAAGCTTGGAACCGAGCGCCGTGAGCAACATGGGAAGCCGGAGTCCTCCTCATAACGCGTGCCAAGGCGTTGCCACGTTTTTGTGGTGGCAACTGTGGCTTCAGCCAAAGTCACGTAGGCAGTGTTGGACAAAAGCAATCTAGTAAACAAAGCACGAGCAGGCCTCCATGGCCAAGAGACAATATTTCATTAGCGCAAAAGGTGCCAGTGCCATGCTTACGCTGAGAGCTTTGGACTCGTTGAATCACCTGAATCAGGTTCAACTTCTCTTTGTGTGCGAAAGAAAGGCCTTTGGGCCCGCACGCAAGCAAATATCGATTGGCATAGGAAAGGGCACCGTAGCAGAGGATGGTTTTGATCCATCGACCTCTGGGTTATGGGCCCAGCACGCTTCCGCTGCGCCACTCTGCTCTTGTCGCTGACCAACCTCAACAACCACATGTGGATGTAGTTTGCCAGCGATTCCCACGGGGAGTGGGTCCATGTGGCAAAGTCACAATGTAGACGACTAGGCGTTTCCATTGATTTTCGACCAGCGAATCCCAAGTCAAGCGTGGGCGAGAGCTGGACTCTCCTAGACCAGCTGAGCGAGGGTGGTGGCAAGTGGCCCGGCGTGGAGCATTGGTGGTTCAGTGGTAGAATTCTCGCCTGCCACGCGGGAGGCCCGTGTTCGATTCCCGGCCAATGCAATTATGGGCTCTTTGTGTTTGCAGCGCTCTCCCCCAATTTCCAGCCCCGTGGAGTGCATCAAGGCACAAGGTGTTTCTTGTCGAGAATGTACTAGGCGGTGTGAGTGCTTTTTGAAACCAGCCTTCTCCCAATTACATCATTGAAACCCATGGGGCCATACCTCTGAAGGGGCTCAGTTGTCAAAGGTCGTAGGAGGGAAAAAAAAGGGGGGTGCAAACCTTCTACGCTAGGAAAGCGGGTGGCTCTCCTGGTGTCTAGCGGCCAGAGCAGGTTGTGGATTTCGCAAAACTGACTATATTTTACACATAGCCCAGGAGAGGACAGGGATCAGCCATAGCGCAAGCAACACACTCGAGCAAAGGGGGATTAGCTCAAGTGGCAGAGCGCTCGCTTTGCATGCGAGAGGTAGCGGGATTGATGCCCGCATTCTCCAAACGCAGCTTTCCTGGTTTCACGGGAGGCACCTTGCTTTTGTGTTTGATGTTGAAGCTTGGAACCGAGCGCCGTGAGCAACATGGGAAGCCGGAGTGCTCCTCATAACATGTGCCAAGGCATTGCCACGTTTTTGTGGTGGCATCTGTGGCTTCAGCCAAAGTCACGTAGGCAGTATTGGACAAAAGCAATCAATTAAAGAAAGCACGACCAGGCTTCCATGGCCAAGAGACAATATTCCATTAGGGGGAAAGGTGCCAGTGCCATGCTTACGCTGAGAGCTTTGGACTCGTTGAATCACCTGAATCAGGTTCAACTTCTCTTTGTGTGCGAAAGAAAGGCCTTTGGGCCCGCAAGCAAATATCGATTGGCATAGGAAAAGGCAACGTAGCAGAGGATGGTTTCGATCCATCGACCTCTGGGTTATGGGCCCAGCACGCTTCCGCTGCGCCACTCTGCTCTTGTCGCTGACCATCCTCATGGATTTCGACAAGCGAATCCCAAGTCAAGCGTGGGCGAGAGCTGGACTCTCCTAGGCCAGCTGAGCGAGGGTGGTGGCGCCTGGCCCGGCGTGGAGCATTGGTGGTTCAGTGGTAGAATTCTCGCCTGCCACGCGGGAGGCCCGGGTTCGATTCCCGGCCAATGCAATTATGGGCTCTTGGTGTTTGTAGCTCTCTCCCCCAATTTCCAGCCCCATGGAATGCCTCAAGGCACAAGGTGTTTCTTGTCGAGAATGTATTAGGCGGTGTGAGTGCTTTTTGAAACCACCTTCTCCCAATGACATCATTGAAACCCATGGGGCCATACTTCAGAAGGGGCTCAGTTGTCCAAGGTCTTGGGGGAGTGGCTCTCCTGGTGTCTAGCGGCCAGAGCAAGTTGTGGATTTAGCAAAACTGCCTATAGTTTACACATAGCCCAGGAGAGGACAGGGATCAGCCATAGCACAAGCAACAACCTCAAGCAAAGGGGGATTAGCTCAAATGGTAGAGCGCTCGCTTAGCATGCGAGAGGTAGCGGGATCGATGCCCGCATTCTCCAAATGCAGCTTTCCTGATTTGCCAGGAGACACCTTGCTTTTGTGTTTGATGTTGAAGCTTGGAACCGAGCGCCGTGAGCAACATGGGAAGCCGGAGTCCTCCTCATAACGCGTGCCAAGGCGTTGCCACGTTTTTGTGGTGGCAACTGTGGCTTCAGCCAAAGTCACGTAGGCAGTGTTGGACAAAAGCAATCTAGTAAACAAAGCACGAGCAGGCCTCCATGGCCAAGAGACAATATTTCATTAGCGCAAAAGGTGCCAGTGCCATGCTTACGCTGAGAGCTTTGGACTCGTTGAATCACCTGAATCAGGTTCAACTTCTCTTTGTGTGCGAAAGAAAGGCTTTTGGGCCCGCACGCAAGCAAATATCGATTGGCATAGAAAAAGGCAACGTAGCAGAGGATGGTTTCGATCCATCGACCTCTGGGTTATGGGCCCAGCACGCTTCCGCTGCGCCACTCTGCTCTTGTCGCTGACCAACCTCAACAACCACATGTGGATGTAGTTTGCCAGCGATTCCCACGGGGAGTGGGTCCATGTGGCAAAGTCACAATGTAGACGACTAGGCGTTTCCATTGATTTTCGACCAGCGAATCCCAAGTCAAGCGTGGGCGAGAGCTGGACTCTCCTAGACCAGCTGAGCGAGGGTGGTGGCAAGTGGCCCGGCGTGGAGCATTGGTGGTTCAGTGGTAGAATTCTCGCCTGCCACGCGGGAGGCCCGGGTTCGATTCCCGGCCAATGCAATTATGGGCTCTTTGTGTTTGCAGCGCTCTCCCCCAATTTCCAGCCCCGTGGAGTGCATCAAGGCACAAGGTGTTTCTTGTCGAGAATGTACTAGGCGGTGTGAGTGCTTTTTGAAACCAGCCTTCTCCCAATTACATCATTGAAACCCATGGGGCCATACCTCTGAAGGGGCTCAGTTGTCAAAGGTCGTAGGAGGGAAAAAAAAGGGGGGTGCAAACCTTCTACGCTAGGAAAGCGGGTGGCTCTCCTGGTGTCTAGCGGCCAGAGCAGGTTGTGGATTTCGCAAAACTGACTATATTTTACACATAGCCCAGGAGAGGACAGGGATCAGCCATAGCGCAAGCAACACACTCGAGCAAAGGGGGATTAGCTCAAGTGGCAGAGCGCTCGCTTTGCATGCGAGAGGTAGCGGGATCGATGCCCGCATTCTCCAAACGCAGCTTTCCTGGTTTCACGGGAGGCACCTTGCTTTTGTGTTTGATGTTGAAGCTTGGAACCGAGCGCCGTGAGCAACATGGGAAGCCGGAGTGCTCCTCATAACATGTGCCAAGGCATTGCCACGTTTTTGTGGTGGCATCTGTGGCTTCAGCCAAAGTCACGTAGGCAGTATTGGACAAAAGCAATCAATTAAAGAAAGCACGACCAGGCTTCCATGGCCAAGAGACAATATTCCATTAGGGGGAAAGGTGCCAGTGCCATGCTTACGCTGAGAGCTTTGGACTCGTTGAATCACCTGAATCAGGTTCAACTTCTCTTTGTGTGCGAAAGAAAGGCCTTTGGGCCCGCAAGCAAATATCGATTGGCATAGGAAAAGGCAACGTAGCAGAGGATGGTTTCGATCCATCGACCTCTGGGTTATGGGCCCAGCACGCTTCCGCTGCGCCACTCTGCTCTTGTCGCTGGCCATCCTCATGGATTTCGACAAGCGAATCCCAAGTCAAGCGTGGGCGAGAGCTGGACTCTCCTAGGCCAGCTGAGCGAGGGTGGTGGCGCCTGGCCCGGCGTGGAGCATTGGTGGTTCAGTGGTAGAATTCTCGCCTGCCACGCGGGAGGCCCGGGTTCGATTCCCGGCCAATGCAATTATGGGCTCTTGGTGTTTGTAGCTCTCTCCCCCAATTTCCAGCCCCATGGAATGCCTCAAGGCACAAGGTGTTTCTTGTCGAGAATGTATTAGGCGGTGTGAGTGCTTTTTGAAACCACCTTCTCCCAATGACATCATTGAAACCCATGGGGCCATACTTCAGAAGGGGCTCAGTTGTCCAAGGTCTTGGGGGAGTGGCTCTCCTGGTGTCTAGCGGCCAGAGCAAGTTGTGGATTTAGCAAAACTGCCTATAGTTTACACATAGCCCAGGAGAGGACAGGGATCAGCCATAGCACAAGCAACAACCTCAAGCAAAGGGGGATTAGCTCAAATGGTAGAGCGCTCGCTTAGCATGCGAGAGGTAGCGGGATCGAAGCCCGCATTCTCCAAATGCAGCTTTCCTGATTTGCCAGGAGACACCTTGCTTTTGTGTTTGATGTTGAAGCTTGGAACCGAGCGCCGTGAGCAACATGGGAAGCCGGAGTCCTCCTCATAACGCGTGCCAAGGCGTTGCCACGTTTTTGTGGTGGCAACTGTGGCTTCAGCCAAAGTCACGTAGGCAGTGTTGGACAAAAGCAATCTAGTAAACAAAGCACGAGCAGGCCTCCATGGCCAAGAGACAATATTTCATTAGCGCAAAAGGTGCCAGTGCCATGCTTACGCTGAGAGCTTTGGACTCGTTGAATCACCTGAATCAGGTTCAACTTCTCTTTGTGTGCGAAAGAAAGGCCTTTGGGCCCGCACGCAAGCAAATATCGATTGGCATAGGAAAGGGCAACGTAGCAGAGGATGGTTTCGATCCATCGACCTCTGGGTTATGGGCCCAGCACGCTTCCGCTGCGCCACTCTGCTCTTGTCGCTGACCAACCTCAACAACCACATGTGGATGTAGTTTGCCAGCGATTCCCACGGGGAGTGGGTCCATGTGGCAAAGTCACAATGTAGACGACTAGGCGTTTCCATTGATTTTCGACCAGCGAATCCCAAGTCAAGCGTGGGCGAGAGCTGGACTCTCCTAGACCAGCTGAGCGAGGGTGGTGGCAAGTGGCCCGGCGTGGAGCATTGGTGGTTCAGTGGTAGAATTCTCGCCTGCCACGCGGGAGGCCCGGGTTCGATTCCCGGCCAATGCAATTATGGGCTCTTTGTGTTTGCAGCGCTCTCCCCCAATTTCCAGCCCCGTGGAGTGCATCAAGGCACAAGGTGTTTCTTGTCGAGAATGTACTAGGCGGTGTGAGTGCTTTTTGAAACCAGCCTTCTCCCAATTACATCATTGAAACCCATGGGGCCATACCTCTGAAGGGGCTCAGTTGTCAAAGGTCGTAGGAGGGAAAAAAAAGGGGGGTGCAAACCTTCTAACCTTCTAAACCTAATCCCCATGGAATGCCTCAAGGCACAAGGTGTTTCTTGTCGAGAATGTATTAGGCGGTGTGAGTGCTTTTTGAAACCACCTTCTCCCAATGACATCATTGAAACCCATGGGGCCATACTTCAGAAGGGGCTCAGTTGTCCAAGGTCTTGGGGGAGTGGCTCTCCTGGTGTCTAGCGGCCAGAGCAAGTTGTGGATTTAGCAAAACTGCCTATAGTTTACACATAGCCCAGGAGAGGACAGGGATCAGCCATAGCACAAGCAACAACCTCAAGCAAAGGGGGATTAGCTCAAATGGTAGAGCGCTCGCTTAGCATGCGAGAGGTAGCGGGATCGATGCCCGCATTCTCCAAATGCAGCTTTCCTGATTTGCCAGGAGACACCTTGCTTTTGTGTTTGATGTTGAAGCTTGGAACCGAGCGCCGTGAGCAACATGGGAAGCCGGAGTCCTCCTCATAACGCGTGCCAAGGCGTTGCCACGTTTTTGTGGTGGCAACTGTGGCTTCAGCCAAAGTCACGTAGGCAGTGTTGGACAAAAGCAATCTAGTAAACAAAGCACGAGCAGGCCTCCATGGCCAAGAGACAATATTTCATTAGCGCAAAAGGTGCCAGTGCCATGCTTACGCTGAGAGCTTTGGACTCGTTGAATCACCTGAATCAGGTTCAACTTCTCTTTGTGTGCGAAAGAAAGGCCTTTGGGCCCGCACGCAAGCAAATATCGATTGGCATAGAAAAAGGCAACGTAGCAGAGGATGGTTTCGATCCATCGACCTCTGGGTTATGGGCCCAGCACGCTTCCGCTGCGCCACTCTGCTCTTGTCGCTGACCAACCTCAACAACCACATGTGGATGTAGTTTGCCAGCGATTCCCACGGGGAGTGGGTCCATGTGGCAAAGTCACAATGTAGACGACTAGGCGTTTCCATTGATTTTCGACCAGCGAATCCCAAGTCAAGCGTGGGCGAGAGCTGGACTCTCCTAGACCAGCTGAGCGAGGGTGGTGGCAAGGGGCCCGGCGTGGAGCATTGGTGGTTCAGTGGTAGAATTCTCGCCTGCCACGCGGGAGGCCCGGGTTCGATTCCCGGCCAATGCAATTATGGGCTCTTTGTGTTTGCAGCGCTCTCCCCCAATTTCCAGCCCCGTGGAGTGCATCAAGGCACAAGGTGTTTCTTGTCGAGAATGTACTAGGCGGTGTGAGTGCTTTTTGAAACCAGCCTTCTCCCAATTACATCATTGAAACCCATGGGGCCATACCTCTGAAGGGGCTCAGTTGTCAAAGGTCGTAGGAGGGAAAAAAAAGGGGGGTGCAAACCTTCTACGCTAGGAAAGCGGGTGGCTCTCCTGGTGTCTAGCGGCCAGAGCAGGTTGTGGATTTCGCAAAACTGACTATATTTTACACATAGCCCAGGAGAGGACAGGGATCAGCCATAGCGCAAGCAACACACTCGAGCAAAGGGGGATTAGCTCAAGTGGCAGAGCGCTCGCTTTGCATGCGAGAGGTAGCGGGATCGATGCCCGCATTCTCCAAACGCAGCTTTCCTGGTTTCACGGGAGGCACCTTGCTTTTGTGTTTGATGTTGAAGCTTGGAACCGAGCGCCGTGAGCAACATGGGAAGCCGGAGTGCTCCTCATAACATGTGCCAAGGCATTGCCACGTTTTTGTGGTGGCATCTGTGGCTTCAGCCAAAGTCACGTAGGCAGTATTGGACAAAAGCAATCAATTAAAGAAAGCACGACCAGGCTTCCATGGCCAAGAGACAATATTCCATTAGGGGGAAAGGTGCCAGTGCCATGCTTACGCTGAGAGCTTTGGACTCGTTGAATCACCTGAATCAGGTTCAACTTCTCTTTGTGTGCGAAAGAAAGGCCTTTGGGCCCGCAAGCAAATATCGATTGGCATAGGAAAAGGCAACGTAGCAGAGGATGGTTTTGATCCATCGACCTCTGGGTTATGGGCCCAGCACGCTTCCGCTGCGCCACTCTGCTCTTGTCGCTGGCCATCCTCATGGATTTCGACAAGCGAATCCCAAGTCAAGCGTGGGCGAGAGCTGGACTCTCCTAGGCCAGCTGAGCGAGGGTGGTGGCGCCTGGCCCGGCGTGGAGCATTGGTGGTTCAGTGGTAGAATTCTCGCCTGCCACGCGGGAGGCCCGGGTTCGATTCCCGGCCAATGCAATTATGGGCTCTTGGTGTTTGTAGCTCTCTCCCCCAATTTCCAGCCCCATGGAATGCCTCAAGGCACAAGGTGTTTCTTGTCGAGAATGTATTAGGCGGTGTGAGTGCTTTTTGAAACCACCTTCTCCCAATGACATCATTGAAACCCATGGGGCCATACTTCAGAAGGGGCTCAGTTGTCCAAGGTCTTGGGGGAGTGGCTCTCCTGGTGTCTAGCGGCCAGAGCAAGTTGTGGATTTAGCAAAACTGCCTATAGTTTACACATAGCCCAGGAGAGGACAGGGATCAGCCATAGCACAAGCAACAACCTCAAGCAAAGGGGGATTAGCTCAAATGGTAGAGTGCTCGCTTCGCATGCGAGAGGTAGCGGGATCGATGCCCGCATTCTCCAAATGCAGCTTTCCTGATTTGCCAGGAGACACCTTGCTTTTGTGTTTGATGTTGAAGCTTGGAACCGAGCGCCGTGAGCAACATGGGAAGCCGGAGTCCTCCTCATAACGCGTGCCAAGGCGTTGCCACGTTTTTGTGGTGGCAACTGTGGCTTCAGCCAAAGTCACGTAGGCAGTATTGGACAAAAGCAATCTAGTAAACAAAGCACGAGCAGGCCTCCATGGCCAAGAGACAATATTTCATTAGCGCAAAAGGTGCCAGTGCCATGCTTACGCTGAGAGCTTTGGACTCGTTGAATCACCTGAATCAGGTTCAACTTCTCTTTGTGTGCGAAAGAAAGGCCTTTGGGCCCGCACGCAAGCAAATATCGATTGGCATAGGAAAGGGCAACATAGCAGAGGATGGTTTCGATCCATCGACCTCTGGGTTATGGGCCCAGCACGCTTCCGCTGCGCCACTCTGCTCTTGTCGCTGACCAACCTCAACAACCACATGTGGATGTAGTTTGCCAGCGATTCCCACGGGGAGTGGGTCCATGTGGCAAAGTCACAATGTAGACGACTAGGCGTTTCCATTGATTTTCGACCAGCGAATCCCAAGTCAAGCGTGGGCGAGAGCTGGACTCTCCTAGACCAGCTGAGCGAGGGTGGTGGCAAGTGGCCCGGCGTGGAGCATTGGTGGTTCAGTGGTAGAATTCTCGCCTGCCACGCGGGAGGCCCGGGTTCGATTCCCGGCCAATGCAATTATGGGCTCTTTGTGTTTGCAGCGCTCTCCCCCAATTTCCAGCCCCGTGGAGTGCATCAAGGCACAAGGTGTTTCTTGTCGAGAATGTACTAGGCGGTGTGAGTGCTTTTTGAAACCAGCCTTCTCCCAATTACATCATTGAAACCCATGGGGCCATACCTCTGAAGGGGCTCAGTTGTCAAAGGTCGTAGGAGGGAAAAAAAAGGGGGGTGCAAACCTTCTACGCTAGGAAAGCGGGTGGCTCTCCTGGTGTCTAGCGGCCAGAGCAGGTTGTGGATTTCGCAAAACTGACTATATTTTACACATAGCCCAGGAGAGGACAGGGATCAGCCATAGCGCAAGCAACACACTCGAGCAAAGGGGGATTAGCTCAAGTGGCAGAGCGCTCGCTTTGCATGCGAGAGGTAGCGGGATCCATGCCCGCATTCTCCAAACGCAGCTTTCCTGGTTTCACGGGAGGCACCTTGCTTTTGTGTTTGATGTTGAAGCTTGGAACCGAGCGCCGTGAGCAACATGGGAAGCCGGAGTGCTCCTCATAACATGTGCCAAGGCATTGCCACGTTTTTGTGGTGGCATCTGTGGCTTCAGCCAAAGTCACGTAGGCAGTATTGGACAAAAGCAATCTAGTAAACAAAGCACGACCAGGCTTCCATGGCCAAGAGACAATATTCCATTAGGGGGAAAGGTGCCAGTGCCATGCTTACGCTGAGAGCTTTGGACTCGTTGAATCACCTGAATCAGGTTCAACTTCTCTTTGTGTGCGAAAGAAAGGCCTTTGGGCCCGCAAGCAAATATCGATTGGCATAGGAAAAGGCAACGTAGCAGAGGATGGTTTCGATCCATCGACCTCTGGGTTATGGGCCCAGCACGCTTCCGCTGCGCCACTCTGCTCTTGTCGCTGACCATCCTCATGGATTTCGACAAGCGAATCCCAAGTCAAGCGTGGGCGAGAGCTGGACTCTCCTAGGCCAGCTGAGCGAGGGTGGTGGCGCCTGGCCCGGCGTGGAGCATTGGTGGTTCAGTGGTAGAATTCTCGCCTGCCACGCGGGAGGCCTGGGTTCGATTCCCGGCCAATGCAATTATGGGCTCTTGGTGTTTGTAGCTCTCTCCCCCAATTTCCAGCCCCATGGAATGCCTCAAGGCACAAGGTGTTTCTTGTCGAGAATGTATTAGGCGGTGTGAGTGCTTTTTGAAACCACCTTCTCCCAATGACATCATTGAAACCCATGGGGCCATACTTCAGAAGGGGCTCAGTTGTCCAAGGTCTTGGGGGAGTGGCTCTCCTGGTGTCTAGCGGCCAGAGCAAGTTGTGGATTTAGCAAAACTGCCTATAGTTTACACATAGCCCAGGAGAGGACAGGGATCAGCCATAGCACAAGCAACAACCTCAAGCAAAGGGGGATTAGCTCAAATGGTAGAGCGCTCGCTTAGCATGCGAGAGGTAGCGGGATCGATGCCAGCATTCTCCAAATGCAGCTTTCCTGATTTGCCAGGAGACACCTTGCTTTTGTGTTTGATGTTGAAGCTTGGAACCGAGCGCCGTGAGCAACATGGGAAGCCGGAGTCCTCCTCATAACGCGTGCCAAGGCGTTGCCACGTTTTTGTGGTGGCAACTGTGGCTTCAGCCAAAGTCACGTAGGCAGTGTTGGACAAAAGCAATCTAGTAAACAAAGCACGAGCAGGCCTCCATGGCCAAGAGACAATATTTCATTAGCGCAAAAGGTGCCAGTGCCATGCTTACGCTGAGAGCTTTGGACTCGTTGAATCACCTGAATCAGGTTCAACTTCTCTTTGTGTGCGAAAGAAAGGCCTTTGGGCCCGCACGCAAGCAAATATCGATTGGCATAGGAAAAGGCAACGTAGCAGAGGATGGTTTCGATCCATCGACCTCTGGGTTATGGGCCCAGCACGCTTCCGCTGCGCCACTCTGCTCTTGTCGCTGACCAACCTCAACAACCACATGTGGATGTAGTTTGCCAGCGATTCCCACGGGGAGTGGGTCCATGTGGCAAAGTCACAATGTAGACGACTAGGCGTTTCCATTGATTTTCGACCAGCGAATCCCAAGTCAAGCGTGGGTGAGAGCTGGACTCTCCTAGACCAGCTGAGCGAGGGTGGTGGCAAGCGGCCCGGCGTGGAGCATTGGTGGTTCAGTGGTAGAATTCTCGCCTGCCACGCGGGAGGCCCGGGTTCGATTCCCGGCCAATGCAATTATGGGCTCTTTGTGTTTGCAGCGCTCTCCCCCAATTTCCAGCCCCGTGGAGTGCATCAAGGCACAAGGTGTTTCTTGTCGAGAATGTACTAGGCGGTGTGAGTGCTTTTTGAAACCAGCCTTCTCCCAATTACATCATTGAAACCCATGGGGCCATACCTCTGAAGGGGCTCAGTTGTCAAAGGTCGTAGGAGGGAAAAAAAAGGGGGGTGCAAACCTTCTACGCTAGGAAAGCGGGTGGCTCTCCTGGTGTCTAGCGGCCAGAGCAGGTTGTGGATTTCGCAAAACTGACTATATTTTACACATAGCCCAGGAGAGGACAGGGATCAGCCATAGCGCAAGCAACACACTCGAGCAAAGGGGGATTAGCTCAAGTGGCAGAGCGCTCGCTTTGCATGCGAGAGGTAGCGGGATCGATGCCCGCATTCTCCAAACGCAGCTTTCCTGGTTTCACGGGAGGCACCTTGCTTTTGTGTTTGATGTTGAAGCTTGGAACCGAGCGCCGTGAGCAACATGGGAAGCCGGAGTGCTCCTCATAACATGTGCCAAGGCATTGCCACGTTTTTGTGGTGGCATCTGTGGCTTCAGCCAAAGTCACGTAGGCAGTATTGGACAAAAGCAATCAATTAAAGAAAGCACGACCAGGCTTCCATGGCCAAGAGACAATATTCCATTAGGGGGAAAGGTGCCAGTGCAATGCTTACGCTGAGAGCTTTGGACTCGTTGAATCACCTGAATCAGGTTCAACTTCTCTTTGTGTGCGAAAGAAAGGCCTTTGGGCCCGCAAGCAAATATCGATTGGCATAGGAAAAGGCAACGTAGCAGAGGATGGTTTCGATCCATCGACCTCTGGGTTATGGGCCCAGCATGCTTCCGCTGCGCCACTCTGCTCTTGTCGCTGGCCATCCTCATGGATTTCGACAAGCGAATCCCAAGTCAAGCGTGGGCGAGAGCTGGACTCTCCTAGGCCAGCTGAGCGAGGGTGGTGGCGCCTGGCCTGGCGTGGAGCATTGGTGGTTCAGTGGTAGAATTCTCGCCTGCCATGCGGGAGGCCCGGGTTCGATTCCCGGCCAATGCAATTATGGGCTCTTGGTGTTTGTAGCTCTCTCCCCCAATTTCCAGCCCCATGGAATGCCTCAAGGCACAAGGTGTTTCTTGTCGAGAATGTATTAGGCGGTGTGAGTGCTTTTTGAAACCACCTTCTCCCAATGACATCATTGAAACCCATGGGGCCATACTTCAGAAGGGGCTCAGTTGTCCAAGGTCTTGGGGGAGTGGCTCTCCTGGTGTCTAGCGGCCAGAGCAAGTTGTGGATTTAGCAAAACTGCCTATAGTTTACACATAGCCCAGGAGAGGACAGGGATCAGCCATAGCACAAGCAACAACCTCAAGCAACAACCTCAAGCAACAACCTCAAGCAAAGGGGGATTAGCTCAAATGGTAGAGCGCTCGCTTAGCATGCGAGAGGTAGCGGGATCGATGCCCGCATTCTCCAAATGCAGCTTTCCTGATTTGCCAGGAGACACCTTGCTTTTGTGTTTGATGTTGAAGCTTGGAACCGAGCGCCGTGAGCAACATGGGAAGCCGGAGTCCTCCTCATAACGCGTGCCAAGGCGTTGCCACGTTTTTGTGGTGGCAACTGTGGCTTCAGCCAAAGTCACGTAGGCAGTGTTGGACAAAAGCAATCTAGTAAACAAAGCACGAGCAGGCCTCCATGGCCAAGAGACAATATTTCATTAGCGCAAAAGGTGCCAGTGCCATGCTTACGCTGAGAGCTTTGGACTCGTTGAATCACCTGAATCAGGTTCAACTTCTCTTTGTGTGCGAAAGAAAGGCCTTTGGGCCCGCACGCAAGCAAATATCGATTGGCATAGGAAAGGGCAACGTAGCAGAGGATGGTTTCGATCCATCGACCTCTGGGTTATGGGCCCAGCACGCTTCCGCTGCGCCACTCTGCTCTTGTCGCTGACCAACCTCAACAACCACATGTGGATGTAGTTTGCCAGCGATTCCCACGGGGAGTGGGTCCATGTGGCAAAGTCACAATGTAGACGACTAGGCGTTTCCATTGATTTTCGACCAGCGAATCCCAAGTCAAGCGTGGGCGAGAGCTGGACTCTCCTAGACCAGCTGAGCGAGGGTGGTGGCAAGTGGCCCGGCATGGAGCATTGGTGGTTCAGTGGTAGAATTCTCGCCTGCCACGCGGGAGGCCCGGGTTCGATTCCCGGCCAATGCAATTATGGGCTCTTTGTGTTTGCAGCGCTCTCCCCCAATTTCCAGCCCCGTGGAGTGCATCAAGGCACAAGGTGTTTCTTGTCGAGAATGTATTAGGCGGTGTGAGTGCTTTTTGAAACCACCTTCTCCCAATGACATCATTGAAACCCATGGGGCCATACTTCAGAAGGGGCTCAGTTGTCCAAGGTCTTGGGGGAGTGGCTCTCCTGGTGTCTAGCGGCCAGAGCAAGTTGTGGATTTAGCAAAACTGCCTATAGTTTACACATAGCCCAGGAGAGGACAGGGATCAGCCATAGCACAAGCAACAACCTCAAGCAAAGGGGGATTAGCTCAAATGGTAGAGCGCTCGCTTAGCATGCGAGAGGTAACGGGATCAATGCCCGCATTCTCCAAATGCAGCTTTCCTGATTTGCCAGGAGACACCTTGCTTTTGTGTTTGATGTTGAAGCTTGGAACCGAGCGCCGTGAGCAACATGGGAAGCCGGAGTCCTCCTCATAACGCGTGCCAAGGCGTTGCCACGTTTTTGTGGTGGCAACTGTGGCTTCAGCCAAAGTCACGTAGGCAGTGTTGGACAAAAGCAATCTAGTAAACAAAGCACGAGCAGGCCTCCATGGCCAAGAGACAATATTTCATTAGCGCAAAAGGTGCCAGTGCCATGCTTACGCTGAGAGCTTTGGACTCGTTGAATCACCTGAATCAGGTTCAACTTCTCTTTGTGTGCGAAAGAAAGGCCTTTGGGCCCGCACGCAAGCAAATATCGATTGGCATAGAAAAAGGCAACGTAGCAGAGGATGGTTTCGATCCATCGACCTCTGGGTTATGGGCCCAGCACGCTTCCGCTGCGCCACTCTGCTCTTGTCGCTGACCAACCTCAACAACCACATGTGGATGTAGTTTGCCAGCGATTCCCACGGGGAGTGGGTCCATGTGGCAAAGTCACAATGTAGACGACTAGGCGTTTCCATTGATTTTCGACCAGCGAATCCCAAGTCAAGCGTGGGCGAGAGCTGGACTCTCCTAGACCAGCTGAGCGAGGGTGGTGGCAAGTGGCCCGGCGTGGAGCATTGGTGGTTCAGTGGTAGAATTCTCGCCTGCCACGCGGGAGGCCCGGGTTCGATTCCCGGCCAATGCAATTATGGGCTCTTTGTGTTTGCAGCGCTCTCCCCCAATTTCCAGCCCCGTGGAGTGCATCAAGGCACAAGGTGTTTCTTGTCGAGAATGTACTAGGCGGTGTGAGTGCTTTTTGAAACCAGCCTTCTCCCAATTACATCATTGAAACCCATGGGGCCATACCTCTGAAGGGGCTCAGTTGTCAAAGGTCGTAGGAGGGAAAAAAAAGGGGGGTGCAAACCTTCTACGCTAGGAAAGCGGGTGGCTCTCCTGGTGTCTAGCGGCCAGAGCAGGTTGTGGATTTCGCAAAACTGACTATATTTTACACATAGCCCAGGAGAGGACAGGGATCAGCCATAGCGCAAGCAACACACTCGAGCAAAGGGGGATTAGCTCAAGTGGCAGAGCGCTCGCTTTGCATGCGAGAGGTAGCGGGATCGATGCCCGCATTCTCCAAACGCAGCTTTCCTGGTTTCACGGGAGGCACCTTGCTTTTGTGTTTGATGTTGAAGCTTGGAACCGAGCGCCGTGAGCAACATGGGAAGCCGGAGTGCTCCTCATAACATGTGCCAAGGCATTGCCACGTTTTTGTGGTGGCATCTGTGGCTTCAGCCAAAGTCACGTAGGCAGTATTGGACAAAAGCAATCAATTAAAGAAAGCACGACCAGGCTTCCATGGCCAAGAGACAATATTCCATTAGGGGGAAAGGTGCCAGTGCCATGCTTACGCTGAGAGCTTTGGACTCGTTGAATCACCTGAATCAGGTTCAACTTCTCTTTGTGTGCGAAAGAAAGGCCTTTGGGCCCGCAAGCAAATATCGATTGGCATAGGAAAAGGCAACGTAGCAGAGGATGGTTTCGATCCATCGACCTCTGGGTTATGGGCCCAGCACGCTTCCGCTGCGCCACTCTGCTCTTGTCGCTGACCATCCTCATGGATTTCGACAAGCGAATCCCAAGTCAAGCGTGGGCGAGAGCTGGACTCTCCTAGGCCAGCTGAGCGAGGGTGGCGGCGCCTGGCCCGGCGTGGAGCATTGGTGGTTCAGTGGTAGAATTCTCGCCTGCCACGCGGGAGGCCCGGGTTCGATTCCCGGCCAATGCAATTATGGGCTCTTGGTGTTTGTAGCTCTCTCCCCCAATTTCCAGCCCCATGGAATGCCTCAAGGCACAAGGTGTTTCTTGTCGAGAATGTATTAGGCGGTGTGAGTGCTTTTTGAAACCACCTTCTCCCAATGACATCATTGAAACCCATGGGGCCATACTTCAGAAGGGGCTCAGTTGTCCAAGGTCTTGGGGGAGTGGCTCTCCTGGTGTCTAGCGGCCAGAGCAAGTTGTGGATTTAGCAAAACTGCCTATAGTTTACACATAGCCCAGGAGAGGACAGGGATCAGCCATAGCACAAGCAACAACCTCAAGCAAAGGGGGATTAGCTCAAATGGTAGAGCGCTCGCTTAGCATGCGAGAGGTAGCGGGATCGATGCCCGCATTCTCCAAATGCAGCTTTCCTGATTTGCCAGGAGACACCTTGCTTTTGTGTTTGATGTTGAAGCTTGGAACCGAGCGCCGTGAGCAACATGGGAAGCCGGAGTCCTCCTCATAACGCGTGCCAAGGCGTTGCCACGTTTTTGTGGTGGCAACTGTGGCTTCAGCCAAAGTCACGTAGGCAGTGTTGGACAAAAGCAATCTAGTAAACAAAGCACGAGCAGGCCTCCATGGCCAAGAGACAATATTTCATTAGCGCAAAAGGTGCCAGTGCCATGCTTACGCTGAGAGCTTTGGACTCGTTGAATCACCTGAATCAGGTTCAACTTCTCTTTGTGTGCGAAAGAAAGGCCTTTGGGCCCGCACGCAAGCAAATATCGATTGGCATAGAAAAAGGCAACGTAGCAGAGGATGGTTTCGATCCATCGACCTCTGGGTTATGGGCCCAGCACGCTTCCGCTGCGCCACTCTGCTCTTGTCGCTGACCAACCTCAACAACCACATGTGGATGTAGTTTGCCAGCGATTCCCACGGGGAGTGGGTCCATGTGGCAAAGTCACAATGTAGACGACTAGGCGTTTCCATTGATTTTCGACCAGCGAATCCCAAGTCAAGCGTGGGCGAGAGCTGGACTCTCCTAGACCAGCTGAGCGAGGGTGGTGGCAAGTGGCCCGGCGTGGAGCATTGGTGGTTCAGTGGTAGAATTCTCGCCTGCCACGCGGGAGGCCCGGGTTCGATTCCCGGCCAATGCAATTATGGGCTCTTTGTGTTTGCAGCGCTCTCCCCCAATTTCCAGCCCCGTGGAGTGCATCAAGGCACAAGGTGTTTCTTGTCGAGAATGTACTAGGCGGTGTGAGTGCTTTTTGAAACCAGCCTTCTCCCAATTACATCATTGAAACCCATGGGGCCATACCTCTGAAGGGGCTCAGTTGTCAAAGGTCGTAGGAGGGAAAAAAAAGGGGGGTGCAAACCTTCTACGCTAGGAAAGCGGGTGGCTCTCCTGGTGTCTAGCGGCCAGAGCAGGTTGTGGATTTCGCAAAACTGACTATATTTTACACATAGCCCAGGAGAGGACAGGGATCAGCCATAGCGCAAGCAACACACTCGAGCAAAGGGGGATTAGCTCAAGTGGCAGAGCGCTCGCTTTGCATGCGAGAGGTAGCGGGATCGATGCCCGCATTCTCCAAACGCAGCTTTCCTGGTTTCACGGGAGGCACCTTGCTTTTGTGTTTGATGTTGAAGCTTGGAACCGAGCGCTGTGAGCAACATGGGAAGCCGGAGTGCTCCTCATAACATGTGCCAAGGCATTGCCACGTTTTTGTGGTGGCATCTGTGGCTTCAGCCAAAGTCACGTAGGCAGTATTGGACAAAAGCAATCAATTAAAGAAAGCACGACCAGGCTTCCATGGCCAAGAGACAATATTCCATTAGGGGGAAAGGTGCCAGTGCCATGCTTACGCTGAGAGCTTTGGACTCGTTGAATCACCTGAATCAGGTTCAACTTCTCTTTGTGTGCGAAAGAAAGGCCTTTGGGCCCGCAAGCAAATATCGATTGGCATAGGAAAAGGCAACGTAGCAGAGGATGGTTTCGATCCATCGACCTCTGGGTTATGGGCCCAGCACGCTTCCGCTGCGCCACTCTGCTCTTGTCGCTGACCATCCTCATGGATTTCGACAAGCGAATCCCAAGTCAAGCGTGGGCGAGAGCTGGACTCTCCTAGGCCAGCTGAGCGAGGGTGGTGGCGCCTGGCCCGGCGTGGAGCATTGGTGGTTCAGTGGTAGAATTCTCGCCTGCCACGCGGGAGGCCCGGGTTCGATTCCCGGCCAATGCAATTATGGGCTCTTGGTGTTTGTAGCTCTCTCCCCCAATTTCCAGCCCCATGGAATGCCTCAAGGCACAAGGTGTTTCTTGTCGAGAATGTATTAGGCGGTGTGAGTGCTTTTTGAAACCACCTTCTCCCAATGACATCATTGAAACCCATGGGGCCATACTTCAGAAGGGGCTCAGTTGTCCAAGGTCTTGGGGGAGTGGCTCTCCTGGTGTCTAGCGGCCAGAGCAAGTTGTGGATTTAGCAAAACTGCCCATAGTTTACACATAGCCCAGGAGAGGACAGGGATCAGCCATAGCACAAGCAACAACCTCAAGCAACAACCTCAAGCAAAGGGGGATTAGCTCAAATGGTAGAGCGCTCGCTTAGCATGCGAGAGGTAGCGGGATCGATGCCCGCATTCTCCAAATGCAGCTTTCCTGATTTGCCAGGAGACACCTTGCTTTTGTGTTTGATGTTGAAGCTTGGAACCGAGCGCCGTGAGCAACATGGGAAGCCGGAGTCCTCCTCATAACGCGTGCCAAGGCGTTGCCACGTTTTTGTGGTGGCAACTGTGGCTTCAGCCAAAGTCACGTAGGCAGTGTTGGACAAAAGCAATCTAGTAAACAAAGCACGAGCAGGCCTCCATGGCCAAGAGACAATATTTCATTAGCGCAAAAGGTGCCAGTGCCATGCTTACGCTGAGAGCTTTGGACTCGTTGAATCACCTGAATCAGGTTCAACTTCTCTTTGTGTGCGAAAGAAAGGCCTTTGGGCCCGCACGCAAGCAAATATCGATTGGCATAGAAAAAGGCAACGTAGCAGAGGATGGTTTCGATCCATCGACCTCTGGGTTATGGGCCCAGCACGCTTCCGCTGCGCCACTCTGCTCTTGTCGCTGACCAACCTCAACAACCACATGTGGATGTAGTTTGCCAGCGATTCCCACGGGGAGTGGGTCCATGTGGCAAAGTCACAATGTAGACGACTAGGCGTTTCCATTGATTTTCGACCAGCGAATCCCAAGTCAAGCGTGGGCGAGAGCTGGACTCTCCTAGACCAGCTGAGCGAGGGTGGTGGCAAGTGGCCCGGCGTGGAGCATTGGTGGTTCAGTGGTAGAATTCTCGCCTGCCACGCGGGAGGCCCGGGTTCGA
Organism: Lithobates pipiens; assembly: GCF_037356315.1. Taxonomy (NCBI): domain Eukaryota; kingdom Metazoa; phylum Chordata; class Amphibia; order Anura; family Ranidae; genus Lithobates; species Lithobates pipiens. Next base: position 579,834,373 of record NW_027507758.1, read on the forward strand.
TTCCCGGCCAATGCAATTATGGGCTCTTTGTGTTTGCAGCGCTCTCCCCCAATTTCCAGCCCCGTGGAGTGCATCAAGGCACAAGGTGTTTCTTGTCGAGAATGTACTAGGCGGTGTGAGTGCTTTTTGAAACCAGCCTTCTCCCAATTACATCATTGAAACCCATGGGGCCATACCTCTGAAGGGGCTCAGTTGTCAAAGGTCGTAGGAGGGAAAAAAAAGGGGGGTGCAAACCTTCTACGCTAGGAAAGCGGGTGGCTCTCCTGGTGTCTAGCGGCCAGAGCAGGTTGTGGATTTCGCAAAACTGACTATATTTTACACATAGCCCAGGAGAGGACAGGGATCAGCCATAGCGCAAGCAACACACTCGAGCAAAGGGGGATTAGCTCAAGTGGCAGAGCGCTCGCTTTGCATGCGAGAGGTAGCGGGATCGATGCCCGCATTCTCCAAACGCAGCTTTCCTGGTTTCACGGGAGGCACCTTGCTTTTGTGTTTGATGTTGAAGCTTGGAACCGAGCGCCGTGAGCAACATGGGAAGCCGGAGTGCTCCTCATAACATGTGCCAAGGCATTGCCACGTTTTTGTGGTGGCATCTGTGGCTTCAGCCAAAGTCACGTAGGCAGTATTGGACAAAAGCAATCAATTAAAGAAAGCACGACCAGGCTTCCATGGCCAAGAGACAATATTCCATTAGGGGGAAAGGTGCCAGTGCCATGCTTACGCTGAGAGCTTTGGACTCGTTGAATCACCTGAATCAGGTTCAACTTCTCTTTGTGTGCGAAAGAAAGGCCTTTGGGCCCGCAAGCAAATATCGATTGGCATAGGAAAAGGCAACGTAGCAGAGGATGGTTTCGATCCATCGACCTCTGGGTTATGGGCCCAGCACGCTTCCGCTGCGCCACTCTGCTCTTGTCGCTGGCCATCCTCATGGATTTCGACAAGCGAATCCCAAGTCAAGCGTGGGCGAGAGCTGGACTCTCCTAGGCCAGCTGAGCGAGGGTGGTGGCGCCTGGCCCGGTGTGGAGCATTGGTGGTTCAGTGGTAGAATTCTCGCCTGCCACGCGGGAGGCCCGGGTTCGATTCCCGGCCAATGCAATTATGGGCTCTTGGTGTTTGTAGCTCTCTCCCCCAATTTCCAGCCCCATGGAATGCCTCAAGGCACAAGGTGTTTCTTGTCGAGAATGTATTAGGCGGTGTGAGTGCTTTTTGAAACCACCTTCTCCCAATGACATCATTGAAACCCATGGGGCCATACTTCAGAAGGGGCTCAGTTGTCCAAGGTCTTGGGGGAGTGGCTCTCCTGGTGTCTAGCGGCCAGAGCAAGTTGTGGATTTAGCAAAACTGCCTATAGTTTACACATAGCCCAGGAGAGGACAGGGATCAGCCATAGCACAAGCAACAACCTCAAGCAACAACCTCAAGGAAAGGGGGATTAGCTCAAATGGTAGAGCGCTCGCTTAGCATGCGAGAGGTAGCGGGATCGATGCCCGCATTCTCCAAATGCAGCTTTCCTGATTTGCCAGGAGACACCTTGCTTTTGTGTTTGATGTTGAAGCTTGGAACCGAGCGCCGTGAGCAACATGGGAAGCCGGAGTCCTCCTCATAACGCGTGCCAAGGCGTTGCCACGTTTTTGTGGTGGCAACTGTGGCTTCAGCCAAAGTCACGTAGGCAGTGTTGGACAAAAGCAATCTAGTAAACAAAGCACGAGCAGGCCTCCATGGCCAAGAGACAATATTTCATTAGCGCAAAAGGTGCCAGTGCCATGCTTACGCTGAGAGCTTTGGACTCGTTGAATCACCTGAATCAGGTTCAACTTCTCTTTGTGTGCGAAAGAAAGGCCTTTGGGCCCGCACGCAAGCAAATATCGATTGGCATAGGAAAGGGCAACGTAGCAGAGGATGGTTTTGATCCATCGACCTCTGGGTTATGGGCCCAGCACGCTTCCGCTGCGCCACTCTGCTCTTGTCGCTGACCAACCTCAACAACCACATGTGGATGTAGTTTGCCAGCGATTCCCACGGGGAGTGGGTCCATGTGGCAAAGTCACAATGTAGACGACTAGGCGTTTCCATTGATTTTCGACCAGCGAATCCCAAGTCAAGCGTGGGCGAGAGCTGGACACTCCTAGACCAGCTGAGCGAGGGTGGTGGCAAGTGGCCCGGCGTGGAGCATTGGTGGTTCAGTGGTAGAATTCTCGCCTGCCACGCGGGAGGCCCGGGTTCGATTCCCGGCCAATGCAATTATGGGCTCTTTGTGTTTGCAGCGCTCTCCCCCAATTTCCAGCCCCGTGGAGTGCATCAAGGCACAAGGTGTTTCTTGTCGAGAATGTACTAGGCGGTGTGAGTGCTTTTTGAAACCAGCCTTCTCCCAATTACATCATTGAAACCCATGGGGCCATACCTCTGAAGGGGCTCAGTTGTCAAAGGTCGTAGGAGGGAAAAAAAAGGGGGGTGCAAACCTTCTACGCTAGGAAAGCGGGTGGCTCTCCTGGTGTCTAGCGGCCAGAGCAGGTTGTGGATTTCGCAAAACTGACTATATTTTACACATAGCCCAGGAGAGGACAGGGATCAGCCATAGCGCAAGCAACACACTCGAGCAAAGGGGGATTAGCTCAAGTGGCAGAGCGCTCGCTTTGCATGCGAGAGGTAGCGGGATCGATGCCCGCATTCTCCAAACGCAGCTTTCCTGGTTTCACGGGAGGCACCTTGCTTTTGTGTTTGATGTTGAAGCTTGGAACCGAGCGCCGTGAGCAACATGGGAAGCCGGAGTGCTCCTCATAACATGTGCCAAGGCATTGCCACGTTTTTGTGGTGGCATCTGTGGCTTCAGCCAAAGTCACGTAGGCAGTATTGGACAAAAGCAATCAATTAAAGAAAGCACGACCAGGCTTCCATGGCCAAGAGACAATATTCCATTAGGGGGAAAGGTGCCAGTGCCATGCTTACGCTGAGAGCTTTGGACTCGTTGAATCACCTGAATCAGGTTCAACTTCTCTTTGTGTGCGAAAGAAAGGCCTTTGGGCCCGCAAGCAAATATCGATTGGCATAGGAAAAGGCAACGTAGCAGAGGATGGTTTCGATCCATCGACCTCTGGGTTATGGGCCCAGCACGCTTCCGCTGCGCCACTCTGCTCTTGTCGCTGGCCATCCTCATGGATTTCGACAAGCGAATCCCAAGTCAAGCGTGGGCGAGAGCTGGACTCTCCTAGGCCAGCTGAGCGAGGGTGGTGGCGCCTGGCCCGGCGTGGAGCATTGGTGGTTCAGTGGTAGAATTCTCGCCTGCCACGCGGGAGGCCCGGGTTCGATTCCCGGCCAATGCAATTATGGGCTCTTGGTGTTTGTAGCTCTCTCCCCCAATTTCCAGCCCCATGGAATGCCTCAAGGCACAAGGTGTTTCTTGTCGAGAATGTATTAGGCGGTGTGAGTGCTTTTTGAAACCACCTTCTCCCAATGACATCATTGAAACCCATGGGGCCATACTTCAGAAGGGGCTCAGTTGTCCAAGGTCTTGGGGGAGTGGCTCTCCTGGTGTCTAGCGGCCAGAGCAAGTTGTTGATTTAGCAAAACTGCCTATAGTTTACACATAGCCCAGGAGAGGACAGGGATCAGCCATAGCACAAGCAACAACCTCAAGCAAAGGGGGATTAGCTCAAATGGTAGAGCGCTCGCTTAGCATGCGAGAGGTAGCGGGATCGATGCCCGCATTCTCCAAATGCAGCTTTCCTGATTTGCCAGGAGACACCTTGCTTTTGTGTTTGATGTTGAAGCTTGGAACCGAGCGCCGTGAGCAACATGGGAAGCCGGAGTCCTCCTCATAACGCGTGCCAAGGCGTTGCCACGTTTTTGTGGTGGCAACTGTGGCTTCAGCCAAAGTCACGTAGGCAGTGTTGGACAAAAGCAATCTAGTAAACAAAGCACGAGCAGGCCTCCATGGCCAAGAGACAATATTTCATTAGCGCAAAAGGTGCCAGTGCCATGCTTACGCTGAGAGCTTTGGACTCGTTGAATCACCTGAATCAGGTTCAACTTCTCTTTGTGTGCGAAAGAAAGGCCTTTGGGCCCGCACGCAAGCAAATATCGATTGGCATAGGAAAAGGCAACGTAGCAGAGGATGGTTTCGATCCATCGACCTCTGGGTTATGGGCCCAGCACGCTTCCGCTGCGCCACTCTGCTCTTGTCGCTGACCAACCTCAACAACCACATGTGGATGTAGTTTGCCAGCGATTCCCACGGGGAGTGGGTCCATGTGGCAAAGTCACAATGTAGACGACTAGGCGTTTCCATTGATTTTCGACCAGCGAATCCCAAGTCAAGCGTGGGCGAGAGCTGGACTCTCCTAGACCAGCTGAGCGAGGGTGGTGGCAAGTGGCCCGGCGTGGAGCATTGGTGGTTCAGTGGTAGAATTCTCGCCTGCCACGCGGGAGGCCCGGGTTCGATTCCCGGCCAATGCAATTATGGGCTCTTTGTGTTTGCAGCGCTCTCCCCCAATTTCCAGCCCCGTGGAGTGCATCAAGGCACAAGGTGTTTCTTGTCGAGAATGTACTAGGCGGTGTGAGTGCTTTTTGAAACCAGCCTTCTCCCAATTACATCATTGAAACCCATGGGGCCATACCTCTGAAGGGGCTCAGTTGTCAAAGGTCGTAGGAGGGAAAAAAAAGGGGGGTGAAAACCTTCTACGCTAGGAAAGCGGGTGGCTCTCCTGGTGTCTAGCGGCCAGAGCAGGTTGTGGATTTCGCAAAACTGACTATATTTTACACATAGCCCAGGAGAGGACAGGGATCAGCCATAGCGCAAGCAACACACTCGAGCAAAGGGGGATTAGCTCAAGTGGCAGAGCGCTCGCTTTGCATGCGAGAGGTAGCGGGATCGATGCCCGCATTCTCCAAACGCAGCTTTCCTGGTTTCACGGGAGGCACCTTGCTTTTGTGTTTGATGTTGAAGCTTGGAACCGAGCGCCGTGAGCAACATGGGAAGCCGGAGTGCTCCTCATAACATGTGCCAAGGCATTGCCACGTTTTTGTGGTGGCATCTGTGGCTTCAGCCAAAGTCACGTAGGCAGTATTGGACAAAAGCAATCAATTAAAGAAAGCACGACCAGGCTTCCATGGCCAAGAGACAATATTCCATTAGGGGGAAAGGTGCCAGTGCCATGCTTACGCTGAGAGCTTTGGACTCGTTGAATCACCTGAATCAGGTTCAACTTCTCTTTGTGTGCGAAAGAAAGGCCTTTGGGCCCGCAAGCAAATATCGATTGGCATAGGAAAAGGCAACGTAGCAGAGGATGGTTTCGATCCATCGACCTCTGGGTTATGGGCCCAGCACGCTTCCGCTGCGCCACTCTGCTCTTGTCGCTGGCCATCCTCATGGATTTCGACAAGCGAATCCCAAGTCAAGCGTGGGCGAGAGCTGGACTCTCCTAGGCCAGCTGAGCGAGGGTGGTGGCGCCTGGCCCGGCGTGGAGCATTGGTGGTTCAGTGGTAGAATTCTCGCCTGCCACGCGGGAGGCCCGGGTTCGATTCCCGGCCAATGCAATTATGGGCTCTTGGTGTTTGTAGCTCTCTCCCCCAATTTCCAGCCCCATGGAATGCCTCAAGGCACAAGGTGTTTCTTGTCGAGAATGTATTAGGCGGTGTGAGTGCTTTTTGAAACCACCTTCTCCCAATGACATCATTGAAACCCATGGGGCCATACTTCAGAAGGGGCTCAGTTGTCCAAGGTCTTGGGGGAGTGGCTCTCCTGGTGTCTAGCGGCCAGAGCAAGTTGTGGATTTAGCAAAACTGCCTATAGTTTACACATAGCCCAGGAGAGGACAGGGATCAGCCATAGCACAAGCAACAACCTCAAGCAACAACCTCAAGCAAAGGGGGATTAGCTCAAATGGTAGAGCGCTCGCTTAGCATGCGAGAGGTAGCGGGATCGATGCCCGCATTCTCCAAATGCAGCTTTCCTGATTTGCCAGGAGACACCTTGCTTTTGTGTTTGATGTTGAAGCTTGGAACCGAGCGCCGTGAGCAACATGGAAAGCCGGAGTCCTCCTCATAACGCGTGCCAAGGCGTTGCCACGTTTTTGTGGTGGCAACTGTGGCTTCAGCCAAAGTCACGTAGGCAGTGTTGGACAAAAGCAATCTAGTAAACAAAGCACGAGCAGGCCTCCATGGCCAAGAGACAATATTTCATTAGCGCAAAAGGTGCCAGTGCCATGCTTACGCTGAGAGCTTTGGACTCGTTGAATCACCTGAATCAGGTTCAACTTCTCTTTGTGTGCGAAAGAAAGGCCTTTGGGCCCGCACGCAAGCAAATATCGATTGGCATAGGAAAAGGCAACGTAGCAGAGGATGGTTTCGATCCATCGACCTCTGGGTTATGGGCCCAGCACGCTTCCGCTGCGCCACTCTGCTCTTGTCGCTGACCAACCTCAACAACCACATGTGGATGTAGTTTGCCAGCGATTCCCACGGGGAGTGGGTCCATGTGGCAAAGTCACAATGTAGACGACTAGGCGTTTCCATTGATTTTCGACCAGCGAATCCCAAGTCAAGCGTGGGCGAGAGCTGGACTCTCCTAGACCAGCTGAGCGAGGGTGGTGGCAAGTGGCCCGGCGTGGAGCATTGGTGGTTCAGTGGTAGAATTCTCGCCTGCCACGCGGGAGGCCCGGGTTCGATTCCCGGCCAATGCAATTATGGGCTCTTTGTGTTTGCAGCGCTCTCCCCCAATTTCCAGCCCCGTGGAGTGCATCAAGGCACAAGGTGTTTCTTGTCGAGAATGTACTAGGCGGTGTGAGTGCTTTTTGAAACCAGCCTTCTCCCAATTACATCATTGAAACCCATGGGGCCATACCTCTGAAGGGGCTCAGTTGTCAAAGGTCGTAGGAGGGAAAAAAAAGGGGGGTGAAAACCTTCTACGCTAGGAAAGCGGGTGGCTCTCCTGGTGTCTAGCGGCCAGAGCAGGTTGTGGATTTCGCAAAACTGACTATATTTTACACATAGCCCAGGAGAGGACAGGGATCAGCCATAGCGCAAGCAACACACTCGAGCAAAGGGGGATTAGCTCAAGTGGCAGAGCGCTCGCTTTGCATGCGAGAGGTAGCGGGATCGATGCCCGCATTCTCCAAACGCAGCTTTCCTGGTTTCACGGGAGGCACCTTGCTTTTGTGTTTGATGTTGAAGCTTGGAACCGAGCGCCGTGAGCAACATGGGAAGCCGGAGTGCTCCTCATAACATGTGCCAAGGCATTGCCACGTTTTTGTGGTGGCATCTGTGGCTTCAGCCAAAGTCACGTAGGCAGTATTGGACAAAAGCAATCAATTAAAGAAAGCACGACCAGGCTTCCATGGCCAAGAGACAATATTCCATTAGGGGGAAAGGTGCCAGTGCCATGCTTACGCTGAGAGCTTTGGACTCGTTGAATCACCTGAATCAGGTTCAACTTCTCTTTGTGTGCGAAAGAAAGGCCTTTGGGCCCGCAAGCAAATATCGATTGGCATAGGAAAAGGCAACGTAGCAGAGGATGGTTTCGATCCATCGACCTCTGGGTTATGGGCCCAGCACGCTTCCGCTGCGCCACTCTGCTCTTGTCGCTGGCCATCCTCATGGATTTCGACAAGCGAATCCCAAGTCAAGCGTGGGCGAGAGCTGGACTCTCCTAGGCCAGCTGAGCGAGGGTGGTGGCGCCTGGCCCGGCGTGGAGCATTGGTGGTTCAGTGGTAGAATTCTCGCCTGCCACGCGGGAGGCCCGGGTTCGATTCCCGGCCAATGCAATTATGGGCTCTTGGTGTTTGTAGCTCTCTCCCCCAATTTCCAGCCCCATGGAATGCCTCAAGGCACAAGGTGTTTCTTGTCGAGAATGTATTAGGCGGTGTGAGTGCTTTTTGAAACCACCTTCTCCCAATGACATCATTGAAACCCATGGGGCCATACTTCAGAAGGGGCTCAGTTGTCCAAGGTCTTGGGGGAGTGGCTCTCCTGGTGTCTAGCGGCCAGAGCAAGTTGTGGATTTAGCAAAACTGCCTATAGTTTACACATAGCCCAGGAGAGGACAGGGATCAGCCATAGCACAAGCAACAACCTCAAGCAACAACCTCAAGCAAAGGGGGATTAGCTCAAATGGTAGAGCGCTCGCTTAGCATGCGAGAGGTAGCGGGATCGATGCCCGCATTCTCCAAATGCAGCTTTCCTGATTTGCCAGGAGACACCTTGCTTTTGTGTTTGATGTTGAAGCTTGGAACCGAGCGCCGTGAGCAACATGGAAAGCCGGAGTCCTCCTCATAACGCGTGCCAAGGCGTTGCCACGTTTTTGTGGTGGCAACTGTGGCTTCAGCCAAAGTCACGTAGGCAGTGTTGGACAAAAGCAATCTAGTAAACAAAGCACGAGCAGGCCTCCATGGCCAAGAGACAATATTTCATTAGCGCAAAAGGTGCCAGTGCCATGCTTACGCTGAGAGCTTTGGACTCGTTGAATCACCTGAATCAGGTTCAACTTCTCTTTGTGTGCGAAAGAAAGGCCTTTGGGCCCGCACGCAAGCAAATATCGATTGGCATAGGAAAGGGCAACGTAGCAGAGGATGGTTTCGATCCATCGACCTCTGGGTTATGGGCCCAGCACGCTTCCGCTGCGCCACTCTGCTCTTGTCGCTGACCAACCTCAACAACCACATGTGGATGTAGTTTGCCAGCGATTCCCACGGGGAGTGGGTCCATGTGGCAAAGTCACAATGTAGACGACTAGGCGTTTCCATTGATTTTCGACCAGCGAATCCCAAGTCAAGCGTGGGCGAGAGCTGGACTCTCCTAGACCAGCTGAGCGAGGGTGGTGGCAAGTGGCCCGGCGTGGAGCATTGGTGGTTCAGTGGTAGAATTCTCGCCTGCCACGCGGGAGGCCCGGGTTCGATTCCCGGCCAATGCAATTATGGGCTCTTTGTGTTTGCAGCGCTCTCCCCCAATTTCCAGCCCCGTGGAGTGCATCAAGGCACAAGGTGTTTCTTGTCGAGAATGTACTAGGCGGTGTGAGTGCTTTTTGAAACCAGCCTTCTCCCAATTACATCATTGAAACCCATGGGGCCATACCTCTGAAGGGGCTCAGTTGTCAAAGGTCGTAGGAGGGAAAAAAAAGGGGGGTGCAAACCTTCTACGCTAGGAAAGCGGGTGGCTCTCCTGGTGTCTAGCGGCCAGAGCAGGTTGTGGATTTCGCAAAACTGACTATATTTTACACATAGCCCAGGAGAGGACAGGGATCAGCCATAGCGCAAGCAACACACTCGAGCAAAGGGGGATTAGCTCAAGTGGCAGAGTGCTCGCTTTGCATGCGAGAGGTAGCGGGATTGATGCCCGCATTCTCCAAACGCAGCTTTCCTGGTTTCACGGGAGGCACCTTGCTTTTGTGTTTGATGTTGAAGCTTGGAACCGAGCGCCGTGAGCAACATGGGAAGCCGGAGTGCTCCTCATAACATGTGCCAAGGCATTGCCACGTTTTTGTGGTGGCATCTGTGGCTTCAGCCAAAGTCACGTAGGCAGTATTGGACAAAAGCAATCAATTAAAGAAAGCACGACCAGGCTTCCATGGCCAAGAGACAATATTCCATTAGGGGGAAAGGTGCCAGTGCCATGCTTACGCTGAGAGCTTTGGACTCGTTGAATCACCTGAATCAGGTTCAACTTCTCTTTGTGTGCGAAAGAAAGGCCTTTGGGCCCGCAAGCAAATATCGATTGGCATAGGAAAAGGCAACGTAGCAGAGGATGGTTTCGATCCATCGACCTCTGGGTTATGGGCCCAGCACGCTTCCGCTGCGCCACTCTGCTCTTGTCGCTGACCATCCTCATGGATTTCGACAAGCGAATCCCAAGTCAAGCGTGGGCGAGAGCTGGACTCTCCTAGGCCAGCTGAGCGAGGGTGGTGGCGCCTGGCCCGGCGTGGAGCATTGGTGGTTCAGTGGTAGAATTCTCGCCTGCCACGCGGGAGGCCCGGGTTCGATTCCCGGCCAATGCAATTATGGGCTCTTGGTGTTTGTAGCTCTCTCCCCCAATTTCCAGCCCCATGGAATGCCTCAAGGCACAAGGTGTTTCTTGTCGAGAATGTATTAGGCGGTGTGAGTGCTTTTTGAAACCACCTTCTCCCAATGACATCATTGAAACCCATGGGGCCATACTTCAGAAGGGGCTCAGTTGTCCAAGGTCTTGGGGGAGTGGCTCTCCTGGTGTCTAGCGGCCAGAGCAAGTTGTGGATTTAGCAAAACTGCCTATAGTTTACACATAGCCCAGGAGAGGACAGGGATCAGCCATAGCACAAGCAACAACCTCAAGCAAAGGGGGATTAGCTCAAATGGTAGAGCGCTCGCTTAGCATGCGAGAGGTAGCGGGATCGATGCCCGCATTCTCCAAATGCAGCTTTCCTGATTTGCCAGGAGACACCTTGCTTTTGTGTTTGATGTTGAAGCTTGGAACCGAGCGCCGTGAGCAACATGGGAAGCCGGAGTCCTCCTCATAACGCGTGCCAAGGCGTTGCCACGTTTTTGTGGTGGCAACTGTGGCTTCAGCCAAAGTCACGTAGGCAGTGTTGGACAAAAGCAATCTAGTAAACAAAGCACGAGCAGGCCTCCATGGCCAAGAGACAATATTTCATTAGCGCAAAAGGTGCCAGTGCCATGCTTACGCTGAGAGCTTTGGACTCGTTGAATCACCTGAATCAGGTTCAACTTCTCTTTGTGTGTGAAAGAAAGGCCTTTGGGCCCGCACGCAAGCAAATATCGATTGGCATAGGAAAGGGCAACGTAGCAGAGGATGGTTTCGATCCATCGACCTCTGGGTTATGGGCCCAGCACGCTTCCGCTGCGCCACTCTGCTCTTGTCGCTGACCAATCTCAACAACCACATGTGGATGTAGTTTGCCAGCGATTCCCACGGGGAGTGGGTCCATGTGGCAAAGTCACAATGTAGACGACTAGGCGTTTCCATTGATTTTCGACCAGCGAATCCCAAGTCAAGCGTGGGCGAGAGCTGGACTCTCCTAGACCAGCTGAGCGAGGGTGGTGGCAAGTGGCCCGGCGTGGAGCATTGGTGGTTCAGTGGTAGAATTCTCGCCTGCCACGCGGGAGGCCCGGGTTCGATTCCCGGCCAATGCAATTATGGGCTCTTTGTGTTTGCAGCGCTCTCCCCCAATTTCCAACCCCGTGGAGTGCATCAAGGCACAAGGTGTTTCTTGTCGAGAATGTACTAGGCGGTGTGAGTGCTTTTTGAAACCAGCCTTCTCCCAATTACATCATTGAAACCCATGGGGCCATACCTCTGAAGGGGCTCAGTTGTCAAAGGTCGTAGGAGGGAAAAAAAAGGGGGGTGCAAACCTTCTACGCTAGGAAAGCGGGTGGCTCTCCTGGTGTCTAGCGGCCAGAGCAGGTTGTGGATTTCGCAAAACTGACTATATTTTACACATAGCCCAGGAGAGGACAGGGATCAGCCATAGCGCAAGCAACACACTCGAGCAAAGGGGGATTAGCTCAAGTGGCAGAGCGCTCGCTTTGCATGCGAGAGGTAGCGGGATCGATGCCCGCATTCTCCAAACGCAGCTTTCCTGGTTTCACGGGAGGCACCTTGCTTTTGTGTTTGATGTTGAAGCTTGGAACCGAGCGCCGTGAGCAACATGGGAAGCCGGAGTGCTCCTCATAACATGTGCCAAGGCATTGCCACGTTTTTGTGGTGGCATCTGTGGCTTCAGCCAAAGTCACGTAGGCAGTATTGGACAAAAGCAATCAATTAAAGAAAGCACGACCAGGCTTCCATGGCCAAGAGACAATATTCCATTAGGGGGAAAGGTGCCAGTGCCATGCTTACGCTGAGAGCTTTGGACTCGTTGAATCACCTGAATCAGGTTCAACTTCTCTTTGTGTGCGAAAGAAAGGCCTTTGGGCCCGCAAGCAAATATCGATTGGCATAGGAAAAGGCAACGTAGCAGAGGATGGTTTCGATCCATCGACCTCTGGGTTATGGGCCCAGCACGCTTCCGCTGCGCCACTCTGCTCTTGTCGCTGACCATCCTCATGGATTTCGACAAGCGAATCCCAAGTCAAGCGTGGGCGAGAGCTGGACTCTCCTAGGCCAGCTGAGCGAGGGTGGTGGCGCCTGGCCCGGCGTGGAGCATTGGTGGTTCAGTGGTAGAATTCTCGCCTGCCACGCGGGAGGCCCGGGTTCGATTCCCGGCCAATGCAATTATGGGCTCTTGGTGTTTGTAGCTCTCTCCCCCAATTTCCAGCCCCATGGAATGCCTCAAGGCACAAGGTGTTTCTTGTCGAGAATGTATTAGGCGGTGTGAGTGCTTTTTGAAACCACCTTCTCCCAATGACATCATTGAAACCCATGGGGCCATACTTCAGAAGGGGCTCAGTTGTCCAAGGTCTTGGGGGAGTGGCTCTCCTGGTGTCTAGCGGCCAGAGCAAGTTGTGGATTTAGCAAAACTGCCTATAGTTTACACATAGCCCAGGAGAGGACAGGGATCAGCCATAGCACAAGCAACAACCTCAAGCAAAGGGGGATTAGCTCAAATGGTAGAGCGATCGCTTAGCATGCGAGAGGTAGCGGGATCGATGCCCGCATTCTCCAAATGCAGCTTTCCTGATTTGCCAGGAGACACCTTGCTTTTGTGTTTGATGTTGAAGCTTGGAACCGAGCGCCGTGAGCAACATGGGAAGCCGGAGTCCTCCTCATAACGCGTGCCAAGGCGTTGCCACGTTTTTGTGGTGGCAACTGTGGCTTCAGCCAAAGTCACGTAGGCAGTGTTGGACAAAAGCAATCTAGTAAACAAAGCACGAGCAGGCCTCCATGGCCAAGAGACAATATTTCATTAGCGCAAAAGGTGCCAGTGCCATGCTTACGCTGAGAGCTTTGGACTCGTTGAATCACCTGAATCAGGTTCAACTTCTCTTTGTGTGCGAAAGAAAGGCCTTTGGGCCCGCACGCAAGCAAATATTGATTGGCATAGGAAAAGGCAACGTAGCAGAGGATGGTTTCGATCCATCGACCTCTGGGTTATGGGCCCAGCACGCTTCCGCTGCGCCACTCTGCTCTTGTCGCTGACCAACCTCAACAACCACATGTGGATGTAGTTTGCCAGCGATTCCCACGGGGAGTGGGTCCATGTGGCAAAGTCACAATGTAGACGACTAGGCGTTTCCATTGATTTTCGACCAGCGAATCCCAAGTCAAGCGTGGGCGAGAGCTGGACTCTCCTAGACCAGCTGAGCGAGGGTGGTGGCAAGTGGGCCGGCGTGGAGCATTGGTGGTTCAGTGGTAGAATTCTCGCCTGCCACGCGGGAGGCCCGGGTTCGATTCCCGGCCAATGCAATTATGGGCTCTTTGTGTTTGCAGCGCTCTCCCCCAATTTCCAGCCCCGTGGAGTGCATCAAGGCACAAGGTGTTTCTTGTCGAGAATGTATTAGGCGGTGTGAGTGCTTTTTGAAACCAGCCTTCTCCCAATTACATCATTGAAACCCATGGGGCCATACCTCTGAAGGGGCTCAGTTGTCAAAGGTCGTAGGAGGGAAAAAAAAGGGGGGTGCAAACCTTCTACGCTAGGAAAGCGGGTGGCTCTCCTGGTGTCTAGCGGCCAGAGCAGGTTGTGGATTTCGCAAAACTGACTATATTTTACACATAGCCCAGGAGAGGACAGGGATCAGCCATAGCGCAAGCAACACACTCGAGCAAAGGGGGATTAGCTCAAGTGGCAGAGCGCTCGCTTTGCATGCGAGAGGTAGCGGGATCGATGCCCGCATTCTCCAAACGCAGCTTTCCTGGTTTCACGGGAGGCACCTTGCTTTTGTGTTTGATGTTGAAGCTTGGAACCGAGCGCCGTGAGCAACATGGGAAGCCGGAGTGCTCCTCATAACATGTGCCAAGGCATTGCCACGTTTTTGTGGTGGCATCTGTGGCTTCAGCCAAAGTCACGTAGGCAGTATTGGACAAAAGCAATCAATTAAAGAAAGCACGACCAGGCTTCCATGGCCAAGAGACAATATTCCATTAGGGGGAAAGGTGCCAGTGCCATGCTTACGCTGAGAGCTTTGGACTCGTTGAATCACCTGAATCAGGTTCAACTTCTCTTTGTGTGCGAAAGAAAGGCCTTTGGGCCCGCAAGCAAATATCGATTGGCATAGGAAAAGGCAACGTAGCAGAGGATGGTTTCGATCCATCGACCTCTGGGTTATGGGCCCAGCACGCTTCCGCTGCGCCACTCTGCTCTTGTCGCTGACCATCCTCATGGATTTCGACAAGCGAATCCCAAGTCAAGCGTGGGCGAGAGCTGGACTCTCCTAGGCCAGCTGAGCGAGGGTGGTGGCACCTGGCCCGGCGTGGAGCATTGGTGGTTCAGTGGTAGAATTCTCGCCTGCCACGCGGGAGGCCCGGGTTCGATTCCCGGCCAATGCAATTATGGGCTCTTGGTGTTTGTAGCTCTCTCCCCCAATTTCCAGCCCCATGGAATGCCTCAAGGCACAAGGTGTTTCTTGTCGAGAATGTATTAGGCGGTGTGAGTGCTTTTTGAAACCACCTTCTCCCAATGACATCATTGAAACCCATGGGGCCATACTTCAGAAGGGGCTCAGTTGTCCAAGGTCTTGGGGGAGTGGCTCTCCTGGTGTCTAGCGGCCAGAGCAAGTTGTGGATTTAGCAAAACTGCCTATAGTTTACACATAGCCCAGGAGAGGACAGGGATCAGCCATAGCACAAGCAACAACCTCAAGCAAAGGGGGATTAGCTCGAATGGTAGAGCGCTCGCTTAGCATGCGAGAGGTAGCGGGATCGATGCCCGCATTCTCCAAATGCAGCTTTCCTGATTTGCCAGGAGACACCTTGCTTTTGTGTTTGATGTTGAAGCTTGGAACCGAGCGCCGTGAGCAACATGGGAAGCCGGAGTCCTCCTCATAACGCGTGCCAAGGCGTTGCCACGTTTTTGTGGTGGCAACTGTTGCTTCAGCCAAAGTCACGTAGGCAGCGTTGGACAAAAGCAATCTAGTAAACAAAGCACGAGCAGGCCTCCATGGCCAAGAGACAATATTTCATTAGCGCAAAAGGTGCCAGTGCCATGCTTACGCTGAGAGCTTTGGACTCGTTGAATCACCTGAATCAGGTTCAACTTCTCTTTGTGTGCAAAAGAAAGGCCTTTGGGCCCGCACGCAAGCAAATATCGATTGGCATAGAAAAAGGCAACGTAGCAGAGGATGGTTTCGATCCATCGACCTCTGGGTTATGGGCCCAGCACGCTTCCGCTGCGCCACTCTGCTCTTGTTGCTGAGCAACCTCAACAACCACATGTGGATGTAGTTTGCCAGCGATTCCCACGGGGAGTGGGTCCATGTGGCAAAGTCACAATGTAGACGACTAGGCGTTTCCATTGATTTTCGACCAGCGAATCCCAAGTCAAGCGTGGGCGAGAGCTGGACTCTCCTAGACCAGCTGAGCGAGGGTGGTGGCAAGTGGCCCGGCGTGGAGCATTGGTGGTTCAGTGGTAGAATTCTCGCCTGCCACGCGGGAGGCCCGGGTTCGATTCCCGGCCAATGCAATTATGGGCTCTTTGTGTTTGCAGCGCTCTCCCCCAATTTCCAGCCCCGTGGAGTGCCTCAAGGCACAAGGTGTTTCTTGTCGAGAATGTACTAGGCGGTGTGAGTGCTTTTTGAAACCAGCCTTCTCCCAATTACATCATTGAAACCCATGGGGCCATACCTCTGAAGGGGCTCAGTTGTCAAAGGTCGTAGGAGGGAAAAAAAAGGGGGGTGCAAACCTTCTACGCTAGGAAAGCGGGTGGCTCTCCTGGTGTCTAGCGGCCAGAGCAGGTTGTGGATTTCGCAAAACTGACTATATTTTACACATAGCCCAGGAGAGGACAGGGATCAGCCATAGCGCAAGCAACACACTCGAGCAAAGGGGGATTAGCTCAAGTGGCAGAGCGCTCGCTTTGCATGCGAGAGGTAGCGGGATCGATGCCCGCATTCTCCAAACGCAGCTTTCCTGGTTTCACGGGAGGCACCTTGCTTTTGTGTTTGATGTTGAAGCTTGGAACCGAGCGCCGTGAGCAACATGGGAAGCCGGAGTGCTCCTCATAACATGTGCCAAGGCATTGCCACGTTTTTGTGGTGGCATCTGTGGCTTCAGCCAAAGTCACGTAGGCAGTATTGGACAAAAGCAATCAATTAAAGAAAGCACGACCAGGCTTCCATGGCCAAGAGACAATATTCCATTAGGGGGAAAGGTGCCAGTGCCATGCTTACGCTGAGAGCTTTGGACTCGTTGAATCACCTGAATCAGGTTCAACTTCTCTTTGTGTGCGAAAGAAAGGCCTTTGGGCCCGCAAGCAAATATCGATTGGCATAGGAAAAGGCAACGTAGCAGAGGATGGTTTCGATCCATCGACCTCTGGGTTATGGGCCCAGCACGCTTCCGCTGCGCCACTCTGCTCTTGTCGCTGGCCATCCTCATGGATTTCGACAAGCGAATCCCAAGTCAAGCGTGGGCGAGAGCTGGACTCTCCTAGGCCAGCTGAGCGAGGGTGGTGGCGCCTGGCCCAGCGTGGAGCATTGGTGGTTCAGTGGTAGAATTCTCGCCTGCCACGCGGGAGGCCCGGGTTCGATTCCCGGCCAATGCAATTATGGGCTCTTGGTGTTTGTAGCTCTCTCCCCCAATTTCCAGCCCCATGGAATGCCTCAAGGCACAAGGTGTTTCTTGTCGAGAATGTATTAGGCGGTGTGAGTGCTTTTTGAAACCACCTTCTCCCAATGACATCATTGAAACCCATGGGGCCATACTTCAGAAGGGGCTCAGTTGTCCAAGGTCTTGGGGGAGTGGCTCTCCTGGTGTCTAGCGGCCAGAGCAAGTTGTGGATTTAGCAAAACTGCCTATAGTTTACACATAGCCCAGGAGAGGACAGGGATCAGCCATAGCACAAGCAACAACCTCAAGCAAAGGGGGATTAGCTCAAATGGTAGAGCGCTCGCTTAGCATGCGAGAGGTAGCGGGATCGATGCCCGCATTCTCCAAATGCAGCTTTCCTGATTTGCCAGGAGACACCTTGCTTTTGTGTTTGATGTTGAAGCTTGGAACCGAGCGCCGTGAGCAACATGGGAAGCCGGAGTCCTCCTCATAACGCGTGCCAAGGCGTTGCCACGTTTTTGTGGTGGCAACTGTGGCTTCAGCCAAAGTCACGTAGGCAGTGTTGGACAAAAGCAATCTAGTAAACAAAGCACGAGCAGGCCTCCATGGCCAAGAGACAATATTTCATTAGCGCAAAAGGTGCCAGTGCCATGCTTACGCTGAGAGCTTTGGACTCGTTGAATCACCTGAATCAGGTTCAACTTCTCTTTGTGTGCGAAAGAAAGGCCTTTGGGCCCGCACGCAAGCAAATATCGATTGGCATAGGAAAAGGGAACCTAGCAGAGGATGGTTTCGATCCATCGACCTCTGGGTTATGGGCCCAGCACGCTTCCGCTGCGCCACTCTGCTCTTGTCGCTGACCAACCTCAACAACCA
This sequence comes from Lithobates pipiens, assembly GCF_037356315.1. Taxonomy (NCBI): domain Eukaryota; kingdom Metazoa; phylum Chordata; class Amphibia; order Anura; family Ranidae; genus Lithobates; species Lithobates pipiens. Next base: position 579,851,872 of record NW_027507758.1, read on the forward strand.
CATGTGGATGTAGTTTGCCAGCGATTCCCACGGGGAGTGGGTCCATGTGGCAAAGTCACAATGTAGACGACTAGGCGTTTCCATTGATTTTCGACCAGCGAATCCCAAGTCAAGCGTGGGCGAGAGCTGGACTCTCCTAGACCAGCTGAGCGAGGGTGGTGGCAAGTGGCCCGGCGTGGAGCATTGGTGGTTCAGTGGTAGAATTCTCGCCTGCCACGCGGGAGGCCCGGGTTCGATTCCCGGCCAATGCAATTATGGGCTCTTTGTGTTTGCAGCGCTCTCCCCCAATTTCCAGCCCCGTGGAGTGCATCAAGGCACAAGGTGTTTCTTGTCGAGAATGTACTAGGCGGTGTGAGTGCTTTTTGAAACCAGCCTTCTCCCAATTACATCATTGAAACCCATGGGGCCATACCTCTGAAGGGGCTCAGTTGTCAAAGGTCGTAGGAGGGAAAAAAAAGGGGGGTGCAAACCTTCTACGCTAGGAAAGCGGGTGGCTCTCCTGGTGTCTAGCGGCCAGAGCAGGTTGTGGATTTCGCAAAACTGACTATATTTTACACATAGCCCAGGAGAGGACAGGGATCAGCCATAGCGCAAGCAACACACTCGAGCAAAGGGGGATTAGCTCAAGTGGCAGAGCGCTCGCTTTGCATGCGAGAGGTAGCGGGATCGATGCCCGCATTCTCCAAACGCAGCTTTCCTGGTTTCACGGGAGGCACCTTGCTTTTGTGTTTGATGTTGAAGCTTGGAACCGAGCGCCGTGAGCAACATGGGAAGCCGGAGTGCTCCTCATAACATGTGCCAAGGCATTGCCACGTTTTTGTGGTGGCATCTGTGGCTTCAGCCAAAGTCACGTAGGCAGTATTGGACAAAAGCAATCAATTAAAGAAAGCACGACCAGGCTTCCATGGCCAAGAGACAATATTCCATTAGGGGGAAAGGTGCCAGTGCCATGCTTACGCTGAGAGCTTTGGACTCGTTGAATCACCTGAATCAGGTTCAACTTCTCTTTGTGTGCGAAAGAAAGGCCTTTGGGCCCGCAAGCAAATATCGATTGGCATAGGAAAAGGCAACGTAGCAGAGGATGGTTTCGATCCATCGACCTCTGGGTTATGGGCCCAGCACGCTTCCGCTGCGCCACTCTGCTCTTGTCGCTGGCCATCCTCATGGATTTCGACAAGCGAATCCCAAGTCAAGCGTGGGCGAGAGCTGGACTCTCCTAGGCCAGCTGAGCGAGGGTGGTGGCGCCTGGCCCGGCGTGGAGCATTGGTGGTTCAGTGGTAGAATTCTCGCCTGCCACGCGGGAGGCCCGGGTTCGATTCCCGGCCAATGCAATTATGGGCTCTTGGTGTTTGTAGCTCTCTCCCCCAATTTCCAGCCCCATGGAATGCCTCAAGGCACAAGGTGTTTCTTGTCGAGAATGTATTAGGCGGTGTGAGTGCTTTTTGAAACCACCTTCTCCCAATGACATCATTGAAACCCATGGGGCCATACTTCAGAAGGGGCTCAGTTGTCCAAGGTCTTGGGGGAGTGGCTCTCCTGGTGTCTAGCGGCCAGAGCAAGTTGTGGATTTAGCAAAACTGCCTATAGTTTACACATAGCCCAGGAGAGGACAGGGATCAGCCATAGCACAAGCAACAACCTCAAGCAACAACCTCAAGCAAAGGGGGATTAGCGCAAATGGTAGAGCGCTCGCTTAGCATGTGAGAGGTAGCGGGATCGATGCCCGCATTCTCCAAATGCAGCTTTCCTGATTTGCCAGGAGACACCTTGCTTTTGTGTTTGATGTTGAAGCTTGGAACCGAGCGCCGTGAGCAACATGGGAAGCCGGAGTCCTCCTCATAACGCGTGCCAAGGCGTTGCCACATTTTTGTGGTGGCAACTGTGGCTTCAGCCAAAGTCACGTAGGCAGTGTTGGACAAAAGCAATCTAGTAAACAAAGCACGAGCAGGCCTCCATGGCCAAGAGACAATATTTCATTAGCGCAAAAGGTGCCAGTGCCATGCTTACGCTGAGAGCTTTGGACTCGTTGAATCACCTGAATCAGGTTCAACTTCTCTTTGTGTGCGAAAGAAAGGCCTTTGGGCCCGCACGCAAGCAAATATCGATTGGCATAGGAAAGGGCAACGTAGCAGAGGATGGTTTCGATCCATCGACCTCTGGGTTATGGGCCCAGCATGCTTCCGCTGCGCCACTCTGCTCTTGTCGCTGACCAACCTCAACAACCACATGTGGATGTAGTTTGCCAGCGATTCCCACGGGGAGTGGGTCCATGTGGCAAAGTCACAATGTAGACGACTAGGCGTTTCCATTGATTTTCGACCAGCGAATCCCAAGTCAAGCGTGGGCGAGAGCTGGACTCTCCTAGACCAGCTGAGCGAGGGTGGTGGCAAGTGGCCCGGCGTGGAGCATTGGTGGTTCAGTGGTAGAATTCTCGCCTGCCACGCGGGAGGCCCGGGTTCGATTCCCGGCCAATGCAATTATGGGCTCTTTGTGTTTGCAGCGCTCTCCCCCAATTTCCAGCCCCGTGGAGTGCATCAAGGCACAAGGTGTTTCTTGTCGAGAATGTACTAGGCGGTGTGAGTGCTTTTTGAAACCAGCCTTCTCCCAATTACATCATTGAAACCCATGGGGCCATACCTCTGAAGGGGCTCAGTTGTCAAAGGTCGTAGGAGGGAAAAAAAAGGGGGGTGCAAACCTTCTACGCTAGGAAAGCGGGTGGCTCTCCTGGTGTCTAGCGGCCAGAGCAGGTTGTGGATTTCGCAAAACTGACTATATTTTACACATAGCCCAGGAGAGGACAGGGATCAGCCATAGCGCAAGCAACACACTCGAGCAAAGGGGGATTAGCTCAAGTGGCAGAGCGCTCGCTTTGCATGCGAGAGGTAGCGGGATCGATGCCCGCATTCTCCAAACGCAGCTTTCCTGGTTTCACGGGAGGCACCTTGCTTTTGTGTTTGATGTTGAAGCTTGGAACCGAGCGCCGTGAGCAACATGGGAAGCCGGAGTGCTCCTCATAACATGTGCCAAGGCATTGCCACGTTTTTGTGGTGGCATCTGTGGCTTCAGCCAAAGTCACGTAGGCAGTATTGGACAAAAGCAATCAATTAAAGAAAGCACGACCAGGCTTCCATGGCCAAGAGACAATATTCCATTAGGGGGAAAGGTGCCAGTGCCATGCTTACGCTGAGAGCTTTGGACTCGTTGAATCACCTGAATCAGGTTCAACTTCTCTTTGTGTGCGAAAGAAAGGCCTTTGGGCCCGCAAGCAAATATCGATTGGCATAGGAAAAGGCAACGTAGCAGAGGATGGTTTCGATCCATCGACCTCTGGGTTATGGGCCCAGCACGCTTCCGCTGCGCCACTCTGCTCTTGTCGCTGGCCATCCTCATGGATTTCGACAAGCGAATCCCAAGTCAAGCATGGGCGAGAGCTGGACTCTCCTAGGCCAGCTGAGCGAGGGTGGTGGCGCCTGGCCCGGCGTGGAGCATTGGTGGTTCAGTGGTAGAATTCTCGCCTGCCACGCGGGAGGCCCGGGTTCGATTCCCGGCCAATGCAATTATGGGCTCTTGGTGTTTGTAGCTCTCTCCCCCAATTTCCAGCCCCATGGAATGCCTCAAGGCACAAGGTGTTTCTTGTCGAGAATGTATTAGGCGGTGTGAGTGCTTTTTGAAACCACCTTCTCCCAATGACATCATTGAAACCCATGGGGCCATACTTCAGAAGGGGCTCAGTTGTCCAAGGTCTTGGGGGAGTGGCTCTCCTGGTGTCTAGCGGCCAGAGCAAGTTGTGGATTTAGCAAAACTGCCTATAGTTTACACATAGCCCAGGAGAGGACAGGGATCAGCCATAGCACAAGCAACAACCTCAAGCAAAGGGGGATTAGCTCAAATGGTAGAGCGCTCGCTTAGCATGCGAGAGGTAGCGGGATCGATGCCCGCATTCTCCAAATGCAGCTTTCCTGATTTGCCAGGAGACACCTTGCTTTTGTGTTTGATGTTGAAGCTTGGAACCGAGCGCCGTGAGCAACATGGGAAGCCGGAGTCCTCCTCATAACGCGTGCCAAGGCGTTGCCACGTTTTTGTGGTGGCAACTGTGGCTTCAGCCAAAGTCACGTAGGCAGTGTTGGACAAAAGCAATCTAGTAAACAAAGCACGAGCAGGCCTCCATGGCCAAGAGACAATATTTCATTAGCGCAAAAGGTGCCAGTGCCATGCTTACGCTGAGAGCTTTGGACTCGTTGAATCACCTGAATCAGGTTCAACTTCTCTTTGTGTGCGAAAGAAAGGCCTTTGGGCCCGCACGCAAGCAAATATCGATTGGCATAGGAAAGGGCAACGTAGCAGAGGATGGTTTCGATCCATCGACCTCTGGGTTATGGGCCCAGCACGCTTCCGCTGCGCCACTCTGCTCTTGTCGCTGACCAACCTCAACAACCACATGTGGATGTAGTTTGCCAGCGATTCCCACGGGGAGTGGGTCCATGTGGCAAAGTCACAATGTAGACGACTAGGCGTTTCCATTGATTTTCGACCAGCGAATCCCAAGTCAAGCGTGGGCGAGAGCTGGACTCTCCTAGACCAGCTGAGCGAGGGTGGTGGCAAGTGGCCCGGCGTGGAGCATTGGTGGTTCAGTGGTAGAATTCTCGCCTGCCACGCGGGAGGCCCGGGTTCGATTCCCGGCCAATGCAATTATGGGCTCTTTGTGTTTGCAGCGCTCTCCCCCAATTTCCAGCCCCGTGGAGTGCATCAAGGCACAAGGTGTTTCTTGTCGAGAATGTACTAGGCGGTGTGAGTGCTTTTTGAAACCAGCCTTCTCCCAATTACATCATTGAAACCCATGGGGCCATACCTCTGAAGGGGCTCAGTTGTCAAAGGTCGTAGGAGGGAAAAAAAAGGGGGGTGCAAACCTTCTACGCTAGGAAAGCGGGTGGCTCTCCTGGTGTCTAGCGGCCAGAGCAGGTTGTGGATTTCGCAAAACTGACTATATTTTACACATAGCCCAGGAGAGGACAGGGATCAGCCATAGCGCAAGCAACACACTCGAGCAAAGGGGGATTAGCTCAAGTGGCAGAGCGCTCGCTTTGCATGCGAGAGGTAGCGGGATCGATGCCCGCATTCTCCAAACGCAGCTTTCCTGGTTTCACGGGAGGCACCTTGCTTTTGTGTTTGATGTTGAAGCTTGGAACCGAGCGCCGTGAGCAACATGGGAAGCCGGAGTGCTCCTCATAACATGTGCCAAGGCATTGCCACGTTTTTGTGGTGGCATCTGTGGCTTCAGCCAAAGTCACGTAGGCAGTATTGGACAAAAGCAATCAATTAAAGAAAGCACGACCAGGCTTCCATGGCCAAGAGACAATATTCCATTAGGGGGAAAGGTGCCAGTGCCATGCTTACGCTGAGAGCTTTGGACTCGTTGAATCACCTGAATCAGGTTCAACTTCTCTTTGTGTGCGAAAGAAAGGCCTTTGGGCCCGCAAGCAAATATCGATTGGCATAGGAAAAGGCAACGTAGCAGAGGATGGTTTCGATCCATCGACCTCTGGGTTATGGGCCCAGCACGCTTCCGCTGCGCCACTCTGCTCTTGTCGCTGGCCATCCTCATGGATTTCGACAAGCGAATCCCAAGTCAAGCGTGGGCGAGAGCTGGACTCTCCTAGGCCAGCTGAGCGAGGGTGGTGGCGCCTGGCCCGGCGTGGAGCATTGGTGGTTCAGTGGTAGAATTCTCGCCTGCCACGCGGGAGGCCCGGGTTCGATTTCTGGCCAATGCAATTATGGGCTCTTGGTGTTTGTAGCTCTCTCCCCCAATTTCCAGCCCCATGGAATGCCTCAAGGCACAAGGTGTTTCTTGTCGAGAATGTATTAGGCGGTGTGAGTGCTTTTTGAAACCACCTTCTCCCAATGACATCATTGAAACCCATGGGGCCATACTTCAGAAGGGGCTCAGTTGTCCAAGGTCTTGGGGGAGTGGCTCTCCTGGTGTCTAGCGGCCAGAGCAAGTTGTGGATTTAGCAAAACTGCCTATAGTTTACACATAGCCCAGGAGAGGACAGGGATCAGCCATAGCACAAGCAACAACCTCAAGCAAAGGGGGATTAGCTCAAATGGTAGAGCGCTCGCTTAGCATGCGAGAGGTAGCGGGATCGATGCCCGCATTCTCCAAATGCAGCTTTCCTGATTTGCCAGGAGACACCTTGCTTTTGTGTTTGATGTTGAAGCTTGGAACCGAGTGCCGTGAGCAACATGGGAAGCCGGAGTCCTCCTCATAACGCGTGCCAAGGCGTTGCCACGTTTTTGTGGTGGCAACTGTGGCTTCAGCCAAAGTCACGTAGGCAGTGTTGGACAAAAGCAATCTAGTAAACAAAGCACGAGCAGGCCTCCATGGCCAAGAGACAATATTTCATTAGCGCAAAAGGTGCCAGTGCCATGCTTACGCTGAGAGCTTTGGACTCGTTGAATCACCTGAATCAGGTTCAACTTCTCTTTGTGTGCGAAAGAAAGGCCTTTGGGCCCGCACGCAAGCAAATATCGATTGGCATAGAAAAAGGCAACGTAGCAGAGGATGGTTTCGATCCATCGACCTCTGGGTTATGGGCCCAGCACGCTTCCGCTGCGCCACTCTGCTCTTGTCGCTGACCAACCTCAACAACCACATGTGGATGTAGTTTGCCAGCGATTCCCACGGGGAGTGGGTCCATGTGGCAAAGTCACAATGTAGACGACTAGGCGTTTCCATTGATTTTCGACCAGCGAATCCCAAGTCAAGCGTGGGCGAGAGCTGGACTCTCCTAGACCAGCTGAGCGAGGGTGGTGGCAAGTGGCCCGGCGTGGAGCATTGGTGGTTCAGTGGTAGAATTCTCGCCTGCCACGCGGGAGGCCCGGGTTCGATTCCCGGCCAATGCAATTATGGGCTCTTTGTGTTTGCAGCGCTCTCCCCCAATTTCCAGCCCCGTGGAGTGCATCAAGGCACAAGGTGTTTCTTGTCGAGAATGTACTAGGCGGTGTGAGTGCTTTTTGAAACCAGCCTTCTCCCAATTACATCATTGAAACCCATGGGGCCATACCTCTGAAGGGGCTCAGTTGTCAAAGGTCGTAGGAGGGAAAAAAAAGGGGGGTGCAAACCTTCTACGCTAGGAAAGCGGGTGGCTCTCCTGGTGTCTAGCGGCCAGAGCAGGTTGTGGATTTCGCAAAACTGACTATATTTTACACATAGCCCAGGAGAGGACAGGGATCAGCCATAGCGCAAGCAACACACTCGAGCAAAGGGGGATTAGCTCAAGTGGCAGAGCGCTCGCTTTGCATGCGAGAGGTAGCGGGATCGATGCCCGCATTCTCCAAACGCAGCTTTCCTGGTTTCACGGGAGGCACCTTGCTTTTGTGTTTGATGTTGAAGCTTGGAACCGAGCGCCGTGAGCAACATGGGAAGCCGGAGTGCTCCTCATAACATGTGCCAAGGCATTGCCACGTTTTTGTGGTGGCATCTGTGGCTTCAGCCAAAGTCACGTAGGCAGTATTGGACAAAAGCAATCAATTAAAGAAAGCACGACCAGGCTTCCATGGCCAAGAGACAATATTCCATTAGGGGGAAAGGTGCCAGTGCCATGCTTACGCTGAGAGCTTTGGACTCGTTGAATCACCTGAATCAGGTTCAACTTCTCTTTGTGTGCGAAAGAAAGGCCTTTGGGCCCGCAAGCAAATATCGATTGGCATAGGAAAAGGCAACGTAGCAGAGGATGGTTTCGATCCATTGACCTCTGGGTTATGGGCCCAGCACGCTTCCGCTGCGCCACTCTGCTCTTGTCGCTGACCATCCTCATGGATTTCGACAAGCGAATCCCAAGTCAAGCGTGGGCGAGAGCTGGACTCTCCTAGGCCAGCTGAGCGAGGGTGGTGGCGCCTGGCCCGGCGTGGAGCATTGGTGGTTCAGTGGTAGAATTCTCGCCTGCCACGCGGGAGGCCCGGGTTCGATTCCCGGCCAATGCAATTATGGGCTCTTGGTGTTTGTAGCTCTCTCCCCCAATTTCCAGCCCCATGGAATGCCTCAAGGCACAAGGTGTTTCTTGTCGAGAATGTATTAGGCGGTGTGAGTGCTTTTTGAAACCACCTTCTCCCAATGACATCATTGAAACCCATGGGGCCATACTTCAGAAGGGGCTCAGTTGTCCAAGGTCTTGGGGGAGTGGCTCTCCTGGTGTCTAGCGGCCAGAGCAAGTTGTGGATTTAGCAAAACTGCCTATAGTTTACACATAGCCCAGGAGAGGACAGGGATCAGCCATAGCACAAGCAACAACCTCAAGCAAAGGGGGATTAGCTCAAATGGTAGAGCGCTCGCTTAGCATGCGAGAGGTAGCGGGATCGATGCCCGCATTCTCCAAATGCAGCTTTCCTGATTTGCCAGGAGACACCTTGCTTTTGTGTTTGATGTTGAAGCTTGGAACCGAGCGCCGTGAGCAACATGGGAAGCCGGAGTCCTCCTCATAACGCGTGCCAAGGCGTTGCCACGTTTTTGTGGTGGCAACTGTGGCTTCAGCCAAAGTCACGTAGGCAGTGTTGGACAAAAGCAATCTAGTAAACAAAGCACGAGCAGGCCTCCATGGCCAAGAGACAATATTTCATTAGCGCAAAAGGTGCCAGTGCCATGATTACGCTGAGAGCTTTGGACTCGTTGAATCACCTGAATCAGGTTCAACTTCTCTTTGTGTGCGAAAGAAAGGCCTTTGGGCCCGCACGCAAGCAAATATCGATTGGCATAGGAAAAGGCAACGTAGCAGAGGATGGTTTCGATCCATCGACCTCTGGGTTATGGGCCCAGCACGCTTCCGCTGCGCCACTCTGCTCTTGTCGCTGACCAACCTCAACAACCACATGTGGATGTAGTTTGCCAGCGATTCCCACGGGGAGTGGGTCCATGTGGCAAAGTCACAATGTAGACGACTAGGCGTTTCCATTGATTTTCGACCAGCGAATCCCAAGTCAAGCGTGGGCGAGAGCTGGACTCTCCTAGACCAGCTGAGCGAGGGTGGTGGCAAGTGGCCCGGCGTGGAGCATTGGTGGTTCAGTGGTAGAATTCTCGCCTGCCACGCGGGAGGCCCGGGTTCGATTCCCGGCCAATGCAATTATGGGCTCTTTGTGTTTGCAGCGCTCTCCCCCAATTTCCAGCCCCGTGGAGTGCATCAAGGCACAAGGTGTTTCTTGTCGAGAATGTACTAGGCGGTGTGAGTGCTTTTTGAAACCAGCCTTCTCCCAATTACATCATTGAAACCCATGGGGCCATACCTCTGAAGGGGCTCAGTTGTCAAAGGTCGTAGGAGGGAAAAAAAAGGGGGGTGCAAACCTTCTACGCTAGGAAAGCGGGTGGCTCTCCTGGTGTCTAGCGGCCAGAGCAGGTTGTGGATTTCGCAAAACTGACTATATTTTACACATAGCCCAGGAGAGGACAGGGATCAGCCATAGCGCAAGCAACACACTCAAGCAAAGGGGGATTAGCTCAAGTGGCAGAGCGCTCGCTTTGCATGCGAGAGGTAGCGGGATCGATGCCCGCATTCTCCAAACGCAGCTTTCCTGGTTTCACGGGAGGCACCTTGCTTTTGTGTTTGATGTTGAAGCTTGGAACCGAGCGCCGTGAGCAACATGGGAAGCCGGAGTGCTCCTCATAACATGTGCCAAGGCATTGCCACGTTTTTGTGGTGGCATCTGTGGCTTCAGCCAAAGTCACGTAGGCAGTATTGGACAAAAGCAATCAATTAAAGAAAGCACGACCAGGCTTCCATGGCCAAGAGACAATATTCCATTAGGGGGAAAGGTGCCAGTGCCATGCTTACGCTGAGAGCTTTGGACTCGTTGAATCACCTGAATCAGGTTCAACTTCTCTTTGTGTGCGAAAGAAAGGCCTTTGGGCCCGCAAGCAAATATCGATTGGCATAGGAAAAGGCAACGTAGCAGAGGATGGTTTCGATCCATCGACCTCTGGGTTATGGGCCCAGCACGCTTCCGCTGCGCCACTCTGCTCTTGTCGCTGACCATCCTCATGGATTTCGACAAGCGAATCCCAAGTCAAGCGTGGGCGAGAGCTGGACTCTCCTAGGCCAGCTGAGCGAGGGTGGTGGCGCCTGGCCCGGCGTGGAGCATTGGTGGTTCAGTGGTAGAATTCTCGCCTGCCACGCGGGAGGCCCGGGTTCGATTCCCGGCCAATGCAATTATGGGCTCTTGGTGTTTGTAGCTCTCTCCCCCAATTTCCAGCCCCATGGAATGCCTCAAGGCACAAGGTGTTTCTTGTCGAGAATGTATTAGGCGGTGTGAGTGCTTTTTGAAACCACCTTCTCCCAATGACATCATTGAAACCCATGGGGCCATACTTCAGAAGGGGCTCAGTTGTCCAAGGTCTTGGGGGAGTGGCTCTCCTGGTGTCTAGCGGCCAGAGCAAGTTGTGGATTTAGCAAAACTGCCTATAGTTTACACATAGCCCAGGAGAGGACAGGGATCAGCCATAGCACAAGCAACAACCTCAAGCAAAGGGGGATTAGCTCAAATGGTAGAGCGCTCGCTTAGCATGCGAGAGGTAGCGGGATCGATGCCCGCATTCTCCAAATGCAGCTTTCCTGATTTGCCAGGAGACACCTTGCTTTTGTGTTTGATGTTGAAGCTTGGAACCGAGCGCCGTGAGCAACATGGGAAGCCGGAGTCCTCCTCATAACGCGTGCCAAGGCGTTGCCACGTTTTTGTGGTGGCAACTGTGGCTTCAGCCAAAGTCACGTAGGCAGTGTTGGACAAAAGCAATCTAGTAAACAAAGCACGAGCAGGCCTCCATGGCCAAGAGACAATATTTCATTAGCGCAAAAGGTGCCAGTGCCATGCTTACGCTGAGAGCTTTGGACTCGTTGAATCACCTGAATCAGGTTCAACTTCTCTTTGTGTGCGAAAGAAAGGCCTTTGGGCCCGCACGCAAGCAAATATCGATTGGCATAGGAAAGGGCAACGTAGCAGAGGATGGTTTCGATCCATCGACCTCTGGGTTATGGGCCCAGCACGCTTCCGCTGCGCCACTCTGCTCTTGTCGCTGACCAACCTCAACAACCACATGTGGATGTAGTTTGCCAGCGATTCCCACGGGGAGTGGGTCCATGTGGCAAAGTCACAATGTAGACGACTAGGCGTTTCCATTGATTTTCGACCAGCGAATCCCAAGTCAAGCGTGGGCGAGAGCTGGACTCTCCTAGACCAGCTGAGCGAGGGTGGTGGCAAGTGGCCCGGCGTGGAGCATTGGTGGTTCAGTGGTAGAATTCTCGCCTGCCACGCGGGAGGCCCGGGTTCGATTCCCGGCCAATGCAATTATGGGCTCTTTGTGTTTGCAGCGCTCTCCCCCAATTTCCAGCCCCGTGGAGTGCATCAAGGCACAAGGTGTTTCTTGTCGAGAATGTACTAGGCGGTGTGAGTGCTTTTTGAAACCAGCCTTCTCCCAATTACATCATTGAAACCCATGGGGCCATACCTCTGAAGGGGCTCAGTTGTCAAAGGTCGTAGGAGGGAAAAAAAAGGGGGGTGCAAACCTTCTACGCTAGGAAAGCGGGTGGCTCTCCTGGTGTCTAGCGGCCAGAGCAGGTTGTGGATTTCGCAAAACTGACTATATTTTACACATAGCCCAGGAGAGGACAGGGATCAGCCATAGCGCAAGCAACACACTCAAGCAAAGGGGGATTAGCTCAAGTGGCAGAGCGCTCGCTTTGCATGCGAGAGGTAGCGGGATCGATGCCCGCATTCTCCAAACGCAGCTTTCCTGGTTTCACGGGAGGCACCTTGCTTTTGTGTTTGATGTTGAAGCTTGGAACCGAGCGCCGTGAGCAACATGGGAAGCCGGAGTGCTCCTCATAACATGTGCCAAGGCATTGCCACGTTTTTGTGGTGGCATCTGTGGCTTCAGCCAAAGTCACGTAGGCAGTATTGGACAAAAGCAATCAATTAAAGAAAGCACGACCAGGCTTCCATGGCCAAGAGACAATATTCCATTAGGGGGAAAGGTGCCAGTGCCATGCTTACGCTGAGAGCTTTGGACTCGTTGAATCACCTGAATCAGGTTCAACTTCTCTTTGTGTGCGAAAGAAAGGCCTTTGGGCCCGCAAGCAAATATCGATTGGCATAGGAAAAGGCAACGTAGCAGAGGATGGTTTCGATCCATCGACCTCTGGGTTATGGGCCCAGCACGCTTCCGCTGCGCCACTCTGCTCTTGTCGCTGGCCATCCTCATGGATTTCGACAAGCGAATCCCAAGTCAAGCGTGGGCGAGAGCTGGACTCTCCTAGGCCAGCTGAGCGAGGGTGGTGGCGCCTGGCCCGGCGTGGAGCATTGGTGGTTCAGTGGTAGAATTCTCGCCTGCCACGCGGGAGGCCCGGGTTCGATTCCCGGCCAATGCAATTATGGGCTCTTGGTGTTTGTAGCTCTCTCCCCCAATTTCCAGCCCCATGGAATGCCTCAAGGCACAAGGTGTTTCTTGTCGAGAATGTATTAGGCGGTGTGAGTGCTTTTTGAAACCACCTTCTCCCAATGACATCATTGAAACCCATGGGGCCATACTTCAGAAGGGGCTCAGTTGTCCAAGGTCTTGGGGGAGTGGCTCTCCTGGTGTCTAGCGGCCAGAGCAAGTTGTGGATTTAGCAAAACTGCCTATAGTTTACACATAGCCCAGGAGAGGACAGGGATCAGCCATAGCACAAGCAACAACCTCAAGCAAAGGGGGATTAGCTCAAATGGTAGAGCGCTCGCTTAGCATGCGAGAGGTAGCGGGATCGATGCCCGCATTCTCCAAATGCAGCTTTCCTGATTTGCCAGGAGACACCTTGCTTTTGTGTTTGATGTTGAAGCTTGGAACCGAGCGCCGTGAGCAACATGGGAAGCCGGAGTCCTCCTCATAACGCGTGCCAAGGCGTTGCCACGTTTTTGTGGTGGCAACTGTGGCTTCAGCCAAAGTCACGTAGGCAGTGTTGGACAAAAGCAATCTAGTAAACAAAGCACGAGCAGGCCTCCATGGCCAAGAGACAATATTTCATTAGCGCAAAAGGTGCCAGTGCCATGCTTACGCTGAGAGCTTTGGACTCGTTGAATCACCTGAATCAGGTTCAACTTCTCTTTGTGTGCGAAAGAAAGGCCTTTGGGCCCGCACGCAAGCAAATATCGATTGGCATAGGAAAGGGCAACATAGCAGAGGATGGTTTCGATCCATCGACCTCTGGGTTATGGGCCCAGCATGCTTCCGCTGCGCCACTCTGCTCTTGTCGCTGACCAACCTCAACAACCACATGTGGATGTAGTTTGCCAGCGATTCCCACGGGGAGTGGGTCCATGTGGCAAAGTCACAATGTAGACGACTAGGCGTTTCCATTGATTTTCGACCAGCGAATCCCAAGTCAAGCGTGGGCGAGAGCTGGACTCTCCTAGACCAGCTGAGCGAGGGTGGTGGCAAGTGGCCCGGCGTGGAGCATTGGTGGTTCAGTGGTAGAATTCTTGCCTGCCACGCGGGAGGCCCGGGTTCGATTCCCGGCCAATGCAATTATGGGCTCTTTGTGTTTGCAGCGCTCTCCCCCAATTTCCAGCCCCGTGGAGTGCATCAAGGCACAAGGTGTTTCTTGTCGAGAATGTACTAGGCAGTGTGAGTGCTTTTTGAAACCAGCCTTCTCCCAATTACATCATTGAAACCCATGGGGCCATACCTCTGAAGGGGCTCAGTTGTCAAAGGTCGTAGGAGGGAAAAAAAAGGGGGGTGCAAACCTTCTACGCTAGGAAAGCGGGTGGCTCTCCTGGTGTCTAGCGGCCAGAGCAGGTTGTGGATTTCGCAAAACTGACTATATTTTACACATAGCCCAGGAGAGGACAGGGATCAGCCATAGCGCAAGCAACACACTCGAGCAAAGGGGGATTAGCTCAAGTGGCAGAGCGCTCGCTTTGCATGCGAGAGGTAGCGGGATCGATGCCCGCATTCTCCAAACGCAGCTTTCCTGGTTTCACGGGAGGCACCTTGCTTTTGTGTTTGATGTTGAAGCTTGGAACCGAGCGCCGTGAGCAACATGGGAAGCCGGAGTGCTCCTCATAACATGTGCCAAGGCATTGCCACGTTTTTGTGGTGGCATCTGTGGCTTCAGCCAAAGTCACGTAGGCAGTATTGGACAAAAGCAATCAATTAAAGAAAGCACGACCAGGCTTCCATGGCCAAGAGACAATATTCCATTAGGGGGAAAGGTGCCAGTGCCATGCTTACGCTGAGAGCTTTGGACTCGTTGAATCACCTGAATCAGGTTCAACTTCTCTTTGTGTGCGAAAGAAAGGCCTTTGGGCCCGCAAGCAAATATCGATTGGCATAGGAAAAGGCAACGTAGCAGAGGATGGTTTCGATCCATCGACCTCTGGGTTATGGGCCCAGCACGCTTCCGCTGCGCCACTCTGCTCTTGTCGCTGGCCATCCTCATGGATTTCGACAAGCGAATCCCAAGTCAAGCATGGGCGAGAGCTGGACTCTCCTAGGCCAGCTGAGCGAGGGTGGTGGCGCCTGGCCCGGCGTGGAGCATTGGTGGTTCAGTGGTAGAATTCTCGCCTGCCACGCGGGAGGCCCGGGTTCGATTCCCGGCCAATGCAATTATGGGCTCTTGGTGTTTGTAGCTCTCTCCCCCAATTTCCAGCCCCATGGAATGCCTCAAGGCACAAGGTGTTTCTTGTCGAGAATGTATTAGGCGGTGTGAGTGCTTTTTGAAACCACCTTCTCCCAATGACATCATTGAAACCCATGGGGCCATACTTCAGAAGGGGCTCAGTTGTCCAAGGTCTTGGGGGAGTGGCTCTCCTGGTGTCTAGCGGCCAGAGCAAGTTGTGGATTTAGCAAAACTGCCTATAGTTTACACATAGCCCAGGAGAGGACAGGGATCAGCCATAGCACAAGCAACAACCTCAAGCAAAGGGGGATTAGCTCAAATGGTAGAGCACTCGCTTAGCATGCGAGAGGTAGCGGGATCGATGCCCGCATTCTCCAAATGCAGCTTTCCTGATTTGCCAGGAGACACCTTGCTTTTGTGTTTGATGTTGAAGCTTGGAACCGAGCGCCGTGAGCAACATGGGAAGCCGGAGTCCTCCTCATAACGCGTGCCAAGGCGTTGCCACGTTTTTGTGGTGGCAACTGTGGCTTCAGCCAAAGTCACGTAGGCAGTGTTGGACAAAAGCAATCTAGTAAACAAAGCACGAGCAGGCCTCCATGGCCAAGAGACAATATTTCATTAGCGCAAAAGGTGCCAGTGCCATGCTTACGCTGAGAGCTTTGGACTCGTTGAATCACCTGAATCAGGTTCAACTTCTCTTTGTGTGCGAAAGAAAGGCCTTTGGGCCCGCACGCAAGCAAATATCGATTGGCATAGGAAAGGGCAACGTAGCAGAGGATGGTTTCGATCCATCGACCTCTGGGTTATGGGCCCAGCACGCTTCCGCTGCGCCACTCTGCTCTTGTCGCTGACCAACCTCAACAACCACATGTGGATGTAGTTTGCCAGCGATTCCCACGGGGAGTGGGTCCATGTGGCAAAGTCACAATGTAGACGACTAGGCGTTTCCATTGATTTTCGACCAGCGAATCCCAAGTCAAGCGTGGGCGAGAGCTGGACTCTCCTAGACCAGCTGAGCGAGGGTGGTGGCAAGTGGCCCGGCGTGGAGCATTGGTGGTTCAGTGGTAGAATTCTCGCCTGCCACGCGGGAGGCCCGGGTTCGATTCCCGGCCAATGCAATTATGGGCTCTTTGTGTTTGCAGCGCTCTCCCCCAATTTCCAGCCCCGTGGAGTGCATCAAGGCACAAGGTGTTTCTTGTCGAGAATGTACTAGGCGGTGTGAGTGCTTTTTGAAACCAGCCTTCTCCCAATTACATCATTGAAACCCATGGGGCCATACCTCTGAAGGGGCTCAGTTGTCAAAGGTCGTAGGAGGGAAAAAAAAGGGGGGTGCAAACCTTCTACGCTAGGAAAGCGGGTGGCTCTCCTGGTGTCTAGCGGCCAGAGCAGGTTGTGGATTTCGCAAAACTGACTATATTTTACACATAGCCCAGGAGAGGACAGGGATCAGCCATAGCGCAAGCAACACACTCGAGCAAAGGGGGATTAGCTCAAGTGGCAGAGCGCTCGCTTTGCATGCGAGAGGTAGCGGGATCGATGCCCGCATTCTCCAAACGCAGCTTTCCTGGTTTCACGGGAGGCACCTTGCTTTTGTGTTTGATGTTGAAGCTTGGAACCGAGCGCCGTGAGCAACATGGGAAGCCGGAGTGCTCCTCATAACATGTGCCAAGGCATTGCCACGTTTTTGTGGTGGCATCTGTGGCTTCAGCCAAAGTCACGTAGGCAGTATTGGACAAAAGCAATCAATTAAAGAAAGCACGACCAGGCTTCCATGTCCAAGAGACAATATTCCATTAGGGGGAAAGGTGCCAGTGCCATGCTTACGCTGAGAGCTTTGGACTCGTTGAATCACCTGAATCAGGTTCAACTTCTCTTTGTGTGCGAAAGAAAGGCCTTTGGGCCCGCAAGCAAATATCGATTGGCATAGGAAAAGGCAACGTAGCAGAGGATGGTTTCGATCCATCGACCTCTGGGTTATGGGCCCAGCACGCTTCCGCTGCGCCACTCTGCTCTTGTCGCTGACCATCCTCATGGATTTCGACAAGCGAATCCCAAGTCAAGCGTGGGCGAGAGCTGGACTCTCCTAGGCCAGCTGAGCGAGGGTGGTGGCGCCTGGCCCGGCGTGGAGCATTGGTGGTTCAGTGGTAGAATTCTCGCCTGCCACGCGGGAGGCCCGGGTTCGATTCCCGGCCAATGCAATTATGGGCTCTTGGTGTTTGTAGCTCTCTCCCCCAATTTCCAGCCCCATGGAATGCCTCAAGGCACAAGGTGTTTCTTGTCGAGAATGTATTAGGCGGTGTGAGTGCTTTTTGAAACCACCTTCTCCCAATGACATCATTGAAACCCATGGGGCCATACTTCAGAAGGGGCTCAGTTGTCCAAGGTCTTGGGGGAGTGGCTCTCCTGGTGTCTAGCGGCCAGAGCAAGTTGTGGATTTAGCAAAACTGCCTATAGTTTACACATAGCCCAGGAGAGGACAGGGATCAGCCATAGCACAAGCAACAACCTCAAGCAAAGGGGGATTAGCTCAAATGGTAGAGCGCTCGCTTAGCATGCGAGAGGTAGTGGGATCGATGCCCGCATTCTCCAAATGCAGCTTTCCTGATTTGCCAGGAGACACCTTGCTTTTGTGTTTGATGTTGAAGCTTGGAACCGAGCGCCGTGAGCAACATGGGAAGCCGGAGTCCTCCTCATAACGCGTGCCAAGGCGTTGCCACGTTTTTGTGGTGGCAACTGTGGCTTCAGCCAAAGTCACGTAGGCAGTGTTGGACAAAAGCAATCTAGTAAACAAAGCACGAGCAGGCCTCCATGGCCAAGAGACAATATTTCATTAGCGCAAAAGGTGCCAGTGCCATGCTTACGCTGAGAGCTTTGGACTCGTTGAATCACCTGAATCAGGTTCAACTTCTCTTTGTGTGCGAAAGAAAGGCCTTTGGGCCCGCACGCAAGCAAATATCGATTGGCATAGGAAAAGGCAACGTAGCAGAGGATGGTTTCGATCCATCGACCTCTGGGTTATGGGCCCAGCACGCTTCCGCTGCGCCACTCTGCTCTTGTCGCTGACCAACCTCAACAACCACATGTGGATGTAGTTTGCCAGCGATTCCCACGGGGAGTGGGTCCATGTGGCAAAGTCACAATGTAGACGACTAGGCGTTTCCATTGATTTTCGACCAGCGAATCCCAAGTCAAGCGTGGGCGAGAGCTGGACTCTCCTAGACCAGCTGAGCGAGGGTGGTGGCAAGTGGCCCGGCGTGGAGCATTGGTGGTTCAGTGGTAGAATTCTTGCCTGCCACGCGGGAGGCCCGGGTTCGATTCCCGGCCAATGCAATTATGGGCTCTTTGTGTTTGCAGCGCTCTCCCCCAATTTCCAGCCCCGTGGAGTGCATCAAGGCACAAGGTGTTTCTTGTCGAGAATGTACTAGGCGGTGTGAGTGCTTTTTGAAACCAGCCTTCTCCCAATTACATCATTGAAACCCATGGGGCCATACCTCTGAAGGGGCTCAGTTGTCAAAGGTCGTAGGAGGGAAAAAAAAGGGGGGTGCAAACCTTCTACGCTAGGAAAGCGGGTGGCTCTCCTGGTGTCTAGCGGCCAGAGCAGGTTGTGGATTTCGCAAAACTGACTATATTTTACACATAGCCCAGGAGAGGACAGGGATCAGCCATAGCGCAAGCAACACACTCGAGCAAAGGGGGATTAGCTCAAGTGGCAGAGCGCTCGCTTTGCATGCGAGAGGTAGCGGGATCGATGCCCGCATTCTCCAAACGCAGCTTTCCTGGTTTCACGGGAGGCACCTTGCTTTTGTGTTTGATGTTGAAGCTTGGAACCGAGCGCCGTGAGCAACATGGGAAGCCGGAGTGCTCCTCATAACATGTGCCAAGGCATTGCCACGTTTTTGTGGTGGCATCTGTGGCTTCAGCCAAAGTCACGTAGGCAGTATTGGACAAAAGCAATCAATTAAAGAAAGCACGACCAGGCTTCCATGGCCAAGAGACAATATTCCATTAGGGGGAAAGGTGCCAGTGCCATGCTTACGCTGAGAGCTTTGGACTCGTTGAATCACCTGAATCAGGTTCAACTTCTCTTTGTGTGCGAAAGAAAGGCCTTTGGGCCCGCAAGCAAATATCGATTGGCATAGGAAAAGGCAACGTAGCAGAGGATGGTTTCGATCCATCGACCTCTGGGTTATGGGCCCAGCACGCTTCCGCTGCGCCACTCTGCTCTTGTCGCTGGCCATCCTCATGGATTTCGACAAGCGAATCCCAAGTCAAGCGTGGGCGAGAGCTGGACTCTCCTAGGCCAGCTGAGCGAGGGTGGTGGCGCCTGGCCCGGCGTGGAGCATTGGTGGTTCAGTGGTAGAATTCTCGCCTGCCACGCGGGAGGCCCGGGTTCGATTCCCGGCCAATGCAATTATGGGCTCTTGGTGTTTGTAGCTCTCTCCCCCAATTTCCAGCCCCATGGAATGCCTCAAGGCACAAGGTGTTTCTTGTCGAGAATGTATTAGGCGGTGTGAGTGCTTTTTGAAACCACCTTCTCCCAATGACATCATTGAAACCCATGGGGCCATACTTCAGAAGGGGCTCAGTTGTCCAAGGTCTTGGGGGAGTGGCTCTCCTGGTGTCTAGCGGCCAGAGCAAGTTGTGGATTTAGCAAAACTGCCTATAGTTTACACATAGCCCAGGAGAGGACAGGGATCAGCCATAGCACAAGCAACAACCTCAAGCAACAACCTCAAGCAACAACCTCAAGCAAAGGGGGATTAGCTCAAATGGTAGAGCGCTCGCTTAGCATGCGAGAGGTAGCGGGATCGATGCCCGCATTCTCCAAATGCAGCTTTCCTGATTTGCCAGGAGACACCTTGCTTTTGTGTTTGATGTTGAAGCTTGGAACCGAGCGCCGTGAGCAACATGGGAAGCCGGAGTCCTCCTCATAACGCGTGCCAAGGCGTTGCCACGTTTTTGTGGTGGCAACTGTGGCTTCAGCCAAAGTCACGTAGGCAGTGTTGGACAAAAGCAATCTAGTAAACAAAGCACGAGCAGGCCTCCATGGCCAAGAGACAATATTTCATTAGCGCAAAAGGTGCCAGTGCCATGCTTACGCTGAGAGCTTTGGACTCGTTGAATCACCTGAATCAGGTTCAACTTCTCTTTGTGTGCGAAAGAAAGGCCTTTGGGCCCGCACGCAAGCAAATATCGATTGGCATAGGAAAGGGCAACATAGCAGAGGATGGTTTCGATCCATCGACCTCTGGGTTATGGGCCCAGCACGCTTCCGCTGCGCCACTCTGCTCTTGTCGCTGACCAACCTCAACAACCACATGTGGATGTAGTTTGCCAGCGATTCCCACGGGGAGTGGGTCCATGTGGCAAAATCACAATGTAGACGACTAGGCGTTTCCATTGATTTTCGACCAGCGAATCCCAAGTCAAGCGTGGGCGAGAGCTGGACTCTCCTAGACCAGCTGAGCGAGGGTGGTGGCAAGTGGCCCGGCGTGGAGCATTGGTGGTTCAGTGGTAGAATTCTCGCCTGCCACGCGGGAGGCCCGGGTTCGATTCCCGGCCAATGCAATTATGGGCTCTTTGTGTTTGCAGCGCTCTCCCCCAATTTCCAGCCCCGTGGAGTGCATCAAGGCACAAGGTGTTTCTTGTCGAGAATGTACTAGGCGGTGTGAGTGCTTTT
Source organism: Lithobates pipiens (assembly GCF_037356315.1). Classification (NCBI taxonomy): domain Eukaryota; kingdom Metazoa; phylum Chordata; class Amphibia; order Anura; family Ranidae; genus Lithobates; species Lithobates pipiens. Next base: position 579,872,182 of record NW_027507758.1, read on the forward strand.
TGAAACCAGCCTTCTCCCAATGACATCATTGAAACCCATGGGGCCATACTTCAGAAGGGGCTCAGTTGTCCAAGGTCTTGGGGGAGTGGCTCTCCTGGTGTCTAGCGGCCAGAGCAAGTTGTGGATTTAGCAAAACTGCCTATAGTTTACACATAGCCCAGGAGAGGACAGGGATCAGCCATAGCACAAGCAACAACCTCAAGCAAAGGGGGATTAGCTCAAATGGTAGAGCGCTCGCTTAGCATGCGAGAGGTAGCGGGATCGATGCCCGCATTCTCCAAATGCAGCTTTCCTGATTTGCCAGGAGACACCTTGCTTTTGTGTTTGATGTTGAAGCTTGGAACCGAGCGCCGTGAGCAACATGGGAAGCCGGAGTCCTCCTCATAACGCGTGCCAAGGCGTTGCCACGTTTTTGTGGTGGCAACTGTGGCTTCAGCCAAAGTCACGTAGGCAGTGTTGGACAAAAGCAATCTAGTAAACAAAGCACGAGCAGGCCTCCATGGCCAAGAGACAATATTTCATTAGCGCAAAAGGTGCCAGTGCCATGCTTACGCTGAGAGCTTTGGACTCGTTGAATCACCTGAATCAGGTTCAACTTCTCTTTGTGTGCAAAAGAAAGGCCTTTGGGCCCGCACGCAAGCAAATATCGATTGGCATAGGAAAGGGCAACGTAGCAGAGGATGGTTTCGATCCATCGACCTCTGGGTTATGGGCCCAGCACGCTTCCGCTGCGCCACTCTGCTCTTGTTGCTGACCAACCTCAACAACCACATGTGGATGTAGTTTGCCAGCGATTCCCACGGGGAGTGGGTCCATGTGGCAAAGTCACAATGTAGACGACTAGGCGTTTCCATTGATTTTCGACCAGCGAATCCCAAGTCAAGCGTGGGCGAGAGCTGGACTCTCCTAGACCAGCTGAGCGAGGGTGGTGGCAAGTGGCCCGGCGTGGAGCATTGGTGGTTCAGTGGTAGAATTCTCGCCTGCCACGCGGGAGGCCCGGGTTCGATTCCCGGCCAATGCAATTATGGGCTCTTTGTGTTTGCAGCGCTCTCCCCCAATTTCCAGCCCCGTGGAGTGCATCAAGGCACAAGGTGTTTCTTGTCGAGAATGTACTAGGCGGTGTGAGTGCTTTTTGAAACCAGCCTTCTCCCAATTACATCATTGAAACCCATGGGGCCATACCTCTGAAGGGGCTCAGTTGTCAAAGGTCGTAGGAGGGAAAAAAAAGGGGGGTGCAAACCTTCTACGCTAGGAAAGCGGGTGGCTCTCCTGGTGTCTAGCGGCCAGAGCAGGTTGTGGATTTCGCAAAACTGACTATATTTTACACATAGCCCAGGAGAGGACAGGGATCAGCCATAGCGCAAGCAACACACTCGAGCAAAGGGGGATTAGCTCAAGTGGCAGAGCGCTTGCTTTGCATGCGAGAGGTAGCGGGATCGATGCCCGCATTCTCCAAACGCAGCTTTCCTGGTTTCACGGGAGGCACCTTGCTTTTGTGTTTGATGTTGAAGCTTGGAACCGAGCGCCGTGAGCAACATGGGAAGCCGGAGTGCTCCTCATAACATGTGCCAAGGCATTGCCACGTTTTTGTGGTGGCATCTGTGGCTTCAGCCAAAGTCACGTAGGCAGTATTGGACAAAAGCAATCAATTAAAGAAAGCACGACCAGGCTTCCATGGCCAAGAGACAATATTCCATTAGGGGGAAAGGTGCCAGTGCCATGCTTACGCTGAGAGCTTTGGACTCGTTGAATCACCTGAATCAGGTTCAACTTCTCTTTGTGTGCGAAAGAAAGGCCTTTGGGCCCGCAAGCAAATATCGATTGGCATAGGAAAAGGCAACGTAGCAGAGGATGGTTTCGATCCATCGACCTCTGGGTTATGGGCCCAGCACGCTTCCGCTGCGCCACTCTGCTCTTGTCACTGACCATCCTCAGGGATTTCGACAAGCGAATCCCAAGTCAAGCGTGGGCGAGAGCTGGACTCTCCTAGGCCAGCTGAGCGAGGGTGGTGGCGCCTGGCCCGGCGTGGAGCATTGGTGGTTCAGTGGTAGAATTCTCGCCTGCCACGCGGGAGGCCCGGGTTCGATTCCCGGCCAATGCAATTATGGGCTCTTGGTGTTTGTAGCTCTCTCCCCCAATTTCCAGCCCCATGGAATGCCTCAAGGCACAAGGTGTTTCTTGTCGAGAATGTATTAGGCGGTGTGAGTGCTTTTTGAAACCACCTTCTCCCAATGACATCATTGAAACCCATGGGGCCATACTTCAGAAGGGGCTCAGTTGTCCAAGGTCTTGGGGGAGTGGCTCTCCTGGTGTCTAGCGGCCAGAGCAAGTTGTGGATTTAGCAAAACTGCCTATAGTTTACACATAGCCCAGGAGAGGACAGGGATCAGCCATAGCACAAGCAACAACCTCAAGCAAAGGGGGATTAGCTCAAATGGTAGAGTGCTCGCTTAGCATGCGAGAGGTAGCGGGATCGATGCCCGCATTCTCCAAATGCAGCTTTCCTGATTTGCCAGGAGACACCTTGCTTTTGTGTTTGATGTTGAAGCTTGGAACCGAGCGCCTTAAGCAACATGGGAAGCCGGAGTCCTCCTCATAACGCGTGCCAAGGCGTTGCCACGTTTTTGTGGTGGCAACTGTGGCTTCAGCCAAAGTCACGTAGGCAGTGTTGGACAAAAGCAATCTAGTAAACAAAGCACGAGCAGGCCTCCATGGCCAAGAGACAATATTTCATTAGCGCAAAAGCTGCCAGTGCCATGCTTACGCTGAGAGCTTTGGACTCGTTGAATCACCTGAATCAGGTTCAACTTCTCTTTGTGTGCGAAAGAAAGGCCTTTGGGCCCGCACGCAAGCAAATATCGATTGGCATAGGAAAAGGCAACGTAGCAGAGGATGGTTTCGATCCATTGACCTCTGGGTTATGGGCCCAGCACGCTTCCGCTGCGCCACTCTGCTCTTGTCGCTGACCAACCTCAACAACCACATGTGGATGTAGTTTGCCAGCGATTCCCACGGGGAGTGGGTCCATGTGGCAAAGTCACAATGTAGACGACTAGGCGTTTCCATTGATTTTCGACCAGCGAATCCCAAGTCAAGCGTGGGCGAGAGCTGGACTCTCCTAGACCAGCTGAGCGAGGGTGGTGGCAAGTGGCCCGGCGTGGAGCATTGGTGGTTCAGTGGTAGAATTCTCGCCTGCCACGCGGGAGGCCCGGGTTCGATTCCCGGCCAATGCAATTATGGGCTCTTTGTGTTTGCAGCGCTCTCCCCCAATTTCCAGCCCCGTGGAGTGCATCAAGGCACAAGGTGTTTCTTGTCGAGAATGTACTAGGCGGTGTGAGTGCTTTTTGAAACCAGCCTTCTCCCAATTACATCATTGAAACCCATGGGGCCATACCTCTGAAGGGGCTCAGTTGTCAAAGGTCGTAGGAGGGAAAAAAAAGGGGGGTGCAAACCTTCTACGCTAGGAAAGCGGGTGGCTCTCCTGGTGTCTAGCGGCCAGAGCAGGTTGTGGATTTCGCAAAACTGACTATATTTTACACATAGCCCAGGAGAGGACAGGGATCAGCCATAGCGCAAGCAACACACTCGAGCAAAGGGGGATTAGCTCAAGTGGCAGAGCGCTCGCTTTGCATGCGAGAGGTAGCGGGATCGATGCCCGCATTCTCCAAACGTAGCTTTCCTGGTTTCACGGGAGGCACCTTGCTTTTGTGTTTGATGTTGAAGCTTGGAACCGAGCGCCGTGAGCAACATGGGAAGCCGGAGTGCTCCTCATAACATGTGCCAAGGCATTGCCACGTTTTTGTGGTGGCATCTGTGGCTTCAGCCAAAGTCACGTAGGCAGTGTTGGACAAAAGCAATCTAGTAAACAAAGCACGAGCAGGCCTCCATGGCCAAGAGACAATATTTCATTAGCGCAAAAGGTGCCAGTGCCATGCTTACGCTGAGAGCTTTGGACTCGTTGAATCACCTGAATCAGGTTCAACTTCTCTTTGTGTGCGAAAGAAAGGCCTTTGGGCCCGCACGCAAGCAAATATCGATTGGCATAGGAAAAGGCAACGTAGCAGAGGATGGTTTCGATCCATTGACCTCTGGGTTATGGGCCCAGCACGCTTCCGCTGCGCCACTCTGCTCTTGTCGCTGACCAACCTCAACAACCACATGTGGATGTAGTTTGCCAGCGATTCCCACGGGGAGTGGGTCCATGTGGCAAAGTCACAATGTAGACGACTAGGCGTTTCCATTGATTTTCGACCAGCGAATCCCAAGTCAAGCGTGGGCGAGAGCTGGACTCTCCTAGACCAGCTGAGCGAGGGTGGTGGCAAGTGGCCCGGCGTGGAGCATTGGTGGTTCAGTGGTAGAATTCTCGCCTGCCACGCGGGAGGCCCGGGTTCGATTCCCGGCCAATGCAATTATGGGCTCTTTGTGTTTGCAGCGCTCTCCCCCAATTTCCAGCCCCGTGGAGTGCATCAAGGCACAAGGTGTTTCTTGTCGAGAATGTACTAGGCGGTGTGAGTGCTTTTTGAAACCAGCCTTCTCCCAATTACATCATTGAAACCCATGGGGCCATACCTCTGAAGGGGCTCAGTTGTCAAAGGTCGTAGGAGGGAAAAAAAAGGGGGGTGCAAACCTTCTACGCTAGGAAAGCGGGTGGCTCTCCTGGTGTCTAGCGGCCAGAGCAGGTTGTGGATTTCGCAAAACTGACTATATTTTACACATAGCCCAGGAGAGGACAGGGATCAGCCATAGCGCAAGCAACACACTCGAGCAAAGGGGGATTAGCTCAAGTGGCAGAGCGCTTGCTTTGCATGCGAGAGGTAGCGGGATCGATGCCCGCATTCTCCAAACGCAGCTTTCCTGGTTTCACGGGAGGCACCTTGCTTTTGTGTTTGATGTTGAAGCTTGGAACCGAGCGCCGTGAGCAACATGGGAAGCCGGAGTGCTCCTCATAACATGTGCCAAGGCATTGCCACGTTTTTGTGGTGGCATCTGTGGCTTCAGCCAAAGTCACGTAGGCAGTATTGGACAAAAGCAATCAATTAAAGAAAGCACGACCAGGCTTCCATGGCCAAGAGACAATATTCCATTAGGGGGAAAGGTGCCAGTGCCATGCTTACGCTGAGAGCTTTGGACTCGTTGAATCACCTGAATCAGGTTCAACTTCTCTTTGTGTGCGAAAGAAAGGCCTTTGGGCCCGCAAGCAAATATCGATTGGCATAGGAAAAGGCAACGTAGCAGAGGATGGTTTCGATCCATCGACCTCTGGGTTATGGGCCCAGCACGCTTCCGCTGCGCCACTCTGCTCTTGTCGCTGACCATCCTCATGGATTTCGACAAGCGAATCCCAAGTCAAGCGTGGGCGAGAGCTGGACTCTCCTAGGCCAGCTGAGCGAGGGTGGTGGCGCCTGGCCCGGCGTGGAGCATTGGTGGTTCAGTGGTAGAATTCTCGCCTGCCACGCGGGAGGCCCGGGTTCGATTCCCGGCCAATGCAATTATGGGCTCTTGGTGTTTGTAGCTCTCTCCCCCAATTTCCAGCCCCATGGAATGCCTCAAGGCACAAGGTGTTTCTTGTCGAGAATGTATTAGGCGGTGTGAGTGCTTTTTGAAACCACCTTCTCCCAATGACATCATTGAAACCCATGGGGCCATACTTCAGAAGGGGCTCAGTTGTCCAAGGTCTTGGGGGAGTGGCTCTCCTGGTGTCTAGCGGCCAGAGCAAGTTGTGGATTTAGCAAAACTGCCTATAGTTTACACATAGCCCAGGAGAGGACAGGGATCAGCCATAGCACAAGCAACAACCTCAAGCAAAGGGGGATTAGCTCAAATGGTAGAGCGCTCGCTTAGCATGCGAGAGGTAGCGGGGTCGATGCCCGCATTCTCCAAATGCAGCTTTCCTGATTTGCCAGGAGACACCTTGCTTTTGTGTTTGATGTTGAAGCTTGGAACCGAGTGCCGTGAGCAACATGGGAAGCCGGAGTCCTCCTCATAACGCGTGCCAAGGCGTTGCCACGTTTTTGTGGTGGCAACTGTGGCTTCAGCCAAAGTCACGTAGGCAGTGTTGGACAAAAGCAATCTAGTAAACAAAGCACGAGCAGGCCTCCATGGCCAAGAGACAATATTTCATTAGCGCAAAAGGTGCCAGTGCCATGCTTACGCTGAGAGCTTTGGACTCGTTGAATCACCTGAATCAGGTTCAACTTCTCTTTGTGTGCGAAAGAAAGGCCTTTGGGCCCGCACGCAAGCAAATATCGATTGGCATAGGAAAAGGCAACGTAGCAGAAGATGGTTTCGATCCATTGACCTCTGGGTTATGGGCCCAGCACGCTTCCGCTGCGCCACTCTGCTCTTGTCGCTGACCAACCTCAACAACCACATGTGGATGTAGTTTGCCAGCGATTCCCACGGGGAGTGGGTCCATGTGGCAAAGTCACAATGTAGACGACTAGGCGTTTCCATTGATTTTCGACCAGCGAATCCCAAGTCAAGCGTGGGCGAGAGCTGGACTCTCCTAGACCAGCTGAGCGAGGGTGGTGGCAAGTGGCCCGGCGTGGAGCATTGGTGGTTCAGTGGTAGAATTCTCGCCTGCCACGCGGGAGGCCCGGGTTCGATTCCCGGCCAATGCAATTATGGGCTCTTTGTGTTTGCAGCGCTCTCCCCCAATTTCCAGCCCCGTGGAGTGCATCAAGGCACAAGGTGTTTCTTGTCGAGAATGTACTAGGCGGTGTGAGTGCTTTTTGAAACCAGCCTTCTCCCAATTACATCATTGAAACCCATGGGGCCATACCTCTGAAGGGGCTCAGTTGTCAAAGGTCGTAGGAGGGGAAAAAAAGGGGGGTGCAAACCTTCTACGCTAGGAAAGCGGGTGGCTCTCCTGGTGTCTAGCGGCCAGAGCAGGTTGTGGATTTCGCAAAACTGACTATATTTTACACATAGCCCAGGAGAGGACAGGGATCAGCCATAGCGCAAGCAACACACTCGAGCAAAGGGGGATTAGCTCAAGTGGCAGAGCGCTCGCTTTGCATGCGAGAGGTAGCGGGATCGATGCCCGCATTCTCCAAACGCAGCTTTCCTGGTTTCACGGGAGGCACCTTGCTTTTGTGTTTGATGTTGAAGCTTGGAACCGAGCGCCGTGAGCAACATGGGAAGCTGGAGTGCTCCTCATAACATGTGCCAAGGCATTGCCACGTTTTTGTGGTGGCATCTGTGGCTTCAGCCAAAGTCACGTAGGCAGTATTGGACAAAAGCAATCAATTAAAGAAAGCACGACCAGGCTTCCATGGCCAAGAGACAATATTCCATTAGGGGGAAAGGTGCCAGTGCCATGCTTACGCTGAGAGCTTTGGACTCGTTGAATCACCTGAATCAGGTTCAACTTCTCTTTGTGTGCGAAAGAAAGGCCTTTGGGCCCGCAAGCAAATATCGATTGGCATAGGAAAAGGCAACGTAGCAGAGGATGGTTTCGATCCATCGACCTCTGGGTTATGGGCCCAGCACGCTTCCGCTGCGCCACTCTGCTCTTGTCGCTGACCATCCTCATGGATTTCGACAAGCGAATCCCAAGTCAAGCGTGGGCGAGAGCTGGACTCTCCTAGGCCAGCTGAGCGAGGGTGGTGGCGCCTGGCCCGGCGTGGAGCATTGGTGGTTCAGTGGTAGAATTCTCGCCTGCCACGCGGGAGGCCCGGGTTCGATTCCCGGCCAATGCAATTATGGGCTCTTGGTGTTTGTAGCTCTCTCCCCCAATTTCCAGCCCCATGGAATGCCTCAAGGCACAAGGTGTTTCTTGTCGAGAATGTATTAGGCGGTGTGAGTGCTTTTTGAAACCACCTTCTCCCAATGACATCATTGAAACCCATGGGGCCATACTTCAGAAGGGGCTCAGTTGTCCAAGGTCTTGGGGGAGTGGCTCTCCTGGTGTCTAGCGGCCAGAGCAAGTTGTGGATTTAGCAAAACTGCCTATAGTTTACACATAGCCCAGGAGAGGACAGGGATCAGCCATAGCACAAGCAACAACCTCAAGCAAAGGGGGATTAGCTCAAATGGTAGAGCGCTCGCTTAGCATGCGAGAGGTAGCGGGATCGATGCCCGCATTCTCCAAATGCAGCTTTCCTGATTTGCCAGGAGACACCTTGCTTTTGTGTTTGATGTTGAAGCTTGGAACCGAGCGCCGTGAGCAACATGGGAAGCCGGAGTCCTCCTCATAACGCGTGCCAAGGCGTTGCCACGTTTTTGTGGTGGCAACTGTGGCTTCAGCCAAAGTCACGTAGGCAGTGTTGGACAAAAGCAATCTAGTAAACAAAGCACGAGCAGGCCTCCATGGCCAAGAGACAATATTTCATTAGCGCAAAAGGTGCCAGTGCCATGCTTACGCTGAGAGCTTTGGACTCGTTGAATCACCTGAATCAGGTTCAACTTCTCTTTGTGTGCGAAAGAAAGGCCTTTGGGCCCGCACGCAAGCAAATATCGATTGGCATAGGAAAAGGCAACGTAGCAGAGGATGGTTTCGATCCATCGACCTCTGGGTTATGGGCCCAGCACGCTTCCGCTGCGCCACTCTGCTCTTGTCGCTGACCAACCTCAACAACCACATGTGGATGTAGTTTGCCAGCGATTCCCACGGGGAGTGGGTCCATGTGGCAAAGTCACAATGTAGACGACTAGGCGTTTCCATTGATTTTCGACCAGCGAATCCCAAGTCAAGCGTGGGCGAGAGCTGGACTCTCCTAGACCAGCTGAGCGAGGGTGGTGGCAAGTGGCCCGGCGTGGAGCATTGGTGGTTCAGTGGTAGAATTCTCGCCTGCCACGCGGGAGGCCCGGGTTCGATTCCCGGCCAATGCAATTATGGGCTCTTTGTGTTTGCAGCGCTCTCCCCCAATTTCCAGCCCCGTGGAGTGCATCAAGGCACAAGGTGTTTCTTGTCGAGAATGTACTAGGCGGTGTGAGTGCTTTTTGAAACCAGCCTTCTCCCAATTACATCATTGAAACCCATGGGGCCATACCTCTGAAGGGGCTCAGTTGTCAAAGGTCGTAGGAGGGAAAAAAAAGGGGGGTGCAAACCTTCTACGCTAGGAAAGCGGGTGGCTCTCCTGGTGTCTAGCGGCCAGAGCAGGTTGTGGATTTCGCAAAACTGACTATATTTTACACATAGCCCAGGAGAGGACAGGGATCAGCCATAGCGCAAGCAACACACTCGAGCAAAGGGGGATTAGCTCAAGTGGCAGAGCGCTTGCTTTGCATGCGAGAGGTAGCGGGATCGATGCCCGCATTCTCCAAACGCAGCTTTCCTGGTTTCACGGGAGGCACCTTGCTTTTGTGTTTGATGTTGAAGCTTGGAACCGAGCGCCGTGAGCAACATGGGAAGCCGGAGTGCTCCTCATAACATGTGCCAAGGCATTGCCACGTTTTTGTGGTGGCATCTGTGGCTTCAGCCAAAGTCACGTAGGCAGTATTGGACAAAAGCAATCAATTAAAGAAAGCACGACCAGGCTTCCATGGCCAAGAGACAATATTCCATTAGGGGGAAAGGTGCCAGTGCCATGCTTACGCTGAGAGCTTTGGACTCGTTGAATCACCTGAATCAGGTTCAACTTCTCTTTGTGTGCGAAAGAAAGGCCTTTGGGCCCGCAAGCAAATATCGATTGGCATAGGAAAAGGCAACGTAGCAGAGGATGGTTTCGATCCATCGACCTCTGGGTTATGGGCCCAGCACGCTTCCGCTGCGCCACTCTGCTCTTGTCGCTGACCATCCTCATGGATTTCGACAAGCGAATCCCAAGTCAAGCGTGGGCGAGAGCTGGACTCTCCTAGGCCAGCTGAGCGAGGGTGGTGGCGCCTGGCCCGGCGTGGAGCATTGGTGGTTCAGTGGTAGAATTCTCGCCTGCCACGCGGGAGGCCCGGGTTCGATTCCCGGCCAATGCAATTATGGGCTCTTGGTGTTTGTAGCTCTCTCCCCCAATTTCCAGCCCCATGGAATGCCTCAAGGCACAAGGTGTTTCTTGTCGAGAATGTATTAGGCGGTGTGAGTGCTTTTTGAAACCACCTTCTCCCAATGACATCATTGAAACCCATGGGGCCATACTTCAGAAGGGGCTCAGTTGTCCAAGGTCTTGGGGGAGTGGCTCTCCTGGTGTCTAGCGGCCAGAGCAAGTTGTGGATTTAGCAAAACTGCCTATAGTTTACACATAGCCCAGGAGAGGACAGGGATCAGCCATAGCACAAGCAACAACCTCAAGCAACAACCTCAAGCAACAACCTCAAGCAAAGGGGGATTAGCTCAAATGGTAGAGCGCTCGCTTAGCATGCGAGGGGTAGCGGGATCGATGCCCGCATTCTCCAAATGCAGCTTTCCTGATTTGCCAGGAGACACCTTGCTTTTGTGTTTGATGTTGAAGCTTGGAACCGAGCGCCGTGAGCAACATGGGAAGCCGGAGTCCTCCTCATAACGCGTGCCAAGGCGTTGCCACGTTTTTGTGGTGGCAACTGTGGCTTCAGCCAAAGTCACGTAGGCAGTGTTGGACAAAAGCAATCTAGTAAACAAAGCACGAGCAGGCCTCCATGGCCAAGAGACAATATTTCATTAGCGCAAAAGGTGCCAGTGCCATGCTTACGCTGAGAGCTTTGGACTCGTTGAATCACCTGAATCAGGTTCAACTTCTCTTTGTGTGCGAAAGAAAGGCCTTTGGGCCCGCACGCAAGCAAATATCGATTGGCATAGGAAAGGGCAACGTAGCAGAGGATGGTTTCGATCCATCGACCTCTGGGTTATGGGCCCAGCACGCTTCCGCTGCGCCACTCTGCTCTTGTCGCTGACCAACCTCAACAACCACATGTGGATGTAGTTTGCCAGCGATTCCCACGGGGAGTGGGTCCATGTGGCAAAGTCACAATGTAGACGACTAGGCGTTTCCATTGATTTTCGACCAGCGAATCCCAAGTCAAGCGTGGGCGAGAGCTGGACTCTCCTAGACCAGCTGAGCGAGGGTGGTGGCAAGTGGCCCGGCGTGGAGCATTGGTGGTTCAGTGGTAGAATTCTCGCCTGCCACGCGGGAGGCCCGGGTTCGATTCCCGGCCAATGCAATTATGGGCTCTTTGTGTTTGCAGCGCTCTCCCCCAATTTCCAGCCCCGTGGAGTGCATCAAGGCACAAGGTGTTTCTTGTCGAGAATGTACTAGGCGGTGTGAGTGCTTTTTGAAACCAGCCTTCTCCCAATTACATCATTGAAACCCATGGGGCCATACCTCTGAAGGGGCTCAGTTGTCAAAGGTCGTAGGAGGGAAAAAAAAGGGGGGTGCAAACCTTCTACGCTAGGAAAGCGGGTGGCTCTCCTGGTGTCTAGCGGCCAGAGCAGGTTGTGGATTTCGCAAAACTGACTATATTTTACACATAGCCCAGGAGAGGACAGGGATCAGCCATAGCGCAAGCAACACACTCGAGCAAAGGGGGATTAGCTCAAGTGGCAGAGTGCTCGCTTTGCATGCGAGAGGTAGCGGGATCGATGCCCGCATTCTCCAAACGCAGCTTTCCTGGTTTCACGGGAGGCACCTTGCTTTTGTGTTTGATGTTGAAGCTTGGAACCGAGCGCCGTGAGCAACATGGGAAGCCGGAGTGCTCCTCATAACATGTGCCAAGGCATTGCCACGTTTTTGTGGTGGCATCTGTGGCTTCAGCCAAAGTCACGTAGGCAGTATTGGACAAAAGCAATCAATTAAAGAAAGCACGACCAGGCTTCCATGGCCAAGAGACAATATTCCATTAGGGGGAAAGGTGCCAGTGCCATGCTTACGCTGAGAGCTTTGGACTCGTTGAATCACCTGAATCAGGTTCAACTTCTCTTTGTGTGCGAAAGAAAGGCCTTTGGGCCCGCAAGCAAATATCGATTGGCATAGGAAAAGGCAACGTAGCAGAGGATGGTTTCGATCCATCGACCTCTGGGTTATGGGCCCAGCACGCTTCCGCTGCGCCACTCTGCTCTTGTCGCTGACCATCCTCATGGATTTCGACAAGCGAATCCCAAGTCAAGCGTGGGCGAGAGCTGGACTCTCCTAGGCCAGCTGAGCGAGGGTGGTGGCGCCTGGCCCGGCGTGGAGCATTGGTGGTTCAGTGGTAGAATTCTCGCCTGCCACGCGGGAGGCCCGGGTTCGATTCCCGGCCAATGCAATTATGGGCTCTTGGTGTTTGTAGCTCTCTCCCCCAATTTCCAGCCCCATGGAATGCCTCAAGGCACAAGGTGTTTCTTGTCGAGAATGTATTAGGCGGTGTGAGTGCTTTTTGAAACCACCTTCTCCCAATGACATCATTGAAACCCATGGGGCCATACTTCAGAAGGGGCTCAGTTGTCCAAGGTCTTGGGGGAGTGGCTCTCCTGGTGTCTAGCGGCCAGAGCAAGTTGTGGATTTAGCAAAACTGCCTATAGTTTACACATAGCCCAGGAGAGGACAGGGATCAGCCATAGCACAAGCAACAACCTCAAGCAAAGGGGGATTAGCTCAAATGGTAGAGCGCTCGCTTAGCATGCGAGAGGTAGCGGGGTCGATGCCCGCATTCTCCAAATGCAGCTTTCCTGATTTGCCAGGAGACACCTTGCTTTTGTGTTTGATGTTGAAGCTTGGAACCGAGTGCCGTGAGCAACATGGGAAGCCGGAGTCCTCCTCATAACGCGTGCCAAGGCGTTGCCACGTTTTTGTGGTGGCAACTGTGGCTTCAGCCAAAGTCACGTAGGCAGTGTTGGACAAAAGCAATCTAGTAAACAAAGCACGAGCAGGCCTCCATGGCCAAGAGACAATATTTCATTAGCGCAAAAGGTGCCAGTGCCATGCTTACGCTGAGAGCTTTGGACTCGTTGAATCACCTGAATCAGGTTCAACTTCTCTTTGTGTGCGAAAGAAAGGCCTTTGGGCCCGCACGCAAGCAAATATCGATTGGCATAGGAAAAGGCAACGTAGCAGAAGATGGTTTCGATCCATTGACCTCTGGGTTATGGGCCCAGCACGCTTCCGCTGCGCCACTCTGCTCTTGTCGCTGACCAACCTCAACAACCACATGTGGATGTAGTTTGCCAGCGATTCCCACGGGGAGTGGGTCCATGTGGCAAAGTCACAATGTAGACGACTAGGCGTTTCCATTGATTTTCGACCAGCGAATCCCAAGTCAAGCGTGGGCGAGAGCTGGACTCTCCTAGACCAGCTGAGCGAGGGTGGTGGCAAGTGGCCCGGCGTGGAGCATTGGTGGTTCAGTGGTAGAATTCTCGCCTGCCACGCGGGAGGCCCGGGTTCGATTCCCGGCCAATGCAATTATGGGCTCTTTGTGTTTGCAGCGCTCTCCCCCAATTTCCAGCCCCGTGGAGTGCATCAAGGCACAAGGTGTTTCTTGTCGAGAATGTACTAGGCGGTGTGAGTGCTTTTTGAAACCAGCCTTCTCCCAATTACATCATTGAAACCCATGGGGCCATACCTCTGAAGGGGCTCAGTTGTCAAAGGTCGTAGGAGGGAAAAAAAAGGGGGGTGCAAACCTTCTACGCTAGGAAAGCGGGTGGCTCTCCTGGTGTCTAGCGGCCAGAGCAGGTTGTGGATTTCGCAAAACTGACTATATTTTACACATAGCCCAGGAGAGGACAGGGATCAGCCATAGCGCAAGCAACACACTCGAGCAAAGGGGGATTAGCTCAAGTGGCAGAGCGCTCGCTTTGCATGCGAGAGGTAGCGGGATCGATGCCCGCATTCTCCAAACGCAGCTTTCCTGGTTTCACGGGAGGCACCTTGCTTTTGTGTTTGATGTTGAAGCTTGGAACCGAGCGCCGTGAGCAACATGGGAAGCTGGAGTGCTCCTCATAACATGTGCCAAGGCATTGCCACGTTTTTGTGGTGGCATCTGTGGCTTCAGCCAAAGTCACGTAGGCAGTATTGGACAAAAGCAATCAATTAAAGAAAGCACGACCAGGCTTCCATGGCCAAGAGACAATATTCCATTAGGGGGAAAGGTGCCAGTGCCATGCTTACGCTGAGAGCTTTGGACTCGTTGAATCACCTGAATCAGGTTCAACTTCTCTTTGTGTGCGAAAGAAAGGCCTTTGGGCCCGCAAGCAAATATCGATTGGCATAGGAAAAGGCAACGTAGCAGAGGATGGTTTCGATCCATCGACCTCTGGGTTATGGGCCCAGCACGCTTCCGCTGCGCCACTCTGCTCTTGTCGCTGACCATCCTCATGGATTTCGACAAGCGAATCCCAAGTCAAGCGTGGGCGAGAGCTGGACTCTCCTAGGCCAGCTGAGCGAGGGTGGTGGCGCCTGGCCCGGCGTGGAGCATTGGTGGTTCAGTGGTAGAATTCTCGCCTGCCATGCGGGAGGCCCGGGTTCGATTCCCGGCCAATGCAATTATGGGCTCTTGGTGTTTGTAGCTCTCTCCCCCAATTTCCAGCCCCATGGAATGCCTCAAGGCACAAGGTGTTTCTTGTCGAGAATGTATTAGGCGGTGTGAGTGCTTTTTGAAACCACCTTCTCCCAATGACATCATTGAAACCCATGGGGCCATACTTCAGAAGGGGCTCAGTTGTCCAAGGTCTTGGGGGAGTGGCTCTCCTGGTGTCTAGCGGCCAGAGCAAGTTGTGGATTTAGCAAAACTGCCTATAGTTTACACATAGCCCAGGAGAGGACAGGGATCAGCCATAGCACAAGCAACAACCTCAAGCAAAGGGGGATTAGCTCAAATGGTAGAGCGCTCGCTTAGCATGCGAGAGGTAGCGGGATCGATGCCTGCATTCTCCAAATGCAGCTTTCCTGATTTGCCAGGAGACACCTTGCTTTTGTGTTTGATGTTGAAGCTTGGAACCGAGCGCCGTGAGCAACATGGGAAGCCGGAGTCCTCCTCATAACGCGTGCCAAGGCGTTGCCACGTTTTTGTGGTGGCAACTGTGGCTTCAGCCAAAGTCACGTAGGCAGTGTTGGACAAAAGCAATCTAGTAAACAAAGCACGAGCAGGCCTCCATGGCCAAGAGACAATATTTCATTAGCGCAAAAGGTGCCAGTGCCATGCTTACGCTGAGAGCTTTGGACTCGTTGAATCACCTGAATCAGGTTCAACTTCTCTTTGTGTGCGAAAGAAAGGCCTTTGGGCCCGCACGCAAGCAAATATCGATTGGCATAGGAAAAGGCAACGTAGCAGAGGATGGTTTCGATCCATCGACCTCTGGGTTATGGGCCCAGCACGCTTCCGCTGCGCCACTCTGCTCTTGTCGCTGACCAACCTCAACAACCACATGTGGATGTAGTTTGCCAGCGATTCCCACGGGGAGTGGGTCCATGTGGCAAAGTCACAATGTAGACGACTAGGCGTTTCCATTGATTTTCGACCAGCGAATCCCAAGTCAAGCGTGGGCGAGAGCTGGACTCTCCTAGACCAGCTGAGCGAGGGTGGTGGCAAGTGGCCCGGCGTGGAGCATTGGTGGTTCAGTGGTAGAATTCTCGCCTGCCACGCGGGAGGCCCGGGTTCGATTCCCGGCCAATGCAATTATGGGCTCTTTGTGTTTGCAGCGCTCTCCCCCAATTTCCAGCCCCGTGGAGTGCATCAAGGCACAAGGTGTTTCTTGTCGAGAATGTACTAGGCGGTGTGAGTGCTTTTTGAAACCAGCCTTCTCCCAATTACATCATTGAAACCCATGGGGCCATACCTCTGAAGGGGCTCAGTTGTCAAAGGTCGTAGGAGGGAAAAAAAAGGGGGGTGCAAACCTTCTACGCTAGGAAAGCGGGTGGCTCTCCTGGTGTCTAGCGGCCAGAGCAGGTTGTGGATTTCGCAAAACTGACTATATTTTACACATAGCCCAGGAGAGGACAGGGATCAGCCATAGCGCAAGCAACACACTCGAGCAAAGGGGGATTAGCTCAAGTGGCAGAGCGCTTGCTTTGCATGCGAGAGGTAGCGGGATCGATGCCCGCATTCTCCAAACGCAGCTTTCCTGGTTTCACGGGAGGCACCTTGCTTTTGTGTTTGATGTTGAAGCTTGGAACCGAGCGCCGTGAGCAACATGGGAAGCCGGAGTGCTCCTCATAACATGTGCCAAGGCATTGCCACGTTTTTGTGGTGGCATCTGTGGCTTCAGCCAAAGTCACGTAGGCAGTATTGGACAAAAGCAATCAATTAAAGAAAGCACGACCAGGCTTCCATGGCCAAGAGACAATATTCCATTAGGGGGAAAGGTGCCAGTGCCATGCTTACGCTGAGAGCTTTGGACTCGTTGAATCACCTGAATCAGGTTCAACTTCTCTTTGTGTGCGAAAGAAAGGCCTTTGGGCCCGCAAGCAAATATCGATTGGCATAGGAAAAGGCAACGTAGCAGAGGATGGTTTCGATCCATCGACCTCTGGGTTATGGGCCCAGCACGCTTCCGCTGCGCCACTCTGCTCTTGTCGCTGACCATCCTCATGGATTTCGACAAGCGAATCCCAAGTCAAGCGTGGGCGAGAGCTGGACTCTCCTAGGCCAGCTGAGCGAGGGTGGTGGCGCCTGGCCCGGCGTGGAGCATTGGTGGTTCAGTGGTAGAATTCTCGCCTGCCACGCGGGAGGCCCGGGTTCGATTCCCGGCCAATGCAATTATGGGCTCTTGGTGTTTGTAGCTCTCTCCCCCAATTTCCAGCCCCATGGAATGCCTCAAGGCACAAGGTGTTTCTTGTCGAGAATGTATTAGGCGGTGTGAGTGCTTTTTGAAACCACCTTCTCCCAATGACATCATTGAAACCCATGGGGCCATACTTCAGAAGGGGCTCAGTTGTCCAAGGTCTTGGGGGACTGGCTCTCCTGGTGTCTAGCGGCCAGAGCAAGTTGTGGATTTAGCAAAACTGCCTATAGTTTACACATAGCCCAGGAGAGGACAGGGATCAGCCATAGCACAAGCAACAACCTCAAGCAAAGGGGGATTAGCTCAAATGGTAGAGCGCTCGCTTAGCATGCGAGAGGTAGCGGGGTCGATGCCCGCATTCTCCAAATGCAGCTTTCCTGATTTGCCAGGAGACACCTTGCTTTTGTGTTTGATGTTGAAGCTTGGAACCGAGTGCCGTGAGCAACATGGGAAGCCGGAGTCCTCCTCATAACGCGTGCCAAGGCGTTGCCACGTTTTTGTGGTGGCAACTGTGGCTTCAGCCAAAGTCACGTAGGCAGTGTTGGACAAAAGCAATCTAGTAAACAAAGCACGAGCAGGCCTCCATGGCCAAGAGACAATATTTCATTAGCGCAAAAGGTGCCAGTGCCATGCTTACGCTGAGAGCTTTGGACTCGTTGAATCACCTGAATCAGGTTCAACTTCTCTTTGTGTGCGAAAGAAAGGCCTTTGGGCCCGCACGCAAGCAAATATCGATTGGCATAGGAAAAGGCAACGTAGCAGAAGATGGTTTCGATCCATTGACCTCTGGGTTATGGGCCCAGCACGCTTCCGCTGCGCCACTCTGCTCTTGTCGCTGACCAACCTCAACAACCACATGTGGATGTAGTTTGCCAGCGATTCCCACGGGGAGTGGGTCCATGTGGCAAAGTCACAATGTAGACGACTAGGCGTTTCCATTGATTTTCGACCAGCGAATCCCAAGTCAAGCGTGGGCGAGAGCTGGACTCTCCTAGACCAGCTGAGCGAGGGTGGTGGCAAGTGGCCCGGCGTGGAGCATTGGTGGTTCAGTGGTAGAATTCTCGCCTGCCACGCGGGAGGCCCGGGTTCGATTCCCGGCCAATGCAATTATGGGCTCTTTGTGTTTGCAGCGCTCTCCCCCAATTTCCAGCCCCGTGGAGTGCATCAAGGCACAAGGTGTTTCTTGTCGAGAATGTACTAGGCGGTGTGAGTGCTTTTTGAAACCAGCCTTCTCCCAATTACATCATTGAAACCCATGGGGCCATACCTCTGAAGGGGCTCAGTTGTCAAAGGTCGTAGGAGGGAAAAAAAAGGGGGGTGCAAACCTTCTACGCTAGGAAAGCGGGTGGCTCTCCTGGTGTCTAGCGGCCAGAGCAGGTTGTGGATTTCGCAAAACTGACTATATTTTACACATAGCCCAGGAGAGGACAGGGATCAGCCATAGCGCAAGCAACACACTCGAGCAAAGGGGGATTAGCTCAAGTGGCAGAGCGCTCGCTTTGCATGCGAGAGGTAGCGGGATCGATGCCCGCATTCTCCAAACGCAGCTTTCCTGGTTTCACGGGAGGCACCTTGCTTTTGTGTTTGATGTTGAAGCTTGGAACCGAGCGCCGTGAGCAACATGGGAAGCTGGAGTGCTCCTCATAACATGTGCCAAGGCATTGCCACGTTTTTGTGGTGGCATCTGTGGCTTCAGCCAAAGTCACGTAGGCAGTATTGGACAAAAGCAATCAATTAAAGAAAGCACGACCAGGCTTCCATGGCCAAGAGACAATATTCCATTAGGGGGAAAGGTGCCAGTGCCATGCTTACGCTGAGAGCTTTGGACTCGTTGAATCACCTGAATCAGGTTCAACTTCTCTTTGTGTGCGAAAGAAAGGCCTTTGGGCCCGCAAGCAAATATCGATTGGCATAGGAAAAGGCAACGTAGCAGAGGATGGTTTCGATCCATCGACCTCTGGGTTATGGGCCCAGCACGCTTCCGCTGCGCCACTCTGCTCTTGTCGCTGACCATCCTCATGGATTTCGACAAGCGAATCCCAAGTCAAGCGTGGGCGAGAGCTGGACTCTCCTAGGCCAGCTGAGCGAGGGTGGTGGCGCCTGGCCCGGCGTGGAGCATTGGTGGTTCAGTGGTAGAATTCTCGCCTGCCACGCGGGAGGCCCGGGTTTGATTCCCGGCCAATGCAATTATGGGCTCTTGGTGTTTGTAGCTCTCTCCCCCAATTTCCAGCCCCATGGAATGCCTCAAGGCACAAGGTGTTTCTTGTCGAGAATGTATTAGGCGGTGTGAGTGCTTTTTGAAACCACCTTCTCCCAATGACATCATTGAAACCCATGGGGCCATACTTCAGAAGGGGCTCAGTTGTCCAAGGTCTTGGGGGAGTGGCTCTCCTGGTGTCTAGCGGCCAGAGCAAGTTGTGGATTTAGCAAAACTGCCTATAGTTTACACATAGCCCAGGAGAGGACAGGGATCAGCCATAGCACAAGCAACAACCTCAAGCAAAGGGGGATTAGCTCAAATGGTAGAGCGCTCGCTTAGCATGCGAGAGGTAGCGGGATCGATGCCCGCATTCTCCAAATGCAGCTTTCCTGATTTGCCAGGAGACACCTTGCTTTTGTGTTTGATGTTGAAGCTTGGAACCGAGCGCCGTGAGCAACATGGGAAGCCGGAGTCCTCCTCATAACGCGTGCCAAGGCGTTGCCATGTTTTTGTGGTGGCAACTGTGGCTTCAGCCAAAGTCACGTAGGCAGTGTTGGACAAAAGCAATCTAGTAAACAAAGCACGAGCAGGCCTCCATGGCCAAGAGACAATATTTCATTAGCGCAAAAGGTGCCAGTGCCATGCTTACGCTGAGAGCTTTGGACTCGTTGAATCACCTGAATCAGGTTCAACTTCTCTTTGTGTGCGAAAGAAAGGCCTTTGGGCCCGCACGCAAGCAAATATCGATTGGCATAGGAAAAGGCAACGTAGCAGAGGATGGTTTCGATCCATCGACCTCTGGGTTATGGGCCCAGCACGCTTCCGCTGCGCCACTCTGCTCTTGTCGCTGACCAACCTCAACAACCACATGTGGATGTAGTTTGCCAGCGATTCCCACGGGGAGTGGGTCCATGTGGCAAAGTCACAATGTAGACGACTAGGCGTTTCCATTGATTTTCGACCAGCGAATCCCAAGTCAAGCGTGGGCGAGAGCTGGACTCTCCTAGACCAGCTGAGCGAGGGTGGTGGCAAGTGGCCCGGCGTGGAGCATTGGTGGTTCAGTGGTAGAATTCTCGCCTGCCACGCGGGAGGCCCGGGTTCGATTCCCGGCCAATGCAATTATGGGCTCTTTGTGTTTGCAGCGCTCTCCCCCAATTTCCAGCCCCGTGGAGTGCATCAAGGCACAAGGTGTTTCTTGTCGAGAATGTACTAGGCGGTGTGAGTGCTTTTTGAAACCAGCCTTCTCCCAATTACATCATTGAAACCCATGGGGCCATACCTCTGAAGGGGCTCAGTTGTCAAAGGTCGTAGGAGGGAAAAAAAAGGGGGGTGCAAACCTTCTACGCTAGGAAAGCGGGTGGCTCTCCTGGTGTCTAGCGGCCAGAGCAGGTTGTGGATTTCGCAAAACTGACTATATTTTACACATAGCCCAGGAGAGGACAGGGATCAGCCATAGCGCAAGCAACACACTCGAGCAAAGGGGGATTAGCTCAAGTGGCAGAGCGCTTGCTTTGCATGCGAGAGGTAGCGGGATCGATGCCCGCATTCTCCAAACGCAGCTTTCCTGGTTTCACGGGAGGCACCTTGCTTTTGTGTTTGATGTTGAAGCTTGGAACCGAGCGCCGTGAGCAACATGGGAAGCCGGAGTGCTCCTCATAACATGCAACAAGCAACAACCTCAAGCAAAGGGGGATTAGCTCAAATGGTAGAGCGCTCGCTTAGCATGCGAGAGGTAGCGGGATCGATGCCCGCATTCTCCAAATGCAGCTTTCCTGATTTGCCAGGAGACACCTTGCTTTTGTGTTTGATGTTGAAGCTTGGAACTGAGCGCCGTGAGCAACATGGGAAGCCGGAGTCCTCCTCATAACGCGTGCCAAGGCGTTGCCATGTTTTTGTGGTGGCAACTGTGGCTTCAGCCAAAGTCACGTAGGCAGTGTTGGACAAAAGCAATCTAGTAAACAAAGCACGAGCAGGCCTCCATGGCCAAGAGACAATATTTCATTAGCGCAAAAGGTGCCAGTGCCATGCTTACGCTGAGAGCTTTGGACTCGTTGAATCACCTGAATCAGGTTCAACTTCTCTTTGTGTGCGAAAGAAAGGCCTTTGGGCCCGCACGCAAGCAAATATCGATTGGCATAGGAAAAGGCAACGTAGCAGAGGATGGTTTCGATCCATCGACCTCTGGGTTATGGGCCCAGCACGCTTCCGCTGCGCCACTCTGCTCTTGTCGCTGACCAACCTCAACAACCACATGTGGATGTAGTTTGCCAGCGATTCCCACGGGGAGTGGGTCCATGTGGCAAAGTCACAATGTAGACGACTAGGCGTTTCCATTGATTTTCGACCAGCGAATCCCAAGTCAAGCGTGGGCGAGAGCTGGACTCTCCTAGACCAGCTGAGCGAGGGTGGTGGCAAGTGGCCCGGCGTGGAGCATTGGTGGTTCAGTGGTAGAATTCTCGCCTGCCACGCGGGAGGCCCGGGTTCGATTCCCGGCCAATGCAATTATGGGCTCTTTGTGTTTGCAGCGCTCTCCCCCAATTTCCAGCCCCGTGGAGTGCATCAAGGCACAAGGTGTTTCTTGTCGAGAATGTACTAGGCGGTGTGAGTGCTTTTTGAAACCAGCCTTCTCCCAATTACATCATTGAAACCCATGGGGCCATACCTCTGAAGGGGCTCAGTTGTCAAAGGTCGTAGGAGGGAAAAAAAAGGGGGGTGCAAACCTTCTACGCTAGGAAAGCGGGTGGCTCTCCTGGTGTCTAGCGGCCAGAGCAGGTTGTGGATTTCGCAAAACTGACTATATTTTACACATAGCCCAGGAGAGGACAGGGATCAGCCATAGCGCAAGCAACACACTCGAGCAAAGGGGGATTAGCTCAAGTGGCAGAGCGCTTGCTTTGCATGCGAGAGGTAGCGGGATCGATGCCCGCATTCTCCAAACGCAGCTTTCCTGGTTTCACGGGAGGCACCTTGCTTTTGTGTTTGATGTTGAAGCTTGGAACCGAGCGCCGTGAGCAACATGGGAAGCCGGAGTGCTCCTCATAACATGTGCCAAGGCATTGCCACGTTTTTGTGGTGGCATCTGTGGCTTCAGCCAAAGTCACGTAGGCAGTATTGGACAAAAGCAATCAATTAAAGAAAGCACGACCAGGCTTCCATGGCCAAGAGACAATATTCCATTAGGGGGAAAGGTGCCAGTGCCATGCTTACGCTGAGAGCTTTGGACTCGTTGAATCACCTGAATCAGGTTCAACTTCTCTTTGTGTGCGAAAGAAAGGCCTTTGGGCCCGCAAGCAAATATCGATTGGCATAGGAAAAGGCAACGTAGCAGAGGATGGTTTCGATCCATCGACCTCTGGGTTATGGGCCCAGCACGCTTCCGCTGCGCCACTCTGCTCTTGTCGCTGACCATCCTCATGGATTTCGACAAGCGAATCCCAAGTCAAGCGTGGGCGAGAGCTGGACTCTCCTAGGCCAGCTGAGCGAGGGTGGTGGCGCCTGGCCCAGCGTGGAGCATTGGTGGTTCAGTGGTAGAATTCTCGCCTGCCACGCGGGAGGCCCGGGTTCGATTCCCGGCCAATGCAATTATGGGCTCTTGGTGTTTGTAGCTCTCTCCCCCAATTTCCAGCCCCATGGAATGCCTCAAGGCACAAGGTGTTTCTTGTCGAGAATGTATTAGGCGGTGTGAGTGCTTTTTGAAACCACCTTCTCCCAATGACATCATTGAAACCCATGGGGCCATACTTCAGAAGGGGCTCAGTTGTCCAAGGTCTTGGGGGAGTGGCTCTCCTGGTGTCTAGCGGCCAGAGCAAGTTGTGGATTTAGCAAAACTGCCTATAGTTTACACATAGCCCAGGAGAGGACAGGGATCAGCCATAGCACAAGCAACAACCTCAAGCAACAACCTCAAGCAACAACCTCAAGCAAAGGGGGATTAGCTCAAATGGTAGAGCGCTCGCTTAGCATGCGAGGGGTAGCGGGATCGATGCCCGCATTCTCCAAATGCAGCTTTCCTGATTTGCCAGGAGACACCTTGCTTTTGTGTTTGATGTTGAAGCTTGGAACCGAGCGCCGTGAGCAACATGGGAAGCCGGAGTCCTCCTCATAACGCGTGCCAAGGCGTTGCCACGTTTTTGTGGTGGCAACTGTGGCTTCAGCCAAAGTCACGTAGGCAGTGTTGGACAAAAGCAATCTAGTAAACAAAGCACGAGCAGGCCTCCATGGCCAAGAGACAATATTTCATTAGCGCAAAAGGTGCCAGTGCCATGCTTACGCTGAGAGCTTTGGACTCGTTGAATCACCTGAATCAGGTTCAACTTCTCTTTGTGTGCGAAAGAAAGGCCTTTGGGCCCGCACGCAAGCAAATATCGATTGGCATAGGAAAGGGCAACGTAGCAGAGGATGGTTTCGATCCATCAACCTCTGGGTTATGGGCCCAGCACGCTTCCGCTGCGCCACTCTGCTCTTGTCGCTGACCAACCTCAACAACCACATGTGGATGTAGTTTGCCAGCGATTCCCACGGGGAGTGGGTCCATGTGGCAAAGTCACAATGTAGACGACTAGGCGTTTCCATTGATTTTCGACCAGCGAATCCCAAGTCAAGCGTGGGCGAGAGCTGGACTCTCCTAGACCAGCTGAGCGAGGGTGGTGGCAAGTGGCCCGGCGTGGAGCATTGGTGGTTCAGTGGTAGAATTCTCGCCTGCCACGCGGGAGGCCCGGGTTCGATTCCCGGCCAATGCAATTATGGGCTCTTTGTGTTTGCAGCGCTCTCCCCCAATTTCCAGCCCCGTGGAGTGCATCAAGGCACAAGGTGTTTCTTGTCGAGAATGTACTAGGCGGTGTGAGTGCTTTTTGAAACCAGCCTTCTCCCAATTACATCATTGAAACCCATGGGGCCATACCTCTGAAGGGGCTCAGTTGTCAAAGGTCGTAGGAGGGAAAAAAAAGGGGGGTGCAAACCTTCTACGCTAGGAAAGCGGGTGGCTCTCCTGGTGTCTAGCGGCCAGAGCAGGTTGTGGATTTCGCAAAACTGACTATATTTTACACATAGCCCAGGAGAGGACAGGGATCAGCCATAGCGCAAGCAACACACTCGAGCAAAGGGGGATTAGCTCAAGTGGCAGAGTGCTCGCTTTGCATGCGAGAGGTAGCGGGATCGATGCCCGCATTCTCCAAACGCAGCTTTCCTGGTTTCACGGGAGGCACCTTGCTTTTGTGTTTGATGTTGAAGCTTGGAACCGAGCGCCGTGAGCAACATGGGAAGCCGGAGTGCTCCTCATAACATGTGCCAAGGCATTGCCACGTTTTTGTGGTGGCATCTGTGGCTTCAGCCAAAGTCACGTAGGCAGTATTGGACAAAAGCAATCAATTAAAGAAAGCACGACCAGGCTTCCATGGCCAAGAGACAATATTCCATTAGGGGGAAAGGTGCCAGTGCCATGCTTACGCTGAGAGCTTTGGACTCGTTGAATCACCTGAATCAGGTTCAACTTCTCTTTGTGTGCGAAAGAAAGGCCTTTGGGCCCGCAAGCAAATATCGATTGGCATAGGAAAAGGCAACATAGCAGAGGATGGTTTCGATCCATCGACCTCTGGGTTATGGGCCCAGCACGCTTCCGCTGCGCCACTCTGCTCTTGTCGCTGACCATCCTCATGGATTTCGACAAGCGAATCCCAAGTCAAGCGTGGGCGAGAGCTGGACTCTCCTAGGCCAGCTGAGCGAGGGTGGTGGCGCCTGGCCCGGCGTGGAGCATTGGTGGTTCAGTGGTAGAATTCTCGCCTGCCACGCGGGAGGCCCGGGTTCGATTCCCGGCCAATGCAATTATGGGCTCTTGGTGTTTGTAGCTCTCTCCCCCAATTTCCAGCCCCATGGAATGCCTCAAGGCACAAGGTGTTTCTTGTCGAGAATGTATTAGGCGGTGTGAGTGCTTTTTGAAACCACCTTCTCCCAATGACATCATTGAAACCCATGGGGCCATACTTCAGAAGGGGCTCAGTTGTCCAAGGTCTTGGGGGAGTGGCTCTCCTGGTGTCTAGCGGCCAGAGCAAGTTGTGGATTTAGCAAAACTGCCTATAGTTTACACATAGCCCAGGAGAGGACAGGGATCAGCCATAGCACAAGCAACAACCTCAAGCAAAGGGGGATTAGCTCAAATGGTAGAGCGCTCGCTTAGCATGCGAGAGGTAGCGGGATCGATGCCCGCATTCTCCAAATGCAGCTTTCCTGATTTGCCAGGAGACACCTTGCTTTTGTGTTTGATGTTGAAGCTTGGAACCGAGCGCCGTGAGCAACATGGGAAGCCGGAGTCCTCCTCATAACGCGTGCCAAGGCGTTGCCACGTTTTTGTGGTGGCAACTGTGGCTTCAGCCAAAGTCACGTAGGCAGTGTTGGACAAAAGCAATCTAGTAAACAAAGCACGAGCAGGCCTCCATGGCCAAGAGACAATATTTCATTAGCGCAAAAGGTGCCAGTGCCATGCTTACGCTGAGAGCTTTGGACTCGTTGAATCACCTGAATCAGGTTCAACTTCTCTTTGTGTGCGAAAGAAAGGCCTTTGGGCCCGCACGCAAGCAAATATCGATTGGCATAGGAAAAGGCAACGTAGCAGAGGATGGTTTCGATCCATCGACCTCTGGGTTATGGGCCCAGCACGCTTCCGCTGCGCCACTCTGCTCTTGTCGCTGACCAACCTCAACAACCACATGTGGATGTAGTTTGCCAGCGATTCCCACGGGGAGTGGGTCCATGTGGCAAAGTCACAATGTAGACGACTAGGCGTTTCCATTGATTTTCGACCAGCGAATCCCAAGTCAAGCGTGGGCGAGAGCTGGACTCTCCTAGACCAGCTGAGCGAGGGTGGTGGCAAGTGGCCCGGCGTGGAGCATTGGTGGTTCAGTGGTAGAATTCTCGCCTGCCACGCGGGAGGCCCGGGTTCGATTCCCAGCCAATGCAATTATGGGCTCTTTGTGTTTGCAGCGCTCTCCCCCAATTTCCAGCCCCGTGGAGTGCATCAAGGCACAAGGTGTTTCTTGTCGAGAATGTACTAGGCGGTGTGAGTGCTTTTTGAAACCAGCCTTCTCCCAATTACATCATTGAAACCCATGGGGCCATACCTCTGAAGGGGCTCAGTTGTCAAAGGTCGTAGGAGGGAAAAAAAAGGGGGGTGCAAACCTTCTACGCTAGGAAAGCGGGTGGCTCTCCTGGTGTCTAGCGGCCAGAGCAGGTTGTGGATTTCGCAAAACTGACTATATTTTACACATAGCCCAGGAGAGGACAGGGATCAGCCATAGCGCAAGCAACACACTCGAGCAAAGGGGGATTAGCTCAAGCGGCAGAGCGCTCGCTTTGCATGCGAGAGGTAGCGAGATCGATGCCCGCATTCTCCAAACGCAGCTTTCCTGGTTTCACGGGAGGCACCTTGCTTTTGTGTTTGATGTTGAAGCTTGGAACCGAGCGCCGTGAGCAACATGGGAAGCCGGAGTGCTCCTCATAACATGTGCCAAGGCATTGCCACGTTTTTGTGGTGGCATCTGTGGCTTCAGCCAAAGTCACGTAGGCAGTATTGGACAAAAGCAATCAATTAAAGAAAGCACGACCAGGCTTCCATGGCCAAGAGACAATATTCCATTAGGGGGAAAGGTGCCAGTGCCATGCTTACGCTGAGAGCTTTGGACTCGTTGAATCACCTGAATCAGGTTCAACTTCTCTTTGTGTGCGAAAGAAAGGCCTTTGGGCCCGCAAGCAAATATCGATTGGCATAGGAAAAGGCAACGTAGCAGAGGATGGTTTCGATCCATCGACCTCTGGGTTATGGGCCCAGCACGCTTCTGCTGCGCCACTCTGCTCTTGTCGCTGGCCATCCTCATGGATTTCGACAAGCGAATCCCAAGTCAAGCGTGGGCGAGAGCTGGACTCTCCTAGGCCAGCTGAGCGAGGGTGGTGGCGCCTGGCCCGGCGTGGAGCATTGGTGGTTCAGTGGTAGAATTCTCGCCTGCCATGCGGGAGGCCCGGGTTCGATTCCCAGCCAATGCAATTATGGGCTCTTGGTGTTTGTAGCTCTCTCCCCCAATTTCCAGCCCCATGGAATGCCTCAAGGCACAAGGTGTTTCTTGTCGAGAATGTATTAGGCGGTGTGAGTGCTTTTTGAAACCACCTTCTCCCAATGACATCATTGAACCCCATGGGGCCATACTTCAGAAGGGGCTCAGTTGTCCAAGGTCTTGGGGGAGTGGCTCTCCTGGTGTCTAGCGGCCAGAGCAAGTTGTGGATTTAGCAAAACTGCCTATAGTTTACACATAGCCCAGGAGAGGACAGGGATCAGCCATAGCACAAGCAACAACCTCAAGCAAAGGGGGATTAGCTCAAATGGTAGAGCGCTCGCTTAGCATGCGAGAGGTAGCGGGATCGATGCCCGCATTCTCCAAATGCAGCTTTCCTGATTTGCCAGGAGACACCTTGCTTTTGTGTTTGATGTTGAAGCTTGGAACCGAGCGCCGTGAGCAACATGGGAAGCCGGAGTCCTCCTCATAACGCGTGCCAAGGCGTTGCCACGTTTTTGTGGTGGCAACTGTGGCTTCAGCCAAAGTCACGTAGGCAGTGTTGGACAAAAGCAATCTAGTAAACAAAGCACGAGCAGGCCTCCATGGCCAAGAGACAATATTTCATTAGCGCAAAAGGTGCCAGTGCCATGCTTACGCTGAGAGCTTTGGACTCGTTGAATCACCTGAATCAGGTTCAACTTCTCTTTGTGTGCGAAAGAAAGGCCTTTGGGCCCGCACGCAAGCAAATATCGATTGGCATAGGAAAAGGCAACGTAGCAGAGGATGGTTTCGATCCATCGACCTCTGGGTTATGGGCCCAGCACGCTTCCGCTGCGCCACTCTGCTCTTGTCGCTGACCAACCTCAACAACCACATGTGGATGTAGTTTGCCAGCGATTCCCACGGGGAGTGGGTCCATGTGGCAAAGTCACAATGTAGACGACTAGGCGTTTCCATTGATTTTCGACCAGCGAATCCCAAGTCAAGCGTGGGCGAGAGCTGGACTCTCCTAGACCAGCTGAGCGAGGGTGGTGGCAAGTGGCCCGGCGTGGAGCATTGGTGGTTCAGTGGTAGAATTCTCGCCTGCCACGCGGGAGGCCCGGGTTCGATTCCCGGCCAATGCAATTATGGGCTCTTTGTGTTTGCAGCGCTCTCCCCCAATTTCCAGCCCCGTGGAGTGCATCAAGGCACAAGGTGTTTCTTGTCGAGAATGTACTAGGCGGTGTGAGTGCTTTTTGAAACCAGCCTTCTCCCAATTACATCATTGAAACCCATGGGGCCATACCTCTGAAGGGGCTCAGTTGTCAAAGGTCGTAGGAGGGAAAAAAAAGGGGGGTGCAAACCTTCTACGCTAGGAAAGCGGGTGGCTCTCCTGGTGTCTAGCGGCCAGAGCAGGTTGTGGATTTCGCAAAACTGACTATATTTTACACATAGCCCAGGAGAGGACAGGGATCAGCCATAGCGCAAGCAACACACTCGAGCAAAGGGGGATTAGCTCAAGTGGCAGAGCGCTCGCTTTGCATGCGAGAGGTAGCGGGATCGATGCCCGCATTCTCCAAACGCAGCTTTCCTGGTTTCACGGGAGGCACCTTGCTTTTGTGTTTGATGTTGAAGCTTGGAACCGAGCGCCGTGAGCAACATGGGAAGCCGGAGTGCTCCTCATAACATGTGCCAAGGCATTGCCACGTTTTTGTGGTGGCATCTGTGGCTTCAGCCAAAGTCACGTAGGCAGTATTGGACAAAAGCAATCAATTAAAGAAAGCACGACCAGGCTTCCATGGCCAAGAGACAATATTCCATTAGGGGGAAAGGTGCCAGTGCCATGCTTACGCTAAGAGCTTTGGACTCGTTGAATCACCTGAATCAGGTTCAACTTCTCTTTGTGTGCGAAAGAAAGGCCTTTGGGCCCGCAAGCAAATATCGATTGGCATAGGAAAAGGCAGCATAGCAGAGGATGGTTTCGATCCATCGACCTCTGGGTTATGGGCCCAGCACGCTTCCGCTGCGCCACTCTGCTCTTGTCGCTGACCATCCTCATGGATTTCGACAAGCGAATCCCAAGTCAAGCGTGGGCGAGAGCTGGACTCTCCTAGGCCAGCTGAGCGAGGGTGGTGGCGCCTGGCCCGGCGTGGAGCATTGGTGGTTCAGTGGTAGAATTCTCGCCTCCCACGCGGGAGGCCCGGGTTCGATTCCCGGCCAATGCAATTATGGGCTCTTGGTGTTTGTAGCTCTCTCCCCCAATTTCCAGCCCCATGGAATGCCTCAAGGCACAAGGTGTTTCTTGTCGAGAATGTATTAGGCGGTGTGAGTGCTTTTTGAAACCACCTTCTCCCAATGACATCATTGAAACCCATGGGGCCATACTTCAGAAGGGGCTCAGTTGTCCAAGGTCTTGGGGGAGTGGCTCTCCTGGTGTCTAGCGGCCAGAGCAAGTTGTGGATTTAGCAAAACTGCCTATAGTTTACACATAGCCCAGGAGAGGACAGGGATCAGCCATAGCACAAGCAACAACCTCAAGCAAAGGGGGATTAGCTCAAATGGTAGAGCGCTCGCTTAGCATGCGAGAGGTAGCGGGATCGATGCCCGCATTCTCCAAATGCAGCTTTCCTGATTTGCCAGGAGACACCTTGCTTTTGTGTTTGATGTTGAAGCTTGGAACCGAGCGCCGTGAGCAACATGGGAAGCCGGAGTCCTCCTCATAACGCGTGCCAAGGCGTTGCCACGTTTTTGTGGTGGCAACTGTGGCTTCAGCCAAAGTCACGTAGGCAGTGTTGGACAAAAGCAATCTAGTAAACAAAGCACGAGCAGGCCTCCATGGCCAAGAGACAATATTTCATTAGCGCAAAAGGTGCCAGTGCCATGCTTACGCTGAGAGCTTTGGACTCGTTGAATCACCTGAATCAGGTTCAACTTCTCTTTGTGTGCGAAAGAAAGGCCTTTGGGCCCGCACGCAAGCAAATATCGATTGGCATAGGAAAGGGCAACGTAGCAGAGGATGGTTTCGATCCATCGACCTCTGGGTTATGGGCCCAGCACGCTTCCGCTGCGCCACTCTGCTCTTGTCGCTGACCAACCTCAACAACCACATGTGGATGTAGTTTGCCAGCGATTCCCACGGGGAGTGGGTCCATGTGGCAAAGTCACAATGTAGACGACTAGGCGTTTCCATTGATTTTCGACCAGCGAATCCCAAGTCAAGCGTGGGCGAGAGCTGGACTCTCCTAGACCAGCTGAGCGAGGGTGGTGGCAAGTGGCCCGGCGTGGAGCATTGGTGGTTCAGTGGTAGAATTCTCGCCTGCCACGCGGGAGGCCCGGGTTCGATTCCCGGCCAATGCAATTATGGGCTCTTTGTGTTTGCAGCGCTCTCCCCCAATTTCCAGCCCCGTGGAGTGCATCAAGGCACAAGGTGTTTCTTGTCGAGAATGTACTAGGCGGTGTGAGTGCTTTTTGAAACCAGCCTTCTCCCAATTACATCATTGAAACCCATGGGGCCATACCTCTGAAGGGGCTCAGTTGTCAACAGTCGTAGGAGGGAAAAAAAAGGGGGGTGCAAACCTTCTACGCTAGGAAAGCGGGTGGCTCTCCTGGTGTCTAGCGGCCAGAGCAGGTTGTGGATTTCGCAAAACTGACTATATTTTACACATAGCCCAGGAGAGGACAGGGATCAGCCATAGCGCAAGCAACACACTCGAGCAAAGGGGGATTAGCTCAAGTGGCAGAGCGCTCGCTTTGCATGCGAGAGGTAGCGGGATCGATGCCCGCATTCTCCAAACGCAGCTTTCCTGGTTTCACGGGAGGCACCTTGCTTTTGTGTTTGATGTTGAAGCTTGGAACCGAGCGCCGTGAGCAACATGGGAAGCCGGAGTGCTCCTCATAACATGTGCCAAGGCATTGCCACGTTTTTGTGGTGGCATCTGTGGCTTCAGCCAAAGTCACGTAGGCAGTATTGGACAAAAGCAATCAATTAAAGAAAGCACGACCAGGCTTCCATGGCCAAGAGACAATATTCCATTAGGGGGAAAGGTGCCAGTGCCATGCTTACGCTGAGAGCTTTGGACTCGTTGAATCACCTGAATCAGGTTCAACTTCTCTTTGTGTGCGAAAGAAAGGCCTTTGGGCCCGCAAGCAAATATCGATTGGCATAGGAAAAGGCAACGTAGCAGAGGATGGTTTCGATCCATCGACCTCTGGGTTATGGGCCCAGCACGCTTCCGCTGCGCCACTCTGCTCTTGTCGCTGGCCATCCTCATGGATTTCGACAAGCGAATCCCAAGTCAAGCGTGGGCGAGAGCTGGACTCTCCTAGGCCAGCTGAGCGAGGGTGGTGGCGCCTGGCCCGGCGTGGAGCATTGGTGGTTCAGTGGTAGAATTCTCGCCTGCCACGCGGGAGGCCCGTGTTTGATTCCCGGCCAATGCAATTATGGGCTCTTGGTGTTTGTAGCTCTCTCCCCCAATTTCCAGCCCCATGGAATGCCTCAAGGCACAAGGTGTTTCTTGTCGAGAATGTATTAGGCGGTGTGAGTGCTTTTTGAAACCACCTTCTCCCAATGACATCATTGAAACCCATGGGGCCATACTTCAGAAGGGGCTCAGTTGTCCAAGGTCTTGGGGGAGTGGCTCTCCTGGTGTCTAGCGGCCAGAGCAAGTTGTGGATTTAGCAAAACTGCCTATAGTTTACACATAGCCCAGGAGAGGACAGGGATCAGCCATAGCACAAGCAACAACCTCAAGCAACAACCTCAAGCAACAACCTCAAGCAACAACCTCAAGCAAAGGGGGATTAGCTCAAATGGTAGAGCGCTCGCTTAGCATGCGAGAGGTAGCGGGATCGATGCCCGCATTCTCCAAATGCAGCTTTCCTGATTTGCCAGGAGACACCTTGCTTTTGTGTTTGATGTTGAAGCTTGGAACCGAGCGCCGTGAGCAACATGGGAAGCCGGAGTCCTCCTCATAACGCGTGCCAAGGCGTTGCCACGTTTTTGTGGTGGCAACTGTGGCTTCAGCCAAAGTCACGTAGGCAGTGTTGGACAAAAGCAATCTAGTAAACAAAGCACGAGCAGGCCTCCATGGCCAAGAGACAATATTTCATTAGCGCAAAAGGTGCCAGTGCCATGCTTACGCTGAGAGCTTTGGACTCGTTGAATCACCTGAATCAGGTTCAACTTCTCTTTGTGTGCGAAAGAAAGGCCTTTGGGCCCGCACGCAAGCAAATATCGATTGGCATAGAAAAAGGCAACGTAGCAGAGGATGGTTTCGATCCATCGACCTCTGGGTTATGGGCCCAGCACGCTTCCGCTGCGCCACTCTGCTCTTGTCGCTGACCAACCTCAACAACCACATGTGGATGTAGTTTGCCAGCGATTCCCACGGGGAGTGGGTCCATGTGGCAAAGTCACAATGTAGACGACTAGGCGTTTCCATTGATTTTCGACCAGCGAATCCCCAGTCAAGCGTGGGCGAGAGCTGGACTCTCCTAGACCAGCTGAGCGAGGGTGGTGGCAAGTGGCCCGGCGTGGAGCATTGGTGGTTCAGTGGTAGAATTCTCGCCTGCCACGCGGGAGGCCCGGGTTCGATTCCCGGCCAATGCAATTATGGGCTCTTTGTGTTTGCAGCGCTCTCCCCCAATTTCCAGCCCCGTGGAGTGCATCAAGGCACAAGGTGTTTCTTGTCGAGAATGTACTAGGCGGTGTGAGTGCTTTTTGAAACCAGCCTTCTCCCAATTACATCATTGAAACCCATGGGGCCATACCTCTGAAGGGGCTCAGTTGTCAAAGGTCGTAGGAGTGAAAAAAAAGGGAGGTGCAAACCTTCTACGCTAGGAAAGCGGGTGGCTCTCCTGGTGTCTAGCGGCCAGAGCAGGTTGTGGATTTCGCAAAACTGACTATATTTTACACATAGCCCAGGAGAGGACAGGGATCAGCCATAGCGCAAGCAACACACTCGAGCAAAGGGGGATTAGCTCAAGTGGCAGAGCGCTCGCTTTGCATGCGAGAGGTAGCGGGATCGATGCCCGCATTCTCCAAACGCAGCTTTCCTGGTTTCACGGGAGGCACCTTGCTTTTGTGTTTGATGTTGAAGCTTGGAACCGAGCGCCGTGAGCAACATGGGAAGCCGGAGTGCTCCTCATAACATGTGCCAAGGCATTGCCACGTTTTTGTGGTGGCATCTGTGGCTTCAGCCAAAGTCACGTAGGCAGTATTGGACAAAAGCAATCAATTAAAGAAAGCACGACCAGGCTTCCATGGCCAAGAGACAATATTCCATTAGGGGGAAAGGTGCCAGTGCCATGCTTACGCTGAGAGCTTTGGACTCGTTGAATCACCTGAATCAGGTTCAACTTCTCTTTGTGTGCGAAAGAAAGGCCTTTGGGCCCGCAAGCAAATATCGATTGGCATAGGAAAAGGCAACGTAGCAGAGGATGGTTTCGATCCATCGACCTCTGGGTTATGGGCCCAGCACGCTTCCGCTGCGCCACTCTGCTCTTGTCGCTTGCCATCCTCATGGATTTCGACAAGCGAATCCCAAGTCAAGCGTGGGCGAGAGCTGGACTCTCCTAGGCCAGCTGAGCGAGGGTGGTGGCGCCTGGCCCGGCGTGGAGCATTGGTGGTTCAGTGGTAGAATTCTCGCCTGCCACGCGGGAGGCCCGTGTTCGATTCCCGGCCAATGCAATTATGGGCTCTTGGTGTTTGTAGCTCTCTCCCCCAATTTCCAGCCCCATGGAATGCCTCAAGGCACAAGGTGTTTCTTGTCGAGAATGTATTAGGCGGTGTGAGTGCTTTTTGAAACCACCTTCTCCCAATGACATCATTGAAACCCATGGGGCCATACTTCAGAAGGGGCTCAGTTGTCCAAGGTCTTGGGGGAGTGGCTCTCCTGGTGTCTAGCGGCCAGAGCAAGTTGTGGATTTAGCAAAACTGCCTATAGTTTACACATAGCCCAGGAGAGGACAGGGATCAGCCATAGCACAAGCAACAACCTCAAGCAAAGGGGGATTAGCTCAAATGGTAGAGCGCTCGCTTAGCATGCGAGAGGTAGCGGGATCGATGCCCGCATTCTCCAAATGCAGCTTTCCTGATTTGCCAGGAGACACCTTGCTTTTGTGTTTGATGTTGAAGCTTGGAACCGAGCGCCGTGAGCAACATGGGAAGCCGGAGTCCTCCTCATAACGCGTGCCAAGGCGTTGCCACGTTTTTGTGGTGGCAACTGTGGCTTCAGCCAAAGTCACGTAGGCAGTGTTGGACAAAAGCAATCTAGTAAACAAAGCACGAGCAGGCCTCCATGGCCAAGAGACAATATTTCATTAGCGCAAAAGGTGCCAGTGCCATGCTTACGCTGAGAGCTTTGGACTCGTTGAATCACCTGAATCAGGTTCAACTTCTCTTTGTGTGCGAAAGAAAGGCCTTTGGGCCCGCACGTAAGCAAATATCGATTGGCATAGAAAAAGGCAACGTAGCAGAGGATGGTTTCGATCCATCGACCTCTGGGTTATGGGCCCAGCACGCTTCCGCTGCGCCACTCTGCTCTTGTCGCTGACCAACCTCAACAACCACATGTGGATGTAGTTTGCCAGCGATTCCCACGGGGAGTGGGTCCATGTGGCAAAGTCACAATGTAGACGACTAGGCGTTTCCATTGATTTTCGACCAGCGAATCCCAAGTCAAGCGTGGGCGAGAGCTGGACTCTCCTAGACCAGCTGAGCGAGGGTGGTGGCAAGTGGCCCGGCGTGGAGCATTGGTGGTTCAGTGGTAGAATTCTCGCCTGCCACGCGGGAGGCCCGGGTTCGATTCCCGGCCAATGCAATTATGGGCTCTTTGTGTTTGCAGCGCTCTCCCCCAATTTCCAGCCCCGTGGAGTGCATCAAGGCACAAGGTGTTTCTTGTCGAGAATGTACTAGGCGGTGTGAGTGCTTTTTGAAACCAGCCTTCTCCCAATTACATCATTGAAACCCATGGGGCCATACCTCTGAAGGGGCTCAGTTGTCAAAGGTCGTAGGAGGGAAAAAAAAGGGGGGTGCAAACCTTCTACGCTAGGAAAGCGGGTGGCTCTCCTGGTGTCTAGCGGCCAGAGCAGGTTGTGGATTTCGCAAAACTGACTATATTTTACACATAGCCCAGGAGAGGACAGGGATCAGCCATAGCGCAAGCAACACACTCGAGCAAAGGGGGATTAGCTCAAGTGGCAGAGCGCTCGCTTTGCATGCGAGAGGTAGCGGGATCGATGCCCGCATTCTCCAAACGCAGCTTTCCTGGTTTCACGGGAGGCACCTTGCTTTTGTGTTTGATGTTGAAGCTTGGAACCGAGCGCCGTGAGCAACATGGGAAGCCGGAGTGCTCCTCATAACATGTGCCAAGGCATTGCCACGTTTTTGTGGTGGCATCTGTGGCTTCAGCCAAAGTCACGTAGGCAGTATTGGACAAAAGCAATCAATTAAAGAAAGCACGACCAGGCTTCCATGGCCAAGAGACAATATTCCATTAGGGGGAAAGGTGCCAGTGCCATGCTTACGCTGAGAGCTTTGGACTCGTTGAATCACCTGAATCAGGTTCAACTTCTCTTTGTGTGCGAAAGAAAGGCCTTTGGGCCCGCAAGCAAATATCGATTGGCATAGGAAAAGGCAACGTAGCAGAGGATGGTTTCGATCCATCGACCTCTGGGTTATGGGCCCAGCACGCTTCCGCTGCGCCACTCTGCTCTTGTCGCTGGCCATCCTCATGGATTTCGACAAGCGAATCCCAAGTCAAGCATGGGCGAGAGCTGGACTCTCCTAGGCCAGCTGAGCGAGGGTGGTGGCGCCTGGCCCGGCGTGGAGCATTGGTGGTTCAGTGGTAGAATTCTCGCCTGCCATGCGGGAGGCCCGGGTTCGATTCCCGGCCAATGCAATTATGGGCTCTTGGTGTTTGTAGCTCTCTCCCCCAATTTCCAGCCCCATGGAATGCCTCAAGGCACAAGGTGTTTCTTGTCGAGAATGTATTAGGCGGTGTGAGTGCTTTTTGAAACCACCTTCTCCCAATGACATCATTGAAACCCATGGGGCCATACTTCAGAAGGGGCTCAGTTGTCCAAGGTCTTGGGGGAGTGGCTCTCCTGGTGTCTAGCGGCCAGAGCAAGTTGTGGATTTAGCAAAACTGCCTATAGTTTACACATAGCCCAGGAGAGGACAGGGATCAGCCATAGCACAAGCAACAACCTCAAGCAAAGGGGGATTAGCTCAAATGGTAGAGCGCTCGCTTAGCATGCGAGAGGTAGCGGGATCGATGCCCGCATTCTCCAAATGCAGCTTTCCTGATTTGCCAGGAGACACCTTGCTTTTGTGTTTGATGTTGAAGCTTGGAACCGAGCGCCGTGAGCAACATGGGAAGCCGGAGTCCTCCTCATAACGCGTGCCAAGGCGTTGCCACGTTTTTGTGGTGGCAACTGTGGCTTCAGCCAAAGTCACGTAGGCAGTGTTGGACAAAAGCAATCTAGTAAACAAAGCACGAGCAGGCCTCCATGGCCAAGAGACAATATTTCATTAGCGCAAAAGGTGCCAGTGCCATGCTTACGCTGAGAGCTTTGGACTCGTTGAATCACCTGAATCAGGTTCAACTTCTCTTTGTGTGCGAAAGAAAGGCCTTTGGGCCCGCACGCAAGCAAATATCGATTGGCATAGAAAAAGGCAACGTAGCAGAGGATGGTTTCGATCCATCGACCTCTGGTTTATGGGCCCAGCACGCTTCCGCTGCGCCACTCTGCTCTTGTCGCTGACCAACCTCAACAACCACATGTGGATGTAGTTTGCCAGCGATTCCCACGGGGAGTGGGTCCATGTGGCAAAGTCACAATGTAGACGACTAGGCGTTTCCATTGATTTTCGACCAGCGAATCCCAAGTCAAGCGTGGGCGAGAGCTGGACTCTCCTAGACCAGCTGAGCGAGGGTGGTGGCAAGTGGCCCGGCGTGGAGCATTGGTGGTTCAGTGGTAGAATTCTCGCCTGCCACGCGGGAGGCCCGGGTTCGATTCCCGGCCAATGCAATTATGGGCTCTTTGTGTTTGCAGCGCTCTCCCCCAATTTCCAGCCCCGTGGAGTGCATCAAGGCACAAGGTGTTTCTTGTCGAGAATGTACTAGGCGGTGTGAGTGCTTTTTGAAACCAGCCTTCTCCCAATTACATCATTGAAACCCATGGGGCCATACCTCTGAAGGGGCTCAGTTGTCAAAGGTCGTAGGAGGGAAAAAAAAGGGGGGTGCAAACCTTCTACGCTAGGAAAGCGGGTGGCTCTCCTGGTGTCTAGCGGCCAGAGCAGGTTGTGGATTTCGCAAAACTGACTATATTTTACACATAGCCCAGGAGAGGACAGGGATCAGCCATAGCGCAAGCAACACACTCGAGCAAAGGGGGATTAGCTCAAGTGGCAGAGCGCTCGCTTTGCATGCGAGAGGTAGCGGGATCGATGCCCGCATTCTCCAAACGCAGCTTTCCTGGTTTCACGGGAGGCACCTTGCTTTTGTGTTTGATGTTGAAGCTTGGAACCGAGCGCCGTGAGCAACATGGGAAGCCGGAGTGCTCCTCATAACATGTGCCAAGGCATTGCCACGTTTTTGTGGTGGCATCTGTGGCTTCAGCCAAAGTCACGTAGGCAGTATTGGACAAAAGCAATCAATTAAAGAAAGCACGACCAGGCTTCCATGGCCAAGAGACAATATTCCATTAGGGGGAAAGGTGCCAGTGCCATGCTTACGCTGAGAGCTTTGGACTCGTTGAATCACCTGAATCAGGTTCAACTTCTCTTTGTGTGCGAAAGAAAGGCCTTTGGGCCCGCAAGCAAATATCGATTGGCATAGGAAAAGGCAACGTAGCAGAGGATGGTTTCGATCCATCGACCTCTGGGTTATGGGCCCAGCACGCTTCCGCTGCGCCACTCTGCTCTTGTCGCTGACCATCCTCATGGATTTCGACAAGCGAATCCCAAGTCAAGCGTGGGCGAGAGCTGGACTCTCTTAGGCCAGCTGAGCGAGGGTGGTGGCGCCTGGCCCGGCGTGGAGCATTGGTGGTTCAGTGGTAGAATTCTCGCCTGCCACGCGGGAGGCCCGGGTTCGATTCCCGGCCAATGCAATTATGGGCTCTTGGTGTTTGTAGCTCTCTCCCCCAATTTCCAGCCCCATGGAATGCCTCAAGGCACAAGGTGTTTCTTGTCGAGAATGTATTAGGCGGTGTGAGTGCTTTTTGAAACCACCTTCTCCCAATGACATCATTGAAACCCATGGGGCCATACTTCAGAAGGGGCTCAGTTGTCCAAGGTCTTGGGGGAGTGGCTCTCCTGGTGTCTAGCGGCCAGAGCAAGTTGTGGATTTAGCAAAACTGCCTATAGTTTACACATAGCCCAGGAGAGGACAGGGATCAGCCATAGCACAAGCAACAACCTCAAGCAAAGGGGGATTAGCTCAAATGGTAGAGCGCTCGCTTAGCATGCGAGAGGTAGCGGGATCGATGCCCGCATTCTCCAAATGCAGCTTTCCTGATTTGCCAGGAGACACCTTGCTTTTGTGTTTGATGTTGAAGCTTGGAACCGAGCGCCGTGAGCAACATGGGAAGCCGGAGTCCTCCTCATAACGCGTGCCAAGGCGTTGCCACGTTTTTGTGGTGGCAACTGTGGCTTCAGCCAAAGTCACGTAGGCAGTGTTGGACAAAAGCAATCTAGTAAACAAAGCACGAGCAGGCCTCCATGGCCAAGAGACAATATTTCATTAGCGCAAAAGGTGCCAGTGCCATGCTTACGCTGAGAGCTTTGGACTCGTTGAATCACCTGAATCAGGTTCAACTTCTCTTTGTGTGCGAAAGAAAGGCCTTTGGGCCCGCACGCAAGCAAATATCGATTGGCATAGGAAAAGGCAACGTAGCAGAGGATGGTTTCGATCCATTGACCTCTGGGTTATGGGCCCAGCACGCTTCCGCTGCGCCACTCTGCTCTTGTCGCTGACCAACCTCAACAACCACATGTGGATGTAGTTTGCCAGCGATTCCCACGGGGAGTGGGTCCATGTGGCAAAGTCACAATGTAGACGACTAGGCGTTTCCATTGATTTTCGACCAGCGAATCCCAAGTCAAGCGTGGGCGAGAGCTGGACTCTCCTAGACCAGCTGAGCGAGGGTGGTGGCAAGTGGCCCGGCGTGGAGCATTGGTGGTTCAGTGGTAGAATTCTCGCCTGCCACGCGGGAGGCCCGGGTTCGATTCCCGGCCAATGCAATTATGGGCTCTTTTTGTTTGCAGCGCTCTCCCCCAATTTCCAGCCCCGTGGAGTGCATCAAGGCACAAGGTGTTTCTTGTCGAGAATGTACTAGGCGGTGTGAGTGCTTTTTGAAACCAGCCTTCTCCCAATTACATCATTGAAACCCATGGGGCCATACCTCTGAAGGGGCTCAGTTGTCAAAGGTCGTAGGAGGGAAAAAAAAGGGGGGTGCAAACCTTCTACGCTAGGAAAGCGGGTGGCTCTCCTGGTGTCTAGCGGCCAGAGCAGGTTGTGGATTTCGCAAAACTGACTATATTTTACACATAGCCCAGGAGAGGACAGGGATCAGCCATAGCGCAAGCAACACACTCGAGCAAAGGGGGATTAGCTCAAGTGGCAGAGCGCTCGCTTTGCATGCGAGAGGTAGCGGGATCGATGCCCGCATTCTCCAAACGCAGCTTTCCTGGTTTCACGGGAGGCACCTTGCTTTTGTGTTTGATGTTGAAGCTTGGAACCGAGCGCCGTGAGCAACATGGGAAGCCGGAGTGCTCCTCATAACATGTGCCAAGGCATTGCCACGTTTTTGTGGTGGCATCTGTGGCTTCAGCCAAAGTCACGTAGGCAGTATTGGACAAAAGCAATCAATTAAAGAAAGCACGACCAGGCTTCCATGGCCAAGAGACAATATTCCATTAGGGGGAAAGGTGCCAGTGCCATGCTTACGCTGAGAGCTTTGGACTCGTTGAATCACCTGAATCAGGTTCAACTTCTCTTTGTGTGCGAAAGAAAGGCCTTTGGGCCCGCAAGCAAATATCGATTGGCATAGGAAAAGGCAACGTAGCAGAGGATGGTTTCGATCCATCGACCTCTGGGTTATGGGCCCAGCACGCTTCCGCTGCGCCACTCTGCTCTTGTCGCTGACCATCCTCATGGATTTCAACAAGCGAATCCCAAGTCAAGCGTGGGCGAGAGCTGGACTCTCCTAGGCCAGCTGAGCGAGGGTGGTGGCGCCTGGCCCGGCGTGGAGCATTGGTGGTTCAGTGGTAGAATTCTCACCTGCCACGCGGGAGGCCCGGGTTCGATTCCCGGCCAATGCAATTATGGGCTCTTGGTGTTTGTAGCTCTCTCCCCCAATTTCCAGCCCCATGGAATGCCTCAAGGCACAAGGTGTTTCTTGTCGAGAATGTATTAGGCGGTGTGAGTGCTTTTTGAAACCACCTTCTCCCAATGACATCATTGAAACCCATGGGGCCATACTTCAGAAGGGGCTCAGTTGTCCAAGGTCTTGGGGGAGTGGCTCTCCTGGTGTCTAGCGGCCAGAGCAAGTTGTGGATTTAGCAAAACTGCCTATAGTTTACACATAGCCCAGGAGAGGACAGGGATCAGCCATAGCACAAGCAACAACCTCAAGCAAAGGGGGATTAGCTCAAATGGTAGAGCGCTCGCTTAGCATGCGAGAGGTAGCGGGATCGATGCCCGCATTCTCCAAATGCAGCTTTCCTGATTTGCCAGGAGACACCTTGCTTTTGTGTTTGATGTTGAAGCTTGGAACCGAGCGCCGTGAGCAACATGGGAAGCCGGAGTCCTCCTCATAACGCGTGCCAAGGCGTTGCCACGTTTTTGTGGTGGCAACTGTGGCTTCAGCCAAAGTCACGTAGGCAGTGTTGGACAAAAGCAATCTAGTAAACAAAGCACGAGCAGGCCTCCATGGCCAAGAGACAATATTTCATTAGCGCAAAAGGTGCCAGTGCCATGCTTACGCTGAGAGCTTTGGACTCGTTGAATCACCTGAATCAGGTTCAACTTCTCTTTGTGTGCAAAGAAAGGCCTTTGGGCCCGCACGCAAGCAAATATCGATTGGCATAGGAAAAGGCAACGTAGCAGAGGATGGTTTCGATCCATCGACCTCTGGGTTATGGGCCCAGCACGCTTCCGCTGCGCCACTCTGCTCTTGTCGCTGACCAACCTCAACAACCACATGTGGATGTAGTTTGCCAGCGATTCCCACGGGGAGTGGGTCCATGTGGCAAAATCACAATGTAGACGACTAGGCGTTTCCATTGATTTTCGACCAGCGAATCCCAAGTCAAGCGTGGGCGAGAGCTGGACTCTCCTAGACCAGCTGAGCGAGGGTGGTGGCAAGTGGCCCGGCGTGGAGCATTGGTGGTTCAGTGGTAGAATTCTCGCCTGCCACGCGGGAGGCCCGGGTTCGATTCCCGGCCAATGCAATTATGGGCTCTTTGTGTTTGCAGCGCTCTCCCCCAATTTCCAGCCCCGTGGAGTGCATCAAGGCACAAGGTGTTTCTTGTCGAGAATGTACTAGGCGGTGTGAGTGCTTTTTGAAACCAGCCTTCTCCCAATTACATCATTGAAACCCATGGGGCCATACCTCTGAAGGGGCTCAGTTGTCAAAGGTCGTAAGGGGGAAAAAAAAGGGGGGTGCAAACCTTCTACGCTAGGAAAGCGGGTGGCTCTCCTGGTGTCTAGCGGCCAGAGCAGGTTGTGGATTTCGCAAAACTGACTATATTTTACACATAGCCCAGGAGAGGACAGGGATCAGCCATAGCGCAAGCAACACACTTGAGCAAAGGGGGATTAGCTCAAGTGGCAGAGCGCTTGCTTTGCATGCGAGAGGTAGCGGGATCGATGCCCGCATTCTCCAAACGCAGCTTTCCTGGTTTCACGGGAGGCACCTTGCTTTTGTGTTTGATGTTGAAGCTTGGAACCGAGCGCCGTGAGCAACATGGGAAGCCGGAGTGCTCCTCATAACATGTGCCAAGGCATTGCCACGTTTTTGTGGTGGCATCTGTGGCTTCAGCCAAAGTCACGTAGGCAGTATTGGACAAAAGCAATCAATTAAAGAAAGCACGACCAGGCTTCCATGGCCAAGAGACAATATTCCATTAGGGGGAAAGGTGCCAGTGCCATGCTTACGCTGAGAGCTTTGGACTCGTTGAATCACCTGAATCAGGTTCAACTTCTCTTTGTGTGCGAAAGAAAGGCCTTTGGGCCCGCAAGCAAATATCGATTGGCATAGGAAAAGGCAACGTAGCAGAGGATGGTTTCGATCCATCGACCTCTGAGTTATGGGCCCAGCACGCTTCCGCTGCGCCACTCTGCTCTTGTCGCTGGCCATCCTCATGGATTTCGACAAGCGAATCCCAAGTCAAGCGTGGGCGAGAGCTGGACTCTCCTAGGCCAGCTGAGCGAGGGTGGTGGCGCCTGGCCCGGCGTGGAGCATTGGTGGTTCAGTGGTAGAATTCTCGCCTGCCACGCGGGAGGCCCGGGTTCGATTCCCGGCCAATGCAATTATGGGCTCTTGGTGTTTGTAGCTCTCTCCCCCAATTTCCAGCCCCATGGAATGCCTCAAGGCACAAGGTGTTTCTTGTCGAGAATGTATTAGGCGGTGTGAGTGCTTTTTGAAACCACCTTCTCCCAATGACATCATTGAAACCCATGGGGCCATACTTCAGAAGGGGCTCAGTTGTCCAAGGTCTTGGGGGAGTGGCTCTCCTGGTGTCTAGCGGCCAGAGCAAGTTGTGGATTTAGCAAAACTGCCTATAGTTTACACATAGCCCAGGAGAGGACAGGGATCAGCCATAGCACAAGCAACAACCTCAAGCAAAGGGGGATTAGCTCAAATGGTAGAGCGCTCGCTTAGCATGCGAGAGGTAGCGGGATCGATGCCTGCATTCTCCAAATGCAGCTTTCCTGATTTGCCAGGAGACACCTTGCTTTTGTGTTTGATGTTGAAGCTTGGAACCGAGCGCCGTGAGCAACATGGGAAGCCGGAGTCCTCCTCATAACGCGTGCCAAGGCGTTGCCACGTTTTTGTGGTGGCAACTGTGGCTTCAGCCAAAGTCACGTAGGCAGTGTTGGACAAAAGCAATCTAGTAAACAAAGCACGAGCAGGCCTCCATGGCCAAGAGACAATATTTCATTAGCGCAAAAGGTGCCAGTGCCATGCTTACGCTGAGAGCTTTGGACTCGTTGAATCACCTGAATCAGGTTCAACTTCTCTTTGTGTGCGAAAGAAAGGCCTTTGGGCCCGCACGCAAGCAAATATCGATTGGCATAGAAAAAGGCAACGTAGCAGAGGATGGTTTCGATCCATCGACCTCTGGGTTATGGGCCCAGCACGCTTCCGCTGCGCCACTCTGCTCTTGTTGCTGACCAACCTCAACAACCACATGTGGATGTAGTTTGCCAGCGATTCCCACGGGGAGTGGGTCCATGTGGCAAAGTCACAATGTAGACGACTAGGCGTTTCCATTGATTTTCGACCAGCGAATCCCAAGTCAAGCGTGGGCGAGAGCTGGACTCTCCTAGACCAGCTGAGCGAGGGTGGTGGCAAGTGGCCCGGCGTGGAGCATTGGTGGTTCAGTGGTAGAATTCTCGCCTGCCACGCGGGAGGCCCGGGTTCGATTCCCGGCCAATGCAATTATGGGCTCTTTGTGTTTGCAGCGCTCTCCCCCAATTTCCAGCCCCGTGGAGTGCATCAAGGCACAAGGTGTTTCTTGTCGAGAATGTACTAGGCGGTGTGAGTGCTTTTTGAAACCAGCCTTCTCCCAATTACATCATTGAAACCCATGGGGCCATACCTCTGAAGGGGCTCAGTTGTCAAAGGTCGTAGGAGGGAAAAAAAAGGGGGGTGCAAACCTTCTACGCTAGGAAAGCGGGTGGCTCTCCTGGTGTCTAGCGGCCAGAGCAGGTTGTGGATTTCGCAAAACTGACTATATTTTACACATAGCCCAGGAGAGGACAGGGATCAGCCATAGCGCAAGCAACACACTCGAGCAAAGGGGGATTAGCTCAAGTGGCAGAGCGCTCGCTTTGCATGCGAGAGGTAGCGGGATCGATGCCCGCATTCTCCAAACGCAGCTTTCCTGGTTTCACGGGAGGCACCTTGCTTTTGTGTTTGATGTTGAAGCTTGGAACCGAGCGCCGTGAGCAACATGGGAAGCCGGAGTGCTCCTCATAACATGTGCCAAGGCATTGCCACGTTTTTGTGGTGGCATCTGTGGCTTCAGCCAAAGTCACGTAGGCAGTATTGGACAAAAGCAATCAATTAAAGAAAGCACGACCAGGCTTCCATGGCCAAGAGACAATATTCCA
Organism: Lithobates pipiens; assembly: GCF_037356315.1. NCBI lineage: Eukaryota > Metazoa > Chordata > Amphibia > Anura > Ranidae > Lithobates > Lithobates pipiens. Next base: position 579,916,342 of record NW_027507758.1, read on the forward strand.
TTAGGGGGAAAGGTGCCAGTGCCATGCTTACGCTGAGAGCTTTGGACTCGTTGAATCACCTGAATCAGGTTCAACTTCTCTTTGTGTGCGAAAGAAAGGCCTTTGGGCCCGCAAGCAAATATCGATTGGCATAGGAAAAGGCAACGTAGCAGAGGATGGTTTCGATCCATCGACCTCTGGGTTATGGGCCCAGCACGCTTCCGCTGCGCCACTCTGCTCTTGTCGCTGACCATCCTCATGGATTTCGACAAGCGAATCCCAAGTCAAGCGTGGGCGAGAGCTGGACTCTCCTAGGCCAGCTGAGCGAGGGTGGTGGCGCCTGGCCCGGCGTGGAGCATTGGTGGTTCAGTGGTAGAATTCTCGCCTGCCACGCGGGAGGCCCGGGTTCGATTCCCGGCCAATGCAATTATGGGCTCTTGGTGTTTGTAGCTCTCTCCCCCAATTTCCAGCCCCATGGAATGCCTCAAGGCACAAGGTGTTTCTTGTCGAGAATGTATTAGGCGGTGTGAGTGCTTTTTGAAACCACCTTCTCCCAATGACATCATTGAAACCCATGGGGCCATACTTCAGAAGGGGCTCAGTTGTCCAAGGTCTTGGGGGAGTGGCTCTCCTGGTGTCTAGCGGCCAGAGCAAGTTGTGGATTTAGCAAAACTGCCTATAGTTTACACATAGCCCAGGAGAGGACAGGGATCAGCCATAGCACAAGCAACAACCTCAAGCAAAGGGGGATTAGCTCAAATGGTAGAGCGCTCGCTTAGCATGCGAGAGGTAGCGGGATCGATGCCTGCATTCTCCAAATGCAGCTTTCCTGATTTGCCAGGAGACACCTTGCTTTTGTGTTTGATGTTGAAGCTTGGAACCGAGCGCCGTGAGCAACATGGGAAGCCGGAGTCCTCCTCATAACGCGTGCCAAGGCGTTGCCACGTTTTTGTGGTGGCAACTGTGGCTTCAGCCAAAGTCACGTAGGCAGTGTTGGACAAAAGCAATCTAGTAAACAAAGCACGAGCAGGCCTCCATGGCCAAGAGACAATATTTCATTAGCGCAAAAGGTGCCAGTGCCATGCTTACGCTGAGAGCTTTGGACTCGTTGAATCACCTGAATCAGGTTCAACTTCTCTTTGTGTGCGAAAGAAAGGCCTTTGGGCCCGCACGCAAGCAAATATCGATTGGCATAGAAAAAGGCAACGTAGCAGAGGATGGTTTCGATCCATCGACCTCTGGGTTATGGGCCCAGCACGCTTCCGCTGCGCCACTCTGCTCTTGTTGCTGACCAACCTCAACAACCACATGTGGATGTAGTTTGCCAGCGATTCCCACGGGGAGTGGGTCCATGTGGCAAAGTCACAATGTAGACGACTAGGCGTTTCCATTGATTTTCGACCAGCGAATCCCAAGTCAAGCGTGGGCGAGAGCTGGACTCTCCTAGACCAGCTGAGCGAGGGTGGTGGCAAGTGGCCCGGCGTGGAGCATTGGTGGTTCAGTGGTAGAATTCTCGCCTGCCACGCGGGAGGCCCGGGTTCGATTCCCGGCCAATGCAATTATGGGCTCTTTGTGTTTGCAGCGCTCTCCCCCAATTTCCAGCCCCGTGGAGTGCATCAAGGCACAAGGTGTTTCTTGTCGAGAATGTACTAGGCGGTGTGAGTGCTTTTTGAAACCAGCCTTCTCCCAATTACATCATTGAAACCCATGGGGCCATACCTCTGAAGGGGCTCAGTTGTCAAAGGTCGTAGGAGGGAAAAAAAAGGGGGGTGCAAACCTTCTACGCTAGGAAAGCGGGTGGCTCTCCTGGTGTCTAGCGGCCAGAGCAGGTTGTGGATTTCGCAAAACTGACTATATTTTACACATAGCCCAGGAGAGGACAGGGATCAGCCATAGCGCAAGCAACACACTCGAGCAAAGGGGGATTAGCTCAAGTGGCAGAGCGCTCGCTTTGCATGCGAGAGGTAGCGGGATCGATGCCCGCATTCTCCAAACGCAGCTTTCCTGGTTTCACGGGAGGCACCTTGCTTTTGTGTTTGATGTTGAAGCTTGGAACCGAGCGCCGTGAGCAACATGGGAAGCCGGAGTGCTCCTCATAACATGTGCCAAGGCATTGCCACGTTTTTGTGGTGGCATCTGTGGCTTCAGCCAAAGTCACGTAGGCAGTATTGGACAAAAGCAATCAATTAAAGAAAGCACGACCAGGCTTCCATGGCCAAGAGACAATATTCCATTAGGGGGAAAGGTGCCAGTGCCATGCTTACGCTGAGAGCTTTGGACTCGTTGAATCACCTGAATCAGGTTCAACTTCTCTTTGTGTGCGAAAGAAAGGCCTTTGGGCCCGCAAGCAAATATCGATTGGCATAGGAAAAGGCAACGTAGCAGAGGATGGTTTCGATCCATCGACCTCTGGGTTATGGGCCCAGCACGCTTCCGCTGCGCCACTCTGCTCTTGTCGCTGACCATCCTCATGGATTTCGACAAGCGAATCCCAAGTCAAGCGTGGGCGAGAGCTGGACTCTCCTAGGCCAGCTGAGCGAGGGTGGTGGCGCCTGGCCCGGCGTGGAGCATTGGTGGTTCAGTGGTAGAATTCTCGCCTGCCACGCGGGAGGCCCGGGTTCGATTCCCGGCCAATGCAATTATGGGCTCTTGGTGTTTGTAGCTCTCTCCCCCAATTTCCAGCCCCATGGAATGCCTCAAGGCACAAGGTGTTTCTTGTCGAGAATGTATTAGGCGGTGTGAGTGCTTTTTGAAACCACCTTCTCCCAATGACATCATTGAAACCCATGGGGCCATACTTCAGAAGGGGCTCAGTTGTCCAAGGTCTTGGGGGAGTGGCTCTCCTGGTGTCTAGCGGCCAGAGCAAGTTGTGGATTTAGCAAAACTGCCTATAGTTTACACATAGCCCAGGAGAGGACAGGGATCAGCCATAGCACAAGCAACAACCTCAAGCAAAGGGGGATTAGCTCAAATGGTAGAGCGCTCGCTTAGCATGCGAGAGGTAGCGGGATCGATGCCCGCATTCTCCAAATGCAGCTTTCCTGATTTGCCAGGAGACACCTTGCTTTTGTGTTTGATGTTGAAGCTTGGAACCGAGCGCCGTGAGCAACATGGGAAGCCGGAGTCCTCCTCATAACGCGTGCCAAGGCGTTGCCACGTTTTTGTGGTGGCAACTGTGGCTTCAGCCAAAGTCACGTAGGCAGTGTTGGACAAAAGCAATCTAGTAAACAAAGCACGAGCAGGCCTCCATGGCCAAGAGACAATATTTCATTAGCGCAAAAGGTGCCAGTGCCATGCTTACGCTGAGAGCTTTGGACTCGTTGAATCACCTGAATCAGGTTCAACTTCTCTTTGTGTGCGAAAGAAAGGCCTTTGGGCCCGCACGCAAGCAAATATCGATTGGCATAGGAAAGGGCAACGTAGCAGAGGATGGTTTCGATCCATCGACCTCTGGGTTATGGGCCCAGCACGCTTCCGCTGCGCCACTCTGCTCTTGTCGCTGACCAACCTCAACAACCACATGTGGATGTAGTTTGCCAGCGATTCCCACGGGGAGTGGGTCCATGTGGCAAAGTCACAATGTAGACGACTAGGCGTTTCCATTGATTTTCGACCAGCGAATCCCAAGTCAAGCGTGGGCGAGAGCTGGACTCTCCTAGACCAGCTGAGCGAGGGTGGTGGCAAGTGGCCCGGCGTGGAGCATTGGTGGTTCAGTGGTAGAATTCTCGCCTGCCACGCGGGAGGCCCGGGTTCGATTCCCGGCCAATGCAATTATGGGCTCTTTGTGTTTGCAGCGCTCTCCCCCAATTTCCAGCCCCGTGGAGTGCATCAAGGCACAAGGTGTTTCTTGTCGAGAATGTACTAGGCGGTGTGAGTGCTTTTTGAAACCAGCCTTCTCCCAATTACATCATTGAAACCCATGGGGCCATACCTCTGAAGGGGCTCAGTTGTCAAAGGTCGTAGGAGGGAAAAAAAAGGGGGGTGCAAACCTTCTACGCTAGGAAAGCGGGTGGCTCTCCTGGTGTCTAGCGGCCAGAGCAGGTTGTGGATTTCGCAAAACTGACTATATTTTACACATAGCCCAGGAGAGGACAGGGATCAGCCATAGCGCAAGCAACACACTCGAGCAAAGGGGGATTAGCTCAAGTGGCAGAGCGCTCGCTTTGCATGCGAGAGGTAGCGGGATCGATGCCCGCATTCTCCAAACGCAGCTTTCCTGGTTTCACGGGAGGCACCTTGCTTTTGTGTTTGATGTTGAAGCTTGGAACCGAGCGCCGTGAGCAACATGGGAAGCCGGAGTGCTCCTCATAACATGTGCCAAGGCATTGCCACGTTTTTGTGGTGGCATCTGTGGCTTCAGCCAAAGTCACGTAGGCAGTATTGGACAAAAGCAATCAATTAAAGAAAGCACGACCAGGCTTCCATGGCCAAGAGACAATATTCCATTAGGGGGAAAGGTGCCAGTGCCATGCTTACGCTGAGAGCTTTGGACTCGTTGAATCACCTGAATCAGGTTCAACTTCTCTTTGTGTGCGAAAGAAAGGCCTTTGGGCCCGCAAGCAAATATCGATTGGCATAGGAAAAGGCAACGTAGCAGAGGATGGTTTCGATCCATCGACCTCTGGGTTATGGGCCCAGCACGCTTCCGCTGCGCCACTCTGCTCTTGTCGCTGGCCATCCTCATGGATTTCGACAAGCGAATCCCAAGTCAAGCGTGGGCGAGAGCTGGACTCTCCTAGGCCAGCTGAGCGAGGGTGGTGGCGCCTGGCCCGGCGTGGAGCATTGGTGGTTCAGTGGTAGAATTCTCGCCTGCCACGCGGGAGGCCCGGGTTCGATTCCCGGCCAATGCAATTATGGGCTCTTGGTGTTTGTAGCTCTCTCCCCCAATTTCCAGCCCCATGGAATGCCTCAAGGCACAAGGTGTTTCTTGTCGAGAATGTATTAGGCGGTGTGAGTGCTTTTTGAAACCACCTTCTCCCAATGACATCATTGAAACCCATGGGGCCATACTTCAGAAGGGGCTCAGTTGTCCAAGGTCTTGGGGGAGTGGCTCTCCTGGTGTCTAGCGGCCAGAGCAAGTTGTGGATTTAGCAAAACTGCCTATAGTTTACACATAGCCCAGGAGAGGACAGGGATCAGCCATAGCACAAGCAACAACCTCAAGCAAAGGGGGATTAGCTCAAATGGTAGAGCGCTCGCTTAGCATGCGAGAGGTAGCGGGATCGATGCCCGCATTCTCCAAATGCAGCTTTCCTGATTTGCCAGGAGACACCTTGCTTTTGTGTTTGATGTTGAAGCTTGGAACCGAGCGCCGTGAGCAACATGGGAAGCCGGAGTCCTCCTCATAACGCGTGCCAAGGCGTTGCCACGTTTTTGTGGTGGCAACTGTGGCTTCAGCCAAAGTCACGTAGGCAGTGTTGGACAAAAGCAATCTAGTAAACAAAGCACGAGCAGGCCTCCATGGCCAAGAGACAATATTTCATTAGCGCAAAAGGTGCCAGTGCCATGCTTACGCTGAGAGCTTTGGACTCGTTGAATCACCTGAATCAGGTTCAACTTCTCTTTGTGTGCGAAAGAAAGGCCTTTGGGCCCGCACGCAAGCAAATATCGATTGGCATAGAAAAAGGCAACGTAGCAGAGGATGGTTTCGATCCATCGACCTCTGGGTTATGGGCCCAGCACGCTTCCGCTGCGCCACTCTGCTCTTGTCGCTGACCAACCTCAACAACCACATGTGGATGTAGTTTGCCAGCGATTCCCACGGGGAGTGGGTCCATGTGGCAAAGTCACAATGTAGACGACTAGGCGTTTCCATTGATTTTCGACCAGCGAATCCCAAGTCAAGCGTGGGCGAGAGCTGGACTCTCCTAGACCAGCTGAGCGAGGGTGGTGGCAAGTGGCCCGGCGTGGAGCATTGGTGGTTCAGTGGTAGAATTCTCGCCTGCCACGCGGGAGGCCCGGGTTCGATTCCCGGCCAATGCAATTATGGGCTCTTTGTGTTTGCAGCGTTCTCCCCCAATTTCCAGCCCCGTGGAGTGCATCAAGGCACAAGGTGTTTCTTGTCGAGAATGTACTAGGCGGTGTGAGTGCTTTTTGAAACCAGCCTTCTCCCAATTACATCATTGAAACCCATGGGGCCATACCTCTGAAGGGGCTCAGTTGTCAAAGGTCGTAGGAGGGAAAAAAAAGGGGGGTGCAAACCTTCTACGCTAGGAAAGCGGGTGGCTCTCCTGGTGTCTAGCGGCCAGAGCAGGTTGTGTATTTCGCAAAACTGACTATATTTTACACATAGCCCAGGAGAGGACAGGGATCAGCCATAGCGCAAGCAACACACTCGAGCAAAGGGGGATTAGCTCAAGTGGCAGAGCGCTCGCTTTGCATGCGAGAGGTAGCGGGATCGATGCCCGCATTCTCCAAACGCAGATTTCCTGGTTTCACGGGAGGCACCTTGCTTTTGTGTTTGATGTTGAAGCTTGGAACCGAGCGCCGTGAGCAACATGGGAAGCCGGAGTGCTCCTCATAACATGTGCCAAGGCATTGCCACGTTTTTGTGGTGGCATCTGTGGCTTCAGCCAAAGTCACGTAGGCAGTATTGGACAAAAGCAATCAATTAAAGAAAGCACGACCAGGCTTCCATGGCCAAGAGACAATATTCCATTAGGGGGAAAGGTGCCAGTGCCATGCTTACGCTGAGAGCTTTGGACTCGTTGAATCACCTGAATCAGGTTCAACTTCTCTTTGTGTGCGAAAGAAAGGCCTTTGGGCCCGCAAGCAAATATCGATTGGCATAGGAAAAGGCAACGTAGCAGAGGATGGTTTCGATCCATCAACCTCTGGGTTATGGGCCCAGCACGCTTCCGCTGCGCCACTCTGCTCTTGTCGCTGGCCATCCTCATGGATTTCGACAAGCGAATCCCAAGTCAAGCATGGGCGAGAGCTGGACTCTCCTAGGCCAGCTGAGCGAGGGTGGTGGCGCCTGGCCCGGCGTGGAGCATTGGTGGTTCAGTGGTAGAATTCTCGCCTGCCACGCGGGAGGCCTGGGTTCGATTCCCGGCCAATGCAATTATGGGCTCTTGGTGTTTGTAGCTCTCTCCCCCAATTTCCAGCCCCATGGAATGCCTCAAGGCACAAGGTGTTTCTTGTCGAGAATGTATTAGGCGGTGTGAGTGCTTTTTGAAACCACCTTCTCCCAATGACATCATTGAAACCCATGGGGCCATACTTCAGAAGGGGCTCAGTTGTCCAAGGTCTTGGGGGAGTGGCTCTCCTGGTGTCTAGCGGCCAGAGCAAGTTGTGGATTTAGCAAAACTGCCTATAGTTTACACATAGCCCAGGAGAGGACAGGGATCAGCCATAGCACAAGCAACAACCTCAAGCAAAGGGGGATTAGCTCAAATGGTAGAGCGCTCGCTTAGCATGCGAGAGGTAGCGGGATCGATGCCCGCATTCTCCAAATGCAGCTTTCCTGATTTGCCAGGAGACACCTTGCTTTTGTGTTTGATGTTGAAGCTTGGAACCGAGCGCCGTGAGCAACATGGGAAGCCGGAGTCCTCCTCATAACGCGTGCCAAGGCGTTGCCACGTTTTTGTGGTGGCAACTGTGGCTTCAGCCAAAGTCACGTAGGCAGTGTTGGACAAAAGCAATCTAGTAAACAAAGCACGAGCAGGCCTCCATGGCCAAGAGACAATATTTCATTAGCGCAAAAGGTGCCAGTGCCATGCTTACGCTGAGAGCTTTGGACTCGTTGAATCACCTGAATCAGGTTCAACTTCTCTTTGTGTGCGAAAGAAAGGCCTTTGGGCCCGCACGCAAGCAAATATCGATTGGCATAGGAAAAGGCAACGCAGCAGAGGATGGTTTCGATCCATCGACCTCTGGGTTATGGGCCCAGCACGCTTCCGCTGCGCCACTCTGCTCTTGTCGCTGACCAACCTCAACAACCACATGTGGATGTAGTTTGCCAGCGATTCCCACGGGGAGTGGGTCCATGTGGCAAAGTCACAATGTAGACGACTAGGCGTTTCCATTGATTTTCGACCAGCGAATCCCAAGTCAAGCGTGGGCGAGAGCTGGACTCTCCTAGACCAGCTGAGCGAGGGTGGTGGCAAGTGGCCCGGCGTGGAGCATTGGTGGTTCAGTGGTAGAATTCTCGCCTGCCACGCGGGAGGCCCGGGTTCGATTCCCGGCCAATGCAATTATGGGCTCTTTGTGTTTGCAGCGCTCTCCCCCAATTTCCAGCCCCGTGGAGTGCATCAAGGCACAAGGTGTTTCTTGTCGAGAATGTACTAGGCGGTGTGAGTGCTTTTTGAAACCAGCCTTCTCCCAATTACATCATTGAAACCCATGGGGCCATACCTCTGAAGGGGCTCAGTTGTCAAAGGTCGTAGGAGGGAAAAAAAAGGGGGGTGCAAACCTTCTACGCTAGGAAAGCGGGTGGCTCTCCTGGTGTCTAGCGGCCAGAGCAGGTTGTGGATTTCGCAAAACTGACTATATTTTACACATAGCCCAGGAGAGGACAGGGATCAGCCATAGCGCAAGCAACACACTTGAGCAAAGGGGGATTAGCTCAAGTGGCAGAGCGCTCGCTTTGCATGCGAGAGGTAGCGGGATCGATGCCCGCATTCTCCAAACGCAGCTTTCCTGGTTTCACGGGAGGCACCTTGCTTTTGTGTTTGATGTTGAAGCTTGGAACCGAGCGCCGTGAGCAACATGGGAAGCCGGAGTGCTCCTCATAACATGTGCCAAGGCATTGCCACGTTTTTGTGGTGGCATCTGTGGCTTCAGCCAAAGTCACGTAGGCAGTATTGGACAAAAGCAATCAATTAAAGAAAGCACGACCAGGCTTCCATGGCCAAGAGACAATATTCCATTAGGGGGAAAGGTGCCAGTGCCATGCTTACGCTGAGAGCTTTGGACTCGTTGAATCACCTGAATCAGGTTCAACTTCTCTTTGTGTGCGAAAGAAAGGCCTTTGGGCCCGCAAGCAAATATCGATTGGCATAGGAAAAGGCAACGTAGCAGAGGATGGTTTCGATCCATCGACCTCTGGGTTATGGGCCCAGCACGCTTCCGCTGCGCCACTCTGCTCTTGTCGCTGGCCATCCTCATGGATTTCGACAAGCGAATCCCAAGTCAAGCGTGGGCGAGAGCTGGACTCTCCTAGGCCAGCTGAGCGAGGATGGTGGCGCCTGGCCCGGCGTGGAGCATTGGTGGTTCAGTGGTAGAATTCTCGCCTGCCATGCGGGAGGCCCGGGTTCGATTCCCGGCCAATGCAATTATGGGCTCTTGGTGTTTGTAGCTCTCTCCCCCAATTTCCAGCCCCATGGAATCCCTCAAGGCACAAGGTGTTTCTTGTCGAGAATGTATTAGGCGGTGTGAGTGCTTTTTGAAACCACCTTCTCCCAATGACATCATTGAAACCCATGGGGCCATACTTCAGAAGGGGCTCAGTTGTCCAAGGTCTTGGGGGAGTGGCTCTCCTGGTGTCTAGCGGCCAGAGCAAGTTGTGGATTTAGCAAAACTGCCTATAGTTTACACATAGCCCAGGAGAGGACAGGGATCAGCCATAGCACAAGCAACAACCTCAAGCAAAGGGGGATTAGCTCAAATGGTAGAGCGCTCGCTTAGCATGCGAGAGGTTGCGGGATCGATGCCCGCATTCTCCAAATGCAGCTTTCCTGATTTGCCAGGAGACACCTTGCTTTTGTGTTTGATGTTGAAGCTTGGAACCGAGCGCCGTGAGCAACATGGGAAGCCGGAGTCCTCCTCATAACGCGTGCCAAGGCGTTGCCACGTTTTTGTGGTGGCAACTGTGGCTTCAGCCAAAGTCACGTAGGCAGTGTTGGACAAAAGCAATCTAGTAAACAAAGCACGAGCAGGCCTCCATGGCCAAGAGACAATATTTCATTAGCGCAAAAGGTGCCAGTGCCATGCTTACGCTGAGAGCTTTGGACTCGTTGAATCACCTGAATCAGGTTCAACTTCTCTTTGTGTGCGAAAGAAAGGCCTTTGGGCCCGCACGCAAGCAAATATCGATTGGCATAGAAAAAGGCAACGTAGCAGAGGATGGTTTCGATCCATCGACCTCTGGGTTATGGGCCCAGCACGCTTCCGCTGCGCCACTCTGCTCTTGTCGCTGACCAACCTCAACAACCACATGTGGATGTAGTTTGCCAGCGATTCCCACGGGGAGTGGGTCCATGTGGCAAAGTCACAATGTAGACGACTAGGCGTTTCCATTGATTTTCGACCAGCGAATCCCAAGTCAAGCGTGGGCGAGAGCTGGACTCTCCTAGACCAGCTGAGCGAGGGTGGTGGCAAGTGGCCCGGCGTGGAGCATTGGTGGTTCAGTGGTAGAATTCTCGCCTGCCACGCGGGAGGCCCGGGTTCGATTCCCGGCCAATGCAATTATGGGCTCTTTGTGTTTGCAGCGCTCTCCCCCAATTTCCAGCCCCGTGGAGTGCATCAAGGCACAAGGTGTTTCTTGTCGAGAATGTACTAGGCGGTGTGAGTGCTTTTTGAAACCAGCCTTCTCCCAATTACATCATTGAAACCCATGGGGCCATACCTCTGAAGGGGCTCAGTTGTCAAAGGTCGTAGGAGGGAAAAAAAAGGGGGGTGCAAACCTTCTACGCTAGGAAAGCGGGTGGCTCTCCTGGTGTCTAGCGGCCAGAGCAGGTTGTGGATTTCGCAAAACTGACTATATTTTACACATAGCCCAGGAGAGGACAGGGATCAGCCATAGCGCAAGCAACACACTCGAGCAAAGGGGGATTAGCTCAAGTGGCAGAGCGCTCGCTTTGCATGCGAGAGGTAGCGGGATCGATGCCCGCATTCTCCAAACACAGCTTTCCTGGTTTCACGGGAGGCACCTTGCTTTTGTGTTTGATGTTGAAGCTTGGAACCGAGCGCCGTGAGCAACATGGGAAGCCGGAGTGCTCCTCATAACATGTGCCAAGGCATTGCCACGTTTTTGTGGTGGCATCTGTGGCTTCAGCCAAAGTCACGTAGGCAGTATTGGACAAAAGCAATCAATTAAAGAAAGCACGACCAGGCTTCCATGGCCAAGAGACAATATTCCATTAGGGGGAAAGGTGCCAGTGCCATGCTTACGCTGAGAGCTTTGGACTCGTTGAATCACCTGAATCAGGTTCAACTTCTCTTTGTGTGCGAAAGAAAGGCCTTTGGGCCCGCAAGCAAATATCGATTGGCATAGGAAAAGGCAACGTAGCAGAGGATGGTTTCGATCCATCGACCTCTGGGTTATGGGCCCAGCACGCTTCCGCTGCGCCACTCTGCTCTTGTCGCTGGCCATCCTCATGGATTTCGACAAGCGAATCCCAAGTCAAGCATGGGCGAGAGCTGGACTCTCCTAGGCCAGCTGAGCGAGGGTGGTGGCGCCTGGCCCGGCGTGGAGCATTGGTGGTTCAGTGGTAGAATTCTCGCCTGCCACGCGGGAGGCCCGGGTTCGATTCCCGGCCAATGCAATTATGGGCTCTTGGTGTTTGTAGCTCTCTCCCCCAATTTCCAGCCCCATGGAATGCCTCAAGGCACAAGGTGTTTCTTGTCGAGAATGTATTAGGCGGTGTGAGTGCTTTTTGAAACCACCTTCTCCCAATGACATCATTGAAACCCATGGGGCCATACTTCAGAAGGGGCTCAGTTGTCCAAGGTCTTGGGGGAGTGGCTCTCCTGGTGTCTAGCGGCCAGAGCAAGTTGTGGATTTAGCAAAACTGCCTATATTTTACACATAGCCCAGGAGAGGACAGGGATCAGCCATAGCACAAGCAACAACCTCAAGCAAAGGGGGATTAGCTCAAATGGTAGAGCGCTCGCTTAGCATGCGAGAGGTAGCGGGATCGATGCCCGCATTCTCCAAATGCAGCTTTCCTGATTTGCCAGGAGACACCTTGCTTTTGTGTTTGATGTTGAAGCTTGGAACCGAGCGCCGTGAGCAACATGGGAAGCCGGAGTCCTCCTCATAACGCGTGCCAAGGCGTTCCAAGGCGTTGCCACGTTTTTGTGGTGGCAACTGTGGCTTCAGCCAAAGTCACGTAGGCAGTGTTGGACAAAAGCAATCTAGTAAACAAAGCACGAGCAGGCCTCCATGGCCAAGAGACAATATTTCATTAGCGCAAAAGGTGCCAGTGCCATGCTTACGCTGAGAGCTTTGGACTCGTTGAATCACCTGAATCAGGTTCAACTTCTCTTTGTGTGCGAAAGAAAGGCCTTTGGGCCCGCACGCAAGCAAATATCGATTGGCATAGGAAAGGGCAACGTAGCAGAGGATGGTTTCGATCCATCGACCTCTGGGTTATGGGCCCAGCACGCTTCCGCTGCGCCACTCTGCTCTTGTCGCTGACCAACCTCAACAACCACATGTGGATGTAGTTTGCCAGCGATTCCCACGGGGAGTGGGTCCATGTGGCAAAGTCACAATGTAGACGACTAGGCGTTTCCATTGATTTTCGACCAGCGAATCCCAAGTCAAGCGTGGGCGAGAGCTGGACTCTCCTAGACCAGCTGAGCGAGGGTGGTGGCAAGTGGCCCGGTGTGGAGCATTGGTGGTTCAGTGGTAGAATTCTCGCCTGCCACGCGGGAGGCCCGGGTTCGATTCCCGGCCAATGCAATTATGGGCTCTTTGTGTTTGCAGCGCTCTCCCCCAATTTCCAGCCCCGTGGAGTGCATCAAGGCACAAGGTGTTTCTTGTCGAGAATGTACTAGGCGGTGTGAGTGCTTTTTGAAACCAGCCTTCTCCCAATTACATCATTGAAACCCATGGGGCCATACCTCTGAAGGGGCTCAGTTGTCAAAGGTCGTAGGAGGGAAAAAAAAGGGGGGTGCAAACCTTCTACGCTAGGAAAGCGGGTGGCTCTCCTGGTGTCTAGCGGCCAGAGCAGGTTGTGGATTTCGCAAAACTGACTATATTTTACACATAGCCCAGGAGAGGACAGGGATCAGCCATAGCGCAAGCAACACACTCGAGCAAAGGGGGATTAGCTCAAGTGGCAGAGCGCTCGCTTTGCATGCGAGAGGTAGCGGGATCGATGCCCGCATTCTCCAAACGCAGCTTTCCTGGTTTCACGGGAGGCACCTTGCTTTTGTGTTTGATGTTGAAGCTTGGAACCGAGCGCCGTGAGCAACATGGGAAGCCGGAGTGCTCCTCATAACATGTGCCAAGGCATTGCCACGTTTTTGTGGTGGCATCTGTGGCTTCAGCCAAAGTCACGTAGGCAGTATTGGACAAAAGCAATCAATTAAAGAAAGCACGACCAGGCTTCCATGGCCAAGAGACAATATTCCATTAGGGGGAAAGGTGCCAGTGCCATGCTTACGCTGAGAGCTTTGGACTCGTTGAATCACCTGAATCAGGTTCAACTTCTCTTTGTGTGCGAAAGAAAGGCCTTTGGGCCCGCAAGCAAATATCGATTGGCATAGGAAAAGGCAACGTAGCAGAGGATGGTTTCGATCCATCGACCTCTGGGTTATGGGCCCAGCACGCTTCCGCTGCGCCACTCTGCTCTTGTCGCTGGCCATCCTCATGGATTTCGACAAGCGAATCCCAAGTCAAGCGTGGGCGAGAGCTGGACTCTCCTAGGCCAGCTGAGCGAGGGTGGTGGCGCCTGGCCCGGCGTGGAGCATTGGTGGTTCAGTGGTAGAATTCTCGCCTGCCACGCGGGAGGCCCGGGTTCGATTCCCGGCCAATGCAATTATGGGCTCTTGGTGTTTGTAGCTCTCTCCCCCAATTTCCAGCCCCATGGAATGCCTCAAGGCACAAGGTGTTTCTTGTCGAGAATGTATTAGGCGGTGTGAGTGCTTTTTGAAACCACCTTCTCCCAATGACATCATTGAAACCCATGGGGCCATACTTCAGAAGGGGCTCAGTTGTCCAAGGTCTTGGGGGAGTGGCTCTCCTGGTGTCTAGCGGCCAGAGCAAGTTGTGGATTTAGCAAAACTGCCTATAGTTTACACATAGCCCAGGAGAGGACAGGGATCAGCCATAGCACAAGCAACAACCTCAAGCAAAGGGGGATTAGCTCAAATGGTAGAGCGCTCGCTTAGCATGCGAGAGGTAGCGGGATCGATGCCCGCATTCTCCAAATGCAGCTTTCCTGATTTGCCAGGAGACACCTTGCTTTTGTGTTTGATGTTGAAGCTTGGAACCGAGCGCCGTGAGCAACATGGGAAGCCGGAGTCCTCCTCATAACGCGTGCCAAGGCGTTGCCACGTTTTTGTGGTGGCAACTGTGGCTTCAGCCAAAGTCACGTAGGCAGTGTTGGACAAAAGCAATCTAGTAAACAAAGCACGAGCAGGCCTCCATGGCCAAGAGACAATATTTCATTAGCGCAAAAGGTGCCAGTGCCATGCTTACGCTGAGAGCTTTGGACTCGTTGAATCACCTGAATCAGGTTCAACTTCTCTTTGTGTGCGAAAGAAAGGCCTTTGGGCCCGCACGCAAGCAAATATCGATTGGCATAGAAAAAGGCAACGTAGCAGAGGATGGTTTCGATCCATCGACCTCTGGGTTATGGGCCCAGCACGCTTCCGCTGCGCCACTCTGCTCTTGTCGCTGACCAACCTCAACAACCACATGTGGATGTAGTTTGCCAGCGATTCCCACGGGGAGTGGGTCCATGTGGCAAAGTCACAATGTAGACGACTAGGCGTTTCCATTGATTTTCGACCAGCGAATCCCAAGTCAAGCGTGGGCGAGAGCTGGACTCTCCTAGACCAGCTGAGCGAGGGTGGTGGCAAGTGGCCCGGCGTGGAGCATTGGTGGTTCAGTGGTAGAATTCTCGCCTGCCACGCGGGAGGCCCGGGTTCGATTCCCGGCCAATGCAATTATGGGCTCTTTGTGTTTGCAGCGCTCTCCCCCAATTTCCAGCCCCGTGGAGTGCATCAAGGCACAAGGTGTTTCTTGTCGAGAATGTACTAGGCGGTGTGAGTGCTTTTTGAAACCAGCCTTCTCCCAATTACATCATTGAAACCCATGGGGCCATACCTCTGAAGGGGCTCAGTTGTCAAAGGTCGTAGGAGGGAAAAAAAAGGGGGGTGCAAACCTTCTACGCTAGGAAAGCGGGTGGCTCTCCTGGTGTCTAGCGGCCAGAGCAGGTTGTGGATTTCGCAAAACTGACTATATTTTACACATAGCCCAGGAGAGGACAGGGATCAGCCATAGCGCAAGCAACACACTCGAGCAAAGGGGGATTAGCTCAAGTGGCAGAGCGCTCGCTTTGCATGCGAGAGGTAGCGGGATCGATGCCCGCATTCTCCAAACGCAGCTTTCCTGGTTTCACGGGAGGCACCTTGCTTTTGTGTTTGATGTTGAAGCTTGGAACCGAGCGCCGTGAGCAACATGGGAAGCCGGAGTGCTCCTCATAACATGTGCCAAGGCATTGCCACGTTTTTGTGGTGGCATCTGTGGCTTCAGCCAAAGTCACGTAGGCAGTATTGGACAAAAGCAATCAATTAAAGAAAGCACGACCAGGCTTCCATGGCAAGGAGACAATATTCCATTAGGGGGAAAGGTGCCAGTGCCATGCTTACGCTGAGAGCTTTGGACTCGTTGAATCACCTGAATCAGGTTCAACTTCTCTTTGTGTGCGAAAGAAAGGCCTTTGGGCCCGCAAGCAAATATCGATTGGCATAGGAAAAGGCAACGTAGCAGAGGATGGTTTCGATCCATCGACCTCTGGGTTATGGGCCCAGCACGCTTCCGCTGCGCCACTCTGCTCTTGTCGCTGGCCATCCTCATGGATTTCGACAAGCGAATCCCAAGTCAAGCATGGGCGAGAGCTGGACTCTCCTAGGCCAGCTGAGCGAGGGTGGTGGCGCCTGGCCCGGCGTGGAGCATTGGTGGTTCAGTGGTAGAATTCTCGCCTGCCACGCGGGAGGCCCGGGTTCGATTCCCGGCCAATGCAATTATGGGCTCTTGGTGTTTGTAGCTCTCTCCCCCAATTTCCAGCCCCATGGAATGCCTCAAGGCACAAGGTGTTTCTTGTCGAGAATGTATTAGGCGGTGTGAGTGCTTTTTGAAACCACCTTCTCCCAATGACATCATTGAAACCCATGGGGCCATACTTCAGAAGGGGCTCAGTTGTCCAAGGTCTTGGGGGAGTGGCTCTCCTGGTGTCTAGCGGCCAGAGCAAGTTGTGGATTTAGCAAAACTGCCTATAGTTTACACATAGCCCAGGAGAGGACAGGGATCAGCCATAGCACAAGCAACAACCTCAAGCAAAGGGGGATTAGCTCAAATGGTAGAGTGCTCGCTTAGCATGCGAGAGGTAGCGGGATCGATGCCCGCATTCTCCAAATGCAGCTTTCCTGATTTGCCAGGAGACACCTTGCTTTTGTGTTTGATGTTGAAGCTTGGAACCGAGCGCCGTGAGCAACATGGGAAGCCGGAGTCCTCCTCATAACGCGTGCCAAGGCGTTGCCACGTTTTTGTGGTGGCAACTGTGGCTTCAGCCAAAGTCACGTAGGCAGTGTTGGACAAAAGCAATCTAGTAAACAAAGCACGAGCAGGCCTCCATGGCCAAGAGACAATATTTCATTAGCGCAAAAGGTGCCAGTGCCATGCTTACGCTGAGAGCTTTGGACTCGTTGAATCACCTGAATCAGGTTCAACTTCTCTTTGTGTGCGAAAGAAAGGCCTTTGGGCCCGCACGCAAGCAAATATCGATTGGCATAGGAAAAGGCAACGTAGCAGAGGATGGTTTCGATCCATCGACCTCTGGGTTATGGGCCCAGCACGCTTCCGCTGCGCCACTCTGCTCTTGTCGCTGACCAACCTCAACAACCACATGTGGATGTAGTTTGCCAGCGATTCCCACGGGGAGTGGGTCCATGTGGCAAAGTCACAATGTAGACGACTAGGCGTTTCCATTGATTTTCGACCAGCGAATCCCAAGTCAAGCGTGGGCGAGAGCTGGACTCTCCTAGACCAGCTGAGCGAGGGTGGTGGCAAGTGGCCCGGCGTGGAGCATTGGTGGTTCAGTGGTAGAATTCTCGCCTGCCACGCGGGAGGCCCGGGTTCGATTCCCGGCCAATGCAATTATGGGCTCTTTGTGTTTGCAGCGCTCTCCCCCAATTTCCAGCCCCGTGGAGTGCATCAAGGCACAAGGTGTTTCTTGTCGAGAATGTACTAGGCGGTGTGAGTGCTTTTTGAAACCAGCCTTCTCCCAATTACATCATTGAAACCCATGGGGCCATACCTCTGAAGGGGCTCAGTTGTCAAAGGTCGTAGGAGGGAAAAAAAAGGGGGGTGCAAACCTTCTACGCTAGGAAAGCGGGTGGCTCTCCTGGTGTCTAGCGGCCAGAGCAGGTTGTGGATTTCGCAAAACTGACTATATTTTACACATAGCCCAGGAGAGGACAGGGATCAGCCATAGCGCAAGCAACACACTCGAGCAAAGGGGGATTAGCTCAAGTGGCAGAGCGCTCGCTTTGCATGCGAGAGGTAGCGGGATCGATGCCCGCATTCTCCAAACGCAGCTTTCCTGGTTTCACGGGAGGCACCTTGCTTTTGTGTTTGATGTTGAAGCTTGGAACCGAGCGCCGTGAGCAACATGGGAAGCCGGAGTGCTCCTCATAACATGTGCCAAGGCATTGCCACGTTTTTGTGGTGGCATCTGTGGCTTCAGCCAAAGTCACGTAGGCAGTATTGGACAAAAGCAATCAATTAAAGAAAGCACGACCAGGCTTCCATGGCCAAGAGACAATATTCCATTAGGGGGAAAGGTGCCAGTGCCATGCTTACGCTGAGAGCTTTGGACTCGTTGAATCACCTGAATCAGGTTCAACTTCTCTTTGTGTGCGAAAGAAAGGCCTTTGGGCCCGCAAGCAAATATCGATTGGCATAGGAAAAGGCAACGTAGCAGAGGATGGTTTCGATCCATCGACCTCTGGGTTATGGGCCCAGCACGCTTCCGCTGCGCCACTCTGCTCTTGTCGCTGGCCATCCTCATGGATTTCGACAAGCGAATCCCAAGTCAAGCGTGGGCGAGAGCTGGACTCTCCTAGGCCAGCTGAGCGAGGGTGGTGGCGCCTGGCCTGGCGTGGAGCATTGGTGGTTCAGTGGTAGAATTCTCGCCTGCCATGCGGGAGGCCCGGGTTCGATTCCCGGCCAATGCAATTATGGGCTCTTGGTGTTTGTAGCTCTCTCCCCCAATTTCCAGCCCCATGGAATGCCTCAAGGCACAAGGTGTTTCTTGTCGAGAATGTATTAGGCGGTGTGAGTGCTTTTTGAAACCACCTTCTCCCAATGACATCATTGAAACCCATGGGGCCATACTTCAGAAGGGGCTCAGTTGTCCAAGGTCTTGGGGGAGTGGCTCTCCTGGTGTCTAGCGGCCAGAGCAAGTTGTGGATTTAGCAAAACTGCCTATAGTTTACACATAGCCCAGGAGAGGACAGGGATCAGCCATAGCACAAGCAACAACCTCAAGCAAAGGGGGATTAGCTCAAATGATAGAGCGCTCGCTTAGCATGCGAGAGGTAGCGGGATCGATGCCCGCATTCTCCAAATGCAGCTTTCCTGATTTGCCAGGAGACACCTTGCTTTTGTGTTTGATGTTGAAGCTTGGAACCGAGCGCCGTGAGCAACATGGGAAGCCGGAGTCCTCCTCATAACGCGTGCCAAGGCGTTGCCACGTTTTTGTGGTGGCAACTGTGGCTTCAGCCAAAGTCACGTAGGCAGTGTTGGACAAAAGCAATCTAGTAAACAAAGCACGAGCAGGCCTCCATGGCCAAGAGACAATATTTCATTAGTGCAAAAGGTGCCAGTGCCATGCTTACGCTGAGAGCTTTGGACTCGTTGAATCACCTGAATCAGGTTCAACTTCTCTTTGTGTGCGAAAGAAAGGCCTTTGGGCCCGCACGCAAGCAAATATCGATTGGCATAGAAAAAGGCAACGTAGCAGAGGATGGTTTCGATCCATCGACCTCTGGGTTATGGGCCCAGCACGCTTCCGCTGCGCCACTCTGCTCTTGTCGCTGACCAACCTCAACAACCACATGTGGATGTAGTTTGCCAGCGATTCCCACGGGGAGTGGGTCCATGTGGCAAAGTCACAATGTAGACGACTAGGCGTTTCCATTGATTTTCGACCAGCGAATCCCAAGTCAAGCGTGGGCGAGAGCTGGACTCTCCTAGACCAGCTGAGCGAGGGTGGTGGCAAGTGGCCCGGCGTGGAGCATTGGTGGTTCAGTGGTAGAATTCTCGCCTGCCACGCGGGAGGCCCGGGTTCGATTCCCGGCCAATGCAATTATGGGCTCTTTGTGTTTGCAGCGCTCTCCCCCAATTTCCAGCCCCGTGGAGTGCATCAAGGCACAAGGTGTTTCTTGTCGAGAATGTACTAGGCGGTGTGAGTGCTTTTTGAAACCAGCCTTCTCCCAATTACATCATTGAAACCCATGGGGCCATACCTCTGAAGGGGCTCAGTTGTCAAAGGTCGTAGGAGGGAAAAAAAAGGGGGGTGCAAACCTTCTACGCTAGGAAAGCGGGTGGCTCTCCTGGTGTCTAGCGGCCAGAGCAGGTTGTGGATTTCGCAAAACTGACTATATTTTACACATAGCCCAGGAGAGGACAGGGATCAGCCAT
Source organism: Lithobates pipiens (assembly GCF_037356315.1). Lineage (NCBI taxonomy): Eukaryota > Metazoa > Chordata > Amphibia > Anura > Ranidae > Lithobates > Lithobates pipiens. The sequence continues at coordinate 579,935,921 of NW_027507758.1, forward strand.
AGCGCAAGCAACACACTCGAGCAAAGGGGGATTAGCTCAAGTGGCAGAGCGCTCGCTTTGCATGCGAGAGGTAGCGGGATCGATGCCCGCATTCTCCAAACGCAGCTTTCCTGGTTTCACGGGAGGCACCTTGCTTTTGTGTTTGATGTTGAAGCTTGGAACCGAGCGCCGTGAGCAACATGGGAAGCCGGAGTGCTCCTCATAACATGTGCCAAGGCATTGCCACGTTTTTGTGGTGGCATCTGTGGCTTCAGCCAAAGTCACGTAGGCAGTATTGGACAAAAGCAATCAATTAAAGAAAGCACGACCAGGCTTCCATGGCCAAGAGACAATATTCCATTAGGGGGAAAGGTGCCAGTGCCATGCTTACGCTGAGAGCTTTGGACTCGTTGAATCACCTGAATCAGGTTCAACTTCTCTTTGTGTGCGAAAGAAAGGCCTTTGGGCCCGCAAGCAAATATCGATTGGCATAGGAAAAGGCAACGTAGCAGAGGATGGTTTCGATCCATCGACCTCTGGGTTATGGGCCCAGCACGCTTCCGCTGCGCCACTCTGCTCTTGTCGCTGGCCATCCTCATGGATTTCGACAAGCGAATCCCAAGTCAAGCGTGGGCGAGAGCTGGACTCTCCTAGGCCAGCTGAGCGAGGGTGGTGGCGCCTGGCCCGGCGTGGAGCATTGGTGGTTCAGTGGTAGAATTCTCGCCTGCCACGCGGGAGGCCCGGGTTCGATTCCCGGCCAATGCAATTATGGGCTCTTGGTGTTTGTAGCTCTCTCCCCCAATTTCCAGCCCCATGGAATGCCTCAAGGCACAAGGTGTTTCTTGTCGAGAATGTATTAGGCGGTGTGAGTGCTTTTTGAAACCACCTTCTCCCAATGACATCATTGAAACCCATGGGGCCATACTTCAGAAGGGGCTCAGTTGTCCAAGGTCTTGGGGGAGTGGCTCTCCTGGTGTCTAGCGGCCAGAGCAAGTTGTGGATTTAGCAAAACTGCCTATAGTTTACACATAGCCCAGGAGAGGACAGGGATCAGCCATAGCACAAGCAAGAACCTCAAGCAAGAACCTCAAGCAAGAACCTCAAGCAAAGGGGCATTAGCTCAAATGGTAGAGCGCTCGCTTAGCATGCGAGAGGTAGCGGGATCGATGCCCGCATTCTCCAAATGCAGCTTTCCTGATTTGCCAGGAGACACCTTGCTTTTGTGTTTGATGTTGAAGCTTGGAACCGAGCGCCGTGAGCAACATGGGAAGCCGGAGTCCTCCTCATAACGCGTGCCAAGGCGTTGCCACGTTTTTGTGGTGGCAACTGTGGCTTCAGCCAAAGTCACGTAGGCAGTGTTGGACAAAAGCAATCTAGTAAACAAAGCACGAGCAGGCCTCCATGGCCAAGAGACAATATTTCATTAGCGCAAAAGGTGCCAGTGCCATGCTTACGCTGAGAGCTTTGGACTCGTTGAATCACCTGAATCAGGTTCAACTTCTCTTTGTGTGCGAAAGAAAGGCCTTTGGGCCCGCACGCAAGCAAATATCGATTGGCATAGAAAAAGGCAACGTAGCAGAGGATGGTTTCGATCCATCGACCTCTGGGTTATGGGCCCAGCACGCTTCCGCTGCGCCACTCTGCTCTTGTCGCTGACCAACCTCAACAACCACATGTGGATGTAGTTTGCCAGCGATTCCCACGGGGAGTGGGTCCATGTGGCAAAGTCATAATGTAGACGACTAGGCGTTTCCATTGATTTTCGACCAGCGAATCCCAAGTCAAGCGTGGGCGAGAGCTGGACTCTCCTAGACCAGCTGAGCGAGGGTGGTGGCAAGTAGCCCGGCGTGGAGCATTGGTGGTTCAGTGGTAGAATTCTCGCCTGCCACGCGGGAGGCCCGGGTTCGATTCCCGGCCAATGCAATTATGGGCTCTTTGTGTTTGCAGCGCTCTCCCCCAATTTCCAGCCCCGTGGAGTGCATCAAGGCACAAGGTGTTTCTTGTCGAGAATGTACTAGGCGGTGTGAGTGCTTTTTGAAACCAGCCTTCTCCCAATTACATCATTGAAACCCATGGGGCCATACCTCTGAAGGGGCTCAGTTGTCAAAGGTCGTAGGAGGGAAAAAAAAGGGGGGTGCAAACCTTCTACGCTAGGAAAGCGGGTGGCTCTCCTGGTGTCTAGCGGCCAGAGCAGGTTGTGGATTTCGCAAAACTGACTATATTTTACACATAGCCCAGGAGAGGACAGGGATCAGCCATAGCGCAAGCAACACACTCGAGCAAAGGGGGATTAGCTCAAGTGGCAGAGCGCTCGCTTTGCATGCGAGAGGTAGCGGGATCGATGCCCGCATTCTCCAAACGCAGCTTTCCTGGTTTCACGGGAGGCACCTTGCTTTTGTGTTTGATGTTGAAGCTTGGAACCGAGCGCCGTGAGCAACATGGGAAGCCGGAGTGCTCCTCATAACATGTGCCAAGGCATTGCCACGTTTTTGTGGTGGCATCTGTGGCTTCAGCCAAAGTCACGTAGGCAGTATTGGACAAAAGCAATCAATTAAAGAAAGCACGACCAGGCTTCCATGGCCAAGAGACAATATTCCATTAGGGGGAAAGGTGCCAGTGCCATGCTTACGCTGAGAGCTTTGGACTCGTTGAATCACCTGAATCAGGTTCAACTTCTCTTTGTGTGCGAAAGAAAGGCCTTTGGGCCCGCAAGCAAATATCGATTGGCATAGGAAAAGGCAACGTAGCAGAGGATGGTTTCGATCCATCGACCTCTGGGTTATGGGCCCAGCACGCTTCCGCTGCGCCACTCTGCTCTTGTCGCTGGCCATCCTCATGGATTTCGACAAGCGAATCCCAAGTCAAGCGTGGGCGAGAGCTGGACTCTCCTAGGCCAGCTGAGCGAGGGTGGTGGCGCCTGGCCCGGCGTGGAGCATTGGTGGTTCAGTGGTAGAATTCTCGCCTGCCACGCGGGAGGCCCGGGTTCGATTCCCGGCCAATGCAATTATGGGCTCTTGGTGTTTGTAGCTCTCTCCCCCAATTTCCAGCCCCATGGAATGCCTCAAGGCACAAGGTGTTTCTTGTCGAGAATGTATTAGGCGGTGTGAGTGCTTTTTGAAACCACCTTCTCCCAATGACATCATTGAAACCCATGGGGCCATACTTCAGAAGGGGCTCAGTTGTCCAAGGTCTTGGGGGAGTGGCTCTCCTGGTGTCTAGCGGCCAGAGCAAGTTGTGGATTTAGCAAAACTGCCTATAGTTTACACATAGCCCAGGAGAGGACAGGGATCAGCCATAGCACAAGCAACAACCTCAAGCAACAACCTCAAGCAAAGGGGGATTAGCTCAAATGGTAGAGCGCTCGCTTAGCATGCGAGAGGTAGCGGGATCGATGCCCGCATTCTCCAAATGCAGCTTTCCTGATTTGCCAGGAGACACCTTGCTTTTGTGTTTGATGTTGAAGCTTGGAACCGAGCGCCGTGAGCAACATGGGAAGCCGGAGTCCTCCTCATAACGCGTGCCAAGGCGTTGCCACGTTTTTGTGGTGGCAACTGTGGCTTCAGCCAAAGTCACGTAGGCAGTGTTGGACAAAAGCAATCTAGTAAACAAAGCACGAGCAGGCCTCCATGGCCAAGAGACAATATTTCATTAGCGCAAAAGGTGCCAGTGCCATGCTTACGCTGAGAGCTTTGGACTCGTTGAATCACCTGAATCAGGTTCAACTTCTCTTTGTGTGCGAAAGAAAGGCCTTTGGGCCCGCACGCAAGCAAATATCGATTGGCATAGGAAAGGGCAACGTAGCAGAGGATGGTTTCGATCCATCGACCTCTGGGTTATGGGCCCAGCACGCTTCCGCTGCGCCACTCTGCTCTTGTCGCTGACCAACCTCAACAACCACATGTGGATGTAGTTTGCCAGCGATTCCCACGGGGAGTGGGTCCATGTGGCAAAGTCACAATGTAGATGACTAGGCGTTTCCATTGATTTTCGACCAGCGAATCCCAAGTCAAGCGTGGGCGAGAGCTGGACTCTCCTAGACCAGCTGAGCGAGGGTGGTGGCAAGTGGCCCGGCGTGGAGCATTGGTGGTTCAGTGGTAGAATTCTCGCCTGCCACGCGGGAGGCCCGGGTTCGATTCCCGGCCAATGCAATTATGGGCTCTTTGTGTTTGCAGCGCTCTCCCCCAATTTCCAGCCCCGTGGAGTGCATCAAGGCACAAGGTGTTTCTTGTCGAGAATGTACTAGGCGGTGTGAGTGCTTTTTGAAACCAGCCTTCTCCCAATTACATCATTGAAACCCATGGGGCCATACCTCTGAAGGGGCTCAGTTGTCAAAGGTCGTAGAAGGGAAAAAAAAGGGGGGTGCAAACCTTCTACGCTAGGAAAGCGGGTGGCTCTCCTGGTGTCTAGCGGCCAGAGCAGGTTGTGGATTTCGCAAAACTGACTATATTTTACACATAGCCCAGGAGAGGACAGGGATCAGCCATAGCGCAAGCAACACACTTGAGCAAAGGGGGATTAGCTCAAGTGGCAGAGCGCTCGCTTTGCATGCGAGAGGTAGCGGGATCGATGCCCGCATTCTCCAAACGCAGCTTTCCTGGTTTCACGGGAGGCACCTTGCTTTTGTGTTTGATGTTGAAGCTTGGAACCGAGCGCCGTGAGCAACATGGGAAGCCGGAGTGCTCCTCATAACATGTGCCAAGGCATTGCCACGTTTTTGTGGTGGCATCTGTGGCTTCAGCCAAAGTCACGTAGGCAGTATTGGACAAAAGCAATCAATTAAAGAAAGCACGACCAGGCTTCCATGGCCAAGAGACAATATTCCATTAGGGGGAAAGGTGCCAGTGCCATGCTTACGCTGAGAGCTTTGGACTCGTTGAATCACCTGAATCAGGTTCAACTTCTCTTTGTGTGCGAAAGAAAGGCCTTTGGGCCCGCAAGCAAATATCGATTGGCATAGGAAAAGGCAACGTAGCAGAGGATGGTTTCGATCCATCGACCTCTGGGTTATGGGCCCAGCACGCTTCCGCTGCGCCACTCTGCTCTTGTCGCTGGCCATCCTCATGGATTTCGACAAGCGAATCCCAAGTCAAGCGTGGGCGAGAGCTGGACTCTCCTAGGCCAGCTGAGCGAGGGTGGTGGCGCCTGGCCCGGCGTGGAGCATTGGTGGTTCAGTGGTAGAATTCTCGCCTGCCACGCGGGAGGCCCGGGTTCGATTCCCGGCCAATGCAATTATGGGCTCTTGGTGTTTGTAGCTCTCTCCCCCAATTTCCAGCCCCATGGAATGCCTCAAGGCACAAGGTGTTTCTTGTCGAGAATGTATTAGGCGGTGTGAGTGCTTTTTGAAACCACCTTCTCCCAATGACCTCATTGAAACCCATGGGGCCATACTTCAGAAGGGGCTCAGTTGTCCAAGGTCTTGGGGGAGTGGCTCTCCTGGTGTCTAGCGGCCAGAGCAAGTTGTGGATTTAGCAAAACTGCCTATAGTTTACACATAGCCCAGGAGAGGACAGGGATCAGCCATAGCACAAGCAACAACCTCAATTAGCTCAAATGGTAGAGCGCTCGCTTAGCATGCGAGAGGTAGCGGGATCGATGCCCGCATTCTCCAAATGCAGCTTTCCTGATTTGCCAGGAGACACCTTGCTTTTGTGTTTGATGTTGAAGCTTGGAACCGAGCGCCGTGAGCAACATGGGAAGCCGGAGTCCTCCTCATAACGCGTGCCAAGGCGTTGCCACGTTTTTGTGGTGGCAACTGTGGCTTCAGCCAAAGTCACGTAGGCAGTGTTGGACAAAAGCAATCTAGTAAACAAAGCACGAGCAGGCCTCCATGGCCAAGAGACAATATTTCATTAGCGCAAAAGGTGCCAGTGCCATGCTTACGCTGAGAGCTTTGGACTCGTTGAATCACCTGAATCAGGTTCAACTTCTCTTTGTGTGCGAAAGAAAGGCCTTTGGGCCCGCACGCAAGCAAATATCGATTGGCATAGGAAAAGGCAACGTAGCAGAGGATGGTTTCGATCCATTGACCTCTGGGTTATGGGCCCAGCACGCTTCCGCTGCGCCACTCTGCTCTTGTCGCTGACCAACCTCAACAACCACATGTGGATGTAGTTTGCCAGCGATTCCCACGGGGAGTGGGTCCATGTGGCAAAGTCACAATGTAGACGACTAGGCGTTTCCATTGATTTTCGACCAGCGAATCCCAAGTCAAGCGTGGGCGAGAGCTGGACTCTCCTAGACCAGCTGAGCGAGGGTGGTGGCAAGTGGCCCGGCGTGGAGCATTGGTGGTTCAGTGGTAGAATTCTCGCCTGCCACGCGGGAGGCCCGGGTTCGATTCCCGGCCAATGCAATTATGGGCTCTTTGTGTTTGCAGCGCTCTCCCCCAATTTCCAGCCCCGTGGAGTGCATCAAGGCACAAGGTGTTTCTTGTCGAGAATGTACTAGGCGGTGTGAGTGCTTTTTGAAACCAGCCTTCTCCCAATTACATCATTGAAACCCATGGGGCCATACCTCTGAAGGGGCTCAGTTGTCAAAGGTCGTAGGAGGGAAAAAAAAGGGGGGTGCAAACCTTCTACGCTAGGAAAGCGGGTGGCTCTCCTGGTGTCTAGCGGCCAGAGCAGGTTGTGGATTTCGCAAAACTGACTATATTTTACACATAGCCCAGGAGAGGACAGGGATCAGCCATAGCGCAAGCAACACACTCGAGCAAAGGGGGATTAGCTCAAGTGGCAGAGCGCTCGCTTTGCATGCGAGAGGTAGCGGGATCGATGCCCGCATTCTCCAAACGCAGCTTTCCTGGTTTCACGGGAGGCACCTTGCTTTTGTGTTTGATGTTGAAGCTTGGAACCGAGCGCCGTGAGCAACATGGGAAGCCGGAGTGCTCCTCATAACATGTGCCAAGGCATTGCCACGTTTTTGTGGTGGCATCTGTGGCTTCAGCCAAAGTCACGTAGGCAGTATTGGACAAAAGCAATCAATTAAAGAAAGCACGACCAGGCTTCCATGGCCAAGAGACAATATTCCATTAGGGGGAAAGGTGCCAGTGCCATGCTTACGCTGAGAGCTTTGGACTCGTTGAATCACCTGAATCAGGTTCAACTTCTCTTTGTGTGCGAAAGAAAGGCCTTTGGGCCCGCAAGCAAATATCGATTGGCATAGGAAAAGGCAACGTAGCAGAGGATGGTTTCGATCCATCGACCTCTGGGTTATGGGCCCAGCACGCTTCCGCTGCGCCACTCTGCTCTTGTCGCTGACCATCCTCATGGATTTCGACAAGCGAATCCCAAGTCAAGCGTGGGCGAGAGCTGGACTCTCCTAGGCCAGCTGAGCGAGGGTGGTGGCGCCTGGCCCGGCGTGGAGCATTGGTGGTTCAGTGGTAGAATTCTCGCCTGCCACACGGGAGGCCCGGGTTCGATTCCCGGCCAATGCAATTATGGGCTCTTGGTGTTTGTAGCTCTCTCCCCCAATTTCCAGCCCCATGGAATGCCTCAAGGCACAAGGTGTTTCTTGTCGAGAATGTATTAGGCGGTGTGAGTGCTTTTTGAAACCACCTTCTCCCAATGACATCATTGAAACCCATGGGGCCATACTTCAGAAGGGGCTCAGTTGTCCAAGGTCTTGGGGGAGTGGCTCTCCTGGTGTCTAGCGGCCAGAGCAAGTTGTGGATTTAGCAAAACTACCTATAGTTTACACATAGCCCAGGAGAGGACAGGGATCAGCCATAGCACAAGCAACAACCTCAAGCAAAGGGGGATTAGCTCAAATGGTAGAGCGCTCGCTTAGCATGCGAGAGGTAGCGGGATCGATGCCCGCATTCTCCAAATGCAGCTTTCCTGATTTGCCAGGAGACACCTTGCTTTTGTGTTTGATGTTGAAGCTTGGAACCGAGCGCCGTGAGCAACATGGGAAGCCGGAGTCCTCCTCATAACGCGTGCCAAGGCGTTGCCACGTTTTTGTGGTGGCAACTGTGGCTTCAGCCAAAGTCACGTAGGCAGTGTTGGACAAAAGCAATCTAGTAAACAAAGCACGAGCAGGCCTCCATGGCCAAGAGACAATATTTCATTAGCGCAAAAGGTGCCAGTGCCATGCTTACGCTGAGAGCTTTGGACTCGTTGAATCACCTGAATCAGGTTCAACTTCTCTTTGTGTGCGAAAGAAAGGCCTTTGGGCCCGCACGCAAGCAAATATCGATTGGCATAGGAAAAGGCAACGTAGCAGAGGATGGTTTCGATCCATCGACCTCTGGGTTATGGGCCCAGCACGCTTCCGCTGCGCCACTCTGCTCTTGTCGCTGACCAACCTCAACAACCACATGTGGATGTAGTTTGCCAGCGATTCCCACGGGGAGTGGGTCCATGTGGCAAAGTCACAATGTAGACGACTAGGCGTTTCCATTGATTTTCGACCAGCGAATCCCAAGTCAAGCGTGGGCGAGAGCTGGACTCTCCTAGACCAGCTGAGCGAGGGTGGTGGCAAGTGGCCCGGCGTGGAGCATTGGTGGTTCAGTGGTAGAATTCTCGCCTGCCACGCGGGAGGCCCGGGTTCGATTCCCGGCCAATGCAATTATGGGCTCTTTGTGTTTGCAGCGCTCTCCCCCAATTTCCAGCCCCGTGGAGTGCATCAAGGCACAAGGTGTTTCTTGTCGAGAATGTACTAGGCGGTGTGAGTGCTTTTTGAAACCAGCCTTCTCCCAATTACATCATTGAAACCCATGGGGCCATACCTCTGAAGGGGCTCAGTTGTCAAAGGTCGTAGGAGGGAAAAAAAAGGGGGGTGCAAACCTTCTACGCTAGGAAAGCGGGTGGCTCTCCTGGTGTCTAGCGGCCAGAGCAGGTTGTGGATTTCGCAAAACTGACTATATTTTACACATAGCCCAGGAGAGGACAGGGATCAGCCATAGCGCAAGCAACACACTCGAGCAAAGGGGGATTAGCTCAAGTGGCAGAGCGCTCGCTTTGCATGCGAGAGGTAGCGGGATCGATGCCCGCATTCTCCAAACGCAGCTTTCCTGGTTTCACGGGAGGCACCTTGCTTTTGTGTTTGATGTTGAAGCTTGGAACCGAGCGCCGTGAGCAACATGGGAAGCCGGAGTGCTCCTCATAACATGTGCCAAGGCATTGCCACGTTTTTGTGGTGGCATCTGTGGCTTCAGCCAAAGTCACGTAGGCAGTATTGGACAAAAGCAATCAATTAAAGAAAGCACGACCAGGCTTCCATGGCCAAGAGACAATATTCCATTAGGGGGAAAGGTGCCAGTGCCATGCTTACGCTGAGAGCTTTGGACTCGTTGAATCACCTGAATCAGGTTCAACTTCTCTTTGTGTGCGAAAGAAAGGCCTTTGGGCCCGCAAGCAAATATCGATTGGCATAGGAAAAGGCAACGTAGCAGAGGATGGTTTCGATCCATCGACCTCTGGGTTATGGGCCCAGCACGCTTCCGCTGCGCCACTCTGCTCTTGTCGCTGACCATCCTCATGGATTTCGACAAGCGAATCCCAAGTCAAGCGTGGGCGAGAGCTGGACTCTCCTAGGCCAGCTGAGCGAGGGTGGTGGCGCCTGGCCCGGCGTGGAGCATTGGTGGTTCAGTGGTAGAATTCTCGCCTGCCACACGGGAGGCCCGGGTTCGATTCCCGGCCAATGCAATTATGGGCTCTTGGTGTTTGTAGCTCTCTCCCCCAATTTCCAGCCCCATGGAATGCCTCAAGGCACAAGGTGTTTCTTGTCGAGAATGTATTAGGCGGTGTGAGTGCTTTTTGAAACCACCTTCTCCCAATGACATCATTGAAACCCATGGGGCCATACTTCAGAAGGGGCTCAGTTGTCCAAGGTCTTGGGGGAGTGGCTCTCCTGGTGTCTAGCGGCCAGAGCAAGTTGTGGATTTAGCAAAACTACCTATAGTTTACACATAGCCCAGGAGAGGACAGGGATCAGCCATAGCACAAGCAACAACCTCAAGCAAAGGGGGATTAGCTCAAATGGTAGAGCGCTCGCTTAGCATGCGAGAGGTAGCGGGATCGATGCCCGCATTCTCCAAATGCAGCTTTCCTGATTTGCCAGGAGACACCTTGCTTTTGTGTTTGATGTTGAAGCTTGGAACCGAGCGCCGTGAGCAACATGGGAAGCCGGAGTCCTCCTCATAACGCGTGCCAAGGCGTTGCCACGTTTTTGTGGTGGCAACTGTGGCTTCAGCCAAAGTCACGTAGGCAGTGTTGGACAAAAGCAATCTAGTAAACAAAGCACGAGCAGGCCTCCATGGCCAAGAGACAATATTTCATTAGCGCAAAAGGTGCCAGTGCCATGCTTACGCTGAGAGCTTTGGACTCGTTGAATCACCTGAATCAGGTTCAACTTCTCTTTGTGTGCGAAAGAAAGGCCTTTGGGCCCGCACGCAAGCAAATATCGATTGGCATAGGAAAAGGCAACGTAGCAGAGGATGGTTTCGATCCATCGACCTCTGGGTTATGGGCCCAGCACGCTTCCGCTGCGCCACTCTGCTCTTGTCGCTGACCAACCTCAACAACCACATGTGGATGTAGTTTGCCAGCGATTCCCACGGGGAGTGGGTCCATGTGGCAAAGTCACAATGTAGACGACTAGGCGTTTCCATTGATTTTCGACCAGCGAATCCCAAGTCAAGCGTGGGCGAGAGCTGGACTCTCCTAGACCAGCTGAGCGAGGGTGGTGGCAAGTGGCCCGGCGTGGAGCATTGGTGGTTCAGTGGTAGAATTCTCGCCTGCCACGCGGGAGGCCCGGGTTCGATTCCCGGCCAATGCAATTATGGGCTCTTTGTGTTTGCAGCGCTCTCCCCCAATTTCCAGCCCCGTGGAGTGCATCAAGGCACAAGGTGTTTCTTGTCGAGAATGTACTAGGCGGTGTGAGTGCTTTTTGAAACCAGCCTTCTCCCAATTACATCATTGAAACCCATGGGGCCATACCTCTGAAGGGGCTCAGTTGTCAAAGGTCGTAGGAGGGAAAAAAAAGGGGGGTGCAAACCTTCTACGCTAGGAAAGCGGGTGGCTCTCCTGGTGTCTAGCGGCCAGAGCAGGTTGTGGATTTCGCAAAACTGACTATATTTTACACATAGCCCAGGAGAGGACAGGGATCAGCCATAGCGCAAGCAACACACTCGAGCAAAGGGGGATTAGCTCAAGTGGCAGAGCGCTCGCTTTGCATGCGAGAGGTAGCGGGATCGATGCCCGCATTCTCCAAACGCAGCTTTCCTGGTTTCACGGGAGGCACCTTGCTTTTGTGTTTGATGTTGAAGCTTGGAACCGAGCGCCGTGAGCAACATGGGAAGCCGGAGTGCTCCTCATAACATGTGCCAAGGCATTGCCACGTTTTTGTGGTGGCATCTGTGGCTTCAGCCAAAGTCACGTAGGCAGTATTGGACAAAAGCAATCAATTAAAGAAAGCACGACCAGGCTTCCATGGCCAAGAGACAATATTCCATTAGGGGGAAAGGTGCCAGTGCCATGCTTACGCTGAGAGCTTTGGACTCGTTGAATCACCTGAATCAGGTTCAACTTCTCTTTGTGTGCGAAAGAAAGGCCTTTGGGCCCGCAAGCAAATATCGATTGGCATAGGAAAAGGCAACGTAGCAGAGGATGGTTTCGATCCATCGACCTCTGGGTTATGGGCCCAGCACGCTTCCGCTGCGCCACTCTGCTCTTGTCGCTGACCATCCTCATGGATTTCGACAAGCGAATCCCAAGTCAAGCGTGGGCGAGAGCTGGACTCTCCTAGGCCAGCTGAGCGAGGGTGGTGGCGCCTGGCCCGGCGTGGAGCATTGGTGGTTCAGTGGTAGAATTCTCGCCTGCCACACGGGAGGCCCGGGTTCGATTCCCGGCCAATGCAATTATGGGCTCTTGGTGTTTGTAGCTCTCTCCCCCAATTTCCAGCCCCATGGAATGCCTCAAGGCACAAGGTGTTTCTTGTCGAGAATGTATTAGGCGGTGTGAGTGCTTTTTGAAACCACCTTCTCCCAATGACATCATTGAAACCCATGGGGCCATACTTCAGAAGGGGCTCAGTTGTCCAAGGTCTTGGGGGAGTGGCTCTCCTGGTGTCTAGCGGCCAGAGCAAGTTGTGGATTTAGCAAAACTACCTATAGTTTACACATAGCCCAGGAGAGGACAGGGATCAGCCATAGCACAAGCAACAACCTCAAGCAAAGGGGGATTAGCTCAAATGGTAGAGCGCTCGCTTAGCATGCGAGAGGTAGCGGGATCGATGCCCGCATTCTCCAAATGCAGCTTTCCTGATTTGCCAGGAGACACCTTGCTTTTGTGTTTGATGTTGAAGCTTGGAACCGAGCGCCGTGAGCAACATGGGAAGCCGGAGTCCTCCTCATAACGCGTGCCAAGGCGTTGCCACGTTTTTGTGGTGGCAACTGTGGCTTCAGCCAAAGTCACGTAGGCAGTGTTGGACAAAAGCAATCTAGTAAACAAAGCACGAGCAGGCCTCCATGGCCAAGAGACAATATTTCATTAGCGCAAAAGGTGCCAGTGCCATGCTTACGCTGAGAGCTTTGGACTCGTTGAATCACCTGAATCAGGTTCAACTTCTCTTTGTGTGCGAAAGAAAGGCCTTTGGGCCCGCACGCAAGCAAATATCGATTGGCATAGGAAAAGGCAACGTAGCAGAGGATGGTTTCGATCCATCGACCTCTGGGTTATGGGCCCAGCACGCTTCCGCTGCGCCACTCTGCTCTTGTCGCTGACCAACCTCAACAACCACATGTGGATGTAGTTTGCCAGCGATTCCCACGGGGAGTGGGTCCATGTGGCAAAGTCACAATGTAGACGACTAGGCGTTTCCATTGATTTTCGACCAGCGAATCCCAAGTCAAGCGTGGGCGAGAGCTGGACTCTCCTAGACCAGCTGAGCGAGGGTGGTGGCAAGTGGCCCGGCGTGGAGCATTGGTGGTTCAGTGGTAGAATTCTCGCCTGCCACGCGGGAGGCCCGGGTTCGATTCCCAGCCAATGCAATTATGGGCTCTTTGTGTTTGCAGCGCTCTCCCCCAATTTCCAGCCCCGTGGAGTGCATCAAGGCACAAGGTGTTTCTTGTCGAGAATGTACTAGGCGGTGTGAGTGCTTTTTGAAACCAGCCTTCTCCCAATTACATCATTGAAACCCATGGGGCCATACCTCTGAAGGGGCTCAGTTGTCAAAGGTCGTAGGAGGGAAAAAAAAGGGGGGTGCAAACCTTCTACGCTAGGAAAGCGGGTGGCTCTCCTGGTGTCTAGCGGCCAGAGCAGGTTGTGGATTTCGCAAAACTGACTATATTTTACACATAGCCCAGGAGAGGACAGGGATCAGCCATAGCGCAAGCAACACACTCGAGCAAAGGGGGATTAGCTCAAGTGGCAGAGCGCTCGCTTTGCATGCGAGAGGTAGCGGGATCGATGCCCGCATTCTCCAAACGCAGCTTTCCTGGTTTCACGGGAGGCACCTTGCTTTTGTGTTTGATGTTGAAGCTTGGAACCGAGCGCCGTGAGCAACATGGGAAGCCGGAGTGCTCCTCATAACATGTGCCAAGGCATTGCCACGTTTTTGTGGTGGCATCTGTGGCTTCAGCCAAAGTCACGTAGGCAGTATTGGACAAAAGCAATCAATTAAAGAAAGCACGACCAGGCTTCCATGGCCAAGAGACAATATTCCATTAGGGGGAAAGGTGCCAGTGCCATGCTTACGCTGAGAGCTTTGGACTCGTTGAATCACCTGAATCAGGTTCAACTTCTCTTTGTGTGCGAAAGAAAGGCCTTTGGGCCCGCAAGCAAATATCGATTGGCATAGGAAAAGGCAACGTAGCAGAGGATGGTTTCGATCCATCGACCTCTGGGTTATGGGCCCAGCACGCTTCCGCTGCGCCACTCTGCTCTTGTCGCTGACCATCCTCATGGATTTCGACAAGCGAATCCCAAGTCAAGCGTGGGCGAGAGCTGGACTCTCCTAGGCCAGCTGAGCGAGGGTGGTGGCGCCTGGCCTGGCGTGGAGCATTGGTGGTTCAGTGGTAGAATTCTTGCCTGCCACGCGGGAGGCCCGGGTTCGATTCCCGGCCAATGCAATTATGGGCTCTTGGTGTTTGTAGCTCTCTCCCCCAATTTCCAGCCCCATGGAATGCCTCAAGGCACAAGGTGTTTCTTGTCGAGAATGTATTAGGCGGTGTGAGTGCTTTTTGAAACCACCTTCTCCCAATGACATCATTGAAACCCATGGGGCCATACTTCAGAAGGGGCTCAGTTGTCCAAGGTCTTGGGGGAGTGGCTCTCCTGGTGTCTAGCGGCCAGAGCAAGTTGTGGATTTAGCAAAACTGCCTATAGTTTACACATAGCCCAGGAGAGGACAGGGATCAGCCATAGCACAAGCAAGAACCTCAAGCAAAGGGGGATTAGCTCAAATGGTAGAGCGCTCGCTTAGCATGCGAGAGGTAGCGGGATCGATGCCCGCATTCTCCAAATGCAGCTTTCCTGATTTGCCAGGAGACACCTTGCTTTTGTGTTTGATGTTGAAGCTTGGAACCGAGCGCCGTGAGCAACATGGGAAGCCGGAGTCCTCCTCATAACGCGTGCCAAGGCGTTGCCACGTTTTTGTGGTGGCAACTGTGGCTTCAGCCAAAGTCACGTAGGCAGTGTTGGACAAAAGCAATCTAGTAAACAAAGCACGAGCAGGCCTCCATGGCCAAGAGACAATATTTCATTAGCGCAAAAGGTGCCAGTGCCATGCTTACGCTGAGAGCTTTGGACTCGTTGAATCACCTGAATCAGGTTCAACTTCTCTTTGTGTGCGAAAGAAAGGCCTTTGGGCCCGCACGCAAGCAAATATCGATTGGCATAGGAAAGGGCAACGTAGCAGAGGATGGTTTCGATCCATCGACCTCTGGGTTATGGGCCCAGCACGCTTCCGCTGCGCCACTCTGCTCTTGTCGCTGACCAACCTCAACAACCACATGTGGATGTAGTTTGCCAGCGATTCCCACGGGGAGTGGGTCCATGTGGCAAAGTCACAATGTAGACGACTAGGCGTTTCCATTGATTTTCGACCAGCGAATCCCAAGTCAAGCGTGGGCGAGAGCTGGACTCTCCTAGACCAGCTGAGCGAGGGTGGTGGCAAGTGGCCCGGCGTGGAGCATTGGTGGTTCAGTGGTAGAATTCTCGCCTGCCACGCGGGAGGCCCGGGTTCGATTCCCGGCCAATGCAATTATGGGCTCTTTGTGTTTGCAGCGCTCTCCCCCAATTTCCAGCCCCGTGGAGTGCATCAAGGCACAAGGTGTTTCTTGTCGAGAATGTACTAGGCGGTGTGAGTGCTTTTTGAAACCAGCCTTCTCCCAATTACATCATTGAAACCCATGGGGCCATACCTCTGAAGGGGCTCAGTTGTCAAAGGTCGTAGGAGGGAAAAAAAAGGGGGGTGCAAACCTTCTACGCTAGGAAAGCGGGTGGCTCTCCTGGTGTCTAGCGGCCAGAGCAGGTTGTGGATTTCGCAAAACTGACTATATTTTACACATAGCCCAGGAGAGGACAGGGATCAGCCATAGCGCAAGCAACACACTCGAGCAAAGGGGGATTAGCTCAAGTGGCAGAGCGCTCGCTTTGCATGCGAGAGGTAGCGGGATCGATGCCCGCATTCTCCAAACGCAGCTTTCCTGGTTTCACGGGAGGCACCTTGCTTTTGTGTTTGATGTTGAAGCTTGGAACCGAGCGCCGTGAGCAACATGGGAAGCCGGAGTGCTCCTCATAACATGTGCCAAGGCATTGCCACGTTTTTGTGGTGGCATCTGTGGCTTCAGCCAAAGTCACGTAGGCAGTATTGGACAAAAGCAATCAATTAAAGAAAGCACGACCAGGCTTCCATGGCCAAGAGACAATATTCCATTAGGGGGAAAGGTGCCAGTGCCATGCTTACGCTGAGAGCTTTGGACTCGTTGAATCACCTGAATCAGGTTCAACTTCTCTTTGTGTGCGAAAGAAAGGCCTTTGGGCCCGCAAGCAAATATCGATTGGCATAGGAAAAGGCAACGTAGCAGAGGATGGTTTCGATCCATCGACCTCTGGGTTATGGGCCCAGCACGCTTCCGCTGCGCCACTCTGCTCTTGTCGCTGGCCATCCTCATGGATTTCGACAAGCGAATCCCAAGTCAAGCGTGGGCGAGAGCTGGACTCTCCTAGGCCAGCTGAGCGAGGGTGGTGGCGCCTGGCCCGGCGTGGAGCATTGGTGGTTCAGTGGTAGAATTCTCGCCTGCCACGCGGGAGGCCCGGGTTCGATTCCCGGCCAATGCAATTATGGGCTCTTGGTGTTTGTAGCTCTCTCCCCCAATTTCCAGCCCCATGGAATGCCTCAAGGCACAAGGTGTTTCTTGTCGAGAATGTATTAGGCGGTGTGAGTGCTTTTTGAAACCACCTTCTCCCAATGACATCATTGAAACCCATGGGGCCATACTTCAGAAGGGGCTCAGTTGTCCAAGGTCTTGGGGGAGTGGCTCTCCTGGTGTCTAGCGGCCAGAGCAAGTTGTGGATTTAGCAAAACTGCCTATAGTTTACACATAGCCCAGGAGAGGACAGGGATCAGCCATAGCACAAGCAACAACTTCAAGCAAAGGGGGATTAGCTCAAATGGTAGAGCGCTCGCTTAGCATGCGAGAGGTAGCGGGATCGATGCCCGCATTCTCCAAATGCAGCTTTCCTGATTTGCCAGGAGACACCTTGCTTTTGTGTTTGATGTTGAAGCTTGGAACCGAGCGCCGTGAGCAACATGGGAAGCCGGAGTCCTCCTCATAACGCGTGCCAAGGCGTTGCCACGTTTTTGTGGTGGCAACTGTGGCTTCAGCCAAAGTCACGTAGGCAGTGTTGGACAAAAGCAATCTAGTAAACAAAGCACGAGCAGGCCTCCATGGCCAAGAGACAATATTTCATTAGCGCAAAAGGTGCCAGTGCCATGCTTACGCTGAGAGCTTTGGACTCGTTGAATCACCTGAATCAGGTTCAACTTCTCTTTGTGTGCGAAAGAAAGGCCTTTGGGCCCGCACGCAAGCAAATATCGATTGGCATAGGAAAAGGCAACGTAGCAGAGGATGGTTTCGATCCATCGACCTCTGGGTTATGGGCCCAGCACGCTTCCGCTGCGCCACTCTGCTCTTGTCGCTGACCAACCTCAACAACCACATGTGGATGTAGTTTGCCAGCGATTCCCACGGGGAGTGGGTCCATGTGGCAAAGTCACAATGTAGACGACTAGGCGTTTCCATTGATTTTCGACCAGCGAATCCCAAGTCAAGCGTGGGCGAGAGCTGGACTCTCCTAGACCAGCTGAGCGAGGGTGGTGGCAAGTGGCCCGGCGTGGAGCATTGGTGGTTCAGTGGTAGAATTCTCGCCTGCCACGCGGGAGGCCCGGGTTCGATTCCCAGCCAATGCAATTATGGGCTCTTTGTGTTTGCAGCGCTCTCCCCCAATTTCCAGCCCCGTGGAGTGCATCAAGGCACAAGGTGTTTCTTGTCGAGAATGTACTAGGCGGTGTGAGTGCTTTTTGAAACCAGCCTTCTCCCAATTACATCATTGAAACCCATGGGGCCATACCTCTGAAGGGGCTCAGTTGTCAAAGGTCGTAGGAGGGAAAAAAAAGGGGGGTGCAAACCTTCTACGCTAGGAAAGCGGGTGGCTCTCCTGGTGTCTAGCGGCCAGAGCAGGTTGTGGATTTCGCAAAACTGACTATATTTTACACATAGCCCAGGAGAGGACAGGGATCAGCCATAGCGCAAGCAACACACTCGAGCAAAGGGGGATTAGCTCAAGTGGCAGAGCGCTCGCTTTGCATGCGAGAGGTAGCGGGATCGATGCCCGCATTCTCCAAACGCAGCTTTCCTGGTTTCACGGGAGGCACCTTGCTTTTGTGTTTGATGTTGAAGCTTGGAACCGAGCGCCGTGAGCAACATGGGAAGCCGGAGTGCTCCTCATAACATGTGCCAAGGCATTGCCACGTTTTTGTGGTGGCATCTGTGGCTTCAGCCAAAGTCACGTAGGCAGTATTGGACAAAAGCAATCAATTAAAGAAAGCACGACCAGGCTTCCATGGCCAAGAGACAATATTCCATTAGGGGGAAAGGTGCCAGTGCCATGCTTACGCTGAGAGCTTTGGACTCGTTGAATCACCTGAATCAGGTTCAACTTCTCTTTGTGTGCGAAAGAAAGGCCTTTGGGCCCGCAAGCAAATATCGATTGGCATAGGAAAAGGCAACGTAGCAGAGGATGGTTTCGATCCATCGACCTCTGGGTTATGGGCCCAGCACGCTTCCGCTGCGCCACTCTGCTCTTGTCGCTGACCATCCTCATGGATTTCGACAAGCGAATCCCAAGTCAAGCGTGGGCGAGAGCTGGACTCTCCTAGGCCAGCTGAGCGAGGGTGGTGGCGCCTGGCCTGGCGTGGAGCATTGGTGGTTCAGTGGTAGAATTCTTGCCTGCCACGCGGGAGGCCCGGGTTCGATTCCCGGCCAATGCAATTATGGGCTCTTGGTGTTTGTAGCTCTCTCCCCCAATTTCCAGCCCCATGGAATGCCTCAAGGCACAAGGTGTTTCTTGTCGAGAATGTATTAGGCGGTGTGAGTGCTTTTTGAAACCACCTTCTCCCAATGACATCATTGAAACCCATGGGGCCATACTTCAGAAGGGGCTCAGTTGTCCAAGGTCTTGGGGGAGTGGCTCTCCTGGTGTCTAGCGGCCAGAGCAAGTTGTGGATTTAGCAAAACTGCCTATAGTTTACACATAGCCCAGGAGAGGACAGGGATCAGCCATAGCACAAGCAAGAACCTCAAGCAAAGGGGGATTAGCTCAAATGGTAGAGCGCTCGCTGAGCATGCGAGAGGTAGCGGGATCGATGCCCGCATTCTCCAAATGCAGCTTTCCTGATTTGCCAGGAGACACCTTGCTTTTGTGTTTGATGTTGAAGCTTGGAACCGAGCGCCGTGAGCAACATGGGAAGCCGGAGTCCTCCTCATAACGCGTGCCAAGGCGTTGCCACGTTTTTGTGGTGGCAACTGTGGCTTCAGCCAAAGTCACGTAGGCAGTGTTGGACAAAAGCAATCTAGTAAACAAAGCACGAGCAGGCCTCCATGGCCAAGAGACAATATTTCATTAGCGCAAAAGGTGCCAGTGCCATGCTTACGCTGAGAGCTTTGGACTCGTTGAATCACCTGAATCAGGTTCAACTTCTCTTTGTGTGCGAAAGAAAGGCCTTTGGGCCCGCACGCAAGCAAATATCGATTGGCATAGGAAAGGGCAACGTAGCAGAGGATGGTTTCGATCCATCGACCTCTGGGTTATGGGCCCAGCACGCTTCCGCTGCGCCACTCTGCTCTTGTCGCTGACCAACCTCAACAACCACATGTGGATGTAGTTTGCCAGCGATTCCCACGGGGAGTGGGTCCATGTGGCAAAGTCACAATGTAGACGACTAGGCGTTTCCATTGATTTTCGACCAGCGAATCCCAAGTCAAGCGTGGGCGAGAGCTGGACTCTCCTAGACCAGCTGAGCGAGGGTGGTGGCAAGTGGCCCGGCGTGGAGCATTGGTGGTTCAGTGGTAGAATTCTCGCCTGCCACGCGGGAGGCCCGGGTTCGATTCCCGGCCAATGCAATTATGGGCTCTTTGTGTTTGCAGCGCTCTCCCCCAATTTCCAGCCCCGTGGAGTGCATCAAGGCACAAGGTGTTTCTTGTCGAGAATGTACTAGGCGGTGTGAGTGCTTTTTGAAACCAGCCTTCTCCCAATTACATCATTGAAACCCATGGGGCCATACCTCTGAAGGGGCTCAGTTGTCAAAGGTCGTAGGAGGGAAAAAAAAGGGGGGTGCAAACCTTCTACGCTAGGAAAGCGGGTGGCTCTCCTGGTGTCTAGCGGCCAGAGCAGGTTGTGGATTTCGCAAAACTGACTATATTTTACACATAGCCCAGGAGAGGACAGGGATCAGCCATAGCGCAAGCAACACACTCGAGCAAAGGGGGATTAGCTCAAGTGGCAGAGCGCTCGCTTTGCATGCGAGAGGTAGCGGGATCGATGCCCGCATTCTCCAAACGCAGCTTTCCTGGTTTCACGGGAGGCACCTTGCTTTTGTGTTTGATGTTGAAGCTTGGAACCGAGCGCCGTGAGCAACATGGGAAGCCGGAGTG
This sequence comes from Lithobates pipiens, assembly GCF_037356315.1. Lineage (NCBI taxonomy): Eukaryota > Metazoa > Chordata > Amphibia > Anura > Ranidae > Lithobates > Lithobates pipiens. Next base: position 579,956,052 of record NW_027507758.1, read on the forward strand.
CTCCTCATAACATGTGCCAAGGCATTGCCACGTTTTTGTGGTGGCATCTGTGGCTTCAGCCAAAGTCACGTAGGCAGTATTGGACAAAAGCAATCAATTAAAGAAAGCACGACCAGGCTTCCATGGCCAAGAGACAATATTCCATTAGGGGGAAAGGTGCCAGTGCCATGCTTACGCTGAGAGCTTTGGACTCGTTGAATCACCTGAATCAGGTTCAACTTCTCTTTGTGTGCGAAAGAAAGGCCTTTGGGCCCGCAAGCAAATATCGATTGGCATAGGAAAAGGCAACGTAGCAGAGGATGGTTTCGATCCATCGACCTCTGGGTTATGGGCCCAGCACGCTTCCGCTGCGCCACTCTGCTCTTGTCGCTGACCATCCTCATGGATTTCGACAAGCGAATCCCAAGTCAAGCGTGGGCGAGAGCTGGACTCTCCTAGGCCAGCTGAGCGAGGGTGGTGGCGCCTGGCCTGGCGTGGAGCATTGGTGGTTCAGTGGTAGAATTCTTGCCTGCCACGCGGGAGGCCCGGGTTCGATTCCCGGCCAATGCAATTATGGGCTCTTGGTGTTTGTAGCTCTCTCCCCCAATTTCCAGCCCCATGGAATGCCTCAAGGCACAAGGTGTTTCTTGTCGAGAATGTATTAGGCGGTGTGAGTGCTTTTTGAAACCACCTTCTCCCAATGACATCATTGAAACCCATGGGGCCATACTTCAGAAGGGGCTCAGTTGTCCAAGGTCTTGGGGGAGTGGCTCTCCTGGTGTCTAGCGGCCAGAGCAAGTTGTGGATTTAGCAAAACTGCCTATAGTTTACACATAGCCCAGGAGAGGACAGGGATCAGCCATAGCACAAGCAACAACCTCAAGCAAAGGGGGATTAGCTCAAATGGTAGAGCGCTCGCTTAGCATGCGAGAGGTAGCGGGATCGATGCCCGCATTCTCCAAATGCAGCTTTCCTGATTTGCCAGGAGACACCTTGCTTTTGTGTTTGATGTTGAAGCTTGGAACCGAGCGCCGTGAGCAACATGGGAAGCCGGAGTCCTCCTCATAACGCGTGCCAAGGCGTTGCCACGTTTTTGTGGTGGCAACTGTGGCTTCAGCCAAAGTCACGTAGGCAGTGTTGGACAAAAGCAATCTAGTAAACAAAGCACGAGCAGGCCTCCATGGCCAAGAGACAATATTTCATTAGCGCAAAAGGTGCCAGTGCCATGCTTACGCTGAGAGCTTTGGACTCGTTGAATCACCTGAATCAGGTTCAACTTCTCTTTGTGTGCGAAAGAAAGGCCTTTGGGCCCGCACGCAAGCAAATATCGATTGGCATAGGAAAGGGCAACGTAGCAGAGGATGGTTTCGATCCATCGACCTCTGGGTTATGGGCCCAGCACGCTTCCGCTGCGCCACTCTGCTCTTGTCGCTGACCAACCTCAACAACCACATGTGGATGTAGTTTGCCAGCGATTCCCACGGGGAGTGGGTCCATGTGGCAAAGTCACAATGTAGACGACTAGGCGTTTCCATTGATTTTCGACCAGCGAATCCCAAGTCAAGCGTGGGCGAGAGCTGGACTCTCCTAGACCAGCTGAGCGAGGGTGGTGGCAAGTGGCCCGGCGTGGAGCATTGGTGGTTCAGTGGTAGAATTCTCGCCTGCCACGCGGGAGGCCCGGGTTCGATTCCCGGCCAATGCAATTATGGGCTCTTTGTGTTTGCAGCGCTCTCCCCCAATTTCCAGCCCCGTGGAGTGCATCAAGGCACAAGGTGTTTCTTGTCGAGAATGTACTAGGCGGTGTGAGTGCTTTTTGAAACCAGCCTTCTCCCAATTACATCATTGAAACCCATGGGGCCATACCTCTGAAGGGGCTCAGTTGTCAAAGGTCGTAGGAGGGAAAAAAAAGGGGGGTGCAAACCTTCTACGCTAGGAAAGCGGGTGGCTCTCCTGGTGTCTAGCGGCCAGAGCAGGTTGTGGATTTCGCAAAACTGACTATATTTTACACATAGCCCAGGAGAGGACAGGGATCAGCCATAGCGCAAGCAACACACTCGAGCAAAGGGGGATTAGCTCAAGTGGCAGAGCGCTCGCTTTGCATGCGAGAGGTAGCGGGATCGATGCCCGCATTCTCCAAACGCAGCTTTCCTGGTTTCACGGGAGGCACCTTGCTTTTGTGTTTGATGTTGAAGCTTGGAACCGAGCGCCGTGAGCAACATGGGAAGCCGGAGTGCTCCTCATAACATGTGCCAAGGCATTGCCACGTTTTTGTGGTGGCATCTGTGGCTTCAGCCAAAGTCACGTAGGCAGTATTGGACAAAAGCAATCAATTAAAGAAAGCACGACCAGGCTTCCATGGCCAAGAGACAATATTCCATTAGGGGGAAAGGTGCCAGTGCCATGCTTACGCTGAGAGCTTTGGACTCGTTGAATCACCTGAATCAGGTTCAACTTCTCTTTGTGTGCGAAAGAAAGGCCTTTGGGCCCGCAAGCAAATATCGATTGGCATAGGAAAAGGCAACGTAGCAGAGGATGGTTTCGATCCATCGACCTCTGGGTTATGGGCCCAGCACGCTTCCGCTGCGCCACTCTGCTCTTGTCGCTGGCCATCCTCATGGATTTCGACAAGCGAATCCCAAGTCAAGCGTGGGCGAGAGCTGGACTCTCCTAGGCCAGCTGAGCGAGGGTGGTGGCGCCTGGCCCGGCGTGGAGCATTGGTGGTTCAGTGGTAGAATTCTCGCCTGCCACGCGGGAGGCCCGGGTTCGATTCCCGGCCAATGCAATTATGGGCTCTTGGTGTTTGTAGCTCTCTCCCCCAATTTCCAGCCCCATGGAATGCCTCAAGGCACAAGGTGTTTCTTGTCGAGAATGTATTAGGCGGTGTGAGTGCTTTTTGAAACCACCTTCTCCCAATGACATCATTGAAACCCATGGGGCCATACTTCAGAAGGGGCTCAGTTGTCCAAGGTCTTGGGGGAGTGGCTCTCCTGGTGTCTAGCGGCCAGAGCAAGTTGTGGATTTAGCAAAACTGCCTATAGTTTACACATAGCCCAGGAGAGGACAGGGATCAGCCATAGCACAAGCAACAACCTCAAGCAAAGGGGGATTAGCTCAAATGGTAGAGCGCTCGCTTAGCATGCGAGAGGTAGCGGGATCGATGCCCGCATTCTCCAAATGCAGCTTTCCTGATTTGCCAGGAGACACCTTGCTTTTGTGTTTGATGTTGAAGCTTGGAACCGAGCGCCGTGAGCAACATGGGAAGCCGGAGTCCTCCTCATAACGCGTGCCAAGGCGTTGCCACGTTTTTGTGGTGGCAACTGTGGCTTCAGCCAAAGTCACGTAGGCAGTGTTGGACAAAAGCAATCTAGTAAACAAAGCACGAGCAGGCCTCCATGGCCAAGAGACAATATTTCATTAGCGCAAAAGGTGCCAGTGCCATGCTTACGCTGAGAGCTTTGGACTCGTTGAATCACCTGAATCAGGTTCAACTTCTCTTTGTGTGCGAAAGAAAGGCCTTTGGGCCCGCACGCAAGCAAATATCGATTGGCATAGAAAAAGGCAACGTAGCAGAGGATGGTTTCGATCCATCGACCTCTGGGTTATGGGCCCAGCACGCTTCCGCTGCGCCACTCTGCTCTTGTCGCTGACCAACCTCAACAACCACATGTGGATGTAGTTTGCCAGCGATTCCCACGGGGAGTGGGTCCATGTGGCAAAGTCACAATGTAGACGACTAGGCGTTTCCATTGATTTTCGACCAGCGAATCCCAAGTCAAGCGTGGGCGAGAGCTGGACTCTCCTAGACCAGCTGAGCGAGGGTGGTGGCAAGTGGCCCGGCGTGGAGCATTGGTGGTTCAGTGGTAGAATTCTCGCCTGCCACGCGGGAGGCCCGGGTTCGATTCCCGGCCAATGCAATTATGGGCTCTTTGTGTTTGCAGCGCTCTCCCCCAATTTCCAGCCCCGTGGAGTGCATCAAGGCACAAGGTGTTTCTTGTCGAGAATGTACTAGGCGGTGTGAGTGCTTTTTGAAACCAGCCTTCTCCCAATTACATCATTGAAACCCATGGGGCCATACCTCTGAAGGGGCTCAGTTGTCAAAGGTCGTAGGAGGGAAAAAAAAGGGGGGTGCAAACCTTCTACGCTAGGAAAGCGGGTGGCTCTCCTGGTGTCTAGCGGCCAGAGCAGGTTGTGGATTTCGCAAAACTGACTATATTTTACACATAGCCCAGGAGAGGACAGGGATCAGCCATAGCGCAAGCAACACACTCGAGCAAAGGGGGATTAGCTCAAGTGGCAGAGCGCTCGCTTTGCATGCGAGAGGTAGCGGGATCGATGCCCGCATTCTCCAAACGCAGCTTTCCTGGTTTCACGGGAGGCACCTTGCTTTTGTGTTTGATGTTGAAGCTTGGAACCGAGCGCCGTGAGCAACATGGGAAGCCGGAGTGCTCCTCATAACATGTGCCAAGGCATTGCCACGTTTTTGTGGTGGCATCTGTGGCTTCAGCCAAAGTCACGTAGGCAGTATTGGACAAAAGCAATCAATTAAAGAAAGCACGACCAGGCTTCCATGGCCAAGAGACAATATTCCATTAGGGGGAAAGGTGCCAGTGCCATGCTTACGCTGAGAGCTTTGGACTCGTTGAATCACCTGAATCAGGTTCAACTTCTCTTTGTGTGCGAAAGAAAGGCCTTTGGGCCCGCAAGCAAATATCGATTGGCATAGGAAAAGGCAACGTAGCAGAGGATGGTTTCGATCCATCGACCTCTGGGTTATGGGCCCAGCACGCTTCCGCTGCGCCACTCTGCTCTTGTCGCTGACCATCCTCATGGATTTCGACAAGCGAATCCCAAGTCAAGCGTGGGCGAGAGCTGGACTCTCCTAGGCCAGCTGAGCGAGGGTGGTGGCGCCTGGCCCGGCGTGGAGCATTGGTGGTTCAGTGGTAGAATTCTTGCCTGCCACGCGGGAGGCCCGGGTTCGATTCCCGGCCAATGCAATTATGGGCTCTTGGTGTTTGTAGCTCTCTCCCCCAATTTCCAGCCCCATGGAATGCCTCAAGGCACAAGGTGTTTCTTGTCGAGAATGTATTAGGCGGTGTGAGTGCTTTTTGAAACCACCTTCTCCCAATGACATCATTGAAACCCATGGGGCCATACTTCAGAAGGGGCTCAGTTGTCCAAGGTCTTGGGGGAGTGGCTCTCCTGGTGTCTAGCGGCCAGAGCAAGTTGTGGATTTAGCAAAACTGCCTATAGTTTACACATAGCCCAGGAGAGGACAGGGATCAGCCATAGCACAAGCAACAACCTCAAGCAAAGGGGGATTAGCTCAAATGGTAGAGCGCTCGCTTAGCATGCGAGAGGTAGCGGGATCGATGCCCGCATTCTCCAAATGCAGCTTTCCTGATTTGCCAGGAGACACCTTGCTTTTGTGTTTGATGTTGAAGCTTGGAACCGAGCGCCGTGAGCAACATGGGAAGCCGGAGTCCTCCTCATAACGCGTGCCAAGGCGTTGCCACGTTTTTGTGGTGGCAACTGTGGCTTCAGCCAAAGTCACGTAGGCAGTGTTGGACAAAAGCAATCTAGTAAACAAAGCACGAGCAGGCCTCCATGGCCAAGAGACAATATTTCATTAGCGCAAAAGGTGCCAGTGCCATGCTTACGCTGAGAGCTTTGGACTCGTTGAATCACCTGAATCAGGTTCAACTTCTCTTTGTGTGCGAAAGAAAGGCCTTTGGGCCCGCAAGCAAATATCGATTGGCATAGGAAAAGGCAACGTAGCAGAGGATGGTTTCGATCCATCGACCTCTGGGTTATGGGCCCAGCACGCTTCCGCTGCGCCACTCTGCTCTTGTCGCTGACCATCCTCATGGATTTCGACAAGCGAATCCCAAGTCAAGCGTGGGCGAGAGCTGGACTCTCCTAGGCCAGCTGAGCGAGGGTGGTGGCGCCTGGCCCGGCGTGGAGCATTGGTGGTTCAGTGGTAGAATTCTTGCCTGCCACGCGGGAGGCCCGGGTTCGATTCCCGGCCAATGCAATTATGGGCTCTTGGTGTTTGTAGCTCTCTCCCCCAATTTCCAGCCCCATGGAATGCCTCAAGGCACAAGGTGTTTCTTGTCGAGAATGTATTAGGCGGTGTGAGTGCTTTTTGAAACCACCTTCTCCCAATGACATCATTGAAACCCATGGGGCCATACTTCAGAAGGGGCTCAGTTGTCCAAGGTCTTGGGGGAGTGGCTCTCCTGGTGTCTAGCGGCCAGAGCAAGTTGTGGATTTAGCAAAACTGCCTATAGTTTACACATAGCCCAGGAGAGGACAGGGATCAGCCATAGCACAAGCAACAACCTCAAGCAAAGGGGGATTAGCTCAAATGGTAGAGCGCTCGCTTAGCATGCGAGAGGTAGCGGGATCGATGCCCGCATTCTCCAAATGCAGCTTTCCTGATTTGCCAGGAGACACCTTGCTTTTGTGTTTGATGTTGAAGCTTGGAACCGAGCGCCGTGAGCAACATGGGAAGCCGGAGTCCTCCTCATAACGCGTGCCAAGGCGTTGCCACGTTTTTGTGGTGGCAACTGTGGCTTCAGCCAAAGTCACGTAGGCAGTGTTGGACAAAAGCAATCTAGTAAACAAAGCACGAGCAGGCCTCCATGGCCAAGAGACAATATTTCATTAGCGCAAAAGGTGCCAGTGCCATGCTTACGCTGAGAGCTTTGGACTCGTTGAATCACCTGAATCAGGTTCAACTTCTCTTTGTGTGCGAAAGAAAGGCCTTTGGGCCCGCACGCAAGCAAATATCGATTGGCATAGGAAAGGGCAACGTAGCAGAGGATGGTTTCGATCCATCGACCTCTGGGTTATGGGCCCAGCACGCTTCCGCTGCGCCACTCTGCTCTTGTCGCTGACCAACCTCAACAACCACATGTGGATGTAGTTTGCCAGCGATTCCCACGGGGAGTGGGTCCATGTGGCAAAGTCACAATGTAGACGACTAGGCGTTTCCATTGATTTTCGACCAGCGAATCCCAAGTCAAGCGTGGGCGAGAGCTGGACTCTCCTAGACCAGCTGAGCGAGGGTGGTGGCAAGTGGCCCGGCGTGGAGCATTGGTGGTTCAGTGGTAGAATTCTCGCCTGCCACGCGGGAGGCCCGGGTTCGATTCCCGGCCAATGCAATTATGGGCTCTTTGTGTTTGCAGCGCTCTCCCCCAATTTCCAGCCCCGTGGAGTGCATCAAGGCACAAGGTGTTTCTTGTCGAGAATGTACTAGGCGGTGTGAGTGCTTTTTGAAACCAGCCTTCTCCCAATTACATCATTGAAACCCATGGGGCCATACCTCTGAAGGGGCTCAGTTGTCAAAGGTCGTAGGAGGGAAAAAAAAGGGGGGTGCAAACCTTCTACGCTAGGAAAGCGGGTGGCTCTCCTGGTGTCTAGCGGCCAGAGCAGGTTGTGGATTTCGCAAAACTGACTATATTTTACACATAGCCCAGGAGAGGACAGGGATCAGCCATAGCGCAAGCAACACACTCGAGCAAAGGGGGATTAGCTCAAGTGGCAGAGCGCTCGCTTTGCATGCGAGAGGTAGCGGGATCGATGCCCGCATTCTCCAAACGCAGCTTTCCTGGTTTCACGGGAGGCACCTTGCTTTTGTGTTTGATGTTGAAGCTTGGAACCGAGCGCCGTGAGCAACATGGGAAGCCGGAGTGCTCCTCATAACATGTGCCAAGGCATTGCCACGTTTTTGTGGTGGCATCTGTGGCTTCAGCCAAAGTCACGTAGGCAGTATTGGACAAAAGCAATCAATTAAAGAAAGCACGACCAGGCTTCCATGGCCAAGAGACAATATTCCATTAGGGGGAAAGGTGCCAGTGCCATGCTTACGCTGAGAGCTTTGGACTCGTTGAATCACCTGAATCAGGTTCAACTTCTCTTTGTGTGCGAAAGAAAGGCCTTTGGGCCCGCAAGCAAATATCGATTGGCATAGGAAAAGGCAACGTAGCAGAGGATGGTTTCGATCCATCGACCTCTGGGTTATGGGCCCAGCACGCTTCCGCTGCGCCACTCTGCTCTTGTCGCTGGCCATCCTCATGGATTTCGACAAGCGAATCCCAAGTCAAGCGTGGGCGAGAGCTGGACTCTCCTAGGCCAGCTGAGCGAGGGTGGTGGCGCCTGGCCCGGCGTGGAGCATTGGTGGTTCAGTGGTAGAATTCTCGCCTGCCACGCGGGAGGCCCGGGTTCGATTCCCGGCCAATGCAATTATGGGCTCTTGGTGTTTGTAGCTCTCTCCCCCAATTTCCAGCCCCATGGAATGCCTCAAGGCACAAGGTGTTTCTTGTCGAGAATGTATTAGGCGGTGTGAGTGCTTTTTGAAACCACCTTCTCCCAATGACATCATTGAAACCCATGGGGCCATACTTCAGAAGGGGCTCAGTTGTCCAAGGTCTTGGGGGAGTGGCTCTCCTGGTGTCTAGCGGCCAGAGCAAGTTGTGGATTTAGCAAAACTGCCTATAGTTTACACATAGCCCAGGAGAGGACAGGGATCAGCCATAGCACAAGCAACAACCTCAAGCAAAGGGGGATTAGCTCAAATGGTAGAGCATGCATGCGAGAGGTAGCGGGATCGATCCCCGCATTCTCCAAATGCAGCTTTCCTGATTTGCCAGGAGACACCTTGCTTTTGTGTTTGATGTTGAAGCTTGGAACCGAGCGCCGTGAGCAACATGGGAAGCCGGAGTCCTCCTCATAACGCGTGCCAAGGCGTTGCCACGTTTTTGTGGTGGCAACTGTGGCTTCAGCCAAAGTCACGTAGGCAGTGTTGGACAAAAGCAATCTAGTAAACAAAGCACGAGCAGGCCTCCATGGCCAAGAGACAATATTTCATTAGCGCAAAAGGTGCCAGTGCCATGCTTACGCTGAGAGCTTTGGACTCGTTGAATCACCTGAATCAGGTTCAACTTCTCTTTGTGTGCGAAAGAAAGGCCTTTGGGCCCGCACGCAAGCAAATATCGATTGGCATAGGAAAAGGCAACGTAGCAGAGGATGGTTTCGATCCATCGACCTCTGGGTTATGGGCCCAGCACGCTTCCGCTGTGCCACTCTGCTCTTGTCGCTGACCAACCTCAACAACCACATGTGGATGTAGTTTGCCAGCGATTCCCACGGGGAGTGGGTCCATGTGGCAAAGTCACAATGTAGACGACTAGGCGTTTCCATTGATTTTCGACCAGCGAATCCCAAGTCAAGCGTGGGCGAGAGCTGGACTCTCCTAGACCAGCTGAGCGAGGGTGGTGGCAAGTAGCCCGGCGTGGAGCATTGGTGGTTCAGTGGTAGAATTCTCGCCTGCCACGCGGGAGGCCCGGGTTCGATTCCCGGCCAATGCAATTATGGGCTCTTTGTGTTTGCAGCGCTCTCCCCCAATTTCCAGCCCCGTGGAGTGCATCAAGGCACAAGGTGTTTCTTGTCGAGAATGTACTAGGCGGTGTGAGTGCTTTTTGAAACCAGCCTTCTCCCAATTACATCATTGAAACCCATGGGGCCATACCTCTGAAGGGGCTCAGTTGTCAAAGGTCGTAGGAGGGAAAAAAAAGGGGGGTGCAAACCTTCTACGCTAGGAAAGCGGTGGCTCTCCTGGTGTCTAGCGGCCAGAGCAGGTTGTGGATTTCGCAAAACTGACTATATTTTACACATAGCCCAGGAGAGGACAGGGATCAGCCATAGCGCAAGCAACACACTCGAGCAAAGGGGGATTAGCTCAAGTGGCAGAGCGCTCGCTTTGCATGCGAGAGGTAGCGGGATCGATGCCCGCATTCTCCAAACGCAGCTTTCCTGGTTTCAAGGGAGGCACCTTGCTTTTGTGTTTGATGTTGAAGCTTGGAACCGAGCGCCGTGAGCAACATGGGAAGCCGGAGTGCTCCTCATAACATGTGCCAAGGCATTGCCACGTTTTTGTGGTGGCATCTGTGGCTTCAGCCAAAGTCACGTAGGCAGTATTGGACAAAAGCAATCAATTAAAGAAAGCACGACCAGGCTTCCATGGCCAAGAGACAATATTCCATTAGGGGGAAAGGTGCCAGTGCCATGCTTACGCTGAGAGCTTTGGACTCGTTGAATCACCTGAATCAGGTTCAACTTCTCTTTGTGTGCGAAAGAAAGGCCTTTGGGCCCGCAAGCAAATATCGATTGGCATAGGAAAAGGCAACGTAGCAGAGGATGGTTTCGATCCATCGACCTCTGGGTTATGGGCCCAGCACGCTTCCGCTGCGCCACTCTGCTCTTGTCGCTGACCATCCTCATGGATTTCGACAAGCGAATCCCAAGTCAAGCGTGGGCGAGAGCTGGACTCTCCTAGGCCAGCTGAGCGAGGGTGGTGGCGCCTGGCCCGGCGTGGAGCATTGGTGGTTCAGTGGTAGAATTCTCGCCTGCCACGCGGGAGGCCCGGGTTCGATTCCCGGCCAATGCAATTATGGGCTCTTGGTGTTTGTAGCTCTCTCCCCCAATTTCCAGCCCCATGGAATGCCTCAAGGCACAAGGTGTTTCTTGTCGAGAATGTATTAGGCGGTGTGAGTGCTTTTTGAAACCACCTTCTCCCAATGACATCATTGAAACCCATGGGGCCATACTTCAGAAGGGGCTCAGTTGTCCAAGGTCTTGGGGGAGTGGCTCTCCTGGTGTCTAGCGGCCAGAGCAAGTTGTGGATTTAGCAAAACTGCCTATAGTTTACACATAGCCCAGGAGAGGACAGGGATCAGCCATAGCACAAGCAACAACCTCAAGCAAAGGGGGATTAGCTCAAATGGTAGAGCGCTCGCTTAGCATGCGAGAGGTAGCGGGATCGATGCCCGCATTCTCCAAATGCAGCTTTCCTGATTTGCCAGGAGACACCTTGCTTTTGTGTTTGATGTTGAAGCTTGGAACCGAGCGCCGTGAGCAACATGGGAAGCCGGAGTCCTCCTCATAACGCGTGCCAAGGCGTTGCCACGTTTTTGTGGTGGCAACTGTGGCTTCAGCCAAAGTCACGTAGGCAGTGTTGGACAAAAGCAATCTAGTAAACAAAGCACGAGCAGGCCTCCATGGCCAAGAGACAATATTTCATTAGCGCAAAAGGTGCCAGTGCCATGCTTACGCTGAGAGCTTTGGACTCGTTGAATCACCTGAATCAGGTTCAACTTCTCTTTGTGTGCGAAAGAAAGGCCTTTGGGCCCGCACGCAAGCAAATATCGATTGGCATAGGAAAGGGCAACGTAGCAGAGGATGGTTTCAATCCATCGACCTCTGGGTTATGGGCCCAGCACGCTTCCGCTGCGCCACTCTGCTCTTGTCGCTGACCAACCTCAACAACCACATGTGGATGTAGTTTGCCAGCGATTCCCACGGGGAGTGGGTCCATGTGGCAAAGTCACAATGTAGACGACTAGGCGTTTCCATTGATTTTCGACCAGCGAATCCCAAGTCAAGCGTGGGCGAGAGCTGGACTCTCCTAGACCAGCTGAGCGAGGGTGGTGGCAAGTGGCCCGGCGTGGAGCATTGGTGGTTCAGTTGTAGAATTCTCGCCTGCCACGCGGGAGGCCCGGGTTCGATTCCCGGCCAATGCAATTATGGGCTCTTTGTGTTTGCAGCGCTCTCCCCCAATTTCCAGCCCCGTGGAGTGCATCAAGGCACAAGGTGTTTCTTGTCGAGAATGTACTAGGCGGTGTGAGTGCTTTTTGAAACCAGCCTTCTCCCAATTACATCATTGAAACCCATGGGGCCATACCTCTGAAGGGGCTCAGTTGTCAAAGGTCGTAGGAGGGAAAAAAAAGGGGGGTGCAAACCTTCTACGCTAGGAAAGCGGGTGGCTCTCCTGGTGTCTAGCGGCCAGAGCAGGTTGTGGATTTCGCAAAACTGACTATATTTTACACATAGCCCAGGAGAGGACAGGGATCAGCCATAGCGCAAGCAACACACTCGAGCAAAGGGGGATTAGCTCAAGTGGCAGAGCGCTCGCTTTGCATGCGAGAGGTAGCGGGATCGATGCCCGCATTCTCCAAACGCAGCTTTCCTGGTTTCACGGGAGGCACCTTGCTTTTGTGTTTGATGTTGAAGCTTGGAACCGAGCGCCGTGAGCAACATGGGAAGCCGGAGTGCTCCTCATAACATGTGCCAAGGCATTGCCACGTTTTTGTGGTGGCATCTGTGGCTTCAGCCAAAGTCACGTAGGCAGTATTGGACAAAAGCAATCAATTAAAGAAAGCACGACCAGGCTTCCATGGCCAAGAGACAATATTCCATTAGGGGGAAAGGTGCCAGTGCCATGCTTACGCTGAGAGCTTTGGACTCGTTGAATCACCTGAATCAGGTTCAACTTCTCTTTGTGTGCGAAAGAAAGGCCTTTGGGCCCGCAAGCAAATATCGATTGGCATAGGAAAAGGCAACGTAGCAGAGGATGGTTTCGATCCATCGACCTCTGGGTTATGGGCCCAGCACGCTTCCGCTGCGCCACTCTGCTCTTGTCGCTGGCCATCCTCATGGATTTCGACAAGCGAATCCCAAGTCAAGCGTGGGCGAGAGCTGGACTCTCCTAGGCCAGCTGAGCGAGGGTGGTGGCGCCTGGCCCGGCGTGGAGCATTGGTGGTTCAGTGGTAGAATTCTCGCCTGCCACGCGGGAGGCCCGGGTTCAATTCCCGGCCAATGCAATTTTGGGCTCTTGGTGTTTGTAGCTCTCTCCCCCAATTTCCAGCCCCATGGAATGCCTCAAGGCACAAGGTGTTTCTTGTCGAGAATGTATTAGGCGGTGTGAGTGCTTTTTGAAACCACCTTCTCCCAATGACATCATTGAAACCCATGGGGCCATACTTCAGAAGGGGCTCAGTTGTCCAAGGTCTTGGGGGAGTGGCTCTCCTGGTGTCTAGCGGCCAGAGCAAGTTGTGGATTTAGCAAAACTGCCTATAGTTTACACATAGCCCAGGAGAGGACAGGGATCAGCCATAGCACAAGCAACAACCTCAAGCAAAGGGGGATTAGCTCAAATGGTAGAGCGCTCGCTTAGCATGCGAGAGGTAGCGGGATCGATGCCCGCATTCTCCAAACGCAGCTTTCCTGGTTTCACGGGAGGCACCTTGCTTTTGTGTTTGATGTTGAAGCTTGGAACCGAGCGCCGTGAGCAACATGGGAAGCCGGAGTGCTCCTCATAACATGTGCCAAGGCATTGCCACGTTTTTGTGGTGGCATCTGTGGCTTCAGCCAAAGTCACGTAGGCAGTATTGGACAAAAGCAATCAATTAAAGAAAGCACGACCAGGCTTCCATGGCCAAGAGACAATATTCCATTAGGGGGAAAGGTGCCAGTGCCATGCTTACGCTGAGAGCTTTGGACTCGTTGAATCACCTGAATCAGGTTCAACTTCTCTTTGTGTGCGAAAGAAAGGCCTTTGGGCCCGCAAGCAAATATCGATTGGCATAGGAAAAGGCAACGTAGCAGAGGATGGTTTCGATCCATCGACCTCTGGGTTATGGGCCCAGCACGCTTCCGCTGCGCCACTCTGCTCTTGTCGCTGGCCATCCTCATGGATTTCGACAAGCGAATCCCAAGTCAAGCGTGGGCGAGAGCTGGACTCTCCTAGGCCAGCTGAGCGAGGGTGGTGGCGCCTGGCCCGGCGTGGAGCATTGGTGGTTCAGTGGTAGAATTCTCGCCTGCCACGCGGGAGGCCCGGGTTCGATTCCCGGCCAATGCAATTTTGGGCTCTTGGTGTTTGTAGCTCTCTCCCCCAATTTCCAGCCCCATGGAATGCCTCAAGGCACAAGGTGTTTCTTGTCGAGAATGTATTAGGCGGTGTGAGTGCTTTTTGAAACCACCTTCTCCCAATGACATCATTGAAACCCATGGGGCCATACTTCAGAAGGGGCTCAGTTGTCCAAGGTCTTGGGGGAGTGGCTCTCCTGGTGTCTAGCGGCCAGAGCAAGTTGTGGATTTAGCAAAACTGCCTATAGTTTACACATAGCCCAGGAGAGGACAGGGATCAGCCATAGCACAAGCAACAACCTCAAGCAAAGGGGGATTAGCTCAAATGGTAGAGCGCTCGCTTAGCATGCGAGAGGTAGCGGGATCGATGCCCGCATTCTCCAAATGCAGCTTTCCTGATTTGCCAGGAGACACCTTGCTTTTGTGTTTGATGTTGAAGCTTGGAACCGAGCGCCGTGAGCAACATGGGAAGCCGGAGTCCTCCTCATAACGCGTGCCAAGGCGTTGCCACGTTTTTGTGGTGGCAACTGTGGCTTCAGCCAAAGTCACGTAGGCAGTGTTGGACAAAAGCAATCTAGTAAACAAAGCACGAGCAGGCCTCCATGGCCAAGAGACAATATTTCATTAGCGCAAAAGGTGCCAGTGCCATGCTTACGCTGAGAGCTTTGGACTCGTTGAATCACCTGAATCAGGTTCAACTTCTCTTTGTGTGCGAAAGAAAGGCCTTTGGGCCCGCACGCAAGCAAATATCGATTGGCATAGGAAAAGGCAACGTAGCAGAGGATGGTTTCGATCCATCGACCTCTGGGTTATGGGCCCAGCACGCTTCCGCTGCGCCACTCTGCTCTTGTCGCTGACCAACCTCAACAACCACATGTGGATGTAGTTTGCCAGCGATTCCCACGGGGAGTGGGTCCATGTGGCAAAGTCACAATGTAGACGACTAGGCGTTTCCATTGATTTTAGACCAGCGAATCCCAAGTCAAGCGTGGGCGAGAGCTGGACTCTCCTAGACCAGCTGAGCGAGGGTGGTGGCAAGTGGCCCGGCGTGGAGCATTGGTGGTTCAGTGGTAGAATTCTCGCCTGCCACGCGGGAGGCCCGGGTTCGATTCCCGGCCAATGGAATTATGGGCTCTTTGTGTTTGCAGCGCTCTCCCCCAATTTCCAGCCCCGTGGAGTGCATCAAGGCACAAGGTGTTTCTTGTCGAGAATGTACTAGGCGGTGTGAGTGCTTTTTGAAACCAGCCTTCTCCCAATTACATCATTGAAACCCATGGGGCCATACCTCTGAAGGGGCTCAGTTGTCAAAGGTCGTAGGAGGGAAAAAAAAGGGGGGTGCAAACCTTCTACGCTAGGAAAGCGGGTGGCTCTCCTGGTGTCTAGCGGCCAGAGCAGGTTGTGGATTTCGCAAAACTGACTATATTTTACACATAGCCCAGGAGAGGACAGGGATCAGCCATAGCGCAAGCAACACACTCGAGCAAAGGGGGATTAGCTCAAGTGGCAGAGCGCTCGTTGTGCATGCGAGAGGTAGCGGGATCGATGCCCGCATTCTCCAAACGCAGCTTTCCTGGTTTCACGGGAGGCACCTTGCTTTTGTGTTTGATGTTGAAGCTTGGAACCGAGCGCCGTGAGCAACATGGGAAGCCGGAGTGCTCCTCATAACATGTGCCAAGGCATTGCCACGTTTTTGTGGTGGCATCTGTGGCTTCAGCCAAAGTCACGTAGGCAGTATTGGACAAAAGCAATCAATTAAAGAAAGCACGACCAGGCTTCCATGGCCAAGAGACAATATTCCATTAGGGGGAAAGGTGCCAGTGCCATGCTTACGCTGAGAGCTTTGGACTCGTTGAATCACCTGAATCAGGTTCAACTTCTCTTTGTGTGCGAAAGAAAGGCCTTTGGGCCCGCAAGCAAATATCGATTGGCATAGGAAAAGGCAACGTAGCAGAGGATGGTTTCGATCCATCGACCTCTGGGTTATGGGCCCAGCACGCTTCCGCTGCGCCACTCTGCTCTTGTCGCTGGCCATCCTCATGGATTTCGACAAGCGAATCCCAAGTCAAGCATGGGCGAGAGCTGGACTCGCCTAGGCCAGCTGAGCGAGGGTGGTGGCGCCTGGCCCGGCGTGGAGCATTGGTGGTTCAGTGGTAGAATTCTCGCCTGCCACGCGGGAGGCCCGGGTTCGATTCCCGGCCAATGCAATTATGGGCTCTTGGTGTTTGTAGCTCTCTCCCCCAATTTCCAGCCCCATGGAATGCCTCAAGGCACAAGGTGTTTCTTGTCGAGAATGTATTAGGCGGTGTGAGTGCTTTTTGAAACCACCTTCTCCCAATGACATCATTGAAACCCATGGGGCCATACTTCAGAAGGGGCTCAGTTGTCCAAGGTCTTGGGGGAGTGGCTCTCCTGGTGTCTAGCGGCCAGAGCAAGTTGTGGATTTAGCAAAACTGCCTATAGTTTACACATAGCCCAGGAGAGGACAGGGATCAGCCATAGCACAAGCAACAACCTCAAGCAAAGGGGGATTAGCTCAAATGGTAGAGCGCTCGCTTAGCATGCGAGAGGTAGTGGGATCGATGCCCGCATTCTCCAAATGCAGCTTTCCTGATTTGCCAGGAGACACCTTGCTTTTGTGTTTGATGTTGAAGCTTGGAACCGAGCGCCGTGAGCAACATGGGAAGCCGGAGTCCTCCTCATAACGCGTGCCAAGGCGTTGCCACGTTTTTGTGGTAGCAACTGTGGCTTCAGCCAAAGTCACGTAGGCAGTGTTGGACAAAAGCAATCTAGTAAACAAAGCACGAGCAGGCCTCCATGGCCAAGAGACAATATTTCATTAGCGCAAAAGGTGCAAGTGCCATGCTTACGCTGAGAGTTTTGGACTCGTTGAATCACCTGAATCAGGTTCAACTTCTCTTTGTGTGCGAAAGAAAGGCCTTTGGGCCCGCACGCAAGCAAATATCGATTGGCATAGGAAAGGGCAACGTAGCAGAGGATGGTTTCGATCCATCGACCTCTGGGTTATGGGCCCAGCACGCTTCCGCTGCGCCACTCTGCTCTTGTCGCTGACCAACCTCAACAACCACATGTGGATGTAGTTTGCCAGCGATTCCCACGGGGAGTGGGTCCATGTGGCAAAGTCACAATGTAGACGACTAGGCGTTTCCATTGATTTTCGACCAGCGAATCCCAAGTCAAGCGTGGGCGAGAGCTGGACTCTCCTAGACCAGCTGAGCGAGGGTGGTGGCAAGTGGCCCGGCGTGGAGCATTGGTGGTTCAGTGGTAGAATTCTCGCCTGCCACGCGGGAGGCCCGGGTTCGATTCCCGGCCAATGCAATTATGGGCTCTTTGTGTTTGCAGCGCTCTCCCCCAATTTCCAGCCCCGTGGAGTGCATCAAGGCACAAGGTGTTTCTTGTCGAGAATGTACTAGGCGGTGTGAGTGCTTTTTGAAACCAGCCTTCTCCCAATTACATCATTGAAACCCATGGGGCCATACCTCTGAAGGGGCTCAGTTGTCAAAGGTCGTAGGAGGGAAAAAAAAGGGGGGTGCAAACCTTCTACGCTAGGAAAGCGGGTGGCTCTCCTGGTGTCTAGCGGCCAGAGCAGGTTGTGGATTTCGCAAAACTGACTATATTTTACACATAGCCCAGGAGAGGACAGGGATCAGCCATAGCGCAAGCAACACACTCGAGCAAAGGGGGATTAGCTCAAGTGGCAGAGCGCTCGCTTTGCATGCGAGAGGTAGCGGGATCGATGCCCGCATTCTCCAAACGCAGCTTTCCTGGTTTCACGGGAGGCACCTTGCTTTTGTGTTTGATGTTGAAGCTTGGAACCGAGCGCCGTGAGCAACATGGGAAGCCGGAGTGCTCCTCATAACATGTGCCAAGGCATTGCCACGTTTTTGTGGTGGCATCTGTGGCTTCAGCCAAAGTCACGTAGGCAGTATTGGACAAAAGCAATCAATTAAAGAAAGCACGACCAGGCTTCCATGGCCAAGAGACAATATTCCATTAGGGGGAAAGGTGCCAGTGCCATGCTTACGCTGAGAGCTTTGGACTCGTTGAATCACCTGAATCAGGTTCAACTTCTCTTTGTGTGCGAAAGAAAGGCCTTTGGGCCCGCAAGCAAATATCGATTGGCATAGGAAAAGGCAACGTAGCAGAGGATGGTTTCGATCCATCGACCTCTGGGTTATGGGCCCAGCACGCTTCCGCTGCGCCACTCTGCTCTTGTCGCTGGCCATCCTCATGGATTTCGACAAGCGAATCCCAAGTCAAGCATGGGCGAGAGCTGGACTCTCCTAGGCCAGCTGAGCGAGGGTGGTGGCGCCTGGCCCGGCGTGGAGCATTGGTGGTTCAGTGGTAGAATTCTCGCCTGCCACGCGGGAGGCCCGGGTTCGATTCCCGGCCAATGCAATTATGGGCTCTTGGTGTTTGTAGCTCTCTCCCCCAATTTCCAGCCCCATGGAATGCCTCAAGGCACAAGGTGTTTCTTGTCGAGAATGTATTAGGCGGTGTGAGTGCTTTTTGAAACCACCTTCTCCCAATGACATCATTGAAACCCATGGGGCCATACTTCAGAAGGGGCTCAGTTGTCCAAGGTCTTGGGGGAGTGGCTCTCCTGGTGTCTAGCGGCCAGAGCAAGTTGTGGATTTAGCAAAACTGCCTATAGTTTACACATAGCCCAGGAGAGGACAGGGATCAGCCATAGCACAAGCAACAACCTCAAGCAAAGGGGGATTAGCTCAAATGGTAGAGCGCTCGCTTAGCATGCGAGAGGTAGTGGGATCGATGCCCGCATTCTCCAAATGCAGCTTTCCTGATTTGCCAGGAGACACCTTGCTTTTGTGTTTGATGTTGAAGCTTGGAACCGAGCGCCGTGAGCAACATGGGAAGCCGGAGTCCTCCTCATAACGCGTGCCAAGGCGTTGCCACGTTTTTGTGGTGGCAACTGTGGCTTCAGCCAAAGTCACGTAGGCAGTGTTGGACAAAAGCAATCTAGTAAACAAAGCACGAGCAGGCCTCCATGGCCAAGAGACAATATTTCATTAGCGCAAAAGGTGCCAGTGCCATGCTTACGCTGAGAGTTTTGGACTCGTTGAATCACCTGAATCAGGTTCAACTTCTCTTTGTGTGCGAAAGAAAGGCCTTTGGGCCCGCACGCAAGCAAATATCGATTGGCATAGGAAAGGGCAACGTAGCAGAGGATGGTTTCAATCCATCGACCTCTGGGTTATGGGCCCAGCACGCTTCCGCTGCGCCACTCTGCTCTTGTCGCTGACCAACCTCAACAACCACATGTGGATGTAGTTTGCCAGCGATTCCCACGGGGAGTGGGTCCATGTGGCAAAGTCACAATGTAGACGACTAGGCGTTTCCATTGATTTTCGACCAGCGAATCCCAAGTCAAGCGTGGGCGAGAGCTGGACTCTCCTAGACCAGCTGAGCGAGGGTGGTGGCAAGTGGCCCGGCGTGGAGCATTGGTGGTTCAGTGGTAGAATTCTCGCCTGCCACGCGGGAGGCCCGGGTTCGATTCCCGGCCAATGCAATTATGGGCTCTTTGTGTTTGCAGCGCTCTCCCCCAATTTCCAGCCCCGTGGAGTGCATCAAGGCACAAGGTGTTTCTTGTCGAGAATGTACTAGGCGGTGTGAGTGCTTTTTGAAACCAGCCTTCTCCCAATTACATCATTGAAACCCATGGGGCCATACCTCTGAAGGGGCTCAGTTGTCAAAGGTCGTAGGAGGGAAAAAAAAGGGGGGTGCAAACCTTCTACGCTAGGAAAGCGGGTGGCTCTCCTGGTGTCTAGCGGCCAGAGCAGGTTGTGGATTTCGCAAAACTGACTATATTTTACACATAGCCCAGGAGAGGACAGGGATCAGCCATAGCGCAAGCAACACACTTGAGCAAAGGGGGATTAGCTCAAGTGGCAGAGCGCTCGCTTTGCATGCGAGAGGTAGCGGGATCGATGCCCGCATTCTCCAAACGCAGCTTTCCTGGTTTCACGGGAGGCACCTTGCTTTTGTGTTTGATGTTGAAGCTTGGAACCGAGCGCCGTGAGCAACATGGGAAGCCGGAGTGCTCCTCATAACATGTGCCAAGGCATTGCCACGTTTTTGTGGTGGCATCTGTGGCTTCAGCCAAAGTCACGTAGGCAGTATTGGACAAAAGCAATCAATTAAAGAAAGCACGACCAGGCTTCCATGGCCAAGAGACAATATTCCATTAGGGGGAAAGGTGCCAGTGCCATGCTTACGCTGAGAGCTTTGGACTCGTTGAATCACCTGAATCAGGTTCAACTTCTCTTTGTGTGCGAAAGAAAGGCCTTTGGGCCCGCAAGCAAATATCGATTGGCATAGGAAAAGGCAACGTAGCAGAGGATGGTTTCGATCCATCGACCTCTGGGTTATGGGCCCAGCACGCTTCCGCTGCGCCACTCTGCTCTTGTCGCTGACCATCCTCATGGATTTCGACAAGCGAATCCCAAGTCAAGCGTGGGCGAGAGCTGGACTCTCCTAGGCCAGCTGAGCGAGGGTGGTGGCGCCTGGCCCGGCGTGGAGCATTGGTGGTTCAGTGGTAGAATTCTCGCCTGCCACGCGGGAGGCCCGGGTTCGATTCCCGGCCAATGCAATTATGGGCTCTTGGTGTTTGTAGCTCTCTCCCCCAATTTCCAGCCCCATGGAATGCCTCAAGGCACAAGGTGTTTCTTGTCGAGAATGTATTAGGCGGTGTGAGTGCTTTTTGAAACCACCTTCTCCCAATGACATCATTGAAACCCATGGGGCCATACTTCAGAAGGGGCTCAGTTGTCCAAGGTCTTGGGGGAGTGGCTCTCCTGGTGTCTAGCGGCCAGAGCAAGTTGTGGATTTAGCAAAACTGCCTATAGTTTACACATAGCCCAGGAGAGGACAGGGATCAGCCATAGCACAAGCAACAACCTCAAGCAAAGGGGGATTAGCTCAAATGGTAGAGCGCTCGCTTAGCATGCGAGAGGTAGCGGGATCGATGCCCGCATTCTCCAAATGCAGCTTTCCTGATTTGCCAGGAGACACCTTGCTTTTGTGTTTGATGTTGAAGCTTGGAACCGAGCGCCGTGAGCAACATGGGAAGCCGGAGTCCTCCTCATAACGCGTGCCAAGGCGTTGCCACGTTTTTGTGGTGGCAACTGTGGCTTCAGCCAAAGTCACGTAGGCAGTGTTGGACAAAAGCAATCTAGTAAACAAAGCACGAGCAGGCCTCCATGGCCAAGAGACAATATTTCATTAGCGCAAAAGGTGCCAGTGCCATGCTTACGCTGAGAGCTTTGGACTCGTTGAATCACCTGAATCAGGTTCAACTTCTCTTTGTGTGCGAAAGAAAGGCCTTTGGGCCCGCACGCAAGCAAATATCGATTGGCATAGGAAAGGGCAACGTAGCAGAGGATGGTTTCGATCCATCGACCTCTGGGTTATGGGCCCAGCACGCTTCCGCTGCGCCACTCTGCTCTTGTCGCTGACCAACCTCAACAACCACATGTGGATGTAGTTTGCCAGCGATTCCCACGGGGAGTGGGTCCATGTGGCAAAGTCACAATGTAGACGACTAGGCGTTTCCATTGATTTTCGACCAGCGAATCCCAAGTCAAGCGTGGGCGAGAGCTGGACTCTCCTAGACCAGCTGAGCGAGGGTGGTGGCAAGTGGCCCGGCGTGGAGCATTGGTGGTTCAGTGGTAGAATTCTCGCCTGCCACGCGGGAGGCCCGGGTTCGATTCCCGGCCAATGCAATTATGGGCTCTTTGTGTTTGCAGCGCTCTCCCCCAATTTCCAGCCCCGTGGAGTGCATCAAGGCACAAGGTGTTTCTTGTCGAGAATGTACTAGGCGGTGTGAGTGCTTTTTGAAACCAGCCTTCTCCCAATTACATCATTGAAACCCATGGGGCCATACCTTTGAAGGGGCTCAGTTGTCAAAGGTCGTAGGAGGGAAAAAAAAGGGGGGTGCAAACCTTCTACGCTAGGAAAGCGGGTGGCTCTCCTGGTGTCTAGCGGCCAGAGCAGGTTGTGGATTTCGCAAAACTGACTATATTTTACACATAGCCCAGGAGAGGACAGGGATCAGCCATAGCGCAAGCAACACACTTGAGCAAAGGGGGATTAGCTCAAGTGGCAGAGCGCTCGCTTTGCATGCGAGAGGTAGCGGGATCGATGCCCGCATTCTCCAAACGCAGCTTTCCTGGTTTCACGGGAGGCACCTTGCTTTTGTGTTTGATGTTGAAGCTTGGAACCGAGCGCCGTGAGCAACATGGGAAGCCGGAGTGCTCCTCATAACATGTGCCAAGGCATTGCCACGTTTTTGTGGTGGCATCTGTGGCTTCAGCCAAAGTCACGTAGGCAGTATTGGACAAAAGCAATCAATTAAAGAAAGCACGACCAGGCTTCCATGGCCAAGAGACAATATTCCATTAGGGGGAAAGGTGCCAGTGCCATGCTTACGCTGAGAGCTTTGGACTCGTTGAATCACCTGAATCAGGTTCAACTTCTCTTTGTGTGCGAAAGAAAGGCCTTTGGGCCCGCAAGCAAATATCGATTGGCATAGGAAAAGGCAACGTAGCAGAGGATGGTTTCGATCCATCGACCTCTGGGTTATGGGCCCAGCACGCTTCCGCTGCGCCACTCTGCTCTTGTCGCTGACCATCCTCATGGATTTCGACAAGCGAATCCCAAGTCAAGCGTGGGCGAGAGCTGGACTCTCCTAGGCCAGCTGAGCGAGGGTGGTGGCGCCTGGCCCGGCGTGGAGCATTGGTGGTTCAGTGGTAGAATTCTCGCCTGCCACGCGGGAGGCCCGGGTTCGATTCCCGGCCAATGCAATTATGGGCTCTTGGTGTTTGTAGCTCTCTCCCCCAATTTCCAGCCCCATGGAATGCCTCAAGGCACAAGGTGTTTCTTGTCGAGAATGTATTAGGCGGTGTGAGTGCTTTTTGAAACCACCTTCTCCCAATGACATCATTGAAACCCATGGGGCCATACTTCAGAAGGGGCTCAGTTGTCCAAGGTCTTGGGGGAGTGGCTCTCCTGGTGTCTAGCGGCCAGAGCAAGTTGTGGATTTAGCAAAACTGCCTATAGTTTACACATAGCCCAGGAGAGGACAGGGATCAGCCATAGCACAAGCAACAACCTCAAGCAAAGGGGGATTAGCTCAAATGGTAGAGCGCTCGCTTAGCATGCGAGAGGTAGCGGGATCGATGCCCGCATTCTCCAAATGCAGCTTTCCTGATTTGCCAGGAGACACCTTGCTTTTGTGTTTGATGTTGAAGCTTGGAACCGAGCGCCGTGAGCAACATGGGAAGCCGGAGTCCTCCTCATAACGCGTGCCAAGGCGTTGCCACGTTTTTGTGGTGGCAACTGTGGCTTCAGCCAAAGTCACGTAGGCAGTGTTGGACAAAAGCAATCTAGTAAACAAAGCACGAGCAGGCCTCCATGGCCAAGAGACAATATTTCATTAGCGCAAAAGGTGCCAGTGCCATGCTTACGCTGAGAGCTTTGGACTCGTTGAATCACCTGAATCAGGTTCAACTTCTCTTTGTGTGCGAAAGAAAGGCCTTTGGGCCCGCAAGCAAATATCGATTGGCATAGGAAAAGGCAACGTAGCAGAGGATGGTTTCGATCCATCGACCTCTGGGTTATGGGCCCAGCACGCTTCCGCTGCGCCACTCTGCTCTTGTCGCTGGCCATCCTCATGGATTTCGACAAGCGAATCCCAAGTCAAGCGTGGGCGAGAGCTGGACTCTCCTAGGCCAGCTGAGCGAGGGTGGTGGCGCCTGGCCCGGCGTGGAGCATTGGTGGTTCAGTGGTAGAATTCTCGCCTGCCACGCGGGAGGCCCGGGTTCGATTCCCGGCCAATGCAATTATGGGCTCTTGGTGTTTGTAGCTCTCTCCCCCAATTTCCAGCCCCATGGAATGCCTCAAGGCACAAGGTGTTTCTTGTCGAGAATGTATTAGGCGGTGTGAGTGCTTTTTGAAACCACCTTCTCCCAATGACATCATTGAAACCCATGGGGCCATACTTCAGAAGGGGCTCAGTTGTCCAAGGTCTTGGGGGAGTGGCTCTCCTGGTGTCTAGCGGCCAGAGCAAGTTGTGGATTTAGCAAAACTGCCTATAGTTTACACATAGCCCAGGAGAGGACAGGGATCAGCCATAGCACAAGCAACAACCTCAAGCAAAGGGGGATTAGCTCAAATGGTAGAGCGCTCGCTTAGCATGCGAGAGGTAGCGGGATCGATGCCCGCATTCTCCAAATGCAGCTTTCCTGATTTGCCAGGAGACACCTTGCTTTTGTGTTTGATGTTGAAGCTTGGAACCGAGCGCCGTGAGCAACATGGGAAGCCGGAGTCCTCCTCATAACGCGTGCCAAGGCGTTGCCACGTTTTTGTGGTGGCAACTGTGGCTTCAGCCAAAGTCACGTAGGCAGTGTTGGACAAAAGCAATCTAGTAAACAAAGCACGAGCAGGCCTCCATGGCCAAGAGACAATATTTCATTAGCGCAAAAGGTGCCAGTGCCATGCTTACGCTGAGAGCTTTGGACTCGTTGAATCACCTGAATCAGGTTCAACTTCTCTTTGTGTGCGAAAGAAAGGCCTTTGGGCCCGCACGCAAGCAAATATCGATTGGCATAGAAAAAGGCAACGTAGCAGAGGATGGTTTCGATCCATCGACCTCTGGGTTATGGGCCCAGCACGCTTCCGCTGCGCCACTCTGCTCTTGTCGCTGACCAACCTCAACAACCACATGTGGATGTAGTTTGCCAGCGATTCCCACGGGGAGTGGGTCCATGTGGCAAAGTCACAATGTAGACGACTAGGCGTTTCCATTGATTTTCGACCAGCGAATCCCAAGTCAAGCGTGGGCGAGAGCTGGACTCTCCTAGACCAGCTGAGCGAGGGTGGTGGCAAGTGGCCCGGCGTGGAGCATTGGTGGTTCAGTGGTAGAATTCTCGCCTGCCACGCGGGAGGCCCGGGTTCGATTCCCGGCCAATGCAATTATGGGCTCTTTGTGTTTGCAGCGCTCTCCCCCAATTTCCAGCCCCGTGGAGTGCATCAAGGCACAAGGTGTTTCTTGTCGAGAATGTACTAGGCGGTGTGAGTGCTTTTTGAAACCAGCCTTCTCCCAATTACATCATTGAAACCCATGGGGCCATACCTCTGAAGGGGCTCAGTTGTCAAAGGTCGTAGGAGGGAAAAAAAAGGGGGGTGCAAACCTTCTACGCTAGGAAAGCGGGTGGCTCTCCTGGTGTCTAGCGGCCAGAGCAGGTTGTGGATTTCGCAAAACTGACTATATTTTACACATAGCCCAGGAGAGGACAGGGATCAGCCATAGCGCAAGCAACACACTCGAGCAAAGGGGGATTAGCTCAAGTGGCAGAGCGCTCGCTTTGCATGCGAGAGGTAGCGGGATCGATGCCCGCATTCTCCAAACGCAGCTTTCCTGGTTTCACGGGAGGCACCTTGCTTTTGTGTTTGATGTTGAAGCTTGGAACCGAGCGCCGTGAGCAACATGGGAAGCCGGAGTGCTCCTCATAACATGTGCCAAGGCATTGCCACGTTTTTGTGGTGGCATCTGTGGCTTCAGCCAAAGTCACGTAGGCAGTATTGGACAAAAGCAATCAATTAAAGAAAGCACGACCAGGCTTCCATGGCCAAGAGACAATATTCCATTAGGGGGAAAGGTGCCAGTGCCATGCTTATGCTGAGAGCTTTGGACTCGTTGAATCACCTGAATCAGGTTCAACTTCTCTTTGTGTGCGAAAGAAAGGCCTTTGGGCCCGCAAGCAAATATCGATTGGCATAGGAAAAGGCAACGTAGCAGAGGATGGTTTCGATCCATCGACCTCTGGGTTATGGGCCCAGCACGCTTCCGCTGCGCCACTCTGCTCTTGTCGCTGACCATCCTCATGGATTTCGACAAGCGAATCCCAAGTCAAGCGTGGGCGAGAGCTGGACTCTCCTAGGCCAGCTGAGCGAGGGTGGTGGCGCCTGGCCCGGCGTGGAGCATTGGTGGTTCAGTGGTAGAATTCTCGCCTGCCACGCGGGAGGCCCGGGTTCGATTCCCGGCCAATGCAATTATGGGCTCTTGGTGTTTGTAGCTCTCTCCCCCAATTTCCAGCCCCATGGAATGCCTCAAGGCACAAGGTGTTTCTTGTCGAGAATGTATTAGGCGGTGTGAGTGCTTTTTGAAACCACCTTCTCCCAATGACATCATTGAAACCCATGGGGCCATACTTCAGAAGGGGCTCAGTTGTCCAAGGTCTTGGGGGAGTGGCTCTCCTGGTGTCTAGCGGCCAGAGCAAGTTGTGGATTTAGCAAAACTGCCTATAGTTTACACATAGCCCAGGAGAGGACAGGGATCAGCCATAGCACAAGCAACAACCTCAAGCAAAGGGGGATTAGCTCAAATGGTAGAGCGCTCGCTTAGCATGCGAGAGGTAGCGGGATCGATGCCTGCATTCTCCAAATGCAGCTTTCCTGATTTGCCAGGAGACACCTTGCTTTTGTGTTTGATGTTGAAGCTTGGAACCGAGCGCCGTGAGCAACATGGGAAGCCGGAGTCCTCCTCATAACGCGTGCCAAGGCGTTGCCACGTTTTTGTGGTGGCAACTGTGGCTTCAGCCAAAGTCACGTAGGCAGTGTTGGACAAAAGCAATCTAGTAAACAAAGCACGAGCAGGCCTCCATGGCCAAGAGACAATATTTCATTAGCGCAAAAGGTGCCAGTGCCATGCTTACGCTGAGAGCTTTGGACTCGTTGAATCACCTGAATCAGGTTCAACTTCTCTTTGTGTGCGAAAGAAAGGCCTTTGGGCCCGCACGCAAGCAAATATCGATTGGCATAGGAAAAGGCAACGTAGCAGAGGATGGTTTCGATCCATTGACCTCTGGGTTATGGGCCCAGCACGCTTCCGCTGCGCCACTCTGCTCCTGTCGCTGACCAACCTCAACAACCACATGTGGATGTAGTTTGCCAGCGATTCCCACGGGGAGTGGGTCCATGTGGCAAAGTCACAATGTAGACGACTAGGCGTTTCCATTGATTTTCGACCAGCGAATCCCAAGTCAAGCGTGGGCGAGAGCTGGACTCTCCTAGACCAGCTGAGCGAGGGTGGTGGCAAGTGGCCCGGCGTGGAGCATTGGTGGTTCAGTGGTAGAATTCTCGCCTGCCACGCGGGAGGCCCGGGTTCGATTCCCGGCCAATGCAATTATGGGCTCTTTGTGTTTGCAGCGCTCTCCCCCAATTTCCAGCCCCGTGGAGTGCATCAAGGCACAAGGTGTTTCTTGTCGAGAATGTACTAGGCGGTGTGAGTGCTTTTTGAAACCAGCCTTCTCCCAATTACATCATTGAAACCCATGGGGCCATACCTCTGAAGGGGCTCAGTTGTCAAAGGTCGTAGGAGGGAAAAAAAAGGGGGGTGCAAACCTTCTACGCTAGGAAAGCGGGTGGCTCTCCTGGTGTCTAGCGGCCAGAGCAGGTTGTGGATTTCGCAAAACTGACTATATTTTACACATAGCCCAGGAGAGGACAGGGATCAGCCATAGCGCAAGCAACACACTTGAGCAAAGGGGGATTAGCTCAAGTGGCAGAGCGCTCGCTTTGCATGCGAGAGGTAGCGGGATCGATGCCCGCATTCTCCAAACGCAGCTTTCCTGGTTTCACGGGAGGCACCTTGCTTTTGTGTTTGATGTTGAAGCTTGGAACCGAGCGCCGTGAGCAACATGGGAAGCCGGAGTGCTCCTCATAACATGTGCCAAGGCATTGCCACGTTTTTGTGGTGGCATCTGTGGCTTCAGCCAAAGTCACGTAGGCAGTATTGGACAAAAGCAATCAATTAAAGAAAGCACGACCAGGCTTCCATGGCCAAGAGACAATATTCCATTAGGGGGAAAGGTGCCAGTGCCATGCTTACGCTGAGAGCTTTGGACTCGTTGAATCACCTGAATCAGGTTCAACTTCTCTTTGTGTGCGAAAGAAAGGCCTTTGGGCCCGCAAGCAAATATCGATTGGCATAGGAAAAGGCAACGTAGCAGAGGATGGTTTCGATCCATCGACCTCTGGGTTATGGGCCCAGCACGCTTCCGCTGCGCCACTCTGCTCTTGTCGCTGGCCATCCTCATGGATTTCGACAAGCGAATCCCAAGTCAAGCGTGGGCGAGAGCTGGACTCTCCTAGGCCAGCTGAGCGAGGGTGGTGGCGCCTGGCCCGGCGTGGAGCATTGGTGGTTCAGTGGTAGAATTCTCGCCTGCCACGCGGGAGGCCCGGGTTCGATTCCCGGCCAATGCAATTATGGGCTCTTGGTGTTTGTAGCTCTCTCCCCCAATTTCCAGCCCCATGGAATGCCTCAAGGCACAAGGTGTTTCTTGTCGAGAATGTATTAGGCGGTGTGAGTGCTTTTTGAAACCACCTTCTCCCAATGACATCATTGAAACCCATGGGGCCATACTTCAGAAGGGGCTCAGTTGTCCAAGGTCTTGGGGGAGTGGCTCTCCTGGTGTCTAGCGGCCAGAGCAAGTTGTGGATTTAGCAAAACTGCCTATAGTTTACACATAGCCCAGGAGAGGACAGGGATCAGCCATAGCACAAGCAACAACCTCAAGCAAAGGGGGATTAGCTCAAATGGTAGAGCGCTCGCTTAGCATGCGAGAGGTAGCGGGATCGATGCCCGCATTCTCCAAATGCAGCTTTCCTGATTTGCCAGGAGACACCTTGCTTTTGTGTTTGATGTTGAAGCTTGGAACCGAGCGCCGTGAGCAACATGGGAAGCCGGAGTCCTCCTCATAACGCGTGCCAAGGCGTTGCCACGTTTTTGTGGTGGCAACTGTGGCTTCAGCCAAAGTCACGTAGGCAGTGTTGGACAAAAGCAATCTAGTAAACAAAGCACGAGCAGGCCTCCATGGCCAAGAGACAATATTTCATTAGCGCAAAAGGTGCCAGTGCCATGCTTACGCTGAGAGCTTTGGACTCGTTGAATCACCTGAATCAGGTTCAACTTCTCTTTGTGTGCGAAAGAAAGGCCTTTGGGCCCGCACGCAAGCAAATATCGATTGGCATAGAAAAAGGCAACGTAGCAGAGGATGGTTTCGATCCATCGACCTCTGGGTTATGGGCCCAGCACGCTTCCGCTGCGCCACTCTGCTCTTGTTGCTGACCAACCTCAACAACCACATGTGGATGTAGTTTGCCAGCGATTCCCACGGGGAGTGGGTCCATGTGGCAAAGTCACAATGTAGACGACTAGGCGTTTCCATTGATTTTCGACCAGCGAATCCCAAGTCAAGCGTGGGCGAGAGCTGGACTCTCCTAGACCAGCTGAGCGAGGGTGGTGGCAAGTGGCCCGGCGTGGAGCATTGGTGGTTCAGTGGTAGAATTCTCGCCTGCCACGCGGGAGGCCCGGGTTCGATTCCCGGCCAATGCAATTATGGGCTCTTTGTGTTTGCAGCGCTCTCCCCCAATTTCCAGCCCCGTGGAGTGCATCAAGGCACAAGGTGTTTCTTGTCGAGAATGTACTAGGCGGTGTGAGTGCTTTTTGAAACCAGCCTTCTCCCAATTACATCATTGAAACCCATGGGGCCATACCTCTGAAGGGGCTCAGTTGTCAAAGGTCGTAGGAGGGAAAAAAAAGGGGGGTGCAAACCTTCTACGCTAGGAAAGCGGGTGGCTCTCCTGGTGTCTAGCGGCCAGAGCAGGTTGTGGATTTCGCAAAACTGACTATATTTTACACATAGCCCAGGAGAGGACAGGGATCAGCCATAGCGCAAGCAACACACTCGAGCAAAGGGGGATTAGCTCAAGTGGCAGAGCGCTCGCTTTGCATGCGAGAGGTAGTGGGATCGATGCCCGCATTCTCCAAACGCAGCTTTCCTGGTTTCACGGGAGGCACCTTGCTTTTGTGTTTGATGTTGAAGCTTGGAACCGAGCGCCGTGAGCAACATGGGAAGCCGGAGTGCTCCTCATAACATGTGCCAAGGCATTGCCACGTTTTTGTGGTGGCATCTGTGGCTTCAGCCAAAGTCACGTAGGCAGTATTGGACAAAAGCAATCAATTAAAGAAAGCACGACCAGGCTTCCATGGCCAAGAGACAATATTCCATTAGGGGGAAAGGTGCCAGTGCCATGCTTACGCTGAGAGCTTTGGACTCGTTGAATCACCTGAATCAGGTTCAACTTCTCTTTGTGTGCGAAAGAAAGGCCTTTGGGCCCGCAAGCAAATATCGATTGGCATAGGAAAAGGCAACGTAGCAGAGGATGGTTTCAATCCATCGACCTCTGGGTTATGGGCCCAGCACGCTTCCGCTGCGCCACTCTGCTCTTGTCGCTGGCCATCCTCATGGATTTCGACAAGCGAATCCCAAGTCAAGCATGGGCGAGAGCTGGACTCTCCTAGGCCAGCTGAGCGAGGGTGGTGGCGCCTGGCCCGGCGTGGAGCATTGGTGGTTCAGTGGTAGAATTCTCGCCTGCCACGCGGGAGGCCCGGGTTCGATTCCCGGCCAATGCAATTATGGGCTCTTGGTGTTTGTAGCTCTCTCCCCCAATTTCCAGCCCCATGGAATGCCTCAAGGCACAAGGTGTTTCTTGTCGAGAATGTATTAGGCGGTGTGAGTGCTTTTTGAAACCACCTTCTCCCAATGACATCATTGAAACCCATGGGGCCATACTTCAGAAGGGGCTCAGTTGTCCAAGGTCTTGGGGGAGTGGCTCTCCTGGTGTCTAGCGGCCAGAGCAAGTTGTGGATTTAGCAAAACTGCCTATAGTTTACACATAGCCCAGGAGAGGACAGGGATCAGCCATAGCACAAGCAACAACCTCAAGCAACGGGGGATTAGCTCAAATGGTAGAGCGCTCGCTTAGCATGCGAGAGGTAGCGGGATCGATGCCCGCATTCTCCAAATGCAGCTTTCCTGATTTGCCAGGAGACACCTTGCTTTTGTGTTTGATGTTGAAGCTTGGAACCGAGCGCCGTGAGCAACATGGGAAGCCGGAGTCCTCCTCATAACGCGTGCCAAGGCGTTGCCACGTTTTTGTGGTGGCAACTGTGGCTTCAGCCAAAGTCACGTAGGCAGTGTTGGACAAAAGCAATCTAGTAAACAAAGCACGAGCAGGCCTCCATGGCCAAGAGACAATATTTCATTAGCGCAAAAGGTGCCAGTGCCATGCTTACGCTGAGAGCTTTGGACTCGTTGAATCACCTGAATCAGGTTCAACTTCTCTTTGTGTGCGAAAGAAAGGCCTTTGGGCCCGCACGCAAGCAAATATCGATTGGCATAGAAAAAGGCAACGTAGCAGAGGATGGTTTCGATCCATCGACCTCTGGGTTATGGGCCCAGCACGCTTCCGCTGCGCCACTCTGCTCTTGTCGCTGACCAACCTCAACAACCACATGTGGATGTAGTTTGCCAGCGATTCCCACGGGGAGTGGGTCCATGTGGCAAAGTCACAATGTAGACGACTAGGCGTTTCCATTGATTTTCGACCAGCGAATCCCAAGTCAAGCGTGGGCGAGAGCTGGACTCTCCTAGACCAGCTGAGCGAGGGTGGTGGCAAGTGGCCCGGCGTGGAGCATTGGTGGTTCAGTGGTAGAATTCTCGCCTGCCACGCGGGAGGCCCGGGTTCGATTCCCGGCCAATGCAATTATGGGCTCTTTGTGTTTGCAGCGCTCTCCCCCAATTTCCAGCCCCGTGGAGTGCATCAAGGCACAAGGTGTTTCTTGTCGAGAATGTACTAGGCGGTGTGAGTGCTTTTTGAAACCAGCCTTCTCCCAATTACATCATTGAAACCCATGGGGCCATACCTCTGAAGGGGCTCAGTTGTCAAAGGTCGTAGGAGGGAAAAAAAAGGGGGGTGCAAACCTTCTACGCTAGGAAAGCGGGTGGCTCTCCTGGTGTCTAGCGGCCAGAGCAGGTTGTGGATTTCGCAAAACTGACTATATTTTACACATAGCCCAGGAGAGGACAGGGATCAGCCATAGCGCAAGCAACACACTCGAGCAAAGGGGGATTAGCTCAAGTGGCAGAGCACTCGCTTTGCATGCGAGAGGTAGCGGGATCGATGCCCGCATTCTCCAAACGCAGCTTTCCTGGTTTCTCGGGAGGCACCTTGCTTTTGTGTTTGATGTTGAAGCTTGGAACCGAGCGCCGTGAGCAACATGGGAAGCCGGAGTGCTCCTCATAACATGTGCCAAGGCATTGCCACGTTTTTGTGGTGGCATCTGTGGCTTCAGCCAAAGTCACGTAGGCAGTATTGGACAAAAGCAATCAATTAAAGAAAGCACGACCAGGCTTCCATGGCCAAGAGACAATATTCCATTAGGGGGAAAGGTGCCAGTGCCATGCTTACGCTGAGAGCTTTGGACTCGTTGAATCACCTGAATCAGGTTCAACTTCTCTTTGTGTGCGAAAGAAAGGCCTTTGGGCCCGCAAGCAAATATCGATTGGCATAGGAAAAGGCAACGTAGCAGAGGATGGTTTCGATCCATCGACCTCTGGGTTATGGGCCCAGCACGCTTCCGCTGCGCCACTCTGCTCTTGTCGCTGGCCATCCTCATGGATTTCGACAAGCGAATCCCAAGTCAAGCATGGGCGAGAGCTGGACTCTCCTAGGCCAGCTGAGCGAGGGTGGTGGCGCCTGGCCCGGCGTGGAGCATTGGTGGTTCAGTGGTAGAATTCTCGCCTGCCACGCGGGAGGCCCGGGTTCGATTCCCGGCCAATGCAATTATGGGCTCTTGGTGTTTGTAGCTCTCTCCCCCAATTTCCAGCCCCATGGAATGCCTCAAGGCACAAGGTGTTTCTTGTCGAGAATGTATTAGGCGGTGTGAGTGCTTTTTGAAACCACCTTCTCCCAATGACATCATTGAAACCCATGGGGCCATACTTCAGAAGGGGCTCAGTTGTCCAAGGTCTTGGGGGAGTGGCTCTCCTGGTGTCTAGCGGCCAGAGCAAGTTGTGGATTTAGCAAAACTGCCTATAGTTTACACATAGCCCAGGAGAGGACAGGGATCAGCCATAGCACAAGCAACAACCTCAAGCAAAGGGGGATTAGCTCAAATGGTAGAGCGCTCGCTTAGCATGCGAGAGGTAGCGGGATCGATGCCCGCATTCTCCAAATGCAGCTTTCCTGATTTGCCAGGAGACACCTTGCTTTTGTGTTTGATGTTGAAGCTTGGAACCGAGCGCCGTGAGCAACATGGGAAGCCGGAGTCCTCCTCATAACGCGTGCCAAGGCGTTGCCACGTTTTTGTGGTGGCAACTGTGGCTTCAGCCAAAGTCACGTAGGCAGTGTTGGACAAAAGCAATCTAGTAAACAAAGCACGAGCAGGCCTCCATGGCCAAGAGACAATATTTCATTAGCGCAAAAGGTGCCAGTGCCATGCTTACGCTGAGAGCTTTGGACTCGTTGAATCACCTGAATCAGGTTCAACTTCTCTTTGTGTGCGAAAGAAAGGCCTTTGGGCCCGCACGCAAGCAAATATCGATTGGCATAGAAAAAGGCAACGTAGCAGAGGATGGTTTCGATCCATCGACCTCTGGGTTATGGGCCCAGCACGCTTCCGCTGCGCCACTCTGCTCTTGTCGCTGACCAACCTCAACAACCACATGTGGATGTAGTTTGCCAGCGATTCCCACGGGGAGTGGGTCCATGTGGCAAAGTCACAATGTAGACGACTAGGCGTTTCCATTGATTTTCGACCAGCGAATCCCAAGTCAAGCGTGGGCGAGAGCTGGACTCTCCTAGACCAGCTGAGCGAGGGTGGTGGCAAGTGGCCCGGCGTGGAGCATTGGTGGTTCAGTGGTAGAATTCTCGCCTGCCACGCGGGAGGCCCGGGTTCGATTCCCGGCCAATGCAATTATGGGCTCTTTGTGTTTGCAGCGCTCTCCCCCAATTTCCAGCCCCGTGGAGTGCATCAAGGCACAAGGTGTTTCTTGTCGAGAATGTACTAGGCGGTGTGAGTGCTTTTTGAAACCAGCCTTCTCCCAATTACATCATTGAAACCCATGGGGCCATACCTCTGAAGGGGCTCAGTTGTCAAAGGTCGTAGGAGGGGAAAAAAAGGGGGGTGCAAACCTTCTACGCTAGGAAAGCGGGTGGCTCTCCTGGTGTCTAGCGGCCAGAGCAGGTTGTGGATTTCGCAAAACTGACTATATTTTACACATAGCCCAGGAGAGGACAGGGATCAGCCATAGCGCAAGCAACACACTCGAGCAAAGGGGGATTAGCTCAAGTGGCAGAGCGCTCGCTTTGCATGCGAGAGGTAGCGGGATCGATGCCCGCATTCTCCAAACGCAGCTTTCCTGGTTTCACGGGAGGCACCTTGCTTTTGTGTTTGATGTTGAAGCTTGGAACCGAGCGCCGTGAGCAACATGGGAAGCCGGAGTGCTCCTCATAACATGTGCCAAGGCATTGCCACGTTTTTGTGGTGGCATCTGTGGCTTCAGCCAAAGTCACGTAGGCAGTATTGGACAAAAGCAATCAATTAAAGAAAGCACGACCAGGCTTCCATGGCCAAGAGACAATATTCCATTAGGGGGAAAGGTGCCAGTGCCATGCTTACGCTGAGAGCTTTGGACTCGTTGAATCACCTGAATCAGGTTCAACTTCTCTTTGTGTGCGAAAGAAAGGCCTTTGGGCCCGCAAGCAAATATCGATTGGCATAGGAAAAGGCAACGTAGCAGAGGATGGTTTTGATCCATCGACCTCTGGGTTATGGACCCAGCACGCTTCCGCTGCGCCACTCTGCTCTTGTCGCTGGCCATCCTCATGGATTTCGACAAGCGAATCCCAAGTCAAGCGTGGGCGAGAGCTGGACTCTCCTAGGCCAGCTGAGCGAGGGTGGTGGCGCCTGGCCCGGCGTGGAGCATTGGTGGTTCAGTGGTAGAATTCTCGCCTGCCACGCGGGAGGCCCGGGTTCGATTCCCGGCCAATGCAATTATGGGCTCTTGGTGTTTGTAGCTCTCTCCCCCAATTTCCAGCCCCATGGAATGCCTCAAGGCACAAGGTGTTTCTTGTCGAGAATGTATTAGGCGGTGTGAGTGCTTTTTGAAACCACCTTCTCCCAATGACATCATTGAAACCCATGGGGCCATACTTCAGAAGGGGCTCAGTTGTCCAAGGTCTTGGGGGAGTGGCTCTCCTGGTGTCTAGCGGCCAGAGCAAGTTGTGGATTTAGCAAAACTGCCTATAGTTTACACATAGCCCAGGAGAGGACAGGGATCAGCCATAGCACAAGCAACAACCTCAAGCAAAGGGGGATTAGCTCAAATGGTAGAGCGCTCGCTTAGCATGCGAGAGGTAGCGGGATCGATGCCCGCATTCTCCAAATGCAGCTTTCCTGATTTGCCAGGAGACACCTTGCTTTTGTGTTTGATGTTGAAGCTTGGAACCGAGCGCCGTGAGCAACATGGGAAGCCGGAGTCCTCCTCATAACGCGTGCCAAGGCGTTGCCACGTTTTTGTGGTGGCAACTGTGGCTTCAGCCAAAGTCACGTAGGCAGTGTTGGACAAAAGCAATCTAGTAAACAAAGCACGAGCAGGCCTCCATGGCCAAGAGACAATATTTCATTAGCGCAAAAGGTGCCAGTGCCATGCTTACGCTGAGAGCTTTGGACTCGTTGAATCACCTGAATCAGGTTCAACTTCTCTTTGTGTGCGAAAGAAAGGCCTTTGGGCCCGCACGCAAGCAAATATCGATTGGCATAGAAAAAGGCAACGTAGCAGAGGATGGTTTCGATCCATCGACCTCTGGGTTATGGGCCCAGCACGCTTCCGCTGCGCCACTCTGCTCTTGTCGCTGACCAACCTCAACAACCACATGTGGATGTAGTTTGCCAGCGATTCCCACGGGGAGTGGGTCCATGTGGCAAAGTCACAATGTAGACGACTAGGCGTTTCCATTGATTTTCGACCAGCGAATCCCAAGTCAAGCGTGGGCGAGAGCTGGACTCTCCTAGACCAGCTGAGCGAGGGTGGTGGCAAGTGGCCCGGCGTGGAGCATTGGTGGTTCAGTGGTAGAATTCTCGCCTGCCACGCGGGAGGCCCGGGTTCGATTCCCGGCCAATGCAATTATGGGCTCTTTGTGTTTGCAGCGCTCTCCCCCAATTTCCAGCCCCGTGGAGTGCATCAAGGCACAAGGTGTTTCTTGTCGAGAATGTACTAGGCGGTGTGAGTGCTTTTTGAAACCAGCCTTCTCCCAATTACATC
This sequence comes from Lithobates pipiens, assembly GCF_037356315.1. Taxonomy (NCBI): domain Eukaryota; kingdom Metazoa; phylum Chordata; class Amphibia; order Anura; family Ranidae; genus Lithobates; species Lithobates pipiens. The sequence continues at coordinate 579,991,943 of NW_027507758.1, forward strand.
ATTGAAACCCATGGGGCCATACCTCTGAAGGGGCTCAGTTGTCAAAGGTCGTAGGAGGGAAAAAAAAGGGGGGTGCAAACCTTCTACGCTAGGAAAGCGGGTGGCTCTCCTGGTGTCTAGCGGCCAGAGCAGGTTGTGGATTTCGCAAAACTGACTATATTTTACACATAGCCCAGGAGAGGACAGGGATCAGCCATAGCGCAAGCAACACACTCGAGCAAAGTGGGATTAGCTCAAGTGGCAGAGTGCTCGCTTTGCATGCGAGAGGTAGCGGGATCGATGCCCGCATTCTCCAAACGCAGCTTTCCTGGTTTCACGGGAGGCACCTTGCTTTTGTGTTTGATGTTGAAGCTTGGAACCGAGCGCCGTGAGCAACTTTCAGCCAAAGTCACGTAGGCAGTATTGGACAAAAGCAATCAATTAAAGAAAGCACGACCAGGCTTCCATGGCCAAGAGACAATATTCCATTAGGGGGAAAGGTGCCAGTGCCATGCTTACGCTGAGAGCTTTGGACTCGTTGAATCACCTGAATCAGGTTCAACTTCTCTTTGTGTGCGAAAGAAAGGCCTTTGGGCCCGCAAGCAAATATCGATTGGCATAGGAAAAGGCAACGTAGCAGAGGATGGTTTCGATCCATCGACCTCTGGGTTATGGGCCCAGCACGCTTCCGCTGCGCCACTCTGCTCTTGTCGCTGACCATCCTCATGGATTTCGACAAGCGAATCCCAAGTCAAGCGTGGGCGAGAGCTGGACTCTCCTAGGCCAGCTGAGCGAGGGTGGTGGCGCCTGGCCCGGCGTGGAGCATTGGTGGTTCAGTGGTAGAATTCTCGCCTGCCACGCGGGAGGCCCGGGTTCGATTCCCGGCCAATGCAATTATGGGCTCTTGGTGTTTGTAGCTCTCTCCCCCAATTTCCAGCCCCATGGAATGCCTCAAGGCACAAGGTGTTTCTTGTCGAGAATGTATTAGGCGGTGTGAGTGCTTTTTGAAACCACCTTCTCCCAATGACATCATTGAAACCCATGGGGCCATACTTCAGAAGGGGCTCAGTTGTCCAAGGTCTTGGGGGAGTGGCTCTCCTGGTGTCTAGCGGCCAGAGCAAGTTGTGGATTTAGCAAAACTGCCTATAGTTTACACATAGCCCAGGAGAGGACAGGGATCAGCCATAGCACAAGCAACAACCTCAAGCAAAGGGGGATTAGCTCAAATGGTAGAGCGCTCGCTTAGCATGCGAGAGGTAGCGGGATCGATGCCCGCATTCTCCAAATGCAGCTTTCCTGATTTGCCAGGAGACACCTTGCTTTTGTGTTTGATGTTGAAGCTTGGAACCGAGCGCCGTGAGCAACATGGGAAGCCGGAGTCCTCCTCATAACGCGTGCCAAGGCGTTGCCACGTTTTTGTGGTGGCAACTGTGGCTTCAGCCAAAGTCACGTAGGCAGTGTTGGACAAAAGCAATCTAGTAAACAAAGCACGAGCAGGCCTCCATGGCCAAGAGACAATATTTCATTAGCGCAAAAGGTGCCAGTGCCATGCTTACGCTGAGAGCTTTGGACTCGTTGAATCACCTGAATCAGGTTCAACTTCTCTTTGTGTGCGAAAGAAAGGCCTTTGGGCCCGCACGCAAGCAAATATCGATTGGCATAGAAAAAGGCAACGTAGCAGAGGATGGTTTCGATCCATCGACCTCTGGGTTATGGGCCCAGCACGCTTCCGCTGCGCCACTCTGCTCTTGTCGCTGACCAACCTCAACAACCACATGTGGATGTAGTTTGCCAGCGATTCCCACGGGGAGTGGGTCCATGTGGCAAAGTCACAATGTAGACGACTAGGCGTTTCCATTGATTTTCGACCAGCGAATCCCAAGTCAAGCGTGGGCGAGAGCTGGACTCTCCTAGACCAGCTGAGCGAGGGTGGTGGCAAGTGGCCCGGCGTGGAGCATTGGTGGTTCAGTGGTAGAATTCTCGCCTGCCACGCGGGAGGCCCGGGTTCGATTCCCGGCCAATGCAATTATGGGCTCTTTGAGTTTGCAGCGCTCTCCCCCAATTTCCAGCCCCGTGGAGTGCATCAAGGCACAAGGTGTTTCTTGTCGAGAATGTACTAGGCGGTGTGAGTGCTTTTTGAAACCAGCCTTCTCCCAATTACATCATTGAAACCCATGGGGCCATACCTCTGAAGGGGCTCAGTTGTCAAAGGTCGTAGGAGGGAAAAAAAAGGGGGGTGCAAACCTTCTACGCTAGGAAAGCGGGTGGCTCTCCTGGTGTCTAGCGGCCAGAGCAGGTTGTGGATTTCGCAAAACTGACTATATTTTACACATAGCCCAGGAGAGGACAGGGATCAGCCATAGCGCAAGCAACACACTCGAGCAAAGGGGGATTAGCTCAAGTGGCAGAGCGCTCGCTTTGCATGCGAGAGGTAGCGGGATCGATGCCCGCATTCTCCAAACGCAGCTTTCCTGGTTTCACGGGAGGCACCTTGCTTTTGTGTTTGATGTTGAAGCTTGGAACCGAGCGCCGTGAGCAACATGGGAAGCCGGAGTGCTCCTCATAACATGTGCCAAGGCATTGCCACGTTTTTGTGGTGGCATCTGTGGCTTCAGCCAAAGTCACGTAGGCAGTATTGGACAAAAGCAATCAATTAAAGAAAGCACGACCAGGCTTCCATGGCCAAGAGACAATATTCCATTAGGGGGAAAGGTGCCAGTGCCATGCTTACGCTGAGAGCTTTGGACTCGTTGAATCACCTGAATCAGGTTCAACTTCTCTTTGTGTGCGAAAGAAAGGCCTTTGGGCCCGCAAGCAAATATCGATTGGCATAGGAAAAGGCAACGTAGCAGAGGATGGTTTCGATCCATCGACCTCTGGGTTATGGGCCCAGCACGCTTCCGCTGCGCCACTCTGCTCTTGTCGCTGACCATCCTCATGGATTTCGACAAGCGAATCCCAAGTCAAGCGTGGGCGAGAGCTGGACTCTCCTAGGCCAGCTGAGCGAGGGTGGTGGCGCCTGGCCCGGCGTGGAGCATTGGTGGTTCAGTGGTAGAATTCTCGCCTGCCACGCGGGAGGCCCGGGTTCGATTCCCGGCCAATGCAATTATGGGCTCTTGGTGTTTGTAGCTCTCTCCCCCAATTTCCAGCCCCATGGAATGCCTCAAGGCACAAGGTGTTTCTTGTCGAGAATGTATTAGGCGGTGTGAGTGCTTTTTGAAACCACCTTCTCCCAATGACATCATTGAAACCCATGGGGCCATACTTCAGAAGGGGCTCAGTTGTCCAAGGTCTTGGGGGAGTGGCTCTCCTGGTGTCTAGCGGCCAGAGCAAGTTGTGGATTTAGCAAAACTGCCTATAGTTTACACATAGCCCAGGAGAGGACAGGGATCAGCCATAGCACAAGCAACAACCTCAAGCAAAGGGGGATTAGCTCAAATGGTAGAGCGCTTGCTTAGCATGCGAGAGGTAGCGGGATCGATGCCCGCATTCTCCAAATGCAGCTTTCCTGATTTGCCAGGAGACACCTTGCTTTTGTGTTTGATGTTGAAGCTTGGAACCGAGCGCCGTGAGCAACATGGGAAGCCGGAGTCCTCCTCATAACGCGTGCCAAGGCGTTGCCACGTTTTTGTGGTGGCAACTGTGGCTTCAGCCAAAGTCACGTAGGCAGTGTTGGACAAAAGCAATCTAGTAAACAAAGCACGAGCAGGCCTCCATGGCCAAGAGACAATATTTCATTAGCGCAAAAAGTGCCAGTGCCATGCTTACGCTGAGAGCTTTGGACTCGTTGAATCACCTGAATCAGGTTCAACTTCTCTTTGTGTGCGAAAGAAAGGCCTTTGGGCCCGCACGCAAGCAAATATCGATTGGCATAGAAAAAGGCAACGTAGCAGAGGATGGTTTCGATCCATCGACCTCTGGGTTATGGGCCCAGCACGCTTCCGCTGCGCCACTCTGCTCTTGTCGCTGACCAACCTCAACAACCACATGTGGATGTAGTTTGCCAGCGATTCCCACGGGGAGTGGGTCCATGTGGCAAAGTCACAATGTAGACGACTAGGCGTTTCCATTGATTTTCGACCAGCGAATCCCAAGTCAAGCGTGGGCGAGAGCTGGACTCTCCTAGACCAGCTGAGCGAGGGTGGTGGCAAGTGGCCCGGCGTGGAGCATTGGTGGTTCAGTGGTAGAATTCTCGCCTGCCACGCGGGAGGCCCGGGTTCGATTCCCGGCCAATGCAATTATGGGCTCTTTGTGTTTGCAGCGCTCTCCCCCAATTTCCAGCCCCGTGGAGTGCATCAAGGCACAAGGTGTTTCTTGTCGAGAATGTACTAGGCGGTGTGAGTGCTTTTTGAAACCAGCCTTCTCCCAATTACATCATTGAAACCCATGGGGCCATACCTCTGAAGGGGCTCAGTTGTCAAAGGTCGTAGGAGGGAAAAAAAGGGGGGTGCAAACCTTCTACGCTAGGAAAGCGGGTGGCTCTCCTGGTGTCTAGCGGCCAGAGCAGGTTGTGGATTTCGCAAAACTGACTATATTTTACACATAGCCCAGGAGAGGACAGGGATCAGCCATAGCGCAAGCAACACACTCGAGCAAAGGGGGATTAGCTCAAGTGGCAGAGAGCTCGCTTTGCATGCGAGAGGTAGCGGGATCGATGCCCGCATTCTCCAAACGCAGCTTTCCTGGTTTCACGGGAGGCACCTTGCTTTTGTGTTTGATGTTGAAGCTTGGAACCGAGCGCCGTGAGCAACATGGGAAGCCGGAGTGCTCCTCATAACATGTGCCAAGGCATTGCCACGTTTTTGTGGTGGCATCTGTGGCTTCAGCCAAAGTCACGTAGGCAGTATTGGACAAAAGCAATCAATTAAAGAAAGCACGACCAGGCTTCCATGGCCAAGAGACAATATTCCATTAGGGGGAAAGGTGCCAGTGCCATGCTTACGCTGAGAGCTTTGGACTCGTTGAATCACCTGAATCAGGTTCAACTTCTCTTTGTGTGCGAAAGAAAGGCCTTTGGGCCCGCAAGCAAATATCGATTGGCATAGGAAAAGGCAACGTAGCAGAGGATGGTTTCGATCCATCGACCTCTGGGTTATGGGCCCAGCACGCTTCCGCTGCGCCACTCTGCTCTTGCCGCTGACCATCCTCATGGATTTCGACAAGCGAATCCCAAGTCAAGCGTGGGCGAGAGCTGGACTCTCCTAGGCCAGCTGAGCGAGGGTGGTGGCCCCTGGCCCGGCGTGGAGCATTGGTGGTTCAGTGGTAGAATTCTCGCCTGCCACGCGGGAGGCCCGGGTTCGATTCCCGGCCAATGCAATTATGGGCTCTTGGTGTTTGTAGCTCTCTCCCCCAATTTCCAGCCCCATGGAATGCCTCAAGGCACAAGGTGTTTCTTGTCGAGAATGTATTAGGCGGTGTGAGTGCTTTTTGAAACCACCTTCTCCCAATGACATCATTGAAACCCATGGGGCCATACTTCAGAAGGGGCTCAGTTGTCCAAGGTCTTGGGGGAGTGGCTCTCCTGGTGTCTAGCGGCCAGAGCAAGTTGTGGATTTAGCAAAACTGCCTATAGTTTACACATAGCCCAGGAGAGGACAGGGATCAGCCATAGCACAAGCAACAACCTCAAGCAAAGGGGGATTAGCTCAAATGGTAGAGCGCTCGCTTAGCATGCGAGAGGTAGCGGGATCGATGCCCGCATTCTCCAAATGCAGCTTACCTGATTTGCCAGGAGACACCTTGCTTTTGTGTTTGATGTTGAAGCTTGGAACCGAGCGCCGTGAGCAACATGGGAAGCCGGAGTCCTCCTCATAACGCGTGCCAAGGCGTTGCCACGTTTTTGTGGTGGCAACTGTGGCTTCAGCCAAAGTCACGTAGGCAGTGTTGGACAAAAGCAATCTAGTAAACAAAGCACGAGCAGGCCTCCATGGCCAAGAGACAATATTTCATTAGCGCAAAAGGTGCCAGTGCCATGCTTACGCTGAGAGCTTTGGACTCGTTGAATCACCTGAATCAGGTTCAACTTCTCTTTGTGTGCGAAAGAAAGGCCTTTGGGCCCGCACGCAAGCAAATATCGATTGGCATAGAAAAAGGCAACGTAGCAGAGGATGGTTTCGATCCATCGACCTCTGGGTTATGGGCCCAGCACGCTTCCGCTGCGCCACTCTGCTCTTGTCGCTGACCAACCTCAACAACCACATGTGGATGTAGTTTGCCAGCGATTCCCACGGGGAGTGGGTCCATGTGGCAAAGTCACAATGTAGACGACTAGGCGTTTCCATTGATTTTCGACCAGCGAATCCCAAGTCAAGCGTGGGCGAGAGCTGGACTCTCCTAGACCAGCTGAGCGAGGGTGGTGGCAAGTGGCCCGGCGTGGAGCATTGGTGGTTCAGTGGTAGAATTCTCGCCTGCCACGCGGGAGGCCCGGGTTCGATTCCCAGCCAATGCAATTATGGGCTCTTTGTGTTTGCAGCGCTCTCCCCCATTTTCCAGCCCCGTGGAGTGCATCAAGGCACAAGGTGTTTCTTGTCGAGAATGTACTAGGCGGTGTGAGTGCTTTTTGAAACCAGCCTTCTCCCAATTACATCATTGAAACCCATGGGGCCATACCTCTGAAGGGGCTCAGTTGTCAAAGGTCGTAGGAGGGAAAAAAAAGGGGGGTGCAAACCTTCTACGCTAGGAAAGCGGGTGGCTCTCCTGGTGTCTAGCGGCCAGAGCAGGTTGTGGATTTCGCAAAACTGACTATATTTTACACATAGCCCAGGAGAGGACAGGGATCAGCCATAGCGCAAGCAACACACTCGAGCAAAGGGGGATTAGCTCAAGTGGCAGAGCGCTTGCTTTGCATGCGAGAGGTAGCGGGATCGATGCCCGCATTCTCCAAACGCAGCTTTCCTGGTTTCACGGGAGGCACCTTGCTTTTGTGTTTGATGTTGAAGCTTGGAACCGAGCGCCGTGAGCAACATGGGAAGCCGGAGTGCTCCTCATAACATGTGCCAAGGCATTGCCACGTTTTTGTGGTGGCATCTGTGGCTTCAGCCAAAGTCACGTAGGCAGTATTGGACAAAAGCAATCAATTAAAGAAAGCACGACCAGGCTTCCATGGCCAAGAGACAATATTCCATTAGGGGGAAAGGTGCCAGTGCCATGCTTACGCTGAGAGCTTTGGACTCGTTGAATCACCTGAATCAGGTTCAACTTCTCTTTGTGTGCGAAAGAAAGGCCTTTGGGCCCGCAAGCAAATATCGATTGGCATAGGAAAAGGCAACGTAGCAGAGGATGGTTTCGATCCATCGACCTCTGGGTTATGGGCCCAGCATGCTTCCGCTGCGCCACTCTGCTCTTGTCGCTGACCATCCTCATGGATTTCGACAAGCGAATCCCAAGTCAAGCGTGGGCGAGAGCTGGACTCTCCTAGGCCAGCTGAGCGAGGGTGGTGGCGCCTGGCCCGGCGTGGAGCATTGGTGGTTCAGTGGTAGAATTCTCGCCTGCCACGCGGGAGGCCCGGGTTCGATTCCCGGCCAATGCAATTATGGGCTCTTGGTGTTTGTAGCTCTCTCCCCCAATTTCCAGCCCCATGGAATGCCTCAAGGCACAAGGTGTTTCTTGTCGAGAATGTATTAGGCGGTGTGAGTGCTTTTTGAAACCACCTTCTCCCAATGACATCATTGAAACCCATGGGGCCATACTTCAGAAGGGGCTCAGTTGTCCAAGGTCTTGGGGGAGTGGCTCTCCTGGTGTCTAGCGGCCAGAGCAAGTTGTGGATTTAGCAAAACTGCCTATAGTTTACACATAGCCCAGGAGAGGACAGGGATCAGCCATAGCACAAGCAACAACCTCAAGCAAAGGGGGATTAGCTCAAATGGTAGAGCGCTCGCTTAGCATGCGAGAGGTAGCGGGATCGATGCCCGCATTCTCCAAATGCAGCTTTCCTGATTTGCCAGGAGACACCTTGCTTTTGTGTTTGATGTTGAAGCTTGGAACCGAGCGCCGTGAGCAACATGGGAAGCCGGAGTCCTCCTCATAACGCGTGCCAAGGCGTTGCCACGTTTTTGTGGTGGCAACTGTGGCTTCAGCCAAAGTCACGTAGGCAGTGTTGGACAAAAGCAATCTAGTAAACAAAGCACGAGCAGGCCTCCATGGCCAAGAGACAATATTTCATTAGCGCAAAAGGTGCCAGTGCCATGCTTACGCTGAGAGCTTTGGACTCGTTGAATCACCTGAATCAGGTTCAACTTCTCTTTGTGTGCGAAAGAAAGGCCTTTGGGCCCGCACGCAAGCAAATATCGATTGGCATAGGAAAGGGCAACGTAGCAGAGGATGGTTTCGATCCATCGACCTCTGGGTTATGGGCCCAGCACGCTTCCGCTGCGCCACTCTGCTCTTGTCGCTGACCAACCTCAACAACCACATGTGGATGTAGTTTGCCAGCGATTCCCACGGGGAGTGGGTCCATGTGGCAAAGTCACAATGTAGACGACTAGGCGTTTCCATTGATTTTCGACCAGCGAATCCCAAGTCAAGCGTGGGCGAGAGCTGGACTCTCCTAGACCAGCTGAGCGAGGGTGGTGGCAAGTGGCCCGGCGTGGAGCATTGGTGGTTCAGTGGTAGAATTCTCGCCTGCCACGCGGGAGGCCCGGGTTCGATTCCCGGCCAATGCAATTATGGGCTCTTTGTGTTTGCAGCGCTCTCCCCCAATTTCCAGCCCCGTGGAGTGCATCAAGGCACAAGGTGTTTCTTGTCGAGAATGTACTAGGCGGTGTGAGTGCTTTTTGAAACCAGCCTTCTCCCAATTACATCATTGAAACCCATGGTGCCATACCTCTGAAGGGGCTCAGTTGTCAAAGGTCGTAGGAGGGAAAAAAAAGGGGGGTGCAAACCTTCTACGCTAGGAAAGCGGGTGGCTCTCCTGGTGTCTAGCGGCCAGAGCAGGTTGTGGATTTCGCAAAACTGACTATATTTTACACATAGCCCAGGAGAGGACAGGGATCAGCCATAGCGCAAGCAACACACTCGAGCAAAGGGGGATTAGCTCAAGTGGCAGAGCGCTCGCTTTGCATGCGAGAGGTAGCGGGATCGATGCCCGCATTCTCCAAACGCAGCTTTCCTGGTTTCACGGGAGGCACCTTGCTTTTGTGTTTGATGTTGAAGCTTGGAACCGAGCGCCGTGAGCAACATGGGAAGCCGGAGTGCTCCTCATAACATGTGCCAAGGCATTGCCACGTTTTTGTGGTGGCATCTGTGGCTTCAGCCAAAGTCACGTAGGCAGTATTGGACAAAAGCAATCAATTAAAGAAAGCACGACCAGGCTTCCATGGCCAAGAGACAATATTCCATTAGGGGGAAAGGTGCCAGTGCCATGCTTACGCTGAGAGCTTTGGACTCGTTGAATCACCTGAATCAGGTTCAACTTCTCTTTGTGTGCGAAAGAAAGGCCTTTGGGCCCGCAAGCAAATATCGATTGGCATAGGAAAAGGCAACGTAGCAGAGGATGGTTTCGATCCATCGACCTCTGGGTTATGGGCCCAGCACGCTTCCGCTGCGCCACTCTGCTCTTGTCGCTGACCATCCTCATGGATTTCGACAAGCGAATCCCAAGTCAAGCGTGGGCGAGAGCTGGACTCTCCTAGGCCAGCTGAGCGAGGGTGGTGGCGCCTGGCCCGGCGTGGAGCATTGGTGGTTCAGTGGTAGAATTCTCGCCTGCCACGCGGGAGGCCCGGGTTCGATTCCCGGCCAATGCAATTATGGGCTCTTGGTGTTTGTAGCTCTCTCCCCCAATTTCCAGCCCCATGGAATGCCTCAAGGCACAAGGTGTTTCTTGTCGAGAATGTATTAGGCGGTGTGAGTGCTTTTTGAAACCACCTTCTCCCAATGACATCATTGAAACCCATGGGGCCATACTTCAGAAGGGGCTCAGTTGTCCAAGGTCTTGGGGGAGTGGCTCTCCTGGTGTCTAGCGGCCAGAGCAAGTTGTGGATTTAGCAAAACTGCCTATAGTTTACACATAGCCCAGGAGAGGACAGGGATCAGCCATAGCACAAGCAACAACCTCAAGCAAAGGGGGATTAGCTCAAATGGTAGAGCGCTCGCTTAGCATGCGAGAGGTAGCGGGATCGATGCCCGCATTCTCCAAATGCAGCTTTCCTGATTTGCCAGGAGACACCTTGCTTTTGTGTTTGATGTTGAAGCTTGGAACCGAGCGCCGTGAGCAACATGGGAAGCCGGAGTCCTCCTCATAACGCGTGCCAAGGCGTTGCCACGTTTTTGTGGTGGCAACTGTGGCTTCAGCCAAAGTCACGTAGGCAGTGTTGGACAAAAGCAATCTAGTAAACAAAGCACGAGCAGGCCTCCATGGCCAAGAGACAATATTTCATTAGCGCAAAAGGTGCCAGTGCCATGCTTACGCTGAGAGCTTTGGACTCGTTGAATCACCTGAATCAGGTTCAACTTCTCTTTGTGTGCGAAAGAAAGGCCTTTGGGCCCGCACGCAAGCAAATATCGATTGGCATAGGAAAGGGCAACGTAGCAGAGGATGGTTTCGATCCATCGACCTCTGGGTTATGGGCCCAGCACGCTTCCGCTGCGCCACTCTGCTCTTGTCGCTGACCAACCTCAACAACCACATGTGGATGTAGTTTGCCAGCGATTCCCACGGGGAGTGGGTCCATGTGGCAAAGTCACAATGTAGACGACTAGGCGTTTCCATTGATTTTCGACCAGCGAATCCCAAGTCAAGCGTGGGCGAGAGCTGGACTCTCCTAGACCAGCTGAGCGAGGGTGGTGGCAAGTGGCCCGGCGTGGAGCATTGGTGGTTCAGTGGTAGAATTCTCGCCTGCCACGCGGGAGGCCCGGGTTCGATTCCCGGCCAATGCAATTATGGGCTCTTTGTGTTTGCAGCGCTCTCCCCCAATTTCCAGCCCCGTGGAGTGCATCAAGGCACAAGGTGTTTCTTGTCGAGAATGTACTAGGCGGTGTGAGTGCTTTTTGAAACCAGCCTTCTCCCAATTACATCATTGAAACCCATGGGGCCATACCTCTGAAGGGGCTCAGTTGTCAAAGGTCGTAGGAGGGAAAAAAAAGGGGGGTGCAAACCTTCTACGCTAGGAAAGCGGGTGGCTCTCCTGGTGTCTAGCGGCCAGAGCAGGTTGTGGATTTCGCAAAACTGACTATATTTTACACATAGCCCAGGAGAGGACAGGGATCAGCCATAGCGCAAGCAACACACTCGAGCAAAGGGGGATTAGCTCAAGTGGCAGAGCGCTCGCTTTGCATGCGAGAGGTAGCGGGATCGATGCCCGCATTCTCCAAACGCAGCTTTCCTGGTTTCACGGGAGGCACCTTGCTTTTGTGTTTGATGTTGAAGCTTGGAACCGAGCGCCGTGAGCAACATGGGAAGCCGGAGTGCTCCTCATAACATGTGCCAAGGCATTGCCACGTTTTTGTGGTGGCATCTGTGGCTTCAGCCAAAGTCACGTAGGCAGTATTGGACAAAAGCAATCAATTAAAGAAAGCACGACCAGGCTTCCATGGCCAAGAGACAATATTCCATTAGGGGGAAAGGTGCCAGTGCCATGCTTACGCTGAGAGCTTTGGACTCGTTGAATCACCTGAATCAGGTTCAACTTCTCTTTGTGTGCGAAAGAAAGGCCTTTGGGCCCGCAAGCAAATATCGATTGGCATAGGAAAAGGCAACGTAGCAGAGGATGGTTTCGATCCATCGACCTCTGGGTTATGGGCCCAGCACGCTTCCGCTGCGCCACTCTGCTCTTGTCGCTGGCCATCCTCATGGATTTCGACAAGCGAATCCCAAGTCAAGCGTGGGCGAGAGCTGGACTCTCCTAGGCCAGCTGAGCGAGGGTGGTGGCGCCTGGCCCGGCGTGGAGCATTGGTGGTTCAGTGGTAGAATTCTCGCCTGCCACGCGGGAGGCCCGGGTTCGATTCCCGGCCAATGCAATTATGGGCTCTTGGTGTTTGTAGCTCTCTCCCCCAATTTCCAGCCCCATGGAATGCCTCAAGGCACAAGGTGTTTCTTGTCGAGAATGTATTAGGCGGTGTGAGTGCTTTTTGAAACCACCTTCTCCCAATGACATCATTGAAACCCATGGGGCCATACTTCAGAAGGGGCTCAGTTGTCCAAGGTCTTGGGGGAGTGGCTCTCCTGGTGTCTAGCGGCCAGAGCAAGTTGTGGATTTAGCAAAACTGCCTATAGTTTACACATAGCCCAGGAGAGGACAGGGATCAGCCATAGCACAAGCAACAACCTCAAGCAAAGGGGGATTAGCTCAAATGGTAGAGCGCTCGCTTAGCATGCGAGAGGTAGCGGGATCGATGCCCGCATTCTCCAAATGCAGCTTTCCTGATTTGCCAGGAGACACCTTGCTTTTGTGTTTGATGTTGAAGCTTGGAACCGAGCGCCGTGAGCAACATGGGAAGCCGGAGTCCTCCTCATAACGCGTGCCAAGGCGTTGCCACGTTTTTGTGGTGGCAACTGTGGCTTCAGCCAAAGTCACGTAGGCAGTGTTGGACAAAAGCAATCTAGTAAACAAAGCACGAGCAGGCCTCCATGGCCAAGAGACAATATTTCATTAGCGCAAAAGGTGCCAGTGCCATGCTTACGCTGAGAGCTTTGGACTCGTTGAATCACCTGAATCAGGTTCAACTTCTCTTTGTGTGCGAAAGAAAGGCCTTTGGGCCCGCACGCAAGCAAATATCGATTGGCATAGAAAAAGGCAACGTAGCAGAGGATGGTTTCGATCCATCGACCTCTGGGTTATGGGCCCAGCACGCTTCCGCTGCGCCACTCTGCTCTTGTCGCTGACCAACCTCAACAACCACATGTGGATGTAGTTTGCCAGCGATTCCCACGGGGAGTGGGTCCATGTGGCAAAGTCACAATGTAGACGACTAGGCGTTTCCATTGATTTTCGACCAGCGAATCCCAAGTCAAGCGTGGGCGAGAGCTGGACTCTCCTAGACCAGCTGAGCGAGGGTGGTGGCAAGTGGCCCGGCGTGGAGCATTGGTGGTTCAGTGGTAGAATTCTCGCCTGCCACGCGGGAGGCCCGGGTTCGATTCCCGGCCAATGCAATTATGGGCTCTTTGTGTTTGCAGCGCTCTCCCCCAATTTCCAGCCCCGTGGAGTGCATCAAGGCACAAGGTGTTTCTTGTCGAGAATGTACTAGGCGGTGTGAGTGCTTTTTGAAACCAGCCTTCTCCCAATTACATCATTGAAACCCATGGGGCCATACCTCTGAAGGGGCTCAGTTGTCAAAGGTCGTAGGAGGGAAAAAAAAGGGGGGTGCAAACCTTCTACGCTAGGAAAGCGGGTGGCTCTCCTGGTGTCTAGCGGCCAGAGCAGGTTGTGGATTTCGCAAAACTGACTATATTTTACACATAGCCCAGGAGAGGACAGGGATCAGCCATAGCGCAAGCAACACACTCGAGCAAAGGGGGATTAGCTCAAGTGGCAGAGCGCTCGCTTTGCATGCGAGAGGTAGCGGGATCGATGCCCGCATTCTCCAAACGCAGCTTTCCTGGTTTCACGGGAGGCACCTTGCTTTTGTGTTTGATGTTGAAGCTTGGAACCGAGCGCCGTGAGCAACATGGGAAGCCGGAGTGCTCCTCATAACATGTGCCAAGGCATTGCCACGTTTTTGTGGTGGCATCTGTGGCTTCAGCCAAAGTCACGTAGGCAGTATTGGACAAAAGCAATCAATTAAAGAAAGCACGACCAGGCTTCCATGGCCAAGAGACAATATTCCATTAGGGGGAAAGGTGCCAGTGCCATGCTTACGCTGAGAGCTTTGGACTCGTTGAATCACCTGAATCAGGTTCAACTTCTCTTTGTGTGCGAAAGAAAGGCCTTTGGGCCCGCAAGCAAATATCGATTGGCATAGGAAAAGGCAACGTAGCAGAGGATGGTTTCGATCCATCGACCTCTGGGTTATGGGCCCAGCACGCTTCCGCTGCGCCACTCTGCTCTTGTCGCTGACCATCCTCATGGATTTCGACAAGCGAATCCCAAGTCAAGCGTGGGCGAGAGCTGGACTCTCCTAGGCCAGCTGAGCGAGGGTGGTGGCGCCTGGCCCGGCGTGGAGCATTGGTGGTTCAGTGGTAGAATTCTCGCCTGCCACGCGGGAGGCCCGGGTTCGATTCCCGGCCAATGCAATTATGGGCTCTTGGTGTTTGTAGCTCTCTCCCCCAATTTCCAGCCCCATGGAATGCCTCAAGGCACAAGGTGTTTCTTGTCGAGAATGTATTAGGCGGTGTGAGTGCTTTTTGAAACCACCTTCTCCCAATGACATCATTGAAACCCATGGGGCCATACTTCAGAAGGGGCTCAGTTGTCCAAGGTCTTGGGGGAGTGGCTCTCCTGGTGTCTAGTGGCCAGAGCAAGTTGTGGATTTAGCAAAACTGCCTATAGTTTACACATAGCCCAGGAGAGGACAGGGATCAGCCATAGCACAAGCAACAACCTCAAGCAAAGGGGGATTAGCTCAAATGGTAGAGTGCTCGCTTAGCATGCGAGAGGTAGCGGGATCGATGCCCGCATTCTCCAAATGCAGCTTTCCTGATTTGCCAGGAGACACCTTGCTTTTGTGTTTGATGTTGAAGCTTGGAACCGAGCGCCGTGAGCAACATGGGAAGCCGGAGTGCTCCTCATAACATGTGCCAAGGCATTGCCACGTTTTTGTGGTGGCATCTGTGGCTTCAGCCAAAGTCACGTAGGCAGTATTGGACAAAAGCAATCAATTAAAGAAAGCACGACCAGGCTTCCATGGCCAAGAGACAATATTCCATTAGGGGGAAAGGTGCCAGTGCCATGCTTACGCTGAGAGCTTTGGACTCGTTGAATCACCTGAATCAGGTTCAACTTCTCTTTGTGTGCGAAAGAAAGGCCTTTGGGCCCGCAAGCAAATATCGATTGGCATAGGAAAAGGCAACGTAGCAGAGGATGGTTTTGATCCATCGACCTCTGGGTTATGGGCCCAGCACGCTTCCGCTGCGCCACTCTGCTCTTGTCGCTGACCATCCTCATGGATTTCGACAAGCGAATCCCAAGTCAAGCGTGGGCGAGAGCTGGACTCTCCTAGGCCAGCTGAGCGAGGGTGGTGGCGCCTGGCCCGGCGTGGAGCATTGGTGGTTCAGTGGTAGAATTCTCGCCTGCCACGCGGGAGGCCCGGGTTCGATTCCCGGCCAATGCAATTATGGGCTCTTGGTGTTTGTAGCTCTCTCCCCCAATTTCCAGCCCCATGGAATGCCTCAAGGCACAAGGTGTTTCTTGTCGAGAATGTATTAGGCGGTGTGAGTGCTTTTTGAAACCACCTTCTCCCAATGACATCATTGAAACCCATGGGGCCATACTTCAGAAGGGGCTCAGTTGTCCAAGGTCTTGGGGGAGTGGCTCTCCTGGTGTCTAGCGGCCAGAGCAAGTTGTGGATTTAGCAAAACTGCCTATAGTTTACACATAGCCCAGGAGAGGACAGGGATCAGCCATAGCACAAGCAACAACCTCAAGCAAAGGGGGATTAGCTCAAATGGTAGAGCGCTCGCTTAGCATGCGAGAGGTAGCGGGATCGATGCCCGCATTCTCCAAATGCAGCTTTCCTGATTTGCCAGGAGACACCTTGCTTTTGTGTTTGATGTTGAAGCTTGGAACCGAGCGCCGTGAGCAACATGGGAAGCCGGAGTCCTCCTCATAACGCGTGCCAAGGCGTTGCCACGTTTTTGTGGTGGCAACTGTGGCTTCAGCCAAAGTCACGTAGGCAGTGTTGGACAAAAGCAATCTAGTAAACAAAGCACGAGCAGGCCTCCATGGCCAAGAGACAATATTTCATTAGCGCAAAAGGTGCCAGTGCCATGCTTACGCTGAGAGCTTTGGACTCGTTGAATCACCTGAATCAGGTTCAACTTCTCTTTGTGTGCGAAAGAAAGGCCTTTGGGCCCGCACGCAAGCAAATATCGATTGGCATAGGAAAGGGCAACGTAGCAGAGGATGGTTTCGATCCATCGACCTCTGGGTTATGGGCCCAGCACGCTTCCGCTGCGCCACTCTGCTCTTGTCGCTGACCAACCTCAACAACCACATGTGGATGTAGTTTGCCAGCGATTCCCACGGGGAGTGGGTCCATGTGGCAAAGTCACAATGTAGACGACTAGGCGTTTCCATTGATTTTCGACCAGCGAATCCCAAGTCAAGCGTGGGCGAGAGCTGGACTCTCCTAGACCAGCTGAGCGAGGGTGGTGGCAAGTGGCCCGGCGTGGAGCATTGGTGGTTAAGTGGTAGAATTCTCGCCTGCCACGCGGGAGGCCCGGGTTCGATTCCCGGCCAATGCAATTATGGGCTCTTTGTGTTTGCAGCGCTCTCCCCCAATTTCCAGCCCCGTGGAGTGCATCAAGGCACAAGGTGTTTCTTGTCGAGAATGTACTAGGCGGTGTGAGTGCTTTTTGAAACCAGCCTTCTCCCAATTACATCATTGAAACCCATGGGGCCATACCTCTGAAGGGGCTCAGTTGTCAAAGGTCGTAGGAGGGAAAAAAAAGGGGGGTGCAAACCTTCTACGCTAGGAAAGCGGGTGGCTCTCCTGGTGTCTAGCGGCCAGAGCAGGTTGGGGATTTCGCAAAACTGACTATATTTTACACATAGCCCAGGAGAGGACAGGGATCAGCCATAGCGCAAGCAACACACTCGAGCAAAGGGGGATTAGCTCAAGTGGCAGAGCGCTCGCTTTGCATGCGAGAGGTAGCGGGATCGATGCCCGCATTCTCCAAACGCAGCTTTCCTGGTTTCACGGGAGGCACCTTGCTTTTGTGTTTGATGTTGAAGCTTGGAACCGAGCGCCGTGAGCAACATGGGAAGCCGGAGTGCTCCTCATAACATGTGCCAAGGCATTGCCACGTTTTTGTGGTGGCATCTGTGGCTTCAGCCAAAGTCACGTAGGCAGTATTGGACAAAAGCAATCAATTAAAGAAAGCACGACCAGGCTTCCATGGCCAAGAGACAATATTCCATTAGGGGGAAAGGTGCCAGTGCCATGCTTACGCTGAGAGCTTTGGACTCGTTGAATCACCTGAATCAGGTTCAACTTCTCTTTGTGTGCGAAAGAAAGGCCTTTGGGCCCGCAAGCAAATATCGATTGGCATAGGAAAAGGCAACGTAGCAGAGGATGGTTTCGATCCATCGACCTCTGGGTTATGGGCCCAGCACGCTTCCGCTGCGCCACTCTGCTCTTGTCGCTGGCCATCCTCATGGATTTCGACAAGCGAATCCCAAGTCAAGCGTGGGCGAGAGCTGGACTCTCCTAGGCCAGCTGAGCGAGGGTGGTGGCGCCTGGCCCGGCGTGGAGCATTGGTGGTTCAGTGGTAGAATTCTCGCCTGCCACGCGGGAGGCCCGGGTTCGATTCCCGGCCAATGCAATTATGGGCTCTTGGTGTTTGTAGCTCTCTCCCCCAATTTCCAGCCCCATGGAATGCCTCAAGGCACAAGGTGTTTCTTGTCGAGAATGTATTAGGCAGTGTGAGTGCTTTTTGAAACCACCTTCTCCCAATGACATCATTGAAACCCATGGGGCCATACTTCAGAAGGGGCTCAGTTGTCCAAGGTCTTGGGGGAGTGGCTCTCCTGGTGTCTAGCGGCCAGAGCAAGTTGTGGATTTAGCAAAACTGCCTATAGTTTACACATAGCCCAGGAGAGGACAGGGATCAGGCATAGCACAAGCAACAACCTCAAGCAAAGGGGGATTAGCTCAAATGGTAGAGCGCTCGCTTAGCATGCGAGAGGTAGCGGGATCGATGCCCGCATTCTCCAAATGCAGCTTTCCTGATTTGCCAGGAGACACCTTGCTTTTGTGTTTGATGTTGAAGCTTGGAACCGAGCGCCGTGAGCAACATGGGAAGCCGGAGTCCTCCTCATAACGCGTGCCAAGGCATTGCCACGTTTTTGTGGTGGCAACTGTGGCTTCAGCCAAAGTCACGTAGGCAGTGTTGGACAAAAGCAATCTAGTAAACAAAGCACGAGCAGGCCTCCATGGCCAAGAGACAATATTTCATTAGCGCAAAAGGTGCCAGTGCCATGCTTACGCTGAGAGCTTTGGACTCGTTGAATCACCTGAATCAGGTTCAACTTCTCTTTGTGTGCGAAAGAAAGGCCTTTGGGCCCGCACGCAAGCAAATATCGATTGGCATAGAAAAAGGCAACGTAGCAGAGGATGGTTTCGATCCATCGACCTCTGGGTTATGGGCCCAGCACGCTTCCGCTGCGCCACTCTGCTCTTGTCGCTGACCAACCTCAACAACCACATGTGGATGTAGTTTGCCAGCGATTCCCACGGGGAGTGGGTCCATGTGGCAAAGTCACAATGTAGACGACTAGGCGTTTCCATTGATTTTCGACCAGCGAATCCCAAGTCAAGCGTGGGCGAGAGCTGGACTCTCCTAGACCAGCTGAGCGAGGGTGGTGGCAAGTGGCCCGGCGTGGAGCATTGGTGGTTCAGTGGTAGAATTCTCGCCTGCCACGCGGGAGGCCCGGGTTCGATTCCCGGCCAATGCAATTATGGGCTCTTTGTGTTTGCAGCGCTCTCCCCCAATTTCCAGCCCCGTGGAGTGCATCAAGGCACAAGGTGTTTCTTGTCGAGAATGTACTAGGCGGTGTGAGTGCTTTTTGAAACCAGCCTTCTCCCAATTACATCATTGAAACCCATGGGGCCATACCTCTGAAGGGGCTCAGTTGTCAAAGGTCGTAGGAGGGAAAAAAAAGGGGGGTGCAAACCTTCTACGCTAGGAAAGCGGGTGGCTCTCCTGGTGTCTAGCGGCCAGAGCAGGTTGTGGATTTCGCAAAACTGACTATATTTTACACATAGCCCAGGAGAGGACAGGGATCAGCCATAGCGCAAGCAACACACTCGAGCAAAGGGGGATTAGCTCAAGTGGCAGAGCGCTCGCTTTGCATGCGAGAGGTAGCGGGATCGATGCCCGCATTCTCCAAACGCAGCTTTCCTGGTTTCACGGGAGGCACCTTGCTTTTGTGTTTGATGTTGAAGCTTGGAACCGAGCGCCGTGAGCAACATGGGAAGCCGGAGTGCTCCTCATAACATGTGCCAAGGCATTGCCACATTTTTGTGGTGGCATCTGTGGCTTCAGCCAAAGTCACGTAGGCAGTATTGGACAAAAGCAATCAATTAAAGAAAGCACGACCAGGCTTCCATGGCCAAGAGACAATATTCCATTAGGGGGAAAGGTGCCAGTGCCATGCTTACGCTGAGAGCTTTGGACTCGTTGAATCACCTGAATCAGGTTCAACTTCTCTTTGTGTGCGAAAGAAAGGCCTTTGGGCCCGCAAGCAAATATCGATTGGCATAGGAAAAGGCAACGTAGCAGAGGATGGTTTCGATCCATCGACCTCTGGGTTATGGGCCCAGCACGCTTCCGCTGCGCCACTCTGCTCTTGTCGCTGACCATCCTCATGGATTTCGACAAGCGAATCCCAAGTCAAGCGTGGGCGAGAGCTGGACTCTCCTAGGCCAGCTGAGCGAGGGTGGTGGCGCCTGGCCCGGCGTGGAGCATTGGTGGTTCAGTGGTAGAATTCTCGCCTGCCACGCGGGAGGCCCGGGTTCGATTCCCGGCCAATGCAATTATGGGCTCTTGGTGTTTGTAGCTCTCTCCCCCAATTTCCAGCCCCATGGAATGCCTCAAGGCACAAGGTGTTTCTTGTCGAGAATGTATTAGGCGGTGTGAGTGCTTTTTGAAACCACCTTCTCCCAATGACATCATTGAAACCCATGGGGCCATACTTCAGAAGGGGCTCAGTTGTCCAAGGTCTTGGGGGAGTGGCTCTCCTGGTGTCTAGCGGCCAGAGCAAGTTGTGGATTTAGCAAAACTGCCTATAGTTTACACATAGCCCAGGAGAGGACAGGGATCAGCCATAGCACAAGCAACAACCTCAAGCAAAGGGGGATTAGCTCAAATGGTAGAGCGCTTGCTTAGCATGCGAGAGGTAGCGGGATCAATGCCCGCATTCTCCAAATGCAGCTTTCCTGATTTGCCAGGAGACACCTTGCTTTTGTGTTTGATGTTGAAGCTTGGAACCGAGCGCCGTGAGCAACATGGGAAGCCGGAGTCCTCCTCATAACGCGTGCCAAGGCGTTGCCACGTTTTTGTGGTGGCAACTGTGGCTTCAGCCAAAGTCACGTAGGCAGTGTTGGACAAAAGCAATCTAGTAAACAAAGCACGAGCAGGCCTCCATGGCCAAGAGACAATATTTCATTAGCGCAAAAGGTGCCAGTGCCATGCTTACGCTGAGAGCTTTGGACTCGTTGAATCACCTGAATCAGGTTCAACTTCTCTTTGTGTGCGAAAGAAAGGCCTTTGGGCCCGCACGCAAGCAAATATCGATTGGCATAGGAAAGGGCAACGTAGCAGAGGATGGTTTCGATCCATCGACCTCTGGGTTATGGGCCCAGCACGCTTCCGCTGCGCCACTCTGCTCTTGTCGCTGACCAACCTCAACAACCACATGTGGATGTAGTTTGCCAGCGATTCCCACGGGGAGTGGGTCCATGTGGCAAAGTCACAATGTAGACGACTAGGCGTTTCCATTGATTTTCGACCAGCGAATCCCAAGTCAAGCGTGGGCGAGAGCTGGACTCTCCTAGACCAGCTGAGCGAGGGTGGTGGCAAGTGGCCCGGCGTGGAGCATTGGTGGTTCAGTGGTAGAATTCTCGCCTGCCACGCGGGAGGCCCGGGTTCGATTCCCGGCCAATGCAATTATGGGCTCTTTGTGTTTGCAGCGCTCTCCCCCAATTTCCAGCCCCGTGGAGTGCATCAAGGCACAAGGTGTTTCTTGTCGAGAATGTACTAGGCGGTGTGAGTGCTTTTTGAAACCAGCCTTCTCCCAATTACATCATTGAAACCCATGGGGCCATACCTCTGAAGGGGCTCAGTTGTCAAAGGTCGTAGGAGGGAAAAAAAAGGGGGGTGCAAACCTTCTACGCTAGGAAAGCGGGTGGCTCTCCTGGTGTCTAGCGGCCAGAGCAGGTTGTGGATTTCGCAAAACTGACTATATTTTACACATAGCCCAGGAGAGGACAGGGATCAGCCATAGCGCAAGCAACACACTCGAGCAAAGGGGGATTAGCTCAAGTGGCAGAGCGCTCGCTTTGCATGCGAGAGGTAGCGGGATCGATGCCCGCATTCTCCAAACGCAGCTTTCCTGGTTTCACGGGAGGCACCTTGCTTTTGTGTTTGATGTTGAAGCTTGGAACCGAGCGCCGTGAGCAACATGGGAAGCCGGAGTGCTCCTCATAACATGTGCCAAGGCATTGCCACGTTTTTGTGGTGGCATCTGTGGCTTCAGCCAAAGTCACGTAGGCAGTATTGGACAAAAGCAATCAATTAAAGAAAGCACGACCAGGCTTCCATGGCCAAGAGACAATATTCCATTAGGGGGAAAGGTGCCAGTGCCATGCTTACGCTGAGAGCTTTGGACTCGTTGAATCACCTGAATCAGGTTCAACTTCTCTTTGTGTGCGAAAGAAAGGCCTTTGGGCCCGCAAGCAAATATCGATTGGCATAGGAAAAGGCAACGTAGCAGAGGATGGTTTCGATCCATCGACCTCTGGGTTATGGGCCCAGCACGCTTCCGCTGCGCCACTCTGCTCTTGTCGCTGACCATCCTCATGGATTTCGACAAGCGAATCCCAAGTCAAGCGTGGGCGAGAGCTGGACTCTCCTAGGCCAGCTGAGTGAGGGTGGTGGCGCCTGGCCCGGCGTGGAGCATTGGTGGTTCAGTGGTAGAATTCTCGCCTGCCACGCGGGAGGCCCGGGTTCGATTCCCGGCCAATGCAATTATGGGCTCTTGGTGTTTGTAGCTCTCTCCCCCAATTTCCAGCCCCATGGAATGCCTCAAGGCACAAGGTGTTTCTTGTCGAGAATGTATTAGGCGGTGTGAGTGCTTTTTGAAACCACCTTCTCCCAATGACATCATTGAAACCCATGGGGCCATACTTCAGAAGGGGCTCAGTTGTCCAAGGTCTTGGGGGAGTGGCTCTCCTGGTGTCTAGCGGCCAGAGCAAGTTGTGGATTTAGCAAAACTGCCTATAGTTTACACATAGCCCAGGAGAGGACAGGGATCAGCCATAGCACAAGCAACAACCTCAAGCAAAGGGGGATTAGCTCAAATGGTAGAGCGCTCGCTTAGCATGCGAGAGGTAGCGGGATCGATGCCCGCATTCTCCAAATGCAGCTTTCCTGATTTGCCAGGAGACACCTTGCTTTTGTGTTTGATGTTGAAGCTTGGAACCGAGCGCCGTGAGCAACATGGGAAGCCGGAGTCCTCCTCATAACGCGTGCCAAGGCGTTGCCACGTTTTTGTGGTGGCAACTGTGGCTTCAGCCAAAGTCACGTAGGCAGTGTTGGACAAAAGCAATCTAGTAAACAAAGCACGAGCAGGCCTCCATGGCCAAGAGACAATATTTCATTAGCGCAAAAGGTGCCAGTGCCATGCTTACGCTGAGAGCTTTGGACTCGTTGAATCACCTGAATCAGGTTCAACTTCTCTTTGTGTGCGAAAGAAAGGCCTTTGGGCCCGCACGCAAGCAAATATCGATTGGCATAGAAAAAGGCAACGTAGCAGAGGATGGTTTCGATCCATCGACCTCTGGGTTATGGGCCCAGCACGCTTCCGCTGCGCCACTCTGCTCTTGTCGCTGACCAACCTCAACAACCACATGTGGATGTAGTTTGCCAGCGATTCCCACGGGGAGTGGGTCCATGTGGCAAAGTCACAATGTAGACGACTAGGCGTTTCCATTGATTTTCGACCAGCGAATCCCAAGTCAAGCGTGGGCGAGAGCTGGACTCTCCTAGACCAGCTGAGCGAGGGTGGTGGCAAGTGGCCCGGCGTGGAGCATTGGTGGTTCAGTGGTAGAATTCTCGCCTGCCACGCGGGAGGCCCGGGTTCGATTCCCGGCCAATGCAATTATGGGCTCTTTGTGTTTGCAGCGCTCTCCCCCAATTTCCAGCCCCGTGGAGTGCATCAAGGCACAAGGTGTTTCTTGTCGAGAATGTACTAGGCGGTGTGAGTGCTTTTTGAAACCAGCCTTCTCCCAATTACATCATTGAAACCCATGGGGCCATACCTCTGAAGGGGCTCAGTTGTCAAAGGTCGTAGGAGGGAAAAAAAAGGGGGGTGCAAACCTTCTACGCTAGGAAAGCGGGTGGCTCTCCTGGTGTCTAGCGGCCAGAGCAGGTTGTGGATTTCGCAAAACTGACTATATTTTACACATAGCCCAGGAGAGGACAGGGATCAGCCATAGCGCAAGCAACACACTCGAGCAAAGGGGGATTAGCTCAAGTGGCAGAGCGCTCGCTTTGCATGCGAGAGGTAGCGGGATCGATGCCCGCATTCTCCAAACGCAGCTTTCCTGGTTTCACGGGAGGCACCTTGCTTTTGTGTTTGATGTTGAAGCTTGGAACCGAGCGCCGTGAGCAACATGGGAAGCCGGAGTGCTCCTCATAACATGTGCCAAGGCATTGCCACGTTTTTGTGGTGGCATCTGTGGCTTCAGCCAAAGTCACGTAGGCAGTATTGGACAAAAGCAATCAATTAAAGAAAGCACGACCAGGCTTCCATGGCCAAGAGACAATATTCCATTAGGGGGAAAGGTGCCAGTGCCATGCTTACGCTGAGAGCTTTGGACTCGTTGAATCACCTGAATCAGGTTCAACTTCTCTTTGTGTGCGAAAGAAAGGCCTTTGGGCCCGCAAGCAAATATCGATTGGCATAGGAAAAGGCAACGTAGCAGAGGATGGTTTCGATCCATCGACCTCTGGGTTATGGGCCCAGCACGCTTCCGCTGCGCCACTCTGCTCTTGTCGCTGGCCATCCTCATGGATTTCGACAAGCGAATCCCAAGTCAAGCGTGGGCGAGAGCTGGACTCTCCTAGGCCAGCTGAGCGAGGGTGGTGGCGCCTGGCCCGGCGTGGAGCATTGGTGGTTCAGTGGTAGAATTCTCGCCTGCCACGCGGGAGGCCCGGGTTCGATTCCCGGCCAATGCAATTATGGGCTCTTGGTGTTTGTAGCTCTCTCCCCCAATTTCCAGCCCCATGGAATGCCTCAAGGCACAAGGTGTTTCTTGTCGAGAATGTATTAGGCGGTGTGAGTGCTTTTTGAAACCACCTTCTCCCAATGACATCATTGAAACCCATGGGGCCATACTTCAGAAGGGGCTCAGTTGTCCAAGGTCTTGGGGGAGTGGCTCTCCTGGTGTCTAGCGGCCAGAGCAAGTTGTGGATTTAGCAAAACTGCCTATAGTTTACACATAGCCCAGGAGAGGACAGGGATCAGCCATAGCACAAGCAACAACCTCAAGCAAAGGGGGATTAGCTCAAATGGTAGAGCGCTCGCTTAGCATACGAGAGGTAGCGGGATCGATGCCCGCATTCTCCAAATGCAGCTTTCCTGATTTGCCAGGAGACACCTTGCTTTTGTGTTTGATGTTGAAGCTTGGAACCGAGCGCCGTGAGCAACATGGGAAGCCGGAGTCCTCCTCATAACGCGTGCCAAGGCGTTGCCACGTTTTTGTGGTGGCAACTGTGGCTTCAGCCAAAGTCACGTAGGCAGTGTTGGACAAAAGCAATCTAGTAAACAAAGCACGAGCAGGCCTCCATGGCCAAGAGACAATATTTCATTAGCGCAAAAGGTGCCAGTGCCATGCTTACGCTGAGAGCTTTGGACTCGTTGAATCACCTGAATCAGGTTCAACTTCTCTTTGTGTGCGAAAGAAAGGCCTTTGGGCCCGCACGCAAGCAAATATCGATTGGCATAGAAAAAGGCAACGTAGCAGAGGATGGTTTCGATCCATCGACCTCTGGGTTATGGGCCCAGCACGCTTCCGCTGCGCCACTCTGCTCTTGTCGCTGACCAACCTCAACAACCACATGTGGATGTAGTTTGCCAGCGATTCCCACGGGGAGTGGGTCCATGTGGCAAAGTCACAATGTAGACGACTAGGCGTTTCCATTGATTTTCGACCAGCGAATCCCAAGTCAAGCGTGGGCGAGAGCTGGACTCTCCTAGACCAGCTGAGCGAGGGTGGTGGCAAGTGGCCCGGCGTGGAGCATTGGTGGTTCAGTGGTAGAATTCTCGCCTGCCACGCGGGAGGCCCGGGTTCGATTCCCGGCCAATGCAATTATGGGCTCTTTGTGTTTGCAGCGCTCTCCCCCAATTTCCAGCCCCGTGGAGTGCATCAAGGCACAAGGTGTTTCTTGTCGAGAATGTACTAGGCGGTGTGAGTGCTTTTTGAAACCAGCCTTCTCCCAATTACATCATTGAAACCCATGGGGCCATACCTCTGAAGGGGCTCAGTTGTCAAAGGTCGTAGGAGGGAAAAAAAAGGGGGGTGCAAACCTTCTACGCTAGGAAAGCGGGTGGCTCTCCTGGTGTCTAGCGGCCAGAGCAGGTTGTGGATTTTGCAAAACTGACTATATTTTACACATAGCCCAGGAGAGGACAGGGATCAGCCATAGCGCAAGCAACACACTCGAGCAAAGGGGGATTAGCTCAAGTGGCAGAGCGCTCGCTTTGCATGCGAGAGGTAGCGGGATCGATGCCCGCATTCTCCAAACGCAGCTTTCCTGGTTTCACGGGAGGCACCTTGCTTTTGTGTTTGATGTTGAAGCTTGGAACCGAGCGCCGTGAGCAACATGGGAAGCCGGAGTGCTCCTCATAACATGTGCCAAGGCATTGCCACGTTTTTGTGGTGGCATCTGTGGCTTCAGCCAAAGTCACGTAGGCAGTATTGGACAAAAGCAATCAATTAAAGAAAGCACGACCAGGCTTCCATGGCCAAGAGACAATATTCCATTAGGGGGAAAGGTGCCAGTGCCATGCTTACGCTGAGAGCTTTGGACTCGTTGAATCACCTGAATCAGGTTCAACTTCTCTTTGTGTGCGAAAGAAAGGCCTTTGGGCCCGCAAGCAAATATCGATTGGCATAGGAAAAGGCAACGTAGCAGAGGATGGTTTCGATCCATCGACCTCTGGGTTATGGGCCCAGCACGCTTCCGCTGCGCCACTCTGCTCTTGTCGCTGGCCATCCTCATGGATTTCGACAAGCGAATCCCAAGTCAAGCGTGGGCGAGAGCTGGACTCTCCTAGGCCAGCTGAGCGAGGGTGGTGGCGCCTGGCCCGGCGTGGAGCATTGGTGGTTCAGTGGTAGAATTCTCGCCTGCCACGCGGGAGGCCCGGGTTCGATTCCCGGCCAATGCAATTATGGGCTCTTGGTGTTTGTAGCTCTCTCCCCCAATTTCCAGCCCCATGGAATGCCTCAAGGCACAAGGTGTTTCTTGTCGAGAATGTATTAGGCGGTGTGAGTGCTTTTTGAAACCACCTTCTCCCAATGACATCATTGAAACCCATGGGGCCATACTTCAGAAGGGGCTCAGTTGTCCAAGGTCTTGGGGGAGTGGCTCTCCTGGTGTCTAGCGGCCAGAGCAAGTTGTGGATTTAGCAAAACTGCCTATAGTTTACACATAGCCCAGGAGAGGACAGGGATCAGCCATAGCACAAGCAACAACCTCAAGCAAAGGGGGATTAGCTCAAATGGTAGAGCGCTCGCTTAGCATATGAGAGGTAGCGGGATCGATGCCCGCATTCTCCAAATGCAGCTTTCCTGATTTGCCAGGAGACACCTTGCTTTTGTGTTTGATGTTGAAGCTTGGAACCGAGCGCCGTGAGCAACATGGGAAGCCGGAGTCCTCCTCATAACGCGTGCCAAGGCGTTGCCACGTTTTTGTGGTGGCAACTGTGGCTTCAGCCAAAGTCACGTAGGCAGTGTTGGACAAAAGCAATCTAGTAAACAAAGCACGAGCAGGCCTCCATGGCCAAGAGACAATATTTCATTAGCGCAAAAGGTGCCAGTGCCATGCTTACGCTGAGAGCTTTGGACTCGTTGAATCACCTGAATCAGGTTCAACTTCTCTTTGTGTGCGAAAGAAAGGCCTTTGGGCCCGCACGCAAGCAAATATCGATTGGCATAGGAAAGGGCAACGTAGCAGAGGATGGTTTCGATCCATCGACCTCTGGGTTATGGGCCCAGCACGCTTCCACTGCGCCACTCTGCTCTTGTCGCTGACCAACCTCAACAACCACATGTGGATGTAGTTTGCCAGCGATTCCCACGGGGAGTGGGTCCATGTGGCAAAGTCACAATGTAGACGACTAGGCGTTTCCATTGATTTTCGACCAGCGAATCCCAAGTCAAGCGTGGGCGAGAGCTGGACTCTCCTAGACCAGCTGAGCGAGGGTGGTGGCAAGTGGCCCGGCGTGGAGCATTGGTGGTTCAGTGGTAGAATTCTCGCCTGCCACGCGGGAGGCCCGGGTTCGATTCCCGGCCAATGCAATTATGGGCTCTTTGTGTTTGCAGCGCTCTCCCCCAATTTCCAGCCCCGTGGAGTGCATCAAGGCACAAGGTGTTTCTTGTCGAGAATGTACTAGGCGGTGTGAGTGCTTTTTGAAACCAGCCTTCTCCCAATTACATCATTGAAACCCATGGGGCCATACCTCTGAAGGGGCTCAGTTGTCAAAGGTCGTAGGAGGGAAAAAAAAGGGGGGTGCAAACCTTCTACGCTAGGAAAGCGGGTGGCTCTCCTGGTGTCTAGCGGCCAGAGCAGGTTGTGGATTTTGCAAAACTGACTATATTTTACACATAGCCCAGGAGAGGACAGGGATCAGCCATAGCGCAAGCAACACACTCGAGCAAAGGGGGATTAGCTCAAGTGGCAGAGCGCTCGCTTTGCATGCGAGAGGTAGCGGGATCGATGCCCGCATTCTCCAAACGCAGCTTTCCTGGTTTCACGGGAGGCACCTTGCTTTTGTGTTTGATGTTGAAGCTTGGAACCGAGCGCCGTGAGCAACATGGGAAGCCGGAGTGCTCCTCATAACATGTGCCAAGGCATTGCCACGTTTTTGTGGTGGCATCTGTGGCTTCAGCCAAAGTCACGTAGGCAGTATTGGACAAAAGCAATCAATTAAAGAAAGCACGACCAGGCTTCCATGGCCAAGAGACAATATTCCATTAGGGGGAAAGGTGCCAGTGCCATGCTTACGCTGAGAGCTTTGGACTCGTTGAATCACCTGAATCAGGTTCAACTTCTCTTTGTGTGCGAAAGAAAGGCCTTTGGGCCCGCAAGCAAATATCGATTGGCATAGGAAAAGGCAACGTAGCAGAGGATGGTTTCGATCCATCGACCTCTGGGTTATGGGCCCAGCACGCTTCCGCTGCGCCACTCTGCTCTTGTCGCTGGCCATCCTCATGGATTTCGACAAGCGAATCCCAAGTCAAGCGTGGGCGAGAGCTGGACTCTCCTAGGCCAGCTGAGCGAGGGTGGTGGCGCCTGGCCCGGCGTGGAGCATTGGTGGTTCAGTGGTAGAATTCTCGCCTGCCACGCGGGAGGCCCGGGTTCGATTCCCGGCCAATGCAATTATGGGCTCTTGGTGTTTGTAGCTCTCTCCCCCAATTTCCAGCCCCATGGAATGCCTCAAGGCACAAGGTGTTTCTTGTCGAGAATGTATTAGGCGGTGTGAGTGCTTTTTGAAACCACCTTCTCCCAATGACATCATTGAAACCCATGGGGCCATACTTCAGAAGGGGCTCAGTTGTCCAAGGTCTTGGGGGAGTGGCTCTCCTGGTGTCTAGCGGCCAGAGCAAGTTGTGGATTTAGCAAAACTGCCTATAGTTTACACATAGCCCAGGAGAGGACAGGGATCAGCCATAGCACAAGCAACAACCTCAAGCAAAGGGGGATTAGCTCAAATGGTAGAGCGCTCGCTTAGCATATGAGAGGTAGCGGGATCGATGCCCGCATTCTCCAAATGCAGCTTTCCTGATTTGCCAGGAGACACCTTGCTTTTGTGTTTGATGTTGAAGCTTGGAACCGAGCGCCGTGAGCAACATGGGAAGCCGGAGTCCTCCTCATAACGCGTGCCAAGGCGTTGCCACGTTTTTGTGGTGGCAACTGTGGCTTCAGCCAAAGTCACGTAGGCAGTGTTGGACAAAAGCAATCTAGTAAACAAAGCACGAGCAGGCCTCCATGGCCAAGAGACAATATTTCATTAGCGCAAAAGGTGCCAGTGCCATGCTTACGCTGAGAGCTTTGGACTCGTTGAATCACCTGAATCAGGTTCAACTTCTCTTTGTGTGCGAAAGAAAGGCCTTTGGGCCCGCACGCAAGCAAATATCGATTGGCATAGGAAAGGGCAACGTAGCAGAGGATGGTTTCGATCCATCGACCTCTGGGTTATGGGCCCAGCACGCTTCCACTGCGCCACTCTGCTCTTGTCGCTGACCAACCTCAACAACCACATGTGGATGTAGTTTGCCAGCGATTCCCACGGGGAGTGGGTCCATGTGGCAAAGTCACAATGTAGACGACTAGGCGTTTCCATTGATTTTCGACCAGCGAATCCCAAGTCAAGCGTGGGCGAGAGCTGGACTCTCCTAGACCAGCTGAGCGAGGGTGGTGGCAAGTGGCCCGGCGTGGAGCATTGGTGGTTAAGTGGTAGAATTCTCGCCTGCCACGCGGGAGGCCCGGGTTCGATTCCCGGCCAATGCAATTATGGGCTCTTTGTGTTTGCAGCGCTCTCCCCCAATTTCCAGCCCCGTGGAGTGCATCAAGGCACAAGGTGTTTCTTGTCGAGAATGTACTAGGCGGTGTGAGTGCTTTTTGAAACCAGCCTTCTCCCAATTACATCATTGAAACCCATGGGGCCATACCTCTGAAGGGGCTCAGTTGTCAAAGGTCGTAGGAGGGAAAAAAAAGGGGGGTGCAAACCTTCTACGCTAGGAAAGCGGGTGGCTCTCCTGGTGTCTAGCGGCCAGAGCAGGTTGTGGATTTCGCAAAACTGACTATATTTTACACATAGCCCAGGAGAGGACAGGGATCAGCCATAGCGCAAGCAACACACTCGAGCAAAGGGGGATTAGCTCAAGTGGCAGAGCGCTCGCTTTGCATGCGAGAGGTAGCGGGATCGATGCCCGCATTCTCCAAACGCAGCTTTCCTGGTTTCACGGGAGGCACCTTGCTTTTGTGTTTGATGTTGAAGCTTGGAACCGAGCGCCGTGAGCAACATGGGAAGCCGGAGTGCTCCTCATAACATGTGCCAAGGCATTGCCACGTTTTTGTGGTGGCATCTGTGGCTTCAGCCAAAGTCACGTAGGCAGTATTGGACAAAAGCAATCAATTAAAGAAAGCACGACCAGGCTTCCATGGCCAAGAGACAATATTCCATTAGGGGGAAAGGTGCCAGTGCCATGCTTACGCTGAGAGCTTTGGACTCGTTGAATCACCTGAATCAGGTTCAACTTCTCTTTGTGTGCGAAAGAAAGGCCTTTGGGCCCGCAAGCAAATATCGATTGGCATAGGAAAAGGCAACGTAGCAGAGGATGGTTTCGATCCATCGACCTCTGGGTTATGGGCCCAGCACGCTTCCGCTGCGCCACTCTGCTCTTGTCGCTGGCCATCCTCATGGATTTCGACAAGCGAATCCCAAGTCAAGCGTGGGCGAGAGCTGGACTCTCCTAGGCCAGCTGAGCGAGGGTGGTGGCGCCTGGCCCGGCGTGGAGCATTGGTGGTTCAGTGGTAGAATTCTCGCCTGCCACGCGGGAGGCCCGGGTTCGATTCCCGGCCAATGCAATTATGGGCTCTTGGTGTTTGTAGCTCTCTCCCCCAATTTCCAGCCCCATGGAATGCCTCAAGGCACAAGGTGTTTCTTGTCGAGAATGTATTAGGCGGTGTGAGTGCTTTTTGAAACCACCTTCTCCCAATGACATCATTGAAACCCATGGGGCCATACTTCAGAAGGGGCTCAGTTGTCCAAGGTCTTGGGGGAGTGGCTCTCCTGGTGTCTAGCGGCCAGAGCAAGTTGTGGATTTAGCAAAACTGCCTATAGTTTACACATAGCCCAGGAGAGGACAGGGATCAGCCATAGCACAAGCAACAACCTCAAGCAAAGGGGGATTAGCTCAAATGGTAGAGCGCTCGCTTAGCATGCGAGAGGTAGCGGGATCGATGCCCGCATTCTCCAAATGCAGCTTTCCTGATTTGCCAGGAGACACCTTGCTTTTGTGTTTGATGTTGAAGCTTGGAACCGAGCGCCGTGAGCAACATGGGAAGCCGGAGTCCTCCTCATAACGCGTGCCAAGGCGTTGCCACGTTTTTGTGGTGGCAACTGTGGCTTCAGCCAAAGTCACGTAGGCAGTGTTGGACAAAAGCAATCTAGTAAACAAAGCACGAGCAGGCCTCCATGGCCAAGAGACAATATTTCATTAGCGCAAAAGGTGCCAGTGCCATGCTTACGCTGAGAGCTTTGGACTCGTTGAATCACCTGAATCAGGTTCAACTTCTCTTTGTGTGCGAAAGAAAGGCCTTTGGGCCCGCACGCAAGCAAATATCGATTGGCATAGAAAAAGGCAACGTAGCAGAGGATGGTTTCGATCCATCGACCTCTGGGTTATGGGCCCAGCACGCTTCCGCTGCGCCACTCTGCTCTTGTCGCTGACCAACCTCAACAACCACATGTGGATGTAGTTTGCCAGCGATTCCCACGGGGAGTGGGTCCATGTGGCAAAGTCACAATGTAGACGACTAGGCGTTTCCATTGATTTTCGACCAGCGAATCCCAAGTCAAGCGTGGGCGAGAGCTGGACTCTCCTAGACCAGCTGAGCAAGGGTGGTGGCAAGTGGCCCGGCGTGGAGCATTGGTGGTTCAGTGGTAGAATTCTCGCCTGCCACGCGGGAGGCCCGGGTTCGATTCCCGGCCAATGCAATTATGGGCTCTTTGTGTTTGCAGCGCTCTCCCCCAATTTCCAGCCCCGTGGAGTGCATCAAGGCACAAGGTGTTTCTTGTCGAGAATGTACTAGGCGGTGTGAGTGCTTTTTGAAACCAGCCTTCTCCCAATTACATCATTGAAACCCATGGGGCCATACCTCTGAAGGGGCTCAGTTGTCAAAGGTCGTAGGAGGGGAAAAAAAGGGGGGTGCAAACCTTCTACGCTAGGAAAGCGGGTGGCTCTCCTGGTGTCTAGCGGCCAGAGCAGGTTGTGGATTTCGCAAAACTGACTATATTTTACACATAGCCCAGGAGAGGACAGGGATCAGCCATAGCGCAAGCAACACACTCGAGCAAAGGGGGATTAGCTCAAGTGGCAGAGCGCTCGCTTTGCATGCGAGAGGTAGCGGGATCGATGCCCGCATTCTCCAAACGCAGCTTTCCTGGTTTCACGGGAGGCACCTTGCTTTTGTGTTTGATGTTGAAGCTTGGAACCGAGCGCCGTGAGCAACATGGGAAGCCGGAGTGCTCCTCATAACATGTGCCAAGGCATTGCCACGTTTTTGTGGTGGCATCTGTGGCTTCAGCCAAAGTCACGTAGGCAGTATTGGACAAAAGCAATCAATTAAAGAAAGCACGACCAGGCTTCCATGGCCAAGAGACAATATTCCATTAGGGGGAAAGGTGCCAGTGCCATGCTTACGCTGAGAGCTTTGGACTCGTTGAATCACCTGAATCAGGTTCAACTTCTCTTTGTGTGCGAAAGAAAGGCCTTTGGGCCCGCAAGCAAATATCGATTGGCATAGGAAAAGGCAACGTAGCAGAGGATGGTTTCGATCCATCGACCTCTGGGTTATGGGCCCAGCACGCTTCCGCTGCGCCACTCTGCTCTTGTCGCTGACCATCCTCATGGATTTCGACAAGCGAATCCCAAGTCAAGCGTGGGCGAGAGCTGGACTCTCCTAGGCCAGCTGAGCGAGGGTGGTGGCGCCTGGCCCGGCGTGGAGCATTGGTGGTTCAGTGGTAGAATTCTCGCCTGCCACGCGGGAGGCCCGGGTTCGATTCCCGGCCAATGCAATTATGGGCTCTTGGTGTTTGTAGCTCTCTCCCCCAATTTCCAGCCCCATGGAATGCCTCAAGGCACAAGGTGTTTCTTGTCGAGAATGTATTAGGCGGTGTGAGTGCTTTTTGAAACCACCTTCTCCCAATGACATCATTGAAACCCATGGGGCCATACTTCAGAAGGGGCTCAGTTGTCCAAGGTCTTGGGGGAGTGGCTCTCCTGGTGTCTAGCGGCCAGAGCAAGTTGTGGATTTAGCAAAACTGCCTATAGTTTACACATAGCCCAGGAGAGGACAGGGATCAGCCATAGCACAAGCAACAACCTCAAGCAAAGGGGGATTAGCTCAAATGGTAGAGCGCTCGCTTAGCATGCGAGAGGTAGCGGGATCGATGCCCGCATTCTCCAAATGCAGCTTTCCTGATTTGCCAGGAGACACCTTGCTTTTGTGTTTGATGTTGAAGCTTGGAACCGAGCGCCGTGAGCAACATGGGAAGCCGGAGTCCTCCTCATAACGCGTGCCAAGGCGTTGCCACGTTTTTGTGGTGGCAACTGTGGCTTCAGCCAAAGTCACGTAGGCAGTGTTGGACAAAAGCAATCTAGTAAACAAAGCACGAGCAGGCCTCCATGGCCAAGAGACAATATTTCATTAGCGCAAAAGGTGCCAGTGCCATGCTTACGCTGAGAGCTTTGGACTCGTTGAATCACCTGAATCAGGTTCAACTTCTCTTTGTGTGCGAAAGAAAGGCCTTTGGGCCCGCACGCAAGCAAATATCGATTGGCATAGGAAAGGGCAACGTAGCAGAGGATGGTTTCGATCCATCGACCTCTGGGTTATGGGCCCAGCACGCTTCCGCTGCGCCACTCTGCTCTTGTCGCTGACCAACCTCAACAACCACATGTGGATGTAGTTTGCCAGCGATTCCCACGGGGAGTGGGTCCATGTGGCAAAGTCACAATGTAGACGACTAGGCGTTTCCATTGATTTTCGACCAGCGAATCCCAAGTCAAGCGTGGGCGAGAGCTGGACTCTCCTAGACCAGCTGAGCGAGGGTGGTGGCAAGTGGCCCGGCGTGGAGCATTGGTGGTTAAGTGGTAGAATTCTCGCCTGCCACGCGGGAGGCCCGTGTTCGATTCCCGGCCAATGCAATTATGGGCTCTTTGTGTTTGCAGCGCTCTCCCCCAATTTCCAGCCCCGTGGAGTGCATCAAGGCACAAGGTGTTTCTTGTCGAGAATGTACTAGGCGGTGTGAGTGCTTTTTGAAACCAGCCTTCTCCCAATTACATCATTGAAACCCATGGGGCCATACCTCTGAAGGGGCTCAGTTGTCAAAGGTCGTAGGAGGGAAAAAAAAGGGGGGTGCAAACCTTCTACGCTAGGAAAGCGGGTGGCTCTCCTGGTGTCTAGCGGCCAGAGCAGGTTGTGGATTTCGCAAAACTGACTATATTTTACACATAGCCCAGGAGAGGACAGGGATCAGCCATAGCGCAAGCAACACACTCGAGCAAAGGGGGATTAGCTCAAGTGGCAGAGCGCTCGCTTTGCATGCGAGAGGTAGCGGGATCGATGCCCGCATTCTCCAAACGCAGCTTTCCTGGTTTCACGGGAGGCACCTTGCTTTTGTGTTTGATGTTGAAGCTTGGAACCGAGCGCCGTGAGCAACATGGGAAGCCGGAGTGCTCCTCATAACATGTGCCAAGGCATTGCCACGTTTTTGTGGTGGCATCTGTGGCTTCAGCCAAAGTCACGTAGGCAGTATTGGACAAAAGCAATCAATTAAAGAAAGCACGACCAGGCTTCCATGGCCAAGAGACAATATTCCATTAGGGGGAAAGGTGCCAGTGCCATGCTTACGCTGAGAGCTTTGGACTCGTTGAATCACCTGAATCAGGTTCAACTTCTCTTTGTGTGCGAAAGAAAGGCCTTTGGGCCCGCAAGAAAATATCGATTGGCATAGGAAAAGGCAACGTAGCAGAGGATGGTTTCGATCCATCGACCTCTGGGTTATGGGCCCAGCACGCTTCCGCTGCGCCACTCTGCTCTTGTCGCTGGCCATCCTCATGGATTTCGACAAGCGAATCCCAAGTCAAGCGTGGGCGAGAGCTGGACTCTCCTAGGCCAGCTGAGCGAGGGTGGTGGCGCCTGGCCCGGCGTGGAGCATTGGTGGTTCAGTGGTAGAATTCTCGCCTGCCACGCGGGAGGCCCGGGTTCGATTCCCGGCCAATGCAATTATGGGCTCTTGGTGTTTGTAGCTCTCTCCCCCAATTTCCAGCCCCATGGAATGCCTCAAGGCACAAGGTGTTTCTTGTCGAGAATGTATTAGGCGGTGTGAGTGCTTTTTGAAACCACCTTCTCCCAATGACATCATTGAAACCCATGGGGCCATACTTCAGAAGGGGCTCAGTTGTCCAAGGTCTTGGGGGAGTGGCTCTCCTGGTGTCTAGCGGCCAGAGCAAGTTGTGGATTTAGCAAAACTGCCTATAGTTTACACATAGCCCAGGAGAGGACAGGGATCAGCCATAGCACAAGCAACAACCTCAAGCAAAGGGGGATTAGCTCAAATGGTAGAGCGCTCGCTTAGCATGCGAGAGGTAGCGGGATCGATGCCCGCATTCTCCAAATGCAGCTTTCCTGATTTGCCAGGAGACACCTTGCTTTTGTGTTTGATGTTGAAGCTTGGAACCGAGCGCCGTGAGCAACATGGGAAGCCGGAGTCCTCCTCATAACGCGTGCCAAGGCGTTGCCACGTTTTTGTGGTGGCAACTGTGGCTTCAGCCAAAGTCACGTAGGCAGTGTTGGACAAAAGCAATCTAGTAAACAAAGCACGAGCAGGCCTCCATGGCCAAGAGACAATATTTCATTAGCGCAAAAGGTGCCAGTGCCATGCTTACGCTGAGAGCTTTGGACTCGTTGAATCACCTGAATCAGGTTCAACTTCTCTTTGTGTGCGAAAGAAAGGCCTTTGGGCCCGCACGCAAGCAAATATCGATTGGCATAGAAAAAGGCAACGTAGCAGAGGATGGTTTCGATCCATCGACCTCTGGGTTATGGGCCCAGCACGCTTCCGCTGCGCCACTCTGCTCTTGTCGCTGACCAACCTCAACAACCACATGTGGATGTAGTTTGCCAGCGATTCCCACGGGGAGTGGGTCCATGTGGCAAAGTCACAATGTAGACGACTAGGCGTTTCCATTGATTTTCGACCAGCGAATCCCAAGTCAAGCGTGGGCGAGAGCTGGACTCTCCTAGACCAGCTGAGCGAGGGTGGTGGCAAGTGGCCCGGCGTGGAGCATTGGTGGTTCAGTGGTAGAATTCTCGCCTGCCACGCGGGAGGCCCGGGTTCGATTCCCGGCCAATGCAATTATGGGCTCTTTGTGTTTGCAGCGCTCTCCCCCAATTTCCAGCCCCGTGGAGTGCATCAAGGCACAAGGTGTTTCTTGTCGAGAATGTACTAGGCGGTGTGAGTGCTTTTTGAAACCAGCCTTCTCCCAATTACATCATTGAAACCCATGGGGCCATACCTCTGAAGGGGCTCAGTTGTCAAAGGTCGTAGGAGGGAAAAAAAAGGGGGGTGCAAACCTTCTACGCTAGGAAAGCGGGTGGCTCTCCTGGTGTCTAGCGGCCAGAGCAGGTTGTGGATTTCGCAAAACTGACTATATTTTACACATAGCCCAGGAGAGGACAGGGATCAGCCATAGCGCAAGCAACACACTCGAGCAAAGGGGGATTAGCTCAAGTGGCAGAGCGCTCGCTTTGCATGCGAGAGGTAGCGGGATCGATGCCCGCATTCTCCAAACGCAGCTTTCCTGGTTTCACGGGAGGCACCTTGCTTTTGTGTTTGATGTTGAAGCTTGGAACCGAGCGCCGTGAGCAACATGGGAAGCCGGAGTGCTCCTCATAACATGTGCCAAGGCATTGCCACGTTTTTGTGGTGGCATCTGTGGCTTCAGCCAAAGTCACGTAGGCAGTATTGGACAAAAGCAATCAATTAAAGAAAGCACGACCAGGCTTCCATGGCCAAGAGACAATATTCCATTAGGGGGAAAGGTGCCAGTGCCATGCTTACGCTGAGAGCTTTGGACTCGTTGAATCACCTGAATCAGGTTCAACTTCTCTTTGTGTGCGAAAGAAAGGCCTTTGGGCCCGCAAGCAAATATCGATTGGCATAGGAAAAGGCAACGTAGCAGAGGATGGTTTCGATCCATCGACCTCTGGGTTATGGGCCCAGCACGCTTCCGCTGCGCCACTCTGCTCTGGTCGCTGGCCATCCTCATGGATTTCGACAAGCGAATCCCAAGTCAAGCGTGGGCGAGAGCTGGACTCTCCTAGGCCAGCTGAGCGAGGGTGGTGGCGCCTGGCCCGGCGTGGAGCATTGGTGGTTCAGTGGTAGAATTCTCGCCTGCCACGCGGGAGGCCCGGGTTCGATTCCCGGCCAATGCAATTATGGGCTCTTGGTGTTTGTAGCTCTCTCCCCCAATTTCCAGCCCCATGGAATGCCTCAAGGCACAAGGTGTTTCTTGTCGAGAATGTATTAGGCGGTGTGAGTGCTTTTTGAAACCACCTTCTCCCAATGACATCATTGAAACCCATGGGGCCATACTTCAGAAGGGGCTCAGTTGTCCAAGGTCTTGGGGGAGTGGCTCTCCTGGTGTCTAGCGGCCAGAGCAAGTTGTGGATTTAGCAAAACTGCCTATAGTTTACACATAGCCCAGGAGAGGACAGGGATCAGCCATAGCACAAGCAACAACCTCAAGCAAAGGGGGATTAGCTCAAATGGTAGAGCGCTCGCTTAGCATGCGAGAGGTAGTGGGATCGATGCCCGCATTCTCCAAATGCAGCTTTCCTGATTTGCCAGGAGACACCTTGCTTTTGTGTTTGATGTTGAAGCTTGGAACCGAGCGCCGTGAGCAACATGGGAAGCCGGAGTCCTCCTCATAACGCGTGCCAAGGCGTTGCCACGTTTTTGTGGTGGCAACTGTGGCTTCAGCCAAAGTCACGTAGGCAGTGTTGGACAAAAGCAATCTAGTAAACAAAGCACGAGCAGGCCTCCATGGCCAAGAGACAATATTTCATTAGCGCAAAAGGTGCCAGTGCCATGCTTACGCTGAGAGCTTTGGACTCGTTGAATCACCTGAATCAGGTTCAACTTCTCTTTGTGTGCGAAAGAAAGGCCTTTGGGCCCGCACGCAAGCAAATATCGATTGGCATAGGAAAGGGCAACGTAGCAGAGGATGGTTTCGATCCATCGACCTCTGGGTTATGGGCCCAGCACGCTTCCGCTGCGCCACTCTGCTCTTGTCGCTGACCAACCTCAACAACCACATGTGGATGTAGTTTGCCAGCGATTCCCACGGGGAGTGGGTCCATGTGGCAAAGTCACAATGTAGACGACTAGGCGTTTCCATTGATTTTCGACCAGCGAATCCCAAGTCAAGCGTGGGCGAGAGCTGGACTCTCCTAGACCAGCTGAGCGAGGGTGGTGGCAAGTGGCCCGGCGTGGAGCATTGGTGGTTCAGTGGTAGAATTCTCGCCTGCCACGCGGGAGGCCCGGGTTCGATTCCCGGCCAATGCAATTATGGGCTCTTTGTGTTTGCAGCGCTCTCCCCCAATTTCCAGCCCCGTGGAGTGCATCAAGGCACAAGGTGTTTCTTGTCGAGAATGTACTAGGCGGTGTGAGTGCTTTTTGAAACCAGCCTTCTCCCAATTACATCATTGAAACCCATGGGGCCATACCTCTGAAGGGGCTCAGTTGTCAAAGGTCGTAGGAGGGAAAAAAAAGGGGGGTGCAAACCTTCTACGCTAGGAAAGCGGGTGGCTCTCCTGGTGTCTAGCGGCCAGAGCAGGTTGTGGATTTCGCAAAACTGACTATATTTTACACATAGCCCAGGAGAGGACAGGGATCAGCCATAGCGCAAGCAACACACTCGAGCAAAGGGGGATTAGCTCAAGTGGCAGAGCGCTCGCTTTGCATGCGAGAGGTAGCGGGATCGATGCCCGCATTCTCCAAACGCAGCTTTCCTGGTTTCACGGGAGGCACCTTGCTTTTGTGTTTGATGTTGAAGCTTGGAACCGAGCGCCGTGAGCAACATGGGAAGCCGGAGTGCTCCTCATAACATGTGCCAAGGCATTGCCACGTTTTTGTGGTGGCATCTGTGGCTTCAGCCAAAGTCACGTAGGCAGTATTGGACAAAAGCAATCAATTAAAGAAAGCACGACCAGGCTTCCATGGCCAAGAGACAATATTCCATTAGGGGGAAAGGTGCCAGTGCCATGCTTACGCTGAGAGCTTTGGACTCGTTGAATCACCTGAATCAGGTTCAACTTCTCTTTGTGTGCGAAAGAAAGGCCTTTGGGCCCGCAAGCAAATATCGATTGGCATAGGAAAAGGCAACGTAGCAGAGGATGGTTTCGATCCATCGACCTCTGGGTTATGGGCCCAGCACGCTTCTGCTGCGCCACTCTGCTCTTGTCGCTGACCATCCTCATGGATTTCGACAAGCGAATCCCAAGTCAAGCGTGGGCGAGAGCTGGACTCTCCTAGGCCAGCTGAGCGAGGGTGGTGGCGCCTGGCCCGGCGTGGAGCATTGGTGGTTCAGTGGTAGAATTCTCGCCTGCCACGCGGGAGGCCCGGGTTCGATTCCCGGCCAATGCAATTATGGGCTCTTGGTGTTTGTAGCTCTCTCCCCCAATTTCCAGCCCCATGGAATGCCTCAAGGCACAAGGTGTTTCTTGTCGAGAATGTATTAGGCGGTGTGAGTGCTTTTTGAAACCACCTTCTCCCAATGACATCATTGAAACCCATGGGGCCATACTTCAGAAGGGGCTCAGTTGTCCAAGGTCTTGGGGGAGTGGCTCTCCTGGTGTCTAGCGGCCAGAGCAAGTTGTGGATTTAGCAAAACTGCCTATAGTTTACACATAGCCCAGGAGAGGACAGGGATCAGCCATAGCACAAGCAACAACCTCAAGCAAAGGGGGATTAGCTCAAATGGTAGAGCGCTCGCTTAGCATGCGAGAGGTAGCGGGATCGATGCCCGCATTCTCCAAATGCAGCTTTCCTGATTTGCCAGGAGACACCTTGCTTTTGTGTTTGATGTTGAAGCTTGGAACCGAGCGCCGTGAGCAACATGGGAAGCCGGAGTCCTCCTCATAACGCGTGCCAAGGCGTTGCCACGTTTTTGTGGTGGCAACTGTGGCTTCAGCCAAAGTCACGTAGGCAGTGTTGGACAAAAGCAATCTAGTAAACAAAGCACGAGCAGGCCTCCATGGCCAAGAGACAATATTTCATTAGCGCAAAAGGTGCCAGTGCCATGCTTACGCTGAGAGCTTTGGACTCGTTGAATCACCTGAATCAGGTTCAACTTCTCTTTGTGTGCGAAAGAAAGGCCTTTGGGCCCGCACGCAAGCAAATATCGATTGGCATAGGAAAGGGCAACGTAGCAGAGGATGGTTTCGATCCATCGACCTCTGGGTTATGGGCCCAGCACGCTTCCGCTGCGCCACTCTGCTCTTGTCGCTGACCAACCTCAACAACCACATGTGGATGTAGTTTGCCAGCGATTCCCACGGGGAGTGGGTCCATGTGGCAAAGTCACAATGTAGACGACTAGGCGTTTCCATTGATTTTCGACCAGCGAATCCCAAGTCAAGCGTGGGCGAGAGCTGGACTCTCCTAGACCAGCTGAGCGAGGGTGGTGGCAAGTGGCCCGGCGTGGAGCATTGGTGGTTCAGTGGTAGAATTCTCGCCTGCCACGCGGGAGGCCCGGGTTCGATTCCCGGCCAATGCAATTATGGGCTCTTTGTGTTTGCAGCGCTCTCCACCAATTTCCAGCCCCGTGGAGTGCATCAAGGCACAAGGTGTTTCTTGTCGAGAATGTACTAGGCGGTGTGAGTGCTTTTTGAAACCAGCCTTCTCCCAATTACATCATTGAAACCCATGGGGCCATACCTCTGAAGGGGCTCAGTTGTCAAAGGTCGTAGGAGGGAAAAAAAAGGGGGGTGCAAACCTTCTACGCTAGGAAAGCGGGTGGCTCTCCTGGTGTCTAGCGGCCAGAGCAGGTTGTGGATTTCGCAAAACTGACTATATTTTACACATAGCCCAGGAGAGGACAGGGATCAGCCATAGCGCAAGCAACACACTCGAGCAAAGGGGGATTAGCTCAAGTGGCAGAGCGCTCGCTTTGCATGCGAGAGGTAGCGGGATCGATGCCCGCATTCTCCAAACGCAGCTTTCCTGGTTTCACGGGAGGCACCTTGCTTTTGTGTTTGATGTTGAAGCTTGGAACCGAGCGCCGTGAGCAACATGGGAAGCCGGAGTGCTCCTCATAACATGTGCCAAGGCATTGCCACGTTTTTGTGGTGGCATCTGTGGCTTCAGCCAAAGTCACGTAGGCAGTATTGGACAAAAGCAATCAATTAAAGAAAGCACGACCAGGCTTCCATGGCCAAGAGACAATATTCCATTAGGGGGAAAGGTGCCAGTGCCATGCTTACGCTGAGAGCTTTGGACTCGTTGAATCACCTGAATCAGGTTCAACTTCTCTTTGTGTGCGAAAGAAAGGCCTTTGGGCCCGCAAGCAAATATCGATTGGCATAGGAAAAGGCAACGTAGCAGAGGATGGTTTCGATCCATCGACCTCTGGGTTATGGGCCCAGCACGCTTCCGCTGCGCCACTCTGCTCTTGTCGCTGGCCATCCTCATGGATTTCGACAAGCGAATCCCAAGTCAAGCGTGGGCGAGAGCTGGACTCTCCTAGGCCAGCTGAGCGAGGGTGGTGGCGCCTGGCCCGGCGTGGAGCATTGGTGGTTCAGTGGTAGAATTCTCGCCTGCCACGCGGGAGGCCCGGGTTCGATTCCCGGCCAATGCAATTATGGGCTCTTGGTGTTTGTAGCTCTCTCCCCCAATTTCCAGCCCCATGGAATGCCTCAAGGCACAAGGTGTTTCTTGTCGAGAATGTATTAGGCGGTGTGAGTGCTTTTTGAAACCACCTTCTCCCAATGACATCATTGAAACCCATGGGGCCATACTTCAGAAGGGGCTCAGTTGTCCAAGGTCTTGGGGGAGTGGCTCTCCTGGTGTCTAGCGGCCAGAGCAAGTTGTGGATTTAGCAAAACTGCCTATAGTTTACACATAGCCCAGGAGAGGACAGGGATCAGCCATAGCACAAGCAACAACCTCAAGCAAAGGGGGATTAGCTCAAATGGTAGAGCGCTCGCTTAGCATGCGAGAGGTAGCGGGATCGATGCCCGCATTCTCCAAATGCAGCTTTCCTGATTTGCCAGGAGACACCTTGCTTTTGTGTTTGATGTTGAAGCTTGGAACCGAGCGCCGTGAGCAACATGGGAAGCCGGAGTCCTCCTCATAACGCGTGCCAAGGCGTTGCCACGTTTTTGTGGTGGCAACTGTGGCTTCAGCCAAAGTCACGTAGGCAGTGTTGGACAAAAGCAATCTAGTAAACAAAGCACGAGCAGGCCTCCATGGCCAAGAGACAATATTTCATTAGCGCAAAAGGTGCCAGTGCCATGCTTACGCTGAGAGCTTTGGACTCGTTGAATCACCTGAATCAGGTTCAACTTCTCTTTGTGTGCGAAAGAAAGGCCTTTGGGCCCGCACGCAAGCAAATATCGATTGGCATAGGAAAGGGCAACGTAGCAGAGGATGGTTTCGATCCATCGACCTCTGGGTTATGGGCCCAGCACGCTTCCGCTGCGCCACTCTGCTCTTGTCGCTGACCAACCTCAACAACCACATGTGGATGTAGTTTGCCAGCGATTCCCACGGGGAGTGGGTCCATGTGGCAAAGTCACAATGTAGACGACTAGGCGTTTCCATTGATTTTCGACCAGCGAATCCCAAGTCAAGCGTGGGCGAGAGCTGGACTCTCCTAGACCAGCTGAGCGAGGGTGGTGGCAAGTGGCCCGGCGTGGAGCATTGGTGGTTAAGTGGTAGAATTCTCACCTGCCACGCGGGAGGCCCGGGTTCGATTCCCGGCCAATGCAATTATGGGCTCTTTGTGTTTGCAGCGCTCTCCCCCAATTTCCAGCCCCGTGGAGTGCATCAAGGCACAAGGTGTTTCTTGTCGAGAATGTACTAGGCGGTGTGAGTGCTTTTTGAAACCAGCCTTCTCCCAATTACATCATTGAAACCCATGGGGCCATACCTCTGAAGGGGCTCAGTTGTCAAAGGTCGTAGGAGGGAAAAAAAAGGGGGGTGCAAACCTTCTACGCTAGGAAAGCGGGTGGCTCTCCTGGTGTCTAGCGGCCAGAGCAGGTTGTGGATTTCGCAAAACTGACTATATTTTACACATAGCCCAGGAGAGGACAGGGATCAGCCATAGCGCAAGCAACACACTCAAGCAAAGGGGGATTAGCTCAAGTGGCAGAGCGCTCGCTTTGCATGCGAGAGGTAGCGGGATCGATGCCCGCATTCTCCAAACGCAGCTTTCCTGGTTTCACGGGAGGCACCTTGCTTTTGTGTTTGATGTTGAAGCTTGGAACCGAGCGCCGTGAGCAACATGGGAAGCCGGAGTGCTCCTCATAACATGTGCCAAGGCATTGCCACGTTTTTGTGGTGGCATCTGTGGCTTCAGCCAAAGTCACGTAGGCAGTATTGGACAAAAGCAATCAATTAAAGAAAGCACGACCAGGCTTCCATGGCCAAGAGACAATATTCCATTAGGGGGAAAGGTGCCAGTGCCATGCTTACGCTGAGAGCTTTGGACTCGTTGAATCACCTGAATCAGGTTCAACTTCTCTTTGTGTGCGAAAGAAAGGCCTTTGGGCCCGCAAGCAAATATCGATTGGCATAGGAAAAGGCAACGTAGCAGAGGATGGTTTCGATCCATCGACCTCTGGGTTATGGGCCCAGCACGCTTCCGCTGCGCCACTCTGCTCTTGTCGCTGGCCATCCTCATGGATTTCGACAAGCGAATCCCAAGTCAAGCGTGGGCGAGAGCTGGACTCTCCTAGGCCAGCTGAGCGAGGGTGGTGGCGCCTGGCCCGGCGTGGAGCATTGGTGGTTCAGTGGTAGAATTCTCGCCTGCCACGCGGGAGGCCCGGGTTCGATTCCCGGCCAATGCAATTATGGGCTCTTGGTGTTTGTAGCTCTCTCCCCCAATTTCCAGCCCCATGGAATGCCTCAAGGCACAAGGTGTTTCTTGTCGAGAATGTATTAGGCGGTGTGAGTGCTTTTTGAAACCACCTTCTCCCAATGACATCATTGAAACCCATGGGGCCATACTTCAGAAGGGGCTCAGTTGTCCAAGGTCTTGGGGGAGTGGCTCTCCTGGTGT
Source organism: Lithobates pipiens (assembly GCF_037356315.1). Classification (NCBI taxonomy): domain Eukaryota; kingdom Metazoa; phylum Chordata; class Amphibia; order Anura; family Ranidae; genus Lithobates; species Lithobates pipiens. The sequence continues at coordinate 580,036,091 of NW_027507758.1, forward strand.
CTAGCGGCCAGAGCAAGTTGTGGATTTAGCAAAACTGCCTATAGTTTACACATAGCCCAGGAGAGGACAGGGATCAGCCATAGCACAAGCAACAACCTCAAGCAAAGGGGGATTAGCTCAAATGGTAGAGCGCTCGCTTAGCATGCGAGAGGTAGCGGGATCGATGCCCGCATTCTCCAAATGCAGCTTTCCTGATTTGCCAGGAGACACCTTGCTTTTGTGTTTGATGTTGAAGCTTGGAACCGAGCGCCGTGAGCAACATGGGAAGCCGGAGTCCTCCTCATAACGCGTGCCAAGGCGTTGCCACGTTTTTGTGGTGGCAACTGTGGCTTCAGCCAAAGTCACGTAGGCAGTGTTGGACAAAAGCAATCTAGTAAACAAAGCACGAGCAGGCCTCCATGGCCAAGAGACAATATTTCATTAGCGCAAAAGGTGCCAGTGCCATGCTTACGCTGAGAGCTTTGGACTCGTTGAATCACCTGAATCAGGTTCAACTTCTCTTTGTGTGCGAAAGAAAGGCCTTTGGGCCCGCACGCAAGCAAATATCGATTGGCATAGAAAAAGGCAACGTAGCAGAGGATGGTTTCGATCCATCGACCTCTGGGTTATGGGCCCAGCACGCTTCCGCTGCGCCACTCTGCTCTTGTCGCTGACCAACCTCAACAACCACATGTGGATGTAGTTTGCCAGCGATTCCCACGGGGAGTGGGTCCATGTGGCAAAGTCACAATGTAGACGACTAGGCGTTTCCATTGATTTTCGACCAGCGAATCCCAAGTCAAGCGTGGGCGAGAGCTGGACTCTCCTAGACCAGCTGAGCGAGGGTGGTGGCAAGTGGCCCGGCGTGGAGCATTGGTGGTTCAGTGGTAGAATTCTCGCCTGCCACGCGGGAGGCCCGGGTTCGATTCCCGGCCAATGCAATTATGGGCTCTTTGTGTTTGCAGCGCTCTCCCCCAATTTCCAGCCCCGTGGAGTGCATCAAGGCACAAGGTGTTTCTTGTCGAGAATGTACTAGGCGGTGTGAGTGCTTTTTGAAACCAGCCTTCTCCCAATTACATCATTGAAACCCATGGGGCCATACCTCTGAAGGGGCTCAGTTGTCAAAGGTCGTAGGAGGGAAAAAAAAGGGGGGTGCAAACCTTCTACGCTAGGAAAGCGGGTGGCTCTCCTGGTGTCTAGCGGCCAGAGCAGGTTGTGGATTTCGCAAAACTGACTATATTTTACACATAGCCCAGGAGAGGACAGGGATCAGCCATAGCGCAAGCAACACACTCGAGCAAAGGGGGATTAGCTCAAGTGGCAGAGCGCTCGCTTTGCATGCGAGAGGTAGCGGGATCGATGCCCGCATTCTCCAAACGCAGCTTTCCTGGTTTCACGGGAGGCACCTTGCTTTTGTGTTTGATGTTGAAGCTTGGAACCGAGCGCCGTGAGCAACATGGGAAGCCGGAGTGCTCCTCATAACATGTGCCAAGGCATTGCCACGTTTTTGTGGTGGCATCTGTGGCTTCAGCCAAAGTCACGTAGGCAGTATTGGACAAAAGCAATCAATTAAAGAAAGCACGACCAGGCTTCCATGGCCAAGAGACAATATTCCATTAGGGGGAAAGGTGCCAGTGCCATGCTTACGCTGAGAGCTTTGGACTCGTTGAATCACCTGAATCAGGTTCAACTTCTCTTTGTGTGCGAAAGAAAGGCCTTTGGGCCCGCAAGCAAATATCGATTGGCATAGGAAAAGGCAACGTAGCAGAGGATGGTTTCGATCCATCGACCTCTGGGTTATGGGCCCAGCACGCTTCCGCTGCGCCACTCTGCTCTTGTCGCTGACCATCCTCATGGATTTCGACAAGCGAATCCCAAGTCAAGCGTGGGCGAGAGCTGGACTCTCCTAGGCCAGCTGAGCGAGGGTGGTGGCGCCTGGCCCGGCGTGGAGCATTGGTGGTTCAGTGGTAGAATTCTCGCCTGCCACGCGGGAGGCCCGGGTTCGATTCCCGGCCAATGCAATTATGGGCTCTTGGTGTTTGTAGCTCTCTCCCCCAATTTCCAGCCCCATGGAATGCCTCAAGGCACAAGGTGTTTCTTGTCGAGAATGTATTAGGCGGTGTGAGTGCTTTTTGAAACCACCTTCTCCCAATGACATCATTGAAACCCATGGGGCCATACTTCAGAAGGGGCTCAGTTGTCCAAGGTCTTGGGGGAGTGGCTCTCCTGGTGTCTAGCGGCCAGAGCAAGTTGTGGATTTAGCAAAACTGCCTATAGTTTACACATAGCCCAGGAGAGGACAGGGATCAGCCATAGCACAAGCAACAACCTCAAGCAAAGGGGGATTAGCTCAAATGGTAGAGCGCTCGCTTAGCATGCGAGAGGTAGCGGGATCGATGCCTGCATTCTCCAAATGCAGCTTTCCTGATTTGCCAGGAGACACCTTGCTTTTGTGTTTGATGTTGAAGCTTGGAACCGAGCGCCGTGAGCAACATGGGAAGCCGGAGTCCTCCTCATAACGCGTGCCAAGGCGTTGCCACGTTTTTGTGGTGGCAACTGTGGCTTCAGCCAAAGTCACGTAGGCAGTGTTGGACAAAAGCAATCTAGTAAACAAAGCACGAGCAGGCCTCCATGGCCAAGAGACAATATTTCATTAGCGCAAAAGGTGCCAGTGCCATGCTTACGCTGAGAGCTTTGGACTCGTTGAATCACCTGAATCAGGTTCAACTTCTCTTTGTGTGCGAAAGAAAGGCCTTTGGGCCCGCACGCAAGCAAATATCGATTGGCATAGGAAAGGGCAACGTAGCAGAGGATGGTTTCGATCCATCGACCTCTGGGTTATGGGCCCAGCACGCTTCCGCTGCGCCACTCTGCTCTTGTCGCTGACCAACCTCAACAACCACATGTGGATGTAGTTTGCCAGCGATTCCCACGGGGAGTGGGTCCATGTGGCAAAGTCACAATGTAGACGACTAGTATTTTCCATTGATTTTCGACCAGCGAATCCCAAGTCAAGCGTGGGCGAGAGCTGGACTCTCCTAGACCAGCTGAGCGAGGGTGGTGGCAAGAGGCCCGGCGTGGAGCATTGGTGGTTCAGTGGTAGAATTCTCGCCTGCCACGCGGGAGGCCCGGGTTCGATTCCCGGCCAATGCAATTATGGGCTCTTTGTGTTTGCAGCGCTCTCCCCCAATTTCCAGCCCCGTGGAGTGCATCAAGGCACAAGGTGTTTCTTGTCGAGAATGTACTAGGCGGTGTGAGTGCTTTTTGAAACCAGCCTTCTCCCAATTACATCATTGAAACCCATGGGGCCATACCTCTGAAGGGGCTCAGTTGTCAAAGGTCGTAGGAGGGAAAAAAAAGGGGGGTGCAAACCTTCTACGCTAGGAAAGCGGGTGGCTCTCCTGGTGTCTAGCGGCCAGAGCAGGTTGTGGATTTCGCAAAACTGACTATATTTTACACATAGCCCAGGAGAGGACAGGGATCAGCCATAGCGCAAGCAACACACTCGAGCAAAGGGGGATTAGCTCAAGTGGCAGAGCGCTCGCTTTGCATGCGAGAGGTAGCGGGATCGATGCCCGCATTCTCCAAACGCAGCTTTCCTGGTTTCACGGGAGGCACCTTGCTTTTGTGTTTGATGTTGAAGCTTGGAACCGAGCGCCGTGAGCAACATGGGAAGCCGGAGTGCTCCTCATAACATGTGCCAAGGCATTGCCACGTTTTTGTGGTGGCATCTGTGGCTTCAGCCAAAGTCACGTAGGCAGTATTGGACAAAAGCAATCAATTAAAGAAAGCACGACCAGGCTTCCATGGCCAAGAGACAATATTCCATTAGGGGGAAAGGTGCCAGTGCCATGCTTACGCTGAGAGCTTTGGACTCGTTGAATCACCTGAATCAGGTTCAACTTCTCTTTGTGTGCGAAAGAAAGGCCTTTGGGCCCGCAAGCAAATATCGATTGGCATAGGAAAAGGCAACGTAGCAGAGGATGGTTTCGATCCATCGACCTCTGGGTTATGGGCCCAGCACGCTTCTGCTGCGCCACTCTGCTCTTGTCGCTGACCATCCTCATGGATTTCGACAAGCGAATCCCAAGTCAAGCGTGGGCGAGAGCTGGACTCTCCTAGGCCAGCTGAGCGAGGGTGGTGGCGCCTGGCCCGGCGTGGAGCATTGGTGGTTCAGTGGTAGAATTCTCGCCTGCCACGCGGGAGGCCCGGGTTCGATTCCCGGCCAATGCAATTATGGGCTCTTGGTGTTTGTAGCTCTCTCCCCCAATTTCCAGCCCCATGGAATGCCTCAAGGCACAAGGTGTTTCTTGTCGAGAATGTATTAGGCGGTGTGAGTGCTTTTTGAAACCACCTTCTCCCAATGACATCATTGAAACCCATGGGGCCATACTTCAGAAGGGGCTCAGTTGTCCAAGGTCTTGGGGGAGTGGCTCTCCTGGTGTCTAGCGGCCAGAGCAAGTTGTGGATTTAGCAAAACTGCCTATAGTTTACACATAGCCCAGGAGAGGACAGGGATCAGCCATAGCACAAGCAACAACCTCAAGCAAAGGGGGATTAGCTCAAATGGTAGAGCGCTCGCTTAGCATGCGAGAGGTAGCGGGATCGATGCCCGCATTCTCCAAATGCAGCTTTCCTGATTTGCCAGGAGACACCTTGCTTTTGTGTTTGATGTTGAAGCTTGGAACCGAGCGCCGTGAGCAACATGGGAAGCCGGAGTCCTCCTCATAACGCGTGCCAAGGCGTTGCCACGTTTTTGTGGTGGCAACTGTGGCTTCAGCCAAAGTCACGTAGGCAGTGTTGGACAAAAGCAATCTAGTAAACAAAGCACGAGCAGGCCTCCATGGCCAAGAGACAATATTTCATTAGCGCAAAAGGTGCCAGTGCCATGCTTACGCTGAGAGCTTTGGACTCGTTGAATCACCTGAATCAGGTTCAACTTCTCTTTGTGTGCGAAAGAAAGGCCTTTGGGCCCGCACGCAAGCAAATATCGATTGGCATAGGAAAGGGCAACGTAGCAGAGGATGGTTTCGATCCATCGACCTCTGGGTTATGGGCCCAGCACGCTTCCGCTGCGCCACTCTGCTCTTGTCGCTGACCAACCTCAACAACCACATGTGGATGTAGTTTGCCAGCGATTCCCACGGGGAGTGGGTCCATGTGGCAAAGTCACAATGTAGACGACTAGGCGTTTCCATTGATTTTCGACCAGCGAATCCCAAGTCAAGCGTGGGCGAGAGCTGGACTCTCCTAGACCAGCTGAGCGAGGGTGGTGGCAAGTGGCCCGGCGTGGAGCATTGGTGGTTCAGTGGTAGAATTCTCGCCTGCCACGCGGGAGGCCCGGGTTCGATTCCCGGCCAATGCAATTATGGGCTCTTTGTGTTTGCAGCGCTCTCCCCCAATTTCCAGCCCCGTGGAGTGCATCAAGGCACAAGGTGTTTCTTGTCGAGAATGTACTAGGCGGTGTGAGTGCTTTTTGAAACCAGCCTTCTCCCAATTACATCATTGAAACCCATGGGGCCATACCTCTGAAGGGGCTCAGTTGTCAAAGGTCGTAGGAGGGAAAAAAAAGGGGGGTGCAAACCTTCTACGCTAGGAAAGCGGGTGGCTCTCCTGGTGTCTAGCGGCCAGAGCAGGTTGTGGATTTCGCAAAACTGACTATATTTTACACATAGCCCAGGAGAGGACAGGGATCAGCCATAGCGCAAGCAACACACTCGAGCAAAGGGGGATTAGCTCAAGTGGCAGAGCGCTCGCTTTGCATGCGAGAGGTAGCGGGATCGATGCCCGCATTCTCCAAACGCAGCTTTCCTGGTTTCACGGGAGGCACCTTGCTTTTGTGTTTGATGTTGAAGCTTGGAACCGAGCGCCGTGAGCAACATGGGAAGCCGGAGTGCTCCTCATAACATGTGCCAAGGCATTGCCACGTTTTTGTGGTGGCATCTGTGGCTTCAGCCAAAGTCACGTAGGCAGTATTGGACAAAAGCAATCAATTAAAGAAAGCACGACCAGGCTTCCATGGCCAAGAGACAATATTCCATTAGGGGGAAAGGTGCCAGTGCCATGCTTACGCTGAGAGCTTTGGACTCGTTGAATCACCTGAATTAGGTTCAACTTCTCTTTGTGTGCGAAAGAAAGGCCTTTGGGCCCGCAAGCAAATATCGATTGGCATAGGAAAAGGCAACGTAGCAGAGGATGGTTTCGATCCATCGACCTCTGGGTTATGGGCCCAGCACGCTTCCGCTGCGCCACTCTGCTCTTGTCGCTGGCCATCCTCATGGATTTCGACAAGCGAATCCCAAGTCAAGCGTGGGCAAGAGCTGGACTCTCCTAGGCCAGCTGAGCGAGGGTGGTGGCGCCTGGCCCGGCGTGGAGCATTGGTGGTTCAGTGGTAGAATTCTCGCCTGCCACGCGGGAGGCCCGGGTTCGATTCCCGGCCAATGCAATTATGGGCTCTTGGTGTTTGTAGCTCTCTCCCCCAATTTCCAGCCCCATGGAATGCCTCAAGGCACAAGGTGTTTCTTGTCGAGAATGTATTAGGCGGTGTGAGTGCTTTTTGAAACCACCTTCTCCCAATGACATCATTGAAACCCATGGGGCCATACTTCAGAAGGGGCTCAGTTGTCCAAGGTCTTGGGGGAGTGGCTCTCCTGGTGTCTAGCGGCCAGAGCAAGTTGTGGATTTAGCAAAACTGCCTATAGTTTACACATAGCCCAGGAGAGGACAGGGATCAGCCATAGCACAAGCAACAACCTCAAGCAAAGGGGGATTAGCTCAAATGGTAGAGCGCTCGCTTAGCATGCGAGAGGTAGCGGGATCGATGCCCGCATTCTCCAAATGCAGCTTTCCTGATTTGCCAGGAGACACCTTGCTTTTGTGTTTGATGTTGAAGCTTGGAACCGAGCGCCGTGAGCAACATGGGAAGCCGGAGTCCTCCTCATAACGCGTGCCAAGGCGTTGCCACGTTTTTGTGGTGGCAACTGTGGCTTCAGCCAAAGTCACGTAGGCAGTGTTGGACAAAAGCAATCTAGTAAACAAAGCACGAGCAGGCCTCCATGGCCAAGAGACAATATTTCATTAGCGCAAAAGGTGCCAGTGCCATGCTTACGCTGAGAGCTTTGGACTCGTTGAATCACCTGAATCAGGTTCAACTTCTCTTTGTGTGCGAAAGAAAGGCCTTTGGGCCCGCACGCAAGCAAATATCGATTGGCATAGAAAAAGGCAACGTAGCAGAGGATGGTTTCGATCCATCGACCTCTGGGTTATGGGCCCAGCACGCTTCCGCTGCGCCACTCTGCTCTTGTCGCTGACCAACCTCAACAACCACATGTGGATGTAGTTTGCCAGCGATTCCCACGGGGAGTGGGTCCATGTGGCAAAGTCACAATGTAGACGACTAGGCGTTTCCATTGATTTTCGACCAGCGAATCCCAAGTCAAGCGTGGGCGAGAGCTGGACTCTCCTAGACCAGCTGAGCGAGGGTGGTGGCAAGTGGCCCGGCGTGGAGCATTGGTGGTTCAGTGGTAGAATTCTCGCCTGCCACGCGGGAGGCCCGGGTTCGATTCCCGGCCAATGCAATTATGGGCTCTTTGTGTTTGCAGCGCTCTCCCCCAATTTCCAGCCCCGTGGAGTGCATCAAGGCACAAGGTGTTTCTTGTCGAGAATGTACTAGGCGGTGTGAGTGCTTTTTGAAACCAGCCTTCTCCCAATTACATCATTGAAACCCATGGGGCCATACCTCTGAAGGGGCTCAGTTGTCAAAGGTCGTAGGAGGGAAAAAAAAGGGGGGTGCAAACCTTCTACGCTAGGAAAGCGGGTGGCTCTCCTGGTGTCTAGCGGCCAGAGCAGGTTGTGGATTTCGCAAAACTGACTATATTTTACACATAGCCCAGGAGAGGACAGGGATCAGCCATAGCGCAAGCAACACACTCGAGCAAAGGGGGATTAGCTCAAGTGGCAGAGCGCTCGCTTTGCATGTGAGAGGTAGCGGGATCGATGCCCGCATTCTCCAAACGCAGCTTTCCTGGTTTCACGGGAGGCACCTTGCTTTTGTGTTTGATGTTGAAGCTTGGAACCGAGCGCCGTGAGCAACATGGGAAGCCGGAGTGCTCCTCATAACATGTGCCAAGGCATTGCCACGTTTTTGTGGTGGCATCTGTGGCTTCAGCCAAAGTCACGTAGGCAGTATTGGACAAAAGCAATCAATTAAAGAAAGCACGACCAGGCTTCCATGGCCAAGAGACAATATTCCATTAGGGGGAAAGGTGCCAGTGCCATGCTTACGCTGAGAGCTTTGGACTCGTTGAATCACCTGAATCAGGTTCAACTTCTCTTTGTGTGCGAAAGAAAGGCCTTTGGGCCCGCAAGCAAATATCGATTGGCATAGGAAAAGGCAACGTAGCAGAGGATGGTTTCGATCCATCGACCTCTGGGTTATGGGCCCAGCACGCTTCCGCTGCGCCACTCTGCTCTTGTCGCTGACCATCCTCATGGATTTCGACAAGCGAATCCCAAGTCAAGCGTGGGCGAGAGCTGGACTCTCCTAGGCCAGCTGAGCGAGGGTGGTGGCGCCTGGCCCGGCGTGGAGCATTGGTGGTTCAGTGGTAGAATTCTCGCCTGCCACGCGGGAGGCCCGGGTTCGATTCCCGGCCAATGCAATTATGGGCTCTTGGTGTTTGTAGCTCTCTCCCCCAATTTCCAGCCCCATGGAATGCCTCAAGGCACAAGGTGTTTCTTGTCGAGAATGTATTAGGCGGTGTGAGTGCTTTTTGAAACCACCTTCTCCCAATGACATCATTGAAACCCATGGGGCCATACTTCAGAAGGGGCTCAGTTGTCCAAGGTCTTGGGGGAGTGGCTCTCCTGGTGTCTAGCGGCCAGAGCAAGTTGTGGATTTAGCAAAACTGCCTATAGTTTACACATAGCCCAGGAGAGGACAGGGATCAGCCATAGCACAAGCAACAACCTCAAGCAAAGGGGGATTAGCTCAAATGGTAGAGCGCTCGCTTAGCATGCGAGAGGTAGCGGGATCGATGCCCGCATTCTCCAAATGCAGCTTTCCTGATTTGCCAGGAGACACCTTGCTTTTGTGTTTGATGTTGAAGCTTGGAACCGAGCGCCGTGAGCAACATGGGAAGCCGGAGTCCTCCTCATAACGCGTGCCAAGGCGTTGCCACGTTTTTGTGGTGGCAACTGTGGCTTCAGCCAAAGTCACGTAGGCAGTGTTGGACAAAAGCAATCTAGTAAACAAAGCACGAGCAGGCCTCCATGGCCAAGAGACAATATTTCATTAGCGCAAAAGGTGCCAGTGCCATGCTTACGCTGAGAGCTTTGGACTCGTTGAATCACCTGAATCAGGTTCAACTTCTCTTTGTGTGCGAAAGAAAGGCCTTTGGGCCCGCACGCAAGCAAATATCGATTGGCATAGGAAAGGGCAACGTAGCAGAGGACGGTTTCGATCCATCGACCTCTGGGTTATGGGCCCAGCACGCTTCCGCTGCGCCACTCTGCTCTTGTCGCTGACCAACCTCAACAACCACATGTGGATGTAGTTTGCCAGCGATTCCCACGGGGAGTGGGTCCATGTGGCAAAGTCACAATGTAGACGACTAGGCGTTTCCATTGATTTTCGACCAGCGAATCCCAAGTCAAGCGTGGGCGAGAGCTGGACTCTCCTAGACCAGCTGAGCGAGGGTGGTGGCAAGTGGCCCGGCGTGGAGCATTGGTGGTTAAGTGGTAGAATTCTCGCCTGCCACGCGGGAGGCCCGGGTTCGATTCCCGGCCAATGCAATTATGGGCTCTTTGTGTTTGCAGCGCTCTCCCCCAATTTCCAGCCCCGTGGAGTGCATCAAGGCACAAGGTGTTTCTTGTCGAGAATGTACTAGGCGGTGTGAGTGCTTTTTGAAACCAGCCTTCTCCCAATTACATCATTGAAACCCATGGGGCCATACCTCTGAAGGGGCTCAGTTGTCAAAGGTCGTAGGAGGGAAAAAAAAGGGGGGTGCAAACCTTCTACGCTAGGAAAGCGGGTGGCTCTCCTGGTGTCTAGCGGCCAGAGCAGGTTGTGGATTTCGCAAAACTGACTATATTTTACACATAGCCCAGGAGAGGACAGGGATCAGCCATAGCGCAAGCAACACACTCGAGCAAAGGGGGATTAGCTCAAATGGCAGAGCGCTTGCTTTGCATGCGAGAGGTAGCGGGATCGATGCCCGCATTCTCCAAACGCAGCTTTCCTGGTTTCACGGGAGGCACCTTGCTTTTGTGTTTGATGTTGAAGCTTGGAACCGAGCGCCGTGAGCAACATGGGAAGCCGGAGTGCTCCTCATAACATGTGCCAAGGCATTGCCACGTTTTTGTGGTGGCATCTGTGGCTTCAGCCAAAGTCACGTAGGCAGTATTGGACAAAAGCAATCAATTAAAGAAAGCACGACCAGGCTTCCATGGCCAAGAGACAATATTCCATTAGGGGGAAAGGTGCCAGTGCCATGCTTACGCTGAGAGCTTTGGACTCGTTGAATCACCTGAATCAGGTTCAACTTCTCTTTGTGTGCGAAAGAAAGGCCTTTGGGCCCGCAAGCAAATATCGATTGGCATAGGAAAAGGCAACGTAGCAGAGGATGGTTTCGATCCATCGACCTCTGGGTTATGGGCCCAGCACGCTTCCGCTGCGCCACTCTGCTCTTGTCGCTGGCCATCCTCATGGATTTCGACAAGCGAATCCCAAGTCAAGCGTGGGCGAGAGCTGGACTCTCCTAGGCCAGCTGAGCGAGGGTGGTGGCGCCTGGCCCGGCGTGGAGCATTGGTGGTTCAGTGGTAGAATTCTCGCCTGCCACGCGGGAGGCCCGGGTTCGATTCCCGGCCAATGCAATTATGGGCTCTTGGTGTTTGTAGCTCTCTCCCCCAATTTCCAGCCCCATGGAATGCCTCAAGGCACAAGGTGTTTCTTGTCGAGAATGTATTAGGCGGTGTGAGTGCTTTTTGAAACCACCTTCTCCCAATGACATCATTGAAACCCATGGGGCCATACTTCAGAAGGGGCTCAGTTGTCCAAGGTCTTGGGGGAGTGGCTCTCCTGGTGTCTAGCGGCCAGAGCAAGTTGTGGATTTAGCAAAACTGCCTATAGTTTACACATAGCCCAGGAGAGGACAGGGATCAGCCATAGCACAAGCAACAACCTCAAGCAAAGGGGGATTAGCTCAAATGGTAGAGCGCTCGCTTAGCATGCGAGAGGTAGCGGGATCGATGCCCGCATTCTCCAAATGCAGCTTTCCTGATTTGCCAGGAGACACCTTGCTTTTGTGTTTGATGTTGAAGCTTGGAACCGAGCGCCGTGAGCAACATGGGAAGCCGGAGTCCTCCTCATAACGCGTGCCAAGGCGTTGCCACGTTTTTGTGGTGGCAACTGTGGCTTCAGCCAAAGTCACGTAGGCAGTGTTGGACAAAAGCAATCTAGTAAACAAAGCACGAGCAGGCCTCCATGGCCAAGAGACAATATTTCATTAGCGCAAAAGGTGCCAGTGCCATGCTTACGCTGAGAGCTTTGGACTCGTTGAATCACCTGAATCAGGTTCAACTTCTCTTTGTGTGCGAAAGAAAGGCCTTTGGGCCCGCACGCAAGCAAATATCGATTGGCATAGAAAAAGGCAACGTAGCAGAGGATGGTTTCGATCCATCGACCTCTGGGTTATGGGCCCAGCACGCTTCCGCTGCGCCACTCTGCTCTTGTCGCTGACCAACCTCAACAACCACATGTGGATGTAGTTTGCCAGCGATTCCCACGGGGAGTGGGTCCATGTGGCAAAGTCACAATGTAGACGACTAGGCGTTTCCATTGATTTTCGACCAGCGAATCCCAAGTCAAGCGTGGGCGAGAGCTGGACTCTCCTAGACCAGCTGAGCGAGGGTGGTGGCAAGTGGCCCGGCGTGGAGCATTGGTGGTTCAGTGGTAGAATTCTCGCCTGCCACGCGGGAGGCCCGGGTTCGATTCCCGGCCAATGCAATTATGGGCTCTTTGTGTTTGCAGCGCTCTCCCCCAATTTCCAGCCCCGTGGAGTGCATCAAGGCACAAGGTGTTTCTTGTCGAGAATGTACTAGGCGGTGTGAGTGCTTTTTGAAACCAGCCTTCTCCCAATTACATCATTGAAACCCATGGGGCCATACCTCTGAAGGGGCTCAGTTGTCAAAGGTCGTAGGAGGGAAAAAAAAGGGGGGTGCAAACCTTCTACGCTAGGAAAGCGGGTGGCTCTCCTGGTGTCTAGCGGCCAGAGCAGGTTGTGGATTTCGCAAAACTGACTATATTTTACACATAGCCCAGGAGAGGACAGGGATCAGCCATAGCGCAAGCAACACACTCGACCAAAGGGGGATTAGCTCAAGTGGCAGAGCGCTCGCTTTGCATGCGAGAGGTAGCGGGATCGATGCCCGCATTCTCCAAACGCAGCTTTCCTGGTTTCACGGGAGGCACCTTGCTTTTGTGTTTGATGTTGAAGCTTGGAACCGAGCGCCGTGAGCAACATGGGAAGCCGGAGTGCTCCTCATAACATGTGCCAAGGCATTGCCACGTTTTTGTGGTGGCATCTGTGGCTTCAGCCAAAGTCACGTAGGCAGTATTGGACAAAAGCAATCAATTAAAGAAAGCACGACCAGGCTTCCATGGCCAAGAGACAATATTCCATTAGGGGGAAAGGTGCCAGTGCCATGCTTACGCTGAGAGCTTTGGACTCGTTGAATCACCTGAATCAGGTTCAACTTCTCTTTGTGTGCGAAAGAAAGGCCTTTGGGCCCGCAAGCAAATATCGATTGGCATAGGAAAAGGCAACGTAGCAGAGGATGGTTTCGATCCATCGACCTCTGGGTTATGGGCCCAGCACGCTTCCGCTGCGCCACTCTGCTCTTGTCGCTGGCCATCCTCATGGATTTCGACAAGCGAATCCCAAGTCAAGCGTGGGCGAGAGCTGGACTCTCCTAGGCCAGCTGAGCGAGGGTGGTGGCGCCTGGCCCGGCGTGGAGCATTGGTGGTTCAGTGGTAGAATTCTCGCCTGCCACGCGGGAGGCCCGGGTTCGATTCCCGGCCAATGCAATTATGGGCTCTTGGTGTTTGTAGCTCTCTCCCCCAATTTCCAGCCCCATGGAATGCCTCAAGGCACAAGGTGTTTCTTGTCGAGAATGTATTAGGCGGTGTGAGTGCTTTTTGAAACCACCTTCTCCCAATGACATCATTGAAACCCATGGGGCCATACTTCAGAAGGGGCTCAGTTGTCCAAGGTCTTGGGGGAGTGGCTCTCCTGGTGTCTAGCGGCCAGAGCAAGTTGTGGATTTAGCAAAACTGCCTATAGTTTACACATAGCCCAGGAGAGGACAGGGATCAGCCATAGCACAAGCAACAACCTCAAGCAAAGGGGGATTAGCTCAAATGGTAGAGCGCTCGCTTAGCATGCGAGAGGTAGCGGGATCGATGCCCGCATTCTCCAAATGCAGCTTTCCTGATTTGCCAGGAGACACCTTGCTTTTGTGTTTGATGTTGAAGCTTGGAACCGAGCGCCGTGAGCAACATGGGAAGCCGGAGTCCTCCTCATAACGCGTGCCAAGGCGTTGCCACGTTTTTGTGGTGGCAACTGTGGCTTCAGCCAAAGTCACGTAGGCAGTGTTGGACAAAAGCAATCTAGTAAACAAAGCACGAGCAGGCCTCCATGGCCAAGAGACAATATTTCATTAGCGCAAAAGGTGCCAGTGCCATGCTTACGCTGAGAGCTTTGGACTCGTTGAATCACCTGAATCAGGTTCAACTTCTCTTTGTGTGCGAAAGAAAGGCCTTTGGGCCCGCACGCAAGCAAATATCGATTGGCATAGAAAAAGGCAACGTAGCAGAGGATGGTTTCGATCCATCGACCTCAGGGTTATGGGCCCAGCACGCTTCCGCTGCGCCACTCTGCTCTTGTCGCTGACCAACCTCAACAACCACATGTGGATGTAGTTTGCCAGCGATTCCCACGGGGAGTGGGTCCATGTGGCAAAGTCACAATGTAGACGACTAGGCGTTTCCATTGATTTTCGACCAGCGAATCCCAAGTCAAGCGTGGGCGAGAGCTGGACTCTCCTAGACCAGCTGAGCGAGGGTGGTGGCAAGTGGCCCGGCGTGGAGCATTGGTGGTTCAGTGGTAGAATTCTCGCCTGCCACGCGGGAGGCCCGGGTTCGATTCCCGGCCAATGCAATTATGGGCTCTTTGTGTTTGCAGCGCTCTCCCCCAATTTCCAGCCCCGTGGAGTGCATCAAGGCACAAGGTGTTTCTTGTCGAGAATGTACTAGGCGGTGTGAGTGCTTTTTGAAACCAGCCTTCTCCCAATTACATCATTGAAACCCATGGGGCCATACCTCTGAAGGGGCTCAGTTGTCAAAGGTCGTAGGAGGGAAAAAAAAGGGGGGTGCAAACCTTCTACGCTAGGAAAGCGGGTGGCTCTCCTGGTGTCTAGCGGCCAGAGCAGGTTGTGGATTTCGCAAAACTGACTATATTTTACACATAGCCCAGGAGAGGACAGGGATCAGCCATAGCGCAAGCAACACACTCGAGCAAAGGGGGATTAGCTCAAGTGGCAGAGCGCTCGCTTTGCATGCGAGAGGTAGCGGGATCGATGCCCGCATTCTCCAAACGCAGCTTTCCTGGTTTCACGGGAGGCACCTTGCTTTTGTGTTTGATGTTGAAGCTTGGAACCGAGCGCCGTGAGCAACATGGGAAGCCGGAGTGCTCCTCATAACATGTGCCAAGGCATTGCCACGTTTTTGTGGTGGCATCTGTGGCTTCAGCCAAAGTCACGTAGGCAGTATTGGACAAAAGCAATCAATTAAAGAAAGCACGACCAGGCTTCCATGGCCAAGAGACAATATTCCATTAGGGGGAAAGGTGCCAGTGCCATGCTTACGCTGAGAGCTTTGGACTCGTTGAATCACCTGAATCAGGTTCAACTTCTCTTTGTGTGCGAAAGAAAGGCCTTTGGGCCCGCAAGCAAATATCGATTGGCATAGGAAAAGGCAACGTAGCAGAGGATGGTTTCGATCCATCGACCTCTGGGTTATGGGCCCAGCACGCTTCCGCTGCGCCACTCTGCTCTTGTCGCTGACCATCCTCATGGATTTCGACAAGCGAATCCCAAGTCAAGCGTGGGCGAGAGCTGGACTCTCCTAGGCCAGCTGAGCGAGGGTGGTGGCGCCTGGCCCGGCGTGGAGCATTGGTGGTTCAGTGGTAGAATTCTCGCCTGCCACGCGGGAGGCCCGGGTTCGATTCCCGGCCAATGCAATTATGGGCTCTTGGTGTTTGTAGCTCTCTCCCCCAATTTCCAGCCCCATGGAATGCCTCAAGGCACAAGGTGTTTCTTGTCGAGAATGTATTAGGCGGTGTGAGTGCTTTTTGAAACCACCTTCTCCCAATGACATCATTGAAACCCATGGGGCCATACTTCAGAAGGGGCTCAGTTGTCCAAGGTCTTGGGGGAGTGGCTCTCCTGGTGTCTAGCGGCCAGAGCAAGTTGTGGATTTAGCAAAACTGCCTATAGTTTACACATAGCCCAGGAGAGGACAGGGATCAGCCATAGCACAAGCAACAACCTCAAGCAAAGGGGGATTAGCTCAAATGGTAGAGCGCTCGCTTAGCATGCGAGAGGTAGCGGGATCGATGCCCGCATTCTCCAAATGCAGCTTTCCTGATTTGCCAGGAGACACCTTGCTTTTGTGTTTGATGTTGAAGCTTGGAACCGAGCGCCGTGAGCAACATGGGAAGCCGGAGTCCTCCTCATAACGCGTGCCAAGGCGTTGCCACGTTTTTGTGGTGGCAACTGTGGCTTCAGCCAAAGTCACGTAGGCAGTGTTGGACAAAAGCAATCTAGTAAACAAAGCACGAGCAGGCCTCCATGGCCAAGAGACAATATTTCATTAGCGCAAAAGGTGCCAGTGCCATGCTTACGCTGAGAGCTTTGGACTCGTTGAATCACCTGAATCAGGTTCAACTTCTCTTTGTGTGCGAAAGAAAGGCCTTTGGGCCCACACGCAAGCAAATATCGATTGGCATAGGAAAGGGCAACGTAGCAGAGGATGGTTTCGATCCATCGACCTCTGGGTTATGGGCCCAGCACGCTTCCGCTGCGCCACTCTGCTCTTGTCGCTGACCAACCTCAACAACCACATGTGGATGTAGTTTGCCAGCGATTCCCACGGGGAGTGGGTCCATGTGGCAAAGTCACAATGTAGACGACTAGGCGTTTCCATTGATTTTCGACCAGCGAATCCCAAGTCAAGCGTGGGCGAGAGCTGGACTCTCCTAGACCAGCTGAGCGAGGGTGGTGGCAAGTGGCCCGGCGTGGAGCATTGGTGGTTCAGTGGTAGAATTCTCGCCTGCCACGCGGGAGGCCCGGGTTCGATTCCCGGCCAATGCAATTATGGGCTCTTTGTGTTTGCAGCGCTCTCCCCCAATTTCCAGCCCCGTGGAGTGCATCAAGGCACAAGGTGTTTCTTGTCGAGAATGTACTAGGCGGTGTGAGTGCTTTTTGAAACCAGCCTTCTCCCAATTACATCATTGAAACCCATGGGGCCATACCTCTGAAGGGGCTCAGTTGTCAAAGGTCGTAGGAGGGAAAAAAAAGGGGGGTGCAAACCTTCTACGCTAGGAAAGCGGGTGGCTCTCCTGGTGTCTAGCGGCCAGAGCAGGTTGTGGATTTCGCAAAACTGACTATATTTTACACATAGCCCAGGAGAGGACAGGGATCAGCCATAGCGCAAGCAACACACTCGAGCAAAGGGGGATTAGCTCAAGTGGCAGAGCGCTCGCTTTGCATGCGAGAGGTAGCGGGATCGATGCCCGCATTCTCCAAACGCAGCTTTCCTGGTTTCACGGGAGGCACCTTGCTTTTGTGTTTGATGTTGAAGCTTGGAACCGAGCGCCGTGAGCAACATGGGAAGCCGGAGTGCTCCTCATAACATGTGCCAAGGCATTGCCACGTTTTTGTGGTGGCATCTGTGGCTTCAGCCAAAGTCACGTAGGCAGTATTGGACAAAAGCAATCAATTAAAGAAAGCACGACCAGGCTTCCATGGCCAAGAGACAATATTCCATTAGGGGGAAAGGTGCCAGTGCCATGCTTACGCTGAGAGCTTTGGACTCGTTGAATCACCTGAATCAGGTTCAACTTCTCTTTGTGTGCGAAAGAAAGGCCTTTGGGCCCGCAAGCAAATATCGATTGGCATAGGAAAAGGCAACGTAGCAGAGGATGGTTTCGATCCATCGACCTCTGGGTTATGGGCCCAGCACGCTTCCGCTGCGCCACTCTGCTCTTGTCGCTGGCCATCCTCATGGATTTCGACAAGCGAATCCCAAGTCAAGCGTGGGCGAGAGCTGGACTCTCCTAGGCCAGCTGAGCGAGGGTGGTGGCGCCTGGCCCGGCGTGGAGCATTGGTGGTTCAGTGGTAGAATTCTCGCCTGCCACGCGGGAGGCCCGGGTTCGATTCCCGGCCAATGCAATTATGGGCTCTTGGTGTTTGTAGCTCTCTCCCCCAATTTCCAGCCCCATGGAATGCCTCAAGGCACAAGGTGTTTCTTGTCGAGAATGTATTAGGCGGTGTGAGTGCTTTTTGAAACCACCTTCTCCCAATGACATCATTGAAACCCATGGGGCCATACTTCAGAAGGGGCTCAGTTGTCCAAGGTCTTGGGGGAGTGGCTCTCCTGGTGTCTAGCGGCCAGAGCAAGTTGTGGATTTAGCAAAACTGCCTATAGTTTACACATAGCCCAGGAGAGGACAGGGATCAGCCATAGCACAAGCAACAACCTCAAGCAAAGGGGGATTAGCTCAAATGGTAGAGCGCTCGCTTAGCATGCGAGAGGTAGCGGGATCGATGCCCGCATTCTCCAAATGCAGCTTTCCTGATTTGCCAGGAGACACCTTGCTTTTGTGTTTGATGTTGAAGCTTGGAACCGAGCGCCGTGAGCAACATGGGAAGCCGGAGTCCTCCTCATAACGCGTGCCAAGGCGTTGCCACGTTTTTGTGGTGGCAACTGTGGCTTCAGCCAAAGTCACGTAGGCAGTGTTGGACAAAAGCAATCTAGTAAACAAAGCACGAGCAGGCCTCCATGGCCAAGAGACAATATTTCATTAGCGCAAAAGGTGCCAGTGCCATGCTTACGCTGAGAGCTTTGGACTCGTTGAATCACCTGAATCAGGTTCAACTTCTCTTTGTGTGCGAAAGAAAGGCCTTTGGGCCCGCACGCAAGCAAATATCGATTGGCATAGAAAAAGGCAACGTAGCAGAGGATGGTTTCGATCCATCGACCTCTGGGTTATGGGCCCAGCACGCTTCCGCTGCGCCACTCTGCTCTTGTCGCTGACCAACCTCAACAACCACATGTGGATGTAGTTTGCCAGCGATTCCCACGGGGAGTGGGTCCATGTGGCAAAGTCACAATGTAGACGACTAGGCGTTTCCATTGATTTTCGACCAGCGAATCCCAAGTCAAGCGTGGGCGAGAGCTGGACTCTCCTAGACCAGCTGAGCGAGGGTGGTGGCAAGTGGCCCGGCGTGGAGCATTGGTGGTTCAGTGGTAGAATTCTCGCCTGCCACGCGGGAGGCCCGGGTTCGATTCCCGGCCAATGCAATTATGGGCTCTTTGTGTTTGCAGCGCTCTCCCCCAATTTCCAGCCCCGTGGAGTGCATCAAGGCACAAGGTGTTTCTTGTCGAGAATGTACTAGGCGGTGTGAGTGCTTTTTGAAACCAGCCTTCTCCCAATTACATCATTGAAACCCATGGGGCCATACCTCTGAAGGGGCTCAGTTGTCAAAGGTCGTAGGAGGGAAAAAAAAGGGGGGTGCAAACCTTCTACGCTAGGAAAGCGGGTGGCTCTCCTGGTGTCTAGCGGCCAGAGCAGGTTGTGGATTTCGCAAAACTGACTATATTTTACACATAGCCCAGGAGAGGACAGGGATCAGCCATAGCACAAGCAACAACCTCAAGCAAAGGGGGATTAGCTCAAATGGTAGAGCGCTCGCTTAGCATGCGAGAGGTAGCGGGATCGATGCCCGCATTCTCCAAATGCAGCTTTCCTGGTTTCACGGGAGGCACCTTGCTTTTGTGTTTGATGTTGAAGCTTGGAACCGAGCGCCGTGAGCAACATGGGAAGCCGGAGTGCTCCTCATAACATGTGCCAAGGCATTGCCACGTTTTTGTGGTGGCATCTGTGGCTTCAGCCAAAGTCACGTAGGCAGTATTGGACAAAAGCAATCAATTAAAGAAAGCACGACCAGGCTTCCATGGCCAAGAGACAATATTCCATTAGGGGGAAAGGTGCCAGTGCCATGCTTACGCTGAGAGCTTTGGACTCGTTGAATCACCTGAATCAGGTTCAACTTCTCTTTGTGTGCGAAAGAAAGGCCTTTGGGCCCGCAAGCAAATATCGATTGGCATAGGAAAAGGCAACGTAGCAGAGGATGGTTTCGATCCATCGACCTCTGGGTTATGGGCCCAGCACGCTTCCGCTGCGCCACTCTGCTCTTGTCGCTGGCCATCCTCATGGATTTCGACAAGCGAATCCCAAGTCAAGCGTGGGCGAGAGCTGGACTCTCCTAGGCCAGCTGAGCGAGGGTGGTGGCGCCTGGCCCGGCGTGGAGCATTGGTGGTTCAGTGGTAGAATTCTCGCCTGCCACGCGGGAGGCCCGGGTTCGATTCCCGGCCAATGCAATTATGGGCTCTTGGTGTTTGTAGCTCTCTCCCCCAATTTCCAGCCCCATGGAATGCCTCAAGGCACAAGGTGTTTCTTGTCGAGAATGTATTAGGCGGTGTGAGTGCTTTTTGAAACCACCTTCTCCCAATGACATCATTGAAACCCATGGGGCCATACTTCAGAAGGGGCTCAGTTGTCCAAGGTCTTGGGGGAGTGGCTCTCCTGGTGTCTAGCGGCCAGAGCAAGTTGTGGATTTAGCAAAACTGCCTATAGTTTACACATAGCCCAGGAGAGGACAGGGATCAGCCATAGCACAAGCAACAACCTCAAGCAAAGGGGGATTAGCTCAAATGGTAGAGCGCTCGCTTAGCATGCGAGAGGTAGCGGGATCGATGCCCGCATTCTCCAAATGCAGCTTTCCTGATTTGCCAGGAGACACCTTGCTTTTGTGTTTGATGTTGAAGCTTGGAACCGAGCGCCGTGAGCAACATGGGAAGCCGGAGTCCTCCTCATAACGCGTGCCAAGGCGTTGCCACGTTTTTGTGGTGGCAACTGTGGCTTCAGCCAAAGTCACGTAGGCAGTGTTGGACAAAAGCAATCTAGTAAACAAAGCACGAGCAGGCCTCCATGGCCAAGAGACAATATTTCATTAGCGCAAAAGGTGCCAGTGCCATGCTTACGCTGAGAGCTTTGGACTCGTTGAATCACCTGAATCAGGTTCAACTTCTCTTTGTGTGCGAAAGAAAGGCCTTTGGGCCCGCACGCAAGCAAATATCGATTGGCATAGAAAAAGGCAACGTAGCAGAGGATGGTTTCGATCCATCGACCTCTGGGTTATGGGCCCAGCACGCTTCCGCTGCGCCACTCTGCTCTTGTCGCTGACCAACCTCAACAACCACATGTGGATGTAGTTTGCCAGCGATTCCCACGGGGAGTGGGTCCATGTGGCAAAGTCACAATGTAGACGACTAGGCGTTTCCATTGATTTTCGACCAGCGAATCCCAAGTCAAGCGTGGGCGAGAGCTGGACTCTCCTAGACCAGCTGAGCGAGGGTGGTGGCAAGTGGCCCGGCGTGGAGCATTGGTGGTTCAGTGGTAGAATTCTCGCCTGCCACGCGGGAGGCCCGGGTTCGATTCCCGGCCAATGCAATTATGGGCTCTTTGTGTTTGCAGCGCTCTCCCCCAATTTCCAGCCCCGTGGAGTGCATCAAGGCACAAGGTGTTTCTTGTCGAGAATGTACTAGGCGGTGTGAGTGCTTTTTGAAACCAGCCTTCTCCCAATTACATCATTGAAACCCATGGGGCCATACCTCTGAAGGGGCTCAGTTGTCAAAGGTCGTAGGAGGGAAAAAAAAGGGGGGTGCAAACCTTCTACGCTAGGAAAGCGGGTGGCTCTCCTGGTGTCTAGCGGCCAGAGCAGGTTGTGGATTTCGCAAAACTGACTATATTTTACACATAGCCCAGGAGAGGACAGGGATCAGCCATAGCGCAAGCAACACACTCGAGCAAAGGGGGATTAGCTCAAGTGGCAGAGCGCTCGCTTTGCATGCGAGAGGTAGCGGGATCGATGCCCGCATTCTCCAAATGCAGCTTTCCTGGTTTCACGGGAGGCACCTTGCTTTTGTGTTTGATGTTGAAGCTTGGAACCGAGCGCCGTGAGCAACATGGGAAGCCGGAGTGCTCCTCATAACATGTGCCAAGGCATTGCCACGTTTTTGTGGTGGCATCTGTGGCTTCAGCCAAAGTCACGTAGGCAGTATTGGACAAAAGCAATCAATTAAAGAAAGCACGACCAGGCTTCCATGGCCAAGAGACAATATTCCATTAGGGGGAAAGGTGCCAGTGCCATGCTTACGCTGAGAGCTTTGGACTCGTTGAATCACCTGAATCAGGTTCAACTTCTCTTTGTGTGTGAAAGAAAGGCCTTTGGGCCCGCAAGCAAATATCGATTGGCATAGGAAAAGGCAACGTAGCAGAGGATGGTTTCGATCCATCGACCTCTGGGTTATGGGCCCAGCACGCTTCCGCTGCGCCACTCTGCTCTTGTCGCTGACCATCCTCATGGATTTCGACAAGCGAATCCCAAGTCAAGCGTGGGCGAGAGCTGGACTCTCCTAGGCCAGCTGAGCGAGGGTGGTGGCGCCTGGCCCGGCGTGGAGCATTGGTGGTTCAGTGGTAGAATTCTCGCCTGCCACGCGGGAGGCCCGGGTTCGATTCCCGGCCAATGCAATTATGGGCTCTTGGTGTTTGTAGCTCTCTCCCCCAATTTCCAGCCCCATGGAATGCCTCAAGGCACAAGGTGTTTCTTGTCGAGAATGTATTAGGCGGTGTGAGTGCTTTTTGAAACCACCTTCTCCCAATGACATCATTGAAACCCATGGGGCCATACTTCAGAAGGGGCTCAGTTGTCCAAGGTCTTGGGGGAGTGGCTCTCCTGGTGTCTAGCGGCCAGAGCAAGTTGTGGATTTAGCAAAACTGCCTATAGTTTACACATAGCCCAGGAGAGGACAGGGATCAGCCATAGCACAAGCAACAACCTCAAGCAACAACCTCAAGCAACAACCTCAAGCAACAACCTCAAGCAAAGGGGGATTAGCTCAAATGGTAGAGCGCTCGCTTAGCATGCGAGAGGTAGCGGGATCGATGCCCGCATTCTCCAAATGCAGCTTTCCTGATTTGCCAGGAGACACCTTGCTTTTGTGTTTGATGTTGAAGCTTGGAACCGAGCGCCGTGAGCAACATGGGAAGCCGGAGTGCTCCTCATAACGCGTGCCAAGGCGTTGCCACGTTTTTGTGGTGGCAACTGTGGCTTCAGCCAAAGTCACGTAGGCAGTGTTGGACAAAAGCAATCTAGTAAACAAAGCACGAGCAGGCCTCCATGGCCAAGAGACAATATTTCATTAGCGCAAAAGGTGCCAGTGCCATGCTTACGCTGAGAGCTTTGGACTCGTTGAATCACCTGAATCAGGTTCAACTTCTCTTTGTGTGCGAAAGAAAGGCCTTTGGGCCCGCACGCAAGCAAATATCGATTGGCATAGAAAAAGGCAACGTAGCAGAGGATGGTTTCGATCCATCGACCTCTGGGTTATGGGCCCAGCACGCTTCCGCTGCGCCACTCTGCTCTTGTCGCTGACCAACCTCAACAACCACATGTGGATGTAGTTTGCCAGCGATTCCCACGGGGAGTGGGTCCATGTGGCAAAGTCACAATGTAGACGACTAGGCGTTTCCATTGATTTTCGACCAGCGAATCCCAAGTCAAGCGTGGGCGAGAGCTGGACTCTCCTAGACCAGCTGAGCGAGGGTGGTGGCAAGTGGCCCGGCGTGGAGCATTGGTGGTTCAGTGGTAGAATTCTCGCCTGCCACGCGGGAGGCCCGGGTTCGATTCCCGGCCAATGCAATTATGGGCTCTTTGTGTTTGCAGCGCTCTCCCCCAATTTCCAGCCCCGTGGAGTGCATCAAGGCACAAGGTGTTTCTTGTCGAGAATGTACTAG
The DNA here is from genome assembly GCF_037356315.1 of Lithobates pipiens. Classification (NCBI taxonomy): domain Eukaryota; kingdom Metazoa; phylum Chordata; class Amphibia; order Anura; family Ranidae; genus Lithobates; species Lithobates pipiens. The sequence goes on from NW_027507758.1 coordinate 580,059,265, forward strand.
GCGGTGTGAGTGCTTTTTGAAACCAGCCTTCTCCCAATTACATCATTGAAACCCATGGGGCCATACCTCTGAAGGGGCTCAGTTGTCAAAGGTCGTAGGAGGGAAAAAAAAGGGGGGTGCAAACCTTCTACGCTAGGAAAGCGGGTGGCTCTCCTGGTGTCTAGCGGCCAGAGCAGGTTGTGGATTTCGCAAAACTGACTATATTTTACACATAGCCCAGGAGAGGACAGGGATCAGCCATAGCGCAAGCAACACACTCGAGCAAAGGGGGATTAGCTCAAGTGGCAGAGCGCTCGCTTTGCATGCGAGAGGTAGCGGGATCGATGCCCGCATTCTCCAAACGCAGCTTTCCTGGTTTCACGGGAGGCACCTTGCTTTTGTGTTTGATGTTGAAGCTTGGAACCGAGCGCCGTCAGCAACATGGGAAGCCGGAGTGCTCCTCATAACATGTGCCAAGGCATTGCCACGTTTTTGTGGTGGCATCTGTGGCTTCAGCCAAAGTCACGTAGGCAGTATTGGACAAAAGCAATCAATTAAAGAAAGCACGACCAGGCTTCCATGGCCAAGAGACAATATTCCATTAGGGGGAAAGGTGCCAGTGCCATGCTTACGCTGAGAGCTTTGGACTCGTTGAATCACCTGAATCAGGTTCAACTTCTCTTTGTGTGCGAAAGAAAGGCCTTTGGGCCCGCAAGCAAATATCGATTGGCATAGGAAAAGGCAACGTAGCAGAGGATGGTTTCGATCCATCGACCTCTGGGTTATGGGCCCAGCACGCTTCCGCTGCGCCACTCTGCTCTTGTCGCTGACCATCCTCATGGATTTCGACAAGCGAATCCCAAGTCAAGCGTGGGCGAGAGCTGGACTCTCCTAGGCCAGCTGAGCGAGGGTGGTGGCGCCTGGCCCGGCGTGGAGCATTGGTGGTTCAGTGGTAGAATTCTCGCCTGCCACGCGGGAGGCCCGGGTTCGATTCCCGGCCAATGCAATTATGGGCTCTTGGTGTTTGTAGCTCTCTCCCCCAATTTCCAGCCCCATGGAATGCCTCAAGGCACAAGGTGTTTCTTGTCGAGAATGTATTAGGCGGTGTGAGTGCTTTTTGAAACCACCTTCTCCCAATGACATCATTGAAACCCATGGGGCCATACTTCAGAAGGGGCTCAGTTGTCCAAGGTCTTGGGGGAGTGGCTCTCCTGGTGTCTAGCGGCCAGAGCAAGTTGTGGATTTAGCAAAACTGCCTAGAGTTTACACATAGCCCAGGAGAGGACAGGGATCAGCCATAGCACAAGCAACAACCTCAAGCAAAGGGGGATTAGCTCAAATGGTAGAGCGCTCGCTTAGCATGCGAGAGGTAGTGGGATCGATGCCTGCATTCTCCAAATGCAGCTTTCCTGATTTGCCAGGAGACACCTTGCTTTTGTGTTTGATGTTGAAGCTTGGAACCGAGCGCCGTGAGCAACATGGGAAGCCGGAGTCCTCCTCATAACGCGTGCCAAGGCGTTGCCACGTTTTTGTGGTGGCAACTGTGGCTTCAGCCAAAGTCACGTAGGCAGTGTTGGACAAAAGCAATCTAGTAAACAAAGCACGAGCAGGCCTCCATGGCCAAGAGACAATATTTCATTAGCGCAAAAGGTGCCAGTGCCATGCTTACGCTGAGAGCTTTGGACTCGTTGAATCACCTGAATCAGGTTCAACTTCTCTTTGTGTGCGAAAGAAAGGCCTTTGGGCCCGCACGCAAGCAAATATCGATTGGCATAGGAAAGGGCAACGTAGCAGAGGATGGTTTCGATCCATCGACCTCTGGGTTATGGGCCCAGCACGCTTCCGCTGCGCCACTCTGCTCTTGTCGCTGACCAACCTCAACAACCACATGTGGATGTAGTTTGCCAGCGATTCCCACGGGGAGTGGGTCCATGTGGCAAAGTCACAATGTAGACGACTAGGCGTTTCCATTGATTTTCGACCAGCGAATCCCAAGTCAAGCGTGGGCGAGAGCTGGACTCTCCTAGACCAGCTGAGCGAGGGTGGTGGCAAGTGGCCCGGCGTGGAGCATTGGTGGTTCAGTGGTAGAATTCTCGCCTGCCACGCGGGAGGCCCGGGTTCGATTCCCGGCCAATGCAATTATGGGCTCTTTGTGTTTGCAGCGCTCTCCCCACCGTGGAGTGCATCAAGGCACAAGGTGTTTCTTGTCGAGAATGTACTAGGCGGTGTGAGTGCTTTTTGAAACCAGCCTTCTCCCAATTACATCATTGAAACCCATGGGGCCATACCTCTGAAGGGGCTCAGTTGTCAAAGGTCGTAGGAGGGAAAAAAAAGGGGGGTGCAAACCTTCTACGCTAGGAAAGCGGGTGGCTCTCCTGGTGTCTAGCGGCCAGAGCAGGTTGTGGATTTCGCAAAACTGACTATATTTTACACATAGCCCAGGAGAGGACAGGGATCAGCCATAGCGCAAGCAACACACTCGAGCAAAGGGGGATTAGCTCAAGTGGCAGAGCGCTCGCTTTGCATGCGAGAGGTAGCGGGATTGATGCCCGCATTCTCCAAACGCAGCTTTCCTGGTTTCACGGGAGGCACCTTGCTTTTGTGTTTGATGTTGAAGCTTGGAACCGAGCGCCGTGAGCAACATGGGAAGCCGGAGTGCTCCTCATAACATGTGCCAAGGCATTGCCACGTTTTTGTGGTGGCATCTGTGGCTTCAGCCAAAGTCACGTAGGCAGTATTGGACAAAAGCAATCAATTAAAGAAAGCACGACCAGGCTTCCATGGCCAAGAGACAATATTCCATTAGGGGGAAAGGTGCCAGTGCCATGCTTACGCTGAGAGCTTTGGACTCGTTGAATCACCTGAATCAGGTTCAACTTCTCTTTGTGTGCGAAAGAAAGGCCTTTGGGCCCGCAAGCAAATATCGATTGGCATAGGAAAAGGCAACGTAGCAGAGGATGGTTTCGATCCATCGACCTCTGGGTTATGGGCCCAGCACGCTTCCGCTGCGCCACTCTGCTCTTGTCGCTGGCCATCCTCATGGATTTCGACAAGCGAATCCCAAGTCAAGCGTGGGCGAGAGCTGGACTCTCCTAGGCCAGCTGAGCGAGGGTGGTGGCGCCTGGCCCGGCGTGGAGCATTGGTGGTTCAGTGGTAGAATTCTCGCCTGCCACGCGGGAGGCCCGGGTTCGATTCCCGGCCAATGCAATTATGGGCTCTTGGTGTTTGTAGCTCTCTCCCCCAATTTCCAGCCCCATGGAATGCCTCAAGGCACAAGGTGTTTCTTGTCGAGAATGTATTAGGCGGTGTGAGTGCTTTTTGAAACCACCTTCTCCCAATGACATCATTGAAACCCATGGGGCCATACTTCAGAAGGGGCTCAGTTGTCCAAGGTCTTGGGGGAGTGGCTCTCCTGGTGTCTAGCGGCCAGAGCAAGTTGTGGATTTAGCAAAACTGCCTATAGTTTACACATAGCCCAGGAGAGGACAGGGATCAGCCATAGCACAAGCAACAACCTCAAGCAAAGAGGGATTAGCTCAAATGGTAGAGCGCTCGCTTAGCATGCGAGAGGTAGCGGGATCGATGCCCGCATTCTCCAAATGCAGCTTTCCTGATTTGCCAGGAGACACCTTGCTTTTGTGTTTGATGTTGAAGCTTGGAACCGAGCGCCGTGAGCAACATGGGAAGCCGGAGTCCTCCTCATAACGCGTGCCAAGGCGTTGCCACGTTTTTGTGGTGGCAACTGTGGCTTCAGCCAAAGTCACGTAGGCAGTGTTGGACAAAAGCAATCTAGTAAACAAAGCACGAGCAGGCCTCCATGGCCAAGAGACAATATTTCATTAGCGCAAAAGGTGCCAGTGCCATGCTTACGCTGAGAGCTTTGGACTCGTTGAATCACCTGAATCAGGTTCAACTTCTCTTTGTGTGCGAAAGAAAGGCCTTTGGGCCCGCACGCAAGCAAATATCGATTGGCATAGGAAAGGGCAACGTAGCAGAGGATGGTTTCGATCCATCGACCTCTGGGTTATGGGCCCAGCACGCTTCCGCTGCGCCACTCTGCTCTTGTCGCTGACCAACCTCAACAACCACATGTGGATGTAGTTTGCCAGCGATTCCCACGGGGAGTGGGTCCATGTGGCAAAGTCACAATGTAGACGACTAGGCGTTTCCATTGATTTTCGACCAGCGAATCCCAAGTCAAGCGTGGGCGAGAGCTGGACTCTCCTAGACCAGCTGAGCGAGGGTGGTGGCAAGTGGCCCGGCGTGGAGCATTGGTGGTTAAGTGGTAGAATTCTCGCCTGCCACGCGGGAGGCCCGGGTTCGATTCCCGGCCAATGCAATTATGGGCTCTTTGTGTTTGCAGCGCTCTCCCCCAATTTCCAGCCCCGTGGAGTGCATCAAGGCACAAGGTGTTTCTTGTCGAGAATGTACTAGGCGGTGTGAGTGCTTTTTGAAACCAGCCTTCTCCCAATTACATCATTGAAACCCATGGGGCCATACCTCTGAAGGGGCTCAGTTGTCAAAGGTCGTAGGAGGGAAAAAAAAGGGGGGTGCAAACCTTCTACGCTAGGAAAGCGGGTGGCTCTCCTGGTGTCTAGCGGCCAGAGCAGGTTGTGGATTTCGCAAAACTGACTATATTTTACACATAGCCCAGGAGAGGACAGGGATCAGCCATAGCGCAAGCAACACACTCGAGCAAAGGGGGATTAGCTCAAGTGGCAGAGCGCTCGCTTTGCATGCGAGAGGTAGCGGGATCGATGCCCGCATTCTCCAAACGCAGCTTTCCTGGTTTCACGGGAGGCACCTTGCTTTTGTGTTTGATGTTGAAGCTTGGAACCGAGTGCCGTGAGCAACATGGGAAGCCGGAGTGCTCCTCATAACATGTGCCAAGGCATTGCCACGTTTTTGTGGTGGCATCTGTGGCTTCAGCCAAAGTCACGTAGGCAGTATTGGACAAAAGCAATCAATTAAAGAAAGCACGACCAGGCTTCCATGGCCAAGAGACAATATTCCATTAGGGGGAAAGGTGCCAGTGCCATGCTTACGCTGAGAGCTTTGGACTCGTTGAATCACCTGAATCAGGTTCAACTTCTCTTTGTGTGCGAAAGAAAGGCCTTTGGGCCCGCAAGCAAATATCGATTGGCATAGGAAAAGGCAACGTAGCAGAGGATGGTTTCGATCCATCGACCTCTGGGTTATGGGCCCAGCACGCTTCCACTGCGCCACTCTGCTCTTGTCGCTGGCCATCCTCATGGATTTCGACAAGCGAATCCCAAGTCAAGCGTGGGCGAGAGCTGGACTCTCCTAGGCCAGCTGAGCGAGGGTGGTGGCGCCTGGCCCGGCGTGGAGCATTGGTGGTTCAGTGGTAGAATTCTCGCCTGCCACGCGGGAGGCCCGGGTTCGATTCCCGGCCAATGCAATTATGGGCTCTTGGTGTTTGTAGCTCTCTCCCCCAATTTCCAGCCCCATGGAATGCCTCAAGGCACAAGGTGTTTCTTGTCGAGAATGTATTAGGCGGTGTGAGTGCTTTTTGAAACCACCTTCTCCCAATGACATCATTGAAACCCATGGGGCCATACTTCAGAAGGGGCTCAGTTGTCCAAGGTCTTGGGGGAGTGGCTCTCCTGGTGTCTAGCGGCCAGAGCAAGTTGTGGATTTAGCAAAACTGCCTATAGTTTACACATAGCCCAGGAGAGGACAGGGATCAGCCATAGCACAAGCAACAACCTCAAGCAAAGGGGGATTAGCTCAAATGGTAGAGCGCTCGCTTAGCATGCGAGAGGTAGCGGGATCGATGCCCGCATTCTCCAAATGCAGCTTTCCTGATTTGCCAGGAGACACCTTGCTTTTGTGTTTGATGTTGAAGCTTGGAACCGAGCGCCGTGAGCAACATGGGAAGCCGGAGTCCTCCTCATAACGCGTGCCAAGGCGTTGCCACGTTTTTGTGGTGGCAACTGTGGCTTCAGCCAAAGTCACGTAGGCAGTGTTGGACAAAAGCAATCTAGTAAACAAAGCACGAGCAGGCCTCCATGGCCAAGAGACAATATTTCATTAGCGCAAAAGGTGCCAGTGCCATGCTTACGCTGAGAGCTTTGGACTCGTTGAATCACCTGAATCAGGTTCAACTTCTCTTTGTGTGCGAAAGAAAGGCCTTTGGGCCCGCACGCAAGCAAATATCGATTGGCATAGAAAAAGGCAACGTAGCAGAGGATGGTTTCGATCCATCGACCTCTGGGTTATGGGCCCAGCACGCTTCCGCTGCGCCACTCTGCTCTTTTTGCTGACCAACCTCAACAACCACATGTGGATGTAGTTTGCCAGCGATTCCCACGGGGAGTGGGTCCATGTGGCAAAGTCACAATGTAGACGACTAGGCGTTTCCATTGATTTTCGACCAGCGAATCCCAAGTCAAGCGTGGGCGAGAGCTGGACTCTCCTAGACCAGCTGAGCGAGGGTGGTGGCAAGTGGCCCGGCGTGGAGCATTGGTGGTTCAGTGGTAGAATTCTCGCCTGCCACGCGGGAGGCCCGGGTTCGATTCCCGGCCAATGCAATTATGGGCTCTTTGTGTTTGCAGCGCTCTCCCCCAATTTCCAGCCCCGTGGAGTGCATCAAGGCACAAGGTGTTTCTTGTCGAGAATGTACTAGGCGGTGTGAGTGCTTTTTGAAACCAGCCTTCTCCCAATTACATCATTGAAACCCATGGGGCCATACCTCTGAAGGGGCTCAGTTGTCAAAGGTCGTAGGAGGGAAAAAAAAGGGGGGTGCAAACCTTCTACGCTAGGAAAGCGGGTGGCTCTCCTGGTGTCTAGCGGCCAGAGCAGGTTGTGGATTTCGCAAAACTGACTATATTTTACACATAGCCCAGGAGAGGACAGGGATCAGCCATAGCGCAAGCAACACACTCGAGCAAAGGGGGATTAGCTCAAGTGGCAGAGCGCTCGCTTTGCATGCGAGAGGTAGCGGGATCGATGCCCGCATTCTCCAAACGCAGCTTTCCTGGTTTCACGGGAGGCACCTTGCTTTTGTGTTTGATGTTGAAGCTTGGAACCGAGCGCCGTGAGCAACATGGGAAGCCGGAGTGCTCCTCATAACATGTGCCAAGGCATTGCCACGTTTTTGTGGTGGCATCTGTGGCTTCAGCCAAAGTCACGTAGGCAGTATTGGACAAAAGCAATCAATTAAAGAAAGCACGACCAGGCTTCCATGGCCAAGAGACAATATTCCATTAGGGGGAAAGGTGCCAGTGCCATGCTTACGCTGAGAGCTTTGGACTCGTTGAATCACCTGAATCAGGTTCAACTTCTCTTTGTGTGCGAAAGAAAGGCCTTTGGGCCCGCAAGCAAATATCGATTGGCATAGGAAAAGGCAACGTAGCAGAGGATGGTTTCGATCCATCGACCTCTGGGTTATGGGCCCAGCACGCTTCCGCTGCGCCACTCTGCTCTTGTCGCTGGCCATCCTCATGGATTTCGACAAGCGAATCCCAAGTCAAGCGTGGGCGAGAGCTGGACTCTCCTAGGCCAGCTGAGCGAGGGTGGTGGCGCCTGGCCCGGTGTGGAGCATTGGTGGTTCAGTGGTAGAATTCTCGCCTGCCACGCGGGAGGCCCGGGTTCGATTCCCGGCCAATGCAATTATGGGCTCTTGGTGTTTGTAGCTCTCTCCCCCAATTTCCAGCCCCATGGAATGCCTCAAGGCACAAGGTGTTTCTTGTCGAGAATGTATTAGGCGGTGTGAGTGCTTTTTGAAACCACCTTCTCCCAATGACATCATTGAAACCCATGGGGCCATACTTCAGAAGGGGCTCAGTTGTCCAAGGTCTTGGGGGAGTGGCTCTCCTGGTGTCTAGCGGCCAGAGCAAGTTGTGGATTTAGCAAAACTGCCTATAGTTTACACATAGCCCAGGAGAGGACAGGGATCAGCCATAGCACAAGCAACAACCTCAAGCAAAGGGGGATTAGCTCAAATGGTAGAGCGCTCGCTTAGCATGCGAGAGGTAGCGGGATCGATGCCCGCATTCTCCAAATGCAGCTTTCCTGATTTGCCAGGAGACACCTTGCTTTTGTGTTTGATGTTGAAGCTTGGAACCGAGCGCCGTGAGCAACATGGGAAGCCGGAGTCCTCCTCATAACGCGTGCCAAGGCGTTGCCACGTTTTTGTGGTGGCAACTGTGGCTTCAGCCAAAGTCACGTAGGCAGTGTTGGACAAAAGCAATCTAGTAAACAAAGCACGAGCAGGCCTCCATGGCCAAGAGACAATATTTCATTAGCGCAAAAGGTGCCAGTGCCATGCTTACGCTGAGAGCTTTGGACTCGTTGAATCACCTGAATCAGGTTCAACTTCTCTTTGTGTGCGAAAGAAAGGCCTTTGGGCCCGCACGCAAGCAAATATCGATTGGCATAGGAAAGGGCAACGTAGCAGAGGATGGTTTCGATCCATCGACCTCTGGGTTATGGGCCCAGCACGCTTCCGCTGCGCCACTCTGCTCTTGTCGCTGACCAACCTCAACAACCACATGTGGATGTAGTTTGCCAGCGATTCCCACGGGGAGTGGGTCCATGTGGCAAAGTCACAATGTAGACGACTAGGCGTTTCCATTGATTTTCGACCAGCGAATCCCAAGTCAAGCGTGGGCGAGAGCTGGACTCTCCTAGACCAGCTGAGCGAGGGTGGTGGCAAGTGGCCCGGCGTGGAGCATTGGTGGTTCAGTGGTAGAATTCTCGCCTGCCACGCGGGAGGCCCGGGTTCGATTCCCGGCCAATGCAATTATGGGCTCTTTGTGTTTGCAGCGCTCTCCCCCAATTTCCAGCCCCGTGGAGTGCATCAAGGCACAAGGTGTTTCTTGTCGAGAATGTACTAGGCGGTGTGAGTGCTTTTTGAAACCAGCCTTCTCCCAATTACATCATTGAAACCCATGGGGCCATACCTCTGAAGGGGCTCAGTTGTCAAAGGTCGTAGGAGGGAAAAAAAAGGGGGGTGCAAACCTTCTACGCTAGGAAAGCGGGTGGCTCTCCTGGTGTCTAGCGGCCAGAGCAGGTTGTGGATTTCGCAAAACTGACTATATTTTACACATAGCCCAGGAGAGGACAGGGATCAGCCATAGCGCAAGCAACACACTCGAGCAAAGGGGGATTAGCTCAAGTGGCAGAGCGCTCGCTTTGCATGCGAGAGGTAGCGGGATCGATGCCCGCATTCTCCAAACGCAGCTTTCCTGGTTTCACGGGAGGCACCTTGCTTTTGTGTTTGATGTTGAAGCTTGGAACCGAGCGCCGTGAGCAACATGGGAAGCCGGAGTGCTCCTCATAACATGTGCCAAGGCATTGCCACGTTTTTGTGGTGGCATCTGTGGCTTCAGCCAAAGTCACGTAGGCAGTATTGGACAAAAGCAATCAATTAAAGAAAGCACGACCAGGCTTCCATGGCCAAGAGACAATATTCCATTAGGGGGAAAGGTGCCAGTGCCATGCTTACGCTGAGAGCTTTGGACTCGTTGATAGTGATGGACGAACGTTTCGCCCGGCGGTCGTTTCGCGGCGAATTTCCGACTTTCGCCGTCCGCGGGTTCGAACGCCTTTTTCCGTCGTTCGCCCCGGCGGACTTACGTGTTTAATGTATACAAGAACTTTAACCTTTCGTGACACGTTTATCATGTGTTACAGGACAACCAATTGAGACATGACAGCTCATGGACACTTGGACATTCCCCCTAACCTATAAATACACCCGATCCGGTGGCCATTTTACATTCTTTCTTCTGTCACTGTAGGGAAAGGATCCTGTGTGGAGTAGGGACAGAGAAAACGCTAGCTATTTGGTACACAAAAGTTCTTTTCAGGACTGGTATAGGTGTTAGGTCAGCAGCCTGAGTTTCTTTTGTCAGTTTAGATAAAGGGACAGAGCGCTGTATGCTGCTATTTTAGGGACAGCTCAGCCAGATTAGTCTTTCTTCATCATCATCATCATCATCATCATTAGCTGTTACTATCAGGTCCACAAAAGAGCTGTTCCAGCTAATCGTTCCAGCCTACTCTTTTTTGCCAATTTGTATAGGGACAGGCAGGAAGCAGTGTGTCAGGCAGTGAGGATAATTTTAAAGACTTGCTGTTACTATTAGTTCCACAAAGGTTCTTTTCAGGACTGGTATCAGTGGTACGGTAATAGGCTTGTACACGTATAATATTCTTTCTTCCAAATATAGAAAGAATATTATACTTGACTGCTGCCCTTCTGCTGCAGTCTGCTAATCATTCACAACTCACTTGTTCCACAAAGCTCTTTATCAGGACTGGTAACTTGGTCTGTCTAGGGTGCTACGGTACATAGGCTTGGGTGCGGTACAGTCTGCTGTTCTGTAAGGACCGCTATCGGTCCACAATACATAGGGTTGCCGTGCACTACTGCTGACCGCTGCCCTATACTGCAGCAGTCCTTCAGCGGTATAGGGACTGACGCACAGTCTGCTAAACACTAATACACAACCTGCTTGGTCCACAAAAGTTCTTATAAGGACTGGTAACTTGGTATAGGGTGCTACGGTACATAGGCCTGAGTGCGTTACAGTCTGCTGTTCTGTAAGGACCGCTATCGGTCCACAATACATAGGGTTGCCGTGCACTACTGCTGACCGCTGCCCTATACTGCAGCAGTCCTTCAGCGGTATAGGGACTGACGCACAGTCTGCTAAACACTAACACACAACCTGCTTGGTCCACAAAAGTTTTTATAAGGACTGGTAACTTGGTATAGGGTGCTACGGTACATAGGCCTGAGTGCAGTACAGTCTGCTGTTCTGTAAGGACCGCTATCGGTCCACAATACATAGGGTTGCCGTGCACTACTGCTGACCGCTGCCCTATACTGCAGCAGTCCTTCATTGGTATAGGGACTGACGTACAGTCTGCTAATCACTAACACACAACCTGCTTGGTCCACAAAAGTTCTTATAAGGACTGGTAACTTGGTATAGGGTGCTACGGTACATAGGCCTGAGTGCGTTACAGTCTGCTGTTCTGTAAGGACCGCTATCGGTCCACAATACATAGGGTTGCCGTGCACTACTGCTGACCGCTGCCCTATACTGCAGCAGTCCTTCATTGGTATAGGGACTGACGTACAGTCTGCTAATCACTAACACACAACCTGCTTGGTCCACAAAAGTTCTTATAAGGACTGGTAACTTGGTATAGGGTGCTACGGTACATAGGCCTGAGTGCGTTACAGTCTGCTGTTCTGTAAGGACCGCTATCGGTCCACAATACATAGGGTTGCCGTGCACTACTGCTGACCGCTGCCCTATACTGCAGCAGTCCTTCAGCGGTATAGGGACTGACGCACAGTCTGCTAAACACTAACACACAACCTGCTTGGTCCACAAAAGTTTTTATAAGGACTGGTAACTTGGTATAGGGTGCTACGGTACATAGGCCTGAGTGCAGTACAGTCTGCTGTTCTGTAAGGACCGCTATCGGTCCACAATACATAGGGTTGCCGTGCACTACTGCTGACCGCTGCCCTATACTGCAGCAGTCCTTCATTGGTATAGGGACTGACGTACAGTCTGCTAATCACTAACACACAACCTGCTTGGTCCACAAAAGTTCTTATAAGGACTGGTAACTTGGTATAGGGTGCTACGGTACATAGGCCTGAGTGCGTTACAGTCTGCTGTTCTGTAAGGACCGCTATCGGTCCACAATACATAGGGTTGCCGTGCACTACTGCTGACCGCTGCCCTATACTGCAGCAGTCCTTCATTGGTATAGGGACTGACGTACAGTCTGCTAATCACTAACACACAACCTGCTTGGTCCACAAAAGTTCTTATAAGGACTGGTAACTTGGTATAGGGTGCTACGGTACATAGGCCTGAGTGCGTTACAGTCTGCTGTTCTGTAAGGACCGCTATCGGTCCACAATACATAGGGTTGCCGTGCACTACTGCTGACCGCTGCCCTATACTGCAGCAGTCCTTCAGCGGTATAGGGACTGACGCACAGTCTGCTAAACACTAACACACAACCTGCTTGGTCCACAAAAGTTTTTATAAGGACTGGTAACTTGGTATAGGGTGCTACGGTACATAGGCCTGAGTGCAGTACAGTCTGCTGTTCTGTAAGGACCGCTATCGGTCCACAATACATAGGGTTGACGTGCACTACTGCTGACCGCTGCCCTATACTGCAGCAGTCCTTCAGCGGTATAGGGACTAAGAGTTTTGTCACAGGGTGATTTAAAAAATGACAGGCAGAGGAAGAGGCAGGCCCTTCCGCAGGGGTGGTAGGGGTAGGGCAGGAGCAACAGCCTTGAGCCAAAGTGGGAAGTTGCAGAAGGTGCGTTCAATTACTTTAAAGGACGCACCAGACTTGGTTGAGTGGCTCACTCAGCCTTATTCTTCTGCACCCTCCTCATCCTCTCGATCTGCACCCTCTTCTTCACTCTCTGCTATGTGCACCCCCAAAGACACTACCACCAACAACACCACCACCACCACATACCTTCCGCTTGAGTGCAAATGGGGGCCTTCATGCTCCAGTGTTTTAATAGGGACCCCCGTATAAAAAGCATGAGGGTCAAGGACCAGTACTGGGTGGCAACGTACTTAGATCCCCGGTACAAACACAAAATGGCGGAAATGTTACCGCCGTCGCAGAGGGCTGTCAGAATGCAGCACTTCCAGGCCTTGCTTCGAGAAATGCTGCATTCTGCTTTTGCGTGCGCTGGCAGAGGAGCAATTCCCACTCCCAGAGAAGGATTTGCGGGTACCAATCCAACAGCGCCTGCAAGAAGAGGCCGGTTTGAAGATGTGTTGGTGACTTCGGATATGAGGTCATTCTTTCAGCCGACCCATCGACAGGTGTCATCCGGATCCAGCATCAGGGAACGCCTAGACCGTCAGGTGTCCGACTACATTGGGTTAACGGCCGATGTGGACGCTCTGAGGAGTGATGAACCCCTAGACTACTGGGTGGGCAGGCTTGACCTCTGGCCAGAGCTTGCCCAATTTGCAATCGAACTGTTGGCTTGCCCCTCATCCAGTGTCCTGTCCGAAAGGACGTTCAGCGCAGCAGGGGGGATTGTGACCGATAAGCGTACTCGCCTAGCTCACGACAGTGTTAACTACCTCACATTTCTAAAAATGAATGAGGCATGGATCTCGGAGGAATTCAACACATGTGATCAGTAGACCATGTATATGTCTATAAACAATTTTTGGAATCAAGCACACAGACCTTCTTAATTCATTTGGCTCACTTCCCTGACCCAAAAAAGCACACCGTACTATATGCCCCTACCCTCCTCTTTGAAGAGGTTGAGCGGTGTCATATTTCTACTGGGGCTGCTTATTATGAGGGGTTCCCACCATCCCTGTGCTGTGCTGACTTCCTCCTGGGTGTTCTTATTATGAGGGGCTCCCACCATCCCTGTGCTGTGCTGACTTCCTCCTGGGGGTTCTTATTATGAGGGGATCACACCATCCCTGTGCTGTGCTGACTTCCTCCTGGGGCTGCTTACGGTGCTGCTGTCAGCGCTGTATGTCACGGAGCTGCTGTCAGCGCTGTATGTCACGGTGCTGCTGTCAGCGCTGTATGTCACGGAGCTGCTGTCAGCGCTGTATGTCACGGAGCTGCTGTCAGCGCTGTATGTCACGGAGCTGCTGTCAGCGCTGTATGTCACGGAGCTGCTGTCAGCGCTGTATGTCACGGAGCTGCTGTCAGCGCTGTATGTCACGGAGCTGCTGTCAGCGCTGTATGTCACGGAGCTGCTGTCAGCGCTGTATGTCACGGAGCTGCTGTCAGCGCTGTATGTCACGGTGCTGCTGTCAGCGCTGTATGTCACGGAGCTGCTGTCAGCGCTGTATGTCACGGTGCTGCTGTCAGCGCTGTATGTCACGGAGCTGCTGTCAGCGCTGTATGTCACGGAGCTGCTGTCAGTGCTGTATGTCACGGAGCTGCTGTCAGCGCTGTATGTCACGGAGCTGCTGTCAGCGCTGTATGTCACGGAGCTGCTGTCAGCGCTGTATGTCACGGTGCTGCTGTCAGCGCTGTATGTCACGGAGCTGCTGTCAGCGCTGTATGTCACGGAGCTGCTGTCAGCGCTGTATGTCACGGAGCTGCTGTCAGCGCTGTATGTCACGGAGCTGCTGTCAGCGCTGTATGTCACGGAGCTGCTGTCAGCGCTGTATGTCACGGTGCTGCTGTCAGCGCTGTATGTCACGGAGCTGCTGTCAGCGCTGTATGTCACGGAGCTGCTGTCAGCGCTGTATGTCACGGAGCTGCTGTCAGCGCTGTATGTCACGGAGCTGCTGTCAGCGCTGTATGTCACGGAGCTGCTGTCAGCGCTGTATGTCACGGTGCTGATGTCAGTGCTCTGTATTACGGTGCTGCTGTCAGTGCTCTGTATCTCCTGCACCCTCTTGTTTGCCTACCCTGGTCCCTGACCTTCCCTCTCCTCCATTGTCTTCATTAGCTCCATAGTCCTGAATTGTCAGAACAATTTCCCAAATAAAAAAAAAATGCTTGTAGTTATCGATCCCAAATTCACCTCATACATGTATTATGCTATTGTCCAGGTGGTGGGACTACGTGCTACCCCCTAATAATTACCCCGTGGCCGCAAATTCGACCTAAAGGTTTGCGAAATTCGCCTCCCATTGAAGTCAATGGAGCCCGCGGCGAACGGTCGTTTTCGCGAACGTTTGTGTCCGTTCGCGTTTCGCGTTCGCGAAACGTCCCGTCGGAAGTTCGTCCATCACTACTCGTTGAATCACCTGAATCAGGTTCAACTTCTCTTTGTGTGCGAAAGAAAGGCCTTTGGGCCCGCAAGCAAATATCGATTGGCATAGGAAAAGGCAACGTAGCAGAGGATGGTTTCGATCCATCGACCTCTGGGTTATGGGCCCAGCACGCTTCCGCTGCGCCACTCTGCTCTTGTCGCTGACCATCCTCATGGATTTCGACAAGCGAATCCCAAGTCAAGCGTGGGCGAGAGCTGGACTCTCCTAGGCCAGCTGAGCGAGGGTGGTGGCGCCTGGCCCGGCGTGGAGCATTGGTGGTTCAGTGGTAGAATTCTCGCCTGCCACGCGGGAGGCCCGGGTTCGATTCCCGGCCAATGCAATTATGGGCTCTTGGTGTTTGTAGCTCTCTCCCCCAATTTCCAGCCCCATGGAATGCCTCAAGGCACAAGGTGTTTCTTGTCGAGAATGTATTAGGCGGTGTGAGTGCTTTTTGAAACCACCTTCTCCCAATGACATCATTGAAACCCATGGGGCCATACTTCAGAAGGGGCTCAGTTGTCCAAGGTCTTGGGGGAGTGGCTCTCCTGGTGTCTAGCGGCCAGAGCAAGTTGTGGATTTAGCAAAACTGCCTATAGTTTACACATAGCCCAGGAGAGGACAGGGATCAGCCATAGCACAAGCAACAACCTCAAGCAAAGGGGGATTAGCTCAAATGGTAGAGCGCTTGCTTAGCATGCGAGAGGTAGCGGGATCGATGCCCGCATTCTCCAAATGCAGCTTTCCTGATTTGCCAGGAGACACCTTGCTTTTGTGTTTGATGTTGAAGCTTGGAACCGAGCGCCGTGAGCAACATGGGAAGCCGGAGTCCTCCTCATAACGCGTGCCAAGGCGTTGCCACGTTTTTGTGGTGGCAACTGTGGCTTCAGCCAAAGTCACGTAGGCAGTGTTGGACAAAAGCAATCTAGTAAACAAAGCACGAGCAGGCCTCCATGGCCAAGAGACAATATTTCATTAGCGCAAAAGGTGCCAGTGCCATGCTTACGCTGAGAGCTTTGGACTCGTTGAATCACCTGAATCAGGTTCAACTTCTCTTTGTGTGCGAAAGAAAGGCCTTTGGGCCCGCACGCAAGCAAATATCGATTGGCATAGGAAAGGGCAACGTAGCAGAGGATGGTTTCGATCCATCGACCTCTGGGTTATGGGCCCAGCACGCTTCCGCTGCGCCACTCTGCTCTTGTCGCTGACCAACCTCAACAACCACATGTGGATGTAGTTTGCCAGCGATTCCCACGGGGAGTGGGTCCATGTGGCAAAGTCACAATGTAGACGACTAGGCGTTTCCATTGATTTTCGACCAGCGAATCCCAAGTCAAGCGTGGGCGAGAGCTGGACTCTCCTAGACCAGCTGAGCGAGGGTGGTGGCAAGTGGCCCGGCGTGGAGCATTGGTGGTTCAGTGGTAGAATTCTCGCCTGCCACGCGGGAGGCCCGGGTTCGATTCCCGGCCAATGCAATTATGGGCTCTTTGTGTTTGCAGCGCTCTCCCCCAATTTCCAGCCCCGTGGAGTGCATCAAGGCACAAGGTGTTTCTTGTCGAGAATGTACTAGGCGGTGTGAGTGCTTTTTGAAACCAGCCTTCTCCCAATTACATCATTGAAACCCATGGGGCCATACCTCTGAAGGGGCTCAGTTGTCAAAGGTCGTAGGAGGGAAAAAAAAGGGGGGTGCAAACCTTCTACGCTAGGAAAGCGGGTGGCTCTCCTGGTGTCTAGCGGCCAGAGCAGGTTGTGGATTTCGCAAAACTGACTATATTTTACACATAGCCCAGGAGAGGACAGGGATCAGCCATAGCGCAAGCAACACACTCGAGCAAAGGGGGATTAGCTCAAGTGGCAGAGCGCTCGCTTTGCATGCGAGAGGTAGCGGGATCGATGCCCGCATTCTCCAAACGCAGCTTTCCTGGTTTCACGGGAGGCACCTTGCTTTTGTGTTTGATGTTGAAGCTTGGAACCGAGCGCCGTGAGCAACATGGGAAGCCGGAGTGCTCCTCATAACATGTGCCAAGGCATTGCCACGTTTTTGTGGTGGCATCTGTGGCTTCAGCCAAAGTCACGTAGGCAGTATTGGACAAAAGCAATCAATTAAAGAAAGCACGACCAGGCTTCCATGGCCAAGAGACAATATTCCATTAGGGGGAAAGGTGCCAGTGCCATGCTTACGCTGAGAGCTTTGGACTCGTTGAATCACCTGAATCAGGTTCAACTTCTCTTTGTGTGCGAAAGAAAGGCCTTTGGGCCCGCAAGCAAATATCGATTGGCATAGGAAAAGGCAACGTAGCAGAGGATGGTTTCGATCCATCGACCTCTGGGTTATGGGCCCAGCACGCTTCCGCTGCGCCACTCTGCTCTTGTCGCTGGCCATCCTCATGGATTTCGACAAGCGAATCCCAAGTCAAGCGTGGGCGAGAGCTGGACTCTCCTAGGCCAGCTGAGCGAGGGTGGTGGCGCCTGGCCCGGCGTGGAGCATTGGTGGTTCAGTGGTAGAATTCTCGCCTGCCACGCGGGAGGCCCGGGTTCGATTCCCGGCCAATGCAATTATGGGCTCTTGGTGTTTGTAGCTCTCTCCCCCAATTTCCAGCCCCATGGAATGCCTCAAGGCACAAGGTGTTTCTTGTCGAGAATGTATTAGGCGGTGTGAGTGCTTTTTGAAACCACCTTCTCCCAATGACATCATTGAAACCCATGGGGCCATACTTCAGAAGGGGCTCAGTTGTCCAAGGTCTTGGGGGAGTGGCTCTCCTGGTGTCTAGCGGCCAGAGCAAGTTGTGGATTTAGCAAAACTGCCTATAGTTTACACATAGCCCAGGAGAGGACAGGGATCAGCCATAGCACAAGCAACAACCTCAAGCAAAGGGGGATTAGCTCAAATGGTAGAGCGCTCGCTTAGCATGCGAGAGGTAGCGGGATCGATGCCCGCATTCTCCAAATGCAGCTTTCCTGATTTGCCAGGAGACACCTTGCTTTTGTGTTTGATGTTGAAGCTTGGAACCGAGCGCCGTGAGCAACATGGGAAGCCGGAGTCCTCCTCATAACGCGTGCCAAGGCGTTGCCACGTTTTTGTGGTGGCAACTGTGGCTTCAGCCAAAGTCACGTAGGCAGTGTTGGACAAAAGCAATCTAGTAAACAAAGCACGAGCAGGCCTCCATGGCCAAGAGACAATATTTCATTAGCGCAAAAGGTGCCAGTGCCATGCTTACGCTGAGAGCTTTGGACTCGTTGAATCACCTGAATCAGGTTCAACTTCTCTTTGTGTGCGAAAGAAAGGCCTTTGGGCCCGCACGCAAGCAAATATCGATTGGCATAGAAAAAGGCAACGTAGCAGAGGATGGTTTCGATCCATCGACCTCTGGGTTATGGGCCCAGCACGCTTCCGCTGCGCCACTCTGCTCTTGTCGCTGACCAACCTCAACAACCACATGTGGATGTAGTTTGCCAGCGATTCCCACGGGGAGTGGGTCCATGTGGCAAAGTCACAATGTAGACGACTAGGCGTTTCCATTGATTTTCGACCAGCGAATCCCAAGTCAAGCGTGGGCGAGAGCTGGACTCTCCTAGACCAGCTGAGCGAGGGTGGTGGCAAGTGGCCCGGCGTGGAGCATTGGTGGTTCAGTGGTAGAATTCTCGCCTGCCACGCGGGAGGCCCGGGTTCGATTCCCGGCCAATGCAATTATGGGCTCTTTGTGTTTGCAGCGCTCTCCCCCAATTTCCAGCCCCGTGGAGTGCATCAAGGCACAAGGTGTTTCTTGTCGAGAATGTACTAGGCGGTGTGAGTGCTTTTTGAAACCAGCCTTCTCCCAATTACATCATTGAAACCCATGGGGCCATACCTCTGAAGGGGCTCAGTTGTCAAAGGTCGTAGGAGGGAAAAAAAAGGGGGGTGCAAACCTTCTACGCTAGGAAAGCGGGTGGCTCTCCTGGTGTCTAGCGGCCAGAGCAGGTTGTGGATTTCGCAAAACTGACTATATTTTACACATAGCCCAGGAGAGGACAGGGATCAGCCATAGCGCAAGCAACACACTCGAGCAAAGGGGGATTAGCTCAAGTGGCAGAGCGCTCGCTTTGCATGCGAGAGGTAGCGGGATCGATGCCCGCATTCTCCAAACGCAGCTTTCCTGGTTTCACGGGAGGCACCTTGCTTTTGTGTTTGATGTTGAAGCTTGGAACCGAGCGCCGTGAGCAACATGGGAAGCCGGAGTGCTCCTCATAACATGTGCCAAGGCATTGCCACGTTTTTGTGGTGGCATCTGTGGCTTCAGCCAAAGTCACGTAGGCAGTATTGGACAAAAGCAATCAATTAAAGAAAGCACGACCAGGCTTCCATGGCCAAGAGACAATATTCCATTAGGGGGAAAGGTGCCAGTGCCATGCTTACGCTGAGAGCTTTGGACTCGTTGAATCACCTGAATCAGGTTCAACTTCTCTTTGTGTGCGAAAGAAAGGCCTTTGGGCCCGCAAGCAAATATCGATTGGCATAGGAAAAGGCAACGTAGCAGAGGATGGTTTCGATCCATCGACCTCTGGGTTATGGGCCCAGCACGCTTCCGCTGCGCCACTCTGCTCTTGTCGCTGACCATCCTCATGGATTTCGACAAGCGAATCCCAAGTCAAGCGTGGGCGAGAGCTGGACTCTCCTAGGCCAGCTGAGCGAGGGTGGTGGCGCCTGGCCCGGCGTGGAGCATTGGTGGTTCAGTGGTAGAATTCTCGCCTGCCACGCGGGAGGCCCGGGTTCGATTCCCGGCCAATGCAATTATGGGCTCTTGGTGTTTGTAGCTCTCTCCCCCAATTTCCAGCCCCATGGAATGCCTCAAGGCACAAGGTGTTTCTTGTCGAGAATGTATTAGGCGGTGTGAGTGCTTTTTGAAACCACCTTCTCCCAATGACATCATTGAAACCCATGGGGCCATACTTCAGAAGGGGCTCAGTTGTCCAAGGTCTTGGGGGAGTGGCTCTCCTGGTGTCTAGCGGCCAGAGCAAGTTGTGGATTTAGCAAAACTGCCTATAGTTTACACATAGCCCAGGAGAGGACAGGGATCAGCCATAGCACAAGCAACAACCTCAAGCAAAGGGGGATTAGCTCAAATGGTAGAGCGCTTGCTTAGCATGCGAGAGGTAGCGGGATCGATGCCCGCATTCTCCAAATGCAGCTTTCCTGATTTGCCAGGAGACACCTTGCTTTTGTGTTTGATGTTGAAGCTTGGAACCGAGCGCCGTGAGCAACATGGGAAGCCGGAGTCCTCCTCATAACGCGTGCCAAGGCGTTGCCACGTTTTTGTGGTGGCAACTGTGGCTTCAGCCAAAGTCACGTAGGCAGTGTTGGACAAAAGCAATCTAGTAAACAAAGCACGAGCAGGCCTCCATGGCCAAGAGACAATATTTCATTAGCGCAAAAGGTGCCAGTGCCATGCTTACGCTGAGAGCTTTGGACTCGTTGAATCACCTGAATCAGGTTCAACTTCTCTTTGTGTGCGAAAGAAAGGCCTTTGGGCCCGCACGCAAGCAAATATCGATTGGCATAGGAAAGGGCAACGTAGCAGAGGATGGTTTCGATCCATCGACCTCTGGGTTATGGGCCCAGCACGCTTCCGCTGCGCCACTCTGCTCTTGTCGCTGACCAACCTCAACAACCACATGTGGATGTAGTTTGCCAGCGATTCCCACGGGGAGTGGGTCCATGTGGCAAAGTCACAATGTAGACGACTAGGCGTTTCCATTGATTTTCGACCAGCGAATCCCAAGTCAAGCGTGGGCGAGAGCTGGACTCTCCTAGACCAGCTGAGCGAGGGTGGTGGCAAGTGGCCCGGCGTGGAGCATTGGTGGTTCAGTGGTAGAATTCTCGCCTGCCACGCGGGAGGCCCGGGTTCGATTCCCGGCCAATGCAATTATGGGCTCTTTGTGTTTGCAGCGCTCTCCCCCAATTTCCAGCCCCGTGGAGTGCATCAAGGCACAAGGTGTTTCTTGTCGAGAATGTACTAGGCGGTGTGAGTGCTTTTTGAAACCAGCCTTCTCCCAATTACATCATTGAAACCCATGGGGCCATACCTCTGAAGGGGCTCAGTTGTCAAAGGTCGTAGGAGGGAAAAAAAAGGGGGGTGCAAACCTTCTACGCTAGGAAAGCGGGTGGCTCTCCTGGTGTCTAGCGGCCAGAGCAGGTTGTGGATTTCGCAAAACTGACTATATTTTACACATAGCCCAGGAGAGGACAGGGATCAGCCATAGCGCAAGCAACACACTCGAGCAAAGGGGGATTAGCTCAAGTGGCAGAGCGCTCGCTTTGCATGCGAGAGGTAGCGGGATCGATGCCCGCATTCTCCAAACGCAGCTTTCCTGGTTTCACGGGAGGCACCTTGCTTTTGTGTTTGATGTTGAAGCTTGGAACCGAGCGCCGTGAGCAACATGGGAAGCCGGAGTGCTCCTCATAACATGTGCCAAGGCATTGCCACGTTTTTGTGGTGGCATCTGTGGCTTCAGCCAAAGTCACGTAGGCAGTATTGGACAAAAGCAATCAATTAAAGAAAGCACGACCAGGCTTCCATGGCCAAGAGACAATATTCCATTAGGGGGAAAGGTGCCAGTGCCATGCTTACGCTGAGAGCTTTGGACTCGTTGAATCACCTGAATCAGGTTCAACTTCTCTTTGTGTGCGAAAGAAAGGCCTTTGGGCCCGCAAGCAAATATCGATTGGCATAGGAAAAGGCAACGTAGCAGAGGATGGTTTCGATCCATCGACCTCTGGGTTATGGGCCCAGCACGCTTCCGCTGCGCCACTCTGCTCTTTTTGCTGACCAACCTCAACAACCACATGTGGATGTAGTTTGCCAGCGATTCCCACGGGGAGTGGGTCCATGTGGCAAAGTCACAATGTAGACGACTAGGCGTTTCCATTGATTTTCGACCAGCGAATCCCAAGTCAAGCGTGGGCGAGAGCTGGACTCTCCTAGACCAGCTGAGCGAGGGTGGTGGCAAGTGGCCCGGCGTGGAGCATTGGTGGTTCAGTGGTAGAATTCTCGCCTGCCACGCGGGAGGCCCGGGTTCGATTCCCGGCCAATGCAATTATGGGCTCTTTGTGTTTGCAGCGCTCTCCCCCAATTTCCAGCCCCGTGGAGTGCATCAAGGCACAAGGTGTTTCTTGTCGAGAATGTACTAGGCGGTGTGAGTGCTTTTTGAAACCAGCCTTCTCCCAATTACATCATTGAAACCCATGGGGCCATACCTCTGAAGGGGCTCAGTTGTCAAAGGTCGTAGGAGGGAAAAAAAAGGGGGGTGCAAACCTTCTACGCTAGGAAAGCGGGTGGCTCTCCTGGTGTCTAGCGGCCAGAGCAGGTTGTGGATTTCGCAAAACTGACTATATTTTACACATAGCCCAGGAGAGGACAGGGATCAGCCATAGCGCAAGCAACACACTCGAGCAAAGGGGGATTAGCTCAAGTGGCAGAGCGCTCGCTTTGCATGCGAGAGGTAGCGGGATCGATGCCCGCATTCTCCAAACGCAGCTTTCCTGGTTTCACGGGAGGCACCTTGCTTTTGTGTTTGATGTTGAAGCTTGGAACCGAGCGCCGTGAGCAACATGGGAAGCCGGAGTGCTCCTCATAACATGTGCCAAGGCATTGCCACGTTTTTGTGGTGGCATCTGTGGCTTCAGCCAAAGTCACGTAGGCAGTATTGGACAAAAGCAATCAATTAAAGAAAGCACGACCAGGCTTCCATGGCCAAGAGACAATATTCCATTAGGGGGAAAGGTGCCAGTGCCATGCTTACGCTGAGAGCTTTGGACTCGTTGAATCACCTGAATCAGGTTCAACTTCTCTTTGTGTGCGAAAGAAAGGCCTTTGGGCCCGCAAGCAAATATCGATTGGCATAGGAAAAGGCAACGTAGCAGAGGATGGTTTCGATCCATCGACCTCTGGGTTATGGGCCCAGCACGCTTCCGCTGCGCCACTCTGCTCTTGTCGCTGACCATCCTCATGGATTTCGACAAGCGAATCCCAAGTCAAGCGTGGGCGAGAGCTGGACTCTCCTAGGCCAGCTGAGCGAGGGTGGTGGCGCCTGGCCCGGCGTGGAGCATTGGTGGTTCAGTGGTAGAATTCTCGCCTGCCACGCGGGAGGCCCGGGTTCGATTCCCGGCCAATGCAATTATGGGCTCTTGGTGTTTGTAGCTCTCTCCCCCAATTTCCAGCCCCATGGAATGCCTCAAGGCACAAGGTGTTTCTTGTCGAGAATGTATTAGGCGGTGTGAGTGCTTTTTGAAACCACCTTCTCCCAATGACATCATTGAAACCCATGGGGCCATACTTCAGAAGGGGCTCAGTTGTCCAAGGTCTTGGGGGAGTGGCTCTCCTGGTGTCTAGCGGCCAGAGCAAGTTGTGGATTTAGCAAAACTGCCTATAGTTTACACATAGCCCAGGAGAGGACAGGGATCAGCCATAGCACAAGCAACAACCTCAAGCAAAGGGGGATTAGCTCAAATGGTAGAGCGCTCGCTTAGCATGCGAGAGGTAGCGGGATCGATGCCCGCATTCTCCAAATGCAGCTTTCCTGATTTGCCAGGAGACACCTTGCTTTTGTGTTTGATGTTGAAGCTTGGAACCGAGCGCCGTGAGCAACATGGGAAGCCGGAGTCCTCCTCATAACGCGTGCCAAGGCGTTGCCACGTTTTTGTGGTGGCAACTGTGGCTTCAGCCAAAGTCACGTAGGCAGTGTTGGACAAAAGCAATCTAGTAAACAAAGCACGAGCAGGCCTCCATGGCCAAGAGACAATATTTCATTAGCGCAAAAGGTGCCAGTGCCATGCTTACGCTGAGAGCTTTGGACTCGTTGAATCACCTGAATCAGGTTCAACTTCTCTTTGTGTGCGAAAGAAAGGCCTTTGGGCCTGCACGCAAGCAAATATCGATTGGCATAGAAAAAGGCAACGTAGCAGAGGATGGTTTCGATCCATCGACCTCTGGGTTATGGGCCCAGCACGCTTCCGCTGCGCCACTCTGCTCTTGTCGCTGACCAACCTCAACAACCACATGTGGATGTAGTTTGCCAGCGATTCCCACGGGGAGTGGGTCCATGTGGCAAAGTCACAATGTAGACGACTAGGCGTTTCCATTGATTTTCGACCAGCGAATCCCAAGTCAAGCGTGGGCGAGAGCTGGACTCTCCTAGACCAGCTGAGCGAGGGTGGTGGCAAGTGGCCCGGCGTGGAGCATTGGTGGTTCAGTGGTAGAATTCTCGCCTGCCACGCGGGAGGCCCGGGTTCGATTCCCGGCCAATGCAATTATGGGCTCTTTGTGTTTGCAGCGCTCTCCCCCAATTTCCAGCCCCGTGGAGTGCATCAAGGCACAAGGTGTTTCTTGTTGAGAATGTACTAGGCGGTGTGAGTGCTTTTTGAAACCAGCCTTCTCCCAATTACATCATTGAAACCCATGGGGCCATACCTCTGAAGGGGCTCAGTTGTCAAAGGTCGTAGGAGGGAAAAAAAAGGGGGGTGCAAACCTTCTACGCTAGGAAAGCGGGTGGCTCTCCTGGTGTCTAGCGGCCAGAGCAGGTTGTGGATTTCGCAAAACTGACTATATTTTACACATAGCCCAGGAGAGGACAGGGATCAGCCATAGCGCAAGCAACACACTCGAGCAAAGGGGGATTAGCTCAAGTGGCAGAGCGCTCGCTTTGCATGCGAGAGGTAGCGGGATCGATGCCCGCATTCTCCAAACGCAGCTTTCCTGGTTTCACGGGAGGCACCTTGCTTTTGTGTTTGATGTTGAAGCTTGGAACCGAGCGCCGTGAGCAACATGGGAAGCCGGAGTGCTCCTCATAACATGTGCCAAGGCATTGCCACGTTTTTGTGGTGGCATCTGTGGCTTCAGCCAAAGTCACGTAGGCAGTATTGGACAAAAGCAATCAATTAAAGAAAGCACGACCAGGCTTCCATGGCCAAGAGACAATATTCCATTAGGGGGAAAGGTGCCAGTGCCATGCTTACGCTGAGAGCTTTGGACTCGTTGAATCACCTGAATCAGGTTCAACTTCTCTTTGTGTGCGAAAGAAAGGCCTTTGGGCCCGCAAGCAAATATCGATTGGCATAGGAAAAGGCAACGTAGCAGAGGATGGTTTCGATCCATCGACCTCTGGGTTATGGGCCCAGCACGCTTCCGCTGCGCCACTCTGCTCTTGTCGCTGACCATCCTCATGGATTTCGACAAGCGAATCCCAAGTCAAGCGTGGGCGAGAGCTGGACTCTCCTAGGCCAGCTGAGCGAGGGTGGTGGCGCCTGGCCCGGCGTGGAGCATTGGTGGTTCAGTGGTAGAATTCTCGCCTGCCACGCGGGAGGCCCGGGTTCGATTCCCGGCCAATGCAATTATGGGCTCTTGGTGTTTGTAGCTCTCTCCCCCAATTTCCAGCCCCATGGAATGCCTCAAGGCACAAGGTGTTTCTTGTCGAGAATGTATTAGGCGGTGTGAGTGCTTTTTGAAACCACCTTCTCCCAATGACATCATTGAAACCCATGGGGCCATACTTCAGAAGGGGCTCAGTTGTCCAAGGTCTTGGGGGAGTGTCTCTCCTGGTGTCTAGCGGCCAGAGCAAGTTGTGGATTTAGCAAAACTGCCTATAGTTTACACATAGCCCAGGAGAGGACAGGGATCAGCCATAGCACAAGCAACAACCTCAAGCAAAGGGGGATTAGCTCAAATGGTAGAGCGCTCGCTTAGCATGCGAGAGGTAGCGGGATCGATGCCCGCATTCTCCAAATGCAGCTTTCCTGATTTGCCAGGAGACACCTTGCTTTTGTGTTTGATGTTGAAGCTTGGAACCGAGCGCCGTGAGCAACATGGGAAGCCGGAGTCCTCCTCATAACGCGTGCCAAGGCGTTGCCACGTTTTTGTGGTGGCAACTGTGGCTTCAGCCAAAGTCACGTAGGCAGTGTTGGACAAAAGCAATCTAGTAAACAAAGCACGAGCAGGCCTCCATGGCCAAGAGACAATATTTCATTAGCGCAAAAGGTGCCAGTGCCATGCTTACGCTGAGAGCTTTGGACTCGTTGAATCACCTGAATCAGGTTCAACTTCTCTTTGTGTGCGAAAGAAAGGCCTTTGGGCCCGCACGCAAGCAAATATCGATTGGCATAGGAAAGGGCAACGTAGCAGAGGATGGTTTCGATCCATCGACCTCTGGGTTATGGGCCCAGCACGCTTCCGCTGCGCCACTCTGCTCTTGTCGCTGACCAACCTCAACAACCACATGTGGATGTAGTTTGCCAGCGATTCCCACGGGGAGTGGGTCCATGTGGCAAAGTCACAATGTAGACGACTAGGCGTTTCCATTGATTTTCGACCAGCGAATCCCAAGTCAAGCGTGGGCGAGAGCTGGACTCTCCTAGACCAGCTGAGCGAGGGTGGTGGCAAGTGGCCCGGCGTGGAGCATTGGTGGTTAAGTGGTAGAATTCTCGCCTGCCACGCGGGAGGCCCGGGTTCGATTCCCGGCCAATGCAATTATGGGCTCTTTGTGTTTGCAGCGCTCTCCCCCAATTTCCAGCCCCGTGGAGTGCATCAAGGCACAAGGTGTTTCTTGTCGAGAATGTACTAGGCGGTGTGAGTGCTTTTTGAAACCAGCCTTCTCCCAATTACATCATTGAAACCCATGGGGCCATACCTCTGAAGGGGCTCAGTTGTCAAAGGTCGTAGGAGGGAAAAAAAAGGGGGGTGCAAACCTTCTACGCTAGGAAAGCGGGTGGCTCTCCTGGTGTCTAGCGGCCAGAGCAGGTTGTGGATTTCGCAAAACTGACTATATTTTACACATAGCCCAGGAGAGGACAGGGATCAGCCATAGCGCAAGCAACACACTCGAGCAAAGGGGGATTAGCTCAAGTGGCAGAGCGCTCGCTTTTCATGCGAGAGGTAGCGGGATCGATGCCCGCATTCTCCAAACGCAGCTTTCCTGGTTTCACGGGAGGCACCTTGCTTTTGTGTTTGATGTTGAAGCTTGGAACCGAGCGCCGTGAGCAACATGGGAAGCCGGAGTGCTCCTCATAACATGTGCCAAGGCATTGCCACGTTTTTGTGGTGGCATCTGTGGCTTCAGCCAAAGTCACGTAGGCAGTATTGGACAAAAGCAATCAATTAAAGAAAGCACGACCAGGCTTCCATGGCCAAGAGACAATATTCCATTAGGGGGAAAGGTGCCAGTGCCATGCTTACGCTGAGAGCTTTGGACTCGTTGAATCACCTGAATCAGGTTCAACTTCTCTTTGTGTGCGAAAGAAAGGCCTTTGGGCCCGCAAGCAAATATCGATTGGCATAGGAAAAGGCAACGTAGCAGAGGATGGTTTCGATCCATCGACCTCTGGGTTATGGGCCCAGCACGCTTCCGCTGCGCCACTCTGCTCTTGTCGCTGGCCATCCTCATGGATTTCGACAAGCGAATCCCAAGTCAAGCGTGGGCGAGAGCTGGACTCTCCTAGGCCAGCTGAGCGAGGGTGGTGGCGCCTGGCCCGGCGTGGAGCATTGGTGGTTCAGTGGTAGAATTCTCGCCTGCCACGCGGGAGGCCCGGGTTCGATTCCCGGCCAATGCAATTATGGGCTCTTGGTGTTTGTAGCTCTCTCCCCCAATTTCCAGCCCCATGGAATGCCTCAAGGCACAAGGTGTTTCTTGTCGAGAATGTATTAGGCGGTGTGAGTGCTTTTTGAAACCACCTTCTCCCAATGACATCATTGAAACCCATGGGGCCATACTTCAGAAGGGGCTCAGTTGTCCAAGGTCTTGGGGGAGTGGCTCTCCTGGTGTCTAGCGGCCAGAGCAAGTTGTGGATTTAGCAAAACTGCCTATAGTTTACACATAGCCCAGGAGAGGACAGGGATCAGCCATAGCACAAGCAACAACCTCAAGCAAAGGGGGATTAGCTCAAATGGTAGAGCGCTCGCTTAGCATGCGAGAGGTAGCGGGATCGATGCCCGCATTCTCCAAATGCAGCTTTCCTGATTTGCCAGGAGACACCTTGCTTTTGTGTTTGATGTTGAAGCTTGGAACCGAGCGCCGTGAGCAACATGGGAAGCCGGAGTCCTCCTCATAACGCGTGCCAAGGCGTTGCCACGTTTTTGTGGTGGCAACTGTGGCTTCAGCCAAAGTCACGTAGGCAGTGTTGGACAAAAGCAATCTAGTAAACAAAGCACGAGCAGGCCTCCATGGCCAAGAGACAATATTTCATTAGCGCAAAAGGTGCCAGTGCCATGCTTACGCTGAGAGCTTTGGACTCGTTGAATCACCTGAATCAGGTTCAACTTCTCTTTGTGTGCGAAAGAAAGGCCTTTGGGCCCGCACGCAAGCAAATATCGATTGGCATAGAAAAAGGCAACGTAGCAGAGGATGGTTTCGATCCATCGACCTCTGGGTTATGGGCCCAGCACGCTTCCGCTGCGCCACTCTGCTCTTGTCGCTGACCAACCTCAACAACCACATGTGGATGTAGTTTGCCAGCGATTCCCACGGGGAGTGGGTCCATGTGGCAAAGTCACAATGTAGACGACTAGGCGTTTCCATTGATTTTCGACCAGCGAATCCCAAGTCAAGCGTGGGCGAGAGCTGGACTCTCCTAGACCAGCTGAGCGAGGGTGGTGGCAAGTGGCCCGGCGTGGAGCATTGGTGGTTCAGTGGTAGAATTCTCGCCTGCCACGCGGGAGGCCCGGGTTCGATTCCCGGCCAATGCAATTATGGGCTCTTTGTGTTTGCAGCGCTCTCCCCCAATTTCCAGCCCCGTGGAGTGCATCAAGGCACAAGGTGTTTCTTGTCGAGAATGTACTAGGCGGTGTGAGTGCTTTTTGAAACCAGCCTTCTCCCAATTACATCATTGAAACCCATGGGGCCATACCTCTGAAGGGGCTCAGTTGTCAAAGGTCGTAGGAGGGAAAAAAAAGGGGGGTGCAAACCTTCTACGCTAGGAAAGCGGGTGGCTCTCCTGGTGTCTAGCGGCCAGAGCAGGTTGTGGATTTCGCAAAACTGACTATATTTTACACATACCCCAGGAGAGGACAGGGATCAGCCATAGCGCAAGCAACACACTCGAGCAAAGGGGGATTAGCTCAAGTGGCAGAGCGCTCGCTTTGCATGCGAGAGGTAGCGGGATCGATGCCCGCATTCTCCAAACGCAGCTTTCCTGGTTTCACGGGAGGCACCTTGCTTTTGTGTTTGATGTTGAAGCTTGGAACCGAGCGCCGTGAGCAACATGGGAAGCCGGAGTGCTCCTCATAACATGTGCCAAGGCATTGCCACGTTTTTGTGGTGGCATCTGTGGCTTCAGCCAAAGTCACGTAGGCAGTATTGGACAAAAGCAATCAATTAAAGAAAGCACGACCAGGCTTCCATGGCCAAGAGACAATATTCCATTAGGGGGAAAGGTGCCAGTGCCATGCTTACGCTGAGAGCTTTGGACTCGTTGAATCACCTGAATCAGGTTCAACTTCTCTTTGTGTGCGAAAGAAAGGCCTTTGGGCCCGCAAGCAAATATCGATTGGCATAGGAAAAGGCAACGTAGCAGAGGATGGTTTCGATCCATCGACCTCTGGGTTATGGGCCCAGCACGCTTCCGCTGCGCCACTCTGCTCTTGTCGCTGGCCATCCTCATGGATTTCGACAAGCGAATCCCAAGTCAAGCGTGGGCGAGAGCTGGACTCTCCTAGGCCAGCTGAGCGAGGGTGGTGGCGCCTGGCCCGGCGTGGAGCATTGGTGGTTCAGTGGTAGAATTCTCGCCTGCCACGCGGGAGGCCCGGGTTCGATTCCCGGCCAATGCAATTATGGGCTCTTGGTGTTTGTAGCTCTCTCCCCCAATTTCCAGCCCCATGGAATGCCTCAAGGCACAAGGTGTTTCTTGTCGAGAATGTATTAGGCGGTGTGAGTGCTTTTTGAAACCACCTTCTCCCAATGACATCATTGAAACCCATGGGGCCATACTTCAGAAGGGGCTCAGTTGTCCAAGGTCTTGGGGGAGTGGCTCTCCTGGTGTCTAGCGGCCAGAGCAAGTTGTGGATTTAGCAAAACTGCCTATAGTTTACACATAGCCCAGGAGAGGACAGGGATCAGCCATAGCACAAGCAACAACCTCAAGCAAAGGGGGATTAGCTCAAATGGTAGAGCGCTCGCTTAGCATGCGAGAGGTAGCGGGATCGATGCCCGCATTCTCCAAATGCAGCTTTCCTGATTTGCCAGGAGACACCTTGCTTTTGTGTTTGATGTTGAAGCTTGGAACCGAGCGCCGTGAGCAACATGGGAAGCCGGAGTCCTCCTCATAACGCGTGCCAAGGCGTTGCCACGTTTTTGTGGTGGCAACTGTGGCTTCAGCCAAAGTCACGTAGGCAGTGTTGGACAAAAGCAATCTAGTAAACAAAGCACGAGCAGGCCTCCATGGCCAAGAGACAATATTTCATTAGCGCAAAAGGTGCCAGTGCCATGCTTACGCTGAGAGCTTTGGACTCGTTGAATCACCTGAATCAGGTTCAACTTCTCTTTGTGTGCGAAAGAAAGGCCTTTGGGCCCGCACGCAAGCAAATATCGATTGGCATAGAAAAAGGCAACGTAGCAGAGGATGGTTTCGATCCATCGACCTCTGGGTTATGGGCCCAGCACGCTTCCGCTGCGCCACTCTGCTCTTGTCGCTGACCAACCTCAACAACCACATGTGGATGTAGTTTGCCAGCGATTCCCACGGGGAGTGGGTCCATGTGGCAAAGTCACAATGTAGACGACTAGGCGTTTCCATTGATTTTCGACCAGCGAATCCCAAGTCAAGCGTGGGCGAGAGCTGGACTCTCCTAGACCAGCTGAGCGAGGGTGGTGGCAAGTGGCCCGGCGTGGAGCATTGGTGGTTCAGTGGTAGAATTCTCGCCTGCCACGCGGGAGGCCCGGGTTCGATTCCCGGCCAATGCAATTATGGGCTCTTTGTGTTTGCAGCGCTCTCCCCCAATTTCCAGCCCCGTGGAGTGCATCAAGGCACAAGGTGTTTCTTGTCGAGAATGTACTAGGCGGTGTGAGTGCTTTTTGAAACCAGCCTTCTCCCAATTACATCATTGAAACCCATGGGGCCATACCTCTGAAGGGGCTCAGTTGTCAAAGGTCGTAGGAGGGAAAAAAAAGGGGGGTGCAAACCTTCTACGCTAGGAAAGCGGGTGGCTCTCCTGGTGTCTAGCGGCCAGAGCAGGTTGTGGATTTCGCAAAACTGACTATATTTTACACATAGCCCAGGAGAGGACAGGGATCAGCCATAGCGCAAGCAACACACTCGAGCAAAGGGGGATTAGCTCAAGTGGCAGAGCGCTCGCTTTGCATGCGAGAGGTAGCGGGATCGATGCCCGCATTCTCCAAACGCAGCTTTCCTGGTTTCACGGGAGGCACCTTGCTTTTGTGTTTGATGTTGAAGCTTGGAACCGAGCGCCGTGAGCAACATGGGAAGCCGGAGTGCTCCTCATAACATGTGCCAAGGCATTGCCACGTTTTTGTGGTGGCATCTGTGGCTTCAGCCAAAGTCACGTAGGCAGTATTGGACAAAAGCAATCAATTAAAGAAAGCACGACCAGGCTTCCATGGCCAAGAGACAATATTCCATTAGGGGGAAAGGTGCCAGTGCCATGCTTACGCTGAGAGCTTTGGACTCGTTGAATCACCTGAATCAGGTTCAACTTCTCTTTGTGTGCGAAAGAAAGGCCTTTGGGCCCGCAAGCAAATATCGATTGGCATAGGAAAAGGCAACGTAGCAGAGGATGGTTTCGATCCATCGACCTCTGGGTTATGGGCCCAGCACGCTTCCGCTGCGCCACTCTGCTCTTGTCGCTGGCCATCCTCATGGATTTCGACAAGCGAATCCCAAGTCAAGCGTGGGCGAGAGCTGGACTCTCCTAGGCCAGCTGAGCGAGGGTGGTGGCGCCTGGCCCGGCATGGAGCATTGGTGGTTCAGTGGTAGAATTCTCGCCTGCCACGCGGGAGGCCCGGGTTCGATTCCCGGCCAATGCAATTATGGGCTCTTGGTGTTTGTAGCTCTCTCCCCCAATTTCCAGCCCCATGGAATGCCTCAAGGCACAAGGTGTTTCTTGTCGAGAATGTATTAGGCGGTGTGAGTGCTTTTTGAAACCACCTTCTCCCAATGACATCATTGAAACCCATGGGGCCATACTTCAGAAGGGGCTCAGTTGTCCAAGGTCTTGGGGGAGTGGCTCTCCTGGTGTCTAGCGGCCAGAGCAAGTTGTGGATTTAGCAAAACTGCCTATAGTTTACACATAGCCCAGGAGAGGACAGGGATCAGCCATAGCACAAGCAACAACCTCAAGCAAAGGGGGATTAGCTCAAATGGTAGAGCGCTCGCTTAGCATGCGAGAGGTAGCGGGATCGATGCCCGCATTCTCCAAATGCAGCTTTCCTGATTTGCCAGGAGACACCTTGCTTTTGTGTTTGATGTTGAAGCTTGGAACCGAGCGCCGTGAGCAACATGGGAAGCCGGAGTCCTCCTCATAACGCGTGCCAAGGCGTTGCCACGTTTTTGTGGTGGCAACTGTGGCTTCAGCCAAAGTCACGTAGGCAGTGTTGGACAAAAGCAATCTAGTAAACAAAGCACGAGCAGGCCTCCATGGCCAAGAGACAATATTTCATTAGCGCAAAAGGTGCCAGTGCCATGCTTACGCTGAGAGCTTTGGACTCGTTGAATCACCTGAATCAGGTTCAACTTCTCTTTGTGTGCGAAAGAAAGGCCTTTGGGCCCGCACGCAAGCAAATATCGATTGGCATAGAAAAAGGCAACGTAGCAGAGGATGGTTTCGATCCATCGACCTCTGGGTTATGGGCCCAGCACGCTTCCGCTGCGCCACTCTGCTCTTGTCGCTGACCAACCTCAACAACCACATGTGGATGTAGTTTGCCAGCGATTCCCACGGGGAGTGGGTCCATGTGGCAAAGTCACAATGTAGACGACTAGGCGTTTCCATTGATTTTCGACCAGCGAATCCCAAGTCAAGCGTGGGCGAGAGCTGGACTCTCCTAGACCAGCTGAGCGAGGGTGGTGGCAAGTGGCCCGGCGTGGAGCATTGGTGGTTCAGTGGTAGAATTCTCGCCTGCCACGCGGGAGGCCCGGGTTCGATTCCCGGCCAATGCAATTATGGGCTC
Source organism: Lithobates pipiens (assembly GCF_037356315.1). NCBI lineage: Eukaryota > Metazoa > Chordata > Amphibia > Anura > Ranidae > Lithobates > Lithobates pipiens. The sequence goes on from NW_027507758.1 coordinate 580,092,153, forward strand.
TTTGTGTTTGCAGCGCTCTCCCCCAATTTCCAGCCCCGTGGAGTGCATCAAGGCACAAGGTGTTTCTTGTCGAGAATGTACTAGGCGGTGTGAGTGCTTTTTGAAACCAGCCTTCTCCCAATTACATCATTGAAACCCATGGGGCCATACCTCTGAAGGGGCTCAGTTGTCAAAGGTCGTAGGAGGGAAAAAAAAGGGGGGTGCAAACCTTCTACGCTAGGAAAGCGGGTGGCTCTCCTGGTGTCTAGCGGCCAGAGCAGGTTGTGGATTTCGCAAAACTGACTATATTTTACACATAGCCCAGGAGAGGACAGGGATCAGCCATAGCGCAAGTAACACACTCGAGCAAAGGGGGATTAGCTCAAGTGGCAGAGCGCTCGCTTTGCATGCGAGAGGTAGCGGGATCGATGCCCGCATTCTCCAAACGCAGCTTTCCTGGTTTCACGGGAGGCACCTTGCTTTTGTGTTTGATGTTGAAGCTTGGAACCGAGCGCCGTGAGCAACATGGGAAGCCGGAGTGCTCCTCATAACATGTGCCAAGGCATTGCCACGTTTTTGTGGTGGCATCTGTGGCTTCAGCCAAAGTCACGTAGGCAGTATTGGACAAAAGCAATCAATTAAAGAAAGCACGACCAGGCTTCCATGGCCAAGAGACAATATTCCATTAGGGGGAAAGGTGCCAGTGCCATGCTTACGCTGAGAGCTTTGGACTCGTTGAATCACCTGAATCAGGTTCAACTTCTCTTTGTGTGCGAAAGAAAGGCCTTTGGGCCCGCAAGCAAATATCGATTGGCATAGGAAAAGGCAACGTAGCAGAGGATGGTTTCGATCCATCGACCTCTGGGTTATGGGCCCAGCACGCTTCCGCTGCGCCACTCTGCTCTTGTCGCTGACCATCCTCATGGATTTCGACAAGCGAATCCCAAGTCAAGCGTGGGCGAGAGCTGGACTCTCCTAGGCCAGCTGAGCGAGGGTGGTGGCGCCTGGCCCGGCGTGGAGCATTGGTGGTTCAGTGGTAGAATTCTCGCCTGCCACGCGGGAGGCCCGGGTTCGATTCCCGGCCAATGCAATTATGGGCTCTTGGTGTTTGTAGCTCTCTCCCCCAATTTCCAGCCCCATGGAATGCCTCAAGGCACAAGGTGTTTCTTGTCGAGAATGTATTAGGCGGTGTGAGTGCTTTTTGAAACCACCTTCTCCCAATGACATCATTGAAACCCATGGGGCCATACTTCAGAAGGGGCTCAGTTGTCCAAGGTCTTGGGGGAGTGGCTCTCCTGGTGTCTAGCGGCCAGAGCAAGTTGTGGATTTAGCAAAACTGCCTATAGTTTACACATAGCCCAGGAGAGGACAGGGATCAGCCATAGCACAAGCAACAACCTCAAGCAAAGGGGGATTAGCTCAAATGGTAGAGCGCTCGCTTAGCATGCGAGAGGTAGCGGGATCGATGCCCGCATTCTCCAAATGCAGCTTTCCTGATTTGCCAGGAGACACCTTGCTTTTGTGTTTGATGTTGAAGCTTGGAACCGAGCGCCGTGAGCAACATGGGAAGCCGGAGTCCTCCTCATAACGCGTGCCAAGGCGTTGCCACGTTTTTGTGGTGGCAACTGTGGCTTCAGCCAAAGTCACGTAGGCAGTGTTGGACAAAAGCAATCTAGTAAACAAAGCACGAGCAGGCCTCCATGGCCAAGAGACAATATTTCATTAGCGCAAAAGGTGCCAGTGCCATGCTTACGCTGAGAGCTTTGGACTCGTTGAATCACCTGAATCAGGTTCAACTTCTCTTTGTGTGCGAAAGAAAGGCCTTTGGGCCCGCACGCAAGCAAATATCGATTGGCATAGAAAAAGGCAACGTAGCAGAGGATGGTTTCGATCCATCGACCTCTGGGTTATGGGCCCAGCACGCTTCCGCTGCGCCACTCTGCTCTTGTCGCTGACCAACCTCAACAACCACATGTGGATGTAGTTTGCCAGCGATTCCCACGGGGAGTGGGTCCATGTGGCAAAGTCACAATGTAGACGACTAGGCGTTTCCATTGATTTTCGACCAGCGAATCCCAAGTCAAGCGTGGGCGAGAGCTGGACTCTCCTAGACCAGCTGAGCGAGGGTGGTGGCAAGTGGCCCGGCGTGGAGCATTGGTGGTTCAGTGGTAGAATTCTCGCCTGCCACGCGGGAGGCCCGGGTTCGATTCCCGGCCAATGCAATTATGGGCTCTTGGTGTTTGTAGCTCTCTCCCCCAATTTCCAGCCCCATGGAATGCCTCAAGGCACAAGGTGTTTCTTGTCGAGAATGTATTAGGCGGTGTGAGTGCTTTTTGAAACCACCTTCTCCCAATGACATCATTGAAACCCATGGGGCCATACTTCAGAAGGGGCTCAGTTGTCCAAGGTCTTGGGGGAGTGGCTCTCCTGGTGTCTAGCGGCCAGAGCAAGTTGTGGATTTAGCAAAACTGCCTATAGTTTACACATAGCCCAGGAGAGGACAGGGATCAGCCATAGCACAAGCAACAACCTCAAGCAAAGGGGGATTAGCTCAAATGGTAGAGCGCTCGCTTAGCATGCGAGAGGTAGCGGGATCGATGCCCGCATTCTCCAAATGCAGCTTTCCTGATTTGCCAGGAGACACCTTGCTTTTGTGTTTGATGTTGAAGCTTGGAACCGAGCGCCGTGAGCAACATGGGAAGCCGGAGTCCTCCTCATAACGCGTGCCAAGGCGTTGCCACGTTTTTGTGGTGGCAACTGTGGCTTCAGCCAAAGTCACGTAGGCAGTGTTGGACAAAAGCAATCTAGTAAACAAAGCACGAGCAGGCCTCCATGGCCAAGAGACAATATTTCATTAGCGCAAAAGGTGCCAGTGCCATGCTTACGCTGAGAGCTTTGGACTCGTTGAATCACCTGAATCAGGTTCAACTTCTCTTTGTGTGCGAAAGAAAGGCCTTTGGGCCCGCACGCAAGCAAATATCGATTGGCATAGAAAAAGGCAACGTAGCAGAGGATGGTTTCGATCCATCGACCTCTGGGTTATGGGCCCAGCACGCTTCCGCTGCGCCACTCTGCTCTTGTCGCTGACCAACCTCAACAACCACATGTGGATGTAGTTTGCCAGCGATTCCCACGGGGAGTGGGTCCATGTGGCAAAGTCACAATGTAGACGACTAGGCGTTTCCATTGATTTTCGACCAGCGAATCCCAAGTCAAGCGTGGGCGAGAGCTGGACTCTCCTAGACCAGCTGAGCGAGGGTGGTGGCAAGTGGCCCGGCGTGGAGCATTGGTGGTTCAGTGGTAGAATTCTCGCCTGCCACGCGGGAGGCCCGGGTTCGATTCCCGGCCAATGCAATTATGGGCTCTTTGTGTTTGCAGCGCTCTCCCCCAATTTCCAGCCCCGTGGAGTGCATCAAGGCACAAGGTGTTTCTTGTCGAGAATGTACTAGGCGGTGTGAGTGCTTTTTGAAACCAGCCTTCTCCCAATTACATCATTGAAACCCATGGGGCCATACCTCTGAAGGGGCTCAGTTGTCAAAGGTCGTAGGAGGGAAAAAAAAGGGGGGTGCAAACCTTCTACGCTAGGAAAGCGGGTGGCTCTCCTGGTGTCTAGCGGCCAGAGCAGGTTGTGGATTTCGCAAAACTGACTATATTTTACACATAGCCCAGGAGAGGACAGGGATCAGCCATAGCGCAAGCAACACACTCGAGCAAAGGGGGATTAGCTCAAGTGGCAGAGCGCTCGCTTTGCATGCGAGAGGTAGCGGGATCGATGCCCGCATTCTCCAAACGCAGCTTTCCTGGTTTCACGGGAGGCACCTTGCTTTTGTGTTTGATGTTGAAGCTTGGAACCGAGCGCCGTGAGCAACATGGGAAGCCGGAGTGCTCCTCATAACATGTGCCAAGGCATTGCCACGTTTTTGTGGTGGCATCTGTGGCTTCAGCCAAAGTCACGTAGGCAGTATTGGACAAAAGCAATCAATTAAAGAAAGCACGACCAGGCTTCCATGGCCAAGAGACAATATTCCATTAGGGGGAAAGGTGCCAGTGCCATGCTTACGCTGAGAGCTTTGGACTCGTTGAATCACCTGAATCAGGTTCAACTTCTCTTTGTGTGCGAAAGAAAGGCCTTTGGGCCCGCAAGCAAATATCGATTGGCATAGGAAAAGGCAACGTAGCAGAGGATGGTTTCGATCCATCGACCTCTGGGTTATGGGCCCAGCACGCTTCCGCTGCGCCACTCTGCTCTTGTCGCTGACCATCCTCATGGATTTCGACAAGCGAATCCCAAGTCAAGCGTGGGCGAGAGCTGGACTCTCCTAGGCCAGCTGAGCGAGGGTGGTGGCGCCTGGCCCGGCGTGGAGCATTGGTGGTTCAGTGGTAGAATTCTCGCCTGCCACGCGGGAGGCCCGGGTTCGATTCCCGGCCAATGCAATTATGGGCTCTTGGTGTTTGTAGCTCTCTCCCCCAATTTCCAGCCCCATGGAATGCCTCAAGGCACAAGGTGTTTCTTGTCGAGAATGTATTAGGCGGTGTGAGTGCTTTTTGAAACCACCTTCTCCCAATGACATCATTGAAACCCATGGGGCCATACTTCAGAAGGGGCTCAGTTGTCCAAGGTCTTGGGGGAGTGGCTCTCCTGGTGTCTAGCGGCCAGAGCAAGTTGTGGATTTAGCAAAACTGCCTATAGTTTACACATAGCCCAGGAGAGGACAGGGATCAGCCATAGCACAAGCAACAACCTCAAGCAAAGGGGGATTAGCTCAAATGGTAGAGCGCTCGCTTAGCATGCGAGAGGTAGCGGGATCGATGCCCGCATTCTCCAAATGCAGCTTTCCTGATTTGCCAGGAGACACCTTGCTTTTGTGTTTGATGTTGAAGCTTGGAACCGAGCGCCGTGAGCAACATGGGAAGCCGGAGTCCTCCTCATAACGCGTGCCAAGGCGTTGCCACGTTTTTGTGGTGGCAACTGTGGCTTCAGCCAAAGTCACGTAGGCAGTGTTGGACAAAAGCAATCTAGTAAACAAAGCACGAGCAGGCCTCCATGGCCAAGAGACAATATTTCATTAGCGCAAAAGGTGCCAGTGCCATGCTTACGCTGAGAGCTTTGGACTCGTTGAATCACCTGAATCAGGTTCAACTTCTCTTTGTGTGCGAAAGAAAGGCCTTTGGGCCCGCACGCAAGCAAATATCGATTGGCATAGAAAAAGGCAACGTAGCAGAGGATGGTTTCGATCCATCGACCTCTGGGTTATGGGCCCAGCACGCTTCCGCTGCGCCACTCTGCTCTTGTCGCTGACCAACCTCAACAACCACATGTGGATGTAGTTTGCCAGCGATTCCCACGGGGAGTGGGTCCATGTGGCAAAGTCACAATGTAGACGACTAGGCGTTTCCATTGATTTTCGACCAGCGAATCCCAAGTCAAGCGTGGGCGAGAGCTGGACTCTCCTAGACCAGCTGAGCGAGGGTGGTGGCAAGTGGCCCGGCGTGGAGCATTGGTGGTTCAGTGGTAGAATTCTCGCCTGCCACGCGGGAGGCCCGGGTTCGATTCCCGGCCAATGCAATTATGGGCTCTTTGTGTTTGCAGCGCTCTCCCCCAATTTCCAGCCCCGTGGAGTGCATCAAGGCACAAGGTGTTTCTTGTCGAGAATGTACTAGGCGGTGTGAGTGCTTTTTGAAACCAGCCTTCTCCCAATTACATCATTGAAACCCATGGGGCCATACCTCTGAAGGGGCTCAGTTGTCAAAGGTCGTAGGAGGGAAAAAAAAGGGGGGTGCAAACCTTCTACGCTAGGAAAGCGGGTGGCTCTCCTGGTGTCTAGCGGCCAGAGCAGGTTGTGGATTTCGCAAAACTGACTATATTTTACACATAGCCCAGGAGAGGACAGGGATCAGCCATAGCGCAAGCAACACACTCGAGCAAAGGGGGATTAGCTCAAGTGGCAGAGCGCTCGCTTTGCATGCGAGAGGTAGCGGGATCGATGCCCGCATTCTCCAAACGCAGCTTTCCTGGTTTCACGGGAGGCACCTTGCTTTTGTGTTTGATGTTGAAGCTTGGAACCGAGCGCCGTGAGCAACATGGGAAGCCGGAGTGCTCCTCATAACATGTGCCAAGGCATTGCCACGTTTTTGTGGTGGCATCTGTGGCTTCAGCCAAAGTCACGTAGGCAGTATTGGACAAAAGCAATCAATTAAAGAAAGCACGACCAGGCTTCCATGGCCAAGAGACAATATTCCATTAGGGGGAAAGGTGCCAGTGCCATGCTTACGCTGAGAGCTTTGGACTCGTTGAATCACCTGAATCAGGTTCAACTTCTCTTTGTGTGCGAAAGAAAGGCCTTTGGGCCCGCAAGCAAATATCGATTGGCATAGGAAAAGGCAACGTAGCAGAGGATGGTTTCGATCCATCGACCTCTGGGTTATGGGCCCAGCACGCTTCCGCTGCGCCACTCTGCTCTTGTCGCTGGCCATCCTCATGGATTTCGACAAGCGAATCCCAAGTCAAGCGTGGGCGAGAGCTGGACTCTCCTAGGCCAGCTGAGCGAGGGTGGTGGCGCCTGGCCCGGCGTGGAGCATTGGTGGTTCAGTGGTAGAATTCTCGCCTGCCACGCGGGAGGCCCGGGTTCGATTCCCGGCCAATGCAATTATGGGCTCTTGGTGTTTGTAGCTCTCTCCCCCAATTTCCAGCCCCATGGAATGCCTCAAGGCACAAGGTGTTTCTTGTCGAGAATGTATTAGGCGGTGTGAGTGCTTTTTGAAACCACCTTCTCCCAATGACATCATTGAAACCCATGGGGCCATACTTCAGAAGGGGCTCAGTTGTCCAAGGTCTTGGGGGAGTGGCTCTCCTGGTGTCTAGCGGCCAGAGCAAGTTGTGGATTTAGCAAAACTGCCTATAGTTTACACATAGCCCAGGAGAGGACAGGGATCAGCCATAGCACAAGCAACAACCTCAAGCAAAGGGGGATTAGCTCAAATGGTAGAGCGCTCGCTTAGCATGCGAGAGGTAGCGGGATCGATGCCCGCATTCTCCAAATGCAGCTTTCCTGATTTGCCAGGAGACACCTTGCTTTTGTGTTTGATGTTGAAGCTTGGAACCGAGCGCCGTGAGCAACATGGGAAGCCGGAGTCCTCCTCATAACGCGTGCCAAGGCGTTGCCACGTTTTTGTGGTGGCAACTGTGGCTTCAGCCAAAGTCACGTAGGCAGTGTTGGACAAAAGCAATCTAGTAAACAAAGCACGAGCAGGCCTCCATGGCCAAGAGACAATATTTCATTAGCGCAAAAGGTGCCAGTGCCATGCTTACGCTGAGAGCTTTGGACTCGTTGAATCACCTGAATCAGGTTCAACTTCTCTTTGTGTGCGAAAGAAAGGCCTTTGGGCCCGCACGCAAGCAAATATCGATTGGCATAGGAAAGGGCAACGTAGCAGAGGATGGTTTCGATCCATCGACCTCTGGGTTATGGGCCCAGCACGCTTCCGCTGCGCCACTCTGCTCTTGTCGCTGACCAACCTCAACAACCACATGTGGATGTAGTTTGCCAGCGATTCCCACGGGGAGTGGGTCCATGTGGCAAAGTCACAATGTAGACGACTAGGCGTTTCCATTGATTTTCGACCAGCGAATCCCAAGTCAAGCGTGGGCGAGAGCTGGACTCTCCTAGACCAGCTGAGCGAGGGTGGTGGCAAGTGGCCCGGCGTGGAGCATTGGTGGTTCAGTGGTAGAATTCTCGCCTGCCACGCGGGAGGCCCGGGTTCGATTCCCGGCCAATGCAATTATGGGCTCTTTGTGTTTGCAGCGCTCTCCCCCAATTTCCAGCCCCGTGGAGTGCATCAAGGCACAAGGTGTTTCTTGTCGAGAATGTACTAGGCGGTGTGAGTGCTTTTTGAAACCAGCCTTCTCCCAATTACATCATTGAAACCCATGGGGCCATACCTCTGAAGGGGCTCAGTTGTCAAAGGTCGTAGGAGGGAAAAAAAAGGGGGGTGCAAACCTTCTACGCTAGGAAAGCGGGTGGCTCTCCTGGTGTCTAGCGGCCAGAGCAGGTTGTGGATTTCGCAAAACTGACTATATTTTACACATAGCCCAGGAGAGGACAGGGATCAGCCATAGCGCAAGCAACACACTCGAGCAAAGGGGGATTAGCTCAAGTGGCAGAGCGCTCGCTTTGCATGCGAGAGGTAGCGGGATCGATGCCCGCATTCTCCAAACGCAGCTTTCCTGGTTTCACAGGAGGCACCTTGCTTTTGTGTTTGATGTTGAAGCTTGGAACCGAGCGCCGTGAGCAACATGGGAAGCCGGAGTGCTCCTCATAACATGTGCCAAGGCATTGCCACGTTTTTGTGGTGGCATCTGTGGCTTCAGCCAAAGTCACGTAGGCAGTATTGGACAAAAGCAATCAATTAAAGAAAGCACGACCAGGCTTCCATGGCCAAGAGACAATATTCCATTAGGGGGAAAGGTGCCAGTGCCATGCTTACGCTGAGAGCTTTGGACTCGTTGAATCACCTGAATCAGGTTCAACTTCTCTTTGTGTGCGAAAGAAAGGCCTTTGGGCCCGCAAGCAAATATCGATTGGCATAGGAAAAGGCAACGTAGCAGAGGATGGTTTCGATCCATCGACCTCTGGGTTATGGGCCCAGCACACTTCCGCTGCGCCACTCTGCTCTTGTCGCTGGCCATCCTCATGGATTTCGACAAGCGAATCCCAAGTCAAGCGTGGGCGAGAGCTGGACTCTCCTAGGCCAGCTGAGCGAGGGTGGTGGCGCCTGGCCCGGCGTGGAGCATTGGTGGTTCAGTGGTAGAATTCTCGCCTGCCATGCGGGAGGCCCGGGTTCGATTCCCGGCCAATGCAATTATGGGCTCTTGGTGTTTGTAGCTCTCTCCCCCAATTTCCAGCCCCATGGAATGCCTCAAGGCACAAGGTGTTTCTTGTCGAGAATGTATTAGGCGGTGTGAGTGCTTTTTGAAACCACCTTCTCCCAATGACATCATTGAAACCCATGGGGCCATACTTCAGAAGGGGCTCAGTTGTCCAAGGTCTTGGGGGAGTGGCTCTCCTGGTGTCTAGCGGCCAGAGCAAGTTGTGGATTTAGCAAAACTGCCTATAGTTTACACATAGCCCAGGAGAGGACAGGGATCAGCCATAGCACAAGCAACAACCTCAAGCAAAGGGGGATTAGCTCAAATGGTAGAGCGCTCGCTTAGCATGCGAGAGGTAGCGGGATCGATGCCCGCATTCTCCAAATGCAGCTTTCCTGATTTGCCAGGAGACACCTTGCTTTTGTGTTTGATGTTGAAGCTTGGAACCGAGCGCCGTGAGCAACATGGGAAGCCGGAGTCCTCCTCATAACGCGTGCCAAGGCGTTGCCACGTTTTTGTGGTGGCAACTGTGGCTTCAGCCAAAGTCACGTAGGCAGTGTTGGACAAAAGCAATCTAGTAAACAAAGCACGAGCAGGCCTCCATGGCCAAGAGACAATATTTCATTAGCGCAAAAGGTGCCAGTGCCATGCTTACGCTGAGAGCTTTGGACTCGTTGAATCACCTGAATCAGGTTCAACTTCTCTTTGTGTGCGAAAGAAAGGCCTTTGGGCCCGCACGCAAGCAAATATCGATTGGCATAGGAAAGGGCAACGTAGCAGAGGATGGTTTCGATCCATCGACCTCTGGGTTATGGGCCCAGCACGCTTCCGCTGCGCCACTCTGCTCTTGTCGCTGACCAACCTCAACAACCACATGTGGATGTAGTTTGCCAGCGATTCCCACGGGGAGTGGGTCCATGTGGCAAAGTCACAATGTAGACGACTAGGCGTTTCCATTGATTTTCGACCAGCGAATCCCAAGTCAAGCGTGGGCGAGAGCTGGACTCTCCTAGACCAGCTGAGCGAGGGTGGTGGCAAGTGGCCCGGCGTGGAGCATTGGTGGTTCAGTGGTAGAATTCTCGCCTGCCACGCGGGAGGCCCGGGTTCGATTCCCGGCCAATGCAATTATGGGCTCTTTGTGTTTGCAGCGCTCTCCCCCAATTTCCAGCCCCGTGGAGTGCATCAAGGCACAAGGTGTTTCTTGTCGAGAATGTACTAGGCGGTGTGAGTGCTTTTTGAAACCAGCCTTCTCCCAATTACATCATTGAAACCCATGGGGCCATACCTCTGAAGGGGCTCAGTTGTCAAAGGTCGTAGGAGGGAAAAAAAAGGGGGGTGCAAACCTTCTACGCTAGGAAAGCGGGTGGCTCTCCTGGTGTCTAGCGGCCAGAGCAGGTTGTGGATTTCGCAAAACTGACTATATTTTACACATAGCCCAGGAGAGGACAGGGATCAGCCATAGCGCAAGCAACACACTCGAGCAAAGGGGGATTAGCTCAAGTGGCAGAGCGCTCGCTTTGCATGCGAGAGGTAGCGGGATCGATGCCCGCATTCTCCAAACGCAGCTTTCCTGGTTTCACGGGAGGCACCTTGCTTTTGTGTTTGATGTTGAAGCTTGGAACCGAGCGCCGTGAGCAACATGGGAAGCCGGAGTGCTCCTCATAACATGTGCCAAGGCATTGCCACGTTTTTGTGGTGGCATCTGTGGCTTCAGCCAAAGTCACGTAGGCAGTATTGGACAAAAGCAATCAATTAAAGAAAGCACGACCAGGCTTCCATGGCCAAGAGACAATATTCCATTAGGGGGAAAGGTGCCAGTGCCATGCTTACGCTGAGAGCTTTGGACTCGTTGAATCACCTGAATCAGGTTCAACTTCTCTTTGTGTGCGAAAGAAAGGCCTTTGGGCCCGCAAGCAAATATCGATTGGCATAGGAAAAGGCAACGTAGCAGAGGATGGTTTCGATCCATCGACCTCTGGGTTATGGGCCCAGCACGCTTCCGCTGCGCCACTCTGCTCTTGTCGCTGGCCATCCTCATGGATTTCGACAAGCGAATCCCAAGTCAAGCGTGGGCGAGAGCTGGACTCTCCTAGGCCAGCTGAGCGAGGGTGGTGGCGCCTGGCCCGGCGTGGAGCATTGGTGGTTCAGTGGTAGAATTCTCGCCTGCCACGCGGGAGGCCCGGGTTCGATTCCCGGCCAATGCAATTATGGGCTCTTGGTGTTTGTAGCTCTCTCCCCCAATTTCCAGCCCCATGGAATGCCTCAAGGCACAAGGTGTTTCTTGTCGAGAATGTATTAGGCGGTGTGAGTGCTTTTTGAAACCACCTTCTCCCAATGACATCATTGAAACCCATGGGGCCATACTTCAGAAGGGGCTCAGTTGTCCAAGGTCTTGGGGGAGTGGCTCTCCTGGTGTCTAGCGGCCAGAGCAAGTTGTGGATTTAGCAAAACTGCCTATAGTTTACACATAGCCCAGGAGAGGACAGGGATCAGCCATAGCACAAGCAACAACCTCAAGCAAAGGGGGATTAGCTCAAATGGTAGAGCGCTCGCTTAGCATGCGAGAGGTAGCGGGATCGATGCCCGCATTCTCCAAATGCAGCTTTCCTGATTTGCCAGGAGACACCTTGCTTTTGTGTTTGATGTTGAAGCTTGGAACCGAGCGCCGTGAGCAACATGGGAAGCCGGAGTCCTCCTCATAACGCGTGCCAAGGCGTTGCCACGTTTTTGTGGTGGCAACTGTGGCTTCAGCCAAAGTCACGTAGGCAGTGTTGGACAAAAGCAATCTAGTAAACAAAGCACGAGCAGGCCTCCATGGCCAAGAGACAATATTTCATTAGCGCAAAAGGTGCCAGTGCCATGCTTACGCTGAGAGCTTTGGACTCGTTGAATCACCTGAATCAGGTTCAACTTCTCTTTGTGTGCGAAAGAAAGGCCTTTGGGCCCGCACGCAAGCAAATATCGATTGGCATAGAAAAAGGCAACGTAGCAGAGGATGGTTTCGATCCATCGACCTCTGGGTTATGGGCCCAGCACGCTTCCGCTGCGCCACTCTGCTCTTGTCGCTGACCAACCTCAACAACCACATGTGGATGTAGTTTGCCAGCGATTCCCACGGGGAGTGGGTCCATGTGGCAAAGTCACAATGTAGACGACTAGGCGTTTCCATTGATTTTCGACCAGCGAATCCCAAGTCAAGCATGGGCGAGAGCTGGACTCTCCTAGACCAGCTGAGCGAGGGTGGTGGCAAGTGGCCCGGCGTGGAGCATTGGTGGTTCAGTGGTAGAATTCTCGCCTGCCACGCGGGAGGCCCGGGTTCGATTCCCGGCCAATGCAATTATGGGCTCTTTGTGTTTGCAGCGCTCTCCCCCAATTTCCAGCCCCGTGGAGTGCATCAAGGCACAAGGTGTTTCTTGTCGAGAATGTACTAGGCGGTGTGAGTGCTTTTTGAAACCAGCCTTCTCCCAATTACATCATTGAAACCCATGGGGCCATACCTCTGAAGGGGCTCAGTTGTCAAAGGTCGTAGGAGGGAAAAAAAAGGGGGGTGCAAACCTTCTACGCTAGGAAAGCGGGTGGCTCTCCTGGTGTCTAGCGGCCAGAGCAGGTTGTGGATTTCGCAAAACTGACTATATTTTACACATAGCCCAGGAGAGGACAGGGATCAGCCATAGCGCAAGCAACACACTCGAGCAAAGGGGGATTAGCTCAAGTGGCAGAGCGCTCGCTTTGCATGCGAGAGGTAGCGGGATCGATGCCCGCATTCTCCAAACGCAGCTTTCCTGGTTTCACGGGAGGCACCTTGCTTTTGTGTTTGATGTTGAAGCTTGGAACCGAGCGCCGTGAGCAACATGGGAAGCCGGAGTGCTCCTCATAACATGTGCCAAGGCATTGCCACGTTTTTGTGGTGGCATCTGTGGCTTCAGCCAAAGTCACGTAGGCAGTATTGGACAAAAGCAATCAATTAAAGAAAGCACGACCAGGCTTCCATGGCCAAGAGACAATATTCCATTAGGGGGAAAGGTGCCAGTGCCATGCTTACGCTGAGAGCTTTGGACTCGTTGAATCACCTGAATCAGGTTCAACTTCTCTTTGTGTGCGAAAGAAAGGCCTTTGGGCCCGCAAGCAAATATCGATTGGCATAGGAAAAGGCAACGTAGCAGAGGATGGTTTCGATCCATCGACCTCTGGGTTATGGGCCCAGCACGCTTCCGCTGCGCCACTCTGCTCTTGTCGCTGACCATCCTCATGGATTTCGACAAGCGAATCCCAAGTCAAGCGTGGGCGAGAGCTGGACTCTCCTAGGCCAGCTGAGCGAGGGTGGTGGCGCCTGGCCCGGCGTGGAGCATTGGTGGTTCAGTGGTAGAATTCTCGCCTGCCACGCGGGAGGCCCGGGTTCGATTCCCGGCCAATGCAATTATGGGCTCTTGGTGTTTGTAGCTCTCTCCCCCAATTTCCAGCCCCATGGAATGCCTCAAGGCACAAGGTGTTTCTTGTCGAGAATGTATTAGGCGGTGTGAGTGCTTTTTGAAACCACCTTCTCCCAATGACATCATTGAAACCCATGGGGCCATACTTCAGAAGGGGCTCAGTTGTCCAAGGTCTTGGGGGAGTGGCTCTCCTGGTGTCTAGCGGCCAGAGCAAGTTGTGGATTTAGCAAAACTGCCTATAGTTTACACATAGCCCAGGAGAGGACAGGGATCAGCCATAGCACAAGCAACAACCTCAAGCAAAGGGGGATTAGCTCAAATGGTAGAGCGCTCGCTTAGCATGCGAGAGGTAGCGGGATCGATGCCCGCATTCTCCAAATGCAGCTTTCCTGATTTGCCAGGAGACACCTTGCTTTTGTGTTTGATGTTGAAGCTTGGAACCGAGCGCCGTGAGCAACATGGGAAGCCGGAGTCCTCCTCATAACGCGTGCCAAGGCGTTGCCACGTTTTTGTGGTGGCAACTGTGGCTTCAGCCAAAGTCACGTAGGCAGTGTTGGACAAAAGCAATCTAGTAAACAAAGCACGAGCAGGCCTCCATGGCCAAGAGACAATATTTCATTAGCGCAAAAGGTGCCAGTGCCATGCTTACGCTGAGAGCTTTGGACTCGTTGAATCACCTGAATCAGGTTCAACTTCTCTTTGTGTGCGAAAGAAAGGCCTTTGGGCCCGCACGCAAGCAAATATCGATTGGCATAGGAAAGGGCAACGTAGCAGAGGATGGTTTCGATCCATCGACCTCTGGGTTATGGGCCCAGCACGCTTCCGCTGCGCCACTCTGCTCTTGTCGCTGACCAACCTCAACAACCACATGTGGATGTAGTTTGCCAGCGATTCCCACGGGGAGTGGGTCCATGTGGCAAAGTCACAATGTAGACGACTAGGCGTTTCCATTGATTTTCGACCAGCGAATCCCAAGTCAAGCGTGGGCGAGAGCTGGACTCTCCTAGACCAGCTGAGCGAGGGTGGTGGCAAGTGGCCCGGCGTGGAGCATTGGTGGTTCAATGGTAGAATTCTCGCCTGCCACGCGGGAGGCCCGGGTTCGATTCCCGGCCAATGCAATTATGGGCTCTTTGTGTTTGCAGCGCTCTCCCCCAATTTCCAGCCCCGTGGAGTGCATCAAGGCACAAGGTGTTTCTTGTCGAGAATGTACTAGGCGGTGTGAGTGCTTTTTGAAACCAGCCTTCTCCCAATTACATCATTGAAACCCATGGGGCCATACCTCTGAAGGGGCTCAGTTGTCAAAGGTCGTAGGAGGGAAAAAAAGGGGGGTGCAAACCTTCTACGCTAGGAAAGCGGGTGGCTCTCCTGGTGTCTAGCGGCCAGAGCAGGTTGTGGATTTCGCAAAACTGACTATATTTTACACATAGCCCAGGAGAGGACAGGGATCAGCCATAGCGCAAGCAACACACTCGAGCAAAGGGGGATTAGCTCAAGTGGCAGAGCGCTCGCTTTGCATGCGAGAGGTAGCGGGATCGATGCCCGCATTCTCCAAACGCAGCTTTCCTGGTTTCACGGGAGGCACCTTGCTTTTGTGTTTGATGTTGAAGCTTGGAACCGAGCGCCGTGAGCAACATGGGAAGCCGGAGTGCTCCTCATAACATGTGCCAAGGCATTGCCACGTTTTTGTGGTGGCATCTGTGGCTTCAGCCAAAGTCACGTAGGCAGTATTGGACAAAAGCAATCAATTAAAGAAAGCACGACCAGGCTTCCATGGCCAAGAGACAATATTCCATTAGGGGGAAAGGTGCCAGTGCCATGCTTACGCTGAGAGCTTTGGACTCGTTGAATCACCTGAATCAGGTTCAACTTCTCTTTGTGTGCGAAAGAAAGGCCTTTGGGCCCGCAAGCAAATATCGATTGGCATAGGAAAAGGCAACGTAGCAGAGGATGGTTTCGATCCATCGACCTCTGGGTTATGGGCCCAGCACGCTTCCGCTGCGCCACTCTGCTCTTGTCGCTGGCCATCCTCATGGATTTCGACAAGCGAATCCCAAGTCAAGCGTGGGCGAGAGCTGGACTCTCCTAGGCCAGCTGAGCGAGGGTGGTGGCGCCTGGCCCGGCGTGGAGCATTGGTGGTTCAGTGGTAGAATTCTCGCCTGCCACGCGGGAGGCCCGGGTTCGATTCCCGGCCAATGCAATTATGGGCTCTTGGTGTTTGTAGCTCTCTCCCCCAATTTCCAGCCCCATGGAATGCCTCAAGGCACAAGGTGTTTCTTGTCGAGAATGTATTAGGCGGTGTGAGTGCTTTTTGAAACCACCTTCTCCCAATGACATCATTGAAACCCATGGGGCCATACTTCAGAAGGGGCTCAGTTGTCCAAGGTCTTGGGGGAGTGGCTCTCCTGGTGTCTAGCGGCCAGAGCAAGTTGTGGATTTAGCAAAACTGCCTATAGTTTACACATAGCCCAGGAGAGGACAGGGATCAGCCATAGCACAAGCAACAACCTCAAGCAAAGGGGGATTAGCTCAAATGGTAGAGCGCTCGCTTAGCATGCGAGAGGTAGCGGGATCGATGCCCGCATTCTCCAAATGCAGCTTTCCTGATTTGCCAGGAGACACCTTGCTTTTGTGTTTGATGTTGAAGCTTGGAACCGAGCGCCGTGAGCAACATGGGAAGCCGGAGTCCTCCTCATAACGCGTGCCAAGGCGTTGCCACGTTTTTGTGGTGGCAACTGTGGCTTCAGCCAAAGTCACGTAGGCAGTGTTGGACAAAAGCAATCTAGTAAACAAAGCACGAGCAGGCCTCCATGGCCAAGAGACAATATTTCATTAGCGCAAAAGGTGCCAGTGCCATGCTTACGCTGAGAGCTTTGGACTCGTTGAATCACCTGAATCAGGTTCAACTTCTCTTTGTGTGCGAAAGAAAGGCCTTTGGGCCCGCACGCAAGCAAATATCGATTGGCATAGAAAAAGGCAACGTAGCAGAGGATGGTTTCGATCCATCGACCTCTGGGTTATGGGCCCAGCACGCTTCCGCTGCGCCACTCTGCTCTTGTCGCTGACCAACCTCAACAACCACATGTGGATGTAGTTTGCCAGCGATTCCCACGGGGAGTGGGTCCATGTGGCAAAGTCACAATGTAGACGACTAGGCGTTTCCATTGATTTTCGACCAGCGAATCCCAAGTCAAGCGTGGGCGAGAGCTGGACTCTCCTAGACCAGCTGAGCGAGGGTGGTGGCAAGTGGCCCGGCGTGGAGCATTGGTGGTTCAGTGGTAGAATTCTCGCCTGCCACGCGGGAGGCCCGGGTTCGATTCCCGGCCAATGCAATTATGGGCTCTTTGTGTTTGCAGCGCTCTCCCCCAATTTCCAGCCCCGTGGAGTGCATCAAGGCACAAGGTGTTTCTTGTCGAGAATGTACTAGGCGGTGTGAGTGCTTTTTGAAACCAGCCTTCTCCCAATTACATCATTGAAACCCATGGGGCCATACCTCTGAAGGGGCTCAGTTGTCAAAGGTCGTAGGAGGGAAAAAAAAGGGGGGTGCAAACCTTCTACGCTAGGAAAGCGGGTGGCTCTCCTGGTGTCTAGCGGCCAGAGCAGGTTGTGGATTTCGCAAAACTGACTATATTTTACACATAGCCCAGGAGAGGACAGGGATCAGCCATAGCGCAAGCAACACACTCGAGCAAAGGGGGATTAGCTCAAGTGGCAGAGCGCTCGCTTTGCATGCGAGAGGTAGCGGGATCGATGCCCGCATTCTCCAAACGCAGCTTTCCTGGTTTCACGGGAGGCACCTTGCTTTTGTGTTTGATGTTGAAGCTTGGAACCGAGCGCCGTGAGCAACATGGGAAGCCGGAGTGCTCCTCATAACATGTGCCAAGGCATTGCCACGTTTTTGTGGTGGCATCTGTGGCTTCAGCCAAAGTCACGTAGGCAGTATTGGACAAAAGCAATCAATTAAAGAAAGCACGACCAGGCTTCCATGGCCAAGAGACAATATTCCATTAGGGGGAAAGGTGCCAGTGCCATGCTTACGCTGAGAGCTTTGGACTCGTTGAATCACCTGAATCAGGTTCAACTTCTCTTTGTGTGCGAAAGAAAGGCCTTTGGGCCCGCAAGCAAATATCGATTGGCATAGGAAAAGGCACCGTAGCAGAGGATGGTTTCGATCCATCGACCTCTGGGTTATGGGCCCAGCACGCTTCCGCTGCGCCACTCTGCTCTTGTCGCTGGCCATCCTCATGGATTTCGACAAGCGAATCCCAAGTCAAGCGTGGGCGAGAGCTGGACTCTCCTAGGCCAGCTGAGCGAGGGTGGTGGCGCCTGGCCCGGCGTGGAGCATTGGTGGTTCAGTGGTAGAATTCTCGCCTGCCACGCGGGAGGCCCGGGTTCGATTCCCGGCCAATGCAATTATGGGCTCTTGGTGTTTGTAGCTCTCTCCCCCAATTTCCAGCCCCATGGAATGCCTCAAGGCACAAGGTGTTTCTTGTCGAGAATGTATTAGGCGGTGTGAGTGCTTTTTGAAACCACCTTCTCCCAATGACATCATTGAAACCCATGGGGCCATACTTCAGAAGGGGCTCAGTTGTCCAAGGTCTTGGGGGAGTGGCTCTCCTGGTGTCTAGCGGCCAGAGCAAGTTGTGGATTTAGCAAAACTGCCTATAGTTTACACATAGCCCAGGAGAGGACAGGGATCAGCCATAGCACAAGCAACAACCTCAAGCAAAGGGGGATTAGCTCAAATGGTAGAGCGCTCGCTTAGCATGCGAGAGGTAGCGGGATCGATGCCCGCATTCTCCAAATGCAGCTTTCCTGATTTGCCAGGAGACACCTTGCTTTTGTGTTTGATGTTGAAGCTTGGAACCGAGCGCCGTGAGCAACATGGGAAGCCGGAGTCCTCCTCATAACGCGTGCCAAGGCGTTGCCACGTTTTTGTGGTGGCAACTGTGGCTTCAGCCAAAGTCACGTAGGCAGTGTTGGACAAAAGCAATCTAGTAAACAAAGCACGAGCAGGCCTCCATGGCCAAGAGACAATATTTCATTAGCGCAAAAGGTGCCAGTGCCATGCTTACGCTGAGAGCTTTGGACTCGTTGAATCACCTGAATCAGGTTCAACTTCTCTTTGTGTGCGAAAGAAAGGCCTTTGGGCCCGCACGCAAGCAAATATCGATTGGCATAGAAAAAGGCAACGTAGCAGAGGATGGTTTCGATCCATTGACCTCTGGGTTATGGGCCCAGCACGCTTCCGCTGCGCCACTCTGCTCTTGTCGCTGACCAACCTCAACAACCACATGTGGATGTAGTTTGCCAGCGATTCCCACGGGGAGTGGGTCCATGTGGCAAAGTCACAATGTAGACGACTAGGCGTTTCCATTGATTTTCGACCAGCGAATCCCAAGTCAAGCGTGGGCGAGAGCTGGACTCTCCTAGACCAGCTGAGCGAGGGTGGTGGCAAGTGGCCCGGCGTGGAGCATTGGTGGTTAAGTGGTAGAATTCTCGCCTGCCACGCGGGAGGCCCGGGTTCGATTCCCGGCCAATGCAATTATGGGCTCTTTGTGTTTGCAGCGCTCTCCCCCAATTTCCAGCCCCGTGGAGTGCATCAAGGCACAAGGTGTTTCTTGTCGAGAATGTACTAGGCGGTGTGAGTGCTTTTTGAAACCAGCCTTCTCCCAATTACATCATTGAAACCCATGGGGCCATACCTCTGAAGGGGCTCAGTTGTCAAAGGTCGTAGGAGGGAAAAAAAAGGGGGGTGCAAACCTTCTACGCTAGGAAAGCGGGTGGCTCTCCTGGTGTCTAGCGGCCAGAGCAGGTTGTGGATTTCGCAAAACTGACTATATTTTACACATAGCCCAGGAGAGGACAGGGATCAGCCATAGCGCAAGCAACACACTCGAGCAAAGGGGGATTAGCTCAAGTGGCAGAGCGCTCGCTTTGCATGCGAGAGGTAGCGGGATCGATGCCCGCATTCTCCAAACGCAGCTTTCCTGGTTTCACGGGAGGCACCTTGCTTTTGTGTTTGATGTTGAAGCTTGGAACCGAGCGCCGTGAGCAACATGGGAAGCCGGAGTGCTCCTCATAACATGTGCCAAGGCATTGCCACGTTTTTGTGGTGGCATCTGTGGCTTCAGCCAAAGTCACGTAGGCAGTATTGGACAAAAGCAATCAATTAAAGAAAGCACGACCAGGCTTCCATGGCCAAGAGACAATATTCCATTAGGGGGAAAGGTGCCAGTGCCATGCTTACGCTGAGAGCTTTGGACTCGTTGAATCACCTGAATCAGGTTCAACTTCTCTTTGTGTGCGAAAGAAAGGCCTTTGGGCCCGCAAGCAAATATCGATTGGCATAGGAAAAGGCAACGTAGCAGAGGATGGTTTCGATCCATCGACCTCTGGGTTATGGGCCCAGCACGCTTCCGCTGCACCACTCTGCTCTTGTCGCTGGCCATCCTCATGGATTTCGACAAGCGAATCCCAAGTCAAGCGTGGGCGAGAGCTGGACTCTCCTAGGCCAGCTGAGCGAGGGTGGTGGCGCCTGGCCCGGCGTGGAGCATTGGTGGTTCAGTGGTAGAATTCTCGCCTGCCACGCGGGAGGCCCGGGTTCGATTCCCGGCCAATGCAATTATGGGCTCTTGGTGTTTGTAGCTCTCTCCCCCAATTTCCAGCCCCATGGAATGCCTCAAGGCACAAGGTGTTTCTTGTCGAGAATGTATTAGGCGGTGTGAGTGCTTTTTGAAACCACCTTCTCCCAATGACATCATTGAAACCCATGGGGCCATACTTCAGAAGGGGCTCAGTTGTCCAAGGTCTTGGGGGAGTGGCTCTCCTGGTGTCTAGCGGCCAGAGCAAGCTGTGGATTTAGCAAAACTGCCTATAGTTTACACATAGCCCAGGAGAGGACAGGGATCAGCCATAGCACAAGCAACAACCTCAAGCAAAGGGGGATTAGCTCAAATGGTAGAGCGCTCGCTTAGCATGCGAGAGGTAGCGGGATCGATGCCCGCATTCTCCAAATGCAGCTTTCCTGATTTGCCAGGAGACACCTTGCTTTTGTGTTTGATGTTGAAGCTTGGAACCGAGCGCCGTGAGCAACATGGGAAGCCGGAGTCCTCCTCATAACGCGTGCCAAGGCGTTGCCACGTTTTTGTGGTGGCAACTGTGGCTTCAGCCAAAGTCACGTAGGCAGTGTTGGACAAAAGCAATCTAGTAAACAAAGCACGAGCAGGCCTCCATGGCCAAGAGACAATATTTCATTAGCGCAAAAGGTGCCAGTGCCATGCTTACGCTGAGAGCTTTGGACTCGTTGAATCACCTGAATCAGGTTCAACTTCTCTTTGTGTGCGAAAGAAAGGCCTTTGGGCCCGCACGCAAGCAAATATCGATTGGCATAGAAAAAGGCAACGTAGCAGAGGATGGTTTCGATCCATCGACCTCTGGGTTATGGGCCCAGCACGCTTCCGCTGCGCCACTCTGCTCTTGTCGCTGACCAACCTCAACAACCACATGTGGATGTAGTTTGCCAGCGATTCCCACGGGGAGTGGGTCCATGTGGCAAAGTCACAATGTAGACGACTAGGCGTTTCCATTGATTTTCGACCAGCGAATCCCAAGTCAAGCGTGGGCGAGAGCTGGACTCTCCTAGACCAGCTGAGCGAGGGTGGTGGCAAGTGGCCCGGCGTGGAGCATTGGTGGTTCAGTGGTAGAATTCTCGCCTGCCACGCGGGTGGCCCGGGTTCGATTCCCGGCCAATGCAATTATGGGCTCTTTGTGTTTGCAGCGCTCTCCCCCAATTTCCAGCCCCGTGGAGTGCATCAAGGCACAAGGTGTTTCTTGTCGAGAATGTACTAGGCGGTGTGAGTGCTTTTTGAAACCAGCCTTCTCCCAATTACATCATTGAAACCCATGGGGCCATACCTCTGAAGGGGCTCAGTTGTCAAAGGTCGTAGGAGGGAAAAAAAAGGGGGGTGCAAACCTTCTACGCTAGGAAAGCGGGTGGCTCTCCTGGTGTCTAGCGGCCAGAGCAGGTTGTGGATTTCGCAAAACTGACTATATTTTACACATAGCCCAGGAGAGGACAGGGATCAGCCATAGCGCAAGCAACACACTCGAGCAAAGGGGGATTAGCTCAAGTGGCAGAGCGCTCGCTTTGCATGCGAGAGGTAGCGGGATCGATGCCCGCATTCTCCAAACGCAGCTTTCCTGGTTTCACGGGAGGCACCTTGCTTTTGTGTTTGATGTTGAAGCTTGGAACCGAGCGCCGTGAGCAACATGGGAAGCCGGAGTGCTCCTCATAACATGTGCCAAGGCATTGCCACGTTTTTGTGGTGGCATCTGTGGCTTCAGCCAAAGTC
This sequence comes from Lithobates pipiens, assembly GCF_037356315.1. Taxonomy (NCBI): domain Eukaryota; kingdom Metazoa; phylum Chordata; class Amphibia; order Anura; family Ranidae; genus Lithobates; species Lithobates pipiens. Next base: position 580,113,779 of record NW_027507758.1, read on the forward strand.
ACGTAGGCAGTATTGGACAAAAGCAATCAATTAAAGAAAGCACGACCAGGCTTCCATGGCCAAGAGACAATATTCCATTAGGGGGAAAGGTGCCAGTGCCATGCTTACGCTGAGAGCTTTGGACTCGTTGAATCACCTGAATCAGGTTCAACTTCTCTTTGTGTGCGAAAGAAAGGCCTTTGGGCCCGCAAGCAAATATCGATTGGCATAGGAAAAGGCAACGTAGCAGAGGATGGTTTCGATCCATCGACCTCTGGGTTATGGGCCCAGCACGCTTCCGCTGCGCCACTCTGCTCTTGTCGCTGGCCATCCTCATGGATTTCGACAAGCGAATCCCAAGTCAAGCGTGGGCGAGAGCTGGACTCTCCTAGGCCAGCTGAGCGAGGGTGGTGGCGCCTGGCCCGGCGTGGAGCATTGGTGGTTCAGTGGTAGAATTCTCGCCTGCCACGCGGGAGGCCCGGGTTCGATTCCCGGCCAATGCAATTATGGGCTCTTGGTGTTTGTAGCTCTCTCCCCCAATTTCCAGCCCCATGGAATGCCTCAAGGCACAAGGTGTTTCTTGTCGAGAATGTATTAGGCGGTGTGAGTGCTTTTTGAAACCACCTTCTCCCAATGACATCATTGAAACCCATGGGGCCATACTTCAGAAGGGGCTCAGTTGTCCAAGGTCTTGGGGGAGTGGCTCTCCTGGTGTCTAGCGGCCAGAGCAAGTTGTGGATTTAGCAAAACTGCCTATAGTTTACACATAGCCCAGGAGAGGACAGGGATCAGCCATAGCACAAGCAACAACCTCAAGCAAAGGGGGATTAGCTCAAATGGTAGAGCGCTCGCTTAGCATGCGAGAGGTAGCGGGATCGATGCCCGCATTCTCCAAATGCAGCTTTCCTGATTTGCCAGGAGACACCTTGCTTTTGTGTTTGATGTTGAAGCTTGGAACCGAGCGCCGTGAGCAACATGGGAAGCCGGAGTCCTCCTCATAACGCGTGCCAAGGCGTTGCCACGTTTTTGTGGTGGCAACTGTGGCTTCAGCCAAAGTCACGTAGGCAGTGTTGGACAAAAGCAATCTAGTAAACAAAGCACGAGCAGGCCTCCATGGCCAAGAGACAATATTTCATTAGCGCAAAAGGTGCCAGTGCCATACTTACGCTGAGAGCTTTGGACTCGTTGAATCACCTGAATCAGGTTCAACTTCTCTTTGTGTGCGAAAGAAAGGCCTTTGGGCCCGCACGCAAGCAAATATCGATTGGCATAGAAAAAGGCAACGTAGCAGAGGATGGTTTCGATCCATCGACCTCTGGGTTATGGGCCCAGCACGCTTCCGCTGCGCCACTCTGCTCTTGTCGCTGACCAACCTCAACAACCACATGTGGATGTAGTTTGCCAGCGATTCCCACGGGGAGTGGGTCCATGTGGCAAAGTCACAATGTAGACGACTAGGCGTTTCCATTGATTTTCGACCAGCGAATCCCAAGTCAAGCGTGGGCGAGAGCTGGACTCTCCTAGACCAGCTGAGCGAGGGTGGTGGCAAGTGGCCCGGCGTGGAGCATTGGTGGTTCAGTGGTAGAATTCTCGCCTGCCACGCGGGAGGCCCGGGTTCGATTCCCGGCCAATGCAATTATGGGCTCTTTGTGTTTGCAGCGCTCTCCCCCAATTTCCAGCCCCGTGGAGTGCATCAAGGCACAAGGTGTTTCTTGTCGAGAATGGACTAGGCGGTGTGAGTGCTTTTTGAAACCAGCCTTCTCCCAATTACATCATTGAAACCCATGGGGCCATACCTCTGAAGGGGCTCAGTTGTCAAAGGTCGTAGGAGGGAAAAAAAAGGGGGGTGCAAACCTTCTACGCTAGGAAAGCGGGTGGCTCTCCTGGTGTCTAGCGGCCAGAGCAGGTTGTGGATTTCGCAAAACTGACTATATTTTACACATAGCCCAGGAGAGGACAGGGATCAGCCATAGCGCAAGCAACACACTCGAGCAAAGGGGGATTAGCTCAAGTGGCAGAGCGCTCGCTTTGCATGCGAGAGGTAGCGGGATCGATGCCCGCATTCTCCAAACGCAGCTTTCCTGGTTTCACGGGAGGCACCTTGCTTTTGTGTTTGATGTTGAAGCTTGGAACCGAGCGCCGTGAGCAACATGGGAAGCCGGAGTGCTCCTCATAACATGTGCCAAGGCATTGCCACGTTTTTGTGGTGGCATCTGTGGCTTCAGCCAAAGTCACGTAGGCAGTATTGGACAAAAGCAATCAATTAAAGAAAGCACGACCAGGCTTCCATGGCCAAGAGACAATATTCCATTAGGGGGAAAGGTGCCAGTGCCATGCTTACGCTGAGAGCTTTGGACTCGTTGAATCACCTGAATCAGGTTCAACTTCTCTTTGTGTGCGAAAGAAAGGCCTTTGGGCCCGCAAGCAAATATCGATTGGCATAGGAAAAGGCAACGTAGCAGAGGATGGTTTCGATCCATCGACCTCTGGGTTATGGGCCCAGCACGCTTCCGCTGCGCCACTCTGCTCTTGTCGCTGGCCATCCTCATGGATTTCGACAAGCGAATCCCAAGTCAAGCGTGGGCGAGAGCTGGACTCTCCTAGGCCAGCTGAGCGAGGGTGGTGGCGCCTGGCCCGGCGTGGAGCATTGGTGGTTCAGTGGTAGAATTCTCGCCTGCCACGCGGGAGGCCCGGGTTCGATTCCCGGCCAATGCAATTATGGGCTCTTGGTGTTTGTAGCTCTCTCCCCCAATTTCCAGCCCCATGGAATGCCTCAAGGCACAAGGTGTTTCTTGTCGAGAATGTATTAGGCGGTGTGAGTGCTTTTTGAAACCACCTTCTCCCAATGACATCATTGAAACCCATGGGGCCATACTTCAGAAGGGGCTCAGTTGTCCAAGGTCTTGGGGGAGTGGCTCTCCTGGTGTCTAGCGGCCAGAGCAAGTTGTGGATTTAGCAAAACTGCCTATAGTTTACACATAGCCCAGGAGAGGACAGGGATCAGCCATAGCACAAGCAACAACCTCAAGCAAAGGGGGATTAGCTCAAATGGTAGAGCGCTCGCTTAGCATGCGAGAGGTAGCGGGATCGATGCCCGCATTCTCCAAATGCAGCTTTCCTGATTTGCCAGGAGACACCTTGCTTTTGTGTTTGATGTTGAAGCTTGGAACCGAGCGCCGTGAGCAACATGGGAAGCCGGAGTCCTCCTCATAACGCGTGCCAAGGCGTTGCCACGTTTTTGTGGTGGCAACTGTGGCTTCAGCCAAAGTCACGTAGGCAGTGTTGGACAAAAGCAATCTAGTAAACAAAGCACGAGCAGGCCTCCATGGCCAAGAGACAATATTTCATTAGCGCAAAAGGTGCCAGTGCCATGCTTACGCTGAGAGCTTTGGACTCGTTGAATCACCTGAATCAGGTTCAACTTCTCTTTGTGTGCGAAAGAAAGGCCTTTGGGCCCGCACGCAAGCAAATATCGATTGGCATAGAAAAAGGCAACGTAGCAGAGGATGGTTTCGATCCATCGACCTCTGGGTTATGGGCCCAGCACGCTTCCGCTGCGCCACTCTGCTCTTGTCGCTGACCAACCTCAACAACCACATGTGGATGTAGTTTGCCAGCGATTCCCACGGGGAGTGGGTCCATGTGGCAAAGTCACAATGTAGACGACTAGGCGTTTCCATTGATTTTCGACCAGCGAATCCCAAGTCAAGCGTGGGCGAGAGCTGGACTCTCCTAGACCAGCTGAGCCAGGGTGGTGGCAAGTGGCCCGGCGTGGAGCATTGGTGGTTCAGTGGTAGAATTCTCGCCTGCCACGCGGGAGGCCCGGGTTCGATTCCCGGCCAATGCAATTATGGGCTCTTTGTGTTTGCAGCGCTCTCCCCCAATTTCCAGCCCCGTGGAGTGCATCAAGGCACAAGGTGTTTCTTGTCGAGAATGTACTAGGCGGTGTGAGTGCATTTTGAAACCAGCCTTCTCCCAATTACATCATTGAAACCCATGGGGCCATACCTCTGAAGGGGCTCAGTTGTCAAAGGTCGTAGGAGGGAAAAAAAAGGGGGGTGCAAACCTTCTACGCTAGGAAAGCGGGTGGCTCTCCTGGTGTCTAGCGGCCAGAGCAGGTTGTGGATTTCGCAAAACTGACTATATTTTACACATAGCCCAGGAGAGGACAGGGATCAGCCATAGCGCAAGCAACACACTCGAGCAAAGGGGGATTAGCTCAAGTGGCAGAGCGCTCGCTTTGCATGCGAGAGGTAGCGGGATCGATGCCCGCATTCTCCAAACGCAGCTTTCCTGGTTTCACGGGAGGCACCTTGCTTTTGTGTTTGATGTTGAAGCTTGGAACCGAGCGCCGTGAGCAACATGGGAAGCCGGAGTGCTCCTCATAACATGTGCCAAGGCATTGCCACGTTTTTGTGGTGGCATCTGTGGCTTCAGCCAAAGTCACGTAGGCAGTATTGGACAAAAGCAATCAATTAAAGAAAGCACGACCAGGCTTCCATGGCCAAGAGACAATATTCCATTAGGGGGAAAGGTGCCAGTGCCATGCTTACGCTGAGAGCTTTGGACTCGTTGAATCACCTGAATCAGGTTCAACTTCTCTTTGTGTGCCAAAGAAAGGCCTTTGGGCCCGCAAGCAAATATCGATTGGCATAGGAAAAGGCAACGTAGCAGAGGATGGTTTCGATCCATCGACCTCTGGGTTATGGGCCCAGCATGCTTCCGCTGCGCCACTCTGCTCTTGTCGCTGACCATCCTCATGGATTTCGACAAGCGAATCCCAAGTCAAGCGTGGGCGAGAGCTGGACTCTCCTAGGCCAGCTGAGCGAGGGTGGTGGCGCCTGGCCCGGCGTGGAGCATTGGTGGTTCAGTGGTAGAATTCTCGCCTGCCACGCGGGAGGCCCGGGTTCGATTCCCGGCCAATGCAATTATGGGCTCTTGGTGTTTGTAGCTCTCTCCCCCAATTTCCAGCCCCATGGAATGCCTCAAGGCACAAGGTGTTTCTTGTCGAGAATGTATTAGGCGGTGTGAGTGCTTTTTGAAACCACCTTCTCCCAATGACATCATTGAAACCCATGGGGCCATACTTCAGAAGGGGCTCAGTTGTCCAAGGTCTTGGGGGAGTGGCTCTCCTGGTGTCTAGCGGCCAGAGCAAGTTGTGGATTTAGCAAAACTGCCTATAGTTTACACATAGCCCAGGAGAGGACAGGGATCAGCCATAGCACAAGCAACAACCTCAAGCAAAGGGGGATTAGCTCAAATGGTAGAGCGCTCGCTTAGCATGCGAGAGGTAGCGGGATCGATGCCCGCATTCTCCAAATGCAGCTTTCCTGATTTGCCAGGAGACACCTTGCTTTTGTGTTTGATGTTGAAGCTTGGAACCGAGCGCCGTGAGCAACATGGGAAGCCGGAGTCCTCCTCATAACGCGTGCCAAGGCGTTGCCACGTTTTTGTGGTGGCAACTGTGGCTTCAGCCAAAGTCACGTAGGCAGTGTTGGACAAAAGCAATCTAGTAAACAAAGCACGAGCAGGCCTCCATGGCCAAGAGACAATATTTCATTAGCGCAAAAGGTGCCAGTGCCATGCTTACGCTGAGAGCTTTGGACTCGTTGAATCACCTGAATCAGGTTCAACTTCTCTTTGTGTGCGAAAGAAAGGCCTTTGGGCCCGCACGCAAGCAAATATCGATTGGCATAGGAAAGGGCAACGTAGCAGAGGATGGTTTCGATCCATCGACCTCTGGGTTATGGGCCCAGCACGCTTCCGCTGCGCCACTCTGCTCTTGTCGCTGACCAACCTCAACAACCACATGTGGATGTAGTTTGCCAGCGATTCCCACGGGGAGTGGGTCCATGTGGCAAAGTCACAATGTAGACGACTAGGCGTTTCCATTGATTTTCGACCAGCGAATCCCAAGTCAAGCGTGGGCGAGAGCTGGACTCTCCTAGACCAGCTGAGCGAGGGTGGTGGCAAGTGGCCCGGCGTGGAGCATTGGTGGTTAAGTGGTAGAATTCTCGCCTGCCACGCGGGAGGCCCGGGTTCGATTCCCGGCCAATGCAATTATGGGCTCTTTGTGTTTGCAGCGCTCTCCCCCAATTTCCAGCCCCGTGGAGTGCATCAAGGCACAAGGTGTTTCTTGTCGAGAATGTACTAGGCGGTGTGAGTGCTTTTTGAAACCAGCCTTCTCCCAATTACATCATTGAAACCCATGGGGCCATACCTCTGAAGGGGCTCAGTTGTCAAAGGTCGTAGGAGGGAAAAAAAAGGGGGGTGCAAACCTTCTACGCTAGGAAAGCGGGTGGCTCTCCTGGTGTCTAGCGGCCAGAGCAGGTTGTGGATTTCGCAAAACTGACTATATTTTACACATAGCCCAGGAGAGGACAGGGATCAGCCATAGCGCAAGCAACACACTCGAGCAAAGGGGGATTAGCTCAGGTGGCAGAGCGCTCGCTTTGCATGCGAGAGGTAGCGGGATCGATGCCCGCATTCTCCAAACGCAGCTTTCCTGGTTTCACGGGAGGCACCTTGCTTTTGTGTTTGATGTTGAAGCTTGGAACCGAGCGCCGTGAGCAACATGGGAAGCCGGAGTGCTCCTCATAACATGTGCCAAGGCATTGCCACGTTTTTGTGGTGGCATCTGTGGCTTCAGCCAAAGTCACGTAGGCAGTATTGGACAAAAGCAATCAATTAAAGAAAGCACGACCAGGCTTCCATGGCCAAGAGACAATATTCCATTAGGGGGAAAGGTGCCAGTGCCATGCTTACGCTGAGAGCTTTGGACTCGTTGAATCACCTGAATCAGGTTCAACTTCTCTTTGTGTGCGAAAGAAAGGCCTTTGGGCCCGCAAGCAAATATCGATTGGCATAGGAAAAGGCAACGTAGCAGAGGATGGTTTCGATCCATCGACCTCTGGGTTATGGGCCCAGCACGCTTCCGCTGCGCCACTCTGCTCTTGTCGCTGGCCATCCTCATGGATTTCGACAAGCGAATCCCAAGTCAAGCGTGGGCGAGAGCTGGACTCTCCTAGGCCAGCTGAGCGAGGGTGGTGGCGCCTGGCCCGGCGTGGAGCATTGGTGGTTCAGTGGTAGAATTCTCGCCTGCCACGCGGGAGGCCCGGGTTCGATTCCCGGCCAATGCAATTATGGGCTCTTGGTGTTTGTAGCTCTCTCCCCCAATTTCCAGCCCCATGGAATGCCTCAAGGCACAAGGTGTTTCTTGTCGAGAATGTATTAGGCGGTGTGAGTGCTTTTTGAAACCACCTTCTCCCAATGACATCATTGAAACCCATGGGGCCATACTTCAGAAGGGGCTCAGTTGTCCAAGGTCTTGGGGGAGTGGCTCTCCTGGTGTCTAGCGGCCAGAGCAAGTTGTGGATTTAGCAAAACTGCCTATAGTTTACACATAGCCCAGGAGAGGACAGGGATCAGCCATAGCACAAGCAACAACCTCAAGCAAAGGGGGATTAGCTCAAATGGTAGAGCGCTCGCTTAGCATGCGAGAGGTAGCGGGATCGATGCCTGCATTCTCCAAATGCAGCTTTCCTGATTTGCCAGGAGACACCTTGCTTTTGTGTTTGATGTTGAAGCTTGGAACCGAGCGCCGTGAGCAACATGGGAAGCCGGAGTCCTCCTCATAACGCGTGCCAAGGCGTTGCCACGTTTTTGTGGTGGCAACTGTGGCTTCAGCCAAAGTCACGTAGGCAGTGTTGGACAAAAGCAATCTAGTAAACAAAGCACGAGCAGGCCTCCATGGCCAAGAGACAATATTTCATTAGCGCAAAAGGTGCCAGTGCAATGCTTACGCTGAGAGCTTTGGACTCGTTGAATCACCTGAATCAGGTTCAACTTCTCTTTGTGTGCGAAAGAAAGGCCTTTGGGCCCGCACGCAAGCAAATATCGATTGGCATAGAAAAAGGCAACGTAGCAGAGGATGGTTTCGATCCATCGACCTCTGGGTTATGGGCCCAGCACGCTTCCGCTGCGCCACTCTGCTCTTGTCGCTGACCAACCTCAACAACCACATGTGGATGTAGTTTGCCAGCGATTCCCACGGGGAGTGGGTCCATGTGGCAAAGTCACAATGTAGACGACTAGGCGTTTCCATTGATTTTCGACCAGCGAATCCCAAGTCAAGCGTGGGCGAGAGCTGGACTCTCCTAGACCAGCTGAGCGAGGGTGGTGGCAAGTGGCCCGGCGTGGAGCATTGGTGGTTCAGTGGTAGAATTCTCGCCTGCCACGCGGGAGGCCCGGGTTCGATTCCCGGCCAATGCAATTATGGGCTCTTTGTGTTTGCAGCGCTCTCCCCCAATTTCCAGCCCCGTGGAGTGCATCAAGGCACAAGGTGTTTCTTGTCGAGAATGTACTAGGCGGTGTGAGTGCTTTTTGAAACCAGCCTTCTCCCAATTACATCATTGAAACCCATGGGGCCATACCTCTGAAGGGGCTCAGTTGTCAAAGGTCGTAGGAGGGAAAAAAAAGGGGGGTGCAAACCTTCTACGCTAGGAAAGCGGGTGGCTCTCCTGGTGTCTAGCGGCCAGAGCAGGTTGTGGATTTCGCAAAACTGACTATATTTTACACATAGCCCAGGAGAGGACAGGGATCAGCCATAGCGCAAGCAACACACTCGAGCAAAGGGGGATTAGCTCAAGTGGCAGAGCGCTCGCTTTGCATGCGAGAGGTAGCGGGATCGATGCCCGCATTCTCCAAACGCAGCTTTCCTGGTTTCACGGGAGGCACCTTGCTTTTGTGTTTGATGTTGAAGCTTGGAACCGAGCGCCGTGAGCAACATGGGAAGCCGGAGTGCTCCTCATAACATGTGCCAAGGCATTGCCACGTTTTTGTGGTGGCATCTGTGGCTTCAGCCAAAGTCACGTAGGCAGTATTGGACAAAAGCAATCAATTAAAGAAAGCACGACCAGGCTTCCATGGCCAAGAGACAATATTCCATTAGGGGGAAAGGTGCCAGTGCCATGCTTACGCTGAGAGCTTTGGACTCGTTGAATCACCTGAATCAGGTTCAACTTCTCTTTGTGTGCGAAAGAAAGGCCTTTGGGCCCGCAAGCAAATATCGATTGGCATAGGAAAAGGCAACGTAGCAGAGGATGGTTTCGATCCATCGACCTCTGGGTTATGGGCCCAGCACGCTTCCGCTGCGCCACTCTGCTCTTGTCGCTGGCCATCCTCATGGATTTCGACAAGCGAATCCCAAGTCAAGCGTGGGCGAGAGCTGGACTCTCCTAGGCCAGCTGAGCGAGGGTGGTGGCGCCTGGCCCGGCGTGGAGCATTGGTAGTTCAGTGGTAGAATTCTCGCCTGCCACGCGGGAGGCCCGGGTTCGATTCCCGGCCAATGCAATTATGGGCTCTTGGTGTTTGTAGCTCTCTCCCCCAATTTCCAGCCCCATGGAATGCCTCAAGGCACAAGGTGTTTCTTGTCGAGAATGTATTAGGCGGTGTGAGTGCTTTTTGAAACCACCTTCTCCCAATGACATCATTGAAACCCATGGGGCCATACTTCAGAAGGGGCTCAGTTGTCCAAGGTCTTGGGGGAGTGGCTCTCCTGGTGTCTAGCGGCCAGAGCAAGTTGTGGATTTAGCAAAACTGCCTATAGTTTACACATAGCCCAGGAGAGGACAGGGATCAGCCATAGCACAAGCAACAACCTCAAGCAAAGGGGGATTAGCTCAAATGGTAGAGCGCTCGCTTAGCATGCGAGAGGTAGCGGGATCGATGCCCGCATTCTCCAAATGCAGCTTTCCTGATTTGCCAGGAGACACCTTGCTTTTGTGTTTGATGTTGAAGCTTGGAACCGAGCGCCGTGAGCAACATGGGAAGCCGGAGTCCTCCTCATAACGCGTGCCAAGGCGTTGCCACGTTTTTGTGGTGGCAACTGTGGCTTCAGCCAAAGTCACGTAGGCAGTGTTGGACAAAAGCAATCTAGTAAACAAAGCACGAGCAGGCCTCCATGGCCAAGAGACAATATTTAATTAGCGCAAAAGGTGCCAGTGCCATGCTTACGCTGAGAGCTTTGGACTCGTTGAATCACCTGAATCAGGTTCAACTTCTCTTTGTGTGCGAAAGAAAGGCCTTTGGGCCCGCACGCAAGCAAATATCGATTGGCATAGAAAAAGGCAACGTAGCAGAGGATGGTTTCGATCCATCGACCTCTGGGTTATGGGCCCAGCACGCTTCCGCTGCGCCACTCTGCTCTTGTCGCTGACCAACCTCAACAACCACATGTGGATGTAGTTTGCCAGCGATTCCCACGGGGAGTGGGTCCATGTGGCAAAGTCACAATGTAGACGACTAGGCGTTTCCATTGATTTTCGACCAGCGAATCCCAAGTCAAGCGTGGGCGAGAGCTGGACTCTCCTAGACCAGCTGAGCGAGGGTGGTGGCAAGTGGCCCGGCGTGGAGCATTGGTGGTTCAGTGGTAGAATTCTCGCCTGCCACGCGGGAGGCCCGGGTTCGATTCCCGGCCAATGCAATTATGGGCTCTTTGTGTTTGCAGCGCTCTTCCCCAATTTCCAGCCCCGTGGAGTGCATCAAGGCACAAGGTGTTTCTTGTCGAGAATGTACTAGGCGGTGTGAGTGCTTTTTGAAACCAGCCTTCTCCCAATTACATCATTGAAACCCATGGGGCCATACCTCTGAAGGGGCTCAGTTGTCAAAGGTCGTAGGAGGGAAAAAAAAGGGGGGTGCAAACCTTCTACGCTAGGAAAGCGGGTGGCTCTCCTGGTGTCTAGCGGCCAGAGCAGGTTGTGGATTTCGCAAAACTGACTATATTTTACACATAGCCCAGGAGAGGACAGGGATCAGCCATAGCGCAAGCAACACACTCGAGCAAAGGGGGATTAGCTCAAGTGGCAGAGCGCTCGCTTTGCATGCGAGAGGTAGCGGGATCGATGCCCGCATTCTCCAAACGCAGCTTTCCTGGTTTCACGGGAGGCACCTTGCTTTTGTGTTTGATGTTGAAGCTTGGAACCGAGCGCCGTGAGCAACATGGGAAGCCGGAGTGCTCCTCATAACATGTGCCAAGGCATTGCCACGTTTTTGTGGTGGCATCTGTGGCTTCAGCCAAAGTCACGTAGGCAGTATTGGACAAAAGCAATCAATTAAAGAAAGCACGACCAGGCTTCCATGGCCAAGAGACAATATTCCATTAGGGGGAAAGGTGCCAGTGCCATGCTTACGCTGAGAGCTTTGGACTCGTTGAATCACCTGAATCAGGTTCAACTTCTCTTTGTGTGCGAAAGAAAGGCCTTTGGGCCCGCAAGCAAATATCGATTGGCATAGGAAAAGGCAACGTAGCAGAGGATGGTTTCGATCCATCGACCTCTGGGTTATGGGCCCAGCACGCTTCCGCTGCGCCACTCTGCTCTTGTCGCTGGCCATCCTCATGGATTTCGACAAGCGAATCCCAAGTCAAGCGTGGGCGAGAGCTGGACTCTCCTAGGCCAGCTGAGCGAGGGTGGTGGCGCCTGGCCCGGCGTGGAGCATTGGTGGTTCAGTGGTAGAATTCTCGCCTGCCACGCGGGAGGCCCGGGTTCGATTCCCGGCCAATGCAATTATGGGCTCTTGGTGTTTGTAGCTCTCTCCCCCAATTTCCAGCCCCATGGAATGCCTCAAGGCACAAGGTGTTTCTTGTCGAGAATGTATTAGGCGGTGTGAGTGCTTTTTGAAACCACCTTCTCCCAATGACATCATTGAAACCCATGGGGCCATACTTCAGAAGGGGCTCAGTTGTCCAAGGTCTTGGGGGAGTGGCTCTCCTGGTGTCTAGCGGCCAGAGCAAGTTGTGGATTTAGCAAAACTGCCTATAGTTTACACATAGCCCAGGAGAGGACAGGGATCAGCCATAGCACAAGCAACAACCTCAAGCAAAGGGGGATTAGCTCAAATGGTAGAGCGCTCGCTTAGCATGCGAGAGGTAGCGGGATCGATGCCCGCATTCTCCAAATGCAGCTTTCCTGATTTGCCAGGAGACACCTTGCTTTTGTGTTTGATGTTGAAGCTTGGAACCGAGCGCCGTGAGCAACATGGGAAGCCGGAGTCCTCCTCATAACGCGTGCCAAGGCGTTGCCACGTTTTTGTGGTGGCAACTGTGGCTTCAGCCAAAGTCACGTAGGCAGTGTTGGACAAAAGCAATCTAGTAAACAAAGCACGAGCAGGCCTCCATGGCCAAGAGACAATATTTCATTAGCGCAAAAGGTGCCAGTGCCATGCTTACGCTGAGAGCTTTGGACTCGTTGAATCACCTGAATCAGGTTCAACTTCTCTTTGTGTGCGAAAGAAAGGCCTTTGGGCCCGCACGCAAGCAAATATCGATTGGCATAGAAAAAGGCAACGTAGCAGAGGATGGTTTCGATCCATCGACCTCTGGGTTATGGGCCCAGCACGCTTCCGCTGCGCCACTCTGCTCTTGTCGCTGACCAACCTCAACAACCACATGTGGATGTAGTTTGCCAGCGATTCCCACGGGGAGTGGGTCCATGTGGCAAAGTCACAATGTAGACGACTAGGCGTTTCCATTGATTTTCGACCAGCGAATCCCAAGTCAAGCGTGGGCGAGAGCTGGACTCTCCTAGACCAGCTGAGCGAGGGTGGTGGCAAGTGGCCCGGTGTGGAGCATTGGTGGTTCAGTGGTAGAATTCTCGCCTGCCACGCGGGAGGCCCGGGTTCGATTCCCGGCCAATGCAATTATGGGCTCTTTGTGTTTGCAGCGCTCTCCCCCAATTTCCAGCCCCGTGGAGTGCATCAAGGCACAAGGTGTTTCTTGTCGAGAATGTACTAGGCGGTGTGAGTGCTTTTTGAAACCAGCCTTCTCCCAATTACATCATTGAAACCCATGGGGCCATACCTCTGAAGGGGCTCAGTTGTCAAAGGTCGTAGGAGGGAAAAAAAAGGGGGGTGCAAACCTTCTACGCTAGGAAAGCGGGTGGCTCTCCTGGTGTCTAGCGGCCAGAGCAGGTTGTGGATTTCGCAAAACTGACTATATTTTACACATAGCCCAGGAGAGGACAGGGATCAGCCATAGCGCAAGCAACACACTCGAGCAAAGGGGGATTAGCTCAAGTGGCAGAGCGCTCGCTTTGCATGCGAGAGGTAGCGGGATCGATGCCCGCATTCTCCAAACGCAGCTTTCCTGGTTTCACGGGAGGCACCTTGCTTTTGTGTTTGATGTTGAAGCTTGGAACCGAGCGCCGTGAGCAACATGGGAAGCCGGAGTGCTCCTCATAACATGTGCCAAGGCATTGCCACGTTTTTGTGGTGGCATCTGTGGCTTCAGCCAAAGTCACGTAGGCAGTATTGGACAAAAGCAATCAATTAAAGAAAGCACGACCAGGCTTCCATGGCCAAGAGACAATATTCCATTAGGGGGAAAGGTGCCAGTGCCATGCTTACGCTGAGAGCTTTGGACTCGTTGAATCACCTGAATCAGGTTCAACTTCTCTTTGTGTGCGAAAGAAAGGCCTTTGGGCCCGCAAGCAAATATCGATTGGCATAGGAAAAGGCAACGTAGCAGAGGATGGTTTCGATCCATCGACCTCTGGGTTATGGGCCCAGCACGCTTCCGCTGCGCCACTCTGCTCTTGTCGCTGACCATCCTCATGGATTTCGACAAGCGAATCCCAAGTCAAGCGTGGGCGAGAGCTGGACTCTCCTAGGCCAGCTGAGCGAGGGTGGTGGCGCCTGGCCCGGCGTGGAGCATTGGTGGTTCAGTGGTAGAATTCTCGCCTGCCACGCGGGAGGCCCGGGTTCGATTCCCGGCCAATGCAATTATGGGTTCTTGGTGTTTGTAGCTCTCTCCCCCAATTTCCAGCCCCATGGAATGCCTCAAGGCACAAGGTGTTTCTTGTCGAGAATGTATTAGGCGGTGTGAGTGCTTTTTGAAACCACCTTCTCCCAATGACATCATTGAAACCCATGGGGCCATACTTCAGAAGGGGCTCAGTTGTCCAAGGTCTTGGGGGAGTGGCTCTCCTGGTGTCTAGCGGCCAGAGCAAGTTGTGGATTTAGCAAAACTGCCTATAGTTTACACATAGCCCAGGAGAGGACAGGGATCAGCCATAGCACAAGCAACAACCTCAAGCAAAGGGGGATTAGCTCAAATGGTAGAGCGCTCGCTTAGCATGCGAGAGGTAGCGGGATCGATGCCCGCATTCTCCAAATGCAGCTTTCCTGATTTGCCAGGAGACACCTTGCTTTTGTGTTTGATGTTGAAGCTTGGAACCGAGCGCCGTGAGCAACATGGGAAGCCGGAGTCCTCCTCATAACGCGTGCCAAGGCGTTGCCACGTTTTTGTGGTGGCAACTGTGGCTTCAGCCAAAGTCACGTAGGCAGTGTTGGACAAAAGCAATCTAGTAAACAAAGCACGAGCAGGCCTCCATGGCCAAGAGACAATATTTCATTAGCGCAAAAGGTGCCAGTGCCATGCTTACGCTGAGAGCTTTGGACTCGTTGAATCACCTGAATCAGGTTCAACTTCTCTTTGTGTGCGAAAGAAAGGCCTTTGGGCCCGCACGCAAGCAAATATCGATTGGCATAGGAAAGGGCAATGTAGCAGAGGATGGTTTCGATCCATCGACCTCTGGGTTATGGGCCCAGCACGCTTCCGCTGCGCCACTCTGCTCTTGTCGCTGACCAACCTCAACAACCACATGTGGATGTAGTTTGCCAGCGATTCCCACGGGGAGTGGGTCCATGTGGCAAAGTCACAATGTAGACGACTAGGCGTTTCCATTGATTTTCGACCAGCGAATCCCAAGTCAAGCGTGGGCGAGAGCTGGACTCTCCTAGACCAGCTGAGCGAGGGTGGTGGCAAGTGGCCCGGCGTGGAGCATTGGTGGTTCAGTGGTAGAATTCTCGCCTGCCACGCGGGAGGCCCGGGTTCGATTCCCGGCCAATGCAATTATGGGCTCTTTGTGTTTGCAGCGCTCTCCCCCAATTTCCAGCCCCGTGGAGTGCATCAAGGCACAAGGTGTTTCTTGTCGAGAATGTACTAGGCGGTGTGAGTGCTTTTTGAAACCAACCTTCTCCCAATTACATCATTGAAACCCATGGGGCCATACCTCTGAAGGGGCTCAGTTGTCAAAGGTCGTAGGAGGGAAAAAAAAGGGGGGTGCAAACCTTCTACGCTAGGAAAGCGGGTGGCTCTCCTGGTGTCTAGCGGCCAGAGCAGGTTGTGGATTTCGCAAAACTGACTATATTTTACACATAGCCCAGGAGAGGACAGGGATCAGCCATAGCGCAAGCAACACACTCGAGCAAAGGGGGATTAGCTCAAGTGGCAGAGCGCTCGCTTTGCATGCGAGAGGTAGCGGGATCGATGCCCGCATTCTCCAAACGCAGCTTTCCTGGTTTCACGGGAGGCACCTTGCTTTTGTGTTTGATGTTGAAGCTTGGAACCGAGCGCCGTGAGCAACATGGGAAGCCGGAGTGCTCCTCATAACATGTGCCAAGGCATTGCCACGTTTTTGTGGTGGCATCTGTGGCTTCAGCCAAAGTCACGTAGGCAGTATTGGACAAAAGCAATCAATTAAAGAAAGCACGACCAGGCTTCCATGGCCAAGAGACAATATTCCATTAGGGGGAAAGGTGCCAGTGCCATGCTTACGCTGAGAGCTTTGGACTCGTTGAATCACCTGAATCAGGTTCAACTTCTCTTTGTGTGCGAAAGAAAGGCCTTTGGGCCCGCAAGCAAATATCGATTGGCATAGGAAAAGGCAACGTAGCAGAGGATGGTTTCGATCCATCGACCTCTGGGTTATGGGCCCAGCACGCTTCCGCTGCGCCACTCTGCTCTTGTCGCTGGCCATCCTCATGGATTTCGACAAGCGAATCCCAAGTCAAGCGTGGGCGAGAGCTGGACTCTCCTAGGCCAGCTGAGCGAGGGTGGTGGCGCCTGGCCCGGCGTGGAGCATTGGTGGTTCAGTGGTAGAATTCTCGCCTGCCACGCGGGAGGCCCGGGTTCGATTCCCGGCCAATGCAATTATGGGCTCTTGGTGTTTGTAGCTCTCTCCCCCAATTTCCAGCCCCATGGAATGCCTCAAGGCACAAGGTGTTTCTTGTCGAGAATATATTAGGCGGTGTGAGTGCTTTTTGAAACCACCTTCTCCCAATGACATCATTGAAACCCATGGGGCCATACTTCAGAAGGGGCTCAGTTGTCCAAGGTCTTGGGGGAGTGGCTCTCCTGGTGTCTAGCGGCCAGAGCAAGTTGTGGATTTAGCAAAACTGCCTATAGTTTACACATAGCCCAGGAGAGGACAGGGATCAGCCATAGCACAAGCAACAACCTCAAGCAAAGGGGGATTAGCTCAAATGGTAGAGCGCTCGCTTAGCATGCGAGAGGTAGCGGGATCGATGCCCGCATTCTCCAAATGCAGCTTTCCTGATTTGCCAGGAGACACCTTGCTTTTGTGTTTGATGTTGAAGCTTGGAACCGAGCGCCGTGAGCAACATGGGAAGCCGGAGTCCTCCTCATAACGCGTGCCAAGGCGTTGCCACGTTTTTGTGGTGGCAACTGTGGCTTCAGCCAAAGTCACGTAGGCAGTGTTGGACAAAAGCAATCTAGTAAACAAAGCACGAGCAGGCCTCCATGGCCAAGAGACAATATTTCATTAGCGCAAAAGGTGCCAGTGCCATGCTTACGCTGAGAGCTTTGGACTCGTTGAATCACCTGAATCAGGTTCAACTTCTCTTTGTGTGCGAAAGAAAGGCCTTTGGGCCCGCACGCAAGCAAATATCGATTGGCATAGAAAAAGGCAACGTAGCAGAGGATGGTTTCGATCCATCGACCTCTGGGTTATGGGCCCAGCACGCTTCCGCTGCGCCACTCTGCTCTTGTCGCTAACCATCCTCATGGATTTCGACAAGCGAATCCCAAGTCAAGCGTGGGCGAGAGCTGGACTCTCCTAGGCCAGCTGAGCGAGGGTTGTGGCGCCTGGCCCGGCGTGGAGCATTGGTGGTTCAGTGGTAGAATTCTCGCCTGCCACGCGGGAGGCCCGGGTTCGATTCCCGGCCAATGCAATTATGGGCTCTTGGTGTTTGTAGCTCTCTCCCCCAATTTCCAGCCCCATGGAATGCCTCAAGGCACAAGGTGTTTCTTGTCGAGAATGTATTAGGCGGTGTGAGTGCTTTTTGAAACCACCTTCTCCCAATGACATCATTGAAACCCATGGGGCCATACTTCAGAAGGGGCTCAGTTGTCCAAGGTCTTGGGGGAGTGGCTCTCCTGGTGTCTAGCGGCCAGAGCAAGTTGTGGATTTAGCAAAACTGCCTATAGTTTACACATAGCCCAGGAGAGGACAGGGATCAGCCATAGCACAAGCAACAACCTCAAGCAAAGGGGGATTAGCTCAAATGGTAGAGCGCTCGCTTAGCATGCGAGAGGTAGCGGGATCGATGCCCGCATTCTCCAAATGCAGCTTTTCTGATTTGCCAGGAGACACCTTGCTTTTGTGTTTGATGTTGAAGCTTGGAACCGAGCGCCGTGAGCAACATGGGAAGCCGGAGTCCTCCTCATAACGCGTGCCAAGGCGTTGCCACGTTTTTGTGGTGGCAACTGTGGCTTCAGCCAAAGTCACGTAGGCAGTGTTGGACAAAAGCAATCTAGTAAACAAAGCACGAGCAGGCCTCCATGGCCAAGAGACAATATTTCATTAGCGCAAAAGGTGCCAGTGCCATGCTTACGCTGAGAGCTTTGGACTCGTTGAATCACCTGAATCAGGTTCAACTTCTCTTTGTGTGCGAAAGAAAGGCCTTTGGGCCCGCACGCAAGCAAATATCGATTGGCATAGAAAAAGGCAACGTAGCAGAGGATGGTTTTGATCCATCGACCTCTGGGTTATGGGCCCAGCACGCTTCCGCTGCGCCACTCTGCTCTTGTCGCTGACCAACCTCAACAACCACATGTGGATGTAGTTTGCCAGCGATTCCCACGGGGAGTGGGTCCATGTGGCAAAGTCACAATGTAGACGACTAGGCGTTTCCATTGATTTTCGACCAGCGAATCCCAAGTCAAGCGTGGGCGAGAGCTGGACTCTCCTAGACCAGCTGAGCGAGGGTGGTGGCAAGTGGCCCGGCGTGGAGCATTGGTGGTTCAGTGGTAGAATTCTCGCCTGCCACGCGGGAGGCCCGGGTTCGATTCCCGGCCAATGCAATTATGGGCTCTTTGTGTTTGCAGCGCTCTCCCCCAATTTCCAGCCCCGTGGAGTGCATCAAGGCACAAGGTGTTTCTTGTCGAGAATGTACTAGGCGGTGTGAGTGCTTTTTGAAACCAGCCTTCTCCCAATTACATCATTGAAACCCATGGGGCCATACCTCTGAAGGGGCTCAGTTGTCAAAGGTCGTAGGAGGGAAAAAAAAGGGGGGTGCAAACCTTCTACGCTAGGAAAGCGGGTGGCTCTCCTGGTGTCTAGCGGCCAGAGCAGGTTGTGGATTTCGCAAAACTGACTATATTTTACACATAGCCCAGGAGAGGACAGGGATCAGCCATAGCGCAAGCAACACACTCGAGCAAAGGGGGATTAGCTCAAGTGGCAGAGCGCTCGCTTTGCATGCGAGAGGTAGCGGGATCGATGCCCGCATTCTCCAAATGCAGCTTTTCTGATTTGCCAGGAGACACCTTGCTTTTGTGTTTGATGTTGAAGCTTGGAACCGAGCGCCGTGAGCAACATGGGAAGCCGGAGTCCTCCTCATAACGCGTGCCAAGGCGTTGCCACGTTTTTGTGGTGGCAACTGTGGCTTCAGCCAAAGTCACGTAGGCAGTGTTGGACAAAAGCAATCTAGTAAACAAAGCACGAGCAGGCCTCCATGGCCAAGAGACAATATTTCATTAGCGCAAAAGGTGCCAGTGCCATGCTTACGCTGAGAGCTTTGGACTCGTTGAATCACCTGAATCAGGTTCAACTTCTCTTTGTGTGCGAAAGAAAGGCCTTTGGGCCCGCACGCAAGCAAATATCGATTGGCATAGAAAAAGGCAACGTAGCAGAGGATGGTTTCGATCCATCGACCTCTGGGTTATGGGCCCAGCACGCTTCCGCTGCGCCACTCTGCTCTTGTCGCTGACCAACCTCAACAACCACATGTGGATGTAGTTTGCCAGCGATTCCCACGGGGAGTGGGTCCATGTGGCAAAGTCACAATGTAGACGACTAGGCGTTTCCATTGATTTTCGACCAGCGAATCCCAAGTCAAGCGTGGGCGAGAGCTGGACTCTCCTAGACCAGCTGAGCGAGGGTGGTGGCAAGTGGCCCGGCGTGGAGCATTGGTGGTTCAGTGGTAGAATTCTCGCCTGCCACGCGGGAGGCCCGGGTTCGATTCCCGGCCAATGCAATTATGGGCTCTTTGTGTTTGCAGCGCTCTCCCCCAATTTCCAGCCCCGTGGAGTGCATCAAGGCACAAGGTGTTTCTTGTCGAGAATGTACTAGGCGGTGTGAGTGCTTTTTGAAACCAGCCTTCTCCCAATTACATCATTGAAACCCATGGGGCCATACCTCTGAAGGGGCTCAGTTGTCAAAGGTCGTAGGAGGGAAAAAAAAGGGGGGTGCAAACCTTCTACGCTAGGAAAGCGGGTGGCTCTCCTGGTGTCTAGCGGCCAGAGCAGGTTGTGGATTTCGCAAAACTGACTATATTTTACACATAGCCCAGGAGAGGACAGGGATCAGCCATAGCGCAAGCAACACACTCGAGCAAAGGGGGATTAGCTCAAGTGGCAGAGCGCTCGCTTTGCATGCGAGAGGTAGCGGGATTGATGCCCGCATTCTCCAAACGCAGCTTTCCTGGTTTCACGGGAGGCACCTTGCTTTTGTGTTTGATGTTGAAGCTTGGAACCGAGCGCCGTGAGCAACATGGGAAGCCGGAGTGCTCCTCATAACATGTGCCAAGGCATTGCCACGTTTTTGTGGTGGCATCTGTGGCTTCAGCCAAAGTCACGTAGGCAGTATTGGACAAAAGCAATCAATTAAAGAAAGCACGACCAGGCTTCCATGGCCAAGAGACAATATTCCATTAGGGGGAAAGGTGCCAGTGCCATGCTTACGCTGAGAGCTTTGGACTCGTTGAATCACCTGAATCAGGTTCAACTTCTCTTTGTGTGCGAAAGAAAGGCCTTTGGGCCCGCAAGCAAATATCGATTGGCATAGGAAAAGGCAACGTAGCAGAGGATGGTTTCGATCCATCGACCTCTGGGTTATGGGCCCAGCACGCTTCCGCTGCGCCACTCTGCTCTTGTCGCTGACCATCCTCATGGATTTCGACAAGCGAATCCCAAGTCAAGCGTGGGCGAGAGCTGGACTCTCCTAGGCCAGCTGAGCGAGGGTGGTGGCGCCTGGCCCGGCGTGGAGCATTGGTGGTTCAGTGGTAGAATTCTCGCCTGCCACGCGGGAGGCCCGGGTTCGATTCCCGGCCAATGCAATTATGGGCTCTTGGTGTTTGTAGCTCTCTCCCCCAATTTCCAGCCCCATGGAATGCCTCAAGGCACAAGGTGTTTCTTGTCGAGAATGTATTAGGCGGTGTGAGTGCTTTTTGAAACCACCTTCTCCCAATGACATCATTGAAACCCATGGGGCCATACTTCAGAAGGGGCTCAGTTGTCCAAGGTCTTGGGGGAGTGGCTCTCCTGGTGTCTAGCGGCCAGAGCAAGTTGTGGATTTAGCAAAACTGCCTATAGTTTACACATAGCCCAGGAGAGGACAGGGATCAGCCATAGCACAAGCAACAACCTCAAGCAAAGGGGGATTAGCTCAAATGGTAGAGCGCTCGCTTAGCATGCGAGAGGTAGCGGGATCGATGCCCGCATTCTCCAAATGCAGCTTTCCTGATTTGCCAGGAGACACCTTGCTTTTGTGTTTGATGTTGAAGCTTGGAACCGAGCGCCGTGAGCAACATGGGAAGCCGGAGTCCTCCTCATAACGCGTGCCAAGGCGTTGCCACGTTTTTGTGGTGGCAACTGTGGCTTCAGCCAAAGTCACGTAGGCAGTGTTGGACAAAAGCAATCTAGTAAACAAAGCACGAGCAGGCCTCCATGGCCAAGAGACAATATTTCATTAGCGCAAAAGGTGCCAGTGCCATGCTTACGCTGAGAGCTTTGGACTCGTTGAATCACCTGAATCAGGTTCAACTTCTCTTTGTGTGCGAAAGAAAGGCCTTTGGGCCCGCACGCAAGCAAATATCGATTGGCATAGGAAAGGGCAACGTAGCAGAGGATGGTTTCGATCCATCGACCTCTGGGTTATGGGCCCAGCACGCTTCCGCTGCGCCACTCTGCTCTTGTCGCTGACCAACCTCAACAACCACATGTGGATGTAGTTTGCCAGCGATTCCCACGGGGAGTGGGTCCATGTGGCAAAGTCACAATGTAGACGACTAGGCGTTTCCATTGATTTTCGACCAGCGAATCCCAAGTCAAGCGTGGGCGAGAGCTGGACTCTCCTAGACCAGCTGAGCGAGGGTGGTGGCAAGTGGCCCGGCGTGGAGCATTGGTGGTTCAGTGGTAGAATTCTCGCCTGCCACGCGGGAGGCCCGGGTTCGATTCCCGGCCAATGCAATTATGGGCTCTTTGTGTTTGCAGCGCTCTCCCCCAATTTCCAGCCCCGTGGAGTGCATCAAGGCACAAGGTGTTTCTTGTCGAGAATGTACTAGGCGGTGTGAGTGCTTTTTGAAACCAGCCTTCTCCCAATTACATCATTGAAACCCATGGGGCCATACCTCTGAAGGGGCTCAGTTGTCAAAGGTCGTAGGAGGGAAAAAAAAGGGGGGTGCAAACCTTCTACGCTAGGAAAGCGGGTGGCTCTCCTGGTGTCTAGCGGCCAGAGCAGGTTGTGGATTTCGCAAAACTGACTATATTTTACACATAGCCCAGG
Organism: Lithobates pipiens; assembly: GCF_037356315.1. Lineage (NCBI taxonomy): Eukaryota > Metazoa > Chordata > Amphibia > Anura > Ranidae > Lithobates > Lithobates pipiens. The sequence goes on from NW_027507758.1 coordinate 580,135,621, forward strand.
AGAGGACAGGGATCAGCCATAGCGCAAGCAACACACTCGAGCAAAGGGGGATTAGCTCAAGTGGCAGAGCGCTCGCTTTGCATGCGAGAGGTAGCGGGATCGATGCCCGCATTCTCCAAACGCAGCTTTCCTGGTTTCACGGGAGGCACCTTGCTTTTGTGTTTGATGTTGAAGCTTGGAACCGAGCGCCGTGAGCAACATGGGAAGCCGGAGTGCTCCTCATAACATGTGCCAAGGCATTGCCACGTTTTTGTGGTGGCATCTGTGGCTTCAGCCAAAGTCACGTAGGCAGTATTGGACAAAAGCAATCAATTAAAGAAAGCACGACCAGGCTTCCATGGCCAAGAGACAATATTCCATTAGGGGGAAAGGTGCCAGTGCCATGCTTACGCTGAGAGCTTTGGACTCGTTGAATCACCTGAATCAGGTTCAACTTCTCTTTGTGTGCGAAAGAAAGGCCTTTGGGCCCGCAAGCAAATATCGATTGGCATAGGAAAAGGCAACATAGCAGAGGATGGTTTCGATCCATCGACCTCTGGGTTATGGGCCCAGCACGCTTCCGCTGTGCCACTCTGCTCTTGTCGCTGACCATCCTCATGGATTTCGACAAGCGAATCCCAAGTCAAGCGTGGGCGAGAGCTGGACTCTCCTAGGCCAGCTGAGCGAGGGTGGTGGCGCCTGGCCCGGCGTGGAGCATTGGTGGTTCAGTGGTAGAATTCTCGCCTGCCACGCAGGAGGCCCGGGTTCGATTCCCGGCCAATGCAATTATGGGCTCTTGGTGTTTGTAGCTCTCTCCCCCAATTTCCAGCCCCATGGAATGCCTCAAGGCACAAGGTGTTTCTTGTCGAGAATGTATTAGGCGGTGTGAGTGCTTTTTGAAACCACCTTCTCCCAATGACATCATTGAAACCCATGGGGCCATACTTCAGAAGGGGCTCAGTTGTCCAAGGTCTTGGGGGAGTGGCTCTCCTGGTGTCTAGCGGCCAGAGCAAGTTGTGGATTTAGCAAAACTGCCTATAGTTTACACATAGCCCAGGAGAGGACAGGGATCAGCCATAGCACAAGCAACAACCTCAAGCAAAGGGGGATTAGCTCAAATGGTAGAGCGCTCGCTTAGCATGCGAGAGGTAGCGGGATCGATGCCCGCATTCTCCAAATGCAGCTTTCCTGATTTGCCAGGAGACACCTTGCTTTTGTGTTTGATGTTGAAGCTTGGAACCGAGCGCCGTGAGCAACATGGGAAGCCGGAGTCCTCCTCATAACGCGTGCCAAGGCGTTGCCACGTTTTTGTGGTGGCAACTGTGGCTTCAGCCAAAGTCACGTAGGCAGTGTTGGACAAAAGCAATCTAGTAAACAAAGCACGAGCAGGCCTCCATGGCCAAGAGACAATATTTCATTAGCGCAAAAGGTGCCAGTGCCATGCTTACGCTGAGAGCTTTGGACTCGTTGAATCACCTGAATCAGGTTCAACTTCTCTTTGTGTGCGAAAGAAAGGCCTTTGGGCCCGCACGCAAGCAAATATCGATTGGCATAGGAAAGGGCAACGTAGCAGAGGATGGTTTCGATCCATCGACCTCTGGGTTATGGGCCCAGCACGCTTCCGCTGCGCCACTCTGCTCTTGTCGCTGACCAACCTCAACAACCACATGTGGATGTAGTTTGCCAGCGATTCCCACGGGGAGTGGGTCCATGTGGCAAAGTCACAATGTAGACGACTAGGCGTTTCCATTGATTTTCGACCAGCGAATCCCAAGTCAAGCGTGGGCGAGAGCTGGACTCTCCTAGACCAGCTGAGCGAGGGTGGTGGCAAGTGGCCCGGCGTGGAGCATTGGTGGTTCAGTGGTAGAATTCTCGCCTGCCACGCGGGAGGCCCGGTTCGATTCCCGGCCAATGCAATTATGGGCTCTTTGTGTTTGCAGCGCTCTCCCCCAATTTCCAGCCCCGTGGAGTGCATCAAGGCACAAGGTGTTTCTTGTCGAGAATGTACTAGGCGGTGTGAGTGCTTTTTGAAACCAGCCTTCTCCCAATTACATCATTGAAACCCATGGGGCCATACCTCTGAAGGGGCTCAGTTGTCAAAGGTCGTAGGAGGGAAAAAAAAGGGGGGTGCAAACCTTCTACGCTAGGAAAGCGGGTGGCTCTCCTGGTGTCTAGCGGCCAGAGCAGGTTGTGGATTTCGCAAAACTGACTATATTTTACACATAGCCCAGGAGAGGACAGGGATCAGCCATAGCGCAAGCAACACACTCGAGCAAAGGGGGATTAGCTCAAGTGGCAGAGCGCTCGCTTTGCATGCGAGAGGTAGCGGGATCGATGCCCGCATTCTCCAAACGCAGCTTTCCTGGTTTCACGGGAGGCACCTTGCTTTTGTGTTTGATGTTGAAGCTTGGAACCGAGCGCCGTGAGCAACATGGGAAGCCGGAGTGCTCCTCATAACATGTGCCAAGGCATTGCCACGTTTTTGTGGTGGCATCTGTGGCTTCAGCCAAAGTCACGTAGGCAGTATTGGACAAAAGCAATCAATTAAAGAAAGCACGACCAGGCTTCCATGGCCAAGAGACAATATTCCATTAGGGGGAAAGGTGCCAGTGCCATGCTTACGCTGAGAGCTTTGGACTCGTTGAATCACCTGAATCAGGTTCAACTTCTCTTTGTGTGCGAAAGAAAGGCCTTTGGGCCCGCAAGCAAATATCGATTGGCATAGGAAAAGGCAACGTAGCAGAGGATGGTTTCGATCCATCGACCTCTGGGTTATGGGCCCAGCACGCTTCCGCTGCGCCACTCTGCTCTTGTCGCTGACCATCCTCATGGATTTCGACAAGCGAATCCCAAGTCAAGCGTGGGCGAGAGCTGGACTCTCCTAGGCCAGCTGAGCGAGGGTGGTGGCGCCTGGCCCGGCGTGGAGCATTGGTGGTTCAGTGGTAGAATTCTCGCCTGCCACGCAGGAGGCCCGGGTTCGATTCCCGGCCAATGCAATTATGGGCTCTTGGTGTTTGTAGCTCTCTCCCCCAATTTCCAGCCCCATGGAATGCCTCAAGGCACAAGGTGTTTCTTGTCGAGAATGTATTAGGCGGTGTGAGTGCTTTTTGAAACCACCTTCTCCCAATGACATCATTGAAACCCATGGGGCCATACTTCAGAAGGGGCTCAGTTGTCCAAGGTCTTGGGGGAGTGGCTCTCCTGGTGTCTAGCGGCCAGAGCAAGTTGTGGATTTAGCAAAACTGCCTATAGTTTACACATAGCCCAGGAGAGGACAGGGATCAGCCATAGCACAAGCAACAACCTCAAGCAAAGGGGGATTAGCTCAAATGGTAGAGCGCTCGCTTAGCATGCGAGAGGTAGCGGGATCGATGCCCGCATTCTCCAAATGCAGCTTTCCTGATTTGCCAGGAGACACCTTGCTTTTGTGTTTGATGTTGAAGCTTGGAACCGAGCGCCGTGAGCAACATGGGAAGCCGGAGTCCTCCTCATAACGCGTGCCAAGGCGTTGCCACGTTTTTGTGGTGGCAACTGTGGCTTCAGCCAAAGTCACGTAGGCAGTGTTGGACAAAAGCAATCTAGTAAACAAAGCACGAGCAGGCCTCCATGGCCAAGAGACAATATTTCATTAGCGCAAAAGGTGCCAGTGCCATGCTTACGCTGAGAGCTTTGGACTCGTTGAATCACCTGAATCAGGTTCAACTTCTCTTTGTGTGCGAAAGAAAGGCCTTTGGGCCCGCACGCAAGCAAATATCAATTGGCATAGGAAAGGGCAACGTAGCAGAGGATGGTTTCGATCCATCGACCTCTGGGTTATGGGCCCAGCACCCTTCCGCTGCGCCACTCTGCTCTTGTCGCTGACCAACCTCAACAACCACATGTGGATGTAGTTTGCCAGCGATTCCCACGGGGAGTGGGTCCATGTGGCAAAGTCACAATGTAGACGACTAGGCGTTTCCATTGATTTTCGACCAGCGAATCCCAAGTCAAGCGTGGGCGAGAGCTGGACTCTCCTAGACCAGCTGAGCGAGGGTGGTGGCAAGTGGCCCGGCGTGGAGCATTGGTGGTTCAGTGGTAGAATTCTCGCCTGCCACGCGGGAGGCCCGGGTTCGATTCCCGGCCAATGCAATTATGGGCTCTTTGTGTTTGCAGCGCTCTCCCCCAATTTCCAGCCCCGTGGAGTGCATCAAGGCACAAGGTGTTTCTTGTCGAGAATGTACTAGGCGGTGTGAGTGCTTTTTGAAACCAGCCTTCTCCCAATTACATCATTGAAACCCATGGGGCCATACCTCTGAAGGGGCTCAGTTGTCAAAGGTCGTAGGAGGGAAAAAAAAGGGGGGTGCAAACCTTCTACGCTAGGAAAGCGGGTGGCTCTCCTGGTGTCTAGCGGCCAGAGCAGGTTGTGGATTTCGCAAAACTGACTATATTTTACACATAGCCCAGGAGAGGACAGGGATCAGCCATAGCGCAAGCAACACACTCGAGCAAAGGGGGATTAGCTCAAGTGGCAGAGTGCTCGCTTTGCATGCGAGAGGTAGCGGGATCGATGCCCGCATTCTCCAAACGCAGCTTTCCTGGTTTCACGGGAGGCACCTTGCTTTTGTGTTTGATGTTGAAGCTTGGAACCGAGCGCCGTGAGCAACATGGGAAGCCGGAGTGCTCCTCATAACATGTGCCAAGGCATTGCCACGTTTTTGTGGTGGCATCTGTGGCTTCAGCCAAAGTCACGTAGGCAGTATTGGACAAAAGCAATCAATTAAAGAAAGCACGACCAGGCTTCCATGGCCAAGAGACAATATTCCATTAGGGGGAAAGGTGCCAGTGCCATGCTTACGCTGAGAGCTTTGGACTCGTTGAATCACCTGAATCAGGTTCAACTTCTCTTTGTGTGCGAAAGAAAGGCCTTTGGGCCCGCAAGCAAATATCGATTGGCATAGGAAAAGGCAACGTAGCAGAGGATGGTTTCGATCCATCGACCTCTGGGTTATGGGCCCAGCACGCTTCCGCTGCGCCACTCTGCTCTTGTCGCTGACCATCCTCATGGATTTCGACAAGCGAATCCCAAGTCAAGCGTGGGCGAGAGCTGGACTCTCCTAGGCCAGCTGAGCGAGGGTGGTGGCGCCTGGCCCGGCGTGGAGCATTGGTGGTTCAGTGGTAGAATTCTCGCCTGCCACGCAGGAGGCCCGGGTTCGATTCCCGGCCAATGCAATTATGGGCTCTTGGTGTTTGTAGCTCTCTCCCCCAATTTCCAGCCCCATGGAATGCCTCAAGGCACAAGGTGTTTCTTGTCGAGAATGTATTAGGCGGTGTGAGTGCTTTTTGAAACCACCTTCTCCCAATGACATCATTGAAACCCATGGGGCCATACTTCAGAAGGGGCTCAGTTGTCCAAGGTCTTGGGGGAGTGGCTCTCCTGGTGTCTAGCGGCCAGAGCAAGTTGTGGATTTAGCAAAACTGCCTATAGTTTACACATAGCCCAGGAGAGGACAGGGATCAGCCATAGCACAAGCAACAACCTCAAGCAAAGGGGGATTAGCTCAAATGGTAGAGCGCTCCCTTAGCATGCGAGAGGTAGCGGGATCGATGCCCGCATTCTCCAAATGCAGCTTTCCTGATTTGCCAGGAGACACCTTGCTTTTGTGTTTGATGTTGAAGCTTGGAACCGAGCGCCGTGAGCAACATGGGAAGCCGGAGTCCTCCTCATAACGCGTGCCAAGGCGTTGCCACGTTTTTGTGGTGGCAACTGTGGCTTCAGCCAAAGTCACGTAGGCAGTGTTGGACAAAAGCAATCTAGTAAACAAAGCACGAGCAGGCCTCCATGGCCAAGAGACAATATTTCATTAGCGCAAAAGGTGCCAGTGCCATGCTTACGCTGAGAGCTTTGGACTCGTTGAATCACCTGAATCAGGTTCAACTTCTCTTTGTGTGCGAAAGAAAGGCCTTTGGGCCCGCACGCAAGCAAATATCGATTGGCATAGGAAAGGGCAACGTAGCAGAGGATGGTTTCGATCCATCGACCTCTGGGTTATGGGCCCAGCACCCTTCCGCTGCGCCACTCTGCTCTTGTCGCTGACCAACCTCAACAACCACATGTGGATGTAGTTTGCCAGCGATTCCCACGGGGAGTGGGTCCATGTGGCAAAGTCACAATGTAGACGACTAGGCGTTTCCATTGATTTTCGACCAGCGAATCCCAAGTCAAGCGTGGGCGAGAGCTGGACTCTCCTAGACCAGCTGAGCGAGGGTGGTGGCAAGTGGCCCGGCGTGGAGCATTGGTGGTTCAGTGGTAGAATTCTCGCCTGCCACGCGGGAGGCCCGGGTTCGATTCCCGGCCAATGCAATTATGGGCTCTTTGTGTTTGCAGCGCTCTCCCCCAATTTCCAGCCCCGTGGAGTGCATCAAGGCACAAGGTGTTTCTTGTCGAGAATGTACTAGGCGGTGTGAGTGCTTTTTGAAACCAGCCTTCTCCCAATTACATCATTGAAACCCATGGGGCCATACCTCTGAAGGGGCTCAGTTGTCAAAGGTCGTAGGAGGGAAAAAAAAGGGGGGTGCAAACCTTCTACGCTAGGAAAGCGGGTGGCTCTCCTGGTGTCTAGCGGCCAGAGCAGGTTGTGGATTTCGCAAAACTGACTATATTTTACACATAGCCCAGGAGAGGACAGGGATCAGCCATAGCGCAAGCAACACACTCGAGCAAAGGGGGATTAGCTCAAGTGGCAGAGCGCTCGCTTTGCATGCGAGAGGTAGCGGGATCGATGCCCGCATTCTCCAAACGCAGCTTTCCTGGTTTCACGGGAGGCACCTTGCTTTTGTGTTTGATGTTGAAGCTTGGAACCGAGCGCCGTGAGCAACATGGGAAGCCGGAGTGCTCCTCATAACATGTGCCAAGGCATTGCCACGTTTTTGTGGTGGCATCTGTGGCTTCAGCCAAAGTCACGTAGGCAGTATTGGACAAAAGCAATCAATTAAAGAAAGCACGACCAGGCTTCCATGGCCAAGAGACAATATTCCATTAGGGGGAAAGGTGCCAGTGCCATGCTTACGCTGAGAGCTTTGGACTCGTTGAATCACCTGAATCAGGTTCAACTTCTCTTTGTGTGCGAAAGAAAGGCCTTTGGGCCCGCAAGCAAATATCGATTGGCATAGGAAAAGGCAACGTAGCAGAGGATGGTTTCGATCCATCGACCTCTGGGTTATGGGCCCAGCACGCTTCCGCTGCGCCACTCTGCTCTTGTCGCTGGCCATCCTCATGGATTTCGACAAGCGAATCCCAAGTCAAGCGTGGGCGAGAGCTGGACTCTCCTAGGCCAGCTGAGCGAGGGTGGTGGCGCCTGGCCCGGCGTGGAGCATTGGTGGTTCAGTGGTAGAATTCTCGCCTGCCACGCAGGAGGCCCGGGTTCGATTCCCGGCCAATGCAATTATGGGCTCTTGGTGTTTGTAGCTCTCTCCCCCAATTTCCAGCCCCATGGAATGCCTCAAGGCACAAGGTGTTTCTTGTCGAGAATGTATTAGGCGGTGTGAGTGCTTTTTGAAACCACCTTCTCCCAATGACATCATTGAAACCCATGGGGCCATACTTCAGAAGGGGCTCAGTTGTCCAAGGTCTTGGGGGAGTGGCTCTCCTGGTGTCTAGCGGCCAGAGCAAGTTGTGGATTTAGCAAAACTGCCTATAGTTTACACATAGCCCAGGAGAGGACAGGGATCAGCCATAGCACAAGCAACAACCTCAAGCAAAGGGGGATTAGCTCAAATGGTAGAGCGCTCGCTTAGCATGCGAGAGGTAGCGGGATCGATGCCCGCATTCTCCAAATGCAGCTTTCCTGATTTGCCAGGAGACACCTTGCTTTTGTGTTTGATGTTGAAGCTTGGAACCGAGCGCCGTGAGCAACATGGGAAGCCGGAGTCCTCCTCATAACGCGTGCCAAGGCGTTGCCACGTTTTTGTGGTGGCAACTGTGGCTTCAGCCAAAGTCACGTAGGCAGTGTTGGACAAAAGCAATCTAGTAAACAAAGCACGAGCAGGCCTCCATGGCCAAGAGACAATATTTCATTAGCGCAAAAGGTGCCAGTGCCATGCTTACGCTGAGAGCTTTGGACTCGTTGAATCACCTGAATCAGGTTCAACTTCTCTTTGTGTGCGAAAGAAAGGCCTTTGGGCCCGCACGCAAGCAAATATCGATTGGCATAGGAAAGGGCAACGTAGCAGAGGATGGTTTCGATCCATTGACCTCTGGGTTATGGGCCCAGCACCCTTCCGCTGCGCCACTCTGCTCTTGTCGCTGACCAACCTCAACAACCACATGTGGATGTAGTTTGCCAGCGATTCCCACGGGGAGTGGGTCCATGTGGCAAAGTCACAATGTAGACGACTAGGCGTTTCCATTGATTTTCGACCAGCGAATCCCAAGTCAAGCGTGGGCGAGAGCTGGACTCTCCTAGACCAGCTGAGCGAGGGTGGTGGCAAGTGGCCCGGCGTGGAGCATTGGTGGTTCAGTGGTAGAATTCTCGCCTGCCACGCGGGAGGCCCGGGTTCGATTCCCGGCCAATGCAATTATGGGCTCTTTGTGTTTGCAGCGCTCTCCCCCAATTTCCAGCCCCGTGGAGTGCATCAAGGCACAAGGTGTTTCTTGTCGAGAATGTACTAGGCGGTGTGAGTGCTTTTTGAAACCAGCCTTCTCCCAATTACATCATTGAAACCCATGGGGCCATACCTCTGAAGGGGCTCAGTTGTCAAAGGTCGTAGGAGGGAAAAAAAAGGGGGGTGCAAACCTTCTACGCTAGGAAAGCGGGTGGCTCTCCTGGTGTCTAGCGGCCAGAGCAGGTTGTGGATTTCGCAAAACTGACTATATTTTACACATAGCCCAGGAGAGGACAGGGATCAGCCATAGCGCAAGCAACACACTCGAGCAAAGGGGGATTAGCTCAAGTGGCAGAGCGCTCGCTTTGCATGCGAGAGGTAGCGGGATCGATGCCCGCATTCTCCAAACGCAGCTTTCCTGGTTTCACGGGAGGCACCTTGCTTTTGTGTTTGATGTTGAAGCTTGGAACCGAGCGCCGTGAGCAACATGGGAAGCCGGAGTGCTCCTCATAACATGTGCCAAGGCATTGCCACGTTTTTGTGGTGGCATCTGTGGCTTCAGCCAAAGTCACGTAGGCAGTATTGGACAAAAGCAATCAATTAAAGAAAGCACGACCAGGCTTCCATGGCCAAGAGACAATATTCCATTAGGGGGAAAGGTGCCAGTGCCATGCTTACGCTGAGAGCTTTGGACTCGTTGAATCACCTGAATCAGGTTCAACTTCTCTTTGTGTGCGAAAGAAAGGCCTTTGGGCCCGCAAGCAAATATCGATTGGCATAGGAAAAGGGAACGTAGCAGAGGATGGTTTCGATCCATCGACCTCTGGGTTATGGGCCCAGCACGCTTCCGCTGCGCCACTCTGCTCTTGTCGCTGGCCATCCTCATGGATTTCGACAAGCGAATCCCAAGTCAAGCGTGGGCGAGAGCTGGACTCTCCTAGGCCAGCTGAGCGAGGGTGGTGGCGCCTGGCCCGGCGTGGAGCATTGGTGGTTCAGTGGTAGAATTCTCGCCTGCCACGCGGGAGGCCCGGGTTCGATTCCCGGCCAATGCAATTATGGGCTCTTGGTGTTTGTAGCTCTCTCCCCCAATTTCCAGCCCCATGGAATGCCTCAAGGCACAAGGTGTTTCTTGTCGAGAATGTATTAGGCGGTGTGAGTGCTTTTTGAAACCACCTTCTCCCAATGACATCATTGAAACCCATGGGGCCATACTTCAGAAGGGGCTCAGTTGTCCAAGGTCTTGGGGGAGTGGCTCTCCTGGTGTCTAGCGGCCAGAGCAAGTTGTGGATTTAGCAAAACTGCCTATAGTTTACACATAGCCCAGGAGAGGACAGGGATCAGCCATAGCACAAGCAACAACCTCAAGCAAAGGGGGATTAGCTCAAATGGTAGAGCGCTCGCTTAGCATGCGAGAGGTAGCGGGATCGATGCCCGCATTCTCCAAATGCAGCTTTCCTGATTTGCCAGGAGACACCTTGCTTTTGTGTTTGATGTTGAAGCTTGGAACCGAGCGCCGTGAGCAACATGGGAAGCCGGAGTCCTCCTCATAACGCGTGCCAAGGCGTTGCCACGTTTTTGTGGTGGCAACTGTGGCTTCAGCCAAAGTCACGTAGGCAGTGTTGGACAAAAGCAATCTAGTAAACAAAGCACGAGCAGGCCTCCATGGCCAAGAGACAATATTTCATTAGCGCAAAAGGTGCCAGTGCCATGCTTACGCTGAGAGCTTTGGACTCGTTGAATCACCTGAATCAGGTTCAACTTCTCTTTGTGTGCGAAAGAAAGGCCTTTGGGCCCGCACGCAAGCAAATATCGATTGGCATAGGAAAGGGCAACGTAGCAGAGGATGGTTTCGATCCATCGACCTCTGGGTTATGGGCCCAGCACGCTTCCGCTGCGCCACTCTGCTCTTGTCGCTGACCAACCTCAACAACCACATGTGGATGTAGTTTGCCAGCGATTCCCACGGGGAGTGGGTCCATGTGGCAAAGTCACAATGTAGACGACTAGGCGTTTCCATTGATTTTCGACCAGCGAATCCCAAGTCAAGCGTGGGCGAGAGCTGGACTCTCCTAGACCAGCTGAGCGAGGGTGGTGGCAAGTGGCCCGGCGTGGAGCATTGGTGGTTCAGTGGTAGAATTCTCGCCTGACACGCGGGAGGCCCGGGTTCGATTCCCGGCCAATGCAATTATGGGCTCTTTGTGTTTGCAGCGCTCTCCCCCAATTTCCAGCCCCGTGGAGTGCATCAAGGCACAAGGTGTTTCTTGTCGAGAATGTACTAGGCGGTGTGAGTGCTTTTTGAAACCAGCCTTCTCCCAATTACATCATTGAAACCCATGGGGCCATACCTCTGAAGGGGCTCAGTTGTCAAAGGTCGTAGGAGGGAAAAAAAAGGGGGGTGCAAACCTTCTACGCTAGGAAAGCGGGTGGCTCTCCTGGTGTCTAGCGGCCAGAGCAGGTTGTGGATTTCGCAAAACTGACTATATTTTACACATAGCCCAGGAGAGGACAGGGATCAGCCATAGCGCAAGCAACACACTCGAGCAAAGGGGGATTAGCTCAAGTGGCAGAGCGCTCGCTTTGCATGCGAGAGGTAGCGGGATCGATGCCCGCATTCTCCAAACGCAGCTTTCCTGGTTTCACGGGAGGCACCTTGCTTTTGTGTTTGATGTTGAAGCTTGGAACCGAGCGCCGTGAGCAACATGGGAAGCCGGAGTGCTCCTCATAACATGTGCCAAGGCATTGCCACGTTTTTGTGGTGGCATCTGTGGCTTCAGCCAAAGTCACGTAGGCAGTATTGGACAAAAGCAATCAATTAAAGAAAGCACGACCAGGCTTCCATGGCCAAGAGACAATATTCCATTAGGGGGAAAGGTGCCAGTGCCATGCTTACGCTGAGAGCTTTGGACTCGTTGAATCACCTGAATCAGGTTCAACTTCTCTTTGTGTGCGAAAGAAAGGCCTTTGGGCCCGCAAGCAAATATCGATTGGCATAGGAAAAGGCAACGTAGCAGAGGATGGTTTCGATCCATCGACCTCTGGGTTATGGGCCCAGCACGCTTCCGCTGCGCCACTCTGCTCTTGTCGCTGACCATCCTCATGGATTTCGACAAGCGAATCCCAAGTCAAGCGTGGGCGAGAGCTGGACTCTCCTAGGCCAGCTGAGCGAGGGTGGTGGCGCCTGGCCCGGCGTGGAGCATTGGTGGTTCAGTGGTAGAATTCTCGCCTGCCACGCGGGAGGCCCGGGTTCGATTCCCGGCCAATGCAATTACGGGCTCTTGGTGTTTGTAGCTCTCTCCCCCAATTTCCAGCCCCATGGAATGCCTCAAGGCACAAGGTGTTTCTTGTCGAGAATGTATTAGGCGGTGTGAGTGCTTTTTGAAACCACCTTCTCCCAATGACATCATTGAAACCCATGGGGCCATACTTCAGAAGGGGCTCAGTTGTCCAAGGTCTTGGGGGAGTGGCTCTCCTGGTGTCTAGCGGCCAGAGCAAGTTGTGGATTTAGCAAAACTGCCTATAGTTTACACATAGCCCAGGAGAGGACAGGGATCAGCCATAGCACAAGCAACAACCTCAAGCAAAGGGGGATTAGCTCAAATGGTAGAGCGCTCGCTTAGCATGCGAGAGGTAGCGGGATCGATGCCCGCATTCTCCAAATGCAGCTTTCCTGATTTGCCAGGAGACACCTTGCTTTTGTGTTTGATGTTGAAGCTTGGAACCGAGCGCCGTGAGCAACATGGGAAGCCGGAGTCCTCCTCATAACGCGTGCCAAGGCGTTGCCACGTTTTTGTGGTGGCAACTGTGGCTTCAGCCAAAGTCACGTAGGCAGTGTTGGACAAAAGCAATCTAGTAAACAAAGCACGAGCAGGCCTCCATGGCCAAGAGACAATATTTCATTAGCGCAAAAGGTGCCAGTGCCATGCTTACGCTGAGAGCTTTGGACTCGTTGAATCACCTGAATCAGGTTCAACTTCTCTTTGTGTGCGAAAGAAAGGCCTTTGGGCCCGCACGCAAGCAAATATCGATTGGCATAGAAAAAGGCAACGTAGCAGAGGATGGTTTCGATCCATCGACCTCTGGGTTATGGGCCCAGCACGCTTCCGCTGCGCCACTCTGCTCTTGTCGCTGACCAACCTCAACAACCACATGTGGATGTAGTTTGCCAGCGATTCCCACGGGGAGTGGGTCCATGTGGCAAAGTCACAATGTAGACGACTAGGCGTTTCCATTGATTTTCGACCAGCGAATCCCAAGTCAAGCGTGGGCGAGAGCTGGACTCTCCTAGACCAGCTGAGCGAGGGTGGTGGCAAGTGGCCCGGCGTGGAGCATTGGTGGTTCAGTGGTAGAATTCTCGCCTGCCACGCGGGAGGCCCGGGTTCGATTCCCGGCCAATGCAATTATGGGCTCTTTGTGTTTGCAGCGCTCTCCCCCAATTTCCAGCCCCGTGGAGTGCATCAAGGCACAAGGTGTTTCTTGTCGAGAATGTACTAGGCGGTGTGAGTGCTTTTTGAAACCAGCCTTCTCCCAATTACATCATTGAAACCCATGGGGCCATACCTCTGAAGGGGCTCAGTTGTCAAAGGTCGTAGGAGGGAAAAAAAAGGGGGGTGCAAACCTTCTACGCTAGGAAAGCGGGTGGCTCTCCTGGTGTCTAGCGGCCAGAGCAGGTTGTGGATTTCGCAAAACTGACTATATTTTACACATAGCCCAGGAGAGGACAGGGATCAGCCATAGCGCAAGCAACACACTCGAGCAAAGGGGGATTAGCTCAAGTGGCAGAGCGCTCGCTTTGCATGCGAGAGGTAGCGGGATCGATGCCCGCATTCTCCAAACGCAGCTTTCCTGGTTTCACGGGAGGCACCTTGCTTTTGTGTTTGATGTTGAAGCTTGGAACCGAGCGCCGTGAGCAACATGGGAAGCCGGAGTGCTCCTCATAACATGTGCCAAGGCATTGCCACGTTTTTGTGGTGGCATCTGTGGCTTCAGCCAAAGTCACGTAGGCAGTATTGGACAAAAGCAATCAATTAAAGAAAGCACGACCAGGCTTCCATGGCCAAGAGACAATATTCCATTAGGGGGAAAGGTGCCAGTGCCATGCTTACGCTGAGAGCTTTGGACTCGTTGAATCACCTGAATCAGGTTCAACTTCTCTTTGTGTGCGAAAGAAAGGCCTTTGGGCCCGCAAGCAAATATCGATTGGCATAGGAAAAGGCAACGTAGCAGAGGATGGTTTCGATCCATCGACCTCTGGGTTATGGGCCCAGCACGCTTCCGCTGCGCCACTCTGCTCTTGTCGCTGGCCATCCTCATGGATTTCGACAAGCGAATCCCAAGTCAAGCGTGGGCGAGAGCTGGACTCTCCTAGGCCAGCTGAGCGAGGGTGGTGGCGCCTGGCCCGGCGTGGAGCATTGGTGGTTCAGTGGTAGAATTCTCGCCTGCCACGCGGGAGGCCCGGGTTCGATTCCCGGCCAATGCAATTATGGGCTCTTGGTGTTTGTAGCTCTCTCCCCCAATTTCCAGCCCCATGGAATGCCTCAAGGCACAAGGTGTTTCTTGTCGAGAATGTATTAGGCGGTGTGAGTGCTTTTTGAAACCACCTTCTCCCAATGACATCATTGAAACCCATGGGGCCATACTTCAGAAGGGGCTCAGTTGTCCAAGGTCTTGGGGGAGTGGCTCTCCTGGTGTCTAGCGGCCAGAGCAAGTTGTGGATTTAGCAAAACTGCCTATAGTTTACACATAGCCCAGGAGAGGACAGGGATCAGCCATAGCACAAGCAACAACCTCAAGCAAAGGGGGATTAGCTCAAATGGTAGAGCGCTCGCTTAGCATGCGAGAGGTAGCGGGATCGATGCCCGCATTCTCCAAATGCAGCTTTCCTGATTTGCCAGGAGACACCTTGCTTTTGTGTTTGATGTTGAAGCTTGGAACCGAGCGCCGTGAGCAACATGGGAAGCCGGAGTCCTCCTCATAACGCGTGCCAAGGCGTTGCCACGTTTTTGTGGTGGCAACTGTGGCTTCAGCCAAAGTCACGTAGGCAGTGTTGGACAAAAGCAATCTAGTAAACAAAGCACGAGCAGGCCTCCATGGCCAAGAGACAATATTTCATTAGCGCAAAAGGTGCCAGTGCCATGCTTACGCTGAGAGCTTTGGACTCGTTGAATCACCTGAATCAGGTTCAACTTCTCTTTGTGTGCGAAAGAAAGGCCTTTGGGCCCGCACGCAAGCAAATATCGATTGGCATAGGAAAGGGCAACGTAGCAGAGGATGGTTTCGATCCATCGACCTCTGGGTTATGGGCCCAGCACGCTTCCGCTGCGCCACTCTGCTCTTGTCGCTGACCAACCTCAACAACCACATGTGGATGTAGTTTGCCAGCGATTCCCACGGGGAGTGGGTCCATGTGGCAAAGTCACAATGTAGACGACTAGGCGTTTCCATTGATTTTCGACCAGCGAATCCCAAGTCAAGCGTGGGCGAGAGCTGGACTCTCCTAGACCAGCTGAGCGAGGGTGGTGGCAAGTGGCCCGGCGTGGAGCATTGGTGGTTCAGTGGTAGAATTCTCGCCTGCCACGCGGGAGGCCCTGGGTTCGATTCCCGGCCAATGCAATTATGGGCTCTTTGTGTTTGCAGCGCTCTCCCCCAATTTCCAGCCCCGTGGAGTGCATCAAGGCACAAGGTGTTTCTTGTCGAGAATGTACTAGGCGGTGTGAGTGCTTTTTGAAACCAGCCTTCTCCCAATTACATCATTGAAACCCATGGGGCCATACCTCTGAAGGGGCTCAGTTGTCAAAGGTCGTAGGAGGGAAAAAAAAGGGGGGTGCAAACCTTCTACGCTAGGAAAGCGGGTGGCTCTCCTGGTGTCTAGCGGCCAGAGCAGGTTGTGGATTTCGCAAAACTGACTATATTTTACACATAGCCCAGGAGAGGACAGGGATCAGCCATAGCGCAAGCAACACACTCGAGCAAAGGGGGATTAGCTCAAGTGGCAGAGCGCTCGCTTTGCATGCGAGAGGTAGCAGGATCGATGCCCGCATTCTCCAAACGCAGCTTTCCTGGTTTCACGGGAGGCACCTTGCTTTTGTGTTTGATGTTGAAGCTTGGAACCGAGCGCCGTGAGCAACATGGGAAGCCGGAGTGCTCCTCATAACATGTGCCAAGGCATTGCCACGTTTTTGTGGTGGCATCTGTGGCTTCAGCCAAAGTCACGTAGGCAGTATTGGACAAAAGCAATCAATTAAAGAAAGCACGACCAGGCTTCCATGGCCAAGAGACAATATTCCATTAGGGGGAAAGGTGCCAGTGCCATGCTTACGCTGAGAGCTTTGGACTCGTTGAATCACCTGAATCAGGTTCAACTTCTCTTTGTGTGCGAAAGAAAGGCCTTTGGGCCCGCAAGCAAATATCGATTGGCATAGGAAAAGGCAACGTAGCAGAGGATGGTTTCGAACCATCGACCTCTGGGTTATGGGCCCAGCACGCTTCCGCTGCGCCACTCTGCTCTTGTCGCTGACCATCCTCATGGATTTCGACAAGCGAATCCCAAGTCAAGCGTGGGCGAGAGCTGGACTCTCCTAGGCCAGCTGAGCGAGGGTGGTGGCGCCTGGCCCGGCGTGGAGCATTGGTGGTTCAGTGGTAGAATTCTCGCCTGCCACGCGGGAGGCCCGGGTTCGATTCCCGGCCAATGCAATTATGGGCTCTTGGTGTTTGTAGCTCTCTCCCCCAATTTCCAGCCCCATGGAATGCCTCAAGGCACAAGGTGTTTCTTGTCGAGAATGTATTAGGCGGTGTGAGTGCTTTTTGAAACCACCTTCTCCCAATGACATCATTGAAACCCATGGGGCCATACTTCAGAAGGGGCTCAGTTGTCCAAGGTCTTGGGGGAGTGGCTCTCCTGGTGTCTAGCGGCCAGAGCAAGTTGTGGATTTAGCAAAACTGCCTATAGTTTACACATAGCCCAGGAGAGGACAGGGATCAGCCATAGCACAAGCAACAACCTCAAGCAAAGGGGGATTAGCTCAAATGGTAGAGCGCTCGCTTAGCATGCGAGAGGTAGCGGGATCGATGCCCGCATTCTCCAAATGCAGCTTTCCTGATTTGCCAGGAGACACCTTGCTTTTGTGTTTGATGTTGAAGCTTGGAACCGAGCGCCGTGAGCAACATGGGAAGCCGGAGTCCTCCTCATAACGCGTGCCAAGGCGTTGCCACGTTTTTGTGGTGGCAACTGTGGCTTCAGCCAAAGTCACGTAGGCAGTGTTGGACAAAAGCAATCTAGTAAACAAAGCACGAGCAGGCCTCCATGGCCAAGAGACAATATTTCATTAGCGCAAAAGGTGCCAGTGCCATGCTTACGCTGAGAGCTTTGGACTCGTTGAATCACCTGAATCAGGTTCAACTTCTCTTTGTGTGCGAAAGAAAGGCCTTTGGGCCCGCACGCAAGCAAATATCGATTGGCATAGGAAAGGGCAACGTAGCAGAGGATGGTTTCGATCCATCGACCTCTGGGTTATGGGCCCAGCACGCTTCCGCTGCGCCACTCTGCTCTTGTCGCTGACCAAACTCAACAACCACATGTGGATGTAGTTTGCCAGCGATTCCCACGGGGAGTGGGTCCATGTGGCAAAGTCACAATGTAGACGACTAGGCGTTTCCATTGATTTTCGACCAGCGAATCCCAAGTCAAGCGTGGGCGAGAGCTGGACTCTCCTAGACCAGCTGAGCGAGGGTGGTGGCAAGTGGCCCAGCGTGGAGCATTGGTGGTTCAGTGGTAGAATTCTCGCCTGCCACGCGGGAGGCCCTGGGTTCGATTCCCGGCCAATGCAATTATGGGCTCTTTGTGTTTGCAGCGCTCTCCCCCAATTTCCAGCCCCATGGAGTGCATCAAGACACAAGGTGTTTCTTGTCGAGAATGTACTAGGCGGTGTGAGTGCTTTTTGAAACCAGCCTTCTCCCAATTACATCATTGAAACCCATGGGGCCATACCTCTGAAGGGGCTCAGTTGTCAAAGGTCGTAGGAGGGAAAAAAAAGGGGGGTGCAAACCTTCTACGCTAGGAAAGCGGGTGGCTCTCCTGGTGTCTAGCGGCCAGAGCAGGTTGTGGATTTCGCAAAACTGACTATATTTTACACATAGCCCAGGAGAGGACAGGGATCAGCCATAGCGCAAGCAACACACTCGAGCAAAGGGGGATTAGCTCAAGTGGCAGAGCGCTCGCTTTGCATGCGAGAGGTAGCGGGATCGATGCCCGCATTCTCCAAACGCAGCTTTCCTGGTTTCACGGGAGGCACTTTGTGTTTGATGTTGAAGCTTGGAACCGAGCGCCGTGAGCAACATGGGAAGCCGGAGTGCTCCTCATAACATGTGCCAAGGCATTGCCACGTTTTTGTGGTGGCATCTGTGGCTTCAGCCAAAGTCACGTAGGCAGTATTGGACAAAAGCAATCAATTAAAGAAAGCACGACCAGGCTTCCATGGCCAAGAGACAATATTCCATTAGGGGGAAAGGTGCCAGTGCCATGCTTACGCTGAGAGCTTTGGACTCGTTGAATCACCTGAATCAGGTTCAACTTCTCTTTGTGTGCGAAAGAAAGGCCTTTGGGCCCGCAAGCAAATATCGATTGGCATAGGAAAAGGCAACGTAGCAGAGGATGGTTTCGATCCATCGACCTCTGGGTTATGGGCCCAGCACGCTTCCGCTGCGCCACTCTGCTCTTGTCGCTGACCATCCTCATGGATTTCGACAAGCGAATCCCAAGTCAAGCGTGGGCGAGAGCTGGACTCTCCTAGGCCAGCTGAGCGAGGGTGGTGGCGCCTGGCCCGCCGTGGAGCATTGGTGGTTCAGTGGTAGAATTCTCGCCTGCCACGCGGGAGGCCCGGGTTCGATTCCCGGCCAATGCAATTATGGGCTCTTGGTGTTTGTAGCTCTCTCCCCCAATTTCCAGCCCCATGGAATGCCTCAAGGCACAAGGTGTTTCTTGTCGAGAATGTATTAGGCGGTGTGAGTGCTTTTTGAAACCACCTTCTCCCAATGACATCATTGAAACCCATGGGGCCATACTTCAGAAGGGGCTCAGTTGTCCAAGGTCTTGGGGGAGTGGCTCTCCTGGTGTCTAGCGGCCAGAGCAAGTTGTGGATTTAGCAAAACTGCCTATAGTTTACACATAGCCCAGGAGAGGACAGGGATCAGCCATAGCACAAGCAACAACCTCAAGCAAAGGGGGATTAGCTCAAATGGTAGAGCGCTCGCTTAGCATGCGAGAGGTAGCGGGATCGATGCCCGCATTCTCCAAATGCAGCTTTCCTGATTTGCCAGGAGACACCTTGCTTTTGTGTTTGATGTTGAAGCTTGGAACCGAGCGCCGTGAGCAACATGGGAAGCCGGAGTCCTCCTCATAACGCGTGCCAAGGCGTTGCCACGTTTTTGTGGTGGCAACTGTGGCTTCAGCCAAAGTCACGTAGGCAGTGTTGGACAAAAGCAATCTAGTAAACAAAGCACGAGCAGGCCTCCATGGCCAAGAGACAATATTTCATTAGCGCAAAAGGTGCCAGTGCCATGCTTACGCTGAGAGCTTTGGACTCGTTGAATCACCTGAATCAGGTTCAACTTCTCTTTGTGTGCGAAAGAAAGGCCTTTGGGCCCGCACGCAAGCAAATATCGATTGGCATAGGAAAGGGCAACGTAGCAGAGGATGGTTTCGATCCATCGACCTCTGGGTTATGGGCCCAGCACGCTTCCGCTGCGCCACTCTGCTCTTGTCGCTGACCAACCTCAACAACCACATGTGGATGTAGTTTGCCAGCGATTCCCACGGGGAGTGGGTCCATGTGGCAAAGTCACAATGTAGACGACTAGGCGTTTCCATTGATTTTCGACCAGCGAATCCCAAGTCAAGCGTGGGCGAGAGCTGGACTCTCCTAGACCAGCTGAGCGAGGGTGGTGGCAAGTGGCCCGGCGTGGAGCATTGGTGGTTCAGTGGTAGAATTCTCGCCTGCCACGCGGGAGGCCCGGGTTCGATTCCCGGCCAATGCAATTATGGGCTCTTTGTGTTTGCAGCGCTCTCCCCCAATTTCCAGCCCCGTGGAGTGCATCAAGGCACAAGGTGTTTCTTGTCGAGAATGTACTAGGCGGTGTGAGTGCTTTTTGAAACCAGCCTTCTCCCAATTACATCATTGAAACCCATGGGGCCATACCTCTGAAGGGGCTCAGTTGTCAAAGGTCGTAGGAGGGAAAAAAAAGGGGGGTGCAAACCTTCTACGCTAGGAAAGCGGGTGGCTCTCCTGGTGTCTAGCGGCCAGAGCAGGTTGTGGATTTCGCAAAACTGACTATATTTTACACATAGCCCAGGAGAGGACAGGGATCAGCCATAGCGCAAGCAACACACTCGAGCAAAGGGGGATTAGCTCAAGTGGCAGAGCGCTCGCTTTGCATGCGAGAGGTAGCGGGATCGATGCCCGCATTCTCCAAACGCAGCTTTCCTGGTTTCACGGGAGGCACCTTGCTTTTGTGTTTGATGTTGAAGCTTGGAACCGAGCGCCGTGAGCAACATGGGAAGCCGGAGTGCTCCTCATAACATGTGCCAAGGCATTGCCACGTTTTTGTGGTGGCATCTGTGGCTTCAGCCAAAGTCACGTAGGCAGTATTGGACAAAAGCAATCAATTAAAGAAAGCACGACCAGGCTTCCATGGCCAAGAGACAATATTCCATTAGGGGGAAAGGTGCCAGTGCCATGCTTACGCTGAGAGCTTTGGACTCGTTGAATCACCTGAATCAGGTTCAACTTCTCTTTGTGTGCGAAAGAAAGGCCTTTGGGCCCGCAAGCAAATATCGATTGGCATAGGAAAAGGCAACGTAGCAGAGGATGGTTTCGATCCATCGACCTCTGGGTTATGGGCCCAGCACGCTTCCGCTGCGCCACTCTGCTCTTGTCGCTGGCCATCCTCATGGATTTCGACAAGCGAATCCCAAGTCAAGCGTGGGCGAGAGCTGGACTCTCCTAGGCCAGCTGAGCGAGGGTGGTGGCGCCTGGCCTGGCGTGGAGCATTGGTGGTTCAGTGGTAGAATTCTCGCCTGCCACGCGGGAGGCCCGGGTTCGATTCCCGGCCAATGCAATTATGGGCTCTTGGTGTTTGTAGCTCTCTCCCCCAATTTCCAGCCCCATGGAATGCCTCAAGGCACAAGGTGTTTCTTGTCGAGAATGTATTAGGCGGTGTGAGTGCTTTTTGAAACCACCTTCTCCCAATGACATCATTGAAACCCATGGGGCCATACTTCAGAAGGGGCTCAGTTGTCCAAGGTCTTGGGGGAGTGGCTCTCCTGGTGTCTAGCGGCCAGAGCAAGTTGTGGATTTAGCAAAACTGCCTATAGTTTACACATAGCCCAGGAGAGGACAGGGATCAGCCATAGCACAAGCAACAACCTCAAGCAAAGGGGGATTAGCTCAAATGGTAGAGCGCTTGCTTAGCATGCGAGAGGTAGCGGGATCGATGCCTGCATTCTCCAAATGCAGCTTTCCTGATTTGCCAGGAGACACCTTGCTTTTGTGTTTGATGTTGAAGCTTGGAACCGAGCGCCGTGAGCAACATGGGAAGCCGGAGTCCTCCTCATAACGCGTGCCAAGGCGTTGCCACGTTTTTGTGGTGGCAACTGTGGCTTCAGCCAAAGTCACGTAGGCAGTGTTGGACAAAAGCAATCTAGTAAACAAAGCACGAGCAGGCCTCCATGGCCAAGAGACAATATTTCATTAGCGCAAAAGGTGCCAGTGCCATGCTTACGCTGAGAGCTTTGGACTCGTTGAATCACCTGAATCAGGTTCAACTTCTCTTTGTGTGCGAAAGAAAGGCCTTTGGGCCCGCACGCAAGCAAATATCGATTGGCATAGAAAAAGGCAACGTAGCAGAGGATGGTTTCGATCCATCGACCTCTGGGTTATGGGCCCAGCACGCTTCCGCTGCGCCACTCTGCTCTTGTCGCTGACCAACCTCAACAACCACATGTGGATGTAGTTTGCCAGCGATTCCCACGGGGAGTGGGTCCATGTGGCAAAGTCACAATGTAGACGACTAGGCGTTTCCATTGATTTTCGACCAGCGAATCCCAAGTCAAGCGTGGGCGAGAGCTGGACTCTCCTAGACCAGCTGAGCGAGGGTGGTGGCAAGTGGCCCGGCGTGGAGCATTGGTGGTTCAGTGGTAGAATTCTCGCCTGCCACGCGGGAGGCCCGGGTTCGATTCCCGGCCAATGCAATTATGGGCTCTTTGTGTTTGCAGCGCTCTCCCCCAATTTCCAGCCCCGTGGAGTGCATCAAGGCACAAGGTGTTTCTTGTCGAGAATGTACTAGGCGGTGTGAGTGCTTTTTGAAACCAGCCTTCTCCCAATTACATCATTGAAACCCATGGGGCCATACCTCTGAAGGGGCTCAGTTGTCAAAGGTCGTAGGAGGGAAAAAAAAGGGGGGTGCAAACCTTCTACGCTAGGAAAGCGGGTGGCTCTCCTGGTGTCTAGCGGCCAGAGCAGGTTGTGGATTTCGCAAAACTGACTATATTTTACACATAGCCCAGGAGAGGACAGGGATCAGCCATAGCGCAAGCAACACACCCGAGCAAAGGGGGATTAGCTCAAGTGGCAGAGCGCTCGCTTTGCATGCGAGAGGTAGCGGGATCGATGCCCGCATTCTCCAAACGCAGCTTTCCTGGTTTCACGGGAGGCACCTTGCTTTTGTGTTTGATGTTGAAGCTTGGAACCGAGCGCCGTGAGCAACATGGGAAGCCGGAGTGCTCCTCATAACATGTGCCAAGGCATTGCCACGTTTTTGTGGTGGCATCTGTGGCTTCAGCCAAAGTCACGTAGGCAGTATTGGACAAAAGCAATCAATTAAAGAAAGCACGACCAGGCTTCCATGGCCAAGAGACAATATTCCATTAGGGGGAAAGGTGCCAGTGCCATGCTTACGCTGAGAGCTTTGGACTCGTTGAATCACCTGAATCAGGTTCAACTTCTCTTTGTGTGCGAAAGAAAGGCCTTTGGGCCCGCAAGCAAATATCGATTGGCATAGGAAAAGGCAACGTAGCAGAGGATGGTTTCGATCCATCGACCTCTGGGTTATGGGCCCAGCAGGCTTCCGCTGCGCCACTCTGCTCTTGTCGCTGACCATCCTCATGGATTTCGACAAGCGAATCCCAAGTCAAGCGTGGGCGAGAGCTGGACTCTCCTAGGCCAGCTGAGCGAGGGTGGTGGCGCCTGGCCCGGCGTGGAGCATTGGTGGTTCAGTGGTAGAATTCTCGCCTGCCACGCGGGAGGCCCGGGTTCGATTCCCGGCCAATGCAATTATGGGCTCTTGGTGTTTGTAGCTCTCTCCCCCAATTTCCAGCCCCATGGAATGCCTCAAGGCACAAGGTGTTTCTTGTCGAGAATGTATTAGGCGGTGTGAGTGCTTTTTGAAACCACCTTCTCCCAATGACATCATTGAAACCCATGGGGCCATACTTCAGAAGGGGCTCAGTTGTCCAAGGTCTTGGGGGAGTGGCTCTCCTGGTGTCTAGCGGCCAGAGCAAGTTGTGGATTTAGCAAAACTGCCTATAGTTTACACATAGCCCAGGAGAGGACAGGGATCAGCCATAGCACAAGCAACAACCTCAAGCAAAGGGGGATTAGCTCAAATGGTAGAGCGCTCGCTTTGCATGCGAGAGGTAGCGGGATCGATGCCCGCATTCTCCAAACGCAGCTTTCCTGGTTTCACGGGAGGCACCTTGCTTTTGTGTTTGATGTTGAAGCTTGGAACCGAGCGCCGTGAGCAACATGGGAAGCCGGAGTGCTCCTCATAACATGTGCCAAGGCATTGCCACGTTTTTGTGGTGGCATCTGTGGCTTCAGCCAAAGTCACGTAGGCAGTATTGGACAAAAGCAATCAATTAAAGAAAGCACGACCAGGCTTCCATGGCCAAGAGACAATATTCCATTAGGGGGAAAGGTGCCAGTGCCATGCTTACGCTGAGAGCTTTGGACTCGTTGAATCACCTGAATCAGGTTCAACTTCTCTTTGTGTGCGAAAGAAAGGCCTTTGGGCCCGCAAGCAAATATCGATTGGCATAGGAAAAGGCAACGTAGCAGAGGATGGTTTCGATCCATCGACCTCTGGGTTATGGGCCCAGCACGCTTCCGCTGCGCCACTCTGCTCTTGTCGCTGACCATCCTCATGGATTTCGACAAGCGAATCCCAAGTCAAGCGTGGGCGAGAGCTGGACTCTCCTAGGCCAGCTGAGCGAGGGTGGTGGCGCCTGGCCCGGCGTGGAGCATTGGTGGTTCAGTGGTAGAATTCTCGCCTGCCACGCGGGAGGCCCGGGTTCGATTCCCGGCCAATGCAATTATGGGCTCTTGGTGTTTGTAGCTCTCTCCCCCAATTTCCAGCCCCATGGAATGCCTCAAGGCACAAGGTGTTTCTTGTCGAGAATGTATTAGGCGGTGTGAGTGCTTTTTGAAACCACCTTCTCCCAATGACATCATTGAAACCCATGGGGCCATACTTCAGAAGGGGCTCAGTTGTCCAAGGTCTTGGGGGAGTGGCTCTCCTGGTGTCTAGCGGCCAGAGCAAGTTGTGGATTTAGCAAAACTGCCTATAGTTTACACATAGCCCAGGAGAGGACAGGGATCAGCCATAGCACAAGCAACAACCTCAAGCAAAGGGGGATTAGCTCAAATGGTAGAGTGCTCGCTTAGCATGCGAGAGGTAGCGGGATCGATGCCCGCATTCTCCAAATGCAGCTTTCCTGATTTGCCAGGAGACACCTTGCTTTTGTGTTTGATGTTGAAGCTTGGAACCGAGCGCCGTGAGCAACATGGGAAGCCGGAGTCCTCCTCATAACGCGTGCCAAGGCGTTGCCACGTTTTTGTGGTGGCAACTGTGGCTTCAGCCAAAGTCACGTAGGCAGTGTTGGACAAAAGCAATCTAGTAAACAAAGCACGAGCAGGCCTCCATGGCCAAGAGACAATATTTCATTAGCGCAAAAGGTGCCAGTGCCATGCTTACGCTGAGAGCTTTGGACTCGTTGAATCACCTGAATCAGGTTCAACTTCTCTTTGTGTGCGAAAGAAAGGCCTTTGGGCCCGCACGCAAGCAAATATCGATTGGCATAGGAAAGGGCAACGTAGCAGAGGATGGTTTCGATCCATCGACCTCTGGGTTATGGGCCCAGCACGCTTCCGCTGCGCCACTCTGCTCTTGTCGCTGACCAACCTCAACAACCACATGTGGATGTAGTTTGCCAGCGATTCCCACGGGGAGTGGGTCCATGTGGCAAAGTCACAATGTAGACGACTAGGCGTTTCCATTGATTTTCGACCAGCGAATCCCAAGTCAAGCGTGGGCGAGAGCTGGACTCTCCTAGACCAGCTGAGCGAGGGTGGTGGCAAGTGGCCCGGCGTGGAGCATTGGTGGTTCAGTGGTAGAATTCTCGCCTGCCACGCGGGAGGCCCGGGTTCGATTCCCGGCCAATGCAATTATGGGCTCTTTGTGTTTGCAGCGCTCTCCCCCAATTTCCAGCCCCGTGGAGTGCATCAAGGCACAAGGTGTTTCTTGTCGAGAATGTACTAGGCGGTGTGAGTGCTTTTTGAAACCAGCCTTCTCCCAATTACATCATTGAAACCCATGGGGCCATACCTCTGAAGGGGCTCAGTTGTCAAAGGTCGTAGGAGGGAAAAAAAAGGGGGGTGCAAACCTTCTACGCTAGGAAAGCGGGTGGCTCTCCTGGTGTCTAGCGGCCAGAGCAGGTTGTGGATTTCGCAAAACTGACTATATTTTACACATAGCCCAGGAGAGGACAGGGATCAGCCATAGCGCAAGCAACACACTCGAGCAAAGGGGGATTAGCTCAAGTGGCAGAGCGCTCGCTTTGCATGCGAGAGGTAGCGGGATCGATGCCCGCATTCTCCAAACGCAGCTTTCCTGGTTTCACGGGAGGCACCTTGCTTTTGTGTTTGATGTTGAAGCTTGGAACCGAGCGCCGTGAGCAACATGGGAAGCCGGAGTGCTCCTCATAACATGTGCCAAGGCATTGCCACGTTTTTGTGGTGGCATCTGTGGCTTCAGCCAAAGTCACGTAGGCAGTATTGGACAAAAGCAATCAATTAAAGAAAGCACGACCAGGCTTCCATGGCCAAGAGACAATATTCCATTAGGGGGAAAGGTGCCAGTGCCATGCTTACGCTGAGAGCTTTGGACTCGTTGAATCACCTGAATCAGGTTCAACTTCTCTTTGTGTGCGAAAGAAAGGCCTTTGGGCCCGCAAGCAAATATCGATTGGCATAGGAAAAGGCAACGTAGCAGAGGATGGTTTCGATCCATCGACCTCTGGGTTATGGGCCCAGCACGCTTCCGCTGCGCCACTCTGCTCTTGTCGCTGGCCATCCTCATGGATTTCGACAAGCAAATCCCAAGTCAAGCGTGGGCGAGAGCTGGACTCTCCTAGGCCAGCTGAGCGAGGGTGGTGGCGCCTGGCCCGGCGTGGAGCATTGGTGGTTCAGTGGTAGAATTCTCGCCTGCCACGCGGGAGGCCCGGGTTCGATTCCCGGCCAATGCAATTATGGGCTCTTGGTGTTTGTAGCTCTCTCCCCCAATTTCCAGCCCCATGGAATGCCTCAAGGCACAAGGTGTTTCTTGTCGAGAATATATTAGGCGGTGTGAGTGCTTTTTGAAACCACCTTCTCCCAATGACATCATTGAAACCCATGGGGCCATACTTCAGAAGGGGCTCAGTTGTCCAAGGTCTTGGGGGAGTGGCTCTCCTGGTGTCTAGCGGCCAGAGCAAGTTGTGGATTTAGCAAAACTGCCTATAGTTTACACATAGCCCAGGAGAGGACAGGGATCAGCCATAGCACAAGCAACAACCTCAAGCAAAGGGGGATTAGCTCAAATGGTAGAGCGCTCGCTTAGCATGCGAGAGGTAGCGGGATCGATGCCCGCATTCTCCAAATGCAGCTTTCCTGATTTGCCAGGAGACACCTTGCTTTTGTGTTTGATGTTGAAGCTTGGAACCGAGCGCCGTGAGCAACATGGGAAGCCGGAGTCCTCCTCATAACGCGTGCCAAGGCGTTGCCACGTTTTTGTGGTGGCAACTGTGGCTTCAGCCAAAGTCACGTAGGCAGTGTTGGACAAAAGCAATCTAGTAAACAAAGCACGAGCAGGCCTCCATGGCCAAGAGACAATATTTCATTAGCGCAAAAGGTGCCAGTGCCATGCTTACGCTGAGAGCTTTGGACTCGTTGAATCACCTGAATCAGGTTCAACTTCTCTTTGTGTGCGAAAGAAAGGCCTTTGGGCCCGCACGCAAGCAAATATCGATTGGCATAGAAAAAGGCAACGTAGCAGAGGATGGTTTCGATCCATCGACCTCTGGGTTATGGGCCCAGCACGCTTCCGCTGCGCCACTCTGCTCTTGTCGCTAACCATCCTCATGGATTTCGACAAGCGAATCCCAAGTCAAGCGTGGGCGAGAGCTGGACTCTCCTAGGCCAGCTGAGCGAGGGTTGTGGCGCCTGGCCCGGCGTGGAGCATTGGTGGTTCAGTGGTAGAATTCTCGCCTGCCACGCGGGAGGCCCGGGTTCGATTCCCGGCCAATGCAATTATGGGCTCTTGGTGTTTGTAGCTCTCTCCCCCAATTTCCAGCCCCATGGAATGCCTCAAGGCACAAGGTGTTTCTTGTCGAGAATGTATTAGGCGGTGTGAGTGCTTTTTGAAACCACCTTCTCCCAATGACATCATTGAAACCCATGGGGCCATACTTCAGAAGGGGCTCAGTTGTCCAAGGTCTTGGGGGAGTGGCTCTCCTGGTGTCTAGCGGCCAGAGCAAGTTGTGGATTTAGCAAAACTGCCTATAGTTTACACATAGCCCAGGAGAGGACAGGGATCAGCCATAGCACAAGCAACAACCTCAAGCAAAGGGGGATTAGCTCAAATGGTAGAGCGCTCGCTTAGCATGCGAGAGGTAGCGGGATCGATGCCCGCATTCTCCAAATGCAGCTTTTCTGATTTGCCAGGAGACACCTTGCTTTTGTGTTTGATGTTGAAGCTTGGAACCGAGCGCCGTGAGCAACATGGGAAGCCGGAGTCCTCCTCATAACGCGTGCCAAGGCGTTGCCACGTTTTTGTGGTGGCAACTGTGGCTTCAGCCAAAGTCACGTAGGCAGTGTTGGACAAAAGCAATCTAGTAAACAAAGCACGAGCAGGCCTCCATGGCCAAGAGACAATATTTCATTAGCGCAAAAGGTGCCAGTGCCATGCTTACGCTGAGAGCTTTGGACTCGTTGAATCACCTGAATCAGGTTCAACTTCTCTTTGTGTGCGAAAGAAAGGCCTTTGGGCCCGCACGCAAGCAAATATCGATTGGCATAGAAAAAGGCAACGTAGCAGAGGATGGTTTTGATCCATCGACCTCTGGGTTATGGGCCCAGCACGCTTCCGCTGCGCCACTCTGCTCTTGTCGCTGACCAACCTCAACAACCACATGTGGATGTAGTTTGCCAGCGATTCCCACGGGGAGTGGGTCCATGTGGCAAAGTCACAATGTAGACGACTAGGCGTTTCCATTGATTTTCGACCAGTGAATCCCAAGTCAAGCGTGGGCGAGAGCTGGACTCTCCTAGACCAGCTGAGCGAGGGTGGTGGCAAGTGGCCCGGCATGGAGCATTGGTGGTTCAGTGGTAGAATTCTCGCCTGCCACGCGGGAGGCCCGGGTTCGATTCCCGGCCAATGCAATTATGGGCTCTTTGTGTTTGCAGCGCTCTCCCCCAATTTCCAGCCCCGTGGAGTGCATCAAGGCACAAGGTGTTTCTTGTCGAGAATGTACTAGGCGGTGTGAGTGCTTTTTGAAACCAGCCTTCTCCCAATTACATCATTGAAACCCATGGGGCCATACCTCTGAAGGGGCTCAGTTGTCAAAGGTCGTAGGAGGGAAAAAAAAGGGGGGTGCAAACCTTCTACGCTAGGAAAGCGGGTGGCTCTCCTGGTGTCTAGCGGCCAGAGCAGGTTGTGGATTTCGCAAAACTGACTATATTTTACACATAGCCCAGGAGAGGACAGGGATCAGCCATAGCGCAAGCAACACACTCGAGCAAAGGGGGATTAGCTCAAGTGGCAGAGCGCTCGCTTTGCATGCGAGAGGTAGCGGGATCGATGCCCGCATTCTCCAAACGCAGCTTTCCTGGTTTCACGGGAGGCACCTTGCTTTTGTGTTTGATGTTGAAGCTTGGAACCGAGCGCCGTGAGCAACATGGGAAGCCGGAGTGCTCCTCATAACATGTGCCAAGGCATTGCCACGTTTTTGTGGTGGCATCTGTGGCTTCAGCCAAAGTCACGTAGGCAGTATTGGACAAAAGCAATCAATTAAAGAAAGCACGACCAGGCTTCCATGGCCAAGAGACAATATTCCATTAGGGGGAAAGGTGCCAGTGCCATGCTTACGCTGAGAGCTTTGGACTCGTTGAATCACCTGAATCAGGTTCAACTTCTCTTTGTGTGCGAAAGAAAGGCCTTTGGGCCCGCAAGCAAATATCGATTGGCATAGGAAAAGGCAACATAGCAGAGGATGGTTTCGATCCATCGACCTCTGGGTTATGGGCCCAGCACGCTTCCGCTGCGCCACTCTGCTCTTGTCGCTGACCATCCTCATGGATTTCGACAAGCGAATCCCAAGTCAAGCGTGGGCGAGAGCTGGACTCTCCTAGGCCAGCTGAGCGAGGGTGGTGGCGCCTGGCCCGGCGTGGAGCATTGGTGGTTCAGTGGTAGAATTCTCGCCTGCCACGCAGGAGGCCCGGGTTCGATTCCCGGCCAATGCAATTATGGGCTCTTGGTGTTTGTAGCTCTCTCCCCCAATTTCCAGCCCCATGGAATGCCTCAAGGCACAAGGTGTTTCTTGTCGAGAATGTATTAGGCGGTGTGAGTGCTTTTTGAAACCACCTTCTCCCAATGACATCATTGAAACCCATGGGGCCATACTTCAGAAGGGGCTCAGTTGTCCAAGGTCTTGGGGGAGTGGCTCTCCTGGTGTCTAGCGGCCAGAGCAAGTTGTGGATTTAGCAAAACTGCCTATAGTTTACACATAGCCCAGGAGAGGACAGGGATCAGCCATAGCACAAGCAACAACCTCAAGCAAAGGGGGATTAGCTCAAATGGTAGAGTGCTCGCTTAGCATGCGAGAGGTAGCGGGATCGATGCCCGCATTCTCCAAATGCAGCTTTCCTGATTTGCCAGGAGACACCTTGCTTTTGTGTTTGATGTTGAAGCTTGGAACCGAGCGCCGTGAGCAACATGGGAAGCCGGAGTCCTCCTCATAACGCGTGCCAAGGCGTTGCCACGTTTTTGTGGTGGCAACTGTGGCTTCAGCCAAAGTCACGTAGGCAGTGTTGGACAAAAGCAATCTAGTAAACAAAGCACGAGCAGGCCTCCATGGCCAAGAGACAATATTTCATTAGCGCAAAAGGTGCCAGTGCCATGCTTACGCTGAGAGCTTTGGACTCGTTGAATCACCTGAATCAGGTTCAACTTCTCTTTGTGTGCGAAAGAAAGGCCTTTGGGCCCGCACGCAAGCAAATATCGATTGGCATAGGAAAGGGCAACATAGCAGAGGATGGTTTCGATCCATCGACCTCTGGGTTATGGGCCCAGCACGCTTCCGCTGCGCCACTCTGCTCTTGTCGCTGACCAACCTCAACAACCACATGTGGATGTAGTTTGCCAGCGATTCCCACGGGGAGTGGGTCCATGTGGCAAAGTCACAATGTAGACGACTAGGCGTTTCCATTGATTTTCGACCAGCGAATCCCAAGTCAAGCGTGGGCGAGAGCTGGACTCTCCTAGACCAGCTGAGCGAGGGTGGTGGCAAGTGGCCCGGCGTGGAGCATTGGTGGTTCAGTGGTAGAATTCTCGCCTGCCACGCGGGAGGCCCGGTTCGATTCCCGGCCAATGCAATTATGGGCTCTTTGTGTTTGCAGCGCTCTCCCCCAATTTCCAGCCCCGTGGAGTGCATCAAGGCACAAGGTGTTTCTTGTCGAGAATGTACTAGGCGGTGTGAGTGCTTTTTGAAACCAGCCTTCTCCCAATTACATCATTGAAACCCATGGGGCCATACCTCTGAAGGGGCTCAGTTGTCAAAGGTCGTAGGAGGGAAAAAAAAGGGGGGTGCAAACCTTCTACGCTAGGAAAGCGGGTGGCTCTCCTGGTGTCTAGCGGCCAGAGCAGGTTGTGGATTTCGCAAAACTGACTATATTTTACACATAGCCCAGGAGAGGACAGGGATCAGCCATAGCGCAAGCAACACACTCGAGCAAAGGGGGATTAGCTCAAGTGGCAGAGCGCTCGCTTTGCATGCGAGAGGTAGCGGGATCGATGCCCGCATTCTCCAAACGCAGCTTTCCTGGTTTCACGGGAGGCACCTTGCTTTTGTGTTTGATGTTGAAGCTTGGAACCGAGCGCCGTGAGCAACATGGGAAGCCGGAGTGCTCCTCATAACATGTGCCAAGGCATTGCCACGTTTTTGTGGTGGCATCTGTGGCTTCAGCCAAAGTCACGTAGGCAGTATTGGACAAAAGCAATCAATTAAAGAAAGCACGACCAGGCTTCCATGGCCAAGAGACAATATTCCATTAGGGGGAAAGGTGCCAGTGCCATGCTTACGCTGAGAGCTTTGGACTCGTTGAATCACCTGAATCAGGTTCAACTTCTCTTTGTGTGCGAAAGAAAGGCCTTTGGGCCCGCAAGCAAATATCGATTGGCATAGGAAAAGGCAACGTAGCAGAGGATGGTTTCGATCCATCGACCTCTGGGTTATGGGCCCAGCACGCTTCCGCTGCGCCACTCTGCTCTTGTCGCTGACCATCCTCATGGATTTCGACAAGCGAATCCCAAGTCAAGCGTGGGCGAGAGCTGGACTCTCCTAGGCCAGCTGAGCGAGGGTGGTGGCGCCTGGCCCGGCGTGGAGCATTGGTGGTTCAGTGGTAGAATTCTCGCCTGCCACGCAGGAGGCCCGGGTTCGATTCCCGGCCAATGCAATTATGGGCTCTTGGTGTTTGTAGCTCTCTCCCCCAATTTCCAGCCCCATGGAATGCCTCAAGGCACAAGGTGTTTCTTGTCGAGAATGTATTAGGCGGTGTGAGTGCTTTTTAAAACCACCTTCTCCCAATGACATCATTGAAACCCATGGGGCCATACTTCAGAAGGGGCTCAGTTGTCCAAGGTCTTGGGGGAGTGGCTCTCCTGGTGTCTAGCGGCCAGAGCAAGTTGTGGATTTAGCAAAACTGCCTATAGTTTACACATAGCCCAGGAGAGGACAGGGATCAGCCATAGCACAAGCAACAACCTCAAGCAAAGGGGGATTAGCTCAAATGGTAGAGCGCTCGCTTAGCATGCGAGAGGTAGCGGGATCGATGCCCGCATTCTCCAAATGCAGCTTTCCTGATTTGCCAGGAGACACCTTGCTTTTGTGTTTGATGTTGAAGCTTGGAACCGAGCGCCGTGAGCAACATGGGAAGCCGGAGTCCTCCTCATAACGCGTGCCAAGGCGTTGCCACGTTTTTGTGGTGGCAACTGTGGCTTCAGCCAAAGTCACGTAGGCAGTGTTGGACAAAAGCAATCTAGTAAACAAAGCACGAGCAGGCCTCCATGGCCAAGAGACAATATTTCATTAGCGCAAAAGGTGCCAGTGCCATGCTTACGCTGAGAGCTTTGGACTCGTTGAATCACCTGAATCAGGTTCAACTTCTCTTTGTGTGCGAAAGAAAGGCCTTTGGGCCCGCACGCAAGCAAATATCAATTGGCATAGGAAAGGGCAACGTAGCAGAGGATGGTTTCGATCCATCGACCTCTGGGTTATGGGCCCAGCACCCTTCCGCTGCGCCACTCTGCTCTTGTCGCTGACCAACCTCAACAACCACATGTGGATGTAGTTTGCCAGCGATTCCCACGGGGAGTGGGTCCATGTGGCAAAGTCACAATGTAGACGACTAGGCGTTTCCATTGATTTTCGACCAGCGAATCCCAAGTCAAGCGTGGGCGAGAGCTGGACTCTCCTAGACCAGCTGAGCGAGGGTGGTGGCAAGTGGCCCGGCGTGGAGCATTGGTGGTTCAGTGGTAGAATTCTCGCCTGCCACGCGGGAGGCCCGGGTTCGATTCCCGGCCAATGCAATTATGGGCTCTTTGTGTTTGCAGCGCTCTCCCCCAATTTCCAGCCCCGTGGAGTGCATCAAGGCACAAGGTGTTTCTTGTCGAGAATGTACTAGGTGGTGTGAGTGCTTTTTGAAACCAGCCTTCTCCCAATTACATCATTGAAACCCATGGGGCCATACCTCTGAAGGGGCTCAGTTGTCAAAGGTCGTAGGAGGGAAAAAAAAGGGGGGTGCAAACCTTCTACGCTAGGAAAGCGGGTGGCTCTCCTGGTGTCTAGCGGCCAGAGCAGGTTGTGGATTTCGCAAAACTGACTATATTTTACACATAGCCCAGGAGAGGACAGGGATCAGCCATAGCGCAAGCAACACACTCGAGCAAAGGGGGATTAGCTCAAGTGGCAGAGCGCTCGCTTTGCATGCAAGAGGTAGCGGGATCGATGCCCGCATTCTCCAAACGCAGCTTTCCTGGTTTCACGGGAGGCACCTTGCTTTTGTGTTTGATGTTGAAGCTTGGAACCGAGCGCCGTGAGCAACATGGGAAGCCGGAGTGCTCCTCATAACATGTGCCAAGGCATTGCCACGTTTTTGTGGTGGCATCTGTGGCTTCAGCCAAAGTCACGTAGGCAGTATTGGACAAAAGCAATCAATTAAAGAAAGCACGACCAGGCTTCCATGGCCAAGAGACAATATTCCATTAGGGGGAAAGGTGCCAGTGCCATGCTTACGCTGAGAGCTTTGGACTCGTTGAATCACCTGAATCAGGTTCAACTTCTCTTTGTGTGCGAAAGAAAGGCCTTTGGGCCCGCAAGCAAATATCGATTGGCATAGGAAAAGGCAACGTAGCAGAGGATGGTTTCAATCCATCGACCTCTGGGTTATGGGCCCAGCACGCTTCCGCTGCGCCACTCTGCTCTTGTCGCTGGCCATCCTCATGGATTTCGACAAGCGAATCCCAAGTCAAGCGTGGGCGAGAGCTGGACTCTCCTAGGCCAGCTGAGCGAGGGTGGTGGCGCCTGGCCCGGCGTGGAGCATTGGTGGTTCAGTGGTAGAATTCTCGCCTGCCACGCGGGAGGCCCGGGTTCGATTCCCGGCCAATGCAATTATGGGCTCTTGGTGTTTGTAGCTCTCTCCCCCAATTTCCAGCCCCATGGAATGCCTCAAGGCACAAGGTGTTTCTTGTCGAGAATGTATTAGGCGGTGTGAGTGCTTTTTGAAACCACCTTCTCCCAATGACATCATTGAAACCCATGGGGCCATACTTCAGAAGGGGCTCAGTTGTCCAAGGTCTTGGGGGAGTGGCTCTCCTGGTGTCTAGCGGCCAGAGCAAGTTGTGGATTTAGCAAAACTGCCTATAGTTTACACATAGCCCAGGAGAGGACAGGGATCAGCCATAGCACAAGCAACAACCTCAAGCAAAGGGGGATTAGCTCAAATGGTAGAGCGCTCGCTTAGCATGCGAGAGGTAGCGGGATCGATGCCCGCATTCTCCAAATGCAGCTTTCCTGATTTGCCAGGAGACACCTTGCTTTTGTGTTTGATGTTGAAGCTTGGAACCGAGCGCCGTGAGCAACATGGGAAGCCGGAGTCCTCCTCATAACGCGTGCCAAGGCGTTGCCACGTTTTTGTGGTGGCAACTGTGGCTTCAGCCAAAGTCACGTAGGCAGTGTTGGACAAAAGCAATCTAGTAAACAAAGCACGAGCAGGCCTCCATGGCCAAGAGACAATATTTCATTAGCGCAAAAGGTGCCAGTGCCATGCTTACGCTGAGAGCTTTGGACTCGTTGAATCACCTGAATCAGGTTCAACTTCTCTTTGTGTGCGAAAGAAAGGCCTTTGGGCCCGCACGCAAGCAAATATCGATTGGCATAGGAAAGGGCAACGTAGCAGAGGATGGTTTCGATCCATCGACCTCTGGGTTATGGGCCCAGCACGCTTCCGCTGCGCCACTCTGCTCTTGTCGCTGACCAACCTCAACAACCACATGTGGATGTAGTTTGCCAGCGATTCCCACGGGGAGTGGGTCCATGTGGCAAAGTCACAATGTAGACGACTAGGCGTTTCCATTGATTTTCGACCAGCGAATCCCAAGTCAAGCGTGGGCGAGAGCTGGACTCTCCTAGACCAGCTGAGCGAGGGTGGTGGCAAGTGGCCCGGCGTGGAGCATTGGTGGTTCAGTGGTAGAATTCTCGCCTGCCACGCGGGAGGCCCGGGTTCGATTCCCGGCCAATGCAATTATGGGCTCTTTGTGTTTGCAGCGCTCTCCCCCAATTTCCAGCCCCGTGGAGTGCATCAAGGCACAAGGTGTTTCTTGTCAAGAATGTACTAGGCGGTGTGAGTGCTTTTTGAAACCAGCCTTCTCCCAATTACATCATTGAAACCCATGGGGCCATACCTCTGAAGGGGCTCAGTTGTCAAAGGTCGTAGGAGGGAAAAAAAAGGGGGGTGCAAACCTTCTACGCTAGGAAAGCGGGTGGCTCTCCTGGTGTCTAGCGGCCAGAGCAGGTTGTGGATTTCGCAAAACTGACTATATTTTACACATAGCCCAGGAGAGGACAGGGATCAGCCATAGCGCAAGCAACACACTCGAGCAAAGGGGGATTAGCTCAAGTGGCAGAGCGCTCGCTTTGCATGCGAGAGGTAGCGGGATCGATGCCCGCATTCTCCAAACGCAGCTTTCCTGGTTTCACGGGAGGCACCTTGCTTTTGTGTTTGATGTTGAAGCTTGGAACCGAGCGCCGTGACATGGGAAGCCGGAGTGCTCCTCATAACATGTGCCAAGGCATTGCCACGTTTTTGTGGTGGCATCTGTGGCTTCAGCCAAAGTCACGTAGGCAGTATTGGACAAAAGCAATCAATTAAAGAAAGCACGACCAGGCTTCCATGGCCAAGAGACAATATTCCATTAGGGGGAAAGGTGCCAGTGCCATGCTTACGCTGAGAGCTTTGGACTCGTTGAATCACCTGAATCAGGTTCAACTTCTCTTTGTGTGCGAAAGAAAGGCCTTTGGGCCCGCAAGCAAATATCGATTGGCATAGGAAAAGGCAACGTAGCAGAGGATGGTTTCGATCCATCGACCTCTGGGTTATGGGCCCAGCACGCTTCCGCTGCGCCACTCTGCTCTTGTCGCTGACCATCCTCATGGATTTCGACAAGCGAATCCCAAGTCAAGCGTGGGCGAGAGCTGGACTCTCCTAGGCCAGCTGAGCGAGGGTGGTGGCGCCTGGCCCGGCGTGGAGCATTGGTGGTTCAGTGGTAGAATTCTCGCCTGCCACGCGGGAGGCCCGGGTTCGATTCCCGGCCAATGCAATTACGGGCTCTTGGTGTTTGTAGCTCTCTCCCCCAATTTCCAGCCCCATGGAATGCCTCAAGGCACAAGGTGTTTCTTGTCGAGAATGTATTAGGCGGTGTGAGTGCTTTTTGAAACCACCTTCTCCCAATGACATCATTGAAACCCATGGGGCCATACTTCAGAAGGGGCTCAGTTGTCCAAGGTCTTGGGGGAGTGGCTCTCCTGGTGTCTAGCGGCCAGAGCAAGTTGTGGATTTAGCAAAACTGCCTATAGTTTACACATAGCCCAGGAGAGGACAGGGATCAGCCATAGCACAAGCAACAACCTCAAGCAAAGGGGGATTAGCTCAAATGGTAGAGCGCTCGCTTAGCATGCGAGAGGTAGCGGGATCGATGCCCGCATTCTCCAAATGCAGCTTTCCTGATT
Organism: Lithobates pipiens; assembly: GCF_037356315.1. Taxonomy (NCBI): domain Eukaryota; kingdom Metazoa; phylum Chordata; class Amphibia; order Anura; family Ranidae; genus Lithobates; species Lithobates pipiens. Next base: position 580,172,042 of record NW_027507758.1, read on the forward strand.
TGCCAGGAGACACCTTGCTTTTGTGTTTGATGTTGAAGCTTGGAACCGAGCGCCGTGAGCAACATGGGAAGCCGGAGTCCTCCTCATAACGCGTGCCAAGGCGTTGCCACGTTTTTGTGGTGGCAACTGTGGCTTCAGCCAAAGTCACGTAGGCAGTGTTGGACAAAAGCAATCTAGTAAACAAAGCACGAGCAGGCCTCCATGGCCAAGAGACAATATTTCATTAGCGCAAAAGGTGCCAGTGCCATGCTTACGCTGAGAGCTTTGGACTCGTTGAATCACCTGAATCAGGTTCAACTTCTCTTTGTGTGCGAAAGAAAGGCCTTTGGGCCCGCACGCAAGCAAATATCGATTGGCATAGAAAAAGGCAACGTAGCAGAGGATGGTTTCGATCCATCGACCTCTGGGTTATGGGCCCAGCACGCTTCCGCTGCGCCACTCTGCTCTTGTCGCTGACCAACCTCAACAACCACATGTGGATGTAGTTTGCCAGCGATTCCCACGGGGAGTGGGTCCATGTGGCAAAGTCACAATGTAGACGACTAGGCGTTTCCATTGATTTTCGACCAGCGAATCCCAAGTCAAGCGTGGGCGAGAGCTGGACTCTCCTAGACCAGCTGAGCGAGGGTGGTGGCAAGTGGCCCGGCGTGGAGCATTGGTGGTTCAGTGGTAGAATTCTCGCCTGCCACGCGGGAGGCCCGGGTTCGATTCCCGGCCAATGCAATTATGGGCTCTTTGTGTTTGCAGCGCTCTCCCCCAATTTCCAGCCCCGTGGAGTGCATCAAGGCACAAGGTGTTTCTTGTCGAGAATGTACTAGGCGGTGTGAGTGCTTTTTGAAACCAGCCTTCTCCCAATTACATCATTGAAACCCATGGGGCCATACCTCTGAAGGGGCTCAGTTGTCAAAGGTCGTAGGAGGGAAAAAAAAGGGGGGTGCAAACCTTCTACGCTAGGAAAGCGGGTGGCTCTCCTGGTGTCTAGCGGCCAGAGCAGGTTGTGGATTTCGCAAAACTGACTATATTTTACACATAGCCCAGGAGAGGACAGGGATCAGCCATAGCGCAAGCAACACACTCGAGCAAAGGGGGATTAGCTCAAGTGGCAGAGCGCTCGCTTTGCATGCGAGAGGTAGCGGGATCGATGCCCGCATTCTCCAAACGCAGCTTTCCTGGTTTCACGGGAGGCACCTTGCTTTTGTGTTTGATGTTGAAGCTTGGAACCGAGCGCCGTGAGCAACATGGGAAGCCGGAGTGCTCCTCATAACATGTGCCAAGGCATTGCCACGTTTTTGTGGTGGCATCTGTGGCTTCAGCCAAAGTCACGTAGGCAGTATTGGACAAAAGCAATCAATTAAAGAAAGCACGACCAGGCTTCCATGGCCAAGAGACAATATTCCATTAGGGGGAAAGGTGCCAGTGCCATGCTTACGCTGAGAGCTTTGGACTCGTTGAATCACCTGAATCAGGTTCAACTTCTCTTTGTGTGCGAAAGAAAGGCCTTTGGGCCCGCAAGCAAATATCGATTGGCATAGGAAAAGGCAACGTAGCAGAGGATGGTTTCGATCCATCGACCTCTGGGTTATGGGCCCAGCACGCTTCCGCTGCGCCACTCTGCTCTTGTCGCTGGCCATCCTCATGGATTTCGACAAGCGAATCCCAAGTCAAGCGTGGGCGAGAGCTGGACTCTCCTAGGCCAGCTGAGCGAGGGTGGTGGCGCCTGGCCCGGCGTGGAGCATTGGTGGTTCAGTGGTAGAATTCTCGCCTGCCACGCGGGAGGCCCGGGTTCGATTCCCGGCCAATGCAATTATGGGCTCTTGGTGTTTGTAGCTCTCTCCCCCAATTTCCAGCCCCATGGAATGCCTCAAGGCACAAGGTGTTTCTTGTCGAGAATGTATTAGGCGGTGTGAGTGCTTTTTGAAACCACCTTCTCCCAATGACATCATTGAAACCCATGGGGCCATACTTCAGAAGGGGCTCAGTTGTCCAAGGTCTTGGGGGAGTGGCTCTCCTGGTGTCTAGCGGCCAGAGCAAGTTGTGGATTTAGCAAAACTGCCTATAGTTTACACATAGCCCAGGAGAGGACAGGGATCAGCCATAGCACAAGCAACAACCTCAAGCAAAGGGGGATTAGCTCAAATGGTAGAGCGCTTGCTTAGCATGCGAGAGATAGCGGGATCGATGCCCGCATTCTCCAAATGCAGCTTTCCTGATTTGCCAGGAGACACCTTGCTTTTGTGTTTGATGTTGAAGCTTGGAACCGAGCGCCGTGAGCAACATGGGAAGCCGGAGTCCTCCTCATAACGCGTGCCAAGGCGTTGCCACGTTTTTGTGGTGGCAACTGTGGCTTCAGCCAAAGTCACGTAGGCAGTGTTGGACAAAAGCAATCTAGTAAACAAAGCACGAGCAGGCCTCCATGGCCAAGAGACAATATTTCATTAGCGCAAAAGGTGCCAGTGCCATGCTTACGCTGAGAGCTTTGGACTCGTTGAATCACCTGAATCAGGTTCAACTTCTCTTTGTGTGCGAAAGAAAGGCCTTTGGGCCCGCACGCAAGCAAATATCGATTGGCATAGGAAAGGGCAACGTAGCAGAGGATGGTTTCAATCCATCGACCTCTGGGTTATGGGCCCAGCACGCTTCCGCTGCGCCACTCTGCTCTTGTCGCTGACCAACCTCAACAACCACATGTGGATGTAGTTTGCCAGCGATTCCCACGGGGAGTGGGTCCATGTGGCAAAGTCACAATGTAGACGACTAGGCGTTTCCATTGATTTTCGACCAGCGAATCCCAAGTCAAGCGTGGGCGAGAGCTGGACTCTCCTAGACCAGCTGAGCGAGGGTGGTGGCAAGTGGCCCAGCGTGGAGCATTGGTGGTTCAGTGGTAGAATTCTCGCCTGCCACGCGGGAGGCCCTGGGTTCGATTCCCGGCCAATGCAATTATGGGCTCTTTGTGTTTGCAGCGCTCTCCCCCAATTTCCAGCCCCGTGGAGTGCATCAAGGCACAAGGTGTTTCTTGTCGAGAATGTACTAGGCGGTGTGAGTGCTTTTTGAAACCAGCCTTCTCCCAATTACATCATTGAAACCCATGGGGCCATACCTCTGAAGGGGCTCAGTTGTCAAAGGTCGTAGGAGGGAAAAAAAAGGGGGGTGCAAACCTTCTACGCTAGGAAAGCGGGTGGCTCTCCTGGTGTCTAGCGGCCAGAGCAGGTTGTGGATTTCGCAAAACTGACTATATTTTACACATAGCCCAGGAGAGGACAGGGATCAGCCATAGCGCAAGCAACACACTCGAGCAAAGGGGGATTAGCTCAAGTGGCAGAGCGCTCGCTTTGCATGCGAGAGGTAGCAGGATCGATGCCCGCATTCTCCAAACGCAGCTTTCCTGGTTTCACGGGAGGCACCTTGCTTTTGTGTTTGATGTTGAAGCTTGGAACCGAGCGCCGTGAGCAACATGGGAAGCCGGAGTGCTCCTCATAACATGTGCCAAGGCATTGCCACGTTTTTGTGGTGGCATCTGTGGCTTCAGCCAAAGTCACGTAGGCAGTATTGGACAAAAGCAATCAATTAAAGAAAGCACGACCAGGCTTCCATGGCCAAGAGACAATATTCCATTAGGGGGAAAGGTGCCAGTGCCATGCTTACGCTGAGAGCTTTGGACTCGTTGAATCACCTGAATCAGGTTCAACTTCTCTTTGTGTGCGAAAGAAAGGCCTTTGGGCCCGCAAGCAAATATCGATTGGCATAGGAAAAGGCAACGTAGCAGAGGATGGTTTCGATCCATCGACCTCTGGGTTATGGGCCCAGCACGCTTCCGCTGCGCCACTCTGCTCTTGTCGCTGACCATCCTCATGGATTTCGACAAGCGAATCCCAAGTCAAGCGTGGGCGAGAGCTGGACTCTCCTAGGCCAGCTGAGCGAGGGTGGTGGCGCCTGGCCCGGCGTGGAGCATTGGTGGTTCAGTGGTAGAATTCTCGCCTGCCACGCGGGAGGCCCGGGTTCGATTCCCGGCCAATGCAATTATGGGCTCTTGGTGTTTGTAGCTCTCTCCCCCAATTTCCAGCCCCATGGAATGCCTCAAGGCACAAGGTGTTTCTTGTCGAGAATGTATTAGGCGGTGTGAGTGCTTTTTGAAACCACCTTCTCCCAATGACATCATTGAAACCCATGGGGCCATACTTCAGAAGGGGCTCAGTTGTCCAAGGTCTTGGGGGAGTGGCTCTCCTGGTGTCTAGCGGCCAGAGCAAGTTGTGGATTTAGCAAAACTGCCTATAGTTTACACATAGCCCAGGAGAGGACAGGGATCAGCCATAGCACAAGCAACAACCTCAAGCAAAGGGGGATTAGCTCAAATGGTAGAGCGCTCGCTTAGCATGCGAGAGGTACCGGGATCGATGCCCGCATTCTCCAAATGCAGCTTTCCTGATTTGCCAGGAGACACCTTGCTTTTGTGTTTGATGTTGAAGCTTGGAACCGAGCGCCGTGAGCAACATGGGAAGCCGGAGTCCTCCTCATAACGCGTGCCAAGGCGTTGCCACGTTTTTGTGGTGGCAACTGTGGCTTCAGCCAAAGTCACGTAGGCAGTGTTGGACAAAAGCAATCTAGTAAACAAAGCACGAGCAGGCCTCCATGGCCAAGAGACAATATTTCATTAGCGCAAAAGGTGCCAGTGCCATGCTTACGCTGAGAGCTTTGGACTCGTTGAATCACCTGAATCAGGTTCAACTTCTCTTTGTGTGCGAAAGAAAGGCCTTTGGGCCCGCACGCAAGCAAATATCGATTGGCATAGGAAAGGGCAACGTAGCAGAGGATGGTTTCGATCCATCGACCTCTGGGTTATGGGCCCAGCACGCTTCCGCTGCGCCACTCTGCTCTTGTCGCTGACCAAACTCAACAACCACATGTGGATGTAGTTTGCCAGCGATTCCCACGGGGAGTGGGTCCATGTGGCAAAGTCACAATGTAGACGACTAGGCGTTTCCATTGATTTTCGACCAGCGAATCCCAAGTCAAGCGTGGGCGAGAGCTGGACTCTCCTAGACCAGCTGAGCGAGGGTGGTGGCAAGTGGCCCGGCGTGGAGCATTGGTGGTTCAGTGGTAGAATTCTCGCCTGCCACGCGGGAGGCCCTGGGTTCGATTCCCGGCCAATGCAATTATGGGCTCTTTGTGTTTGCAGCGCTCTCCCCCAATTTCCAGCCCCGTGGAGTGCATCAAGACACAAGGTGTTTCTTGTCGAGAATGTACTAGGCGGTGTGAGTGCTTTTTGAAACCAGCCTTCTCCCAATTACATCATTGAAACCCATGGGGCCATACCTCTGAAGGGGCTCAGTTGTCAAAGGTCGTAGGAGGGAAAAAAAAGGGGGGTGCAAACCTTCTACGCTAGGAAAGCGGGTGGCTCTCCTGGTGTCTAGCGGCCAGAGCAGGTTGTGGATTTCGCAAAACTGACTATATTTTACACATAGCCCAGGAGAGGACAGGGATCAGCCATAGCGCAAGCAACACACTCGAGCAAAGGGGGATTAGCTCAAGTGGCAGAGCGCTCGCTTTGCATGCGAGAGGTAGCGGGATCGATGCCCGCATTCTCCAAACGCAGCTTTCCTGGTTTCACGGGAGGCACCTTGCTTTTGTGTTTGATGTTGAAGCTTGGAACCGAGCGCCGTGAGCAACATGGGAAGCCGGAGTGCTCCTCATAACATGTGCCAAGGCATTGCCACGTTTTTGTGGTGGCATCTGTGGCTTCAGCCAAAGTCACGTAGGCAGTATTGGACAAAAGCAATCAATTAAAGAAAGCACGACCAGGCTTCCATGGCCAAGAGACAATATTCCATTAGGGGGAAAGGTGCCAGTGCCATGCTTACGCTGAGAGCTTTGGACTCGTTGAATCACCTGAATCAGGTTCAACTTCTCTTTGTGTGCGAAAGAAAGGCCTTTGGGCCCGCAAGCAAATATCGATTGGCATAGGAAAAGGCAACGTAGCAGAGGATGGTTTCGATCCATCGACCTCTGGGTTATGGGCCCAGCACGCTTCCGCTGCGCCACTCTGCTCTTGTCGCTGACCATCCTCATGGATTTCGACAAGCGAATCCCAAGTCAAGCGTGGGCGAGAGCTGGACTCTCCTAGGCCAGCTGAGCGAGGGTGGTGGCGCCTGGCCCGGCGTGGAGCATTGGTGGTTCAGTGGTAGAATTCTCGCCTGCCACGCGGGAGGCCCGGGTTCGATTCCCGGCCAATGCAATTATGGGCTCTTGGTGTTTGTAGCTCTCTCCCCCAATTTCCAGCCCCATGGAATGCCTCAAGGCACAAGGTGTTTCTTGTCGAGAATGTATTAGGCGGTGTGAGTGCTTTTTGAAACCACCTTCTCCCAATGACATCATTGAAACCCATGGGGCCATACTTCAGAAGGGGCTCAGTTGTCCAAGGTCTTGGGGGAGTGGCTCTCCTGGTGTCTAGCGGCCAGAGCAAGTTGTGGATTTAGCAAAACTGCCTATAGTTTACACATAGCCCAGGAGAGGACAGGGATCAGCCATAGCACAAGCAACAACCTCAAGCAAAGGGGGATTAGCTCAAATGGTAGAGCGCTCGCTTAGCATGCGAGAGGTACCGGGATCGATGCCCGCATTCTCCAAATGCAGCTTTCCTGATTTGCCAGGAGACACCTTGCTTTTGTGTTTGATGTTGAAGCTTGGAACCGAGCGCCGTGAGCAACATGGGAAGCCGGAGTCCTCCTCATAACGCGTGCCAAGGCGTTGCCACGTTTTTGTGGTGGCAACTGTGGCTTCAGCCAAAGTCACGTAGGCAGTGTTGGACAAAAGCAATCTAGTAAACAAAGCACGAGCAGGCCTCCATGGCCAAGAGACAATATTTCATTAGCGCAAAAGGTGCCAGTGCCATGCTTACGCTGAGAGCTTTGGACTCGTTGAATCACCTGAATCAGGTTCAACTTCTCTTTGTGTGCGAAAGAAAGGCCTTTGGGCCCGCACGCAAGCAAATATCGATTGGCATAGGAAAGGGCAACGTAGCAGAGGATGGTTTCGATCCATCGACCTCTGGGTTATGGGCCCAGCACGCTTCCGCTGCGCCACTCTGCTCTTGTCGCTGACCAACCTCAACAACCACATGTGGATGTAGTTTGCCAGCGATTCCCACGGGGAGTGGGTCCATGTGGCAAAGTCACAATGTAGACGACTAGGCGTTTCCATTGATTTTCGACCAGCGAATCCCAAGTCAAGCGTGGGCGAGAGCTGGACTCTCCTAGACCAGCTGAGCGAGGGTGGTGGCAAGTGGCCCGGCGTGGAGCATTGGTGGTTCAGTGGTAGAATTCTCGCCTGCCACGCGGGAGGCCCGGGTTCGATTCCCGGCCAATGCAATTATGGGCTCTTTGTGTTTGCAGCGCTCTCCCCCAATTTCCAGCCCCGTGGAGTGCATCAAGGCACAAGGTGTTTCTTGTCGAGAATGTACTAGGCGGTGTGAGTGCTTTTTGAAACCAGCCTTCTCCCAATTACATCATTGAAACCCATGGGGCCATACCTCTGAAGGGGCTCAGTTGTCAAAGGTCGTAGGAGGGAAAAAAAAGGGGGGTGCAAACCTTCTACGCTAGGAAAGCGGGTGGCTCTCCTGGTGTCTAGCGGCCAGAGCAGGTTGTGGATTTCGCAAAACTGACTATATTTTACACATAGCCCAGGAGAGGACAGGGATCAGCCATAGCGCAAGCAACACACTCGAGCAAAGGGGGATTAGCTCAAGTGGCAGAGCGCTCGCTTTGCATGCGAGAGGTAGCGGGATCGATGCCCGCATTCTCCAAACGCAGCTTTCCTGGTTTCACGGGAGGCACCTTGCTTTTGTGTTTGATGTTGAAGCTTGGAACCGAGCGCCGTGAGCAACATGGGAAGCCGGAGTGCTCCTCATAACATGTGCCAAGGCATTGCCACGTTTTTGTGGTGGCATCTGTGGCTTCAGCCAAAGTCACGTAGGCAGTATTGGACAAAAGCAATCAATTAAAGAAAGCACGACCAGGCTTCCATGGCCAAGAGACAATATTCCATTAGGGGGAAAGGTGCCAGTGCCATGCTTACGCTGAGAGCTTTGGACTCGTTGAATCACCTGAATCAGGTTCAACTTCTCTTTGTGTGCGAAAGAAAGGCCTTTGGGCCCGCAAGCAAATATCGATTGGCATAGGAAAAGGCAACGTAGCAGAGGATGGTTTCGATCCATCGACCTCTGGGTTATGGGCCCAGCACGCTTCCGCTGCGCCACTCTGCTCTTGTCGCTGGCCATCCTCATGGATTTCGACAAGCGAATCCCAAGTCAAGCGTGGGCGAGAGCTGGACTCTCCTAGGCCAGCTGAGCGAGGGTGGTGGCGCCTGGCCCGGCGTGGAGCATTGGTGGTTCAGTGGTAGAATTCTCGCCTGCCACGCGGGAGGCCCGGGTTCGATTCCCGGCCAATGCAATTATGGGCTCTTGGTGTTTGTAGCTCTCTCCCCCAATTTCCAGCCCCATGGAATGCCTCAAGGCACAAGGTGTTTCTTGTCGAGAATGTATTAGGCGGTGTGAGTGCTTTTTGAAACCACCTTCTCCCAATGACATCATTGAAACCCATGGGGCCATACTTCAGAAGGGGCTCAGTTGTCCAAGGTCTTGGGGGAGTGGCTCTCCTGGTGTCTAGCGGCCAGAGCAAGTTGTGGATTTAGCAAAACTGCCTATAGTTTACACATAGCCCAGGAGAGGACAGGGATCAGCCATAGCACAAGCAACAACCTCAAGCAAAGGGGGATTAGCTCAAATGGTAGAGCGCTCGCTTAGCATGCGAGAGGTACCGGGATCGATGCCCGCATTCTCCAAATGCAGCTTTCCTGATTTGCCAGGAGACACCTTGCTTTTGTGTTTGATGTTGAAGCTTGGAACCGAGCGCCGTGAGCAACATGGGAAGCCGGAGTCCTCCTCATAACGCGTGCCAAGGCGTTGCCACGTTTTTGTGGTGGCAACTGTGGCTTCAGCCAAAGTCACGTAGGCAGTGTTGGACAAAAGCAATCTAGTAAACAAAGCACGAGCAGGCCTCCATGGCCAAGAGACAATATTTCATTAGCGCAAAAGGTGCCAGTGCCATGCTTACGCTGAGAGCTTTGGACTCGTTGAATCACCTGAATCAGGTTCAACTTCTCTTTGTGTGCGAAAGAAAGGCCTTTGGGCCCGCACGCAAGCAAATATCGATTGGCATAGGAAAGGGCAACGTAGCAGAGGATGGTTTCGATCCATCGACCTCTGGGTTATGGGCCCAGCACGCTTCCGCTGCGCCACTCTGCTCTTGTCGCTGACCAACCTCAACAACCACATGTGGATGTAGTTTGCCAGCGATTCCCACGGGGAGTGGGTCCATGTGGCAAAGTCACAATGTAGACGACTAGGCGTTTCCATTGATTTTCGACCAGCGAATCCCAAGTCAAGCGTGGGCGAGAGCTGGACTCTCCTAGACCAGCTGAGCGAGGGTGGTGGCAAGTGGACCGGCGTGGAGCATTGGTGGTTCAGTGGTAGAATTCTCGCCTGCCACGCGGGAGGCCCGGGTTCGATTCCCGGCCAATGCAATTATGGGCTCTTTGTGTTTGCAGCGCTCTCCCCCAATTTCCAGCCCCGTGGAGTGCATCAAGGCACAAGGTGTTTCTTGTCGAGAATGTACTAGGCGGTGTGAGTGCTTTTTGAAACCAGCCTTCTCCCAATTACATCATTGAAACCCATGGGGCCATACCTCTGAAGGGGCTCAGTTGTCAAAGGTCGTAGGAGGGAAAAAAAAGGGGGGTGCAAACCTTCTACGCTAGGAAAGCGGGTGGCTCTCCTGGTGTCTAGCGGCCAGAGCAGGTTGTGGATTTCGCAAAACTGACTATATTTTACACATAGCCCAGGAGAGGACAGGGATCAGCCATAGCGCAAGCAACACACTCGAGCAAAGGGGGATTAGCTCAAGTGGCAGAGCGCTCGCTTTGCATGCGAGAGGTAGCGGGATCGATGCCCGCATTCTCCAAACGCAGCTTTCCTGGTTTCACGGGAGGCACCTTGCTTTTGTGTTTGATGTTGAAGCTTGGAACCGAGCGCCGTGAGCAACATGGGAAGCCGGAGTGCTCCTCATAACATGTGCCAAGGCATTGCCACGTTTTTGTGGTGGCATCTGTGGCTTCAGCCAAAGTCACGTAGGCAGTATTGGACAAAAGCAATCAATTAAAGAAAGCACGACCAGGCTTCCATGGCCAAGAGACAATATTCCATTAGGGGGAAAGGTGCCAGTGCCATGCTTACGCTGAGAGCTTTGGACTCGTTGAATCACCTGAATCAGGTTCAACTTCTCTTTGTGTGCGAAAGAAAGGCCTTTGGGCCCGCAAGCAAATATCGATTGGCATAGGAAAAGGCAACGTAGCAGAGGATGGTTTCGATCCATCGACCTCTGGGTTATGGGCCCAGCACGCTTCCGCTGCGCCACTCTGCTCTTGTCGCTGGCCATCCTCATGGATTTCGACAAGCGAATCCCAAGTCAAGCGTGGGCGAGAGCTGGACTCTCCTAGGCCAGCTGAGCGAGGGTGGTGGCGCCTGGCCCGGCGTGGAGCATTGGTGGTTCAGTGGTAGAATTCTCGCCTGCCACGCGGGAGGCCCGGGTTCGATTCCCGGCCAATGCAATTATGGGCTCTTGGTGTTTGTAGCTCTCTCCCCCAATTTCCAGCCCCATGGAATGCCTCAAGGCACAAGGTGTTTCTTGTCGAGAATGTATTAGGCGGTGTGAGTGCTTTTTGAAACCACCTTCTCCCAATGACATCATTGAAACCCATGGGGCCATACTTCAGAAGGGGCTCAGTTGTCCAAGGTCTTGGGGGAGTGGCTCTCCTGGTGTCTAGCGGCCAGAGCAAGTTGTGGATTTAGCAAAACTGCCTATAGTTTACACATAGCCCAGGAGAGGACAGGGATCAGCCATAGCACAAGCAACAACCTCAAGCAAAGGGGGATTAGCTCAAATGGTAGAGCGCTTGCTTAGCATGCGAGAGGTAGCGGGATCGATGCCTGCATTCTCCAAATGCAGCTTTCCTGATTTGCCAGGAGACACCTTGCTTTTGTGTTTGATGTTGAAGCTTGGAACCGAGCGCCGTGAGCAACATGGGAAGCCGGAGTCCTCCTCATAACGCGTGCCAAGGCGTTGCCACGTTTTTGTGGTGGCAACTGTGGCTTCAGCCAAAGTCACGTAGGCAGTGTTGGACAAAAGCAATCTAGTAAACAAAGCACGAGCAGGCCTCCATGGCCAAGAGACAATATTTCATTAGCGCAAAAGGTGCCAGTGCCATGCTTACGCTGAGAGCTTTGGACTCGTTGAATCACCTGAATCAGGTTCAACTTCTCTTTGTGTGCGAAAGAAAGGCCTTTGGGCCCGCACGCAAGCAAATATCGATTGGCATAGAAAAAGGCAACGTAGCAGAGGATGGTTTCGATCCATCGACCTCTGGGTTATGGGCCCAGCACGCTTCCGCTGCGCCACTCTGCTCTTGTCGCTGACCAACCTCAACAACCACATGTGGATGTAGTTTGCCAGCGATTCCCACGGGGAGTGGGTCCATGTGGCAAAGTCACAATGTAGACGACTAGGCGTTTCCATTGATTTTCGACCAGCGAATCCCAAGTCAAGCGTGGGCGAGAGCTGGACTCTCCTAGACCAGCTGAGCGAGGGTGGTGGCAAGTGGCCCGGCGTGGAGCATTGGTGGTTCAGTGGTAGAATTCTCGCCTGCCACGCGGGAGGCCCGGGTTCGATTCCCGGCCAATGCAATTATGGGCTCTTTGTGTTTGCAGCGCTCTCCCCCAATTTCCAGCCCCGTGGAGTGCATCAAGGCACAAGGTGTTTCTTGTCGAGAATGTACTAGGCGGTGTGAGTGCTTTTTGAAACCAGCCTTCTCCCAATTACATCATTGAAACCCATGGGGCCATACCTCTGAAGGGGCTCAGTTGTCAAAGGTCGTAGGAGGGAAAAAAAAGGGGGGTGCAAACCTTCTACGCTAGGAAAGCGGGTGGCTCTCCTGGTGTCTAGCGGCCAGAGCAGGTTGTGGATTTCGCAAAACTGACTATATTTTACACATAGCCCAGGAGAGGACAGGGATCAGCCATAGCGCAAGCAACACACCCGAGCAAAGGGGGATTAGCTCAAGTGGCAGAGCGCTCGCTTTGCATGCGAGAGGTAGCGGGATCGATGCCCGCATTCTCCAAACGCAGCTTTCCTGGTTTCACGGGAGGCACCTTGCTTTTGTGTTTGATGTTGAAGCTTGGAACCGAGCGCCGTGAGCAACATGGGAAGCCGGAGTGCTCCTCATAACATGTGCCAAGGCATTGCCACGTTTTTGTGGTGGCATCTGTGGCTTCAGCCAAAGTCACGTAGGCAGTATTGGACAAAAGCAATCAATTAAAGAAAGCACGACCAGGCTTCCATGGCCAAGAGACAATATTCCATTAGGGGGAAAGGTGCCAGTGCCATGCTTACGCTGAGAGCTTTGGACTCGTTGAATCACCTGAATCAGGTTCAACTTCTCTTTGTGTGCGAAAGAAAGGCCTTTGGGCCCGCAAGCAAATATCGATTGGCATAGGAAAAGGCAACGTAGCAGAGGATGGTTTCGATCCATCGACCTCTGGGTTATGGGCCCAGCAGGCTTCCGCTGCGCCACTCTGCTCTTGTCGCTGACCATCCTCATGGATTTCGACAAGCGAATCCCAAGTCAAGCGTGGGCGAGAGCTGGACTCTCCTAGGCCAGCTGAGCGAGGGTGGTGGCGCCTGGCCCGGCGTGGAGCATTGGTGGTTCAGTGGTAGAATTCTCGCCTGCCACGCGGGAGGCCCGGGTTCGATTCCCGGCCAATGCAATTATGGGCTCTTGGTGTTTGTAGCTCTCTCCCCCAATTTCCAGCCCCATGGAATGCCTCAAGGCACAAGGTGTTTCTTGTCGAGAATGTATTAGGCGGTGTGAGTGCTTTTTGAAACCACCTTCTCCCAATGACATCATTGAAACCCATGGGGCCATACTTCAGAAGGGGCTCAGTTGTCCAAGGTCTTGGGGGAGTGGCTCTCCTGGTGTCTAGCGGCCAGAGCAAGTTGTGGATTTAGCAAAACTGCCTATAGTTTACACATAGCCCAGGAGAGGACAGGGATCAGCCATAGCACAAGCAACAACCTCAAGCAAAGGGGGATTAGCTCAAATGGTAGAGCGCTCGCTTAGCATGCGAGAGGTAGCGGGATCGATGCCCGCATTCTCCAAATGCAGCTTTCCTGATTTGCCAGGAGACACCTTGCTTTTGTGTTTGATGTTGAAGCTTGGAACCGAGCGCCGTGAGCAACATGGGAAGCCGGAGTCCTCCTCATAACGCGTGCCAAGGCGTTGCCACGTTTTTGTGGTGGCAACTGTGGCTTCAGCCAAAGTCACGTAGGCAGTGTTGGACAAAAGCAATCTAGTAAACAAAGCACGAGCAGGCCTCCATGGCCAAGAGACAATATTTCATTAGCGCAAAAGGTGCCAGTGCCATGCTTACGCTGAGAGCTTTGGACTCGTTGAATCACCTGAATCAGGTTCAACTTCTCTTTGTGTGCGAAAGAAAGGCCTTTGGGCCCGCACGCAAGCAAATATCGATTGGCATAGGAAAGGGCAACGTAGCAGAGGATGGTTTCGATCCATCGACCTCTGGGTTATGGGCCCAGCACGCTTCCGCTGCGCCACTCTGCTCTTGTCGCTGACCAACCTCAACAACCACATGTGGATGTAGTTTGCCAGCGATTCCCACGGGGAGTGGGTCCATGTGGCAAAGTCACAATGTAGACGACTAGGCGTTTCCATTGATTTTCGACCAGCGAATCCCAAGTCAAGCGTGGGCGAGAGCTGGACTCTCCTAGACCAGCTGAGCGAGGGTGGTGGCAAGTGGCCCGGCGTGGAGCATTGGTGGTTAAGTGGTAGAATTCTCGCCTGCCACGCGGGAGGCCCGGGTTCGATTCCCGGCCAATGCAATTATGGGCTCTTTGTGTTTGCAGCGCTCTCCCCCAATTTCCAGCCCCGTGGAGTGCATCAAGGCACAAGGTGTTTCTTGTCGAGAATGTACTAGGCGGTGTGAGTGCTTTTTGAAACCAGCCTTCTCCCAATTACATCATTGAAACCCATGGGGCCATACCTCTGAAGGGGCTCAGTTGTCAAAGGTCGTAGGAGGGAAAAAAAAGGGGGGTGCAAACCTTCTACGCTAGGAAAGCGGGTGGCTCTCCTGGTGTCTAGCGGCCAGAGCAGGTTGTGGATTTCGCAAAACTGACTATATTTTACACATAGCCCAGGAGAGGACAGGGATCAGCCATAGCGCAAGCAACACACTCGAGCAAAGGGGGATTAGCTCAAGTGGCAGAGCGCTCGCTTTGCATGCGAGAGGTAGCGGGATCGATGCCCGCATTCTCCAAACGCAGCTTTCCTGGTTTCACGGGAGGCACCTTGCTTTTGTGTTTGATGTTGAAGCTTGGAACCGAGCGCCGTGAGCAACATGGGAAGCCGGAGTGCTCCTCATAACATGTGCCAAGGCATTGCCACGTTTTTGTGGTGGCATCTGTGGCTTCAGCCAAAGTCACGTAGGCAGTATTGGACAAAAGCAATCAATTAAAGAAAGCACGACCAGGCTTCCATGGCCAAGAGACAATATTCCATTAGGGGGAAAGGTGCCAGTGCCATGCTTACGCTGAGAGCTTTGGACTCGTTGAATCACCTGAATCAGGTTCAACTTCTCTTTGTGTGCGAAAGAAAGGCCTTTGGGCCCGCAAGCAAATATCGATTGGCATAGGAAAAGGCAACGTAGCAGAGGATGGTTTCGATCCATCGACCTCTGGGTTATGGGCCCAGCACGCTTCCGCTGCGCCACTCTGCTCTTGTCGCTGGCCATCCTCATGGATTTCGACAAGCGAATCCCAAGTCAAGCGTGGGCGAGAGCTGGACTCTCCTAGGCCAGCTGAGCGAGGGTGGTGGCGCCTGGCCCGGCGTGGAGCATTGGTGGTTCAGTGGTAGAATTCTCGCCTGCCACGCGGGAGGCCCGGGTTCGATTCCCGGCCAATGCAATTATGGGCTCTTGGTGTTTGTAGCTCTCTCCCCCAATTTCCAGCCCCATGGAATGCCTCAAGGCACAAGGTGTTTCTTGTCGAGAATGTATTAGGCGGTGTGAGTGCTTTTTGAAACCACCTTCTCCCAATGACATCATTGAAACCCATGGGGCCATACTTCAGAAGGGGCTCAGTTGTCCAAGGTCTTGGGGGAGTGGCTCTCCTGGTGTCTAGCGGCCAGAGCAAGTTGTGGATTTAGCAAAACTGCCTATAGTTTACACATAGCCCAGGAGAGGACAGGGATCAGCCATAGCACAAGCAACAACCTCAAGCAAAGGGGGATTAGCTCAAATGGTAGAGCGCTCGCTTAGCATGCGAGAGGTAGCGGGATCGATGCCCGCATTCTCCAAATGCAGCTTTCCTGATTTGCCAGGAGACACCTTGCTTTTGTGTTTGATGTTGAAGCTTGGAACCGAGCGCCGTGAGCAACATGGGAAGCCGGAGTCCTCCTCATAACGCGTGCCAAGGCGTTGCCACGTTTTTGTGGTGGCAACTGTGGCTTCAGCCAAAGTCACGTAGGCAGTGTTGGACAAAAGCAATCTAGTAAACAAAGCACGAGCAGGCCTCCATGGCCAAGAGACAATATTTCATTAGCGCAAAAGGTGCCAGTGCCATGCTTACGCTGAGAGCTTTGGACTCGTTGAATCACCTGAATCAGGTTCAACTTCTCTTTGTGTGCGAAAGAAAGGCCTTTGGGCCCGCACGCAAGCAAATATCGATTGGCATAGGAAAGGGCAACGTAGCAGAGGATGGTTTCGATCCATCGACCTCTGGGTTATGGGCCCAGCACGCTTCCGCTGCGCCACTCTGCTCTTGTCGCTGACCAACCTCAACAACCACATGTGGATGTAGTTTGCCAGCGATTCCCACGGGGAGTGGGTCCATGTGGCAAAGTCACAATGTAGACGACTAGGCGTTTCCATTGATTTTCGACCAGCGAATCCCAAGTCAAGCGTGGGCGAGAGCTGGACTCTCCTAGACCAGCTGAGCGAGGGTGGTGGCAAGTGGCCCGGCGTGGAGCATTGGTGGTTAAGTGGTAGAATTCTCGCCTGCCACGCGGGAGGCCCGGGTTCGATTCCCGGCCAATGCAATTATGGGCTCTTTGTGTTTGCAGCGCTCTCCCCCAATTTCCAGCCCCGTGGAGTGCATCAAGGCACAAGGTGTTTCTTGTCGAGAATGTACTAGGCGGTGTGAGTGCTTTTTGAAACCAGCCTTCTCCCAATTACATCATTGAAACCCATGGGGCCATACCTCTGAAGGGGCTCAGTTGTCAAAGGTCGTAGGAGGGAAAAAAAAGGGGGGTGCAAACCTTCTACGCTAGGAAAGCGGGTGGCTCTCCTGGTGTCTAGCGGCCAGAGCAGGTTGTGGATTTCGCAAAACTGACTATATTTTACACATAGCCCAGGAGAGGACAGGGATCAGCCATAGCGCAAGCAACACACTCGAGCAAAGGGGGATTAGCTCAAGTGGCAGAGCGCTCGCTTTGCATGCGAGAGGTAGCGGGATCGATGCCCGCATTCTCCAAACGCAGCTTTCCTGGTTTCACGGGAGGCACCTTGCTTTTGTGTTTGATGTTGAAGCTTGGAACCGAGCGCCGTGAGCAACATGGGAAGCCGGAGTGCTCCTCATAACATGTGCCAAGGCATTGCCACGTTTTTGTGGTGGCATCTGTGGCTTCAGCCAAAGTCACGTAGGCAGTATTGGACAAAAGCAATCAATTAAAGAAAGCACGACCAGGCTTCCATGGCCAAGAGACAATATTCCATTAGGGGGAAAGGTGCCAGTGCCATGCTTACGCTGAGAGCTTTGGACTCGTTGAATCACCTGAATCAGGTTCAACTTCTCTTTGTGTGCGAAAGAAAGGCCTTTGGGCCCGCAAGCAAATATCGATTGGCATAGGAAAAGGCAACGTAGCAGAGGATGGTTTCGATCCATCGACCTCTGGGTTATGGGCCCAGCACGCTTCCGCTGCGCCACTCTGCTCTTGTCGCTGGCCATCCTCATGGATTTCGACAAGCGAATCCCAAGTCAAGCGTGGGCGAGAGCTGGACTCTCCTAGGCCAGCTGAGCGAGGGTGGTGGCGCCTGGCCTGGCGTGGAGCATTGGTGGTTCAGTGGTAGAATTCTCGCCTGCCACGCGGGAGGCCCGGGTTCGATTCCCGGCCAATGCAATTATGGGCTCTTGGTGTTTGTAGCTCTCTCCCCCAATTTCCAGCCCCATGGAATGCCTCAAGGCACAAGGTGTTTCTTGTCGAGAATGTATTAGGCGGTGTGAGTGCTTTTTGAAACCACCTTCTCCCAATGACATCATTGAAACCCATGGGGCCATACTTCAGAAGGGGCTCAGTTGTCCAAGGTCTTGGGGGAGTGGCTCTCCTGGTGTCTAGCGGCCAGAGCAAGTTGTGGATTTAGCAAAACTGCCTATAGTTTACACATAGCCCAGGAGAGGACAGGGATCAGCCATAGCACAAGCAACAACCTCAAGCAAAGGGGGATTAGCTCAAATGGTAGAGCGCTCGCTTAGCATGCGAGAGGTAGCGGGATCGATGCCCGCATTCTCCAAATGCAGCTTTCCTGATTTGCCAGGAGACACCTTGCTTTTGTGTTTGATGTTGAAGCTTGGAACCGAGCGCCGTGAGCAACATGGGAAGCCGGAGTCCTCCTCATAACGCGTGCCAAGGCGTTGCCACGTTTTTGTGGTGGCAACTGTGGCTTCAGCCAAAGTCACGTAGGCAGTGTTGGACAAAAGCAATCTAGTAAACAAAGCACGAGCAGGCCTCCATGGCCAAGAGACAATATTTCATTAGCGCAAAAGGTGCCAGTGCCATGCTTACGCTGAGAGCTTTGGACTCGTTGAATCACCTGAATCAGGTTCAACTTCTCTTTGTGTGCGAAAGAAAGGCCTTTGGGCCCGCACGCAAGCAAATATCGATTGGCATAGAAAAAGGCAACGTAGCAGAGGATGGTTTCGATCCATCGACCTCTGGGTTATGGGCCCAGCACGCTTCCGCTGCGCCACTCTGCTCTTGTCGCTGACCAACCTCAACAACCACATGTGGATGTAGTTTGCCAGCGATTCCCACGGGGAGTGGGTCCATGTGGCAAAGTCACAATGTAGACGACTAGGCGTTTCCATTGATTTTCGACCAGCGAATCCCAAGTCAAGCGTGGGCGAGAGCTGGACTCTCCTAGACCAGCTGAGCGAGGGTGGTGGCAAGTGGCCCGGCGTGGAGCATTGGTGGTTCAGTGGTAGAATTCTCGCCTGCCACGCGGGAGGCCCGGGTTCGATTCCCGGCCAATGCAATTATGGGCTCTTTGTGTTTGCAGCGCTCTCCCCCAATTTCCAGCCCCGTGGAGTGCATCAAGGCACAAGGTGTTTCTTGTCGAGAATGTACTAGGCGGTGTGAGTGCTTTTTGAAACCAGCCTTCTCCCAATTACATCATTGAAACCCATGGGGCCATACCTCTGAAGGGGCTCAGTTGTCAAAGGTCGTAGGAGGGAAAAAAAAGGGGGGTGCAAACCTTCTACGCTAGGAAAGCGGGTGGCTCTCCTGGTGTCTAGCGGCCAGAGCAGGTTGTGGATTTCGCAAAACTGACTATATTTTACACATAGCCCAGGAGAGGACAGGGATCAGCCATAGCGCAAGCAACACACTCGAGCAAAGGGGGATTAGCTCAAGTGGCAGAGCGCTCGCTTTGCATGCGAGAGGTAGCGGGATCGATGCCCGCATTCTCCAAATGCAGCTTTCCTGGTTTCACGGGAGGCACCTTGCTTTTGTGTTTGATGTTGAAGCTTGGAACCGAGCGCCGTGAGCAACATGAGAAGCCGGAGTGCTCCTCATAACATGTGCCAAGGCATTGCCACGTTTTTGTGGTGGCATCTGTGGCTTCAGCCAAAGTCACGTAGGCAGTATTGGACAAAAGCAATCAATTAAAGAAAGCACGACCAGGCTTCCATGGCCAAGAGACAATATTCCATTAGGGGGAAAGGTGCCAGTGCCATGCTTACGCTGAGAGCTTTGGACTCGTTGAATCACCTGAATCAGGTTCAACTTCTCTTTGTGTGCGAAAGAAAGGCCTTTGGGCCCGCAAGCAAATATCGATTGGCATAGGAAAAGGCAACGTAGCAGAGGATGGTTTCGATCCATCGACCTCTGGGTTATGGGCCCAGCACGCTTCCGCTGCGCCACTCTGCTCTTGTCGCTGGCCATCCTCATGGATTTCGACAAGCGAATCCCAAGTCAAGCGTGGGCGAGAGCTGGACTCTCCTAGGCCAGCTGAGCGAGGGTGGTGGCGCCTGGCCCGGCGTGGAGCATTGGTGGTTCAGTGGTAGAATTCTCGCCTGCCACGCGGGAGGCCCGGGTTCGATTCCTGGCCAATGCAATTATGGGCTCTTGGTGTTTGTAGCTCTCTCCCCCAATTTCCAGCCCCATGGAATGCCTCAAGGCACAAGGTGTTTCTTGTCGAGAATGTATTAGGCGGTGTGAGTGCTTTTTGAAACCACCTTCTCCCAATGACATCATTGAAACCCATGGGGCCATACTTCAGAAGGGGCTCAGTTGTCCAAGGTCTTGGGGGAGTGGCTCTCCTGGTGTCTAGCGGCCAGAGCAAGTTGTGGATTTAGCAAAACTGCCTATAGTTTACACATAGCCCAGGAGAGGACAGGGATCAGCCATAGCACAAGCAACAACCTCAAGCAAAGGGGGATTAGCTCAAATGGTAGAGCGCTCGCTTAGCATGCGAGAGGTAGCGGGATCGATGCCCGCATTCTCCAAATGCAGCTTTCCTGATTTGCCAGGAGACACCTTGCTTTTGTGTTTGATGTTGAAGCTTGGAACCGAGCGCCGTGAGCAACATGGGAAGCCGGAGTCCTCCTCATAACGCGTGCCAAGGCGTTGCCACGTTTTTGTGGTGGCAACTGTGGCTTCAGCCAAAGTCACGTAGGCAGTGTTGGACAAAAGCAATCTAGTAAACAAAGCACGAGCAGGCCTCCATGGCCAAGAGACAATATTTCATTAGCGCAAAAGGTGCCAGTGCCATGCTTACGCTGAGAGCTTTGGACTCGTTGAATCACCTGAATCAGGTTCAACTTCTCTTTGTGTGCGAAAGAAAGGCCTTTGGGCCCGCACGCAAGCAAATATCGATTGGCATAGAAAAAGGCAACGTAGCAGAGGATGGTTTCGATCCATCGACCTCTGGGTTATGGGCCCAGCACGCTTCCGCTGCGCCACTCTGCTCTTGTCGCTGACCAACCTCAACAACCACATGTGGATGTAGTTTGCCAGCGATTCCCACGGGGAGTGGGTCCATGTGGCAAAGTCACAATGTAGACGACTAGGCGTTTCCATTGATTTTCGACCAGCGAATCCCAAGTCAAGCGTGGGCGAGAGCTGGACTCTCCTAGACCAGCTGAGCGAGGGTGGTGGCAAGTGGCCCGGCGTGGAGCATTGGTGGTTCAGTGGTAGAATTCTCGCCTGCCACGCGGGAGGCCCGGGTTCGATTCCCGGCCAATGCAATTATGGGCTCTTTGTGTTTGCAGCGCTCTCCCCCAATTTCCAGCCCCGTGGAGTGCATCAAGGCACAAGGTGTTTCTTGTCGAGAATGTACTAGGCGGTGTGAGTGCATTTTGAAACCAGCCTTCTCCCAATTACATCATTGAAACCCATGGGGCCATACCTCTGAAGGGGCTCAGTTGTCAAAGGTCGTAGGAGGGAAAAAAAAGGGGGGTGCAAACCTTCTACGCTAGGAAAGCGGGTGGCTCTCCTGGTGTCTAGCGGCCAGAGCAGGTTGTGGATTTCGCAAAACTGACTATATTTTACACATAGCCCAGGAGAGGACAGGGATCAGCCATAGCGCAAGCAACACACTCGAGCAAAGGGGGATTAGCTCAAGTGGCAGAGCGCTCGCTTTGCATGCGAGAGGTAGCGGGATCGATGCCCGCATTCTCCAAACGCAGCTTTCCTGGTTTCACGGGAGGCACCTTGCTTTTGTGTTTGATGTTGAAGCTTGGAACCGAGCGCCGTGAGCAACATGGGAAGCCGGAGTGCTCCTCATAACATGTGCCAAGGCATTGCCACGTTTTTGTGGTGGCATCTGTGGCTTCAGCCAAAGTCACGTAGGCAGTATTGGACAAAAGCAATCAATTAAAGAAAGCACGACCAGGCTTCCATGGCCAAGAGACAATATTCCATTAGGGGGAAAGGTGCCAGTGCCATGCTTACGCTGAGAGCTTTGGACTCGTTGAATCACCTGAATCAGGTTCAACTTCTCTTTGTGTGCGAAAGAAAGGCCTTTGGGCCCGCAAGCAAATATCGATTGGCATAGGAAAAGGCAACGTAGCAGAGGATGGTTTCGATCCATCGACCTCTGGGTTATGGGCCCAGCACGCTTCCGCTGCGCCACTCTGCTCTTGTCGCTGACCATCCTCATGGATTTCGACAAGCGAATCCCAAGTCAAGCGTGGGCGAGAGCTGGACTCTCCTAGGCCAGCTGAGCGAGGGTGGTGGCGCCTGGCCCGGCGTGGAGCATTGGTGGTTCAGTGGTAGAATTCTCGCCTGCCACGCGGGAGGCCCGGGTTCGATTCCCGGCCAATGCAATTATGGGCTCTTGGTGTTTGTAGCTCTCTCCCCCAATTTCCAGCCCCATGGAATGCCTCAAGGCACAAGGTGTTTCTTGTCGAGAATGTATTAGGCGGTGTGAGTGCTTTTTGAAACCACCTTCTCCCAATGACATCATTGAAACCCATGGGGCCATACTTCAGAAGGGGCTCAGTTGTCCAAGGTCTTGGGGGAGTGGCTCTCCTGGTGTCTAGCGGCCAGAGCAAGTTGTGGATTTAGCAAAACTGCCTATAGTTTACACATAGCCCAGGAGAGGACAGGGATCAGCCATAGCACAAGCAACAACCTCAAGCAAAGGGGGATTAGCTCAAATGGTAGAGCGCTCGCTTAGCATGCGAGAGGTAGCGGGATCGATGCCCGCATTCTCCAAATGCAGCTTTCCTGATTTGCCAGGAGACACCTTGCTTTTGTGTTTGATGTTGAAGCTTGGAACCGAGCGCCGTGAGCAACATGGGAAGCCGGAGTCCTCCTCATAACGCGTGCCAAGGCGTTGCCACGTTTTTGTGGTGGCAACTGTGGCTTCAGCCAAAGTCACGTAGGCAGTGTTGGACAAAAGCAATCTAGTAAACAAAGCACGAGCAGGCCTCCATGGCCAAGAGACAATATTTCATTAGCGCAAAAGGTGCCAGTGCCATGCTTACGCTGAGAGCTTTGGACTCGTTGAATCACCTGAATCAGGTTCAACTTCTCTTTGTGTGCGAAAGAAAGGCCTTTGGGCCCGCACGCAAGCAAATATCGATTGGCATAGGAAAGGGCAACGTAGCAGAGGATGGTTTCGATCCATCGACCTCTGGGTTATGGGCCCAGCACGCTTCCGCTGCGCCACTCTGCTCTTGTCGCTGACCAACCTCAACAACCACATGTGGATGTAGTTTGCCAGCGATTCCCACGGGGAGTGGGTCCATGTGGCAAAGTCACAATGTAGACGACTAGGCGTTTCCATTGATTTTCGACCAGCGAATCCCAAGTCAAGCGTGGGCGAGAGCTGGACTCTCCTAGACCAGCTGAGCGAGGGTGGTGGCAAGTGGCCCGGCGTGGAGCATTGGTGGTTCAGTGGTAGAATTCTCGCCTGCCACGCGGGAGGCCCGGGTTCGATTCCCGGCCAATGCAATTATGGGCTCTTTGTGTTTGCAGCGCTCTCCCCCAATTTCCAGCCCCGTGGAGTGCATCAAGGCACAAGGTGTTTCTTGTCGAGAATGTACTAGGCGGTGTGAGTGCTTTTTGAAACCAGCCTTCTCCCAATTACATCATTGAAACCCATGGGGCCATACCTCTGAAGGGGCTCAGTTGTCAAAGGTCGTAGGAGGGAAAAAAAAGGGGGGTGCAAACCTTCTACGCTAGGAAAGCGGGTGGCTCTCCTGGTGTCTAGCGGCCAGAGCAGGTTGTGGATTTCGCAAAACTGACTATATTTTACACATAGCCCAGGAGAGGACAGGGATCAGCCATAGCGCAAGCAACACACTCGAGCAAAGGGGGATTAGCTCAAGTGGCAGAGCGCTCGCTTTGCATGCGAGAGGTAGCGGGATCGATGCCCGCATTCTCCAAACGCAGCTTTCCTGGTTTCACGGGAGGCACCTTGCTTTTGTGTTTGATGTTGAAGCTTGGAACCGAGCGCCGTGAGCAACATGGGAAGCCGGAGTGCTCCTCATAACATGTGCCAAGGCATTGCCACGTTTTTGTGGTGGCATCTGTGGCTTCAGCCAAAGTCACGTAGGCAGTATTGGACAAAAGCAATCAATTAAAGAAAGCACGACCAGGCTTCCATGGCCAAGAGACAATATTCCATTAGGGGGAAAGGTGCCAGTGCCATGCTTACGCTGAGAGCTTTGGACTCGTTGAATCACCTGAATCAGGTTCAACTTCTCTTTGTGTGCGAAAGAAAGGCCTTTGGGCCCGCAAGCAAATATCGATTGGCATAGGAAAAGGCAACGTAGCAGAGGATGGTTTCGATCCATCGACCTCTGGGTTATGGGCCCAGCACGCTTCCGCTGCGCCACTCTGCTCTTGTCGCTGGCCATCCTCATGGATTTCGACAAGCGAATCCCAAGTCAAGCGTGGGCGAGAGCTGGACTCTCCTAGGCCAGCTGAGCGAGGGTGGTGGCGCCTGGCCCGGCGTGGAGCATTGGTGGTTCAGTGGTAGAATTCTCGCCTGCCACGCGGGAGGCCCGGGTTCGATTCCCGGCCAATGCAATTATGGGCTCTTGGTGTTTGTAGCTCTCTCCCCCAATTTCCAGCCCCATGGAATGCCTCAAGGCACAAGGTGTTTCTTGTCGAGAATGTATTAGGCGGTGTGAGTGCTTTTTGAAACCACCTTCTCCCAATGACATCATTGAAACCCATGGGGCCATACTTCAGAAGGGGCTCAGTTGTCCAAGGTCTTGGGGGAGTGGCTCTCCTGGTGTCTAGCGGCCAGAGCAAGTTGTGGATTTAGCAAAACTGCCTATAGTTTACACATAGCCCAGGAGAGGACAGGGATCAGCCATAGCACAAGCAACAACCTCAAGCAAAGGGGGATTAGCTCAAATGGTAGAGCGCTCGCTTAGCATGCGAGAGGTAGCGGGATCGATGCCCGCATTCTCCAAATGCAGCTTTCCTGATTTGCCAGGAGACACCTTGCTTTTGTGTTTGATGTTGAAGCTTGGAACCGAGCGCCGTGAGCAACATGGGAAGCCGGAGTCCTCCTCATAACGCGTGCCAAGGCGTTGCCACGTTTTTGTGGTGGCAACTGTGGCTTCAGCCAAAGTCACGTAGGCAGTGTTGGACAAAAGCAATCTAGTAAACAAAGCACGAGCAGGCCTCCATGGCCAAGAGACAATATTTCATTAGCGCAAAAGGTGCCAGTGCCATGCTTACGCTGAGAGCTTTGGACTCGTTGAATCACCTGAATCAGGTTCAACTTCTCTTTGTGTGCGAAAGAAAGGCCTTTGGGCCCGCACGCAAGCAAATATCGATTGGCATAGAAAAAGGCAACGTAGCAGAGGATGGTTTCGATCCATCGACCTCTGGGTTATGGGCCCAGCACGCTTCCGCTGCGCCACTCTGCTCTTGTCGCTGACCAACCTCAACAACCACATGTGGATGTAGTTTGCCAGCGATTCCCACGGGGAGTGGGTCCATGTGGCAAAGTCACAATGTAGACGACTAGGCGTTTCCATTGATTTTCGACCAGCGAATCCCAAGTCAAGCGTGGGCGAGAGCTGGACTCTCCTAGACCAGCTGAGCGAGGGTGGTGGCAAGTGGCCCGGCGTGGAGCATTGGTGGTTCAGTGGTAGAATTCTCGCCTGCCACGCGGGAGGCCCGGGTTCGATTCCCGGCCAATGCAATTATGGGCTCTTTGTGTTTGCAGCGCTCTCCCCCAATTTCCAGCCCCGTGGAGTGCATCAAGGCACAAGGTGTTTCTTGTCGAGAATGTACTAGGCGGTGTGAGTGCATTTTGAAACCAGCCTTCTCCCAATTACATCATTGAAACCCATGGGGGCCATACCTCTGAAGGGGCTCAGTTGTCAAAGGTCGTAGGAGGGAAAAAAAAGGGGGGTGCAAACCTTCTACGCTAGGAAAGCGGGTGGCTCTCCTGGTGTCTAGCGGCCAGAGCAGGTTGTGGATTTCGCAAAACTGACTATATTTTACACATAGCCCAGGAGAGGACAGGGATCAGCCATAGCGCAAGCAACACACTCGAGCAAAGGGGGATTAGCTCAAGTGGCAGAGCGCTCGCTTTGCATGCGAGAGGTAGCGGGATCGATGCCCGCATTCTCCAAACGCAGCTTTCCTGGTTTCACGGGAGGCACCTTGCTTTTGTGTTTGATGTTGAAGCTTGGAACCGAGCGCCGTGAGCAACATGGGAAGCCGGAGTGCTCCTCATAACATGTGCCAAGGCATTGCCACGTTTTTGTGGTGGCATCTGTGGCTTCAGCCAAAGTCACGTAGGCAGTATTGGACAAAAGCAATCAATTAAAGAAAGCACGACCAGGCTTCCATGGCCAAGAGACAATATTCCATTAGGGGGAAAGGTGCCAGTGCCATGCTTACGCTGAGAGCTTTGGACTCGTTGAATCACCTGAATCAGGTTCAACTTCTCTTTGTGTGCGAAAGAAAGGCCTTTGGGCCCGCAAGCAAATATCGATTGGCATAGGAAAAGGCAACGTAGCAGAGGATGGTTTCGATCCATCGACCTCTGGGTTATGGGCCCAGCACGCTTCCGCTGCGCCACTCTGCTCTTGTCGCTGGCCATCCTCATGGATTTCGACAAGCGAATCCCAAGTCAAGCGTGGGCGAGAGCTGGACTCTCCTAGGCCAGCTGAGCGAGGGTGGTGGCGCCTGGCCCGGCGTGGAGCATTGGTGGTTCAGTGGTAGAATTCTCGCCTGCCACGCGGGAGGCCCGGGTTCGATTCCCGGCCAATGCAATTATGGGCTCTTGGTGTTTGTAGCTCTCTCCCCCAATTTCCAGCCCCATGGAATGCCTCAAGGCACAAGGTGTTTCTTGTCGAGAATGTATTAGGCGGTGTGAGTGCTTTTTGAAACCACCTTCTCCCAATGACATCATTGAAACCCATGGGGCCATACTTCAGAAGGGGCTCAGTTGTCCAAGGTCTTGGGGGAGTGGCTCTCCTGGTGTCTAGCGGCCAGAGCAAGTTGTGGATTTAGCAAAACTGCCTATAGTTTACACATAGCCCAGGAGAGGACAGGGATCAGCCATAGCACAAGCAACAACCTCAAGCAAAGGGGGATTAGCTCAAATGGTAGAGCGCTCGCTTAGCATGCGAGAGGTAGCGGGATCGATGCCCGCATTCTCCAAATGCAGCTTTCCTGATTTGCCAGGAGACACCTTGCTTTTGTGTTTGATGTTGAAGCTTGGAACCGAGCGCCGTGAGCAGCATGGGAAGCCGGAGTCCTCCTCATAACGCGTGCCAAGGCGTTGCCACGTTTTTGTGGTGGCAACTGTGGCTTCAGCCAAAGTCACGTAGGCAGTGTTGGACAAAAGCAATCTAGTAAACAAAGCACGAGCAGGCCTCCATGGCCAAGAGACAATATTTCATTAGCGCAAAAGGTGCCAGTGCCATGCTTACGCTGAGAGCTTTGGACTCGTTGAATCACCTGAATCAGGTTCAACTTCTCTTTGTGTGCGAAAGAAAGGCCTTTGGGCCCGCACACAAGCAAATATCGATTGGCATAGGAAAGGGCAACGTAGCAGAGGATGGTTTCGATCCATCGACCTCTGGGTTATGGGCCCAGCACGCTTCCGCTGCGCCACTCTGCTCTTGTCGCTGACCAACCTCAACAACCACATGTGGATGTAGTTTGCCAGCGATTCCCACGGGGAGTGGGTCCATGTGGCAAAGTCACAATGTAGACGACTAGGCGTTTCCATTGATTTTCGACCAGCGAATCCCAAGTCAAGCGTGGGCGAGAGCTGGACTCTCCTAGACCAGCTGAGCGAGGGTGGTGGCAAGTGGCCCGGCGTGGAGCATTGGTGGTTCAGTGGTAGAATTCTCGCCTGCCACGCGGGAGGCCCGGGTTCGATTCCCGGCCAATGCAATTATGGGCTCTTTGTGTTTGCAGCGCTCTCCCCCAATTTCCAGCCCCGTGGAGTGCATCAAGGCACAAGGTGTTTCTTGTCGAGAATGTACTAGGCGGTGTGAGTGCATTTTGAAACCAGCCTTCTCCCAATTACATCATTGAAACCCATGGGGGCCATACCTCTGAAGGGGCTCAGTTGTCAAAGGTCGTAGGAGGGAAAAAAAAGGGGGGTGCAAACCTTCTACGCTAGGAAAGCGGGTGGCTCTCCTGGTGTCTAGCGGCCAGAGCAGGTTGTGGATTTCGCAAAACTGACTATATTTTACACATAGCCCAGGAGAGGACAGGGATCAGCCATAGCGCAAGCAACACACTCGAGCAAAGGGGGATTAGCTCAAGTGGCAGAGCGCTCGCTTTGCATGCGAGAGGTAGCGGGATCAATGCCCGCATTCTCCAAACGCAGCTTTCCTGGTTTCACGGGAGGCACCTTGCTTTTGTGTTTGATGTTGAAGCTTGGAACCGAGCGCCGTGAGCAACATGGGAAGCCGGAGTGCTCCTCATAACATGTGCCAAGGCATTGCCACGTTTTTGTGGTGGCATCTGTGGCTTCAGCCAAAGTCACGTAGGCAGTATTGGACAAAAGCAATCAATTAAAGAAAGCACGACCAGGCTTCCATGGCCAAGAGACAATATTCCATTAGGGGGAAAGGTGCCAGTGCCATGCTTACGCTGAGAGCTTTGGACTCGTTGAATCACCTGAATCAGGTTCAACTTCTCTTTGTGTGCGAAAGAAAGGCCTTTGGGCCCGCAAGCAAATATCGATTGGCATAGGAAAAGGCAACGTAGCAGAGGATGGTTTCGATCCATCGACCTCTGGGTTATGGGCCCAGCACGCTTCCGCTGCGCCACTCTGCTCTTGTCGCTGGCCATCCTCATGGATTTCGACAAGCGAATCCCAAGTCAAGCGTGGGCGAGAGCTGGACTCTCCTAGGCCAGCTGAGCGAGGGTGGTGGCGCCTGGCCCGGCGTGGAGCATTGGTGGTTCAGTGGTAGAATTCTCGCCTGCCACGCGGGAGGCCCGGGTTCGATTCCCGGCCAATGCAATTATGGGCTCTTGGTGTTTGTAGCTCTCTCCCCCAATTTCCAGCCCCATGGAATGCCTCAAGGCACAAGGTGTTTCTTGTCGAGAATGTATTAGGCGGTGTGAGTGCTTTTTGAAACCACCTTCTCCCAATGACATCATTGAAACCCATGGGGCCATACTTCAGAAGGGGCTCAGTTGTCCAAGGTCTTGGGGGAGTGGCTCTCCTGGTGTCTAGCGGCCAGAGCAAGTTGTGGATTTAGCAAAACTGCCTATAGTTTACACATAGCCCAGGAGAGGACAGGGATCAGCCATAGCACAAGCAACAACCTCAAGCAAAGGGGGATTAGCTCAAATGGTAGAGCGCTCGCTTAGCATGCGAGAGGTAGCGGGATCGATGCCCGCATTCTCCAAATGCAGCTTTCCTGATTTGCCAGGAGACACCTTGCTTTTGTGTTTGATGTTGAAGCTTGGAACCGAGCGCCGTGAGCAGCATGGGAAGCCGGAGTCCTCCTCATAACGCGTGCCAAGGCGTTGCCACGTTTTTGTGGTGGCAACTGTGGCTTCAGCCAAAGTCACGTAGGCAGTGTTGGACAAAAGCAATCTAGTAAACAAAGCACGAGCAGGCCTCCATGGCCAAGAGACAATATTTCATTAGCGCAAAAGGTGCCAGTGCCATGCTTACGCTGAGAGCTTTGGACTCGTTGAATCACCTGAATCAGGTTCAACTTCTCTTTGTGTGCGAAAGAAAGGCCTTTGGGCCCGCACACAAGCAAATATCGATTGGCATAGGAAAGGGCAACGTAGCAGAGGATGGTTTCGATCCATCGACCTCTGGGTTATGGGCCCAGCACGCTTCCGCTGCGCCACTCTGCTCTTGTCGCTGACCAACCTCAACAACCACATGTGGATGTAGTTTGCCAGCGATTCCCACGGGGAGTGGGTCCATGTGGCAAAGTCACAATGTAGACGACTAGGCGTTTCCATTGATTTTCGACCAGCGAATCCCAAGTCAAGCGTGGGCGAGAGCTGGACTCTCCTAGACCAGCTGAGCGAGGGTGGTGGCAAGTGGCCCGGCGTGGAGCATTGGTGGTTCAGTGGTAGAATTCTCGCCTGCCACGCGGGAGGCCCGGGTTCGATTCCCGGCCAATGCAATTATGGGCTCTTTGTGTTTGCAGCGCTCTCCCCCAATTTCCAGCCCCGTGGAGTGCATCAAGGCACAAGGTGTTTCTTGTCGAGAATGTACTAGGCGGTGTGAGTGCATTTTGAAACCAGCCTTCTCCCAATTACATCATTGAAACCCATGGGGGCCATACCTCTGAAGGGGCTCAGTTGTCAAAGGTCGTAGGAGGGAAAAAAAAGGGGGGTGCAAACCTTCTACGCTAGGAAAGCGGGTGGCTCTCCTGGTGTCTAGCGGCCAGAGCAGGTTGTGGATTTCGCAAAACTGACTATATTTTACACATAGCCCAGGAGAGGACAGGGATCAGCCATAGCGCAAGCAACACACTCGAGCAAAGGGGGATTAGCTCAAGTGGCAGAGCGCTCGCTTTGCATGCGAGAGGTAGCGGGATCAATGCCCGCATTCTCCAAACGCAGCTTTCCTGGTTTCACGGGAGGCACCTTGCTTTTGTGTTTGATGTTGAAGCTTGGAACCGAGCGCCGTGAGCAACATGGGAAGCCGGAGTGCTCCTCATAACATGTGCCAAGGCATTGCCACGTTTTTGTGGTGGCATCTGTGGCTTCAGCCAAAGTCACGTAGGCAGTATTGGACAAAAGCAATCAATTAAAGAAAGCACGACCAGGCTTCCATGGCCAAGAGACAATATTCCATTAGGGGGAAAGGTGCCAGTGCCATGCTTACGCTGAGAGCTTTGGACTCGTTGAATCACCTGAATCAGGTTCAACTTCTCTTTGTGTGCGAAAGAAAGGCCTTTGGGCCCGCAAGCAAATATCGATTGGCATAGGAAAAGGCAACGTAGCAGAGGATGGTTTCGATCCATCGACCTCTGGGTTATGGGCCCAGCACGCTTCCGCTGCGCCACTCTGCTCTTGTCGCTGGCCATCCTCATGGATTTCGACAAGCGAATCCCAAGTCAAGCGTGGGCGAGAGCTGGACTCTCCTAGGCCAGCTGAGCGAGGGTGGTGGCGCCTGGCCCGGCGTGGAGCATTGGTGGTTCAGTGGTAGAATTCTCGCCTGCCACGCGGGAGGCCCGGGTTCGATTCCCGGCCAATGCAATTATGGGCTCTTGGTGTTTGTAGCTCTCTCCCCCAATTTCCAGCCCCATGGAATGCCTCAAGGCACAAGGTGTTTCTTGTCGAGAATGTATTAGGCGGTGTGAGTGCTTTTTGAAACCACCTTCTCCCAATGACATCATTGAAACCCATGGGGCCATACTTCAGAAGGGGCTCAGTTGTCCAAGGTCTTGGGGGAGTGGCTCTCCTGGTGTCTAGCGGCCAGAGCAAGTTGTGGATTTAGCAAAACTGCCTATAGTTTACACATAGCCCAGGAGAGGACAGGGATCAGCCATAGCACAAGCAACAACCTCAAGCAAAGGGGGATTAGCTCAAATGGTAGAGCGCTCGCTTAGCATGCGAGAGGTAGCGGGATCGATGCCCGCATTCTCCAAATGCAGCTTTCCTGATTTGCCAGGAGACACCTTGCTTTTGTGTTTGATGTTGAAGCTTGGAACCGAGCGCCGTGAGCAACATGGGAAGCCGGAGTCCTCCTCATAACGCGTGCCAAGGCGTTGCCACGTTTTTGTGGTGGCAACTGTGGCTTCAGCCAAAGTCACGTAGGCAGTGTTGGACAAAAGCAATCTAGTAAACAAAGCACGAGCAGGCCTCCATGGCCAAGAGACAATATTTCATTAGCGCAAAAGGTGCCAGTGCCATGCTTACGCTGAGAGCTTTGGACTCGTTGAATCACCTGAATCAGGTTCAACTTCTCTTTGTGTGCGAAAGAAAGGCCTTTGGGCCCGCACGCAAGCAAATATCGATTGGCATAGAAAAAGGCAACGTAGCAGAGGATGGTTTCGATCCATCGACCTCTGGGTTATGGGCCCAGCACGCTTCCGCTGCGCCACTCTGCTCTTGTCGCTGACCAACCTCAACAACCACATGTGGATGTAGTTTGCCAGCGATTCCCACGGGGAGTGGGTCCATGTGGCAAAGTCACAATGTAGACGACTAGGCGTTTCCATTGATTTTCGACCAGCGAATCCCAAGTCAAGCGTGGGCGAGAGCTGGACTCTCCTAGACCAGCTGAGCGAGGGTGGTGGCAAGTGGCCCGGCGTGGAGCATTGGTGGTTCAGTGGTAGAAATCTCGCCTGCCACGCGGGAGGCCCGGGTTCGATTCCCGGCCAATGCAATTATGGGCTCTTTGTGTTTGCAGCGCTCTCCCCCAATTTCCAGCCCCGTGGAGTGCATCAAGGCACAAGGTGTTTCTTGTCGAGAATGTACTAGGCGGTGTGAGTGCTTTTTGAAACCAGCCTTCTCCCAATTACATCATTGAAACCCATGGGGCCATACCTCTGAAGGGGCTCAGTTGTCAAAGGTCGTAGGAGGGAAAAAAAAGGGGGGTGCAAACCTTCTACGCTAGGAAAGCGGGTGGCTCTCCTGGTGTCTAGCGGCCAGAGCAGGTTGTGGATTTCGCAAAACTGACTATATTTTACACATAGCCCAGGAGAGGACAGGGATCAGCCATAGCGCAAGCAACACACTCGAGCAAAGGGGGATTAGCTCAAGTGGCAGAGCGCTCGCTTTGCATGCGAGAGGTAGCGGGATCGATGCCCGCATTCTCCAAACGCAGCTTTCCTGGTTTCACGGGAGGCACCTTGCTTTTGTGTTTGATGTTGAAGCTTGGAACCGAGCGCCGTGAGCAACATGGGAAGCCGGAGTGCTCCTCATAACATGTGCCAAGGCATTGCCACGTTTTTGTGGTGGCATCTGTGGCTTCAGCCAAAGTCACGTAGGCAGTATTGGACAAAAGCAATCAATTAAAGAAAGCACGACCAGGCTTCCATGGCCAAGAGACAATATTCCATTAGGGGGAAAGGTGCCAGTGCCATGCTTACGCTGAGAGCTTTGGACTCGTTGAATCACCTGAATCAGGTTCAACTTCTCTTTGTGTGCGAAAGAAAGGCCTTTGGGCCCGCAAGCAAATATCGATTGGCATAGGAAAAGGCAACGTAGCAGAGGATGGTTTCGATCCATCGACCTCTGGGTTATGGGCCCAGCACGCTTCCGCTGCGCCACTCTGCTCTTGTCGCTGGCCATCCTCATGGATTTCGACAAGCGAATCCCAAGTCAAGCGTGGGCGAGAGCTGGACTCTCCTAGGCCAGCTGAGCGAGGGTGGTGGCGCCTGGCCCGGCGTGCAGCATTGGTGGTTCAGTGGTAGAATTCTCGCCTGCCACGCGGGAGGCCCGGGTTCGATTCCCGGCCAATGCAATTATGGGCTCTTGGTGTTTGTAGCTCTCTCCCCCAATTTCCAGCCCCATGGAATGCCTCAAGGCACAAGGTGTTTCTTGTCGAGAATGTATTAGGCGGTGTGAGTGCTTTTTGAAACCACCTTCTCCCAATGACATCATTGAAACCCATGGGGCCATACTTCAGAAGGGGCTCAGTTGTCCAAGGTCTTGGGGGAGTGGCTCTCCTGGTGTCTAGCGGCCAGAGCAAGTTGTGGATTTAGCAAAACTGCCTATAGTTTACACATAGCCCAGGAGAGGACAGGGATCAGCCATAGCACAAGCAACAACCTCAAGCAAAGGGGGATTAGCTCAAATGGTAGAGCGCTCGCTTAGCATGCGAGAGGTAGCGGGATCGATGCCCGCATTCTCCAAATGCAGCTTTCCTGATTTGCCAGGAGACACCTTGCTTTTGTGTTTGATGTTGAAGCTTGGAACCGAGCGCCGTGAGCAACATGGGAAGCCGAAGTCCTCCTCATAACGCGTGCCAAGGCGTTGCCACGTTTTTGTGGTGGCAACTGTGGCTTCAGCCAAAGTCACGTAGGCAGTGTTGGACAAAAGCAATCTAGTAAACAAAGCAGAGCAGGCCTCCATGGCCAAGAGACAATATTTCATTAGCGCAAAAGGTGCCAGTGCCATGCTTACGCTGAGAGCTTTGGACTCGTTGAATCACCTGAATCAGGTTCAACTTCTCTTTGTGTGCGAAAGAAAGGCCTTTGGGCCCGCACGCAAGCAAATATCGATTGGCATAGGAAAGGGCAACGTAGCAGAGGATGGTTTCGATCCATCGACCTCTGGGTTATGGGCCCAGCACGCTTCC
Organism: Lithobates pipiens; assembly: GCF_037356315.1. NCBI lineage: Eukaryota > Metazoa > Chordata > Amphibia > Anura > Ranidae > Lithobates > Lithobates pipiens. The sequence continues at coordinate 580,205,655 of NW_027507758.1, forward strand.
GCTGCGCCACTCTGCTCTTGTCGCTGACCAACCTCAACAACCACATGTGGATGTAGTTTGCCAGCGATTCCCACGGGGAGTGGGTCCATGTGGCAAAGTCACAATGTAGACGACTAGGCGTTTCCATTGATTTTCGACCAGCGAATCCCAAGTCAAGCGTGGGCGAGAGCTGGACTCTCCTAGACCAGCTGAGCGAGGGTGGTGGCAAGTGGCCCGGCGTGGAGCATTGGTGGTTCAGTGGTAGAATTCTCGCCTGCCACGCGGGAGGCCCGGGTTCGATTCCCGGCCAATGCAATTATGGGCTCTTTGTGTTTGCAGCGCTCTCCCCCAATTTCCAGCCCCGTGGAGTGCATCAAGGCACAAGGTGTTTCTTGTCGAGAATGTACTAGGCGGTGTGAGTGCTTTTTGAAACCAGCCTTCTCCCAATTACATCATTGAAACCCATGGGGCCATACCTCTGAAGGGGCTCAGTTGTCAAAGGTCGTAGGAGGGAAAAAAAAGGGGGGTGCAAACCTTCTACGCTAGGAAAGCGGGTGGCTCTCCTGGTGTCTAGCGGCCAGAGCAGGTTGTGTATTTCGCAAAACTGACTATATTTTACACATAGCCCAGGAGAGGACAGGGATCAGCCATAGCGCAAGCAACACACTCGAGCAAAGGGGGATTAGCTCAAGTGGCAGAGCGCTCGCTTTGCATGCGAGAGGTAGCGGGATCGATGCCCGCATTCTCCAAACGCAGCTTTCCTGGTTTCACGGGAGGCACCTTGCTTTTGTGTTTGATGTTGAAGCTTGGAACCGAGCGCCGTGAGCAACATGGGAAGCCGGAGTGCTCCTCATAACATGTGCCAAGGCATTGCCACGTTTTTGTGGTGGCATCTGTGGCTTCAGCCAAAGTCACGTAGGCAGTATTGGACAAAAGCAATCAATTAAAGAAAGCACGACCAGGCTTCCATGGCCAAGAGACAATATTCCATTAGGGGGAAAGGTGCCAGTGCCATGCTTACGCTGAGAGCTTTGGACTCGTTGAATCACCTGAATCAGGTTCAACTTCTCTTTGTGTGCGAAAGAAAGGCCTTTGGGCCCGCAAGCAAATATCGATTGGCATAGGAAAAGGCAACGTAGCAGAGGATGGTTTCGATCCATCAACCTCTGGGTTATGGGCCCAGCACGCTTCCGCTGCGCCACTCTGCTCTTGTCGCTGGCCATCCTCATGGATTTCGACAAGCGAATCCCAAGTCAAGCGTGGGCGAGAGCTGGACTCTCCTAGGCCAGCTGAGCGAGGGTGGTGGCGCCTGGCCCGGCGTGGAGCATTGGTGGTTCAGTGGTAGAATTCTCGCCTGCCACGCGGGAGGCCCGGGTTCGATTCCCGGCCAATGCAATTATGGGCTCTTGGTGTTTGTAGCTCTCTCCCCCAATTTCCAGCCCCATGGAATGCCTCAAGGCACAAGGTGTTTCTTGTCGAGAATGTATTAGGCGGTGTGAGTGCTTTTTGAAACCACCTTCTCCCAATGACATCATTGAAACCCATGGGGCCATACTTCAGAAGGGGCTCAGTTGTCCAAGGTCTTGGGGGAGTGGCTCTCCTGGTGTCTAGCGGCCAGAGCAAGTTGTGGATTTAGCAAAACTGCCTATAGTTTACACATAGCCCAGGAGAGGACAGGGATCAGCCATAGCACAAGCAACAACCTCAAGCAAAGGGGGATTAGCTCAAATGGTAGAGCGCTCGCTTAGCATGCGAGAGGTAGCGGGATCGATGCCCGCATTCTCCAAATGCAGCTTTCCTGATTTGCCAGGAGACACCTTGCTTTTGTGTTTGATGTTGAAGCTTGGAACCGAGCGCCGTGAGCAACATGGGAAGCCGGAGTCCTCCTCATAACGCGTGCCAAGGCGTTGCCACGTTTTTGTGGTGGCAACTGTGGCTTCAGCCAAAGTCACGTAGGCAGTGTTGGACAAAAGCAATCTAGTAAACAAAGCACGAGCAGGCCTCCATGGCCAAGAGACAATATTTCATTAGCGCAAAAGGTGCCAGTGCCATGCTTACGCTGAGAGCTTTGGACTCGTTGAATCACCTGAATCAGGTTCAACTTCTCTTTGTGTGCGAAAGAAAGGCCTTTGGGCCCGCACGCAAGCAAATATCGATTGGCATAGAAAAAGGCAACGTAGCAGAGGATGGTTTCGATCCATCGACCTCTGGGTTATGGGCCCAGCACGCTTCCGCTGCGCCACTCTGCTCTTGTCGCTGACCAACCTCAACAACCACATGTGGATGTAGTTTGCCAGCGATTCCCACGGGGAGTGGGTCCATGTGGCAAAGTCACAATGTAGACGACTAGGCGTTTCCATTGATTTTCGACCAGCGAATCCCAAGTCAAGCGTGGGCGAGAGCTGGACTCTCCTAGACCAGCTGAGCGAGGGTGGTGGCAAGTGGCCCGGCGTGGAGCATTGGTGGTTCAGTGGTAGAATTCTCGCCTGCCACGCGGGAGGCCCGGGTTCGATTCCCGGCCAATGCAATTATGGGCTCTTTGTGTTTGCAGCGCTCTCCCCCAATTTCCAGCCCCGTGGAGTGCATCAAGGCACAAGGTGTTTCTTGTCGAGAATGTACTAGGCGGTGTGAGTGCTTTTTGAAACCAGCCTTCTCCCAATTACATCATTGAAACCCATGGGGCCATACCTCTGAAGGGGCTCAGTTGTCAAAGGTCGTAGGAGGGAAAAAAAAGGGGGGTGCAAACCTTCTACGCTAGGAAAGCGGGTGGCTCTCCTGGTGTCTAGCGGCCAGAGCAGGTTGTGGATTTCGCAAAACTGACTATATTTTACACATAGCCCAGGAGAGGACAGGGATCAGCCATAGCGCAAGCAACACACTCGAGCAAAGGGGGATTAGCTCAAGTGGCAGAGCGCTCGCTTTGCATGCGAGAGGTAGCGGGATCGATGCCCGCATTCTCCAAACGCAGCTTTCCTGGTTTCACGGGAGGCACCTTGCTTTTGTGTTTGATGTTGAAGCTTGGAACCGAGCGCCGTGAGCAACATGGGAAGCCGGAGTGCTCCTCATAACATGTGCCAAGGCATTGCCACGTTTTTGTGGTGGCATCTGTGGCTTCAGCCAAAGTCACGTAGGCAGTATTGGACAAAAGCAATCAATTAAAGAAAGCACGACCAGGCTTCCATGGCCAAGAGACAATATTCCATTAGGGGGAAAGGTGCCAGTGCCATGCTTACGCTGAGAGCTTTGGACTCGTTGAATCACCTGAATCAGGTTCAACTTCTCTTTGTGTGCGAAAGAAAGGCCTTTGGGCCCGCAAGCAAATATCGATTGGCATAGGAAAAGGCAACGTAGCAGAGGATGGTTTCGATCCATCGACCTCTGGGTTATGGGCCCAGCACGCTTCCGCTGCGCCACTCTGCTCTTGTCGCTGACCATCCTCATGGATTTCGACAAGCGAATCCCAAGTCAAGCGTGGGCGAGAGCTGGACTCTCCTAGGCCAGCTGAGCGAGGGTGGTGGCGCCTGGCCCGGCGTGGAGCATTGGTGGTTCAGTGGTAGAATTCTCGCCTGCCACGCGGGAGGCCCGGGTTCGATTCCCGGCCAATGCAATTATGGGCTCTTGGTGTTTGTAGATCTCTCCCCCAATTTCCAGCCCCATGGAATGCCTCAAGGCACAAGGTGTTTCTTGTCGAGAATGTATTAGGCGGTGTGAGTGCTTTTTGAAACCACCTTCTCCCAATGACATCATTGAAACCCATGGGGCCATACTTCAGAAGGGGCTCAGTTGTCCAAGGTCTTGGGGGAGTGGCTCTCCTGGTGTCTAGCGGCCAGAGCAAGTTGTGGATTTAGCAAAACTGCCTATAGTTTACACATAGCCCAGGAGAGGACAGGGATCAGCCATAGCACAAGCAACAACCTCAAGCAAAGGGGGATTAGCTCAAATGGTAGAGCGCTCGCTTAGCATGCGAGAGGTAGCGGGATCGATGCCCGCATTCTCCAAATGCAGCTTTCCTGATTTGCCAGGAGACACCTTGCTTTTGTGTTTGATGTTGAAGCTTGGAACCGAGCGCCGTGAGCAACATGGGAAGCCGGAGTCCTCCTCATAACGCGTGCCAAGGCGTTGCCACGTTTTTGTGGTGGCAACTGTGGCTTCAGCCAAAGTCACGTAGGCAGTGTTGGACAAAAGCAATCTAGTAAACAAAGCACGAGCAGGCCTCCATGGCCAAGAGACAATATTTCATTAGCGCAAAAGGTGCCAGTGCCATGCTTACGCTGAGAGCTTTGGACTCGTTGAATCACCTGAATCAGGTTCAACTTCTCTTTGTGTGCGAAAGAAAGGCCTTTGGGCCCGCACGCAAGCAAATATCGATTGGCATAGGAAAGGGCAACGTAGCAGAGGATGGTTTCGATCCATCGACCTCTGGGTTATGGGCCCAGCACGCTTCCGCTGCGCCACTCTGCTCTTGTCGCTGACCAACCTCAACAACCACATGTGGATGTAGTTTGCCAGCGATTCCCACGGGGAGTGGGTCCATGTGGCAAAGTCACAATGTAGACGACTAGGCGTTTCCATTGATTTTCGACCAGCGAATCCCAAGTCAAGCGTGGGCGAGAGCTGGACTCTCCTAGACCAGCTGAGCGAGGGTGGTGGCAAGTGGCCCGGCGTGGAGCATTGGTGGTTCAGTGGTAGAATTCTCGCCTGCCACGCGGGAGGCCCGGGTTCGATTCCCGGCCAATGCAATTATGGGCTCTTTGTGTTTGCAGCGCTCTCCCCCAATTTCCAGCCCCGTGGAGTGCATCAAGGCACAAGGTGTTTCTTGTCGAGAATGTACTAGGCGGTGTGAGTGCTTTTTGAAACCAGCCTTCTCCCAATTACATCATTGAAACCCATGGGGCCATACCTCTGAAGGGGCTCAGTTGTCAAAGGTCGTAGGAGGGAAAAAAAAGGGGGGTGCAAACCTTCTACGCTAGGAAAGCGGGTGGCTCTCCTGGTGTCTAGCGGCCAGAGCAGGTTGTGGATTTCGCAAAACTGACTATATTTTACACATAGCCCAGGAGAGGACAGGGATCAGCCATAGCGCAAGCAACACACTCGAGCAAAGGGGGATTAGCTCAAGTGGCAGAGCGCTCGCTTTGCATGCGAGAGGTAGCGGGATCGATGCCCGCATTCTCCAAACGCAGCTTTCCTGGTTTCACGGGAGGCACCTTGCTTTTGCGTTTGATGTTGAAGCTTGGAACCGAGCGCCGTGAGCAACATGGGAAGCCGGAGTGCTCCTCATAACATGTGCCAAGGCATTGCCACGTTTTTGTGGTGGCATCTGTGGCTTCAGCCAAAGTCACGTAGGCAGTATTGGACAAAAGCAATCAATTAAAGAAAGCACGACCAGGCTTCCATGGCCAAGAGACAATATTCCATTAGGGGGAAAGGTGCCAGTGCCATGCTTACGCTGAGAGCTTTGGACTCGTTGAATCACCTGAATCAGGTTCAACTTCTCTTTGTGTGCGAAAGAAAGGCCTTTGGGCCCGCAAGCAAATATCGATTGGCATAGGAAAAGGCAACGTAGCAGAGGATGGTTTCGATCCATCAACCTCTGGGTTATGGGCCCAGCACGCTTCCGCTGCGCCACTCTGCTCTTGTCGCTGGCCATCCTCATGGATTTCGACAAGCGAATCCCAAGTCAAGCGTGGGCGAGAGCTGGACTCTCCTAGGCCAGCTGAGCGAGGGTGGTGGCGCCTGGCCCGGCGTGGAGCATTGGTGGTTCAGTGGTAGAATTCTCGCCTGCCACGCGGGAGGCCCGGGTTCGATTCCCGGCCAATGCAATTATGGGCTCTTGGTGTTTGTAGCTCTCTCCCCCAATTTCCAGCCCCATGGAATGCCTCAAGGCACAAGGTGTTTCTTGTCGAGAATGTATTAGGCGGTGTGAGTGCTTTTTGAAACCACCTTCTCCCAATGACATCATTGAAACCCATGGGGCCATACTTCAGAAGGGGCTCAGTTGTCCAAGGTCTTGGGGGAGTGGCTCTCCTGGTGTCTAGCGGCCAGAGCAAGTTGTGGATTTAGCAAAACTGCCTATAGTTTACACATAGCCCAGGAGAGGACAGGGATCAGCCATAGCACAAGCAACAACCTCAAGCAAAGGGGGATTAGCTCAAATGGTAGAGCGCTCGCTTAGCATGCGAGAGGTAGCGGGATCGATGCCCGCATTCTCCAAATGCAGCTTTCCTGATTTGCCAGGAGACACCTTGCTTTTGTGTTTGATGTTGAAGCTTGGAACCGAGCGCCGTGAGCAACATGGGAAGCCGGAGTCCTCCTCATAACGCGTGCCAAGGCGTTGCCACGTTTTTGTGGTGGCAACTGTGGCTTCAGCCAAAGTCACGTAGGCAGTGTTGGACAAAAGCAATCTAGTAAACAAAGCACGAGCAGGCCTCCATGGCCAAGAGACAATATTTCATTAGCGCAAAAGGTGCCAGTGCCATGCTTACGCTGAGAGCTTTGGACTCGTTGAATCACCTGAATCAGGTTCAACTTCTCTTTGTGTGCGAAAGAAAGGCCTTTGGGCCCGCACGCAAGCAAATATCGATTGGCATAGAAAAAGGCAACGTAGCAGAGGATGGTTTCGATCCATCGACCTCTGGGTTATGGGCCCAGCACGCTTCCGCTGCGCCACTCTGCTCTTGTCGCTGACCAACCTCAACAACCACATGTGGATGTAGTTTGCCAGCGATTCCCACGGGGAGTGGGTCCATGTGGCAAAGTCACAATGTAGACGACTAGGCGTTTCCATTGATTTTCGACCAGCGAATCCCAAGTCAAGCGTGGGCGAGAGCTGGACTCTCCTAGACCAGCTGAGCGAGGGTGGTGGCAAGTGGCCCGGCGTGGAGCATTGGTGGTTCAGTGGTAGAATTCTCGCCTGCCACGCGGGAGGCCCGGGTTCGATTCCCGGCCAATGCAATTATGGGCTCTTTGTGTTTGCAGCGCTCTCCCCCAATTTCCAGCCCCGTGGAGTGCATCAAGGCACAAGGTGTTTCTTGTCGAGAATGTACTAGGCGGTGTGAGTGCTTTTTGAAACCAGCCTTCTCCCAATTACATCATTGAAACCCATGGGGCCATACCTCTGAAGGGGCTCAGTTGTCAAAGGTCGTAGGAGGGAAAAAAAAGGGGGGTGCAAACCTTCTACGCTAGGAAAGCGGGTGGCTCTCCTGGTGTCTAGCGGCCAGAGCAGGTTGTGGATTTCGCAAAACTGACTATATTTTACACATAGCCCAGGAGAGGACAGGGATCAGCCATAGCGCAAGCAACACACTCGAGCAAAGGGGGATTAGCTCAAGTGGCAGAGCGCTCGCTTTGCATGCGAGAGGTAGCGGGATCGATGCCCGCATTCTCCAAACGCAGCTTTCCTGGTTTCACGGGAGGCACCTTGCTTTTGTGTTTGATGTTGAAGCTTGGAACCGAGCGCCGTGAGCAACATGGGAAGCCGGAGTGCTCCTCATAACATGTGCCAAGGCATTGCCACGTTTTTGTGGTGGCATCTGTGGCTTCAGCCAAAGTCACGTAGGCAGTATTGGACAAAAGCAATCAATTAAAGAAAGCACGACCAGGCTTCCATGGCCAAGAGACAATATTCCATTAGGGGGAAAGGTGCCAGTGCCATGCTTACGCTGAGAGCTTTGGACTCGTTGAATCACCTGAATCAGGTTCAACTTCTCTTTGTGTGCGAAAGAAAGGCCTTTGGGCCCGCAAGCAAATATCGATTGGCATAGGAAAAGGCAACGTAGCAGAGGATGGTTTCGATCCATCGACCTCTGGGTTATGGGCCCAGCACGCTTCCGCTGCGCCACTCTGCTCTTGTCGCTGACCATCCTCATGGATTTCGACAAGCGAATCCCAAGTCAAGCGTGGGCGAGAGCTGGACTCTCCTAGGCCAGCTGAGCGAGGGTGGTGGCGCCTGGCCCGGCGTGGAGCATTGGTGGTTCAGTGGTAGAATTCTCGCCTGCCACGCGGGAGGCCCGGGTTCGATTCCCGGCCAATGCAATTATGGGCTCTTGGTGTTTGTAGCTCTCTCCCCCAATTTCCAGCCCCATGGAATGCCTCAAGGCACAAGGTGTTTCTTGTCGAGAATGTATTAGGCGGTGTGAGTGCTTTTTGAAACCACCTTCTCCCAATGACATCATTGAAACCCATGGGGCCATACTTCAGAAGGGGCTCAGTTGTCCAAGGTCTTGGGGGAGTGGCTCTCCTGGTGTCTAGCGGCCAGAGCAAGTTGTGGATTTAGCAAAACTGCCTATAGTTTACACATAGCCCAGGAGAGGACAGGGATCAGCCATAGCACAAGCAACAACCTCAAGCAAAGGGGGATTAGCTCAAATGGTAGAGCGCTCGCTTAGCATGCGAGAGGTAGCGGGATCGATGCCCGCATTCTCCAAATGCAGCTTTCCTGATTTGCCAGGAGACACCTTGCTTTTGTGTTTGATGTTGAAGCTTGGAACCGAGCGCCGTGAGCAACATGGGAAGCCGGAGTCCTCCTCATAACGCGTGCCAAGGCGTTGCCACGTTTTTGTGGTGGCAACTGTGGCTTCAGCCAAAGTCACGTAGGCAGTGTTGGACAAAAGCAATCTAGTAAACAAAGCACGAGCAGGCCTCCATGGCCAAGAGACAATATTTCATTAGCGCAAAAGGTGCCAGTGCCATGCTTACGCTGAGAGCTTTGGACTCGTTGAATCACCTGAATCAGGTTCAACTTCTCTTTGTGTGCGAAAGAAAGGCCTTTGGGCCCGCACGCAAGCAAATATCGATTGGCATAGAAAAAGGCAACGTAGCAGAGGATGGTTTCGATCCATCGACCTCTGGGTTATGGGCCCAGCACGCTTCCGCTGCGCCACTCTGCTCTTGTCGCTGACCAACCTCAACAACCACATGTGGATGTAGTTTGCCAGCGATTCCCACGGGGAGTGGGTCCATGTGGCAAAGTCACAATGTAGACGACTAGGCGTTTCCATTGATTTTCGACCAGCGAATCCCAAGTCAAGCGTGGGCGAGAGCTGTACTCTCCTAGACCAGCTGAGCGAGGGTGGTGGCAAGTGGCCCGGCGTGGAGCATTGGTGGTTAAGTGGTAGAATTCTCGCCTGCCACGCGGGAGGCCCGGGTTCGATTCCCGGCCAATGCAATTATGGGCTCTTTGTGTTTGCAGCGCTCTCCCCCAATTTCCAGCCCCGTGGAGTGCATCAAGGCACAAGGTGTTTCTTGTCGAGAATGTACTAGGCGGTGTGAGTGCTTTTTGAAACCAGCCTTCTCCCAATTACATCATTGAAACCCATGGGGCCATACCTCTGAAGGGGCTCAGTTGTCAAAGGTCGTAGGAGGGAAAAAAAAGGGGGGTGCAAACCTTCTACGCTAGGAAAGCGGGTGGCTCTCCTGGTGTCTAGCGGCCAGAGCAGGTTGTGGATTTCGCAAAACTGACTATATTTTACACATAGCCCAGGAGAGGACAGGGATCAGCCATAGCGCAAGCAACACACTCGAGCAAAGGGGGATTAGCTCAAGTGGCAGAGCGCTCGCTTTGCATGCGAGAGGTAGCGGGATCGATGCCCGCATTCTCCAAATGCAGCTTTCCTGGTTTCACGGGAGGCACCTTGCTTTTGTGTTTGATGTTGAAGCTTGGAACCGAGCGCCGTGAGCAACATGGGAAGCCGGAGTGCTCCTCATAACATGTGCCAAGGCATTGCCACGTTTTTGTGGTGGCATCTGTGGCTTCAGCCAAAGTCACGTAGGCAGTATTGGACAAAAGCAATCAATTAAAGAAAGCACGACCAGGCTTCCATGGCCAAGAGACAATATTCCATTAGGGGGAAAGGTGCCAGTGCCATGCTTACGCTGAGAGCTTTGGACTCGTTGAATCACCTGAATCAGGTTCAACTTCTCTTTGTGTGCGAAAGAAAGGCCTTTGGGCCCGCAAGCAAATATCGATTGGCATAGGAAAAGGCAACGTAGCAGAGGATGGTTTCGATCCATCGACCTCTGGGTTATGGGCCCAGCACGCTTCCGCTGCGCCACTCTGCTCTTGTCGCTGGCCATCCTCATGGATTTCGACAAGCGAATCCCAAGTCAAGCGTGGGCGAGAGCTGGACTCTCCTAGGCCAGCTGAGCGAGGGTGGTGGCGCCTGGCCCGGCGTGGAGCATTGGTGGTTCAGTGGTAGAATTCTCGCCTGCCACGCGGGAGGCCCGGGTTCGATTCCCGGCCAATGCAATTATGGGCTCTTGGTGTTTGTAGCTCTCTCCCCCAATTTCCAGCCCCATGGAATGCCTCAAGGCACAAGGTGTTTCTTGTCGAGAATGTATTAGGCGGTGTGAGTGCTTTTTGAAACCACCTTCTCCCAATGACATCATTGAAACCCATGGGGCCATACTTCAGAAGGGGCTCAGTTGTCCAAGGTCTTGGGGGAGTGGCTCTCCTGGTGTCTAGCGGCCAGAGCAAGTTGTGGATTTAGCAAAACTGCCTATAGTTTACACATAGCCCAGGAGAGGACAGGGATCAGCCATAGCACAAGCAACAACCTCAAGCAACAACCTCAAGCAAAGGGGAATTAGCTCAAATGGTAGAGCGCTCGCTTAGCATGCGAGAGGTAGCGGGATCGATGCCCGCATTCTCCAAATGCAGCTTTCCTGATTTGCCAGGAGACACCTTGCTTTTGTGTTTGATGTTGAAGCTTGGAACCGAGCGCCGTGAGCAACATGGGAAGCCGGAGTCCTCCTCATAACGCGTGCCAAGGCGTTGCCACGTTTTTGTGGTGGCAACTGTGGCTTCAGCCAAAGTCACGTAGGCAGTGTTGGACAAAAGCAATCTAGTAAACAAAGCACGAGCAGGCCTCCATGGCCAAGAGACAATATTTCATTAGCGCAAAAGGTGCCAGTGCCATGCTTACGCTGAGAGCTTTGGACTCGTTGAATCACCTGAATCAGGTTCAACTTCTCTTTGTGTGCGAAAGAAAGGCCTTTGGGCCCGCACGCAAGCAAATATCGATTGGCATAGAAAAAGGCAACGTAGCAGAGGATGGTTTCGATCCATCGACCTCTGGGTTATGGGCCCAGCACGCTTCCGCTGCGCCACTCTGCTCTTGTCGCTGACCAACCTCAACAACCACATGTGGATGTAGTTTGCCAGCGATTCCCACGGGGAGTGGGTCCATGTGGCAAAGTCACAATGTAGACGACTAGGCGTTTCCATTGATTTTCGACCAGCGAATCCCAAGTCAAGCGTGGGCGAGAGCTGGACTCTCCTAGACCAGCTGAGCGAGGGTGGTGGCAAGTGGCCCGGCGTGGAGCATTGGTGGTTCAGTGGTAGAATTCTCGCCTGCCACGCGGGAGGCCCGGGTTCGATTCCCGGCCAATGCAATTATGGGCTCTTTGTGTTTGCAGCGCTCTCCCCCAATTTCCAGCCCCGTGGAGTGCATCAAGGCACAAGGTGTTTCTTGTCGAGAATGTACTAGGCGGTGTGAGTGCTTTTTGAAACCAGCCTTCTCCCAATTACATCATTGAAACCCATGGGGCCATACCTCTGAAGGGGCTCAGTTGTCAAAGGTCGTAGGAGGGAAAAAAAAGGGGGGTGCAAACCTTCTACGCTAGGAAAGCGGGTGGCTCTCCTGGTGTCTAGCGGCCAGAGCAGGTTGTGGATTTCGCAAAACTGACTATATTTTACACATAGCCCAGGAGAGGACAGGGATCAGCCATAGCGCAAGCAACACACTCGAGCAAAGGGGGATTAGCTCAAGTGGCAGAGCGCTCGCTTTGCATGCGAGAGGTAGCGGGATCGATGCCCGCATTCTCCAAATGCAGCTTTCCTGGTTTCACGGGAGGCACCTTGCTTTTGTGTTTGATGTTGAAGCTTGGAACCGAGCGCCGTGAGCAACATGGGAAGCCGGAGTGCTCCTCATAACATGTGCCAAGGCATTGCCACGTTTTTGTGGTGGCATCTGTGGCTTCAGCCAAAGTCACGTAGGCAGTATTGGACAAAAGCAATCAATTAAAGAAAGCACGACCAGGCTTCCATGGCCAAGAGACAATATTCCATTAGGGGGAAAGGTGCCAGTGCCATGCTTACGCTGAGAGCTTTGGACTCGTTGAATCACCTGAATCAGGTTCAACTTCTCTTTGTGTGCGAAAGAAAGGCCTTTGGGCCCGCAAGCAAATATCGATTGGCATAGGAAAAGGCAACGTAGCAGAGGATGGTTTCGATCCATCGACCTCTGGGTTATGGGCCCAGCACGCTTCCGCTGCGCCACTCTGCTCTTGTCGCTGGCCATCCTCATGGATTTCGACAAGCGAATCCCAAGTCAAGCGTGGGCGAGAGCTGGACTCTCCTAGGCCAGCTGAGCGAGGGTGGTGGCGCCTGGCCCGGCGTGGAGCATTGGTGGTTCAGTGGTAGAATTCTCGCCTGCCACGCGGGAGGCCCGGGTTCGATTCCCGGCCAATGCAATTATGGGCTCTTGGTGTTTGTAGCTCTCTCCCCCAATTTCCAGCCCCATGGAATGCCTCAAGGCACAAGGTGTTTCTTGTCGAGAATGTATTAGGCGGTGTGAGTGCTTTTTGAAACCACCTTCTCCCAATGACATCATTGAAACCCATGGGGCCATACTTCAGAAGGGGCTCAGTTGTCCAAGGTCTTGGGGGAGTGGCTCTCCTGGTGTCTAGCGGCCAGAGCAAGTTGTGGATTTAGCAAAACTGCCTATAGTTTACACATAGCCCAGGAGAGGACAGGGATCAGCCATAGCACAAGCAACAACCTCAAGCAACAACCTCAAGCAAAGGGGAATTAGCTCAAATGGTAGAGCGCTCGCTTAGCATGCGAGAGGTAGCGGGATCGATGCCCGCATTCTCCAAATGCAGCTTTCCTGATTTGCCAGGAGACACCTTGCTTTTGTGTTTGATGTTGAAGCTTGGAACCGAGCGCCGTGAGCAACATGGGAAGCCGGAGTCCTCCTCATAACGCGTGCCAAGGCGTTGCCACGTTTTTGTGGTGGCAACTGTGGCTTCAGCCAAAGTCACGTAGGCAGTGTTGGACAAAAGCAATCTAGTAAACAAAGCACGAGCAGGCCTCCATGGCCAAGAGACAATATTTCATTAGCGCAAAAGGTGCCAGTGCCATGCTTACGCTGAGAGCTTTGGACTCGTTGAATCACCTGAATCAGGTTCAACTTCTCTTTGTGTGCGAAAGAAAGGCCTTTGGGCCCGCACGCAAGCAAATATCGATTGGCATAGAAAAAGGCAACGTAGCAGAGGATGGTTTCGATCCATCGACCTCTGGGTTATGGGCCCAGCACGCTTCCGCTGCGCCACTCTGCTCTTGTCGCTGACCAACCTCAACAACCACATGTGGATGTAGTTTGCCAGCGATTCCCACGGGGAGTGGGTCCATGTGGCAAAGTCACAATGTAGACGACTAGGCGTTTCCATTGATTTTCGACCAGCGAATCCCAAGTCAAGCGTGGGCGAGAGCTGGACTCTCCTAGACCAGCTGAGCGAGGGTGGTGGCAAGTGGCCCGGCGTGGAGCATTGGTGGTTCAGTGGTAGAATTCTCGCCTGCCACGCGGGAGGCCCGGGTTCGATTCCCGGCCAATGCAATTATGGGCTCTTTGTGTTTGCAGCGCTCTCCCCCAATTTCCAGCCCCGTGGAGTGCATCAAGGCACAAGGTGTTTCTTGTCGAGAATGTACTAGGCGGTGTGAGTGCTTTTTGAAACCAGCCTTCTCCCAATTACATCATTGAAACCCATGGGGCCATACCTCTGAAGGGGCTCAGTTGTCAAAGGTCGTAGGAGGGAAAAAAAAGGGGGGTGCAAACCTTCTACGCTAGGAAAGCGGGTGGCTCTCCTGGTGTCTAGCGGCCAGAGCAGGTTGTGGATTTCGCAAAACTGACTATATTTTACACATAGCCCAGGAGAGGACAGGGATCAGCCATAGCGCAAGCAACACACTCGAGCAAAGGGGGATTAGCTCAAGTGGCAGAGCGCTCGCTTTGCATGCGAGAGGTAGCGGGATCGATGCCCGCATTCTCCAAACGCAGCTTTCCTGGTTTCACGGAAGGCACCTTGCTTTTGTGTTTGATGTTGAAGCTTGGAACCGAGCGCCGTGAGCAACATGGGAAGCCGGAGTGCTCCTCATAACATGTGCCAAGGCATTGCCACGTTTTTGTGGTGGCATCTGTGGCTTCAGCCAAAGTCACGTAGGCAGTATTGGACAAAAGCAATCAATTAAAGAAAGCACGACCAGGCTTCCATGGCCAAGAGACAATATTCCATTAGGGGGAAAGGTGCCAGTGCCATGCTTACGCTGAGAGCTTTGGACTCGTTGAATCACCTGAATCAGGTTCAACTTCTCTTTGTGTGCGAAAGAAAGGCCTTTGGGCCCGCAAGCAAATATCGATTGGCATAGGAAAAGGCAACGTAGCAGAGGATGGTTTCGATCCATCGACCTCTGGGTTATGGGCCCAGCACGCTTCCGCTGCGCCACTCTGCTCTTGTCGCTGGCCATCCTCATGGATTTCGACAAGCGAATCCCAAGTCAAGCGTGGGCGAGAGCTGGACTCTCCTAGGCCAGCTGAGCGAGGGTGGTGGCGCCTGGCCCGGCGTGGAGCATTGGTGGTTCAGTGGTAGAATTCTCGCCTGCCACGCGGGAGGCCCGGGTTCGATTCCCGGCCAATGCAATTATGGGCTCTTGGTGTTTGTAGCTCTCTCCCCCAATTTCCAGCCCCATGGAATGCCTCAAGGCACAAGGTGTTTCTTGTCGAGAATGTATTAGGCGGTGTGAGTGCTTTTTGAAACCACCTTCTCCCAATGACATCATTGAAACCCATGGGGCCATACTTCAGAAGGGGCTCAGTTGTCCAAGGTCTTGGGGGAGTGGCTCTCCTGGTGTCTAGCGGCCAGAGCAAGTTGTGGATTTAGCAAAACTGCCTATAGTTTACACATAGCCCAGGAGAGGACAGGGATCAGCCATAGCACAAGCAACAACCTCAAGCAAAGGGGGATTAGCTCAAATGGTAGAGCGCTCGCTTAGCATGCGAGAGGTAGCGGGATCGATGCCCGCATTCTCCAAATGCAGCTTTCCTGATTTGCCAGGAGACACCTTGCTTTTGTGTTTGATGTTGAAGCTTGGAACCGAGCGCCGTGAGCAACATGGGAAGCCGGAGTCCTCCTCATAACGCGTGCCAAGGCGTTGCCACGTTTTTGTGGTGGCAACTGTGGCTTCAGCCAAAGTCACGTAGGCAGTGTTGGACAAAAGCAATCTAGTAAACAAAGCACGAGCAGGCCTCCATGGCCAAGAGACAATATTTCATTAGCGCAAAAGGTGCCAGTGCCATGCTTACGCTGAGAGCTTTGGACTCGTTGAATCACCTGAATCAGGTTCAACTTCTCTTTGTGTGCGAAAGAAAGGCCTTTGGGCCCGCACGCAAGCAAATATCGATTGGCATAGAAAAAGGCAACGTAGCAGAGGATGGTTTCGATCCATCGACCTCTGGGTTATGGGCCCAGCACGCTTCCGCTGCGCCACTCTGCTCTTGTCGCTGACCAACCTCAACAACCACATGTGGATGTAGTTTGCCAGCGATTCCCACGGGGAGTGGGTCCATGTGGCAAAGTCACAATGTAGACGACTAGGCGTTTCCATTGATTTTCGACCAGCGAATCCCAAGTCAAGCGTGGGCGAGAGCTGGACTCTCCTAGACCAGCTGAGCGAGGGTGGTGGCAAGTGGCCCGGCGTGGAGCATTGGTGGTTCAGTGGTAGAATTCTCGCCTGCCACGCGGGAGGCCCGGGTTCGATTCCCGGCCAATGCAATTATGGGCTCTTTGTGTTTGCAGCGCTCTCCCCCAATTTCCAGCCCCGTGGAGTGCATCAAGGCACAAGGTGTTTCTTGTCGAGAATGTACTAGGCGGTGTGAGTGCTTTTTGAAACCAGCCTTCTCCCAATTACATCATTGAAACCCATGGGGCCATACCTCTGAAGGGGCTCAGTTGTCAAAGGTCGTAGGAGGGAAAAAAAAGGGGGGTGCAAACCTTCTACGCTAGGAAAGCGGGTGGCTCTCCTGGTGTCTAGCGGCTAGAGCAGGTTGTGGATTTCGCAAAACTGACTATATTTTACACATAGCCCAGGAGAGGACAGGGATCAGCCATAGCGCAAGCAACACACTCGAGCAAAGGGGGATTAGCTCAAGTGGCAGAGCGCTCGCTTTGCATGCGAGAGGTAGCGGGATCGATGCCCGCATTCTCCAAACGCAGCTTTCCTGGTTTCACGGGAGGCACCTTGCTTTTGTGTTTGATGTTGAAGCTTGGAACCGAGCGCCGTGAGCAACATGGGAAGCCGGAGTGCTCCTCATAACATGTGCCAAGGCATTGCCACGTTTTTGTGGTGGCATCTGTGGCTTCAGCCAAAGTCACGTAGGCAGTATTGGACAAAAGCAATCAATTAAAGAAAGCACGACCAGGCTTCCATGGCCAAGAGACAATATTCCATTAGGGGGAAAGGTGCCAGTGCCATGCTTACGCTGAGAGCTTTGGACTCGTTGAATCACCTGAATCAGGTTCAACTTCTCTTTGTGTGCGAAAGAAAGGCCTTTGGGCCCGCAAGCAAATATCGATTGGCATAGGAAAAGGCAACGTAGCAGAGGATGGTTTCGATCCATCGACCTCTGGGTTATGGGCCCAGCACGCTTCCGCTGCGCCACTCTGCTCTTGTCGCTGACCATCCTCATGGATTTCGACAAGCGAATCCCAAGTCAAGCGTGGGCGAGAGCTGGACTCTCCTAGGCCAGCTGAGCGAGGGTGGTGGCGCCTGGCCCGACGTGGAGCATTGGTGGTTCAGTGGTAGAATTCTCGCCTGCCACGCGGGAGGCCCGGGTTCGATTCCCGGCCAATGCAATTATGGGCTCTTGGTGTTTGTAGCTCTCTCCCCCAATTTCCAGCCCCATGGAATGCCTCAAGGCACAAGGTGTTTCTTGTCGAGAATGTATTAGGCGGTGTGAGTGCTTTTTGAAACCACCTTCTCCCAATGACATCATTGAAACCCATGGGGCCATACTTCAGAAGGGGCTCAGTTGTCCAAGGTCTTGGGGGAGTGGCTCTCCTGGTGTCTAGCGGCCAGAGCAAGTTGTGGATTTAGCAAAACTGCCTATAGTTTACACATAGCCCAGGAGAGGACAGGGATCAGCCATAGCACAAGCAACAACCTCAAGCAAAGGGGGATTAGCTCAAATGGTAGAGCGCTCGCTTAGCATGCGAGAGGTAGTGGGATCGATGCCCGCATTCTCCAAATGCAGCTTTCCTGATTTGCCAGGAGACACCTTGCTTTTGTGTTTGATGTTGAAGCTTGGAACCGAGCGCCGTGAGCAACATGGGAAGCCGGAGTCCTCCTCATAACGCGTGCCAAGGCGTTGCCACGTTTTTGTGGTGGCAACTGTGGCTTCAGCCAAAGTCACGTAGGCAGTGTTGGACAAAAGCAATCTAGTAAACAAAGCACGAGCAGGCCTCCATGGCCAAGAGACAATATTTCATTAGCGCAAAAGGTGCCAGTGCCATGCTTACGCTGAGAGCTTTGGACTCGTTGAATCACCTGAATCAGGTTCAACTTCTCTTTGTGTGCGAAAGAAAGGCCTTTGGGCCCACACGCAAGCAAATATCGATTGGCATAGTAAAGGGCAACGTAGCAGAGGATGGTTTCGATCCATCGACCTCTGGGTTATGGGCCCAGCACGCTTCCGCTGCGCCACTCTGCTCTTGTCGCTGACCAACCTCAACAACCACATGTGGATGTAGTTTGCCAGCGATTCCCACGGGGAGTGGGTCCATGTGGCAAAGTCACAATGTAGACGACTAGGCGTTTCCATTGATTTTCGACCAGCGAATCCCAAGTCAAGCGTGGGCGAGAGCTGGACTCTCCTAGACCAGCTGAGCGAGGGTGGTGGCAAGTGGCCCGGCGTGGAGCATTGGTGGTTCAGTGGTAGAATTCTCGCCTGCCACGCGGGAGGCCCGGGTTCGATTCCCGGCCAATGCAATTATGGGCTCTTTGTGTTTGCAGCGCTCTCCCCCAATTTCCAGCCCCGTGGAGTGCATCAAGGCACAAGGTGTTTCTTGTCGAGAATGTACTAGGCGGTGTGAGTGCTTTTTGAAACCAGCCTTCTCCCAATTACATCATTGAAACCCATGGGGCCATACCTCTGAAGGGGCTCAGTTGTCAAAGGTCGTAGGAGGGAAAAAAAAGGGGGGTGCAAACCTTCTACGCTAGGAAAGCGGGTGGCTCTCCTGGTGTCTAGCGGCCAGAGCAGGTTGTGGATTTCGCAAAACTGACTATATTTTACACATAGCCCAGGAGAGGACAGGGATCAGCCATAGCGCAAGCAACACACTCGAGCAAAGGGGGATTAGCTCAAGTGGCAGAGCGCTTGCTTTGCATGCGAGAGGTAGCGGGATCGATGCCCGCATTCTCCAAACGCAGCTTTCCTGGTTTCACGGGAGGCACCTTGCTTTTGTGTTTGATGTTGAAGCTTGGAACCGAGCGCCGTGAGCAACATGGGAAGCCGGAGTGCTCCTCATAACATGTGCCAAGGCATTGCCACGTTTTTGTGGTGGCATCTGTGGCTTCAGCCAAAGTCACGTAGGCAGTATTGGACAAAAGCAATCAATTAAAGAAAGCACGACCAGGCTTCCATGGCCAAGAGACAATATTCCATTAGGGGGAAAGGTGCCAGTGCCATGCTTACGCTGAGAGCTTTGGACTCGTTGAATCACCTGAATCAGGTTCAACTTCTCTTTGTGTGCGAAAGAAAGGCCTTTGGGCCCGCAAGCAAATATCGATTGGCATAGGAAAAGGCAACGTAGCAGAGGATGGTTTCGATCCATCGACCTCTGGGTTATGGGCCCAGCACGCTTCCGCTGCGCCACTCTGCTCTTGTCGCTGGCCATCCTCATGGATTTCGACAAGCGAATCCCAAGTCAAGCGTGGGCGAGAGCTGGACTCTCCTAGGCCAGCTGAGCGAGGGTGGTGGCGCCTGGCCCGGCGTGGAGCATTGGTGGTTCAGTGGTAGAATTCTCGCCTGCCACGCGGGAGGCCCGGGTTCGATTCCCGGCCAATGCAATTATGGGCTCTTGGTGTTTGTAGCTCTCTCCCCCAATTTCCAGCCCCATGGAATGCCTCAAGGCACAAGGTGTTTCTTGTCGAGAATGTATTAGGCGGTGTGAGTGCTTTTTGAAACCACCTTCTCCCAATGACATCATTGAAACCCATGGGGCCATACTTCAGAAGGGGCTCAGTTGTCCAAGGTCTTGGGGGAGTGGCTCTCCTGGTGTCTAGCGGCCAGAGCAAGTTGTGGATTTAGCAAAACTGCCTATAGTTTACACATAGCCCAGGAGAGGACAGGGATCAGCCATAGCACAAGCAACAACCTCAAGCAAAGGGGGATTAGCTCAAATGGTAGAGCGCTCGCTTAGCATGCGAGAGGTAGCGGGATCGATGCCCGCATTCTCCAAATGCAGCTTTCCTGATTTGCCAGGAGACACCTTGCTTTTGTGTTTGATGTTGAAGCTTGGAACCGAGCGCCGTGAGCAACATGGGAAGCCGGAGTCCTCCTCATAACGCGTGCCAAGGCGTTGCCACGTTTTTGTGGTGGCAACTGTGGCTTCAGCCAAAGTCACGTAGGCAGTGTTGGACAAAAGCAATCTAGTAAACAAAGCACGAGCAGGCCTCCATGGCCAAGAGACAATATTTCATTAGCGCAAAAGGTGCCAGTGCCATGCTTACGCTGAGAGCTTTGGACTCGTTGAATCACCTGAATCAGGTTCAACTTCTCTTTGTGTGCGAAAGAAAGGCCTTTGGGCCCGCACGCAAGCAAATATCGATTGGCATAGAAAAAGGCAACGTAGCAGAGGATGGTTTCGATCCATCGACCTCTGGGTTATGGGCCCAGCACGCTTCCGCTGCGCCACTCTGCTCTTGTCGCTGACCAACCTCAACAACCACATGTGGATGTAGTTTGCCAGCGATTCCCACGGGGAGTGGGTCCATGTGGCAAAGTCACAATGTAGACGACTAGGCGTTTCCATTGATTTTCGACCAGCGAATCCCAAGTCAAGCGTGGGCGAGAGCTCGACTCTCCTAGACCAGCTGAGCGAGGGTGGTGGCAAGTGGCCCGGCGTGGAGCATTGGTGGTTCAGTGGTAGAATTCTCGCCTGCCACGCGGGAGGCCCGGGTTCGATTCCCGGCCAATGCAATTATGGGCTCTTTGTGTTTGCAGCGCTCTCCCCCAATTTCCAGCCCCGTGGAGTGCATCAAGGCACAAGGTGTTTCTTGTCGAGAATGTACTAGGCGGTGTGAGTGCTTTTTGAAACCAGCCTTCTCCCAATTACATCATTGAAACCCATGGGGCCATACCTCTGAAGGGGCTCAGTTGTCAAAGGTCGTAGGAGGGAAAAAAAAGGGGGGTGCAAACCTTCTACGCTAGGAAAGCGGGTGGCTCTCCTGGTGTCTAGCGGCCAGAGCAGGTTGTGGATTTCGCAAAACTGACTATATTTTACACATAGCCCAGGAGAAGACAGGGATCAGCCATAGCGCAAGCAACACACTTGAGCAAAGGGGGATTAGCTCAAGTGGCAGAGCGCTCGCTTTGCATGCGAGAGGTAGCGGGATCGATGCCCGCATTCTCCAAACGCAGCTTTCCTGGTTTCACGGGAGGCACCTTGCTTTTGTGTTTGATGTTGAAGCTTGGAACCGAGCGCCGTGAGCAACATGGGAAGCCGGAGTGCTCCTCATAACATGTGCCAAGGCATTGCCACGTTTTTGTGGTGGCATCTGTGGCTTCAGCCAAAGTCACGTAGGCAGTATTGGACAAAAGCAATCAATTAAAGAAAGCACGACCAGGCTTCCATGGCCAAGAGACAATATTCCATTAGGGGGAAAGGTGCCAGTGCCATGCTTACGCTGAGAGCTTTGGACTCGTTGAATCACCTGAATCAGGTTCAACTTCTCTTTGTGTGCGAAAGAAAGGCCTTTGGGCCCGCAAGCAAATATCGATTGGCATAGGAAAAGGCAACGTAGCAGAGGATGGTTTCGATCCATCGACCTCTGGGTTATGGGCCCAGCACGCTTCCGCTGCGCCACTCTGCTCTTGTCGCTGGCCATCCTCATGGATTTCGACAAGCGAATCCCAAGTCAAGCGTGGGCGAGAGCTGGACTCTCCTAGGCCAGCTGAGCGAGGGTGGTGGCGCCTGGCCCGGCGTGGAGCATTGGTGGTTCAGTGGTAGAATTCTCGCCTGCCACGCGGGAGGCCCGGGTTCGATTCCCGGCCAATGCAATTATGGGCTCTTGGTGTTTGTAGCTCTCTCCCCCAATTTCCAGCCCCATGGAATGCCTCAAGGCACAAGGTGTTTCTTGTCGAGAATGTATTAGGCGGTGTGAGTGCTTTTTGAAACCACCTTCTCCCAATGACATCATTGAAACCCATGGGGCCATACTTCAGAAGGGGCTCAGTTGTCCAAGGTCTTGGGGGAGTGGCTCTCCTGGTGTCTAGCGGCCAGAGCAAGTTGTGGATTTAGCAAAACTGCCTATAGTTTACACATAGCCCAGGAGAGGACAGGGATCAGCCATAGCACAAGCAACAACCTCAAGCAAAGGGGGATTAGCTCAAATGGTAGAGCGCTCGCTTAGCATGCGAGAGGTAGCGGGATCGATGCCCGCATTCTCCAAATGCAGCTTTCCTGATTTGCCAGGAGACACCTTGCTTTTGTGTTTGATGTTGAAGCTTGGAACCGAGCGCCGTGAGCAACATGGGAAGCCGGAGTCCTCCTCATAACGCGTGCCAAGGCGTTGCCACGTTTTTGTGGTGGCAACTGTGGCTTCAGCCAAAGTCACGTAGGCAGTGTTGGACAAAAGCAATCTAGTAAACAAAGCACGAGCAGGCCTCCATGGCCAAGAGACAATATTTCATTAGCGCAAAAGGTGCCAGTGCCATGCTTACGCTGAGAGCTTTGGACTCGTTGAATCACCTGAATCAGGTTCAACTTCTCTTTGTGTGCGAAAGGAAGGCCTTTGGGCCCGCACGCAAGCAAATATCGATTGGCATAGAAAAAGGCAACGTAGCAGAGGATGGTTTCGATCCATCGACCTCTGGGTTATGGGCCCAGCACGCTTCCGCTGCGCCACTCTGCTCTTGTCGCTAACCAACCTCAACAACCACATGTGGATGTAGTTTGCCAGCGATTCCCACGGGGAGTGGGTCCATGTGGCAAAGTCACAATGTAGACGACTAGGCGTTTCCATTGATTTTCGACCAGCGAATCCCAAGTCAAGCGTGGGCGAGAGCTGGACTCTCCTAGACCAGCTGAGCGAGGGTGGTGGCAAGTGGCCCGGCGTGGAGCATTGGTGGTTCAGTGGTAGAATTCTCGCCTGCCACGCGGGAGGCCCGGGTTCGATTCCCGGCCAATGCAATTATGGGCTCTTTGTGTTTGCAGCGCTCTCCCCCAATTTCCAGCCCCGTGGAGTGCATCAAGGCACAAGGTGTTTCTTGTCGAGAATGTACTAGGCGGTGTGAGTGCTTTTTGAAACCAGCCTTCTCCCAATTACATCATTGAAACCCATGGGGCCATACCTCTGAAGGGGCTCAGTTGTCAAAGGTCGTAGGAGGGAAAAAAAAGGGGGGTGCAAACCTTCTACGCTAGGAAAGCGGGTGGCTCTCCTGGTGTCTAGCGGCCAGAGCAGGTTGTGGATTTCGCAAAACTGACTATATTTTACACATAGCCCAGGAGAGGACAGGGATCAGCCATAGCGCAAGCAACACACTCGAGCAAAGGGGGATTAGCTCAAGTGGCAGAGCGCTCGCTTTGCATGCGAGAGGTAGCGGGATCGATGCCCGCATTCTCCAAACGCAGCTTTCCTGGTTTCACGGGAGGCACCTTGCTTTTGTGTTTGATGTTGAAGCTTGGAACCGAGCGCCGTGAGCAACATGGGAAGCCGGAGTGCTCCTCATAACATGTGCCAAGGCATTGCCACGTTTTTGTGGTGGCATCTGTGGCTTCAGCCAAAGTCACGTAGGCAGTATTGGACAAAAGCAATCAATTAAAGAAAGCACGACCAGGCTTCCATGGCCAAGAGACAATATTCCATTAGGGGGAAAGGTGCCAGTGCCATGCTTACGCTGAGAGCTTTGGACTCGTTGAATCACCTGAATCAGGTTCAACTTCTCTTTGTGTGCGAAAGAAAGGCCTTTGGGCCCGCAAGCAAATATCGATTGGCATAGGAAAAGGCAACGTAGCAGAGGATGGTTTCGATCCATCGACCTCTGGGTTATGGGCCCAGCACGCTTCCGCTGCGCCACTCTGCTCTTGTCGCTGACCATCCTCATGGATTTCGACAAGCGAATCCCAAGTCAAGCGTGGGCGAGAGCTGGACTCTCCTAGGCCAGCTGAGCGAGGGTGGTGGCGCCTGGCCCGGCGTGGAGCATTGGTGGTTCAGTGGTAGAATTCTCGCCTGCCACGCGGGAGGCCCGGGTTCGATTCCCGGCCAATGCAATTACGGGCTCTTGGTGTTTGTAGCTCTCTCCCCCAATTTCCAGCCCCATGGAATGCCTCAAGGCACAAGGTGTTTCTTGTCGAGAATGTATTAGGCGGTGTGAGTGCTTTTTGAAACCACCTTCTCCCAATGACATCATTGAAACCCATGGGGCCATACTTCAGAAGGGGCTCAGTTGTCCAAGGTCTTGGGGGAGTGGCTCTCCTGGTGTCTAGCGGCCAGAGCAAGTTGTGGATTTAGCAAAACTGCCTATAGTTTACACATAGCCCAGGAGAGGACAGGGATCAGCCATAGCACAAGCAACAACCTCAAGCAAAGGGGGATTAGCTCAAATGGTAGAGTGCTCGCTTAGCATGCGAGAGGTAGCGGGATCGATGCCCGCATTCTCCAAATGCAGCTTTCCTGATTTGCCAGGAGACACCTTGCTTTTGTGTTTGATGTTGAAGCTTGGAACCGAGCGCCGTGAGCAACATGGGAAGCCGGAGTCCTCCTCATAACGCGTGCCAAGGCGTTGCCACGTTTTTGTGGTGGCAACTGTGGCTTCAGCCAAAGTCACGTAGGCAGTGTTGGACAAAAGCAATCTAGTAAACAAAGCACGAGCAGGCCTCCATGGCCAAGAGACAATATTTCATTAGCGCAAAAGGTGCCAGTGCCATGCTTACGCTGAGAGCTTTGGACTCGTTGAATCACCTGAATCAGGTTCAACTTCTCTTTGTGTGCAAAAGAAAGGCCTTTGGGCCCGCACGCAAGCAAATATCGATTGGCATAGGAAAGGGCAACGTAGCAGAGGATGGTTTCGATCCATCGACCTCTGGGTTATGGGCCCAGCACGCTTCCGCTGCGCCACTCTGCTCTTGTCGCTGACCAACCTCAACAACCACATGTGGATGTAGTTTGCCAGCGATTCCCACGGGGAGTGGGTCCATGTGGCAAAGTCACAATGTAGACGACTAGGCGTTTCCATTGATTTTCGACCAGCGAATCCCAAGTCAAGCGTGGGCGAGAGCTGGACTCTCCTAGACCAGCTGAGCGAGGGTGGTGGCAAGTGGCCCGGCGTGGAGCATTGGTGGTTCAGTGGTAGAATTCTCGCCTGCCACGCGGGAGGCCCGGGTTCGATTCCCGGCCAATGCAATTATGGGCTCTTTGTGTTTGCAGCGCTCTCCCCCAATTTCCAGCCCCGTGGAGTGCATCAAGGCACAAGGTGTTTCTTGTCGAGAATGTACTAGGCGGTGTGAGTGCTTTTTGAAACCAGCCTTCTCCCAATTACATCATTGAAACCCATGGGGCCATACCTCTGAAGGGGCTCAGTTGTCAAAGGTCGTAGGAGGGAAAAAAAAGGGGGGTGCAAACCTTCTACGCTAGGAAAGCGGGTGGCTCTCCTGGTGTCTAGCGGCCAGAGCAGGTTGTGGATTTCGCAAAACTGACTATATTTTACACATAGCCCAGGAGAGGACAGGGATCAGCCATAGCGCAAGCAACACACTCGAGCAAAGGGGGATTAGCTCAAGTGGCAGAGCGCTCGCTTTGCATGCGAGAGGTAGCGGGATCGATGCCCGCATTCTCCAAACGCAGCTTTCCTGGTTTCACGGGAGGCACCTTGCTTTTGTGTTTGATGTTGAAGCTTGGAACCGAGCGCCGTGAGCAACATGGGAAGCCGGAGTGCTCCTCATAACATGTGCCAAGGCATTGCCACGTTTTTGTGGTGGCATCTGTGGCTTCAGCCAAAGTCACGTAGGCAGTATTGGACAAAAGCAATCAATTAAAGAAAGCACGACCAGGCTTCCATGGCCAAGAGACAATATTCCATTAGGGGGAAAGGTGCCAGTGCCATGCTTACGCTGAGAGCTTTGGACTCGTTGAATCACCTGAATCAGGTTCAACTTCTCTTTGTGTGCGAAAGAAAGGCCTTTGGGCCCGCAAGCAAATATCGATTGGCATAGGAAAAGGCAACGTAGCAGAGGATGGTTTCGATCCATCGACCTCTGGGTTATGGGCCCAGCACGCTTCCGCTGCGCCACTCTGCTCTTGTCGCTGGCCATCCTCATGGATTTCGACAAGCGAATCCCAAGTCAAGCGTGGGCGAGAGCTGGACTCTCCTAGGCCAGCTGAGCGAGGGTGGTGGCGCCTGGCCCGGCGTGGAGCATTGGTGGTTCAGTGGTAGAATTCTCGCCTGCCACGCGGGAGGCCCGGGTTCGATTCCCGGCCAATGCAATTATGGGCTCTTGGTGTTTGTAGCTCTCTCCCCCAATTTCCAGCCCCATGGAATGCCTCAAGGCACAAGGTGTTTCTTGTCGAGAATGTATTAGGCGGTGTGAGTGCTTTTTGAAACCACCTTCTCCCAATGACATCATTGAAACCCATGGGGCCATACTTCAGAAGGGGCTCAGTTGTCCAAGGTCTTGGGGGAGTGGCTCTCCTGGTGTCTAGCGGCCAGAGCAAGTTGTGGATTTAGCAAAACTGCCTATAGTTTACACATAGCCCAGGAGAGGACAGGGATCAGCCATAGCACAAGCAACAACCTCAAGCAAAGGGGGATTAGCTCAAATGGTAGAGCGCTCGCTTAGCATGCGAGAGGTAGCGGGATCGATGCCCGCATTCTCCAAATGCAGCTTTCCTGATTTGCCAGGAGACACCTTGCTTTTGTGTTTGATGTTGAAGCTTGGAACCGAGCGCCGTGAGCAACATGGGAAGCCGGAGTCCTCCTCATAACGCGTGCCAAGGCGTTGCCACGTTTTTGTGGTGGCAACTGTGGCTTCAGCCAAAGTCACGTAGGCAGTGTTGGACAAAAGCAATCTAGTAAACAAAGCACGAGCAGGCCTCCATGGCCAAGAGACAATATTTCATTAGCGCAAAAGGTGCCAGTGCCATGCTTACGCTGAGAGCTTTGGACTCGTTGAATCACCTGAATCAGGTTCAACTTCTCTTTGTGTGCGAAAGAAAGGCCTTTGGGCCCGCACGCAAGCAAATATCGATTGGCATAGGAAAGGGCAACGTAGCAAAGGATGGTTTCGATCCATCGACCTCTGGGTTATGGGCCCAGCACGCTTCCACTGCGCCACTCTGCTCTTGTCGCTGACCAACCTCAACAACCACATGTGGATGTAGTTTGCCAGCGATTCCCACGGGGAGTGGGTCCATGTGGCAAAGTCACAATGTAGACGACTAGGCGTTTCCATTGATTTTCGACCAGCGAATCCCAAGTCAAGCGTGGGCGAGAGCTGGACTCTCCTAGACCAGCTGAGCGAGGGTGGTGGCAAGTGGCCCGGCGTGGAGCATTGGTGGTTCAGTGGTAGAATTCTCGCCTGCCACGCGGGAGGCCCTGGGTTCGATTCCCGGCCAATGCAATTATGGGCTCTTTGTGTTTGCAGCGCTCTCCCCCAATTTCCAGCCCCGTGGAGTGCATCAAGGCACAAGGTGTTTCTTGTCGAGAAAGTACTAGGCGGTGTGAGTGCTTTTTGAAACCAGCCTTCTCCCAATTACATCATTGAAACCCATGGGGCCATACCTCTGAAGGGGCTCAGTTGTCAAAGGTCGTAGGAGGGAAAAAAAAGGGGGGTGCAAACCTTCTACGCTAGGAAAGCGGGTGGCTCTCCTGGTGTCTAGCGGCCAGAGCAGGTTGTGGATTTCGCAAAACTGACTATATTTTACACATAGCCCAGGAGAGGACAGGGATCAGCCATAGCGCAAGCAACACACTCGAGCAAAGGGGGATTAGCTCAAGTGGCAGAGCGCTCGCTTTGCATGCGAGAGGTAGCGGGATCGATGCCCGCATTCTCCAAACGCAGCTTTCCTGGTTTCACGGGAGGCACCTTGCTTTTGTGTTTGATGTTGAAGCTTGGAACCGAGCGCCGTGAGCAACATGGGAAGCCGGAGTGCTCCTCATAACATGTGCCAAGGCATTGCCACGTTTTTGTGGTGGCATCTGTGGCTTCAGCCAAAGTCACGTAGGCAGTATTGGACAAAAGCAATCAATTAAAGAAAGCACGACCAGGCTTCCATGGCCAAGAGACAATATTCCATTAGGGGGAAAGGTGCCAGTGCCATGCTTACGCTGAGAGCTTTGGACTCGTTGAATCACCTGAATCAGGTTCAACTTCTCTTTGTGTGCGAAAGAAAGGCCTTTGGGCCCGCAAGCAAATATCGATTGGCATAGGAAAAGGCAACGTAGCAGAGGATGGTTTCGATCCATCGACCTCTGGGTTATGGGCCCAGCATGCTTCCGCTGCGCCACTCTGCTCTTGTCGCTGGCCATCCTCATGGATTTCGACAAGCGAATCCCAAGTCAAGCGTGGGCGAGAGCTGGACTCTCCTAGGCCAGCTGAGCGAGGGTGGTGGCGCCTGGCCCGGCGTGGAGCATTGGTGGTTCAGTGGTAGAATTCTCGCCTGCCACGCGGGAGGCCCGGGTTCGATTCCCGGCCAATGCAATTATGGGCTCTTGGTGTTTGTAGCTCTCTCCCCCAATTTCCAGCCCCATGGAATGCCTCAAGGCACAAGGTGTTTCTTGTCGAGAATGTATTAGGCGGTGTGAGTGCTTTTTGAAACCACCTTCTCCCAATGACATCATTGAAACCCATGGGGCCATACTTCAGAAGGGGCTCAGTTGTCCAAGGTCTTGGGGGAGTGGCTCTCCTGGTGTCTAGCGGCCAGAGCAAGTTGTGGATTTAGCAAAACTGCCTATAGTTTACACATAGCCCAGGAGAGGACAGGGATCAGCCATAGCACAAGCAACAACCTCAAGCAAAGGGGGATTAGCTCAAATGGTAGAGCGCTCGCTTAGCATGCGAGAGGTAGCGGGATCGATGCCCGCATTCTCCAAATGCAGCTTTCCTGATTTGCCAGGAGACACCTTGCTTTTGTGTTTGATGTTGAAGCTTGGAACCGAGCGCCGTGAGCAACATGGGAAGCCGGAGTCCTCCTCATAACGCGTGCCAAGGCGTTGCCACGTTTTTGTGGTGGCAACTGTGGCTTCAGCCAAAGTCACGTAGGCAGTGTTGGACAAAAGCAATCTAGTAAACAAAGCACGAGCAGGCCTCCATGGCCAAGAGACAATATTTCATTAGCGCAAAAGGTGCCAGTGCCATGCTTACGCTGAGAGCTTTGGACTCGTTGAATCACCTGAATCAGGTTCAACTTCTCTTTGTGTGCGAAAGAAAGGCCTTTGGGCCCGCACGCAAGCAAATATCGATTGGCATAGAAAAAGGCAACGTAGCAGAGGATGGTTTCGATCCATCGACCTCTGGGTTATGGGCCCAGCACGCTTCCGCTGCGCCACTCTGCTCTTGTCGCTGACCAACCTCAACAACCACATGTGGATGTAGTTTGCCAGCGATTCCCACGGGGAGTGGGTCCATGTGGCAAAGTCACAATGTAGACGACTAGGCGTTTCCATTGATTTTCGACCAGCGAATCCCAAGTCAAGCGTGGGCGAGAGCTGGACTCTCCTAGACCAGCTGAGCGAGGGTGGTGGCAAGTGCCCGGCGTGGAGCATTGGTGGTTCAGTGGTAGAATTCTCGCCTGCCACGCGGGAGGCCCGGGTTCGATTCCCGGCCAATGCAATTATGGGCTCTTTGTGTTTGCAGCGCTCTCCCCCAATTTCCAGCCCCGTGGAGTGCATCAAGGCACAAGGTGTTTCTTGTCGAGAATGTACTAGGCGGTGTGAGTGCTTTTTGAAACCAGCCTTCTCCCAATTACATCATTGAAACCCATGGGGCCATACCTCTGAAGGGGCTCAGTTGTCAAAGGTCGTAGGAGGGAAAAAAAAGGGGGGTGCAAACCTTCTACGCTAGGAAAGCGGGTGGCTCTCCTGGTGTCTAGCGGCCAGAGCAGGTTGTGGATTTCGCAAAACTGACTATATTTTACACATAGCCCAGGAGAGGACAGGGATCAGCCATAGCGCAAGCAACACACTCGAGCAAAGGGGGATTAGCTCAAGTGGCAGAGCGCTCGCTTTGCATGCGAGAGGTAGCGGGATCGATGCCCGCATTCTCCAAACGCAGCTTTCCTGGTTTCACGGGAGGCACCTTGCTTTTGTGTTTGATGTTGAAGCTTGGAACCGAGCGCCGTGAGCAACATGGGAAGCCGGAGTGCTCCTCATAACATGTGCCAAGGCATTGCCACGTTTTTGTGGTGGCATCTGTGGCTTCAGCCAAAGTCACGTAGGCAGTATTGGACAAAAGCAATCAATTAAAGAAAGCACGACCAGGCTTCCATGGCCAAGAGACAATATTCCATTAGGGGGAAAGGTGCCAGTGCCATGCTTACGCTGAGAGCTTTGGACTCGTTGAATCACCTGAATCAGGTTCAACTTCTCTTTGTGTGCGAAAGAAAGGCCTTTGGGCCCGCAAGCAAATATCGATTGGCATAGGAAAAGGCAACGTAGCAGAGGATGGTTTCGATCCATCGACCTCTGGGTTATGGGCCCAGCACGCTTCCGCTGCGCCACTCTGCTCTTGTCGCTGACCATCCTCATGGATTTCGACAAGCGAATCCCAAGTCAAGCGTGGGCGAGAGCTGGACTCTCCTAGGCCAGCTGAGCGAGGGTGGTGGCGCCTGGCCCGGCGTGGAGCATTGGTGGTTCAGTGGTAGAATTCTCGCCTGCCACGCGGGAGGCCCGGGTTCGATTCCCGGCCAATGCAATTATGGGCTCTTGGTGTTTGTAGCTCTCTCCCCCAATTTCCAGCCCCATGGAATGCCTCAAGGCACAAGGTGTTTCTTGTCGAGAATGTATTAGGCGGTGTGAGTGCTTTTTGAAACCACCTTCTCCCAATGACATCATTGAAACCCATGGGGCCATACTTCAGAAGGGGCTCAGTTGTCCAAGGTCTTGGGGGAGTGGCTCTCCTGGTGTCTAGCGGCCAGAGCAAGTTGTGGATTTAGCAAAACTGCCTATAGTTTACACATAGCCCAGGAGAGGACAGGGATCAGCCATAGCACAAGCAACAACCTCAAGCAAAGGGGGATTAGCTCAAATGGTAGAGCGCTCGCTTAGCATGCGAGAGGTAGTGGGATCGATGCCCGCATTCTCCAAATGCAGCTTTCCTGATTTGCCAGGAGACACCTTGCTTTTGTGTTTGATGTTGAAGCTTGGAACCGAGCGCCGTGAGCAACATGGGAAGCCGGAGTCCTCCTCATAACGCGTGCCAAGGCGTTGCCACGTTTTTGTGGTGGCAACTGTGGCTTCAGCCAAAGTCACGTAGGCAGTGTTGGACAAAAGCAATCTAGTAAACAAAGCATGAGCAGGCCTCCATGGCCAAGAGACAATATTTCATTAGCGCAAAAGGTGCCAGTGCCATGCTTACGCTGAGAGCTTTGGACTCGTTGAATCACCTGAATCAGGTTCAACTTCTCTTTGTGTGCGAAAGAAAGGCCTTTGGGCCCGCACGCAAGCAAATATCGATTGGCATAGGAAAGGGCAACGTAGCAGAGGATGGTTTCGATCCATCGACCTCTGGGTTATGGGCCCAGCACGCTTCCGCTGCGCCACTCTGCTCTTGTCGCTGACCAACCTCAACAACCACATGTGGATGTAGTTTGCCAGCGATTCCCACGGGGAGTGGGTCCATGTGGCAAAGTCACAATGTAGACGACTAGGCGTTTCCATTGATTTTCGACCAGCGAATCCCAAGTCAAGCGTGGGCGAGAGCTGGACTCTCCTAGACCAGCTGAGCGAGGGTGGTGGCAAGTGGCCCGGCGTGGAGCATTGGTGGTTAAGTGGTAGAATTCTCGCCTGCCACGCGGGAGGCCCGGGTTCGATTCCCGGCCAATGCAATTATGGGCTCTTTGTGTTTGCAGCGCTCTCCCCCAATTTCCAGCCCCGTGGAGTGCATCAAGGCACAAGG
Organism: Lithobates pipiens; assembly: GCF_037356315.1. Lineage (NCBI taxonomy): Eukaryota > Metazoa > Chordata > Amphibia > Anura > Ranidae > Lithobates > Lithobates pipiens. The sequence continues at coordinate 580,237,014 of NW_027507758.1, forward strand.
TGTTTCTTGTCGAGAATGTACTAGGCGGTGTGAGTGCTTTTTGAAACCAGCCTTCTCCCAATTACATCATTGAAACCCATGGGGCCATACCTCTGAAGGGGCTCAGTTGTCAAAGGTCGTAGGAGGGAAAAAAAAGGGGGGTGCAAACCTTCTACGCTAGGAAAGCGGGTGGCTCTCCTGGTGTCTAGCGGCCAGAGCAGGTTGTGGATTTCGCAAAACTGACTATATTTTACACATAGCCCAGGAGAGGACAGGGATCAGCCATAGCGCAAGCAACACACTCGAGCAAAGGGGGATTAGCTCAAGTGGCAGAGCGCTCGCTTTGCATGCGAGAGGTAGCGGGATCGATGCCCGCATTCTCCAAACGCAGCTTTCCTGGTTTCACGGGAGGCACCTTGCTTTTGTGTTTGATGTTGAAGCTTGGAACCGAGCGCCGTGAGCAACATGGGAAGCCGGAGTGCTCCTCATAACATGTGCCAAGGCATTGCCACGTTTTTGTGGTGGCATCTGTGGCTTCAGCCAAAGTCACGTAGGCAGTATTGGACAAAAGCAATCAATTAAAGAAAGCACGACCAGGCTTCCATGGCCAAGAGACAATATTCCATTAGGGGGAAAGGTGCCAGTGCCATGCTTACGCTGAGAGCTTTGGACTCGTTGAATCACCTGAATCAGGTTCAACTTCTCTTTGTGTGCGAAAGAAAGGCCTTTGGGCCCGCAAGCAAATATAGATTGGCATAGGAAAAGGCAACGTAGCAGAGGATGGTTTCGATCCATCGACCTCTGGGTTATGGGCCCAGCACGCTTCCGCTGCGCCACTCTGCTCTTGTCGCTGGCCATCCTCATGGATTTCGACAAGCGAATCCCAAGTCAAGCGTGGGCGAGAGCTGGACTCTCCTAGGCCAGCTGAGCGAGGGTGGTGGCGCCTGGCCCGGCGTGGAGCATTGGTGGTTCAGTGGTAGAATTCTCGCCTGCCACGCGGGAGGCCCGGGTTCGATTCCCGGCCAATGCAATTATGGGCTCTTGGTGTTTGTAGCTCTCTCCCCCAATTTCCAGCCCCATGGAATGCCTCAAGGCACAAGGTGTTTCTTGTCGAGAATGTATTAGGCGGTGTGAGTGCTTTTTGAAACCACCTTCTCCCAATGACATCATTGAAACCCATGGGGCCATACTTCAGAAGGGGCTCAGTTGTCCAAGGTCTTGGGGGAGTGGCTCTCCTGGTGTCTAGCGGCCAGAGCAAGTTGTGGATTTAGCAAAACTGCCTATAGTTTACACATAGCCCAGGAGAGGACAGGGATCAGCCATAGCACAAGCAACAACCTCAAGCAAAGGGGGATTAGCTCAAATGGTAGAGCGCTCGCTTAGCATGCGAGAGGTAGCGGGATCGATGCCCGCATTCTCCAAATGCAGCTTTCCTGATTTGCCAGGAGACACCTTGCTTTTGTGTTTGATGTTGAAGCTTGGAACCGAGCGCCGTGAGCAACATGGGAAGACGGAGTCCTCCTCATAACGCGTGCCAAGGCGTTGCCACGTTTTTGTGGTGGCAACTGTGGCTTCAGCCAAAGTCACGTAGGCAGTGTTGGACAAAAGCAATCTAGTAAACAAAGCACGAGCAGGCCTCCATGGCCAAGAGACAATATTTCATTAGCGCAAAAGGTGCCAGTGCCATGCTTACGCTGAGAGCTTTGGACTCGTTGAATCACCTGAATCAGGTTCAACTTCTCTTTGTGTGCGAAAGAAAGGCCTTTGGGCCCGCACGCAAGCAAATATCGATTGGCATAGAAAAAGGCAACGTAGCAGAGGATGGTTTCGATCCATCGACCTCTGGGTTATGGGCCCAGCACGCTTCCGCTGCGCCACTCTGCTCTTGTCGCTGACCAACCTCAACAACCACATGTGGATGTAGTTTGCCAGCGATTCCCACGGGGAGTGGGTCCATGTGGCAAAGTCACAATGTAGACGACTAGGCGTTTCCATTGATTTTCGACCAGCGAATCCCAAGTCAAGCGTGGGCGAGAGCTGGACTCTCCTAGACCAGCTGAGCGAGGGTGGTGGCAAGTGGCCCGGCGTGGAGCATTGGTGGTTCAGTGGTAGAATTCTCGCCTGCCACGCGGGAGGCCCTGGGTTCGATTCCCGGCCAATGCAATTATGGGCTCTTTGTGTTTGCAGCGCTCTCCCCCAATTTCCAGCCCCGTGGAGTGCATCAAGGCACAAGGTGTTTCTTGTCGAGAATGTACTAGGCGGTGTGAGTGCTTTTTGAAACCAGCCTTCTCCCAATTACATCATTGAAACCCATGGGGCCATACCTCTGAAGGGGCTCAGTTGTCAAAGGTCGTAGGAGGGAAAAAAAAGGGGGGTGCAAACCTTCTACGCTAGGAAAGCGGGTGGCTCTCCTGGTGTCTAGCGGCCAGAGCAGGTTGTGGATTTCGCAAAACTGACTATATTTTACACATAGCCCAGGAGAGGACAGGGATCAGCCATAGCGCAAGCAACACACTCGAGCAAAGGGGGATTAGCTCAAGTGGCAGAGCGCTCGCTTTGCATGCGAGAGGTAGCGGGATCGATGCCCGCATTCTCCAAACGCAGCTTTCCTGGTTTCACGGGAGGCACCTTGCTTTTGTGTTTGATGTTGAAGCTTGGAACCGAGCGCCGTGAGCAACATGGGAAGCCGGAGTGCTCCTCATAACATGTGCCAAGGCATTGCCACGTTTTTGTGGTGGCATCTGTGGCTTCAGCCAAAGTCACGTAGGCAGTATTGGACAAAAGCAATCAATTAAAGAAAGCACGACCAGGCTTCCATGGCCAAGAGACAATATTCCATTAGGGGGAAAGGTGCCAGTGCCATGCTTACGCTGAGAGCTTTGGACTCGTTGAATCACCTGAATCAGGTTCAACTTCTCTTTGTGTGCGAAAGAAAGGCCTTTGGGCCCGCAAGCAAATATCGATTGGCATAGGAAAAGGCAACGTAGCAGAGGATGGTTTCGATCCATCGACCTCTGGGTTATGGGCCCAGCACGCTTCCGCTGCGCCACTCTGCTCTTGTCGCTGGCCATCCTCATGGATTTCGACAAGCGAATCCCAAGTCAAGCGTGGGCGAGAGCTGGACTCTCCTAGGCCAGCTGAGCGAGGGTGGTGGCGCCTGGCCCGGCGTGGAGCATTGGTGGTTCAGTGGTAGAATTCTCGCCTGCCACGCGGGAGGCCCGGGTTCGATTCCCGGCCAATGCAATTATGGGCTCTTGGTGTTTGTAGCTCTCTCCCCCAATTTCCAGCCCCATGGAATGCCTCAAGGCACAGGGTGTTTCTTGTCGAGAATGTATTAGGCGGTGTGAGTGCTTTTTGAAACCACCTTCTCCCAATGACATCATTGAAACCCATGGGGCCATACTTCAGAAGGGGCTCAGTTGTCCAAGGTCTTGGGGGAGTGGCTCTCCTGGTGTCTAGCGGCCAGAGCAAGTTGTGGATTTAGCAAAACTGCCTATAGTTTACACATAGCCCAGGAGAGGACAGGGATCAGCCATAGCACAAGCAACAACCTCAAGCAAAGGGGGATTAGCTCAAATGGTAGAGCGCTCGCTTAGCATGCGAGAGGTAGCGGGATCGATGCCCGCATTCTCCAAATGCAGCTTTCCTGATTTGCCAGGAGACACCTTGCTTTTGTGTTTGATGTTGAAGCTTGGAACCGAGCGCCGTGAGCAACATGGGAAGCCGGAGTGCTCCTCATAACATGTGCCAAGGCATTGCCACGTTTTTGTGGTGGCATCTGTGGCTTCAGCCAAAGTCACGTAGGCAGTATTGGACAAAAGCAATCAATTAAAGAAAGCACGACCAGGCTTCCATGGCCAAGAGACAATATTCCATTAGGGGGAAAGGTGCCAGTGCCATGCTTACGCTGAGAGCTTTGGACTCGTTGAATCACCTGAATCAGGTTCAACTTCTCTTTGTGTGCGAAAGAAAGGCCTTTGGGCCCGCAAGCAAATATCGATTGGCATAGGAAAAGGCAACGTAGCAGAGGATGGTTTCGATCCATCGACCTCTGGGTTATGGGCCCAGCACGCTTCCGCTGCGCCACTCTGCTCTTGTCGCTGGCCATCCTCATGGATTTCGACAAGCGAATCCCAAGTCAAGCGTGGGCGAGAGCTGGACTCTCCTAGGCCAGCTGAGCGAGGGTGGTGGCGCCTGGCCCGGCGTGGAGCATTGGTGGTTCAGTGGTAGAATTCTCGCCTGCCACGCGGGAGGCCCGGGTTCGATTCCCGGCCAATGCAATTATGGGCTCTTGGTGTTTGTAGCTCTCTCCCCCAATTTCCAGCCCCATGGAATGCCTCAAGGCACAAGGTGTTTCTTGTCGAGAATGTATTAGGCGGTGTGAGTGCTTTTTGAAACCACCTTCTCCCAATGACATCATTGAAACCCATGGGGCCATACTTCAGAAGGGGCTCAGTTGTCCAAGGTCTTGGGGGAGTGGCTCTCCTGGTGTCTAGCGGCCAGAGCAAGTTGTGGATTTAGCAAAACTGCCTATAGTTTACACATAGCCCAGGAGAGGACAGGGATCAGCCATAGCACAAGCAACAACCTCAAGCAAAGGGGAATTAGCTCAAATGGTAGAGCGCTCGCTTAGCATGCGAGAGGTAGCGGGATCGATGCCCGCATTCTCCAAATGCAGCTTTCCTGATTTGCCAGGAGACACCTTGCTTTTGTGTTTGATGTTGAAGCTTGGAACCGAGCGCCGTGAGCAACATGGGAAGCCGGAGTCCTCCTCATAACGCGTGCCAAGGCGTTGCCACGTTTTTGTGGTGGCAACTGTGGCTTCAGCCAAAGTCACGTAGGCAGTGTTGGACAAAAGCAATCTAGTAAACAAAGCACGAGCAGGCCTCCATGGCCAAGAGACAATATTTCATTAGCGCAAAAGGTGCCAGTGCCATGCTTACGCTGAGAGCTTTGGACTCGTTGAATCACCTGAATCAGGTTCAACTTCTCTTTGTGTGCGAAAGAAAGGCCTTTGGGCCCGCACGCAAGCAAATATCGATTGGCATAGAAAAAGGCAACGTAGCAGAGGATGGTTTCGATCCATCGACCTCTGGGTTATGGGCCCAGCACGCTTCCGCTGCGCCACTCTGCTCTTGTCGCTGACCAACCTCAACAACCACATGTGGATGTAGTTTGCCAGCGATTCCCACGGGGAGTGGGTCCATGTGGCAAAGTCACAATGTAGACGACTAGGCGTTTCCATTGATTTTCGACCAGCGAATCCCAAGTCAAGCGTGGGCGAGAGCTGGACTCTCCTAGACCAGCTGAGCGAGGGTGGTGGCAAGTGGCCCGGCGTGGAGCATTGGTGGTTCAGTGGTAGAATTCTCGCCTGCCACGCGGGAGGCCCGGGTTCGATTCCCGGCCAATGCAATTATGGGCTCTTTGTGTTTGCAGCGCTCTCCCCCAATTTCCAGCCCCGTGGAGTGCATCAAGGCACAAGGTGTTTCTTGTCGAGAATGTACTAGGCGGTGTGAGTGCTTTTTGAAACCAGCCTTCTCCCAATTACATCATTGAAACCCATGGGGCCATACCTCTGAAGGGGCTCAGTTGTCAAAGGTCGTAGGAGGGAAAAAAAAGGGGGGTGCAAACCTTCTACGCTAGGAAAGCGGGTGGCTCTCCTGGTGTCTAGCGGCCAGAGCAGGTTGTGGATTTCGCAAAACTGACTATATTTTACACATAGCCCAGGAGAGGACAGGGATCAGCCATAGCGCAAGCAACACACTCAAGCAAAGGGGGATTAGCTCAAGTGGCAGAGCGCTCGCTTTGCATGCGAGAGGTAGCGGGATCGATGCCCGCATTCTCCAAACGCAGCTTTCCTGGTTTCACGGGAGGCACCTTGCTTTTGTGTTTGATGTTGAAGCTTGGAACCGAGCGCCGTGAGCAACATGGGAAGCCGGAGTGCTCCTCATAACATGTGCCAAGGCATTGCCACGTTTTTGTGGTGGCATCTGTGGCTTCAGCCAAAGTCACGTAGGCAGTATTGGACAAAAGCAATCAATTAAAGAAAGCACGACCAGGCTTCCATGGCCAAGAGACAATATTCCATTAGGGGGAAAGGTGCCAGTGCCATGCTTACGCTGAGAGCTTTGGACTCGTTGAATCACCTGAATCAGGTTCAACTTCTCTTTGTGTGCGAAAGAAAGGCCTTTGGGCCCGCAAGCAAATATCGATTGGCATAGGAAAAGGCAACGTAGCAGAGGATGGTTTCGATCCATCGACCTCTGGGTTATGGGCCCAGCACGCTTCCGCTGCGCCACTCTGCTCTTGTCACTGACCATCCTCATGGATTTCGACAAGCGAATCCCAAGTCAAGCGTGGGCGAGAGCTGGACTCTCCTAGGCCAGCTGAGCGAGGGTGGTGGCGCCTGGCCCGGCGTGGAGCATTGGTGGTTCAGTGGTAGAATTCTCGCCTGCCACGCGGGAGGCCCGGGTTCGATTCCCGGCCAATGCAATTACGGGCTCTTGGTGTTTGTAGCTCTCTCCCCCAATTTCCAGCCCCATGGAATGCCTCAAGGCACAAGGTGTTTCTTGTCGAGAATGTATTAGGCGGTGTGAGTGCTTTTTGAAACCACCTTCTCCCAATGACATCATTGAAACCCATGGGGCCATACTTCAGAAGGGGCTCAGTTGTCCAAGGTCTTGGGGGAGTGGCTCTCCTGGTGTCTAGCGGCCAGAGCAAGTTGTGGATTTAGCAAAACTGCCTATAGTTTACACATAGCCCAGGAGAGGACAGGGATCAGCCATAGCACAAGCAACAACCTCAAGCAAAGGGGGATTAGCTCAAATGGTAGAGCGCTCGCTTAGCATGCGAGAGGTAGCGGGATCGATGCCCGCATTCTCCAAATGCAGCTTTCCTGATTTGCCAGGAGACACCTTGCTTTTGTGTTTGATGTTGAAGCTTGGAACCGAGCGCCGTGAGCAACATGGGAAGCCGGAGTCCTCCTCATAACGCGTGCCAAGGCGTTGCCACGTTTTTGTGGTGGCAACTGTGGCTTCAGCCAAAGTCACGTAGGCAGTGTTGGACAAAAGCAATCTAGTAAACAAAGCACGAGCAGGCCTCCATGGCCAAGAGACAATATTTCATTAGCGCAAAAGGTGCCAGTGCCATGCTTACGCTGAGAGCTTTGGACTCGTTGAATCACCTGAATCAGGTTCAACTTCTCTTTGTGTGCGAAAGAAAGGCCTTTGGGCCCGCACGCAAGCAAATATCGATTGGCATAGAAAAAGGCAACGTAGCAGAGGATGGTTTCGATCCATCGACCTCTGGGTTATGGGCCCAGCACGCTTCCGCTGCGCCACTCTGCTCTTGTCGCTGACCAACCTCAACAACCACATGTGGATGTAGTTTGCCAGCGATTCCCACGGGGAGTGGGTCCATGTGGCAAAGTCACAATGTAGACGACTAGGCGTTTCCATTGATTTTCGACCAGCGAATCCCAAGTCAAGCGTGGGCGAGAGCTGGACTCTCCTAGACCAGCTGAGCGAGGGTGGTGGCAAGTGGCCCGGCGTGGAGCATTGGTGGTTCAGTGGTAGAATTCTCGCCTGCCACGCGGGAGGCCCGGGTTCGATTCCCGGCCAATGCAATTATGGGCTCTTTGTGTTTGCAGCGCTCTCCCCCAATTTCCAGCCCCGTGGAGTGCATCAAGGCACAAGGTGTTTCTTGTCGAGAATGTACTAGGCGGTGTGAGTGCTTTTTGAAACCAGCCTTCTCCCAATTACATCATTGAAACCCATGGGGCCATACCTCTGAAGGGGCTCAGTTGTCAAAGGTCGTAGGAGGGAAAAAAAAGGGGGGTGCAAACCTTCTACGCTAGGAAAGCGGGTGGCTCTCCTGGTGTCTAGCGGCCAGAGCAGGTTGTGGATTTCGCAAAACTGACTATATTTTACACATAGCCCAGGAGAGGACAGGGATCAGCCATAGCGCAAGCAACACACTCGAGCAAAGGGGGATTAGCTCAAGTGGCAGAGCGCTCGCTTTGCATGCGAGAGGTAGCGGGATCGATGCCCGCATTCTCCAAACGCAGCTTTCCTGGTTTCACGGGAGGCACCTTGCTTTTGTGTTTGATGTTGAAGCTTGGAACCGAGCGCCGTGAGCAACATGGGAAGCCGGAGTGCTCCTCATAACATGTGCCAAGGCATTGCCACGTTTTTGTGGTGGCATCTGTGGCTTCAGCCAAAGTCACGTAGGCAGTATTGGACAAAAGCAATCAATTAAAGAAAGCACGACCAGGCTTCCATGGCCAAGAGACAATATTCCATTAGGGGGAAAGGTGCCAGTGCCATGCTTACGCTGAGAGCTTTGGACTCGTTGAATCACCTGAATCAGGTTCAGCTTCTCTTTGTGTGCGAAAGAAAGGCCTTTGGGCCCGCAAGCAAATATCGATTGGCATAGGAAAAGGCAACGTAGCAGAGGATGGTTTCGATCCATCGACCTCTGGGTTATGGGCCCAGCACGCTTCCGCTGCGCCACTCTGCTCTTGTCGCTGGCCATCCTCATGGATTTCGACAAGCGAATCCCAAGTCAAGCGTGGGCGAGAGCTGGACTCTCCTAGGCCAGCTGAGCGAGGGTGGTGGCGCCTGGCCCGGCGTGGAGCATTGGTGGTTCAGTGGTAGAATTCTCGCCTGCCACGCGGGAGGCCCGGGTTCGATTCCCGGCCAATGCAATTATGGGCTCTTGGTGTTTGTAGCTCTCTCCCCCAATTTCCAGCCCCATGGAATGCCTCAAGGCACAAGGTGTTTCTTGTCGAGAATGTATTAGGCGGTGTGAGTGCTTTTTGAAACCACCTTCTCCCAATGACATCATTGAAACCCATGGGGCCATACTTCAGAAGGGGCTCAGTTGTCCAAGGTCTTGGGGGAGTGGCTCTCCTGGTGTCTAGCGGCCAGAGCAAGTTGTGGATTTAGCAAAACTGCCTATAGTTTACACATAGCCCAGGAGAGGACAGGGATCAGCCATAGCACAAGCAACAACCTCAAGCAAAGGGGAATTAGCTCAAATGGTAGAGCGCTCGCTTAGCATGCGAGAGGTAGCGGGATCGATGCCCGCATTCTCCAAATGCAGCTTTCCTGATTTGCCAGGAGACACCTTGCTTTTGTGTTTGATGTTGAAGCTTGGAACCGAGCGCCGTGAGCAACATGGGAAGCCGGAGTCCTCCTCATAACGCGTGCCAAGGCGTTGCCACGTTTTTGTGGTGGCAACTGTGGCTTCAGCCAAAGTCACGTAGGCAGTATTGGACAAAAGCAATCTAGTAAACAAAGCACGAGCAGGCCTCCATGGCCAAGAGACAATATTTCATTAGCGCAAAAGGTGCCAGTGCCATGCTTACGCTGAGAGCTTTGGACTCGTTGAATCACCTGAATCAGGTTCAACTTCTCTTTGTGTGCGAAAGAAAGGCCTTTGGGCCCGCACGCAAGCAAATATCGATTGGCATAGAAAAAGGCAACGTAGCAGAGGATGGTTTCGATCCATCGACCTCTGGGTTATGGGCCCAGCACGCTTCCGCTGCACCACTCTGCTCTTGTCGCTGACCAACCTCAACAACCACATGTGGATGTAGTTTGCCAGCGATTCCCACGGGGAGTGGGTCCATGTGGCAAAGTCACAATGTAGACGACTAGGCGTTTCCATTGATTTTCGACCAGCGAATCCCAAGTCAAGCGTGGGCGAGAGCTGGACTCTCCTAGACCAGCTGAGCGAGGGTGGTGGCAAGTGGCCCGGCGTGGAGCATTGGTGGTTCAGTGGTAGAATTCTCGCCTGCCACGCGGGAGGCCCGGGTTCGATTCCCGGCCAATGCAATTATGGGCTCTTTGTGTTTGCAGCGCTCTCCCCCAATTTCCAGCCCCGTGGAGTGCATCAAGGCACAAGGTGTTTCTTGTCGAGAATGTACTAGGCGGTGTGAGTGCTTTTTGAAACCAGCCTTCTCCCAATTACATCATTGAAACCCATGGGGCCATACCTCTGAAGGGGCTCAGTTGTCAAAGGTCGTAGGAGGGAAAAAAAAGGGGGGTGCAAACCTTCTACGCTAGGAAAGCGGGTGGCTCTCCTGGTGTCTAGCGGCCAGAGCAGGTTGTGGATTTCGCAAAACTGACTATATTTTACACATAGCCCAGGAGAGGACAGGGATCAGCCATAGCGCAAGCAACACACTCGAGCAAAGGGGGATTAGCTCAAGTGGCAGAGCGCTCGCTTTGCATGCGAGAGGTAGCGGGATCGATGCCCGCATTCTCCAAACGCAGCTTTCCTGGTTTCACGGGAGGCACCTTGCTTTTGTGTTTGATGTTGAAGCTTGGAACCGAGCGCCGTGAGCAACATGGGAAGCCGGAGTGCTCCTCATAACATGTGCCAAGGCATTGCCACGTTTTTGTGGTGGCATCTGTGGCTTCAGCCAAAGTCACGTAGGCAGTATTGGACAAAAGCAATCAATTAAAGAAAGCACGACCAGGCTTCCATGGCCAAGAGACAATATTCCATTAGGGGGAAAGGTGCCAGTGCCATGCTTACGCTGAGAGCTTTGGACTCGTTGAATCACCTGAATCAGGTTCAACTTCTCTTTGTGTGCGAAAGAAAGGCCTTTGGGCCCGCAAGCAAATATCGATTGGCATAGGAAAAGGCAACGTAGCAGAGGATGGTTTCGATCCATCGACCTCTGGGTTATGGGCCCAGCACGCTTCCGCTGCGCCACTCTGCTCTTGTCGTTGGCCATCCTCATGGATTTCGACAAGCGAATCCCAAGTCAAGCGTGGGCGAGAGCTGGACTCTCCTAGGCCAGCTGAGCGAGGGTGGTGGCGCCTGGCCCGGCGTGGAGCATTGGTGGTTCAGTGGTAGAATTCTCGCCTGCCACGCGGGAGGCCCGGGTTCGATTCCCGGCCAATGCAATTACGGGCTCTTGGTGTTTGTAGCTCTCTCCCCCAATTTCCAGCCCCATGGAATGCCTCAAGGCACAAGGTGTTTCTTGTCGAGAATGTATTAGGCGGTGTGAGTGCTTTTTGAAACCACCTTCTCCCAATGACATCATTGAAACCCATGGGGCCATACTTCAGAAGGGGCTCAGTTGTCCAAGGTCTTGGGGGAGTGGCTCTCCTGGTGTCTAGCGGCCAGAGCAAGTTGTGGATTTAGCAAAACTGCCTATAGTTTACACATAGCCCAGGAGAGGACAGGGATCAGCCATAGCACAAGCAACAACCTCAAGCAAAGGGGGATTAGCTCAAATGGTAGAGCGCTCGCTTAGCATGCGAGAGGTAGCGGGATCGATGCCCGCATTCTCCAAATGCAGCTTTCCTGATTTGCCAGGAGACACCTTGCTTTTGTGTTTGATGTTGAAGCTTGGAACCGAGCGCCGTGAGCAACATGGGAAGCCGGAGTCCTCCTCATAACGCGTGCCAAGGCGTTGCCACGTTTTTGTGGTGGCAACTGTGGCTTCAGCCAAAGTCACGTAGGCAGTGTTGGACAAAAGCAATCTAGTAAACAAAGCACGAGCAGGCCTCCATGGCCAAGAGACAATATTTCATTAGCGCAAAAGGTGCCAGTGCCATGCTTACGCTGAGAGCTTTGGACTCGTTGAATCACCTGAATCAGGTTCAACTTCTCTTTGTGTGCGAAAGAAAGGCCTTTGGGCCCGCACGCAAGCAAATATCGATTGGCATAGGAAAGGGCAACGTAGCAGAGGATGGTTTCGATCCATCGACCTCTGGGTTATGGGCCCAGCACGCTTCCGCTGCGCCACTCTGCTCTTGTCGCTGACCAACCTCAACAACCACATGTGGATGTAGTTTGCCAGCGATTCCCACGGGGAGTGGGTCCATGTGGCAAAGTCACAATGTAGACGACTAGGCGTTTCCATTGATTTTCGACCAGCGAATCCCAAGTCAAGCGTGGGCGAGAGATGGACTCTCCTAGACCAGCTGAGCGAGGGTGGTGGCAAGTGGCCCGGCGTGGAGCATTGGTGGTTCAGTGGTAGAATTCTCGCCTGCCACGCGGGAGGCCCGGGTTCGATTCCCGGCCAATGCAATTATGGGCTCTTTGTGTTTGCAGCGCTCTCCCCCAATTTCCAGCCCCGTGGAGTGCATCAAGGCACAAGGTGTTTCTTGTCGAGAATGTACTAGGCGGTGTGAGTGCTTTTTGAAACCAGCCTTCTCCCAATTACATCATTGAAACCCATGGGGCCATACCTCTGAAGGGGCTCAGTTGTCAAAGGTCGTAGGAGGGAAAAAAAAGGGGGGTGCAAACCTTCTACGCTAGGAAAGCGGGTGGCTCTCCTGGTGTCTAGCGGCCAGAGCAGGTTGTGGATTTCGCAAAACTGACTATATTTTACACATAGCCCAGGAGAGGACAGGGATCAGCCATAGCGCAAGCAACACACTCGAGCAAAGGGGGATTAGCTCAAGTGGCAGAGCGCTCGCTTTGCATGCGAGAGGTAGCGGGATCGATGCCCGCATTCTCCAAACGCAGCTTTCCTGGTTTCACGGGAGGCACCTTGCTTTTGTGTTTGATGTTGAAGCTTGGAACCGAGCGCCGTGAGCAACATGGGAAGCCGGAGTGCTCCTCATAACATGTGCCAAGGCATTGCCACGTTTTTGTGGTGGCATCTGTGGCTTCAGCCAAAGTCACGTAGGCAGTATTGGACAAAAGCAATCAATTAAAGAAAGCACGACCAGGCTTCCATGGCCAAGAGACAATATTCCATTAGGGGGAAAGGTGCCAGTGCCATGCTTACGCTGAGAGCTTTGGACTCGTTGAATCACCTGAATCAGGTTCAACTTCTCTTTGTGTGCGAAAGAAAGGCCTTTGGGCCCGCAAGCAAATATCGATTGGCATAGGAAAAGGCAACGTAGCAGAGGATGGTTTCGATCCATCGACCTCTGGGTTATGGGCCCAGCACGCTTCCGCTGCGCCACTCTGCTCTTGTCGCTGGCCATCCTCATGGATTTCGACAAGCGAATCCCAAGTCAAGCGTGGGCGAGAGCTGGACTCTCCTAGGCCAGCTGAGCGAGGGTGGTGGCGCCTGGCCCGGCGTGGAGCATTGGTGGTTCAGTGGTAGAATTCTCGCCTGCCACGCGGGAGGCACGGGTTCGATTCCCGGCCAATGCAATTATGGGCTCTTGGTGTTTGTAGCTCTCTCCCCCAATTTCCAGCCCCATGGAATGCCTCAAGGCACAAGGTGTTTCTTGTCGAGAATGTATTAGGCGGTGTGAGTGCTTTTTGAAACCACCTTCTCCCAATGACATCATTGAAACCCATGGGGCCATACTTCAGAAGGGGCTCAGTTGTCCAAGGTCTTGGGGGAGTGGCTCTCCTGGTGTCTAGCGGCCAGAGCAAGTTGTGGATTTAGCAAAACTGCCTATAGTTTACACATAGCCCAGGAGAGGACAGGGATCAGCCATAGCACAAGCAACAACCTCAAGCAAAGGGGGATTAGCTCAAATGGTAGAGCGCTCGCTTAGCATGCGAGAGGTAGCGGGATAGATGCCCGCATTCTCCAAATGCAGCTTTCCTGATTTGCCAGGAGACACCTTGCTTTTGTGTTTGATGTTGAAGCTTGGAACCGAGCGCCGTGAGCAACATGGGAAGCCGGAGTCCTCCTCATAACGCGTGCCAAGGCGTTGCCACGTTTTTGTGGTGGCAACTGTGGCTTCAGCCAAAGTCACGTAGGCAGTGTTGGACAAAAGCAATCTAGTAAACAAAGCACGAGCAGGCCTCCATAGCCAAGAGACAATATTTCATTAGCGCAAAAGGTGCCAGTGCCATGCTTACGCTGAGAGCTTTGGACTCGTTGAATCACCTGAATCAGGTTCAACTTCTCTTTGTGTGCGAAAGAAAGGCCTTTGGGCCTGCACGCAAGCAAATATCGATTGGCATAGGAAAGGGCAACGTAGCAGAGGATGGTTTCGATCCATCGACCTCTGGGTTATGGGCCCAGCACGCTTCCGCTGCGCCACTCTGCTCTTGTCGCTGACCAACCTCAACAACCACATGTGGATGTAGTTTGCCAGCGATTCCCACGGGGAGTGGGTCCATGTGGCAAAGTCACAATGTAGACGACTAGGCGTTTCCATTGATTTTCGACCAGCGAATCCCAAGTCAAGCGTGGGCGAGAGCTGGACTCTCCTAGACCAGCTGAGCGAGGGTGGTGGCAAGTGGCCCGGCGTAGAGCATTGGTGGTTCAGTGGTAGAATTCTCGCCTGCCACGCGGGAGGCCCGGGTTCGATTCCCGGCCAATGCAATTATGGGCTCTTTGTGTTTGCAGCGCTCTCCCCCAATTTCCAGCCCCGTGGAGTGCATCAAGGCACAAGGTGTTTCTTGTCGAGAATGTACTAGGCGGTGTGAGTGCTTTTTGAAACCAGCCTTCTCCCAATTACATCATTGAAACCCATGGGGCCATACCTCTGAAGGGGCTCAGTTGTCAAAGGTCGTAGGAGGGAAAAAAAAGGGGGGTGCAAACCTTCTACGCTAGGAAAGCGGGTGGCTCTCCTGGTGTCTAGCGGCCAGAGCAGGTTGTGGATTTCGCAAAACTGACTATATTTTACACATAGCCCAGGAGAGGACAGGGATCAGCCATAGCGCAAGCAACACACTCGAGCAAAGGGGGATTAGCTCAAGTGGCAGAGCGCTCGCTTTGCATGCGAGAGGTAGCGGGATCGATGCCCGCATTCTCCAAACGCAGCTTTCCTGGTTTCACGGGAGGCACCTTGCTTTTGTGTTTGATGTTGAAGCTTGGAACCGAGCGCCGTGAGCAACATGGGAAGCCGGAGTGCTCCTCATAACATGTGCCAAGGCATTGCCACGTTTTTGTGGTGGCATCTGTGGCTTCAGCCAAAGTCACGTAGGCAGTATTGGACAAAAGCAATCAATTAAAGAAAGCACGACCAGGCTTCCATGGCCAAGAGACAATATTCCATTAGGGGGAAAGGTGCCAGTGCCATGCTTACGCTGAGAGCTTTGGACTCGTTGAATCACCTGAATCAGGTTCAACTTCTCTTTGTGTGCGAAAGAAAGGCCTTTGGGCCCGCAAGCAAATATCGATTGGCATAGGAAAAGGCAACGTAGCAGAGGATGGTTTCGATCCATCGACCTCTGGGTTATGGGCCCAGCACGCTTCCGCTGCGCCACTCTGCTCTTGTCGCTGGCCATCCTCATGGATTTCGACAAGCGAATCCCAAGTCAAGCGTGGGCGAGAGCTGGACTCTCCTAGGCCAGCTGAGCGAGGGTGGTGGCGCCTGGCCCGGCGTGGAGCATTGGTGGTTCAGTGGTAGAATTCTCGCCTGCCACGCGGGAGGCCCGGGTTCGATTCCCGGCCAATGCAATTATGGGCTCTTGGTGTTTGTAGCTCTCTCCCCCAATTTCCAGCCCCATGGAATGCCTCAAGGCACAAGGTGTTTCTTGTCGAGAATGTATTAGGCGGTGTGAGTGCTTTTTGAAACCACCTTCTCCCAATGACATCATTGAAACCCATGGGGCCATACTTCAGAAGGGGCTCAGTTGTCCAAGGTCTTGGGGGAGTGGCTCTCCTGGTGTCTAGCGGCCAGAGCAAGTTGTGGATTTAGCAAAACTGCCTATAGTTTACACATAGCCCAGGAGAGGACAGGGATCAGCCATAGCACAAGCAACAACCTCAAGCAAAGGGGGATTAGCTCAAATGGTAGAGCGCTCGCTTAGCATGCGAGAGGTAGCGGGATCGATGCCCGCATTCTCCAAATGCAGCTTTCCTGATTTGCCAGGAGACACCTTGCTTTTGTGTTTGATGTTGAAGCTTGGAACCGAGCGCCGTGAGCAACATGGGAAGCCGGAGTCCTCCTCATAACGCGTGCCAAGGCGTTGCCACGTTTTTGTGGTGGCAACTGTGGCTTCAGCCAAAGTCACGTAGGCAGTGTTGGACAAAAGCAATCTAGTAAACAAAGCACGAGCAGGCCTCCATGGCCAAGAGACAATATTTCATTAGCGCAAAAGGTGCCAGTGCCATGCTTATGCTGAGAGCTTTGGACTCGTTGAATCACCTGAATCAGGTTCAACTTCTCTTTGTGTGCGAAAGAAAGGCCTTTGGGCCCGCACGCAAGCAAATATCGATTGGCATAGGAAAGGGCAACGTAGCAGAGGATGGTTTCGATCCATCGACCTCTGGGTTATGGGCCCAGCACGCTTCCGCTGCGCCACTCTGCTCTTGTCGCTGACCAACCTCAACAACCACATGTGGATGTAGTTTGCCAGCGATTCCCACGGGGAGTGGGTCCATGTGGCAAAGTCACAATGTAGACGACTAGGCGTTTCCATTGATTTTCGACCAGCGAATCCCAAGTCAAGCGTGGGCGAGAGCTGGACTCTCCTAGACCAGCTGAGCGAGGGTGGTGGCAAGTGGCCCGGCGTGGAGCATTGGTGGTTCAGTGGTAGAATTCTCGCCTGCCACGCGGGAGGCCCGGGTTCGATTCCCGGCCAATGCAATTATGGGCTCTTTGTGTTTGCAGCGCTCTCCCCCAATTTCCAGCCCCGTGGAGTGCATCAAGGCACAAGGTGTTTCTTGTCGAGAATGTACTAGGCGGTGTGAGTGCTTTTTGAAACCAGCCTTCTCCCAATTACATCATTGAAACCCATGGGGCCATACCTCTGAAGGGGCTCAGTTGTCAAAGGTCGTAGGAGGGAAAAAAAAGGGGGGTGCAAACCTTCTACGCTAGGAAAGCGGGTGGCTCTCCTGGTGTCTAGCGGCCAGAGCAGGTTGTGGATTTCGCAAAACTGACTATATTTTACACATAGCCCAGGAGAGGACAGGGATCAGCCATAGCGCAAGCAACACACTCGAGCAAAGGGGGATTAGCTCAAGTGGCAGAGCGCTCGCTTTGCATGCGAGAGGTAGCGGGATCGATGCCCGCATTCTCCAAACGCAGCTTTCCTGGTTTCACGGGAGGCACCTTGCTTTTGTGTTTGATGTTGAAGCTTGGAACCGAGCGCCGTGAGCAACATGGGAAGCCGGAGTGCTCCTCATAACATGTGCCAAGGCATTGCCACGTTTTTGTGGTGGCATCTGTGGCTTCAGCCAAAGTCACGTAGGCAGTATTGGACAAAAGCAATCAATTAAAGAAAGCACGACCAGGCTTCCATGGCCAAGAGACAATATTCCATTAGGGGGAAAGGTGCCAGTGCCATGCTTACGCTGAGAGCTTTGGACTCGTTGAATCACCTGAATCAGGTTCAACTTCTCTTTGTGTGCGAAAGAAAGGCCTTTGGGCCCGCAAGCAAATATCGATTGGCATAGGAAAAGGCAACGTAGCAGAGGATGGTTTCGATCCATCGACCTCTGGGTTATGGGCCCAGCACGCTTCCGCTGCGCCACTCTGCTCTTGTCGCTGACCATCCTCATGGATTTCGACAAGCGAATCCCAAGTCAAGCGTGGGCGAGAGCTGGACTCTCCTAGGCCAGCTGAGCGAGGCCA
Organism: Lithobates pipiens; assembly: GCF_037356315.1. Taxonomy (NCBI): domain Eukaryota; kingdom Metazoa; phylum Chordata; class Amphibia; order Anura; family Ranidae; genus Lithobates; species Lithobates pipiens. The sequence goes on from NW_027507758.1 coordinate 580,254,452, forward strand.
GCTGAGCGAGGGTGGTGGCGCCTGGCCTGGCGTGGAGCATTGGTGGTTCAGTGGTAGAATTCTCGCCTGCCACGCGGGAGGCCCGGGTTCGATTCCCGGCCAATGCAATTACGGGCTCTTGGTGTTTGTAGCTCTCTCCCCCAATTTCCAGCCCCATGGAATGCCTCAAGGCACAAGGTGTTTCTTGTCGAGAATGTATTAGGCGGTGTGAGTGCTTTTTGAAACCACCTTCTCCCAATGACATCATTGAAACCCATGGGGCCATACTTCAGAAGGGGCTCAGTTGTCCAAGGTCTTGGGGGAGTGGCTCTCCTGGTGTCTAGCGGCCAGAGCAAGTTGTGGATTTAGCAAAACTGCCTATAGTTTACACATAGCCCAGGAGAGGACAGGGATCAGCCATAGCACAAGCAACAACCTCAAGCAAAGGGGGATTAGCTCAAATGGTAGAGCGCTCGCTTAGCATGCGAGAGGTAGCGGGATCGATGCCCGCATTCTCCAAATGCAGCTTTCCTGATTTGCCAGGAGACACCTTGCTTTTGTGTTTGATGTTGAAGCTTGGAACCGAGCGCCGTGAGCAACATGGGAAGCCGGAGTCCTCCTCATAACGCGTGCCAAGGCGTTGCCACGTTTTTGTGGTGGCAACTGTGGCTTCAGCCAAAGTCACGTAGGCAGTGTTGGACAAAAGCAATCTAGTAAACAAAGCACGAGCAGGCCTCCATGGCCAAGAGACAATATTTCATTAGCGCAAAAGGTGCCAGTGCCATGCTTACGCTGAGAGCTTTGGACTCGTTGAATCACCTGAATCAGGTTCAACTTCTCTTTGTGTGCGAAAGAAAGGCCTTTGGGCCTGCACGCAAGCAAATATCGATTGGCATAGGAAAGGGCAACGTAGCAGAGGATGGTTTCGATCCATCGACCTCTGGGTTATGGGCCCAGCACGCTTCCGCTGCGCCACTCTGCTCTTGTCGCTGACCAACCTCAACAACCACATGTGGATGTAGTTTGCCAGCGATTCCCACGGGGAGTGGGTCCATGTGGCAAAGTCACAATGTAGACGACTAGGCGTTTCCATTGATTTTCGACCAGCGAATCCCAAGTCAAGCGTGGGCGAGAGCTGGACTCTCCTAGACCAGCTGAGCGAGGGTGGTGGCAAGTGGCCCGGCGTGGAGCATTGGTGGTTCAGTGGTAGAATTCTCGCCTGCCACGCGGGAGGCCCGGGTTCGATTCCCGGCCAATGCAATTATGGGCTCTTTGTGTTTGCAGCGCTCTCCCCCAATTTCCAGCCCCGTGGAGTGCATCAAGGCACAAGGTGTTTCTTGTCGAGAATGTACTAGGCGGTGTGAGTGCTTTTTGAAACCAGCCTTCTCCCAATTACATCATTGAAACCCATGGGGCCATACCTCTGAAGGGGCTCAGTTGTCAAAGGTCGTAGGAGGGAAAAAAAAGGGGGGTGCAAACCTTCTACGCTAGGAAAGCGGGTGGCTCTCCTGGTGTCTAGCGGCCAGAGCAGGTTGTGGATTTCGCAAAACTGACTATATTTTACACATAGCCCAGGAGAGGACAGGGATCAGCCATAGCGCAAGCAACACACTCGAGCAAAGGGGGATTAGCTCAAGTGGCAGAGCGCTCGCTTTGCATGCGAGAGGTAGCGGGATCGATGCCCGCATTCTCCAAACGCAGCTTTCCTGGTTTCACGGGAGGCACCTTGCTTTTGTGTTTGATGTTGAAGCTTGGAACCGAGCGCCGTGAGCAACATGGGAAGCCGGAGTGCTCCTCATAACATGTGCCAAGGCATTGCCACGTTTTTGTGGTGGCATCTGTGGCTTCAGCCAAAGTCACGTAGGCAGTATTGGACAAAAGCAATCAATTAAAGAAAGCACGACCAGGCTTCCATGGCCAAGAGACAATATTCCATTAGGGGGAAAGGTGCCAGTGCCATGCTTACGCTGAGAGCTTTGGACTCGTTGAATCACCTGAATCAGGTTCAACTTCTCTTTGTGTGCGAAAGAAAGGCCTTTGGGCCCGCAAGCAAATATCGATTGGCATAGGAAAAGGCAACGTAGCAGAGGATGGTTTCGATCCATCGACCTCTGGGTTATGGGCCCAGCACGCTTCCGCTGCGCCACTCTGCTCTTGTCGCTGGCCATCCTCATGGATTTCGACAAGCGAATCCCAAGTCAAGCGTGGGCGAGAGCTGGACTCTCCTAGGCCAGCTGAGTGAGGGTGGTGGCGCCTGGCCCGGCGTGGAGCATTGGTGGTTCAGTGGTAGAATTCTCGCCTGCCACGCGGGAGGCCCGGGTTCGATTCCCGGCCAATGCAATTATGGGCTCTTGGTGTTTGTAGCTCTCTCCCCCAATTTCCAGCCCCATGGAATGCCTCAAGGCACAAGGTGTTTCTTGTCGAGAATGTATTAGGCGGTGTGAGTGCTTTTTGAAACCACCTTCTCCCAATGACATCATTGAAACCCATGGGGCCATACTTCAGAAGGGGCTCAGTTGTCCAAGGTCTTGGGGGAGTGGCTCTCCTGGTGTCTAGCGGCCAGAGCAAGTTGTGGATTTAGCAAAACTGCCTATAGTTTACACATAGCCCAGGAGAGGACAGGGATCAGCCATAGCACAAGCAACAACCTCAAGCAAAGGGGGATTAGCTCAAATGGTAGAGCGCTCGCTTAGCATGTGAGAGGTAGCGGGATCGATGCCCGCATTCTCCAAATGCAGCTTTCCTGATTTGCCAGGAGACACCTTGCTTTTGTGTTTGATGTTGAAGCTTGGAACCGAGCGCCGTGAGCAACATGGGAAGCCGGAGTCCTCCTCATAACGCGTGCCAAGGCGTTGCCACGTTTTTGTGGTGGCAACTGTGGCTTCAGCCAAAGTCACGTAGGCAGTGTTGGACAAAAGCAATCTAGTAAACAAAGCACGAGCAGGCCTCCATGGCCAAGAGACAATATTTCATTAGCGCAAAAGGTGCCAGTGCCATGCTTACGCTGAGAGCTTTGGACTCGTTGAATCACCTGAATCAGGTTCAACTTCTCTTTGTGTGCGAAAGAAAGGCCTTTGGGCCCGCACGCAAGCAAATATCGATTGGCATAGAAAAAGGCAACGTAGCAGAGGATGGTTTCGATCCATCGACCTCTGGGTTATGGGCCCAGCACGCTTCCGCTGCGCCACTCTGCTCTTGTCGCTGACCAACCTCAACAACCACATGTGGATGTAGTTTGCCAGCGATTCCCACGGGGAGTGGGTCCATGTGGCAAAGTCACAATGTAGACGACTAGGCGTTTCCATTGATTTTCGACCAGCGAATCCCAAGTCAAGCGTGGGCGAGAGCTGGACTCTCCTAGACCAGCTGAGCGAGGGTGGTGGCAAGTGGCCCGGCGTGGAGCATTGGTGGTTCAGTGGTAGAATTCTCGCCTGCCACGCGGGAGGCCCGGGTTCGATTCCCGGCCAATGCAATTATGGGCTCTTTGTGTTTGCAGCGCTCTCCCCCAATTTCCAGCCCCGTGGAGTGCATCAAGGCACAAGGTGTTTCTTGTCGAGAATGTACTAGGCGGTGTGAGTGCTTTTTGAAACCAGCCTTCTCCCAATTACATCATTGAAACCCATGGGGCCATACCTCTGAAGGGGCTCAGTTGTCAAAGGTCGTAGGAGGGAAAAAAAAGGGGGGTGCAAACCTTCTACGCTAGGAAAGCGGGTGGCTCTCCTGGTGTCTAGCGGCCAGAGCAGGTTGTGGATTTCGCAAAACTGACTATATTTTACACATAGCCCAGGAGAGGACAGGGATCAGCCATAGCGCAAGCAACACACTCGAGCAAAGGGGGATTAGCTCAAGTGGCAGAGCGCTCGCTTTGCATGCGAGAGGTAGCGGGATCGATGCCCGCATTCTCCAAACGCAGCTTTCCTGGTTTCACGGGAGGCACCTTGCTTTTGTGTTTGATGTTGAAGCTTGGAACCGAGCGCCGTGAGCAACATGGGAAGCCGGAGTGCTCCTCATAACATGTGCCAAGGCATTGCCACGTTTTTGTGGTGGCATCTGTGGCTTCAGCCAAAGTCACGTAGGCAGTATTGGACAAAAGCAATCAATTAAAGAAAGCACGACCAGGCTTCCATGGCCAAGAGACAATATTCCATTAGGGGGAAAGGTGCCAGTGCCATGCTTACGCTGAGAGCTTTGGACTCGTTGAATCACCTGAATCAGGTTCAACTTCTCTTTGTGTGCGAAAGAAAGGCCTTTGGGCCCGCAAGCAAATATCGATTGGCATAGGAAAAGGCAACGTAGCAGAGGATGGTTTCGATCCATCGACCTCTGGGTTATGGGCCCAGCACGCTTCCGCTGCGCCACTCTGCTCTTGTCGCTGGCCATCCTCATGGATTTCGACAAGCGAATCCCAAGTCAAGCGTGGGCGAGAGCTGGACTCTCCTAGGCCAGCTGAGCGAGGGTGGTGGCGCCTGGCCCGGCGTGGAGCATTGGTGGTTCAGTGGTAGAATTCTCGCCTGCCACGCGGGAGGCCCGGGTTCGATTCCCGGCCAATGCAATTATGGGCTCTTGGTGTTTGTAGCTCTCTCCCCCAATTTCCAGCCCCATGGAATGCCTCAAGGCACAAGGTGTTTCTTGTCGAGAATGTATTAGGCGGTGTGAGTGCTTTTTGAAACCACCTTCTCCCAATGACATCATTGAAACCCATGGGGCCATACTTCAGAAGGGGCTCAGTTGTCCAAGGTCTTGGGGGAGTGGCTCTCCTGGTGTCTAGCGGCCAGAGCAAGTTGTGGATTTAGCAAAACTGCCTATAGTTTACACATAGCCCAGGAGAGGACAGGGATCAGCCATAGCACAAGCAACAACCTCAAGCAAAGGGGGATTAGCTCAAATGGTAGAGCGCTCGCTTAGCATGCGAGAGGTAGCGGGATTGATGCCCGCATTCTCCAAATGCAGCTTTCCTGATTTGCCAGGAGACACCTTGCTTTTGTGTTTGATGTTGAAGCTTGGAACCGAGCGCCGTGAGCAACATGGGAAGCCGGAGTCCTCCTCATAACGCGTGCCAAGGCGTTGCCACGTTTTTGTGGTGGCAACTGTGGCTTCAGCCAAAGTCACGTAGGCAGTGTTGGACAAAAGCAATCTAGTAAACAAAGCACGAGCAGGCCTCCATGGCCAAGAGACAATATTTCATTAGCGCAAAAGGTGCCAGTGCCATGCTTACGCTGAGAGCTTTGGACTCGTTGAATCACCTGAATCAGGTTCAACTTCTCTTTGTGTGCGAAAGAAAGGCCTTTGGGCCCGCACGCAAGCAAATATCGATTGGCATAGGAAAGGGCAACGTAGCAGAGGATGGTTTCGATCCATCGACCTCTGGGTTATGGGCCCAGCACGCTTCCGCTGCGCCACTCTGCAAAGTCACAATGTAGACGACTAGGCGTTTCCATTGATTTTCGACCAGCGAATCCCAAGTCAAGCGTGGGCGAGAGCTGGACTCTCCTAGACCAGCTGAGCGAGGGTGGTGGCAAGTGGCCCGGCGTGGAGCATTGGTGGTTAAGTGGTAGAATTCTCGCCTGCCACGCGGGAGGTCCGGGTTCGATTCCCGGCCAATGCAATTATGGGCTCTTTGTGTTTGCAGCGCTCTCCCCCAATTTCCAGCCCCGTGGAGTGCATCAAGGCACAAGGTGTTTCTTGTCGAGAATGTACTAGGCGGTGTGAGTGCTTTTTGAAACCAGCCTTCTCCCAATTACATCATTGAAACCCATGGGGCCATACCTCTGAAGGGGCTCAGTTGTCAAAGGTCGTAGGAGGGAAAAAAAAGGGGGGTGCAAACCTTCTACGCTAGGAAAGCGGGTGGCTCTCCTGGTGTCTAGCGGCCAGAGCAGGTTGTGGATTTCGCAAAACTGACTATATTTTACACATAGCCCAGGAGAGGACAGGGATCAGCCATAGCGCAAGCAACACACTCGAGCAAAGGGGGATTAGCTCAAGTGGCAGAGCGCTCGCTTTGCATGCGAGAGGTAGCGGGATCGATGCCCGCATTCTCCAAACGCAGCTTTCCTGGTTTCACGGGAGGCACCTTGCTTTTGTGTTTGATGTTGAAGCTTGGAACCGAGCGCCGTGAGCAACATGGGAAGCCGGAGTGCTCCTCATAACATGTGCCAAGGCATTGCCACGTTTTTGTGGTGGCATCTGTGGCTTCAGCCAAAGTCACGTAGGCAGTATTGGACAAAAGCAATCAATTAAAGAAAGCACGACCAGGCTTCCATGGCCAAGAGACAATATTCCATTAGGGGGAAAGGTGCCAGTGCCATGCTTACGCTGAGAGCTTTGGACTCGTTGAATCACCTGAATCAGGTTCAACTTCTCTTTGTGTGCGAAAGAAAGGCCTTTGGGCCCGCAAGCAAATATCGATTGGCATAGGAAAAGGCAACGTAGCAGAGGATGGTTTCGATCCATCGACCTCTGGGTTATGGGCCCAGCACGCTTCCGCTGCGCCACTCTGCTCTTGTCGCTGGCCATCCTCATGGATTTCGACAAGCGAATCCCAAGTCAAGCGTGGGCGAGAGCTGGACTCTCCTAGGCCAGCTGAGCGAGGGTGGTGGCGCCTGGCCCGGCGTGGAGCATTGGTGGTTCAGTGGTAGAATTCTCGCCTGCCACGCGGGAGGCCCGGGTTCGATTCTCGGCCAATGCAATTATGGGCTCTTGGTGTTTGTAGCTCTCTCCCCCAATTTCCAGCCCCATGGAATGCCTCAAGGCACAAGGTGTTTCTTGTCGAGAATGTATTAGGCGGTGTGAGTGCTTTTTGAAACCACCTTCTCCCAATGACATCATTGAAACCCATGGGGCCATACTTCAGAAGGGGCTCAGTTGTCCAAGGTCTTGGGGGAGTGGCTCTCCTGGTGTCTAGCGGCCAGAGCAAGTTGTGGATTTAGCAAAACTGCCTATAGTTTACACATAGCCCAGGAGAGGACAGGGATCAGCCATAGCACAAGCAACAACCTCAAGCAAAGGGGGATTAGCTCAAATGGTAGAGCGCTCGCTTAGCATGCGAGAGGTAGCGGGATCGATGCCCGCATTCTCCAAATGCAGCTTTCCTGATTTGCCAGGAGACACCTTGCTTTTGTGTTTGATGTTGAAGCTTGGAACCGAGCGCCGTGAGCAACATGGGAAGCCGGAGTCCTCCTCATAACGCGTGCCAAGGCGTTGCCACGTTTTTGTGGTGGCAACTGTGGCTTCAGCCAAAGTCACGTAGGCAGTGTTGGACAAAAGCAATCTAGTAAACAAAGCACGAGCAGGCCTCCATGGCCAAGAGACAATATTTCATTAGCGCAAAAGGTGCCAGTGCCATGCTTACGCTGAGAGCTTTGGACTCGTTGAATCACCTGAATCAGGTTCAACTTCTCTTTGTGTGCGAAAGAAAGGCCTTTGGGCCCGCACGCAAGCAAATATCGATTGGCATAGGAAAGGGCAACGTAGCAGAGGATGGTTTCGATCCATCGACCTCTGGGTTATGGGCCCAGCACGCTTCCGCTGCGCCACTCTGCTCTTGTCGCTGACCAACCTCAACAACCACATGTGGATGTAGTTTGCCAGCGATTCCCACGGGGAGTGGGTCCATGTGGCAAAGTCACAATGTAGACGACTAGGCGTTTCCATTGATTTTCGACCAGCGAATCCCAAGTCAAGCGTGGGCGAGAGCTGGACTCTCCTAGACCAGCTGAGCGAGGGTGGTGGCAAGTGGCCCGGCGTGGAGCATTGGTGGTTCAGTGGTAGAATTCTCGCCTGCCACGCGGGAGGCCCGGGTTCGATTCCCGGCCAATGCAATTATGGGCTCTTTGTGTTTGCAGCGCTCTCCCCCAATTTCCAGCCCCGTGGAGTGCATCAAGGCACAAGGTGTTTCTTGTCGAGAATGTACTAGGCGGTGTGAGTGCTTTTTGAAACCAGCCTTCTCCCAATTACATCATTGAAACCCATGGGGCCATACCTCTGAAGGGGCTCAGTTGTCAAAGGTCGTAGGAGGGAAAAAAAAGGGGGGTGCAAACCTTCTACGCTAGGAAAGCGGGTGGCTCTCCTGGTGTCTAGCGGCCAGAGCAGGTTGTGGATTTCGCAAAACTGACTATATTTTACACATAGCCCAGGAGAGGACAGGGATCAGCCATAGCGCAAGCAACACACTCGAGCAAAGGGGGATTAGCTCAAGTGGCAGAGCGCTCGCTTTGCATGCGAGAGGTAGCGGGATCGATGCCCGCATTCTCCAAACGCAGCTTTCCTGGTTTCACGGGAGGCACCTTGCTTTTGTGTTTGATGTTGAAGCTTGGAACCGAGCGCCGTGAGCAACATGGGAAGCCGGAGTGCTCCTCATAACATGTGCCAAGGCATTGCCACGTTTTTGTGGTGGCATCTGTGGCTTCAGCCAAAGTCACGTAGGCAGTATTGGACAAAAGCAATCAATTAAAGAAAGCACGACCAGGCTTCCATGGCCAAGAGACAATATTCCATTAGGGGGAAAGGTGCCAGTGCCATGCTTACGCTGAGAGCTTTGGACTCGTTGAATCACCTGAATCAGGTTCAACTTCTCTTTGTGTGCGAAAGAAAGGCCTTTGGGCCCGCAAGCAAATATCGATTGGCATAGGAAAAGGCAACGTAGCAGAGGATGGTTTCGATCCATCGACCTCTGGGTTATGGGCCCAGCACGCTTCCGCTGCGCCACTCTGCTCTTGTCGCTGGCCATCCTCATGGATTTCGACAAGCGAATCCCAAGTCAAGCGTGGGCGAGAGCTGGACTCTCCTAGGCCAGCTGAGCGAGGGTGGTGGCGCCTGGCCCGGCGTGGAGCATTGGTGGTTCAGTGGTAGAATTCTCGCCTGCCACGCGGGAGGCCCGGGTTCGATTCCCGGCCAATGCAATTATGGGCTCTTGGTGTTTGTAGCTCTCTCCCCCAATTTCCAGCCCCATGGAATGCCTCAAGGCACAAGGTGTTTCTTGTCGAGAATGTATTAGGCGGTGTGAGTGCTTTTTGAAACCACCTTCTCCCAATGACATCATTGAAACCCATGGGGCCATACTTCAGAAGGGGCTCAGTTGTCCAAGGTCTTGGGGGAGTGGCTCTCCTGGTGTCTAGCGGCCAGAGCAAGTTGTGGATTTAGCAAAACTGCCTATAGTTTACACATAGCCCAGGAGAGGACAGGGATCAGCCATAGCACAAGCAACAACCTCAAGCAAAGGGGGATTAGCTCAAATGGTAGAGCGCTCGCTTAGCATGCGAGAGGTAGCGGGATCGATGCCCGCATTCTCCAAATGCAGCTTTCCTGATTTGCCAGGAGACACCTTGCTTTTGTGTTTGATGTTGAAGCTTGGAACCGAGCGCCGTGAGCAACATGGGAAGCCGGAGTCCTCCTCATAACGCGTGCCAAGGCGTTGCCACGTTTTTGTGGTGGCAACTGTGGCTTCAGCCAAAGTCACGTAGGCAGTGTTGGACAAAAGCAATCTAGTAAACAAAGCACGAGCAGGCCTCCATGGCCAAGAGACAATATTTCATTAGCGCAAAAGGTGCCAGTGCCATGCTTACGCTGAGAGCTTTGGACTCGTTGAATCACCTGAATCAGGTTCAACTTCTCTTTGTGTGCGAAAGAAAGGCCTTTGGGCCCGCACGCAAGCAAATATCGATTGGCATAGGAAAGGGCAACGTAGCAGAGGATGGTTTCGATCCATCGACCTCTGGGTTATGGGCCCAGCACGCTTCCGCTGCGCCACTCTGCTCTTGTCGCTGACCAACCTCAACAACCACATGTGGATGTAGTTTGCCAGCGATTCCCACGGGGAGTGGGTCCATGTGGCAAAGTCACAATGTAGACGACTAGGCGTTTCCATTGATTTTCGACCAGCGAATCCCAAGTCAAGCGTGGGCGAGAGCTGGACTCTCCTAGACCAGCTGAGCGAGGGTGGTGGCAAGCGGCCCGGCGTGGAGCATTGGTGGTTCAGTGGTAGAATTCTCGCCTGCCACGCGGGAGGCCCGGGTTCGATTCCCGGCCAATGCAATTATGGGCTCTTTGTGTTTGCAGCGCTCTCCCCCAATTTCCAGCCCCGTGGAGTGCATCAAGGCACAAGGTGTTTCTTGTCGAGAATGTACTAGGCGGTGTGAGTGCTTTTTGAAACCAGCCTTCTCCCAATTACATCATTGAAACCCATGGGGCCATACCTCTGAAGGGGCTCAGTTGTCAAAGGTCGTAGGAGGGAAAAAAAAGGGGGGTGCAAACCTTCTACGCTAGGAAAGCGGGTGGCTCTCCTGGTGTCTAGCGGCCAGAGCAGGTTGTGGATTTCGCAAAACTGACTATATTTTACACATAGCCCAGGAGAGGACAGGGATCAGCCATAGCGCAAGCAACACACTCGAGCAAAGGGGGATTAGCTCAAGTGGCAGAGCGCTCGCTTTGCATGCGAGAGGTAGCGGGATCGATGCCCGCATTCTCCAAACGCAGCTTTCCTGGTTTCACGGGAGGCACCTTGCTTTTGTGTTTGATGTTGAAGCTTGGAACCGAGCGCCGTGAGCAACATGGGAAGCCGGAGTGCTCCTCATAACATGTGCCAAGGCATTGCCACGTTTTTGTGGTGGCATCTGTGGCTTCAGCCAAAGTCACGTAGGCAGTATTGGACAAAAGCAATCAATTAAAGAAAGCACGACCAGGCTTCCATGGCCAAGAGACAATATTCCATTAGGGGGAAAGGTGCCAGTGCCATGCTTACGCTGAGAGCTTTGGACTCGTTGAATCACCTGAATCAGGTTCAACTTCTCTTTGTGTGCGAAAGAAAGGCCTTTGGGCCCGCAAGCAAATATCGATTGGCATAGGAAAAGGCAACGTAGCAGAGGATGGTTTCGATCCATCGACCTCTGGGTTATGGGCCCAGCACGCTTCCGCTGCGCCACTCTGCTCTTGTCGCTGGCCATCCTCATGGATTTCGACAAGCGAATCCCAAGTCAAGCGTGGGCGAGAGCTGGACTCTCCTAGGCCAGCTGAGCGAGGGTGGTGGCGCCTGGCCTGGCCCGGCGTGGAGCATTGGTGGTTCAGTGGTAGAATTCTCGCCTGCCACGCGGGAGGCCCGGGTTCGATTCCCGGCCAATGCAATTATGGGCTCTTGGTGTTTGTAGCTCTCTCCCCCAATTTCCAGCCCCATGGAATGCCTCAAGGCACAAGGTGTTTCTTGTCGAGAATGTATTAGGCGGTGTGAGTGCTTTTTGAAACCACCTTCTCCCAATGACATCATTGAAACCCATGGGGCCATACTTCAGAAGGGGCTCAGTTGTCAAAGGTCGTAGGAGGGAAAAAAAAGGGGGGTGCAAACCTTCTACGCTAGGAAAGCGGGTGGCTCTCCTGGTGTCTAGCGGCCAGAGCAGGTTGTGGATTTCGCAAAACTGACTATATTTTACACATAGCCCAGGAGAGGACAGGGATCAGCCATAGCGCAAGCAACACACTCGAGCAAAGGGGGATTAGCTCAAGTGGCAGAGCGCTCGCTTTGCATGCGAGAGGTAGCGGGATCGATGCCCGCATTCTCCAAACGCAGCTTTCCTGGTTTCACGGGAGGCACCTTGCTTTTGTGTTTGATGTTGAAGCTTGGAACCGAGCGCCGTGAGCAACATGGGAAGCCGGAGTGCTCCTCATAACATGTGCCAAGGCATTGCCACGTTTTTGTGGTGGCATCTGTGGCTTCAGCCAAAGTCACGTAGGCAGTATTGGACAAAAGCAATCAATTAAAGAAAGCACGACCAGGCTTCCATGGCCAAGAGACAATATTCCATTAGGGGGAAAGGTGCCAGTGCCATGCTTACGCTGAGAGCTTTGGACTCGTTGAATCACCTGAATCAGGTTCAACTTCTCTTTGTGTGCGAAAGAAAGGCCTTTGGGCCCGCAAGCAAATATCGATTGGCATAGGAAAAGGCAACGTAGCAGAGGATGGTTTCGATCCATCGACCTCTGGGTTATGGGCCCAGCACGCTTCCGCTGCGCCACTCTGCTCTTGTCGCTGGCCATCCTCATGGATTTCGACAAGCGAATCCCAAGTCAAGCGTGGGCGAGAGCTGGACTCTCCTAGGCCAGCTGAGCGAGGGTGGTGGCGCCTGGCCCGGCGTGGAGCATTGGTGGTTCAGTGGTAGAATTCTCGCCTGCCACGCGGGAGGCCCGGGTTCGATTCCCGGCCAATGCAATTATGGGCTCTTGGTGTTTGTAGCTCTCTCCCCCAATTTCCAGCCCCATGGAATGCCTCAAGGCACAAGGTGTTTCTTGTCGAGAATGTATTAGGCGGTGTGAGTGCTTTTTGAAACCACCTTCTCCCAATGACATCATTGAAACCCATGGGGCCATACTTCAGAAGGGGCTCAGTTGTCCAAGGTCTTGGGGGAGTGGCTCTCCTGGTGTCTAGCGGCCAGAGCAAGTTGTGGATTTAGCAAAACTGCCTATAGTTTACACATAGCCCAGGAGAGGACAGGGATCAGCCATAGCACAAGCAACAACCTCAAGCAAAGGGGGATTAGCTCAAATGGTAGAGCGCTCGCTTAGCATGCGAGAGGTAGCGGGATCGATGCCCGCATTCTCCAAATGCAGCTTTCCTGATTTGCCAGGAGACACCTTGCTTTTGTGTTTGATGTTGAAGCTTGGAACCGAGCGCCGTGAGCAACATGGGAAGCCGGAGTCCTCCTCATAACGCGTGCCAAGGCATTGCCACGTTTTTGTGGTGGCAACTGTGGCTTCAGCCAAAGTCACGTAGGCAGTGTTGGACAAAAGCAATCTAGTAAACAAAGCACGAGCAGGCCTCCATGGCCAAGAGACAATATTTCATTAGCGCAAAAGGTGCCAGTGCCATGCTTACGCTGAGAGCTTTGGACTCGTTGAATCACCTGAATCAGGTTCAACTTCTCTTTGTGTGCGAAAGAAAGGCCTTTGGGCCCGCACGCAAGCAAATATCGATTGGCATAGGAAAGGGCAACGTAGCAGAGGATGGTTTCGATCCATCGACCTCTGGGTTATGGGCCCAGCACGCTTCCGCTGCGCCACTCTGCTCTTGTCGCTGACCAACCTCAACAACCACATGTGGATGTAGTTTGCCAGCGATTCCCACGGGGAGTGGGTCCATGTGGCAAAGTCACAATGTAGACGACTAGGCGTTTCCATTGATTTTCGACCAGCGAATCCCAAGTCAAGCGTGGGCGAGAGCTGGACTCTCCTAGACCAGCTGAGCGAGGGTGGTGGCAAGTGGCCCGGCGTGGAGCATTGGTGGTTCAGTGGTAGAATTCTCGCCTGCCACGCGGGAGGCCCGGGTTCGATTCCCGGCCAATGCAATTATGGGCTCTTTGTGTTTGCAGCGCTCTCCCCCAATTTCCAGCCCCGTGGAGTGCATCAAGGCACAAGGTGTTTCTTGTCGAGAATGTACTAGGCGGTGTGAGTGCTTTTTGAAACCAGCCTTCTCCCAATTACATCATTGAAACCCATGGGGCCATACCTCTGAAGGGGCTCAGTTGTCAAAGGTCGTAGGAGGGAAAAAAAAGGGGGGTGCAAACCTTCTACGCTAGGAAAGCGGGTGGCTCTCCTGGTGTCTAGCGGCCAGAGCAGGTTGTGGATTTCGCAAAACTGACTATATTTTACACATAGCCCAGGAGAGGACAGGGATCAGCCATAGCGCAAGCAAAACACTCGAGCAAAGGGGGATTAGCTCAAGTGGCAGAGCGCTCGCTTTGCATGCGAGAGGTAGCGGGATCGATGCCCGCATTCTCCAAACGCAGCTTTCCTGGTTTCACGGGAGGCACCTTGCTTTTGTGTTTGATGTTGAAGCTTGGAACCGAGCGCCGTGAGCAACATGGGAAGCCGGAGTGCTCCTCATAACATGTGCCAAGGCATTGCCACGTTTTTGTGGTGGCATCTGTGGCTTCAGCCAAAGTCACGTAGGCAGTATTGGACAAAAGCAATCAATTAAAGAAAGCACGACCAGGCTTCCATGGCCAAGAGACAATATTCCATTAGGGGGAAAGGTGCCAGTGCCATGCTTACGCTGAGAGCTTTGGACTCGTTGAATCACCTGAATCAGGTTCAACTTCTCTTTGTGTGCGAAAGAAAGGCCTTTGGGCCCGCAAGCAAATATCGATTGGCATAGGAAAAGGCAACGTAGCAGAGGATGGTTTCGATCCATCGACCTCTGGGTTATGGGCCCAGCACGCTTCCGCTGCGCCACTCTGCTCTTGTCGCTGGCCATCCTCATGGATTTCGACAAGCGAATCCCAAGTCAAGCGTGGGCGAGAGCTGGACTCTCCTAGGCCAGCTGAGCGAGGGTGGTGGCGCCTGGCCCGGCGTGGAGCATTGGTGGTTCAGTGGTAGAATTCTCGCCTGCCACGCGGGAGGCCCGGGTTCGATTCCCGGCCAATGCAATTATGGGCTCTTGGTGTTTGTAGCTCTCTCCCCCAATTTCCAGCCCCATGGAATGCCTCAAGGCACAAGGTGTTTCTTGTCGAGAATGTATTAGGCGGTGTGAGTGCTTTTTGAAACCACCTTCTCCCAATGACATCATTGAAACCCATGGGGCCATACTTCAGAAGGGGCTCAGTTGTCCAAGGTCTTGGGGGAGTGGCTCTCCTGGTGTCTAGCGGCCAGAGCAAGTTGTGGATTTAGCAAAACTGCCTATAGTTTACACATAGCCCAGGAGAGGACAGGGATCAGCCATAGCACAAGCAACAACCTCAAGCAAAGGGGGATTAGCTCAAATGGTAGAGCGCTCGCTTAGCATGCGAGAGGTAGCGGGATCGATGCCCGCATTCTCCAAATGCAGCTTTCCTGATTTGCCAGGAGACACCTTGCTTTTGTGTTTGATGTTGAAGCTTGGAACCGAGCGCCGTGAGCAACATGGGAAGCCGGAGTCCTCCTCATAACGCGTGCCAAGGCGTTGCCACGTTTTTGTGGTGGCAACTGTGGCTTCAGCCAAAGTCACGTAGGCAGTGTTGGACAAAAGCAATCTAGTAAACAAAGCACGAGCAGGCCTCCATGGCCAAGAGACAATATTTCATTAGCGCAAAAGGTGCCAGTGCCATGCTTACGCTGAGAGCTTTGGACTCGTTGAATCACCTGAATCAGGTTCAACTTCTCTTTGTGTGCGAAAGAAAGGCCTTTGGGCCCGCACGCAAGCAAATATCGATTGGCATAGGAAAGGGCAACGTAGCAGAGGATGGTTTCGATCCATCGACCTCTGGGTTATGGGCCCAGCACGCTTCCGCTGCGCCACTCTGCTCTTGTCGCTGACCAACCTCAACAACCACATGTGGATGTAGTTTGCCAGCGATTCCCACGGGGAGTGGGTCCATGTGGCAAAGTCACAATGTAGACGACTAGGCGTTTCCATTGATTTTCGACCAGCGAATCCCAAGTCAAGCGTGGGCGAGAGCTGGACTCTCCTAGACCAGCTGAGCGAGGGTGGTGGCAAGTGGCCCGGCGTGGAGCATTGGTGGTTCAGTGGTAGAATTCTCGCCTGCCACGCGGGAGGCCCGGGTTCGATTCCCGGCCAATGCAATTATGGGCTCTTTGTGTTTGCAGCGCTCTCCCCCAATTTCCAGCCCCGTGGAGTGCATCAAGGCACAAGGTGTTTCTTGTCGAGAATGTACTAGGCGGTGTGAGTGCTTTTTGAAACCAGCCTTCTCCCAATTACATCATTGAAACCCATGGGGCCATACCTCTGAAGGGGCTCAGTTGTCAAAGGTCGTAGGAGGGAAAAAAAAGGGGGGTGCAAACCTTCTACGCTAGGAAAGCGGGTGGCTCTCCTGGTGTCTAGCGGCCAGAGCAGGTTGTGGATTTCGCAAAACTGACTATATTTTACACATAGCCCAGGAGAGGACAGGGATCAGCCATAGCGCAAGCAACACACTCGAGCAAAGGGGGATTAGCTCAAGTGGCAGAGCGCTCGCTTTGCATGCGAGAGGTAGCGGGATCGATGCCCGCATTCTCCAAACGCAGCTTTCCTGGTTTCACGGGAGGCACCTTGCTTTTGTGTTTGATGTTGAAGCTTGGAACCGAGCGCCGTGAGCAACATGGGAAGCCGGAGTGCTCCTCATAACATGTGCCAAGGCATTGCCACGTTTTTGTGGTGGCATCTGTGGCTTCAGCCAAAGTCACGTAGGCAGTATTGGACAAAAGCAATCAATTAAAGAAAGCACGACCAGGCTTCCATGGCCAAGAGACAATATTCCATTAGGGGGAAAGGTGCCAGTGCCATGCTTACGCTGAGAGCTTTGGACTCGTTGAATCACCTGAATCAGGTTCAACTTCTCTTTGTGTGCGAAAGAAAGGCCTTTGGGCCCGCAAGCAAATATCGATTGGCATAGGAAAAGGCAACGTAGCAGAGGATGGTTTCGATCCATCGACCTCTGGGTTATGGGCCCAGCACGCTTCCGCTGCGCCACTCTGCTCTTGTCGCTGGCCATCCTCATGGATTTCGACAAGCGAATCCCAAGTCAAGCGTGGGCGAGAGCTGGACTCTCCTAGGCCAGCTGAGCGAGGGTGGTGGCGCCTGGCCCGGCGTGGAGCATTGGTGGTTCAGTGGTAGAATTCTCGCCTGCCACGCGGGAGGCCCGGGTTCGATTCCCGGCCAATGCAATTATGGGCTCTTGGTGTTTGTAGCTCTCTCCCCCAATTTCCAGCCCCATGGAATGCCTCAAGGCACAAGGTGTTTCTTGTCGAGAATGTATTAGGCGGTGTGAGTGCTTTTTGAAACCACCTTCTCCCAATGACATCATTGAAACCCATGGGGCCATACTTCAGAAGGGGCTCAGTTGTCCAAGGTCTTGGGGGAGTGGCTCTCCTGGTGTCTAGCGGCCAGAGCAAGTTGTGGATTTAGCAAAACTGCCTATAGTTTACACATAGCCCAGGAGAGGACAGGGATCAGCCATAGCACAAGCAACAACCTCAAGCAAAGGGGGATTAGCTCAAATGGTAGAGCGCTCGCTTAGCATGCGAGAGGTAGCGGGATCGATGCCCGCATTCTCCAAATGCAGCTTTCCTGATTTGCCAGGAGACACCTTGCTTTTGTGTTTGATGTTGAAGCTTGGAACCGAGCGCCGTGAGCAACATGGGAAGCCGGAGTCCTCCTCATAACGCGTGCCAAGGCGTTGCCACGTTTTTGTGGTGGCAACTGTGGCTTCAGCCAAAGTCACGTAGGCAGTGTTGGACAAAAGCAATCTAGTAAACAAAGCACGAGCAGGCCTCCATGGCCAAGAGACAATATTTCATTAGCGCAAAAGGTGCCAGTGCCATGCTTACGCTGAGAGCTTTGGACTCGTTGAATCACCTGAATCAGGTTCAACTTCTCTTTGTGTGCGAAAGAAAGGCCTTTGGGCCCGCACGCAAGCAAATATCGATTGGCATAGAAAAAGGCAACGTAGCAGAGGATGGTTTCGATCCATCGACCTCTGGGTTATGGGCCCAGCACGCTTCCGCTGCGCCACTCTGCTCTTGTCGCTGACCAACCTCAACAACCACATGTGGATGTAGTTTGCCAGCGATTCCCACGGGGAGTGGGTCCATGTGGCAAAGTCACAATGTAGACGACTAGGCGTTTCCATTGATTTTCGACCAGCGAATCCCAAGTCAAGCGTGGGCGAGAGCTGGACTCTCCTAGACCAGCTGAGCGAGGGTGGTGGCAAGTGGCCCGGCGTGGAGCATTGGTGGTTAAGTGGTAGAATTCTCGCCTGCCACGCGGGAGGCCCGGGTTCGATTCCCGGCCTATGCAATTATGGGCTCTTTGTGTTTGCAGCGCTCTCCCCCAATTTCCAGCCCCGTGGAGTGCATCAAGGCACAAGGTGTTTCTTGTCGAGAATGTACTAGGCGGTGTGAGTGCTTTTTGAAACCAGCCTTCTCCCAATTACATCATTGAAACCCATGGGGCCATACCTCTGAAGGGGCTCAGTTGTCAAAGGTCGTAGGAGGGAAAAAAAAGGGGGGTGCAAACCTTCTACGCTAGGAAAGCGGGTGGCTCTCCTGGTGTCTAGCGGCCAGAGCAGGTTGTGGATTTCGCAAAACTGACTATATTTTACACATAGCCCAGGAGAGGACAGGGATCAGCCATAGCGCAAGCAACACACTCGAGCAAAGGGGGATTAGCTCAAGTGGCAGAGCGCTCGCTTTGCATGCGAGAGGTAGCGGGATCGATGCCCGCATTCTCCAAACGCAGCTTTCCTGGTTTCACGGGAGGCACCTTGCTTTTGTGTTTGATGTTGAAACTTGGAACCGAGCGCCGTGAGCAACATGGGAAGCCGGAGTGCTCCTCATAACATGTGCCAAGGCATTGCCACGTTTTTGTGGTGGCATCTGTGGCTTCAGCCAAAGTCACGTAGGCAGTATTGGACAAAAGCAATCAATTAAAGAAAGCACGACCAGGCTTCCATGGCCAAGAGACAATATTCCATTAGGGGGAAAGGTGCCAGTGCCATGCTTACGCTGAGAGCTTTGGACTCGTTGAATCACCTGAATCAGGTTCAACTTCTCTTTGTGTGCGAAAGAAAGGCCTTTGGGCCCGCAAGCAAATATCGATTGGCATAGGAAAAGGCAACGTAGCAGAGGATGGTTTCGATCCATCGACCTCTGGGTTATGGGCCCAGCACGCTTCCGCTGCGCCACTCTGCTCTTGTCGCTGGCCATCCTCATGGATTTCGACAAGCGAATCCCAAGTCAAGCGTGGGCGAGAGCTGGACTCTCCTAGGCCAGCTGAGCGAGGGTGGTGGCGCCTGGCCCGGCGTGGAGCATTGGTGGTTCAGTGGTAGAATTCTCGCCTGCCACGCGGGAGGCCCGGGTTCGATTCCCGGCCAATGCAATTATGGGCTCTTGGTGTTTGTAGCTCTCTCCCCCAATTTCCAGCCCCATGGAATGCCTCAAGGCACAAGGTGTTTCTTGTCGAGAATGTATTAGGCGGTGTGAGTGCTTTTTGAAACCACCTTCTCCCAATGACATCATTGAAACCCATGGGGCCATACTTCAGAAGGGGCTCAGTTGTCCAAGGTCTTGGGGGAGTGGCTCTCCTGGTGTCTAGCGGCCAGAGCAAGTTGTGGATTTAGCAAAACTGCCTATAGTTTACACATAGCCCAGGAGAGGACAGGGATCAGCCATAGCACAAGCAACAACCTCAAGCAAAGGGGGATTAGCTCAAATGGTAGAGCGCTCGCTTAGCATGCGAGAGGTAGCGGGATCGATGCCCGCATTCTCCAAATGCAGCTTTCCTGATTTGCCAGGAGACACCTTGCTTTTGTGTTTGATGTTGAAGCTTGGAACCGAGCGCCGTGAGCAACATGGGAAGCCGGAGTCCTCCTCATAACGCGTGCCAAGGCGTTGCCACGTTTTTGTGGTGGCAACTGTGGCTTCAGCCAAAGTCACGTAGGCAGTGTTGGACAAAAGCAATCTAGTAAACAAAGCACGAGCAGGCCTCCATGGCCAAGAGACAATATTTCATTAGCGCAAAAGGTGCCAGTGCCATGCTTACGCTGAGAGCTTTGGACTCGTTGAATCACCTGAATCAAGTTCAACTTCTCTTTGTGTGCGAAAGAAAGGCCTTTGGGCCCGCACGCAAGCAAATATCGATTGGCATAGGAAAGGGCAACGTAGCAGAGGATGGTTTCGATCCATCGACCTCTGGGTTATGGGCCCAGCACGCTTCCGCTGCGCCACTCTGCTCTTGTCGCTGACCAACCTCAACAACCACATGTGGATGTAGTTTGCCAGCGATTCCCACGGGGAGTGGGTCCATGTGGCAAAGTCACAATGTAGACGACTAGGCGTTTCCATTGATTTTCGACCAGCGAATCCCAAGTCAAGCGTGGGCGAGAGCTGGACTCTCCTAGACCAGCTGAGCGAGGGTGGTGGCAAGTGGCCCGGCGTGGAGCATTGGTGGTTAAGTGGTAGAATTCTCGCCTGCCACGCGGGAGGCCCGGGTTCGATTCCCGGCCAATGCAATTATGGGCTCTTTGTGTTTGCAGCGCTCTCCCCCAATTTCCAGCCCCGTGGAGTGCATCAAGGCACAAGGTGTTTCTTGTCGAGAATGTACTAGGCGGTGTGAGTGCTTTTTGAAACCAGCCTTCTCCCAATTACATCATTGAAACCCATGGGGCCATACCTCTGAAGGGGCTCAGTTGTCAAAGGTCGTAGGAGGGAAAAAAAAGGGGGGTGCAAACCTTCTACGCTAGGAAAGCGGGTGGCTCTCCTGGTGTCTAGCGGCCAGAGCAGGTTGTGGATTTCGCAAAACTGACTATATTTTACACATAGCCCAGGAGAGGACAGGGATCAGCCATAGCGCAAGCAACACACTCGAGCAAAGGGGGATTAGCTCAAGTGGCAGAGTGCTCGCTTTGCATGCGAGAGGTAGCGGGATCGATGCCCGCATTCTCCAAACGCAGCTTTCCTGGTTTCACGGGAGGCACCTTGCTTTTGTGTTTGATGTTGAAGCTTGGAACCGAGCGCCGTGAGCAACATGGGAAGCCGGAGTGCTCCTCATAACATGTGCCAAGGCATTGCCACGTTTTTGTGGTGGCATCTGTGGCTTCAGCCAAAGTCACGTAGGCAGTATTGGACAAAAGCAATCAATTAAAGAAAGCACGACCAGGCTTCCATGGCCAAGAGACAATATTCCATTAGGGGGAAAGGTGCCAGTGCCATGCTTACGCTGAGAGCTTTGGACTCGTTGAATCACCTGAATCAGGTTCAACTTCTCTTTGTGTGCGAAAGAAAGGCCTTTGGGCCCGCAAGCAAATATCGATTGGCATAGGAAAAGGCAACGTAGCAGAGGATGGTTTCGATCCATCGACCTCTGGGTTATGGGCCCAGCACGCTTCCGCTGCGCCACTCTGCTCTTGTCGCTGGCCATCCTCATGGATTTCGACAAGCGAATCCCAAGTCAAGCGTGGGCGAGAGCTGGACTCTCCTAGGCCAGCTGAGCGAGGGTGGTGGCGCCTGGCCCGGCGTGGAGCATTGGTGGTTCAGTGGTAGAATTCTCGCCTGCCACGCGGGAGGCCCGGGTTCGATTCCCGGCCAATGCAATTATGGGCTCTTGGTGTTTGTAGCTCTCTCCCCCAATTTCCAGCCCCATGGAATGCCTCAAGGCACAAGGTGTTTCTTGTCGAGAATGTATTAGGCGGTGTGAGTGCTTTTTGAAACCACCTTCTCCCAATGACATCATTGAAACCCATGGGGCCATACTTCAGAAGGGGCTCAGTTGTCCAAGGTCTTGGGGGAGTGGCTCTCCTGGTGTCTAGCGGCCAGAGCAAGTTGTGGATTTAGCAAAACTGCCTATAGTTTACACATAGCCCAGGAGAGGACAGGGATCAGCCATAGCACAAGCAACAACCTCAAGCAAAGGGGGATTAGCTCAAATGGTAGAGCGCTCGCTTAGCATGCGAGAGGTAGCGGGATCGATGCCCGCATTCTCCAAATGCAGCTTTCCTGATTTGCCAGGAGACACCTTGCTTTTGTGTTTGATGTTGAAGCTTGGAACCGAGCGCCGTGAGCAACATGGGAAGCCGGAGTCCTCCTCATAACGCGTGCCAAGGCGTTGCCACGTTTTTGTGGTGGCAACTGTGGCTTCAGCCAAAGTGACGTAGGCAGTGTTGGACAAAAGCAATCTAGTAAACAAAGCACGAGCAGGCCTCCATGGCCAAGAGACAATATTTCATTAGCGCAAAAGGTGCCAGTGCCATGCTTACGCTGAGAGCTTTGGACTCGTTGAATCACCTGAATCAGGTTCAACTTCTCTTTGTGTGCGAAAGAAAGGCCTTTGGGCCCGCACGCAAGCAAATATCGATTGGCATAGGAAAGGGCAACATAGCAGAGGATGGTTTCGATCCATCGACCTCTGGGTTATGGGCCCAGCACGCTTCCGCTGCGCCACTCTGCTCTTGTCGCTGACCAACCTCAACAACCACATGTGGATGTAGTTTGCCAGCGATTCCCACGGGGAGTGGGTCCATGTGGCAAAGTCACAATGTAGACGACTAGGCGTTTCCATTGATTTTCGACCAGCGAATCCCAAGTCAAGCGTGGGCGAGAGCTGGACTCTCCTAGACCAGCTGAGCGAGGGTGGTGGCAAGTGGCCCGGCGTGGAGCATTGGTGGTTAAGTGGTAGAATTCTCGCCTGCCACGCGGGAGGCCCGGGTTCGATTCCCGGCCTATGCAATTATGGGCTCTTTGTGTTTGCAGCGCTCTCCCCCAATTTCCAGCCCCGTGGAGTGCATCAAGGCACAAGGTGTTTCTTGTCGAGAATGTACTAGGCGGTGTGAGTGCTTTTTGAAACCAGCCTTCTCCCAATTACATCATTGAAACCCATGGGGCCATACCTCTGAAGGGGCTCAGTTGTCAAAGGTCGTAGGAGGGAAAAAAAAGGGGGGTGCAAACCTTCTACGCTAGGAAAGCGGGTGGCTCTCCTGGTGTCTAGCGGCCAGAGCAGGTTGTGGATTTCGCAAAACTGACTATATTTTACACATAGCCCAGGAGAGGACAGGGATCAGCCATAGCGCAAGCAACACACTCGAGCAAAGGGGGATTAGCTCAAGTGGCAGAGCGCTCGCTTTGCATGCGAGAGGTAGCGGGATCGATGCCCGCATTCTCCAAACGCAGCTTTCCTGGTTTCACGGGAGGCACCTTGCTTTTGTGTTTGATGTTGAAGCTTGGAACCGAGCGCCGTGAGCAACATGGGAAGCCGGAGTGCTCCTCATAACATGTGCCAAGGCATTGCCACGTTTTTGTGGTGGCATCTGTGGCTTCAGCCAAAGTCACGTAGGCAGTATTGGACAAAAGCAATCAATTAAAGAAAGCACGACCAGGCTTCCATGGCCAAGAGACAATATTCCATTAGGGGGAAAGGTGCCAGTGCCATGCTTACGCTGAGAGCTTTGGACTCGTTGAATCACCTGAATCAGGTTCAACTTCTCTTTGTGTGCGAAAGAAAGGCCTTTGGGCCCGCAAGCAAATATCGATTGGCATAGGAAAAGGCAACGTAGCAGAGGAAGGTTTCGATCCATCGACCTCTGGGTTATGGGCCCAGCACGCTTCCGCTGCGCCACTCTGCTCTTGTCGCTGGCCATCCTCATGGATTTCGACAAGCGAATCCCAAGTCAAGCGTGGGCGAGAGCTGGACTCTCCTAGGCCAGCTGAGCGAGGGTGGTGGCGCCTGGCCCGGCGTGGAGCATTGGTGGTTCAGTGGTAGAATTCTCACCTGCCACGCGGGAGGCCCGGGTTCGATTCCCGGCCAATGCAATTATGGGCTCTTGGTGTTTGTAGCTCTCTCCCCCAATTTCCAGCCCCATGGAATGCCTCAAGGCACAAGGTGTTTCTTGTCGAGAATGTATTAGGCGGTGTGAGTGCTTTTTGAAACCACCTTCTCCCAATGACATCATTGAAACCCATGGGGCCATACTTCAGAAGGGGCTCAGTTGTCCAAGGTCTTGGGGGAGTGGCTCTCCTGGTGTCTAGCGGCCAGAGCAAGTTGTGGATTTAGCAAAACTGCCTATAGCTTACACATAGCCCAGGAGAGGACAGGGATCAGCCATAGCACAAGCAACAACCTCAAGCAACAACCTCAAGCAACAACCTCAAGCAAAGGGGGATTAGCTCAAATGGTAGAGCGCTCGCTTAGCATGCGAGAGGTAGCGGGATCGATGCCCGCATTCTCCAAATGCAGCTTTCCTGATTTGCCAGGAGACACCTTGCTTTTGTGTTTGATGTTGAAGCTTGGAACCGAGCGCCGTGAGCAACATGGGAAGCCGGAGTCCTCCTCATAACGCGTGCCAAGGCGTTGCCACGTTTTTGTGGTGGCAACTGTGGCTTCAGCCAAAGTCACGTAGGCAGTGTTGGACAAAAGCAATCTAGTAAACAAAGCACGAGCAGGCCTCCATGGCCAAGAGACAATATTTCATTAGCGCAAAAGGTGCCAGTGCCATGCTTACGCTGAGAGCTTTGGACTCGTTGAATCACCTGAATCAGGTTCAACTTCTCTTTGTGTGCGAAAGAAAGGCCTTTGGGCCCGCCCGCACGCAAGCAAATATCGATTGGCATAGGAAAGGGCAACGTAGCAGAGGATGGTTTCGATCCATCGACCTCTGGGTTATGGGCCCAGCACGCTTCCGCTGCGCCACTCTGCTCTTGTCGCTGACCAACCTCAACAACCACATGTGGATGTAGTTTGCCAGCGATTCCCACGGGGAGTGGGTCCATGTGGCAAAGTCACAATGTAGACGACTAGGCGTTTCCATTGATTTTCGACCAGCGAATCCCAAGTCAAGCGTGGGCGAGAGCTGGACTCTCCTAGACCAGCTGAGCGAGGGTGGTGGCAAGTGGCCCGGCGTGGAGCATTGGTGGTTCAGTGGTAGAATTCTCACCTGCCACGCGGGAGGCCCGGGTTCGATTCCCGGCCAATGCAATTATGGGCTCTTTGTGTTTGCAGCGCTCTCCCCCAATTTCCAGCCCCGTGGAGTGCATCAAGGCACAAGGTGTTTCTTGTCGAGAATGTACTAGGCGGTGTGAGTGCTTTTTGAAACCAGCCTTCTCCCAATTACATCATTGAAACCCATGGGGCCATACCTCTGAAGGGGCTCAGTTGTCAAAGGTCGTAGGAGGGAAAAAAAAGGGGGGTGCAAACCTTCTACGCTAGGAAAGCGGGTGGCTCTCCTGGTGTCTAGCGGCCAGAGCAGGTTGTGGATTTCGCAAAACTGACTATATTTTACACATAGCCCAGGAGAGGACAGGGATCAGCCATAGCGCAAGCAACACACTCGAGCAAAGGGGGATTAGCTCAAGTGGCAGAGCGCTCGCTTTGCATGCGAGAGGTAGCGGGATCGATGCCCGCATTCTCCAAACGCAGCTTTCCTGGTTTCACGGGAGGCACCTTGCTTTTGTGTTTGATGTTGAAGCTTGGAACCGAGCGCCGTGAGCAACATGGGAAGCCGGAGTGCTCCTCATAACATGTGCCAAGGCATTGCCACGTTTTTGTGGTGGCATCTGTGGCTTCAGCCAAAGTCACGTAGGCAGTATTGGACAAAAGCAATCAATTAAAGAAAGCACGACCAGGCTTCCATGGCCAAGAGACAATATTCCATTAGGGGGAAAGGTGCCAGTGCCATGCTTACGCTGAGAGCTTTGGACTCGTTGAATCACCTGAATCAGGTTCAACTTCTCTTTGTGTGCGAAAGAAAGGCCTTTGGGCCCGCAAGCAAATATCGATTGGCATAGGAAAAGGCAACGTAGCAGAGGATGGTTTCGATCCATCGACCTCTGGGTTATGGGCCCAGCACGCTTCCGCTGCGCCACTCTGCTCTTGTCGCTGACCATCCTCATGGATTTCGACAAGCGAATCCCAAGTCAAGCGTGGGCGAGAGCTGGACTCTCCTAGGCCAGCTGAGCGAGGGTGGTGGCGCCTGGCCCGGCGTGGAGCATTGGTGGTTCAGTGGTAGAATTCTCGCCTGCCACGCGGGAGGCCCGGGTTCGATTCCCGGCCAATGCAATTATGGGCTCTTGGTGTTTGTAGCTCTCTCCCCCAATTTCCAGCCCCATGGAATGCCTCAAGGCACAAGGTGTTTCTTGTCGAGAATGTATTAGGCGGTGTGAGTGCTTTTTGAAACCACCTTCTCCCAATGACATCATTGAAACCCATGGGGCCATACTTCAGAAGGGGCTCAGTTGTCCAAGGTCTTGGGGGAGTGGCTCTCCTGGTGTCTAGCGGCCAGAGCAAGTTGTGGATTTAGCAAAACTGCCTATAGTTTACACATAGCCCAGGAGAGGACAGGGATCAGCCATAGCACAAGCAACAACCTCAAGCAAAGGGGGATTAGCTCAAATGGTAGAGCGCTCGCTTAGCATGCGAGAGGTAGCGGGATTGATGCCCGCATTCTCCAAATGCAGCTTTCCTGATTTGCCAGGAGACACCTTGCTTTTGTGTTTGATGTTGAAGCTTGGAACCGAGCGCCGTGAGCAACATGGGAAGCCGGAGTCCTCCTCATAACGCGTGCCAAGGCGTTGCCACGTTTTTGTGGTGGCAACTGTGGCTTCAGCCAAAGTCACGTAGGCAGTGTTGGACAAAAGCAATCTAGTAAACAAAGCACGAGCAGGCCTCCATGGCCAAGAGACAATATTTCATTAGCGCAAAAGGTGCCAGTGCCATGCTTACGCTGAGAGCTTTGGACTCGTTGAATCACCTGAATCAGGTTCAACTTCTCTTTGTGTGCGAAAGAAAGGCCTTTGGGCCCGCACGCAAGCAAATATCGATTGGCATAGGAAAGGGCAACGTAGCAGAGGATGGTTTCGATCCATCGACCTCTGGGTTATGGGCCCAGCACGCTTCCGCTGCGCCACTCTGCTCTTGTCGCTGACCAACCTCAACAACCACATGTGGATGTAGTTTGCCAGCGATTCCCACGGGGAGTGGGTCCATGTGGCAAAGTCACAATGTAGACGACTAGGCGTTTCCATTGATTTTCGACCAGCGAATCCCAAGTCAAGCGTGGGCGAGAGCTGGACTCTCCTAGACCAGCTGAGCGAGGGTGGTGGCAAGTGGCCCGGCGTGGAGCATTGGTGGTTAAGTGGTAGAATTCTCGCCTGCCACGCGGGAGGCCCGGGTTCGATTCCCGGCCAATGCAATTATGGGCTCTTTGTGTTTGCAGCGCTCTCCCCCAATTTCCAGCCCCGTGGAGTGCATCAAGGCACAAGGTGTTTCTTGTCGAGAATGTACTAGGCGGTGTGAGTGCTTTTTGAAACCAGCCTTCTCCCAATTACATCATTGAAACCCATGGGGCCATACCTCTGAAGGGGCTCAGTTGTCAAAGGTCGTAGGAGGGAAAAAAAAGGGGGGTGCAAACCTTCTACGCTAGGAAAGCGGGTGGCTCTCCTGGTGTCTAGCGGCCAGAGCAGGTTGTGGATTTCGCAAAACTGACTATATTTTACACATAGCCCAGGAGAGGACAGGGATCAGCCATAGCGCAAGCAACACACTCGAGCAAAGGGGGATTAGCTCAAGTGGCAGAGCGCTCGCTTTGCATGCGAGAGGTAGCGGGATCGATGCCCGCATTCTCCAAACGCAGCTTTCCTGGTTTCACGGGAGGCACCTTGCTTTTGTGTTTGATGTTGAAGCTTGGAACCGAGCGCCGTGAGCAACATGGGAAGCCGGAGTGCTCCTCATAACATGTGCCAAGGCATTGCCACGTTTTTGTGGTGGCATCTGTGGCTTCAGCCAAAGTCACGTAGGCAGTATTGGACAAAAGCAATCAATTAAAGAAAGCACGACCAGGCTTCCATGGCCAAGAGACAATATTCCATTAGGGGGAAAGGTGCCAGTGCCATGCTTACGCTGAGAGCTTTGGACTCGTTGAATCACCTGAATCAGGTTCAACTTCTCTTTGTGTGCGAAAGAAAGGCCTTTGGGCCCGCAAGCAAATATCGATTGGCATAGGAAAAGGCAACGTAGCAGAGGATGGTTTCGATCCATCGACCTCTGGGTTATGGGCCCAGCACGCTTCCGCTGCGCCACTCTGCTCTTGTCGCTGGCCATCCTCATGGATTTCGACAAGCGAATCCCAAGTCAAGCGTGGGCGAGAGCTGGACTCTCCTAGGCCAGCTGAGCGAGGGTGGTGGCGCCTGGCCCGGCGTGGAGCATTGGTGGTTCAGTGGTAGAATTCTCGCCTGCCACGCGGGAGGCCCGGGTTCGATTCCCGGCCAATGCAATTATGGGCTCTTGGTGTTTGTAGCTCTCTCCCCCAATTTCCAGCCCCATGGAATGCCTCAAGGCACAAGGTGTTTCTTGTCGAGAATGTATTAGGCGGTGTGAGTGCTTTTTGAAACCACCTTCTCCCAATGACATCATTGAAACCCATGGGGCCATACTTCAGAAGGGGCTCAGTTGTCCAAGGTCTTGGGGGAGTGGCTCTCCTGGTGTCTAGCGGCCAGAGCAAGTTGTGGATTTAGCAAAACTGCCTATAGTTTACACATAGCCCAGGAGAGGACAGGGATCAGCCATAGCACAAGCATCAACCTCAAGCAAAGGGGGATTAGCTCAAATGGTAGAGCGCTCGCTTAGCATGCGAGAGGTAGCGGGATCGATGCCCGCATTCTCCAAATGCAGCTTTCCTGATTTGCCAGGAGACACCTTGCTTTTGTGTTTGATGTTGAAGCTTGGAACCGAGCGCCGTGAGCAACATGGGAAGCCGGAGTCCTCCTCATAACGCGTGCCAAGGCGTTGCCACGTTTTTGTGGTGGCAACTGTGGCTTCAGCCAAAGTCACGTAGGCAGTGTTGGACAAAAGCAATCTAGTAAACAAAGCACGAGCAGGCCTCCATGGCCAAGAGACAATATTTCATTAGCGCAAAAGGTGCCAGTGCCATGCTTACGCTGAGAGCTTTGGACTCGTTGAATCACCTGAATCAGGTTCAACTTCTCTTTGTGTGCGAAAGAAAGGCCTTTGGGCCCGCACGCAAGCAAATATCGATTGGCATAGGAAAGGGCAACGTAGCAGAGGATGGTTTCGATCCATCGACCTCTGGGTTATGGGCCCAGCACGCTTCCGCTGCGCCACTCTGCTCTTGTCGCTGACCAACCTCAACAACCACATGTGGATGTAGTTTGCCAGCGATTCCCACGGGGAGTGGGTCCATGTGGCAAAGTCACAATGTAGACGACTAGGCGTTTCCATTGATTTTCGACCAGCGAATCCCAAGTCAAGCGTGGGCGAGAGCTGGACTCTCCTAGACCAGCTGAGCGAGGGTGGTGGCAAGTGGCCCGGCG
Source organism: Lithobates pipiens (assembly GCF_037356315.1). NCBI lineage: Eukaryota > Metazoa > Chordata > Amphibia > Anura > Ranidae > Lithobates > Lithobates pipiens. Next base: position 580,283,195 of record NW_027507758.1, read on the forward strand.
TGGAGCATTGGTGGTTCAGTGGTAGAATTCTCGCCTGCCACGCGGGAGGCCCGGGTTCGATTCCCGGCCAATGCAATTATGGGCTCTTTGTGTTTGCAGCGCTCTCCCCCAATTTCCAGCCCCGTGGAGTGCATCAAGGCACAAGGTGTTTCTTGTCGAGAATGTACTAGGCGGTGTGAGTGCTTTTTGAAACCAGCCTTCTCCCAATTACATCATTGAAACCCATGGGGCCATACCTCTGAAGGGGCTCAGTTGTCAAAGGTCGTAGGAGGGAAAAAAAAGGGGGGTGCAAACCTTCTACGCTAGGAAAGCGGGTGGCTCTCCTGGTGTCTAGCGGCCAGAGCAGGTTGTGGATTTCGCAAAACTGACTATATTTTACACATAGCCCAGGAGAGGACAGGGATCAGCCATAGCGCAAGCAACACACTCGAGCAAAGGGGGATTAGCTCAAGTGGCAGAGCGCTCGCTTTGCATGCGAGAGGTAGCGGGATCGATGCCCGCATTCTCCAAACGCAGCTTTCCTGGTTTCACGGGAGGCACCTTGCTTTTGTGTTTGATGTTGAAGCTTGGAACCGAGCGCCGTGAGCAACATGGGAAGCCGGAGTGCTCCTCATAACATGTGCCAAGGCATTGCCACGTTTTTGTGGTGGCATCTGTGGCTTCAGCCAAAGTCACGTAGGCAGTATTGGACAAAAGCAATCAATTAAAGAAAGCACGACCAGGCTTCCATGGCCAAGAGACAATATTCCATTAGGGGGAAAGGTGCCAGTGCCATGCTTACGCTGAGAGCTTTGGACTCGTTGAATCACCTGAATCAGGTTCAACTTCTCTTTGTGTGCGAAAGAAAGGCCTTTGGGCCCGCAAGCAAATATCGATTGGCATAGGAAAAGGCAACGTAGCAGAGGATGGTTTCGATCCATCGACCTCTGGGTTATGGGCCCAGCACGCTTCCGCTGCGCCACTCTGCTCTTGTCGCTGACCATCCTCATGGATTTCGACAAGCGAATCCCAAGTCAAGCGTGGGCGAGAGCTGGACTCTCCTAGGCCAGCTGAGCGAGGGTGGTGGCGCCTGGCCCGGCGTGGAGCATTGGTGGTTCAGTGGTAGAATTCTCGCCTGCCACGCGGGAGGCCCGGGTTCGATTCCCGGCCAATGCAATTATGGGCTCTTGGTGTTTGTAGCTCTCTCCCCCAATTTCCAGCCCCATGGAATGCCTCAAGGCACAAGGTGTTTCTTGTCGAGAATGTATTAGGCGGTGTGAGTGCTTTTTGAAACCACCTTCTCCCAATGACATCATTGAAACCCATGGGGCCATACTTCAGAAGGGGCTCAGTTGTCCAAGGTCTTGGGGGAGTGGCTCTCCTGGTGTCTAGCGGCCAGAGCAAGTTGTGGATTTAGCAAAACTGCCTATAGTTTACACATAGCCCAGGAGAGGACAGGGATCAGCCATAGCACAAGCAACAACCTCAAGCAAAGGGGGATTAGCTCAAATGGTAGAGCGCTTGCTTAGCATGCGAGAGGTAGCGGGATCGATGCCCGCATTCTCCAAATGCAGCTTTCCTGATTTGCCAGGAGACACCTTGCTTTTGTGTTTGATGTTGAAGCTTGGAACCGAGCGCCGTGAGCAACATGGGAAGCCGGAGTCCTCCTCATAACGCGTGCCAAGGCGTTGCCACGTTTTTGTGGTGGCAACTGTGGCTTCAGCCAAAGTCACGTAGGCAGTGTTGGACAAAAGCAATCTAGTAAACAAAGCACGAGCAGGCCTCCATGGCCAAGAGACAATATTTCATTAGCGCAAAAGGTGCCAGTGCCATGCTTACGCTGAGAGCTTTGGACTCGTTGAATCACCTGAATCAGGTTCAACTTCTCTTTGTGTGCGAAAGAAAGGCCTTTGGGCCCGCACGCAAGCAAATATCGATTGGCATAGGAAAGGGCAACGTAGCAGAGGATGGTTTCGATCCATCGACCTCTGGGTTATGGGCCCAGCACGCTTCCGCTGCGCCACTCTGCTCTTGTCGCTGACCAACCTCAACAACCACATGTGGATGTAGTTTGCCAGCGATTCCCACGGGGAGTGGGTCCATGTGGCAAAGTCACAATGTAGACGACTAGGCGTTTCCATTGATTTTCGACCAGCGAATCCCAAGTCAAGCGTGGGCGAGAGCTGGACTCTCCTAGACCAGCTGAGCGAGGGTGGTGGCAAGTGGCCCGGCGTGGAGCATTGGTGGTTAAGTGGTAGAATTCTCGCCTGCCACGCGGGAGGCCCGGGTTCGATTCCCGGCCAATGCAATTATGGGCTCTTTGTGTTTGCAGCGCTCTCCCCCAATTTCCAGCCCCGTGAAGTGCATCAAGGCACAAGGTGTTTCTTGTCGAGAATGTACTAGGCGGTGTGAGTGCTTTTTGAAACCAGCCTTCTCCCAATTACATCATTGAAACCCATGGGGCCATACCTCTGAAGGGGCTCAGTTGTCAAAGGTCGTAGGAGGGAAAAAAAAGGGGGGTGCAAACCTTCTACGCTAGGAAAGCGGGTGGCTCTCCTGGTGTCTAGCGGCCAGAGCAGGTTGTGGATTTCGCAAAACTGACTATATTTTACACATAGCCCAGGAGAGGACAGGGATCAGCCATAGCGCAAGCAACACACTCGAGCAAAGGGGGATTAGCTCAAGTGGCAGAGCGCTCGCTTTGCATGCGAGAGGTAGCGGGATCGATGCCCGCATTCTCCAAACGCAGCTTTCCTGGTTTCACGGGAGGCACCTTGCTTTTGTGTTTGATGTTGAAGCTTGGAACCGAGCGCCGTGAGCAACATGGGAAGCCGGAGTGCTCCTCATAACATGTGCCAAGGCATTGCCACGTTTTTGTGGTGGCATCTGTGGCTTCAGCCAAAGTCACGTAGGCAGTATTGGACAAAAGCAATCAATTAAAGAAAGCACGACCAGGCTTCCATGGCCAAGAGACAATATTCCATTAGGGGGAAAGGTGCCAGTGCCATGCTTACGCTGAGAGCTTTGGACTCGTTGAATCACCTGAATCAGGTTCAACTTCTCTTTGTGTGCGAAAGAAAGGCCTTTGGGCCCGCAAGCAAATATCGATTGGCATAGGAAAAGGCAACGTAGCAGAGGATGGTTTCGATCCATCGACCTCTGGGTTATGGGCCCAGCACGCTTCCGCTGCGCCACTCTGCTCTTGTCGCTGGCCATCCTCATGGATTTCGACAAGCGAATCCCAAGTCAAGCGTGGGCGAGAGCTGGACTCTCCTAGGCCAGCTGAGCGAGGGTGGTGGCGCCTGGCCCGGCGTGGAGCATTGGTGGTTCAGTGGTAGAATTCTCACCTGCCACGCGGGAGGCCCGGGTTTGATTCCCGGCCAATGCAATTATGGGCTCTTGGTGTTTGTAGCTCTCTCCCCCAATTTCCAGCCCCATGGAATGCCTCAAGGCACAAGGTGTTTCTTGTCGAGAATGTATTAGGCGGTGTGAGTGCTTTTTGAAACCACCTTCTCCCAATGACATCATTGAAACCCATGGGGCCATACTTCAGAAGGGGCTCAGTTGTCCAAGGTCTTGGGGGAGTGGCTCTCCTGGTGTCTAGCGGCCAGAGCAAGTTGTGGATTTAGCAAAACTGCCTATAGTTTACACATAGCCCAGGAGAGGACAGGGATCAGCCATAGCACAAGCAACAACCTCAAGCAAAGGGGGATTAGCTCAAATGGTAGAGCGCTCGCTTAGCATGCGAGAGGTAGCGGGATCGATGCCCGCATTCTCCAAATGCAGCTTTCCTGATTTGCCAGGAGACACCTTGCTTTTGTGTTTGATGTTGAAGCTTGGAACCGAGCGCCGTGAGCAACATGGGAAGCCGGAGTCCTCCTCATAACGCGTGCCAAGGCGTTGCCACGTTTTTGTGGTGGCAACTGTGGCTTCAGCCAAAGTCACGTAGGCAGTGTTGGACAAAAGCAATCTAGTAAACAAAGCACGAGCAGGCCTCCATGGCCAAGAGACAATATTTCATTAGCGCAAAAGGTGCCAGTGCCATGCTTACGCTGAGAGCTTTGGACTCGTTGAATCACCTGAATCAGGTTCAACTTCTCTTTGTGTGCGAAAGAAAGGCCTTTGGGCCCGCACGCAAGCAAATATCAATTGGCATAGGAAAGGGCAACGTAGCAGAGGATGGTTTCGATCCATCGACCTCTGGGTTATGGGCCCAGCACGCTTCCGCTGCGCCACTCTGCTCTTGTCGCTGACCAACCTCAACAACCACATGTGGATGTAGTTTGCCAGCGATTCCCACGGGGAGTGGGTCCATGTGGCAAAGTCACAATGTAGACGACTAGGCGTTTCCATTGATTTTCGACCAGCGAATCCCAAGTCAAGCGTGGGCGAGAGCTGGACTCTCCTAGACCAGCTGAGCGAGGGTGGTGGCAAGTGGCCCGGCGTGGAGCATTGGTGGTTCAGTGGTAGAATTCTCGCCTGCCACGCGGGAGGCCCGGGTTCGATTCCCGGCCAATGCAATTATGGGCTCTTTGTGTTTGCAGCGCTCTCCCCCAATTTCCAGCCCCGTGGAGTGCATCAAGGCACAAGGTGTTTCTTGTCGAGAATGTACTAGGCGGTGTGAGTGCTTTTTGAAACCAGCCTTCTCCCAATTACATCATTGAAACCCATGGGGCCATACCTCTGAAGGGGCTCAGTTGTCAAAGGTCGTAGGAGGGAAAAAAAAGGGGGGTGCAAACCTTCTACGCTAGGAAAGCGGGTGGCTCTCCTGGTGTCTAGCGGCCAGAGCAGGTTGTGGATTTCGCAAAACTGACTATATTTTACACATAGCCCAGGAGAGGACAGGGATCAGCCATAGCGCAAGCAACACACTCGAGCAAAGGGGGATTAGCTCAAGTGGCAGAGCGCTCGCTTTGCATGCGAGAGGTAGCGGGATCGATGCCCGCATTCTCCAAACGCAGCTTTCCTGGTTTCACGGGAGGCACCTTGCTTTTGTGTTTGATGTTGAAGCTTGGAACCGAGCGCCGTGAGCAACATGGGAAGCCGGAGTGCTCCTCATAACATGTGCCAAGGCATTGCCACGTTTTTGTGGTGGCATCTGTGGCTTCAGCCAAAGTCACGTAGGCAGTATTGGACAAAAGCAATCAATTAAAGAAAGCACGACCAGGCTTCCATGGCCAAGAGACAATATTCCATTAGGGGGAAAGGTGCCAGTGCCATGCTTACGCTGAGAGCTTTGGACTCGTTGAATCACCTGAATCAGGTTCAACTTCTCTTTGTGTGCGAAAGAAAGGCCTTTGGGCCCGCAAGCAAATATCGATTGGCATAGGAAAAGGCAACGTAGCAGAGGATGGTTTCGATCCATCGACCTCTGGGTTATGGGCCCAGCACGCTTCCGCTGCGCCACTCTGCTCTTGTCGCTGGCCATCCTCATGGATTTCGACAAGCGAATCCCAAGTCAAGCGTGGGCGAGAGCTGGACTCTCCTAGGCCAGCTGAGCGAGGGTGGTGGCGCCTGGCCCGGCGTGGAGCATTGGTGGTTCAGTGGTAGAATTCTCGCCTGCCACGCGGGAGGCCCGGGTTCGATTCCCGGCCAATGCAATTATGGGCTCTTGGTGTTTGTAGCTCTCTCCCCCAATTTCCAGCCCCATGGAATGCCTCAAGGCACAAGGTGTTTCTTGTCGAGAATGTATTAGGCGGTGTGAGTGCTTTTTGAAACCACCTTCTCCCAATGACATCATTGAAACCCATGGGGCCATACTTCAGAAGGGGCTCAGTTGTCCAAGGTCTTGGGGGAGTGGCTCTCCTGGTGTCTAGCGGCCAGAGCAAGTTGTGGATTTAGCAAAACTGCCTATAGTTTACACATAGCCCAGGAGAGGACAGGGATCAGCCATAGCACAAGCAACAACCTCAAGCAAAGGGGGATTAGCTCAAATGGTAGAGCGCTCGCTTAGCATGCGAGAGGTAGCGGGATCGATGCCCGCATTCTCCAAATGCAGCTTTCCTGATTTGCCAGGAGACACCTTGCTTTTGTGTTTGATGTTGAAGCTTGGAACCGAGCGCCGTGAGCAACATGGGAAGCCGGAGTCCTCCTCATAACGCGTGCCAAGGCGTTGCCACGTTTTTGTGGTGGCAACTGTGGCTTCAGCCAAAGTCACGTAGGCAGTGTTGGACAAAAGCAATCTAGTAAACAAAGCACGAGCAGGCCTCCATGGCCAAGAGACAATATTTCATTAGCGCAAAAGGTGCCAGTGCCATGCTTACGCTGAGAGCTTTGGACTCGTTGAATCACCTGAATCAGGTTCAACTTCTCTTTGTGTGCGAAAGAAAGGCCTTTGGGCCCGCACGCAAGCAAATATCGATTGGCATAGGAAAGGGCAACGTAGCAGAGGATGGTTTCGATCCATCGACCTCTGGGTTATGGGCCCAGCACGCTTCCGCTGCGCCACTCTGCTCTTGTCGCTGACCAACCTCAACAACCACATGTGGATGTAGTTTGCCAGCGATTCCCACGGGGAGTGGGTCCATGTGGCAAAGTCACAATGTAGACGACTAGGCGTTTCCATTGATTTTCGACCAGCGAATCCCAAGTCAAGCGTGGGCGAGAGCTGGACTCTCCTAGACCAGCTGAGCGAGGGTGGTGGCAAGTGGCCCGGCGTGGAGCATTGGTGGTTCAGTGGTAGAATTCTCGCCTGCCACGCGGGAGGCCCGGGTTCGATTCCCGGCCAATGCAATTATGGGCTCTTTGTGTTTGCAGCGCTCTCCCCCAATTTCCAGCCCCGTGGAGTGCATCAAGGCACAAGGTGTTTCTTGTCGAGAATGTACTAGGCGGTGTGAGTGCTTTTTGAAACCAGCCTTCTCCCAATTACATCATTGAAACCCATGGGGCCATACCTCTGAAGGGGCTCAGTTGTCAAAGGTCGTAGGAGGGAAAAAAAAGGGGGGTGCAAACCTTCTACGCTAGGAAAGCGGGTGGCTCTCCTGGTGTCTAGCGGCCAGAGCAGGTTGTGGATTTCGCAAAACTGACTATATTTTACACATAGCCCAGGAGAGGACAGGGATCAGCCATAGCACAAGCAACACACTCAAGCAAAGGGGGATTAGCTCAAGTGGCAGAGCGCTCGCTTTGCATGCGAGAGGTAGCGGGATCGATGCCCGCATTCTCCAAACGCAGCTTTCCTGGTTTCACGGGAGGCACCTTGCTTTTGTGTTTGATGTTGAAGCTTGGAACCGAGCGCCGTGAGCAACATGGGAAGCCGGAGTGCTCCTCATAACATGTGCCAAGGCATTGCCACGTTTTTGTGGTGGCATCTGTGGCTTCAGCCAAAGTCACGTAGGCAGTATTGGACAAAAGCAATCAATTAAAGAAAGCACGACCAGGCTTCCATGGCCAAGAGACAATATTCCATTAGGGGGAAAGGTGCCAGTGCCATGCTTACGCTGAGAGCTTTGGACTCGTTGAATCACCTGAATCAGGTTCAACTTCTCTTTGTGTGTGAAAGAAAGGCCTTTGGGCCCGCAAGCAAATATCGATTGGCATAGGAAAAGGCAACGTAGCAGAGGATGGTTTCGATCCATCGACCTCTGGGTTATGGGCCCAGCACGCTTCCGCTGCGCCACTCTGCTCTTGTCGCTGGCCATCCTCATGGATTTCGACAAGCGAATCCCAAGTCAAGCGTGGGCGAGAGCTGGACTCTCCTAGGCCAGCTGAGCGAGGGTGGTGGCGCCTGGCCCGGCGTGGAGCATTGGTGGTTCAGTGGTAGAATTCTCGCCTGCCACGCGGGAGGCCCGGGTTCGATTCCCGGCCAATGCAATTATGGGCTCTTGGTGTTTGTAGCTCTCTCCCCCAATTTCCAGCCCCATGGAATGCCTCAAGGCACAAGGTGTTTCTTGTCGAGAATGTATTAGGCGGTGTGAGTGCTTTTTGAAACCACCTTCTCCCAATGACATCATTGAAACCCATGGGGCCATACTTCAGAAGGGGCTCAGTTGTCCAAGGTCTTGGGGGAGTGGCTCTCCTGGTGTCTAGCGGCCAGAGCAAGTTGTGGATTTAGCAAAACTGCCTATAGTTTACACATAGCCCAGGAGAGGACAGGGATCAGCCATAGCACAAGCAACAACCTCAAGCAAAGGGGGATTAGCTCAAATGGTAGAGCGCTCGCTTAGCATGCGAGAGGTAGCGGGATCGATGCCCGCATTCTCCAAATGCAGCTTTCCTGATTTGCCAGGAGACACCTTGCTTTTGTGTTTGATGTTGAAGCTTGGAACCGAGCGCCGTGAGCAACATGGGAAGCCGGAGTCCTCCTCATAACGCGTGCCAAGGCGTTGCCACGTTTTTGTGGTGGCAACTGTGGCTTCAGCCAAAGTCACGTAGGCAGTGTTGGACAAAAGCAATCTAGTAAACAAAGCACGAGCAGGCCTCCATGGCCAAGAGACAATATTTCATTAGCGCAAAAGGTGCCAGTGCCATGCTTACGCTGAGAGCTTTGGACTCGTTGAATCACCTGAATCAGGTTCAACTTCTCTTTGTGTGCGAAAGAAAGGCCTTTGGGCCCGCACGCAAGCAAATATCGATTGGCATAGGAAAGGGCAACGTAGCAGAGGATGGTTTCGATCCATCGACCTCTGGGTTATGGGCCCAGCACGCTTCCGCTGCGCCACTCTGCTCTTGTCGCTGACCAACCTCAACAACCACATGTGGATGTAGTTTGCCAGCGATTCCCACGGGGAGTGGGTCCATGTGGCAAAGTCACAATGTAGACGACTAGGCGTTTCCATTGATTTTCGACCAGCGAATCCCAAGTCAAGCGTGGGCGAGAGCTGGACTCTCCTAGACCAGCTGAGCGAGGGTGGTGGCAAGTGGCCCGGCGTGGAGCATTGGTGGTTCAGTGGTAGAATTCTCGCCTGCCACGCGGGAGGCCCTGGGTTCGATTCCCGGCCAATGCAATTATGGGCTCTTTGTGTTTGCAGCGCTCTCCCCCAATTTCCAGCCCCGTGGAGTGCATCAAGGCACAAGGTGTTTCTTGTCGAGAATGTACTAGGCGGTGTGAGTGCTTTTTGAAACCAGCCTTCTCCCAATTACATCATTGAAACCCATGGGGCCATACCTCTGAAGGGGCTCAGTTGTCAAAGGTCGTAGGAGGGAAAAAAAAGGGGGGTGCAAACCTTCTACGCTAGGAAAGCGGGTGGCTCTCCTGGTGTCTAGCGGCCAGAGCAGGTTGTGGATTTCGCAAAACTGACTATATTTTACACATAGCCCAGGAGAGGACAGGGATCAGCCATAGCGCAAGCAACACACTCGAGCAAAGGGGGATTAGCTCAAGTGGCAGAGCGCTCGCTTTGCATGCGAGAGGTAGCGGGATCGATGCCCGCATTCTCCAAACGCAGCTTTCCTGGTTTCACGGGAGGCACCTTGCTTTTGTGTTTGATGTTGAAGCTTGGAACCGAGCGCCGTGAGCAACATGGGAAGCCGGAGTGCTCCTCATAACATGTGCCAAGGCATTGCCACGTTTTTGTGGTGGCATCTGTGGCTTCAGCCAAAGTCACGTAGGCAGTATTGGACAAAAGCAATCAATTAAAGAAAGCACGACCAGGCTTCCATGGCCAAGAGACAATATTCCATTAGGGGGAAAGGTGCCAGTGCCATGCTTACGCTGAGAGCTTTGGACTCGTTGAATCACCTGAATCAGGTTCAACTTCTCTTTGTGTGCGAAAGAAAGGCCTTTGGGCCCGCAAGCAAATATCGATTGGCATAGGAAAAGGCAACGTAGCAGAGGATGGTTTCGATCCATCGACCTCTGGGTTATGGGCCCAGCACGCTTCCGCTGCGCCACTCTGCTCTTGTCGCTGACCATCCTCATGGATTTCGACAAGCGAATCCCAAGTCAAGCGTGGGCGAGAGCTGGACTCTCCTAGGCCAGCTGAGCGAGGGTGGTGGCGCCTGGCCCGGCGTGGAGCATTGGTGGTTCAGTGGTAGAATTCTCGCCTGCCACGCGGGAGGCCCGGGTTCGATTCCCGGCCAATGCAATTATGGGCTCTTGGTGTTTGTAGCTCTCTCCCCCAATTTCCAGCCCCATGGAATGCCTCAAGGCACAAGGTGTTTCTTGTCGAGAATGTATTAGGCGGTGTGAGTGCTTTTTGAAACCACCTTCTCCCAATGACATCATTGAAACCCATGGGGCCATACTTCAGAAGGGGCTCAGTTGTCCAAGGTCTTGGGGGAGTGGCTCTCCTGGTGTCTAGCGGCCAGAGCAAGTTGTGGATTTAGCAAAACTGCCTATAGTTTACACATAGCCCAGGAGAGGACAGGGATCAGCCATAGCACAAGCAACAACCTCAAGCAAAGGGGGATTAGCTCAAATGGTAGAGCGCTCGCTTAGCATGCGAGAGGTAGCGGGATCGATGCCCGCATTCTCCAAATGCAGCTTTCCTGATTTGCCAGGAGACACCTTGCTTTTGTGTTTGATGTTGAAGCTTGGAACCGAGCGCCGTGAGCAACATGGGAAGCCGGAGTCCTCCTCATAACGCGTGCCAAGGCGTTGCCACGTTTTTGTGGTGGCAACTGTGGCTTCAGCCAAAGTCACGTAGGCAGTGTTGGACAAAAGCAATCTAGTAAACAAAGCACGAGCAGGCCTCCATGGCCAAGAGACAATATTTCATTAGCGCAAAAGGTGCCAGTGCCATGCTTACGCTGAGAGCTTTGGACTCGTTGAATCACCTGAATCAGGTTCAACTTCTCTTTGTGTGCGAAAGAAAGGCCTTTGGGCCCGCACGCAAGCAAATATCGATTGGCATAGGAAAGGGCAACGTAGCAGAGGATGGTTTCGATCCATCGACCTCTGGGTTATGGGCCCAGTACGCTTCCGCTGCGCCACTCTGCTCTTGTCGCTGACCAACCTCAACAACCACATGTGGATGTAGTTTGCCAGCGATTCCCACGGGGAGTGGGTCCATGTGGCAAAGTCACAATGTAGACGACTAGGCGTTTCCATTGATTTTCGACCAGCGAATCCCAAGTCAAGCGTGGGCGAGAGCTGGACTCTCCTAGACCAGCTGAGCGAGGGTGGTGGCAAGTGGCCCGGCGTGGAGCATTGGTGGTTAAGCGGTAGAATTCTCGCCTGCCACGCGGGAGGCCCGGGTTCAATTCCCGGCCAATGCAATTATGGGCTCTTTGTGTTTGCAGCGCTCTCCCCCAATTTCCAGCCCCGTGGAGTGCATCAAGGCACAAGGTGTTTCTTGTCGAGAATGTACTAGGCGGTGTGAGTGCTTTTTGAAACCAGCCTTCTCCCAATTACATCATTGAAACCCATGGGGCCATACCTCTGAAGGGGCTCAGTTGTCAAAGGTCGTAGGAGGGAAAAAAAAGGGGGGTGCAAACCTTCTACGCTAGGAAAGCGGGTGGCTCTCCTGGTGTCTAGCGGCCAGAGCAGGTTGTGGATTTCGCAAAACTGACTATATTTTACACATAGCCCAGGAGAGGACAGGGATCAGCCATAGCGCAAGCAACACACTCGAGCAAAGGGGGATTAGCTCAAGTGGCAGAGCGCTCGCTTTGCATGCGAGAGGTAGCGGGATCGATGCCCGCATTCTCCAAACGCAGCTTTCCTGGTTTCACGGGAGGCACCTTGCTTTTGTGTTTGATGTTGAAGCTTGGAACCGAGCGCCGTGAGCAACATGGGAAGCCGGAGTGCTCCTCATAACATGTGCCAAGGCATTGCCACGTTTTTGTGGTGGCATCTGTGGCTTCAGCCAAAGTCACGTAGGCAGTATTGGACAAAAGCAATCAATTAAAGAAAGCACGACCAGGCTTCCATGGCCAAGAGACAATATTCCATTAGGGGGAAAGGTGCCAGTGCCATGCTTACGCTGAGAGCTTTGGACTCGTTGAATCACCTGAATCAGGTTCAACTTCTCTTTGTGTGCGAAAGAAAGGCCTTTGGGCCCGCAAGCAAATATCGATTGGCATAGGAAAAGGCAACGTAGCAGAGGATGGTTTCGATCCATCGACCTCTGGGTTATGGGCCCAGCACGCTTCCGCTGCGCCACTCTGCTCTTGTCGCTGGCCATCCTCATGGATTTCGACAAGCGAATCCCAAGTCAAGCGTGGGCGAGAGCTGGACTCTCCTAGGCCAGCTGAGCGAGGGTGGTGGCGCCTGGCCCGGCGTGGAGCATTGGTGGTTCAGTGGTAGAATTCTCGCCTGCCACGCGGGAGGCCCGGGTTCGATTCCCGGCCAATGCAATTATGGGCTCTTGGTGTTTGTAGCTCTCTCCCCCAATTTCCAGCCCCATGGAATGCCTCAAGGCACAAGGTGTTTCTTGTCGAGAATGTATTAGGCGGTGTGAGTGCTTTTTGAAACCACCTTCTCCCAATGACATCATTGAAACCCATGGGGCCATACTTCAGAAGGGGCTCAGTTGTCCAAGGTCTTGGGGGAGTGGCTCTCCTGGTGTCTAGCGGCCAGAGCAAGTTGTGGATTTAGCAAAACTGCCTATAGTTTACACATAGCCCAGGAGAGGACAGGGATCAGCCATAGCACAAGCAACAACCTCAAGCAAAGGGGGATTAGCTCAAATGGTAGAGCGCTCGCTTAGCATGCGAGAGGTAGCGGGATCGATGCCCGCATTCTCCAAATGCAGCTTTCCTGATTTGCCAGGAGACACCTTGCTTTTGTGTTTGATGTTGAAGCTTGGAACCGAGCGCCGTGAGCAACATGGGAAGCCGGAGTCCTCCTCATAACGCGTGCCAAGGCGTTGCCACGTTTTTGTGGTGGCAACTGTGGCTTCAGCCAAAGTCACGTAGGCAGTGTTGGACAAAAGCAATCTAGTAAACAAAGCACGAGCAGGCCTCCATGGCCAAGAGACAATATTTCATTAGCGCAAAAGGTGCCAGTGCCATGCTTACGCTGAGAGCTTTGGACTCGTTGAATCACCTGAATCAGGTTCAACTTCTCTTTGTGTGCGAAAGAAAGGCCTTTGGGCCCGCACGCAAGCAAATATCGATTGGCATAGGAAAGGGCAACGTAGCAGAGGATGGTTTCGATCCATCGACCTCTGGGTTATGGGCCCAGCACGCTTCCGCTGCGCCACTCTGCTCTTGTCGCTGACCAACCTCAACAACCACATGTGGATGTAGTTTGCCAGCGATTCCCACGGGGAGTGGGTCCATGTGGCAAAGTCACAATGTAGACGACTAGGCGTTTCCATTGATTTTCGACCAGCGAATCCCAAGTCAAGCGTGGGCGAGAGCTGGACTCTCCTAGACCAGCTGAGCGAGGGTGGTGGCAAGTGGCCCGGCGTGGAGCATTGGTGGTTAAGTGGTAGAATTCTCGCCTGCCACGCGGGAGGCCCGGGTTCGATTCCCGGCCAATGCAATTATGGGCTCTTTGTGTTTGCAGCGCTCTCCCCCAATTTCCAGCCCCGTGGAGTGCATCAAGGCACAAGGTGTTTCTTGTCGAGAATGTACTAGGCGGTGTGAGTGCTTTTTGAAACCAGTCTTCTCCCAATTACATCATTGAAACCCATGGGGCCATACCTCTGAAGGGGCTCAGTTGTCAAAGGTCGTAGGAGGGAAAAAAAAGGGGGGTGCAAACCTTCTACGCTAGGAAAGCGGGTGGCTCTCCTGGTGTCTAGCGGCCAGAGCAGGTTGTGGATTTCGCAAAACTGACTATATTTTACACATAGCCCAGGAGAGGACAGGGATCAGCCATAGCGCAAGCAACACACTCGAGCAAAGGGGGATTAGCTCAAGTGGCAGAGCGCTCGCTTTGCATGCGAGAGGTAGCGGGATCGATGCCCGCATTCTCCAAACGCAGCTTTCCTGGTTTCACGGGAGGCACCTTGCTTTTGTGTTTGATGTTGAAGCTTGGAACCGAGCGCCGTGAGAAACATGGGAAGCCGGAGTGCTCCTCATAACATGTGCCAAGGCATTGCCACGTTTTTGTTGTGGCATCTGTGGCTTCAGCCAAAGTCACGTAGGCAGTATTGGACAAAAGCAATCAATTAAAGAAAGCACGACCAGGCTTCCATGGCCAAGAGACAATATTCCATTAGGGGGAAAGGTGCCAGTGCCATGCTTACGCTGAGAGCTTTGGACTCGTTGAATCACCTGAATCAGGTTCAACTTCTCTTTGTGTGCGAAAGAAAGGCCTTTGGGCCCGCAAGCAAATATCGATTGGCATAGGAAAGGGCAACGTAGCAGAGGATGGTTTCGATCCATCGACCTCTGGGTTATGGGCCCAGCACGCTTCCGCTGCGCCACTCTGCTCTTGTCGCTGACCAACCTCAACAACCACATGTGGATGTAGTTTGCCAGCGATTCCCACGGGGAGTGGGTCCATGTGGCAAAGTCACAATGTAGACGACTAGGCGTTTCCATTGATTTTCGACCAGCGAATCCCAAGTCAAGCGTGGGCGAGAGCTGGACTCTCCTAGACCAGCTGAGCGAGGGTGGTGGCAAGTGGCCCGGCGTGGAGCATTGGTGGTTAAGTGGTAGAATTCTCGCCTGCCACGCGGGAGGCCCGGGTTCGATTCCCGGCCAATGCAATTATGGGCTCTTTGTGTTTGCAGCGCTCTCCCCCAATTTCCAGCCCCGTGGAGTGCATCAAGGCACAAGGTGTTTCTTGTCGAGAATGTACTAGGCGGTGTGAGTGCTTTTTGAAACCAGCCTTCTCCCAATTACATCATTGAAACCCATGGGGCCATACCTCTGAAGGGGCTCAGTTGTCAAAGGTCGTAGGAGGGAAAAAAAAGGGGGGTGCAAACCTTCTACGCTAGGAAAGCGGGTGGCTCTCCTGGTGTCTAGCGGCCAGAGCAGGTTGTGGATTTCGCAAAACTGACTATATTTTACACATAGCCCAGGAGAGGACAGGGATCAGCCATAGCGCAAGCAACACACTCGAGCAAAGGGGGATTAGCTCAAGTGGCAGAGCGCTCGCTTTGCATGCGAGAGGTAGCGGGATCGATGCCCGCATTCTCCAAACGCAGCTTTCCTGGTTTCACGGGAGGCACCTTGCTTTTGTGTTTGATGTTGAAGCTTGGAACCGAGCGCCGTGAGAAACATGGGAAGCCGGAGTGCTCCTCATAACATGTGCCAAGGCATTGCCACGTTTTTGTTGTGGCATCTGTGGCTTCAGCCAAAGTCACGTAGGCAGTATTGGACAAAAGCAATCAATTAAAGAAAGCACGACCAGGCTTCCATGGCCAAGAGACAATATTCCATTAGGGGGAAAGGTGCCAGTGCCATGCTTACGCTGAGAGCTTTGGACTCGTTGAATCACCTGAATCAGGTTCAACTTCTCTTTGTGTGCGAAAGAAAGGCCTTTGGGCCCGCAAGCAAATATCGATTGGCATAGGAAAAGGCAACGTAGCAGAGGATGGTTTCGATCCATCGACCTCTGGGTTATGGGCCCAGCACGCTTCCGCTGCGCCACTCTGCTCTTGTCGCTGGCCATCCTCATGGATTTCGACAAGCGAATCCCAAGTCAAGCGTGGGCGAGAGCTGGACTCTCCTAGGCCAGCTGAGCGAGGGTGGTGGCGCCTGGCCCGGCGTGGAGCATTGGTGGTTCAGTGGTAGAATTCTCGCCTGCCACGCGGGAGGCCCGGGTTCGATTCCCGGCCAATGCAATTATGGGCTCTTGGTGTTTGTAGCTCTCTCCCCCAATTTCCAGCCCCATGGAATGCCTCAAGGCACAAGGTGTTTCTTGTCGAGAATGTATTAGGCGGTGTGAGTGCTTTTTGAAACCACCTTCTCCCAATGACATCATTGAAACCCATGGGGCCATACTTCAGAAGGGGCTCAGTTGTCCAAGGTCTTGGGGGAGTGGCTCTCCTGGTGTCTAGCGGCCAGAGCAAGTTGTGGATTTAGCAAAACTGCCTATAGTTTACACATAGCCCAGGAGAGGACAGGGATCAGCCATAGCACAAGCAACAACCTCAAGCAAAGGGGGATTAGCTCAAATGGTAGAGCGCTCGCTTAGCATGCGAGAGGTAGCGGGATCGATGCCCGCATTCTCCAAATGCAGCTTTCCTGATTTGCCAGGAGACACCTTGCTTTTGTGTTTGATGTTGAAGCTTGGAACCGAGCGCCGTGAGCAACATGGGAAGCCGGAGTCCTCCTCATAACGCGTGCCAAGGCGTTGCCACGTTTTTGTGGTGGCAACTGTGGCTTCAGCCAAAGTCACGTAGGCAGTGTTGGACAAAAGCAATCTAGTAAACAAAGCACGAGCAGGCCTCCATGGCCAAGAGACAATATTTCATTAGCGCAAAAGGTGCCAGTGCCATGCTTACGCTGAGAGCTTTGGACTCGTTGAATCACCTGAATCAGGTTCAACTTCTCTTTGTGTGCGAAAGAAAGGCCTTTGGGCCCGCACGCAAGCAAATATCGATTGGCATAGGAAAGGGCAACGTAGCAGAGGATGGTTTCGATCCATCGACCTCTGGGTTATGGGCCCAGCACGCTTCCGCTGCGCCACTCTGCTCTTGTCGCTGACCAACCTCAACAACCACATGTGGATGTAGTTTGCCAGCGATTCCCACGGGGAGTGGGTCCATGTGGCAAAGTCACAATGTAGACGACTAGGCGTTTCCATTGATTTTCGACCAGCGAATCCCAAGTCAAGCGTGGGCGAGAGCTGGACTCTCCTAGACCAGCTGAGCGAGGGTGGTGGCAAGTGGCCCGGCGTGGAGCATTGGTGGTTCAGTGGTAGAATTCTCGCCTGCCACGCGGGAGGCCCGGGTTCGATTCCCGGCCAATGCAATTATGGGCTCTTTGTGTTTGCAGCGCTCTCCCCCAATTTCCAGCCCCGTGGAGTGCATCAAGGCACAAGGTGTTTCTTGTCGAGAATGTACTAGGCGGTGTGAGTGCTTTTTGAAACCAGCCTTCTCCCAATTACATCATTGAAACCCATGGGGCCATACCTCTGAAGGGGCTCAGTTGTCAAAGGTCGTAGGAGGGAAAAAAAAGGGGGGTGCAAACCTTCTACGCTAGGAAAGCGGGTGGCTCTCCTGGTGTCTAGCGGCCAGAGCAGGTTGTGGATTTCGCAAAACTGACTATATTTTACACATAGCCCAGGAGAGGACAGGGATCAGCCATAGCGCAAGCAACACACTCGAGCAAAGGGGGATTAGCTCAAGTGGCAGAGCGCTCGCTTTGCATGCGAGAGGTAGCGGGATCGATGCCCGCATTCTCCAAACGCAGCTTTCCTGGTTTCACGGGAGGCACCTTGCTTTTGTGTTTGATGTTGAAGCTTGGAACCGAGCGCCGTGAGCAACATGGGAAGCCGGAGTGCTCCTCATAACATGTGCCAAGGCATTGCCACGTTTTTGTGGTGGCATCTGTGGCTTCAGCCAAAGTCACGTAGGCAGTATTGGACAAAAGCAATCAATTAAAGAAAGCACGACCAGGCTTCCATGGCCAAGAGACAATATTCCATTAGGGGGAAAGGTGCCAGTGCCTTGCTTACGCTGAGAGCTTTGGACTCGTTGAATCACCTGAATCAGGTTCAACTTCTCTTTGTGTGCGAAAGAAAGGCCTTTGGGCCCGCAAGCAAATATCGATTGGCATAGGAAAAGGCAACGTAGCAGAGGATGGTTTCGATCCATCGACCTCTGGGTTATGGGCCCAGCACGCTTCCGCTGCGCCACTCTGCTCTTGTCGCTGGCCATCCTCATGGATTTCGACAAGCGAATCCCAAGTCAAGCGTGGGCGAGAGCTGGACTCTCCTAGGCCAGCTGAGCGAGGGTGGTGGCGCCTGGCCCGGCGTGGAGCATTGGTGGTTCAGTGGTAGAATTCTCGCCTGCCACGCGGGAGGCCCGGGTTCGATTCCCGGCCAATGCAATTATGGGCTCTTGGTGTTTGTAGCTCTCTCCCCCAATTTCCAGCCCCATGGAATGCCTCAAGGCACAAGGTGTTTCTTGTCGAGAATGTATTAGGCGGTGTGAGTGCTTTTTGAAACCACCTTCTCCCAATGACATCATTGAAACCCATGGGGCCATACTTCAGAAGGGGCTCAGTTGTCCAAGGTCTTGGGGGAGTGGCTCTCCTGGTGTCTAGCGGCCAGAGCAAGTTGTGGATTTAGCAAAACTGCCTATAGTTTACACATAGCCCAGGAGAGGACAGGGATCAGCCATAGCACAAGCAACAACCTCAAGCAAAGGGGGATTAGCTCAAATGGTAGAGCGCTCGCTTAGCATGCGAGAGGTAGCGGGATCGATGCCCGCATTCTCCAAATGCAGCTTTCCTGGTTTGCCAGGAGACACCTTGCTTTTGTGTTTGATGTTGAAGCTTGGAACCGAGCGCCGTGAGCAACATGGGAAGCCGGAGTCCTCCTCATAACGCGTGCCAAGGCGTTGCCACGTTTTTGTGGTGGCAACTGTGGCTTCAGCCAAAGTCACGTAGGCAGTGTTGGACAAAAGCAATCTAGTAAACAAAGCACGAGCAGGCCTCCATGGCCAAGAGACAATATTTCATTAGCGCAAAAGGTGCCAGTGCCATGCTTACGCTGAGAGCTTTGGACTCGTTGAATCACCTGAATCAGGTTCAACTTCTCTTTGTGTGCGAAAGAAAGGCCTTTGGGCCCGCACGCAAGCAAATATCGATTGGCATAGGAAAGGGCAACGTAGCAGAGGATGGTTTCGATCCATCGACCTCTGGGTTATGGGCCCAGCACGCTTCCGCTGCGCCACTCTGCTCTTGTCGCTGACCAACCTCAACAACCACATGTGGATGTAGTTTGCCAGCGATTCCCACGGGGAGTGGGTCCATGTGGCAAAGTCACAATGTAGACGACTAGGCGTTTCCATTGATTTTCGACCAGCGAATCCCAAGTCAAGCGTGGGCGAGAGCTGGACTCTCCTAGACCAGCTGAGCGAGGGTGGTGGCAAGTGGCCCGGCGTGGAGCATTGGTGGTTAAGTGGTAGAATTCTCGCCTGCCACGCGGGAGGCCCGGGTTCGATTCCCGGCCAATGCAATTATGGGCTCTTTGTGTTTGCAGCGCTCTCCCCCAATTTCCAGCCCCGTGGAGTGCATCAAGGCACAAGGTGTTTCTTGTCGAGAATGTACTAGGCGGTGTGAGTGCTTTTTGAAACCAGCCTTCTCCCAATTACATCATTGAAACCCATGGGGCCATACCTCTGAAGGGGCTCAGTTGTCAAAGGTCGTAGGAGGGAAAAAAAAGGGGGGTGCAAACCTTCTACGCTAGGAAAGCGGGTGGCTCTCCTGGTGTCTAGCGGCCAGAGCAGGTTGTGGATTTTGCAAAACTGACTATATTTTACACATAGCCCAGGAGAGGACAGGGATCAGCCATAGCGCAAGCAACACACTCGAGCAAAGGGGGATTAGCTCAAGTGGCAGAGCGCTCGCTTTGCATGCGAGAGGTAGCGGGATCGATGCCCGCATTCTCCAAACGCAGCTTTCCTGGTTTCACGGGAGGCACCTTGCTTTTGTGTTTGATGTTGAAGCTTGGAACCGAGCGCCGTGAGCAACATGGGAAGCCGGAGTGCTCCTCATAACATGTGCCAAGGCATTGCCACGTTTTTGTGGTGGCATCTGTGGCTTCAGCCAAAGTCACGTAGGCAGTATTGGACAAAAGCAATCAATTAAAGAAAGCACGACCAGGCTTCCATGGCCAAGAGACAATATTCCATTAGGGGGAAAGGTGCCAGTGCCTTGCTTACGCTGAGAGCTTTGGACTCGTTGAATCACCTGAATCAGGTTCAACTTCTCTTTGTGTGCGAAAGAAAGGCCTTTGGGCCCGCAAGCAAATATCGATTGGCATAGGAAAAGGCAACGTAGCAGAGGATGGTTTCGATCCATCGACCTCTGGGTTATGGGCCCAGCACGCTTCCGCTGCGCCACTCTGCTCTTGTCGCTGGCCATCCTCATGGATTTCGACAAGCGAATCCCAAGTCAAGCGTGGGCGAGAGCTGGACTCTCCTAGGCCAGCTGAGCGAGGGTGGTGGCGCCTGGCCCGCCGTGGAGCATTGGTGGTTCAGTGGTAGAATTCTCGCCTGCCACGCGGGAGGCCCGGGTTCGATTCCCGGCCAATGCAATTATGGGCTCTTGGTGTTTGTAGCTCTCTCCCCCAATTTCCAGCCCCATGGAATGCCTCAAGGCACAAGGTGTTTCTTGTCGAGAATGTATTAGGCGGTGTGAGTGCTTTTTGAAACCACCTTCTCCCAATGACATCATTGAAACCCATGGGGCCATACTTCAGAAGGGGCTCAGTTGTCCAAGGTCTTGGGGGAGTGGCTCTCCTGGTGTCTAGCGGCCAGAGCAAGTTGTGGATTTAGCAAAACTGCCTATAGTTTACACATAGCCCAGGAGAGGACAGGGATCAGCCATAGCACAAGCAACAACCTCAAGCAAAGGGGGATTAGCTCAAATGGTAGAGCGCTCGCTTAGCATGCGAGAGGTAGCGGGATCGATGCCCGCATTCTCCAAATGCAGCTTTCCTGATTTGCCAGGAGACACCTTGCTTTTGTGTTTGATGTTGAAGCTTGGAACCGAGCGCCGTGAGCAACATGGGAAGCCGGAGTCCTCCTCATAACGCGTGCCAAGGCGTTGCCACGTTTTTGTGGTGGCAACTGTGGCTTCAGCCAAAGTCACGTAGGCAGTGTTGGACAAAAGCAATCTAGTAAACAAAGCACGAGCAGGCCTCCATGGCCAAGAGACAATATTTCATTAGCGCAAAAGGTGCCAGTGCCATGCTTACGCTGAGAGCTTTGGACTCGTTGAATCACCTGAATCAGGTTCAACTTCTCTTTGTGTGCGAAAGAAAGGCCTTTGGGCCCGCACGCAAGCAAATATCGATTGGCATAGGAAAGGGCAACGTAGCAGAGGATGGTTTCGATCCATCGACCTCTGGGTTATGGGCCCAGCACGCTTCCGCTGCGCCACTCTGCTCTTGTCGCTGACCAACCTCAACAACCACATGTGGATGTAGTTTGCCAGCGATTCCCACGGGGAGTGGGTCCATGTGGCAAAGTCACAATGTAGACGACTAGGCGTTTCCATTGATTTTCGACCAGCGAATCCCAAGTCAAGCGTGGGCGAGAGCTGGACTCTCCTAGACCAGCTGAGCGAGGGTGGTGGCAAGTGGCCCGGCGTGGAGCATTGGTGGTTAAGCGGTAGAATTCTCGCCTGCCACGCGGGAGGCCCGGGTTCAATTCCCGGCCAATGCAATTATGGGCTCTTTGTGTTTGCAGCGCTCTCCCCCAATTTCCAGCCCCGTGGAGTGCATCAAGGCACAAGGTGTTTCTTGTCGAGAATGTACTAGGCGGTGTGAGTGCTTTTTGAAACCAGCCTTCTCCCAATTACATCATTGAAACCCATGGGGCCATACCTCTGAAGGGGCTCAGTTGTCAAAGGTCGTAGGAGGGAAAAAAAAGGGGGGTGCAAACCTTCTACGCTAGGAAAGCGGGTGGCTCTCCTGGTGTCTAGCGGCCAGAGCAGGTTGTGGATTTCGCAAAACTGACTATATTTTACACATAGCCCAGGAGAGGACAGGGATCAGCCATAGCGCAAGCAACACACTCGAGCAAAGGGGGATTAGCTCAAGTGGCAGAGCGCTCGCTTTGCATGCGAGAGGTAGCGGGATCGATGCCCGCATTCTCCAAACGCAGCTTTCCTGGTTTCACGGGAGGCACCTTGCTTTTGTGTTTGATGTTGAAGCTTGGAACCGAGCGCCGTGAGCAACATGGGAAGCCGGAGTGCTCCTCATAACATGTGCCAAGGCATTGCCACGTTTTTGTGGTGGCATCTGTGGCTTCAGCCAAAGTCACGTAGGCAGTATTGGACAAAAGCAATCAATTAAAGAAAGCACGACCAGGCTTCCATGGCCAAGAGACAATATTCCATTAGGGGGAAAGGTGCCAGTGCCATGCTTACGCTGAGAGCTTTGGACTCGTTGAATCACCTGAATCAGGTTCAACTTCTCTTTGTGTGCGAAAGAAAGGCCTTTGGGCCCGCAAGCAAATATCGATTGGCATAGGAAAAGGCAACGTAGCAGAGGATGGTTTCGATCCATCGACCTCTGGGTTATGGGGCCAGCACGCTTCCGCTGCGCCACTCTGCTCTTGTCGCTGGCCGTCCTCATGGATTTCGACAAGCGAATCCCAAGTCAAGCGTGGGCGAGAGCTGGACTCTCCTAGGCCAGCTGAGCGAGGGTGGTGGCGCCTGGCCCGGCGTGGAGCATTGGTGGTTCAGTGGTAGAATTCTCGCCTGCCACGCGGGAGGCCCGGGTTCGATTCCCGGCCAATGCAATTATGGGCTCTTGGTGTTTGTAGCTCTCTCCCCCAATTTCCAGCCCCATGGAATGCCTCAAGGCACAAGGTGTTTCTTGTCGAGAATGTATTAGGCGGTGTGAGTGCTTTTTGAAACCACCTTCTCCCAATGACATCATTGAAACCCATGGGGCCATACTTCAGAAGGGGCTCAGTTGTCCAAGGTCTTGGGGGAGTGGCTCTCCTGGTGTCTAGCGGCCAGAGCAAGTTGTGGATTTAGCAAAACTGCCTATAGTTTACACATAGCCCAGGAGAGGACAGGGATCAGCCATAGCACAAGCAACAACCTCAAGCAAAGGGGGATTAGCTCAAATGGTAGAGCGCTCGCTTAGCATGCGAGAGGTAGCGGGATCGATGCCCGCATTCTCCAAATGCAGCTTTCCTGATTTGCCAGGAGACACCTTGCTTTTGTGTTTGATGTTGAAGCTTGGAACCGAGCGCCGTGAGCAACATGGGAAGCCGGAGTCCTCCTCATAACGCGTGCCAAGGCGTTGCCACGTTTTTGTGGTGGCAACTGTGGCTTCAGCCAAAGTCACGTAGGCAGTGTTGGACAAAAGCAATCTAGTAAACAAAGCACGAGCAGGCCTCCATGGCCAAGAGACAATATTTCATTAGCGCAAAAGGTGCCAGTGCCATGCTTACGCTGAGAGCTTTGGACTCGTTGAATCACCTGAATCAGGTTCAACTTCTCTTTGTGTGCGAAAGAAAGGCCTTTGGGCCCGCACGCAAGCAAATATCGATTGGCATAGGAAAGGGCAACGTAGCAGAGGATGGTTTCGATCCATCGACCTCTGGGTTATGGGCCCAGCACGCTTCCGCTGCGCCACTCTGCTCTTGTCGCTGACCAACCTCAACAACCACATGTGGATGTAGTTTGCCAGCGATTCCCACGGGGAGTGGGTCCATGTGGCAAAGTCACAATGTAGACGACTAGGCGTTTCCATTGATTTTCGACCAGCGAATCCCAAGTCAAGCGTGGGCGAGAGCTGGACTCTCCTAGACCAGCTGAGCGAGGGTGGTGGCAAGTGGCCCGGCGTGGAGCATTGGTGGTTAAGTGGTAGAATTCTCGCCTGCCACGCGGGAGGCCCGGGTTCGATTCCCGGCCAATGCAATTATGGGCTCTTTGTGTTTGCAGCGCTCTCCCCCAATTTCCAGCCCCGTGGAGTGCATCAAGGCACAAGGTGTTTCTTGTCGAGAATGTACTAGGCGGTGTGAGTGCTTTTTGAAACCAGCCTTCTCCCAATTACATCATTGAAACCCATGGGGCCATACCTCTGAAGGGGCTCAGTTGTCAAAGGTCGTAGGAGGGAAAAAAAAGGGGGGTGCAAACCTTCTACGCTAGGAAAGCGGGTGGCTCTCCTGGTGTCTAGCGGCCAGAGCAGGTTGTGGATTTCGCAAAACTGACTATATTTTACACATAGCCCAGGAGAGGACAGGGATCAGCCATAGCGCAAGCAACACACTCGAGCAAAGGGGGATTAGCTCAAGTGGCAGAGCGCTCGCTTTGCATGCGAGAGGTAGCGGGATCGATGCCCGCATTCTCCAAACGCAGCTTTCCTGGTTTCACGGGAGGCACCTTGCTTTTGTGTTTGATGTTGAAGCTTGGAACCGAGCGCCGTGAGAAACATGGGAAGCCGGAGTGCTCCTCATAACATGTGCCAAGGCATTGCCACGTTTTTGTTGTGGCATCTGTGGCTTCAGCCAAAGTCACGTAGGCAGTATTGGACAAAAGCAATCAATTAAAGAAAGCACGACCAGGCTTCCATGGCCAAGAGACAATATTCCATTAGGGGGAAAGGTGCCAGTGCCATGCTTACGCTGAGAGCTTTGGACTCGTTGAATCACCTGAATCAGGTTCAACTTCTCTTTGTGTGCGAAAGAAAGGCCTTTGGGCCCGCAAGCAAATATCGATTGGCATAGGAAAGGGCAACGTAGCAGAGGATGGTTTCGATCCATCGACCTCTGGGTTATGGGCCCAGCACGCTTCCGCTGCGCCACTCTGCTCTTGTCGCTGACCAACCTCAACAACCACATGTGGATGTAGTTTGCCAGCGATTCCCACGGGGAGTGGGTCCATGTGGCAAAGTCACAATGTAGACGACTAGGCGTTTCCATTGATTTTCGACCAGCGAATCCCAAGTCAAGCGTGGGCGAGAGCTGGACTCTCCTAGACCAGCTGAGCGAGGGTGGTGGCAAGTGGCCCGGCGTGGAGCATTGGTGGTTAAGTGGTAGAATTCTCGCCTGCCACGCGGGAGGCCCGGGTTCGATTCCCGGCCAATGCAATTATGGGCTCTTTGTGTTTGCAGCGCTCTCCCCCAATTTCCAGCCCCGTGGAGTGCATCAAGGCACAAGGTGTTTCTTGTCGAGAATGTACTAGGCGGTGTGAGTGCTTTTTGAAACCAGCCTTCTCCCAATTACATCATTGAAACCCATGGGGCCATACCTCTGAAGGGGCTCAGTTGTCAAAGGTCGTAGGAGGGAAAAAAAAGGGGGGTGCAAACCTTCTACGCTAGGAAAGCGGGTGGCTCTCCTGGTGTCTAGCGGCCAGAGCAGGTTGTGGATTTCGCAAAACTGACTATATTTTACACATAGCCCAGGAGAGGACAGGGATCAGCCATAGCGCAAGCAACACACTCGAGCAAAGGGGGATTAGCTCAAGTGGCAGAGCGCTCGCTTTGCATGCGAGAGGTAGCGGGATCGATGCCCGCATTCTCCAAACGCAGCTTTCCTGGTTTCACGGGAGGCACCTTGCTTTTGTGTTTGATGTTGAAGCTTGGAACCGAGCGCCGTGAGAAACATGGGAAGCCGGAGTGCTCCTCATAACATGTGCCAAGGCATTGCCACGTTTTTGTTGTGGCATCTGTGGCTTCAGCCAAAGTCACGTAGGCAGTATTGGACAAAAGCAATCAATTAAAGAAAGCACGACCAGGCTTCCATGGCCAAGAGACAATATTCCATTAGGGGGAAAGGTGCCAGTGCCATGCTTACGCTGAGAGCTTTGGACTCGTTGAATCACCTGAATCAGGTTCAACTTCTCTTTGTGTGCGAAAGAAAGGCCTTTGGGCCCGCAAGCAAATATCGATTGGCATAGGAAAAGGCAACGTAGCAGAGGATGGTTTCGATCCATCGACCTCTGGGTTATGGGCCCAGCACGCTTCCGCTGCGCCACTCTGCTCTTGTCGCTGGCCATCCTCATGGATTTCGACAAGCGAATCCCAAGTCAAGCGTGGGCGAGAGCTGGACTCTCCTAGGCCAGCTGAGCGAGGGTGGTGGCGCCTGGCCCGGCGTGGAGCATTGGTGGTTCAGTGGTAGAATTCTCGCCTGCCACGCGGGAGGCCCGGGTTCGATTCCCGGCCAATGCAATTATGGGCTCTTGGTGTTTGTAGCTCTCTCCCCCAATTTCCAGCCCCATGGAATGCCTCAAGGCACAAGGTGTTTCTTGTCGAGAATGTATTAGGCGGTGTGAGTGCTTTTTGAAACCACCTTCTCCCAATGACATCATTGAAACCCATGGGGCCATACTTCAGAAGGGGCTCAGTTGTCCAAGGTCTTGGGGGAGTGGCTCTCCTGGTGTCTAGCGGCCAGAGCAAGTTGTGGATTTAGCAAAACTGCCTATAGTTTACACATAGCCCAGGAGAGGACAGGGATCAGCCATAGCACAAGCAACAACCTCAAGCAAAGGGGGATTAGCTCAAATGGTAGAGCGCTCGCTTAGCATGCGAGAGGTAGCGGGATCGATGCCCGCATTCTCCAAATGCAGCTTTCCTGATTTGCCAGGAGACACCTTGCTTTTGTGTTTGATGTTGAAGCTTGGAACCGAGCGCCGTGAGCAACATGGGAAGCCGGAGTCCTCCTCATAACGCGTGCCAAGGCGTTGCCACGTTTTTGTGGTGGCAACTGTGGCTTCAGCCAAAGTCACGTAGGCAGTGTTGGACAAAAGCAATCTAGTAAACAAAGCACGAGCAGGCCTCCATGGCCAAGAGACAATATTTCATTAGCGCAAAAGGTGCCAGTGCCATGCTTACGCTGAGAGCTTTGGACTCGTTGAATCACCTGAATCAGGTTCAACTTCTCTTTGTGTGCGAAAGAAAGGCCTTTGGGCCCGCACGCAAGCAAATATCGATTGGCATAGGAAAGGGCAACGTAGCAGAGGATGGTTTCGATCCATCGACCTCTGGGTTATGGGCCCAGCACGCTTCCGCTGCGCCACTCTGCTCTTGTCGCTGACCAACCTCAACAACCACATGTGGATGTAGTTTGCCAGCGATTCCCACGGGGAGTGGGTCCATGTGGCAAAGTCACAATGTAGACGACTAGGCGTTTCCATTGATTTTCGACCAGCGAATCCCAAGTCAAGCGTGGGCGAGAGCTGGACTCTCCTAGACCAGCTGAGCGAGGGTGGTGGCAAGTGGCCCGGCGTGGAGCATTGGTGGTTCAGTGGTAGAATTCTCGCCTGCCACGCGGGAGGCCCGGGTTCGATTCCCGGCCAATGCAATTATGGGCTCTTTGTGTTTGCAGCGCTCTCCCCCAATTTCCAGCCCCGTGGAGTGCATCAAGGCACAAGGTGTTTCTTGTCGAGAATGTACTAGGCGGTGTGAGTGCTTTTTGAAACCAGCCTTCTCCCAATTACATCATTGAAACCCATGGGGCCATACCTCTGAAGGGGCTCAGTTGTCAAAGGTCGTAGGAGGGAAAAAAAAGGGGGGTGCAAACCTTCTACGCTAGGAAAGCGGGTGGCTCTCCTGGTGTCTAGCGGCCAGAGCAGGTTGTGGATTTCGCAAAACTGACTATATTTTACACATAGCCCAGGAGAGGACAGGGATCAGCCATAGCGCAAGCAACACACTCGAGCAAAGGGGGATTAGCTCAAGTGGCAGAGCGCTCGCTTTGCATGCGAGAGGTAGCGGGATCGATGCCCGCATTCTCCAAACGCAGCTTTCCTGGTTTCACGGGAGGCACCTTGCTTTTGTGTTTGATGTTGAAGCTTGGAACCGAGCGCCGTGAGCAACATGGGAAGCCGGAGTGCTCCTCATAACATGTGCCAAGGCATTGCCACGTTTTTGTGGTGGCATCTGTGGCTTCAGCCAAAGTCACGTAGGCAGTATTGGACAAAAGCAATCAATTAAAGAAAGCACGACCAGGCTTCCATGGCCAAGAGACAATATTCCATTAGGGGGAAAGGTGCCAGTGCCTTGCTTACGCTGAGAGCTTTGGACTCGTTGAATCACCTGAATCAGGTTCAACTTCTCTTTGTGTGCGAAAGAAAGGCCTTTGGGCCCGCAAGCAAATATCGATTGGCATAGGAAAAGGCAACGTAGCAGAGGATGGTTTCGATCCATCGACCTCTGGGTTATGGGCCCAGCACGCTTCCGCTGCGCCACTCTGCTCTTGTCGCTGGCCATCCTCATGGATTTCGACAAGCGAATCCCAAGTCAAGCGTGGGCGAGAGCTGGACTCTCCTAGGCCAGCTGAGCGAGGGTGGTGGCGCCTGGCCCGGCGTGGAGCATTGGTGGTTCAGTGGTAGAATTCTCGCCTGCCACGCGGGAGGCCCGGGTTCGATTCCCGGCCAATGCAATTATGGGCTCTTGGTGTTTGTAGCTCTCTCCCCCAATTTCCAGCCCCATGGAATGCCTCAAGGCACAAGGTGTTTCTTGTCGAGAATGTATTAGGCGGTGTGAGTGCTTTTTGAAACCACCTTCTCCCAATGACATCATTGAAACCCATGGGGCCATACTTCAGAAGGGGCTCAGTTGTCCAAGGTCTTGGGGGAGTGGCTCTCCTGGTGTCTAGCGGCCAGAGCAAGTTGTGGATTTAGCAAAACTGCCTATAGTTTACACATAGCCCAGGAGAGGACAGGGATCAGCCATAGCACAAGCAACAACCTCAAGCAAAGGGGGATTAGCTCAAATGGTAGAGTGCTCGCTTAGCATGCGAGAGGTAGCGGGATCGATGCCCGCATTCTCCAAATGCAGCTTTCCTGGTTTGCCAGGAGACACCTTGCTTTTGTGTTTGATGTTGAAGCTTGGAACCGAGCGCCGTGAGCAACATGGGAAGCCGGAGTCCTCCTCATAACGCGTGCCAAGGCGTTGCCACGTTTTTGTGGTGGCAACTGTGGCTTCAGCCAAAGTCACGTAGGCAGTGTTGGACAAAAGCAATCTAGTAAACAAAGCACGAGCAGGCCTCCATGGCCAAGAGACAATATTTCATTAGCGCAAAAGGTGCCAGTGCCATGCTTACGCTGAGAGCTTTGGACTCGTTGAATCACCTGAATCAGGTTCAACTTCTCTTTGTGTGCGAAAGAAAGGCCTTTGGGCCCGCACGCAAGCAAATATCGATTGGCATAGGAAAGGGCAACGTAGCAGAGGATGGTTTCGATCCATCGACCTCTGGGTTATGGGCCCAGCACGCTTCCGCTGCGCCACTCTGCTCTTGTCGCTGACCAACCTCAACAACCACATGTGGATGTAGTTTGCCAGCGATTCCCACGGGGAGTGGGTCCATGTGGCAAAGTCACAATGTAGACGACTAGGCGTTTCCATTGATTTTCGACCAGCGAATCCCAAGTCAAGCGTGGGCGAGAGCTGGACTCTCCTAGACCAGCTGAGCGAGGGTGGTGGCAAGTGGCCCGGCGTGGAGCATTGGTGGTTAAGTGGTAGAATTCTCGCCTGCCACGCGGGAGGCCCGGGTTCGATTCCCGGCCAATGCAATTATGGGCTCTTTGTGTTTGCAGCGCTCTCCCCCAATTTCCAGCCCCGTGGAGTGCATCAAGGCACAAGGTGTTTCTTGTCGAGAATGTACTAGGCGGTGTGAGTGCTTTTTGAAACCAGCCTTCTCCCAATTACATCATTGAAACCCATGGGGCCATACCTCTGAAGGGGCTCAGTTGTCAAAGGTCGTAGGAGGGAAAAAAAAGGGGGGTGCAAACCTTCTACGCTAGGAAAGCGGGTGGCTCTCCTGGTGTCTAGCGGCCAGAGCAGGTTGTGGATTTCGCAAAACTGACTATATTTTACACATAGCCCAGGAGAGGACAGGGATCAGCCATAGCGCAAGCAACACACTCGAGCAAAGGGGGATTAGCTCAAGTGGCAGAGCGCTCGCTTTGCATGCGAGAGGTAGCGGGATCGATGCCCGCATTCTCCAAACGCAGCTTTCCTGGTTTCACGGGAGGCACCTTGCTTTTGTGTTTGATGTTGAAGCTTGGAACCGAGCGCCGTGAGCAACATGGGAAGCCGGAGTGCTCCTCATAACATGTGCCAAGGCATTGCCACGTTTTTGTGGTGGCATCTGTGGCTTCAGCCAAAGTCACGTAGGCAGTATTGGACAAAAGCAATCAATTAAAGAAAGCACGACCAGGCTTCCATGGCCAAGAGACAATATTCCATTAGGGGGAAAGGTGCCAGTGCCTTGCTTACGCTGAGAGCTTTGGACTCGTTGAATCACCTGAATCAGGTTCAACTTCTCTTTGTGTGCGAAAGAAAGGCCTTTGGGCCCGCAAGCAAATATCGATTGGCATAGGAAAAGGCAACGTAGCAGAGGATGGTTTCGATCCATCGACCTCTGGGTTATGGGCCCAGCACGCTTCCGCTGCGCCACTCTGCTCTTGTCGCTGGCCATCCTCATGGATTTCGACAAGCGAATCCCAAGTCAAGCGTGGGCGAGAGCTGGACTCTCCTAGGCCAGCTGAGCGAGGGTGGTGGCGCCTGGCCCGGCGTGGAGCATTGGTGGTTCAGTGGTAGAATTCTCGCCTGCCACGCGGGAGGCCCGGGTTCGATTCCCGGCCAATGCAATTATGGGCTCTTGGTGTTTGTAGCTCTCTCCCCCAATTTCCAGCCCCATGGAATGCCTCAAGGCACAAGGTGTTTCTTGTCGAGAATGTATTAGGCGGTGTGAGTGCTTTTTGAAACCACCTTCTCCCAATGACATCATTGAAACCCATGGGGCCATACTTCAGAAGGGGCTCAGTTGTCCAAGGTCTTGGGGGAGTGGCTCTCCTGGTGTCTAGCGGCCAGAGCAAGTTGTGGATTTAGCAAAACTGCCTATAGTTTACACATAGCCCAGGAGAGGACAGGGATCAGCCATAGCACAAGCAACAACCTCAAGCAAAGGGGGATTAGCTCAAATGGTAGAGCGCTCGCTTAGCATGCGAGAGGTAGCGGGATCGATGCCCGCATTCTCCAAATGCAGCTTTCCTGGTTTGCCAGGAGACACCTTGCTTTTGTGTTTGATGTTGAAGCTTGGAACCGAGCGCCGTGAGCAACATGGGAAGCCGGAGTCCTCCTCATAACGCGTGCCAAGGCGTTGCCACGTTTTTGTGGTGGCAACTGTGGCTTCAGCCAAAGTCACGTAGGCAGTGTTGGACAAAAGCAATCTAGTAAACAAAGCACGAGCAGGCCTCCATGGCCAAGAGACAATATTTCATTAGCGCAAAAGGTGCCAGTGCCATGCTTACGCTGAGAGCTTTGGACTCGTTGAATCACCTGAATCAGGTTCAACTTCTCTTTGTGTGCGAAAGAAAGGCCTTTGGGCCCGCACGCAAGCAAATATCGATTGGCATAGGAAAGGGCAACGTAGCAGAGGATGGTTTCGATCCATCGACCTCTGGGTTATGGGCCCAGCACGCTTCCGCTGCGCCACTCTGCTCTTGTCGCTGACCAACCTCAACAACCACATGTGGATGTAGTTTGCCAGCGATTCCCACGGGGAGTGGGTCCATGTGGCAAAGTCACAATGTAGACGACTAGGCGTTTCCATTGATTTTCGACCAGCGAATCCCAAGTCAAGCGTGGGCGAGAGCTGGACTCTCCTAGACCAGCTGAGCGAGGGTGGTGGCAAGTGGCCCGGCGTGGAGCATTGGTGGTTAAGTGGTAGAATTCTCGCCTGCCACGCGGGAGGCCCGGGTTCGATTCCCGGCCAATGCAATTATGGGCTCTTTGTGTTTGCAGCGCTCTCCCCCAATTTCCAGCCCCGTGGAGTGCATCAAGGCACAAGGTGTTTCTTGTCGAGAATGTACTAGGCGGTGTGAGTGCTTTTTGAAACCAGCCTTCTCCCAATTACATCATTGAAACCCATGGGGCCATACCTCTGAAGGGGCTCAGTTGTCAAAGGTCGTAGGAGGGAAAAAAAAGGGGGGTGCAAACCTTCTACGCTAGGAAAGCGGGTGGCTCTCCTGGTGTCTAGCGGCCAGAGCAGGTTGTGGATTTCGCAAAACTGACTATATTTTACACATAGCCCAGGAGAGGACAGGGATCAGCCATAGCGCAAGCAACACACTCGAGCAAAGGGGGATTAGCTCAAGTGGCAGAGCGCTCGCTTTGCATGCGAGAGGTAGCGGGATCGATGCCCGCATTCTCCAAACGCAGCTTTCCTGGTTTCACGGGAGGCACCTTGCTTTTGTGTTTGATGTTGAAGCTTGGAACCGAGCGCCGTGAGCAACATGGGAAGCCGGAGTGCTCCTCATAACATGTGCCAAGGCATTGCCACGTTTTTGTGGTGGCATCTGTGGCTTCAGCCAAAGTCACGTAGGCAGTATTGGACAAAAGCAATCAATTAAAGAAAGCACGACCAGGCTTCCATGGCCAAGAGACAATATTCCATTAGGGGGAAAGGTGCCAGTGCCATGCTTACGCTGAGAGCTTTGGACTCGTTGAATCACCTGAATCAGGTTCAACTTCTCTTTGTGTGCGAAAGAAAGGCCTTTGG
Source organism: Lithobates pipiens (assembly GCF_037356315.1). Taxonomy (NCBI): domain Eukaryota; kingdom Metazoa; phylum Chordata; class Amphibia; order Anura; family Ranidae; genus Lithobates; species Lithobates pipiens. The sequence goes on from NW_027507758.1 coordinate 580,315,150, forward strand.
GCCCGCAAGCAAATATCGATTGGCATAGGAAAAGGCAACGTAGCAGAGGATGGTTTCGATCCATCGACCTCTGGGTTATGGGCCCAGCACGCTTCCGCTGCGCCACTCTGCTCTTGTCGCTGGCCATCCTCATGGATTTCGACAAGCGAATCCCAAGTCAAGCGTGGGCGAGAGCTGGACTCTCCTAGGCCAGCTGAGCGAGGGTGGTGGCGCCTGGCCCGGCGTGGAGCATTGGTGGTTCAGTGGTAGAATTCTCGCCTGCCACGCGGGAGGCCCGGGTTCGATTCCCGGCCAATGCAATTATGGGCTCTTGGTGTTTGTAGCTCTCTCCCCCAATTTCCAGCCCCATGGAATGCCTCAAGGCACAAGGTGTTTCTTGTCGAGAATGTATTAGGCGGTGTGAGTGCTTTTTGAAACCACCTTCTCCCAATGACATCATTGAAACCCATGGGGCCATACTTCAGAAGGGGCTCAGTTGTCCAAGGTCTTGGGGGAGTGGCTCTCCTGGTGTCTAGCGGCCAGAGCAAGTTGTGGATTTAGCAAAACTGCCTATAGTTTACACATAGCCCAGGAGAGGACAGGGATCAGCCATAGCACAAGCAACAACCTCAAGCAAAGGGGGATTAGCTCAAATGGTAGAGCGCTCGCTTAGCATGCGAGAGGTAGCGGGATCGATGCCCGCATTCTCCAAATGCAGCTTTCCTGATTTGCCAGGAGACACCTTGCTTTTGTGTTTGATGTTGAAGCTTGGAACCGAGCGCCGTGAGCAACATGGGAAGCCGGAGTCCTCCTCATAACGCGTGCCAAGGCGTTGCCACGTTTTTGTGGTGGCAACTGTGGCTTCAGCCAAAGTCACGTAGGCAGTGTTGGACAAAAGCAATCTAGTAAACAAAGCACGAGCAGGCCTCCATGGCCAAGAGACAATATTTCATTAGCGCAAAAGGTGCCAGTGCCATGCTTACGCTGAGAGCTTTGGACTCGTTGAATCACCTGAATCAGGTTCAACTTCTCTTTGTGTGCGAAAGAAAGGCCTTTGGGCCCGCACGCAAGCAAATATCGATTGGCATAGGAAAGGGCAACGTAGCAGAGGATGGTTTCGATCCATCGACCTCTGGGTTATGGGCCCAGCACGCTTCCGCTGCGCCACTCTGCTCTTGTCGCTGACCAACCTCAACAACCACATGTGGATGTAGTTTGCCAGCGATTCCCACGGGGAGTGGGTCCATGTGGCAAAGTCACAATGTAGACGACTAGGCGTTTCCATTGATTTTCGACCAGCGAATCCCAAGTCAAGCGTGGGCGAGAGCTGGACTCTCCTAGACCAGCTGAGCGAGGGTGGTGGCAAGTGGCCCGGCGTGGAGCATTGGTGGTTCAGTGGTAGAATTCTCGCCTGCCACGCGGGAGGCCCGGGTTCGATTCCCGGCCAATGCAATTATGGGCTCTTTGTGTTTGCAGCGCTCTCCCCCAATTTCCAGCCCCGTGGAGTGCATCAAGGCACAAGGTGTTTCTTGTCGAGAATGTACTAGGCGGTGTGAGTGCTTTTTGAAACCAGCCTTCTCCCAATTACATCATTGAAACCCATGGGGCCATACCTCTGAAGGGGCTCAGTTGTCAAAGGTCGTAGGAGGGAAAAAAAAGGGGGGTGCAAACCTTCTACGCTAGGAAAGCGGGTGGCTCTCCTGGTGTCTAGCGGCCAGAGCAGGTTGTGGATTTCGCAAAACTGACTATATTTTACACATAGCCCAGGAGAGGACAGGGATCAGCCATAGCGCAAGCAACACACTCGAGCAAAGGGGGATTAGCTCAAGTGGCAGAGCGCTCGCTTTGCATGCGAGAGGTAGCGGGATCGATGCCCGCATTCTCCAAACGCAGCTTTCCTGGTTTCACGGGAGGCACCTTGCTTTTGTGTTTGATGTTGAAGCTTGGAACCGAGCGCCGTGAGCAACATGGGAAGCCGGAGTGCTCCTCATAACATGTGCCAAGGCATTGCCACGTTTTTGTGGTGGCATCTGTGGCTTCAGCCAAAGTCACGTAGGCAGTATTGGACAAAAGCAATCAATTAAAGAAAGCACGACCAGGCTTCCATGGCCAAGAGACAATATTCCATTAGGGGGAAAGGTGCCAGTGCCATGCTTACGCTGAGAGCTTTGGACTCGTTGAATCACCTGAATCAGGTTCAACTTCTCTTTGTGTGCGAAAGAAAGGCCTTTGGGCCCGCAAGCAAATATCGATTGGCATAGGAAAAGGCAACGTAGCAGAGGATGGTTTCGATCCATCGACCTCTGGGTTATGGGCCCAGCACGCTTCCGCTGCGCCACTCTGCTCTTGTCGCTGGCCATCCTCATGGATTTCGACAAGCGAATCCCAAGTCAAGCGTGGGCGAGAGCTGGACTCTCCTAGGCCAGCTGAGCGAGGGTGGTGGCGCCTGGCCCGGCGTGGAGCATTGGTGGTTCAGTGGTAGAATTCTCGCCTGCCACGCGGGAGGCCCGGGTTCGATTCCCGGCCAATGCAATTATGGGCTCTTGGTGTTTGTAGCTCTCTCCCCCAATTTCCAGCCCCATGGAATGCCTCAAGGCACAAGGTGTTTCTTGTCGAGAATGTATTAGGCGGTGTGAGTGCTTTTTGAAACCACCTTCTCCCAATGACATCATTGAAACCCATGGGGCCATACTTCAGAAGGGGCTCAGTTGTCCAAGGTCTTGGGGGAGTGGCTCTCCTGGTGTCTAGCGGCCAGAGCAAGTTGTGGATTTAGCAAAACTGCCTATAGTTTACACATAGCCCAGGAGAGGACAGGGATCAGCCATAGCACAAGCAACAACCTCAAGCAAAGGGGGATTAGCTCAAATGGTAGAGCGCTCGCTTAGCATGCGAGAGGTAGCGGGATCGATGCCCGCATTCTCCAAATGCAGCTTTCCTGATTTGCCAGGAGACACCTTGCTTTTGTGTTTGATGTTGAAGCTTGGAACCGAGCGCCGTGAGCAACATGGGAAGCCGGAGTCCTCCTCATAACGCGTGCCAAGGCGTTGCCACGTTTTTGTGGTGGCAACTGTGGCTTCAGCCAAAGTCACGTAGGCAGTGTTGGACAAAAGCAATCTAGTAAACAAAGCACGAGCAGGCCTCCATGGCCAAGAGACAATATTTCATTAGCGCAAAAGGTGCCAGTGCCATGCTTACGCTGAGAGCTTTGGACTCGTTGAATCACCTGAATCAGGTTCAACTTCTCTTTGTGTGCGAAAGAAAGGCCTTTGGGCCCGCACGCAAGCAAATATCGATTGGCATAGGAAAGGGCAACGTAGCAGAGGATGGTTTCGATCCATCGACCTCTGGGTTATGGGCCCAGCACGCTTCCGCTGCGCCACTCTGCTCTTGTCGCTGACCAACCTCAACAACCACATGTGGATGTAGTTTGCCAGCGATTCCCACGGGGAGTGGGTCCATGTGGCAAAGTCACAATGTAGACGACTAGGCGTTTCCATTGATTTTCGACCAGCGAATCCCAAGTCAAGCGTGGGCGAGAGCTGGACTCTCCTAGACCAGCTGAGCGAGGGTGGTGGCAAGTGGCCCGGCGTGGAGCATTGGTGGTTCAGTGGTAGAATTCTCGCCTGCCACGCGGGAGGCCCGGGTTCGATTCCCGGCCAATGCAATTATGGGCTCTTTGTGTTTGCAGCGCTCTCCCCCAATTTCCAGCCCCGTGGAGTGCATCAAGGCACAAGGTGTTTCTTGTCGAGAATGTACTAGGCGGTGTGAGTGCTTTTTGAAACCAGCCTTCTCCCAATTACATCATTGAAACCCATGGGGCCATACCTCTGAAGGGGCTCAGTTGTCAAAGGTCGTAGGAGGGAAAAAAAAGGGGGGTGCAAACCTTCTACGCTAGGAAAGCGGGTGGCTCTCCTGGTGTCTAGCGGCCAGAGCAGGTTGTGGATTTCGCAAAACTGACTATATTTTACACATAGCCCAGGAGAGGACAGGGATCAGCCATAGCGCAAGCAACACACTCGAGCAAAGGGGGATTAGCTCAAGTGGCAGAGCGCTCGCTTTGCATGCGAGAGGTAGCGGGATCGATGCCCGCATTCTCCAAACGCAGCTTTCCTGGTTTCACGGGAGGCACCTTGCTTTTGTGTTTGATGTTGAAGCTTGGAACCGAGCGCCGTGAGCAACATGGGAAGCCGGAGTGCTCCTCATAACATGTGCCAAGGCATTGCCACGTTTTTGTGGTGGCATCTGTGGCTTCAGCCAAAGTCACGTAGGCAGTATTGGACAAAAGCAATCAATTAAAGAAAGCACGACCAGGCTTCCATGGCCAAGAGACAATATTCCATTAGGGGGAAAGGTGCCAGTGCCATGCTTACGCTGAGAGCTTTGGACTCGTTGAATCACCTGAATCAGGTTCAACTTCTCTTTGTGTGCGAAAGAAAGGCCTTTGGGCCCGCAAGCAAATATCGATTGGCATAGGAAAAGGCAACGTAGCAGAGGATGGTTTCGATCCATCGACCTCTGGGTTATGGGCCCAGCACGCTTCCGCTGCGCCACTCTGCTCTTGTCGCTGGCCATCCTCATGGATTTCGACAAGCGAATCCCAAGTCAAGCGTGGGCGAGAGCTGGACTCTCCTAGGCCAGCTGAGCGAGGGTGGTGGCGCCTGGCCCGGCGTGGAGCATTGGTGGTTCAGTGGTAGAATTCTCGCCTGCCACGCGGGAGGCCCGGGTTCGATTCCCGGCCAATGCAATTATGGGCTCTTGGTGTTTGTAGCTCTCTCCCCCAATTTCCAGCCCCATGGAATGCCTCAAGGCACAAGGTGTTTCTTGTCGAGAATGTATTAGGCGGTGTGAGTGCTTTTTGAAACCACCTTCTCCCAATGACATCATTGAAACCCATGGGGCCATACTTCAGAAGGGGCTCAGTTTTCCAAGGTCTTGGGGGAGTGGCTCTCCTGGTGTCTAGCGGCCAGAGCAAGTTGTGGATTTAGCAAAACTGCCTATAGTTTACACATAGCCCAGGAGAGGACAGGGATCAGCCATAGCACAAGCAACAACCTCAAGCAAAGGGGGATTAGCTCAAATGGTAGAGCGCTCGCTTAGCATGCGAGAGGTAGCGGGATCGATGCCCGCATTCTCCAAATGCAGCTTTCCTGATTTGCCAGGAGACACCTTGCTTTTGTGTTTGATGTTGAAGCTTGGAACCGAGCGCCGTGAGCAACATGGGAAGCCGGAGTCCTCCTCATAACGCGTGCCAAGGCGTTGCCACGTTTTTGTGGTGGCAACTGTGGCTTCAGCCAAAGTCACGTAGGCAGTGTTGGACAAAAGCAATCTAGTAAACAAAGCACGAGCAGGCCTCCATGGCCAAGAGACAATATTTCATTAGCGCAAAAGGTGCCAGTGCCATGCTTACGCTGAGAGCTTTGGACTCGTTGAATCACCTGAATCAGGTTCAACTGCTCTTTGTGTGCGAAAGAAAGGCCTTTGGGCCCGCACGCAAGCAAATATCGATTGGCATAGGAAAGGGCAACGTAGCAGAGGATGGTTTCGATCCATCGACCTCTGGGTTATGGGCCCAGCACGCTTCCGCTGCGCCACTCTGCTCTTGTCGCTGACCAACCTCAACAACCACATGTGGATGTAGTTTGCCAGCGATTCCCACGGGGAGTGGGTCCATGTGGCAAAGTCACAATGTAGACGACTAGGCGTTTCCATTGATTTTCGACCAGCGAATCCCAAGTCAAGCGTGGGCGAGAGCTGGACTCTCCTAGACCAGCTGAGCGAGGGTGGTGGCAAGTGGCCCGGCGTGGAGCATTGGTGGTTCAGTGGTAGAATTCTCGCCTGCCACGCGGGAGGCCCGGGTTCGATTCCCGGCCAATGCAATTATGGGCTCTTTGTGTTTGCAGCGCTCTCCCCCAATTTCCAGCCCCGTGGAGTGCATCAAGGCACAAGGTGTTTCTTGTCGAGAATGTACTAGGCGGTGTGAGTGCTTTTTGAAACCAGCCTTCTCCCAATTACATCATTGAAACCCATGGGGCCATACCTCTGAAGGGGCTCAGTTGTCAAAGGTCGTAGGAGGGAAAAAAAAGGGGGGTGCAAACCTTCTACGCTAGGAAAGCGGGTGGCTCTCCTGGTGTCTAGCGGCCAGAGCAGGTTGTGGATTTCGCAAAACTGACTATATTTTACACATAGCCCAGGAGAGGACAGGGATCAGCCATAGCGCAAGCAACACACTCGAGCAAAGGGGGATTAGCTCAAGTGGCAGAGCGCTCGCTTTGCATGCGAGAGGTAGCGGGATCGATGCCCGCATTCTCCAAACGCAGCTTTCCTGGTTTCACGGGAGGCACCTTGCTTTTGTGTTTGATGTTGAAGCTTGGAACCGAGCGCCGTGAGCAACATGGGAAGCCGGAGTGCTCCTCATAACATGTGCCAAGGCATTGCCACGTTTTTGTGGTGGCATCTGTGGCTTCAGCCAAAGTCACGTAGGCAGTATTGGACAAAAGCAATCAATTAAAGAAAGCACGACCAGGCTTCCATGGCCAAGAGACAATATTCCATTAGGGGGAAAGGTGCCAGTGCCATGCTTACGCTGAGAGCTTTGGACTCGTTGAATCACCTGAATCAGGTTCAACTTCTCTTTGTGTGCGAAAGAAAGGCCTTTGGGCCCGCAAGCAAATATCGATTGGCATAGGAAAAGGCAACGTAGCAGAGGATGGTTTCGATCCATCGACCTCTGGGTTATGGGCCCAGCACGCTTCCGCTGCGCCACTCTGCTCTTGTCGCTGGCCATCCTCATGGATTTCGACAAGCGAATCCCAAGTCAAGCGTGGGCGAGAGCTGGACTCTCCTAGGCCAGCTGAGCGAGGGTGGTGGCGCCTGGCCCGGCGTGGAGCATTGGTGGTTCAGTGGTAGAATTCTCGCCTGCCACGCGGGAGGCCCGGGTTCGATTCCCGGCCAATGCAATTATGGGCTCTTGGTGTTTGTAGCTCTCTCCCCCAATTTCCAGCCCCATGGAATGCCTCAAGGCACAAGGTGTTTCTTGTCGAGAATGTATTAGGCGGTGTGAGTGCTTTTTGAAACCACCTTCTCCCAATGACATCATTGAAACCCATGGGGCCATACTTCAGAAGGGGCTCAGTTGTCCAAGGTCTTGGGGGAGTGGCTCTCCTGGTGTCTAGCGGCCAGAGCAAGTTGTGGATTTAGCAAAACTGCCTATAGTTTACACATAGCCCAGGAGAGGACAGGGATCAGCCATAGCACAAGCAACAACCTCAAGCAAAGGGGGATTAGCTCAAATGGTAGAGCGCTCGCTTAGCATGCGAGAGGTAGCGGGATCGATGCCCGCATTCTCCAAATGCAGCTTTCCTGATTTGCCAGGAGACACCTTGCTTTTGTGTTTGATGTTGAAGCTTGGAACCGAGCGCCGTGAGCAACATGGGAAGCCGGAGTCCTCCTCATAACGCGTGCCAAGGCGTTGCCACGTTTTTGTGGTGGCAACTGTGGCTTCAGTCAAAGTCACGTAGGCAGTGTTGGACAAAAGCAATCTAGTAAACAAAGCACGAGCAGGCCTCCATGGCCAAGAGACAATATTTCATTAGCGCAAAAGGTGCCAGTGCCATGCTTACGCTGAGAGCTTTGGACTCGTTGAATCACCTGAATCAGGTTCAACTTCTCTTTGTGTGCGAAAGAAAGGCCTTTGGGCCCGCACGCAAGCAAATATCGATTGGCATAGGAAAGGGCAACGTAGCAGAGGATGGTTTCGATCCATCGACCTCTGGGTTATGGGCCCAGCACGCTTCCGCTGCGCCACTCTGCTCTTGTCGCTGACCAACCTCAACAACCACATGTGGATGTAGTTTGCCAGCGATTCCCACGGGGAGTGGGTCCATGTGGCAAAGTCACAATGTAGACGACTAGGCGTTTCCATTGATTTTCGACCAGCGAATCCCAAGTCAAGCGTGGGCGAGAGCTGGACTCTCCTAGACCAGCTGAGCGAGGGTGGTGGCAAGTGGCCCGGCGTGGAGCATTGGTGGTTCAGTGGTAGAATTCTCGCCTGCCACGCGGGAGGCCCGGGTTCGATTCCCGGCCAATGCAATTATGGGCTCTTTGTGTTTGCAGCGCTCTCCCCCAATTTCCAGCCCCGTGGAGTGCATCAAGGCACAAGGTGTTTCTTGTCGAGAATGTACTAGGCGGTGTGAGTGCTTTTTGAAACCAGCCTTCTCCCAATTACATCATTGAAACCCATGGGGCCATACCTCTGAAGGGGCTCAGTTGTCAAAGGTCGTAGGAGGGAAAAAAAAGGGGGGTGCAAACCTTCTACGCTAGGAAAGCGGGTGGCTCTCCTGGTGTCTAGCGGCCAGAGCAGGTTGTGGATTTCGCAAAACTGACTATATTTTACACATAGCCCAGGAGAGGACAGGGATCAGCCATAGCGCAAGCAACACACTCGAGCAAAGGGGGATTAGCTCAAGTGGCAGAGCGCTCGCTTTGCATGCGAGAGGTAGCGGGATCGATGCCCGCATTCTCCAAACGCAGCTTTCCTGGTTTCACGGGAGGCACCTTGCTTTTGTGTTTGATGTTGAAGCTTGGAACCGAGCGCCGTGAGCAACATGGGAAGCCGGAGTGCTCCTCATAACATGTGCCAAGGCATTGCCACGTTTTTGTGGTGGCATCTGTGGCTTCAGCCAAAGTCACGTAGGCAGTATTGGACAAAAGCAATCAATTAAAGAAAGCACGACCAGGCTTCCATGGCCAAGAGACAATATTCCATTAGGGGGAAAGGTGCCAGTGCCATGCTTACGCTGAGAGCTTTGGACTCGTTGAATCACCTGAATCAGGTTCAACTTCTCTTTGTGTGCGAAAGAAAGGCCTTTGGGCCCGCAAGCAAATATCGATTGGCATAGGAAAAGGCAACGTAGCAGAGGATGGTTTCGATCCATCGACCTCTGGGTTATGGGCCCAGCACGCTTCCGCTGCGCCACTCTGCTCTTGTCGCTGGCCATCCTCATGGATTTCGACAAGCGAATCCCAAGTCAAGCGTGGGCGAGAGCTGGACTCTCCTAGGCCAGCTGAGCGAGGGTGGTGGCGCCTGGCCCGGCGTGGAGCATTGGTGGTTCAGTGGTAGAATTCTCGCCTGCCACGCGGGAGGCCCGGGTTCGATTCCCGGCCAATGCAATTATGGGCTCTTGGTGTTTGTAGCTCTCTCCCCCAATTTCCAGCCCCATGGAATGCCTCAAGGCACAAGGTGTTTCTTGTCGAGAATGTATTAGGCGGTGTGAGTGCTTTTTGAAACCACCTTCTCCCAATGACATCATTGAAACCCATGGGGCCATACTTCAGAAGGGGCTCAGTTGTCCAAGGTCTTGGGGGAGTGGCTCTCCTGGTGTCTAGCGGCCAGAGCAAGTTGTGGATTTAGCAAAACTGCCTATAGTTTACACATAGCCCAGGAGAGGACAGGGATCAGCCATAGCACAAGCAACAACCTCAAGCAAAGGGGGATTAGCTCAAATGGTAGAGCGCTTGCTTAGCATGCGAGAGGTAGCGGGATCGATGCCCGCGTTCTCCAAATGCAGCTTTCCTGATTTGCCAGGAGACACCTTGCTTTTGTGTTTGATGTTGAAGCTTGGAACCGAGCGCCGTGAGCAACATGGGAAGCCGGAGTCCTCCTCATAACGCGTGCCAAGGCGTTGCCACGTTTTTGTGGTGGCAACTGTGGCTTCAGCCAAAGTCACGTAGGCAGTGTTGGACAAAAGCAATCTAGTAAACAAAGCACGAGCAGGCCTCCATGGCCAAGAGACAATATTTCATTAGCGCAAAAGGTGCCAGTGCCATGCTTACGCTGAGAGCTTTGGACTCGTTGAATCACCTGAATCAGGTTCAACTTCTCTTTGTGTGCGAAAGAAAGGCCTTTGGGCCCGCACGCAAGCAAATATCGATTGGCATAGGAAAGGGCAACGTAGCAGAGGATGGTTTCGATCCATCGACCTCTGGGTTATGGGCCCAGCACGCTTCCGCTGCGCCACTCTGCTCTTGTCGCTGACCAACCTCAACAACCACATGTGGATGTAGTTTGCCAGCGATTCCCACGGGGAGTGGGTCCATGTGGCAAAGTCACAATGTAGACGACTAGGCGTTTCCATTGATTTTCGACCAGCGAATCCCAAGTCAAGCGTGGGCGAGAGCTGGACTCTCCTAGACCAGCTGAGCGAGGGTGGTGGCAAGTGGCCCGGCGTGGAGCATTGGTGGTTAAGTGGTAGAATTCTCGCCTGCCACGCGGGAGGCCCGGGTTCGATTCCCGGCCAATGCAATTATGGGCTCTTTGTGTTTGCAGCGCTCTCCCCCAATTTCCAGCCCCGTGGAGTGCATCAAGGCACAAGGTGTTTCTTGTCGAGAATGTACTAGGCGGTGTGAGTGCTTTTTGAAACCAGCCTTCTCCCAATTACATCATTGAAACCCATGGGGCCATACCTCTGAAGGGGCTCAGTTGTCAAAGGTCGTAGGAGGGAAAAAAAAGGGGGGTGCAAACCTTCTACGCTAGGAAAGCGGGTGGCTCTCCTGGTGTCTAGCGGCCAGAGCAGGTTGTGGATTTCGCAAAACTGACTATATTTTACACATAGCCCAGGAGAGGACAGGGATCAGCCATAGCGCAAGCAACACACTCGAGCAAAGGGGGATTAGCTCAAGTGGCAGAGCGCTCGCTTTGCATGCGAGAGGTAGCGGGATCGATGCCCGCATTCTCCAAACGCAGCTTTCCTGGTTTCACGGGAGGCACCTTGCTTTTGTGTTTGATGTTGAAGCTTGGAACCGAGCGCCGTGAGCAACATGGGAAGCCGGAGTGCTCCTCATAACATGTGCCAAGGCATTGCCACGTTTTTGTGGTGGCATCTGTGGCTTCAGCCAAAGTCACGTAGGCAGTATTGGACAAAAGCAATCAATTAAAGAAAGCACGACCAGGCTTCCATGGCCAAGAGACAATATTCCATTAGGGGGAAAGGTGCCAGTGCCATGCTTACGCTGAGAGCTTTGGACTCGTTGAATCACCTGAATCAGGTTCAACTTCTCTTTGTGTGCGAAAGAAAGGCCTTTGGGCCCGCAAGCAAATATCGATTGGCATGGAAAAGGCAACGTAGCAGAGGATGGTTTCGATCCATCGACCTCTGGGTTATGGGCCCAGCACGCTTCCGCTGCGCCACTCTGCTCTTGTCGCTGGCCATCCTCATGGATTTCGACAAGCGAATCCCAAGTCAAGCGTGGGCGAGAGCTGGACTCTCCTAGGCCAGCTGAGCGAGGGTGGTGGCGCCTGGCCCGGCGTGGAGCATTGGTGGTTCAGTGGTAGAATTCTCGCCTGCCACGCGGGAGGCCCGGGTTCGATTCCCGGCCAATGCAATTATGGGCTCTTGGTGTTTGTAGCTCTCTCCCCCAATTTCCAGCCCCATGGAATGCCTCAAGGCACAAGGTGTTTCTTGTCGAGAATGTATTAGGCGGTGTGAGTGCTTTTTGAAACCACCTTCTCCCAATGACATCATTGAAACCCATGGGGCCATACTTCAGAAGGGGCTCAGTTGTCCAAGGTCTTGGGGGAGTGGCTCTCCTGGTGTCTAGCGGCCAGAGCAAGTTGTGGATTTAGCAAAACTGCCTATAGTTTACACATAGCCCAGGAGAGGACAGGGATCAGCCATAGCACAAGCAACAACCTCAAGCAAAGGGGGATTAGCTCAAATGGTAGAGCGCTCGCTTAGCATGCGAGAGGTAGCGGGATCGATGCCCGCATTCTCCAAATGCAGCTTTCCTGATTTGCCAGGAGACACCTTGCTTTTGTGTTTGATGTTGAAGCTTGGAACCGAGCGCCGTGAGCAACATGGGAAGCCGGAGTCCTCCTCATAACGCGTGCCAAGGCGTTGCCACGTTTTTGTGGTGGCAACTGTGGCTTCAGCCAAAGTCACGTAGGCAGTGTTGGACAAAAGCAATCTAGTAAACAAAGCACGAGAAGGCCTCCATGGCCAAGAGACAATATTTCATTAGCGCAAAAGGTGCCAGTGCCATGCTTACGCTGAGAGCTTTGGACTCGTTGAATCACCTGAATCAGGTTCAACTTCTCTTTGTGTGCGAAAGAAAGGCCTTTGGGCCCGCACGCAAGCAAATATCGATTGGCATAGGAAAGGGCAACGTAGCAGAGGATGGTTTCGATCCATCGACCTCTGGGTTATGGGCCCAGCACGCTTCCGCTGCGCCACTCTGCTCTTGTCGCTGACCAACCTCAACAACCACATGTGGATGTAGTTTGCCAGCGATTCCCACGGGGAGTGGGTCCATGTGGCAAAGTCACAATGTAGACGACTAGGCGTTTCCATTGATTTTCGACCAGCGAATCCCAAGTCAAGCGTGGGCGAGAGCTGGACTCTCCTAGACCAGCTGAGCGAGGGTGGTGGCAAGTGGCCCGGCGTGGAGCATTGGTGGTTCAGTGGTAGAATTCTCGCCTGCCACGCGGGAGGCCCGGGTTCGATTCCCGGCCAATGCAATTATGGGCTCTTTGTGTTTGCAGCGCTCTCCCCCAATTTCCAGCCCCGTGGAGTGCATCAAGGCACAAGGTGTTTCTTGTCGAGAATGTACTAGGCGGTGTGAGTGCTTTTTGAAACCAGCCTTCTCCCAATTACATCATTGAAACCCATGGGGCCATACCTCTGAAGGGGCTCAGTTGTCAAAGGTCGTAGGAGGGAAAAAAAAGGGGGGTGCAAACCTTCTACGCTAGGAAAGCGGGTGGCTCTCCTGGTGTCTAGCGGCCAGAGCAGGTTGTGGATTTCGCAAAACTGACTATATTTTACACATAGCCCAGGAGAGGACAGGGATCAGCCATAGCGCAAGCAACACACTCGAGCAAAGGGGGATTAGCTCAAGTGGCAGAGCGCTCGCTTTGCATGCGAGAGGTAGCGGGATCGATGCCCGCATTCTCCAAACGCAGCTTTCCTGGTTTCACGGGAGGCACCTTGCTTTTGTGTTTGATGTTGAAGCTTGGAACCGAGCGCCGTGAGCAACATGGGAAGCCGGAGTGCTCCTCATAACATGTGCCAAGGCATTGCCACGTTTTTGTGGTGGCATCTGTGGCTTCAGCCAAAGTCACGTAGGCAGTATTGGACAAAAGCAATCAATTAAAGAAAGCACGACCAGGCTTCCATGGCCAAGAGACAATATTCCATTAGGGGGAAAGGTGCCAGTGCCATGCTTACGCTGAGAGCTTTGGACTCGTTGAATCACCTGAATCAGGTTCAACTTCTCTTTGTGTGCGAAAGAAAGGCCTTTGGGCCCGCAAGCAAATATCGATTGGCATAGGAAAAGGCAACGTAGCAGAGGATGGTTTCGATCCATCGACCTCTGGGTTATGGGCCCAGCACGCTTCCGCTGCGCCACTCTGCTCTTGTCGCTGGCCACCCTCATGGATTTCGACAAGCGAATCCCAAGTCAAGCGTGGGCGAGAGCTGGACTCTCCTAGGCCAGCTGAGCGAGGGTGGTGGCGCCTGGCCCGGCGTGGAGCATTGGTGGTTCAGTGGTAGAATTCTCGCCTGCCACGCGGGAGGCCCGGGTTCGATTCCCGGCCAATGCAATTATGGGCTCTTGGTGTTTGTAGCTCTCTCCCCCAATTTCCAGCCCCATGGAATGCCTCAAGGCACAAGGTGTTTCTTGTCGAGAATGTATTAGGCGGTGTGAGTGCTTTTTGAAACCACCTTCTCCCAATGACATCATTGAAACCCATGGGGCCATACTTCAGAAGGGGCTCAGTTGTCCAAGGTCTTGGGGGAGTGGCTCTCCTGGTGTCTAGCGGCCAGAGCAAGTTGTGGATTTAGCAAAACTGCCTATAGTTTACACATAGCCCAGGAGAGGACAGGGATCAGCCATAGCACAAGCAACAACCTCAAGCAAAGGGGGATTAGCTCAAATGGTAGAGCGCTTGCTTAGCATGCGAGAGGTAGCGGGATCGATGCCCGCATTCTCCAAATGCAGCTTTCCTGATTTGCCAGGAGACACCTTGCTTTTGTGTTTGATGTTGAAGCTTGGAACCGAGCGCCGTGAGCAACATGGGAAGCCGGAGTCCTCCTCATAACGCGTGCCAAGGCGTTGCCACGTTTTTGTGGTGGCAACTGTGGCTTCAGCCAAAGTCACGTAGGCAGTGTTGGACAAAAGCAATCTAGTAAACAAAGCACGAGCAGGCCTCCATGGCCAAGAGACAATATTTCATTAGCGCAAAAGGTGCCAGTGCCATGCTTACGCTGAGAGCTTTGGACTCGTTGAATCACCTGAATCAGGTTCAACTTCTCTTTGTGTGCGAAAGAAAGGCCTTTGGGCCCGCACGCAAGCAAATATCGATTGGCATAGAAAAAGGCAACGTAGCAGAGGATGGTTTCGATCCATCGACCTCTGGGTTATGGGCCCAGCACGCTTCCGCTGCGCCACTCTGCTCTTGTCGCTGACCAACCTCAACAACCACATGTGGATGTAGTTTGCCAGCGATTCCCACGGGGAGTGGGTCCATGTGGCAAAGTCACAATGTAGACGACTAGGCGTTTCCATTGATTTTCGACCAGCGAATCCCAAGTCAAGCGTGGGCGAGAGCTGGACTCTCCTAGACCAGCTGAGCGAGGGTGGTGGCAAGTGGCCCGGCGTGGAGCATTGGTGGTTCAGTGGTAGAATTCTCGCCTGCCACGCGGGAGGCCCGGGTTCGATTCCCGGCCAATGCAATTATGGGCTCTTTGTGTTTGCAGCGCTCTCCCCCAATTTCCAGCCCCGTGGAGTGCATCAAGGCACAAGGTGTTTCTTGTCGAGAATGTACTAGGCGGTGTGAGTGCTTTTTGAAACCAGCCTTCTCCCAATTACATCATTGAAACCCATGGGGCCATACCTCTGAAGGGGCTCAGTTGTCAAAGGTCGTAGGAGGGAAAAAAAAGGGGGGTGCAAACCTTCTACGCTAGGAAAGCGGGTGGCTCTCCTGGTGTCTAGCGGCCAGAGCAGGTTGTGGATTTCGCAAAACTGACTATATTTTACACATAGCCCAGGAGAGGACAGGGATCAGCCATAGCGCAAGCAACACACTCGAGCAAAGGGGGATTAGCTCAAGTGGCAGAGCGCTCGCTTTGCATGCGAGAGGTAGCGGGATCGATGCCCGCATTCTCCAAACGCAGCTTTCCTGGTTTCACGGGAGGCACCTTGCTTTTGTGTTTGATGTTGAAGCTTGGAACCGAGCGCCGTGAGCAACATGGGAAGCCGGAGTGCTCCTCATAACATGTGCCAAGGCATTGCCACGTTTTTGTGGTGGCATCTGTGGCTTCAGCCAAAGTCACGTAGGCAGTATTGGACAAAAGCAATCAATTAAAGAAAGCACGACCAGGCTTCCATGGCCAAGAGACAATATTCCATTAGGGGGAAAGGTGCCAGTGCCATGCTTACGCTGAGAGCTTTGGACTCGTTGAATCACCTGAATCAGGTTCAACTTCTCTTTGTGTGCGAAAGAAAGGCCTTTGGGCCCGCAAGCAAATATCGATTGGCATAGGAAAAGGCAACGTAGCAGAGGATGGTTTCGATCCATCGACCTCTGGGTTATGGGCCCAGCACGCTTCCGCTGCGCCACTCTGCTCTTGTCGCTGGCCATCCTCATGGATTTCGACAAGCGAATCCCAAGTCAAGCGTGGGCGAGAGCTGGACTCTCCTAGGCCAGCTGAGTGAGGGTGGTGGCGCCTGGCCCGGCGTGGAGCATTGGTGGTTCAGTGGTAGAATTCTCGCCTGCCACGCGGGAGGCCCGGGTTCGATTCCCGGCCAATGCAATTATGGGCTCTTGGTGTTTGTAGCTCTCTCCCCCAATTTCCAGCCCCATGGAATGCCTCAAGGCACAAGGTGTTTCTTGTCGAGAATGTATTAGGCGGTGTGAGTGCTTTTTGAAACCACCTTCTCCCAATGACATCATTGAAACCCATGGGGCCATACTTCAGAAGGGGCTCAGTTGTCCAAGGTCTTGGGGGAGTGGCTCTCCTGGTGTCTAGCGGCCAGAGCAAGTTGTGGATTTAGCAAAACTGCCTATAGTTTACACATAGCCCAGGAGAGGACAGGGATCAGCCATAGCACAAGCAACAACCTCAAGCAAAGGGGGATTAGCTCAAATGGTAGAGCGCTCGCTTAGCATGCGAGAGGTAGCGGGATCGATGCCCGCATTCTCCAAATGCAGCTTTCCTGATTTGCCAGGAGACACCTTGCTTTTGTGTTTGATGTTGAAGCTTGGAACCGAGCGCCGTGAGCAACATGGGAAGCCGGAGTCCTCCTCATAACGCGTGCCAAGGCGTTGCCACGTTTTTGTGGTGGCAACTGTGGCTTCAGCCAAAGTCACGTAGGCAGTGTTGGACAAAAGCAATCTAGTAAACAAAGCACGAGCAGGCCTCCATGGCCAAGAGACAATATTTCATTAGCGCAAAAGGTGCCAGTGCCATGCTTACGCTGAGAGCTTTGGACTCGTTGAATCACCTGAATCAGGTTCAACTTCTCTTTGTGTGCGAAAGAAAGGCCTTTGGGCCCGCACGCAAGCAAATATCGATTGGCATAGGAAAGGGCAACGTAGCAGAGGATGGTTTCGATCCATCGACCTCTGGGTTATGGGCCCAGCACGCTTCCGCTGCGCCACTCTGCTCTTGTCGCTGACCAACCTCAACAACCACATGTGGATGTAGTTTGCCAGCGATTCCCACGGGGAGTGGGTCCATGTGGCAAAGTCACAATGTAGACGACTAGGTGTTTCCATTGATTTTCGACCAGCGAATCCCAAGTCAAGCGTGGGCGAGAGCTGGACTCTCCTAGACCAGCTGAGCGAGGGTGGTGGCAAGTGGCCCGGCGTGGAGCATTGGTGGTTCAGTGGTAGAATTCTCGCCTGCCACGCGGGAGGCCCGGGTTCGATTCCCGGCCAATGCAATTATGGGCTCTTTGTGTTTGCAGCGCTCTCCCCCAATTTCCAGCCCCGTGGAGTGCATCAAGGCACAAGGTGTTTCTTGTCGAGAATGTACTAGGCGGTGTGAGTGCTTTTTGAAACCAGCCTTCTCCCAATTACATCATTGAAACCCATGGGGCCATACCTCTGAAGGGGCTCAGTTGTCAAAGGTCGTAGGAGGGAAAAAAAAGGGGGGTGCAAACCTTCTACGCTAGGAAAGCGGGTGGCTCTCCTGGTGTCTAGCGGCCAGAGCAGGTTGTGGATTTCGCAAAACTGACTATATTTTACACATAGCCCAGGAGAGGACAGGGATCAGCCATAGCGCAAGCAACACACTCGAGCAAAGGGGGATTAGCTCAAGTGGCAGAGCGCTCGCTTTGCATGCGAGAGGTAGCGGGATCGATGCCCGCATTCTCCAAACGCAGCTTTCCTGGTTTCACGGGAGGCACCTTGCTTTTGTGTTTGATGTTGAAGCTTGGAACCGAGCGCCGTGAGCAACATGGGAAGCCGGAGTGCTCCTCATAACATGTGCCAAGGCATTGCCACGTTTTTGTGGTGGCATCTGTGGCTTCAGCCAAAGTCACGTAGGCAGTATTGGACAAAAGCAATCAATTAAAGAAAGCACGACCAGGCTTCCATGGCCAAGAGACAATATTCCATTAGGGGGAAAGGTGCCAGTGCCATGCTTACGCTGAGAGCTTTGGACTCGTTGAATCACCTGAATCAGGTTCAACTTCTCTTTGTGTGCGAAAGAAAGGCCTTTGGGCCCGCAAGCAAATATCGATTGGCATAGGAAAAGGCAACGTAGCAGAGGATGGTTTCGATCCATCGACCTCTGGGTTATGGGCCCAGCACGCTTCCGCTGCGCCACTCTGCTCTTGTCGCTGGCCATCCTCATGGATTTCGACAAGCGAATCCCAAGTCAAGCGTGGGCGAGAGCTGGACTCTCCTAGGCCAGCTGAGCGAGGGTGGTGGCGCCTGGCCCGGCGTGGAGCATTGGTGGTTCAGTGGTAGAATTCTCGCCTGCCACGCGGGAGGCCCGGGTTCGATTCCCGGCCAATGCAATTATGGGCTCTTGGTGTTTGTAGCTCTCTCCCCCAATTTCCAGCCCCATGGAATGCCTCAAGGCACAAGGTGTTTCTTGTCGAGAATGTATTAGGCGGTGTGAGTGCTTTTTGAAACCACCTTCTCCCAATGACATCATTGAAACCCATGGGGCCATACTTCAGAAGGGGCTCAGTTGTCCAAGGTCTTGGGGGAGTGGCTCTCCTGGTGTCTAGCGGCCAGAGCAAGTTGTGGATTTAGCAAAACTGCCTATAGTTTACACATAGCCCAGGAGAGGACAGGGATCAGCCATAGCACAAGCAACAACCTCAAGCAAAGGGGGATTAGCTCAAATGGTAGAGCGCTCGCTTAGCATGCGAGAGGTAGCGGGATCGATGCCCGCATTCTCCAAATGCAGCTTTCCTGATTTGCCAGGAGACACCTTGCTTTTGTGTTTGATGTTGAAGCTTGGAACCGAGCGCCGTGAGCAACATGGGAAGCCGGAGTCCTCCTCATAACGCGTGCCAAGGCGTTGCCACGTTTTTGTGGTGGCAACTGTGGCTTCAGCCAAAGTCACGTAGGCAGTGTTGGACAAAAGCAATCTAGTAAACAAAGCACGAGCAGGCCTCCATGGCCAAGAGACAATATTTCATTAGCGCAAAAGGTGCCAGTGCCATGCTTACGCTGAGAGCTTTGGACTCGTTGAATCACCTGAATCAGGTTCAACTTCTCTTTGTGTGCGAAAGAAAGGCCTTTGGGCCCGCACGCAAGCAAATATCGATTGGCATAGGAAAGGGCAACGTAGCAGAGGATGGTTTCGATCCATCGACCTCTGGGTTATGGGCCCAGCACGCTTCCGCTGCGCCACTCTGCTCTTGTCACTGACCAACCTCAACAACCACATGTGGATGTAGTTTGCCAGCGATTCCCACGGGGAGTGGGTCCATGTGGCAAAGTCACAATGTAGACGACTAGGCGTTTCCATTGATTTTCGACCAGCGAATCCCAAGTCAAGCGTGGGCGAGAGCTGGACTCTCCTAGACCAGCTGAGCGAGGGTGGTGGCAAGTGGCCCGGCGTGGAGCATTGGTGGTTCAGTGGTAGAATTCTCGCCTGCCACGCGGGAGGCCCGGGTTCGATTCCCGGCCAATGCAATTATGGGCTCTTTCTGTTTGCAGCGCTCTCCCCCAATTTCCAGCCCCGTGGGGTGCATCAAGGCACAAGGTGTTTCTTGTCGAGAATGTACTAGGCGGTGTGAGTGCTTTTTGAAACCAGCCTTCTCCCAATTACATCATTGAAACCCATGGGGCCATACCTCTGAAGGGGCTCAGTTGTCAAAGGTCGTAGGAGGGAAAAAAAAGGGGGGTGCAAACCTTCTACGCTAGGAAAGCGGGTGGCTCTCCTGGTGTCTAGCGGCCAGAGCAGGTTGTGGATTTCGCAAAACTGACTATATTTTACACATAGCCCAGGAGAGGACAGGGATCAGCCATAGCGCAAGCAACACACTCGAGCAAAGGGGGATTAGCTCAAGTGGCAGAGCGCTCGCTTTGCATGCGAGAGGTAGCGGGATCGATGCCCGCATTCTCCAAACGCAGCTTTCCTGGTTTCACGGGAGGCACCTTGCTTTTGTGTTTGATGTTGAAGCTTGGAACCGAGCGCCGTGAGCAACATGGGAAGCCGGAGTGCTCCTCATAACATGTGCCAAGGCATTGCCACGTTTTTGTGGTGGCATCTGTGGCTTCAGCCAAAGTCACGTAGGCAGTATTGGACAAAAGCAATCAATTAAAGAAAGCACGACCAGGCTTCCATGGCCAAGAGACAATATTCCATTAGGGGGAAAGGTGCCAGTGCCATGCTTACGCTGAGAGCTTTGGACTCGTTGAATCACCTGAATCAGGTTCAACTTCTCTTTGTGTGCGAAAGAAAGGCCTTTGGGCCCGCAAGCAAATATCGATTGGCATAGGAAAAGGCAACGTAGCAGAGGATGGTTTCGATCCATCGACCTCTGGGTTATGGGCCCAGCACGCTTCCGCTGCGCCACTCTGCTCTTGTCGCTGACCATCCTCATGGATTTCGACAAGCGAATCCCAAGTCAAGCGTGGGCGAGAGCTGGACTCTCCTAGGCCAGCTGAGCGAGGGTGGTGGCGCCTGGCCCGGCGTGGAGCATTGGTGGTTCAGTGGTAGAATTCTCGCCTGCCACGCGGGAGGCCCGGGTTCGATTCCCGGCCAATGCAATTATGGGCTCTTGGTGTTTGTAGCTCTCTCCCCCAATTTCCAGCCCCATGGAATGCCTCAAGGCACAAGGTGTTTCTTGTCGAGAATGTATTAGGCGGTGTGAGTGCTTTTTGAAACCACCTTCTCCCAATGACATCATTGAAACCCATGGGGCCATACTTCAGAAGGGGCTCAGTTGTCCAAGGTCTTGGGGGAGTGGCTCTCCTGGTGTCTAGCGGCCAGAGCAAGTTGTGGATTTAGCAAAACTGCCTATAGTTTACACATAGCCCAGGAGAGGACAGGGATCAGCCATAGCACAAGCAACAACCTCAAGCAAAGGGGGATTAGCTCAAATGGTAGAGCGCTCGCTTAGCATGCGAGAGGTAGCGGGATCGATGCCCGCGTTCTCCAAATGCAGCTTTCCTGATTTGCCAGGAGACACCTTGCTTTTGTGTTTGATGTTGAAGCTTGGAACCGAGCGCCGTGAGCAACATGGGAAGCCGGAGTCCTCCTCATAACGCGTGCCAAGGCGTTGCCACGTTTTTGTGGTGGCAACTGTGGCTTCAGCCAAAGTCACGTAGGCAGTGTTGGACAAAAGCAATCTAGTAAACAAAGCACGAGCAGGCCTCCATGGCCAAGAGACAATATTTCATTAGCGCAAAAGGTGCCAGTGCCATGCTTACGCTGAGAGCTTTGGACTCGTTGAATCACCTGAATCAGGTTCAACTTCTCTTTGTGTGCGAAAGAAAGGCCTTTGGGCCCGCACGCAAGCAAATATCGATTGGCATAGGAAAGGGCAACGTAGCAGAGGATGGTTTCGATCCATCGACCTCTGGGTTATGGGCCCAGCACGCTTCCGCTGCGCCACTCTGCTCTTGTCGCTGACCAACCTCAACAACCACATGTGGATGTAGTTTGCCAGCGATTCCCACGGGGAGTGGGTCCATGTGGCAAAGTCACAATGTAGACGACTAGGCGTTTCCATTGATTTTCGACCAGCGAATCCCAAGTCAAGCGTGGGCGAGAGCTGGACTCTCCTAGACCAGCTGAGCGAGGGTGGTGGCAAGTGGCCCGGCGTGGAGCATTGGTGGTTAAGTGGTAGAATTCTCGCCTGCCACGCGGGAGGCCCGGGTTCGATTCCCGGCCAATGCAATTATGGGCTCTTTGTGTTTGCAGCGCTCTCCCCCAATTTCCAGCCCCGTGGAGTGCATCAAGGCACAAGGTGTTTCTTGTCGAGAATGTACTAGGCGGTGTGAGTGCTTTTTGAAACCAGCCTTCTCCCAATTACATCATTGAAACCCATGGGGCCATACCTCTGAAGGGGCTCAGTTGTCAAAGGTCGTAGGAGGGAAAAAAAAGGGGGGTGCAAACCTTCTACGCTAGGAAAGCGGGTGGCTCTCCTGGTGTCTAGCGGCCAGAGCAGGTTGTGGATTTCGCAAAACTGACTATATTTTACACATAGCCCAGGAGAGGACAGGGATCAGCCATAGCGCAAGCAACACACTCGAGCAAAGGGGGATTAGCTCAAGTGGCAGAGCGCTCGCTTTGCATGCGAGAGGTAGCGGGATCGATGCCCGCATTCTCCAAACGCAGCTTTCCTGGTTTCACGGGAGGCACCTTGCTTTTGTGTTTGATGTTGAAGCTTGGAACCGAGCGCCGTGAGCAACATGGGAAGCCGGAGTGCTCCTCATAACATGTGCCAAGGCATTGCCACGTTTTTGTGGTGGCATCTGTGGCTTCAGCCAAAGTCACGTAGGCAGTATTGGACAAAAGCAATCAATTAAAGAAAGCACGACCAGGCTTCCATGGCCAAGAGACAATATTCCATTAGGGGGAAAGGTGCCAGTGCCATGCTTACGCTGAGAGCTTTGGACTCGTTGAATCACCTGAATCAGGTTCAACTTCTCTTTGTGTGCGAAAGAAAGGCCTTTGGGCCCGCAAGCAAATATCGATTGGCATAGGAAAAGGCAACGTAGCAGAGGATGGTTTCGATCCATCGACCTCTGGGTTATGGGCCCAGCACGCTTCCGCTGCGCCACTCTGCTCTTGTCGCTGGCCATCCTCATGGATTTCGACAAGCGAATCCCAAGTCAAGCGTGGGCGAGAGCTGGACTCTCCTAGGCCAGCTGAGCGAGGGTGGTGGCGCCTGGCCCGGCGTGGAGCATTGGTGGTTCAGTGGTAGAATTCTCGCCTGCCACGCGGGAGGCCCGGGTTCGATTCCCGGCCAATGCAATTATGGGCTCTTGGTGTTTGTAGCTCTCTCCCCCAATTTCCAGCCCCATGGAATGCCTCAAGGCACAAGGTGTTTCTTGTCGAGAATGTATTAGGCGGTGTGAGTGCTTTTTGAAACCACCTTCTCCCAATGACATCATTGAAACCCATGGGGCCATACTTCAGAAGGGGCTCAGTTGTCCAAGGTCTTGGGGGAGTGGCTCTCCTGGTGTCTAGCGGCCAGAGCAAGTTGTGGATTTAGCAAAACTGCCTATAGTTTACACATAGCCCAGGAGAGGACAGGGATCAGCCATAGCACAAGCAACAACCTCAAGCAAAGGGGGATTAGCTCAAATGGTAGAGCACTCGCTTAGCATGCGAGAGGTAGCGGGATCGATGCCCGCATTCTCCAAATGCAGCTTTCCTGATTTGCCAGGAGACACCTTGCTTTTGTGTTTGATGTTGAAGCTTGGAACCGAGCGCCGTGAGCAACATGGGAAGCCGGAGTCCTCCTCATAACGCGTGCCAAGGCGTTGCCACGTTTTTGTGGTGGCAACTGTGGCTTCAGCCAAAGTCACGTAGGCAGTGTTGGACAAAAGCAATCTAGTAAACAAAGCACGAGCAGGCCTCCATGGCCAAGAGACAATATTTCATTAGCGCAAAAGGTGCCAGTGCCAGTGCCATGCTTACGCTGAGAGCTTTGGACTCGTTGAATCACCTGAATCAGGTTCAACTTCTCTTTGTGTGCGAAAGAAAGGCCTTTGGGCCCGCACGCAAGCAAATATCGATTGGCATAGGAAAGGGCAACGTAGCAGAGGATGGTTTCGATCCATCGACCTCTGGGTTATGGGCCCAGCACGCTTCCGCTGCGCCACTCTGCTCTTGTCGCTGACCAACCTCAACAACCACATGTGGATGTAGTTTGCCAGCGATTCCCACGGGGAGTGGGTCCATGTGGCAAAGTCACAATGTAGACGACTAGGCGTTTCCATTGATTTTCGACCAGCGAATCCCAAGTCAAGCGTGGGCGAGAGCTGGACTCTCCTAGACCAGCTGAGCGAGGGTGGTGGCAAGTGGCCCGGCGTGGAGCATTGGTGGTTCAGTGGTAGAATTCTCGCCTGCCACGCGGGAGGCCCGGGTTCGATTCCCGGCCAATGCAATTATGGGCTCTTTGTGTTTGCAGCGCTCTCCCCCAATTTCCAGCCCCGTGGAGTGCATCAAGGCACAAGGTGTTTCTTGTCGAGAATGTACTAGGCGGTGTGAGTGCTTTTTGAAACCAGCCTTCTCCCAATTACATCATTGAAACCCATGGGGCCATGCCTCTGAAGGGGCTCAGTTGTCAAAGGTCGTAGGAGGGAAAAAAAAGGGGGGTGCAAACCTTCTACGCTAGGAAAGTGGGTGGCTCTCCTGGTGTCTAGCGGCCAGAGCAGGTTGTGGATTTCGCAAAACTGACTATATTTTACACATAGCCCAGGAGAGGACAGGGATCAGCCATAGCGCAAGCAACACACTCGAGCAAAGGGGGATTAGCTCAAGTGGCAGAGCGCTCGCTTTGCATGCGAGAGGTAGCGGGATCGATGCCCGCATTCTCCAAACGCAGCTTTCCTGGTTTCACGGGAGGCACCTTGCTTTTGTGTTTGATGTTGAAGCTTGGAACCGAGCGCCGTGAGCAACATGGGAAGCCGGAGTGCTCCTCATAACATGTGCCAAGGCATTGCCACGTTTTTGTGGTGGCATCTGTGGCTTCAGCCAAAGTCACGTAGGCAGTATTGGACAAAAGCAATCAATTAAAGAAAGCACGACCAGGCTTCCATGGCCAAGAGACAATATTCCATTAGGGGGAAAGGTGCCAGTGCCATGCTTACGCTGAGAGCTTTGGACTCGTTGAATCACCTGAATCAGGTTCAACTTCTCTTTGTGTGCGAAAGAAAGGCCTTTGGGCCCGCAAGCAAATATCGATTGGCATAGGAAAAGGCAACGTAGCAGAGGATGGTTTCGATCCATCGACCTCTGGGTTATGGGCCCAGCACGCTTCCGCTGCGCCACTCTGCTCTTGTCGCTGGCCATCCTCATGGATTTCGACAAGCGAATCCCAAGTCAAGCGTGGGCGAGAGCTGGACTCTCCTAGGCCAGCTGAGCGAGGGTGGTGGCGCCTGGCCCGGCGTGGAGCATTGGTGGTTCAGTGGTAGAATTCTCGCCTGCCACGCGGGAGGCCCGGGTTCGATTCCCGGCCAATGCAATTATGGGCTCTTGGTGTTTGTAGCTCTCTCCCCCAATTTCCAGCCCCATGGAATGCCTCAAGGCACAAGGTGTTTCTTGTCGAGAATGTATTAGGCGGTGTGAGTGCTTTTTGAAACCACCTTCTCCCAATGACATCATTGAAACCCATGGGGCCATACTTCAGAAGGGGCTCAGTTGTCCAAGGTCTTGGGGGAGTGGCTCTCCTGGTGTCTAGCGGCCAGAGCAAGTTGTGGATTTAGCAAAACTGCCTATAGTTTACACATAGCCCAGGAGAGGACAGGGATCAGCCATAGCACAAGCAACAACCTCAAGCAAAGGGGGATTAGCTCAAATGGTAGAGCGCTCGCTTAGCATGCGAGAGGTAGCGGGATCGATGCCCGCATTCTCCAAATGCAGCTTTCCTGATTTGCCAGGAGACACCTTGCTTTTGTGTTTGATGTTGAAGCTTGGAACCGAGCGCCGTGAGCAACATGGGAAGCCGGAGTCCTCCTCATAACGCGTGCCAAGGCGTTGCCACGTTTTTGTGGTGGCAACTGTGGCTTCAGCCAAAGTCACGTAGGCAGTGTTGGACAAAAGCAATCTAGTAAACAAAGCACGAGCAGGCCTCCATGGCCAAGAGACAATATTTCATTAGCGCAAAAGGTGCCAGTGCCATGCTTACGCTGAGAGCTTTGGACTCGTTGAATCACCTGAATCAGGTTCAACTTCTCTTTGTGTGCGAAAGAAAGGCCTTTGGGCCCGCACGCAAGCAAATATCGATTGGCATAGGAAAGGGCAACGTAGCAGAGGATGGTTTCGATCCATCGACCTCTGGGTTATGGGCCCAGCACGCTTCCGCTGCGCCACTCTGCTCTTGTCGCTGACCAACCTCAACAACCACATGTGGATGTAGTTTGCCAGCGATTCCCACGGGGAGTGGGTCCATGTGGCAAAGTCACAATGTAGACGACTAGGCGTTTCCATTGATTTTCGACCAGCGAATCCCAAGTCAAGCGTGGGCGAGAGCTGGACTCTCCTAGACCAGCTGAGCGAGGGTGGTGGCAAGTGGCCCGGCGTGGAGCATTGGTGGTTAAGTGGTAGAATTCTCGCCTGCCACGCGGGAGGCCCGGGTTCGATTCCCGGCCAATGCAATTATGGGCTCTTTGTGTTTGCAGCGCTCTCCCCCAATTTCCAGCCCCGTGGAGTGCATCAAGGCACAAGGTGTTTCTTGTCGAGAATGTACTAGGCGGTGTGAGTGCTTTTTGAAACCAGCCTTCTCCCAATTACATCATTGAAACCCATGGGGCCATACCTCTGAAGGGGCTCAGTTGTCAAAGGTCGTAGGAGGGAAAAAAAAGGGGGGTGCAAACCTTCTACGCTAGGAAAGCGGGTGGCTCTCCTGGTGTCTAGCGGCCAGAGCAGGTTGTGGATTTCGCAAAACTGACTATATTTTACACATAGCCCAGGAGAGGACAGGGATCAGCCATAGCGCAAGCAACACACTCGAGCAAAGGGGGATTAGCTCAAGTGGCAGAGCGCTCGCTTTGCATGCGAGAGGTAGCGGGATCGATGCCCGCATTCTCCAAACGCAGCTTTCCTGGTTTCACGGGAGGCACCTTGCTTTTGTGTTTGATGTTGAAGCTTGGAACCGAGCGCCGTGAGCAACATGGGAAGCCGGAGTGCTCCTCATAACATGTGCCAAGGCATTGCCACGTTTTTGTGGTGGCATCTGTGGCTTCAGCCAAAGTCACGTAGGCAGTATTGGACAAAAGCAATCAATTAAAGAAAGCACGACCAGGCTTCCATGGCCAAGAGACAATATTCCATTAGGGGGAAAGGTGCCAGTGCCATGCTTACGCTGAGAGCTTTGGACTCGTTGAATCACCTGAATCAGGTTCAACTTCTCTTTGTGTGCGAAAGAAAGGCCTTTGGGCCCGCAAGCAAATATCGATTGGCATAGGAAAAGGCAACGTAGCAGAGGATGGTTTCGATCCATCGACCTCTGGGTTATGGGCCCAGCACGCTTCCGCTGCGCCACTCTGCTCTTGTCGCTGGCCATCCTCATGGATTTCGACAAGCGAATCCCAAGTCAAGCGTGGGCGAGAGCTGGACTCTCCTAGGCCAGCTGAGCGAGGGTGGTGGCGCCTGGCCCGGCGTGGAGCATTGGTGGTTCAGTGGTAGAATTCTCGCCTGCCACGCGGGAGGCCCGGGTTCGATTCCCGGCCAATGCAATTATGGGCTCTTGGTGTTTGTAGCTCTCTCCCCCAATTTCCAGCCCCATGGAATGCCTCAAGGCACAAGGTGTTTCTTGTCGAGAATGTATTAGGCGGTGTGAGTGCTTTTTGAAACCACCTTCTCCCAATGACATCATTGAAACCCATGGGGCCATACTTCAGAAGGGGCTCAGTTGTCCAAGGTCTTGGGGGAGTGGCTCTCCTGGTGTCTAGCGGCCAGAGCAAGTTGTGGATTTAGCAAAACTGCCTATAGTTTACACATAGCCCAGGAGAGGACAGGGATCAGCCATAGCACAAGCAACAACCTCAAGCAAAGGGGGATTAGCTCAAATGGTAGAGCGCTCGCTTAGCATGCGAGAGGTAGCGGGATCGATGCCCGCATTCTCCAAATGCAGCTTTCCTGATTTGCCAGGAGACACCTTGCTTTTGTGTTTGATGTTGAAGCTTGGAACCGAGCGCCGTGAGCAACATGGGAAGCCGGAGTCCTCCTCATAACGCGTGCCAAGGCGTTGCCACGTTTTTGTGGTGGCAACTGTGGCTTCAGCCAAAGTCACGTAGGCAGTGTTGGACAAAAGCAATCTAGTAAACAAAGCACGAGCAGGCCTCCATGGCCAAGAGACAATATTTCATTAGCGCAAAAGGTGCCAGTGCCAGTGCCATGCTTACGCTGAGAGCTTTGGACTCGTTGAATCACCTGAATCAGGTTCAACTTCTCTTTGTGTGCGAAAGAAAGGCCTTTGGGCCCGCACGCAAGCAAATATCGATTGGCATAGGAAAGGGCAACGTAGCAGAGGATGGTTTCGATCCATCGACCTCTGGGTTATGGGCCCAGCACGCTTCCGCTGCGCCACTCTGCTCTTGTCGCTGACCAACCTCAACAACCACATGTGGATGTAGTTTGCCAGCGATTCCCACGGGGAGTGGGTCCATGTGGCAAAGTCACAATGTAGACGACTAGGCGTTTCCATTGATTTTCGACCAGCGAATCCCAAGTCAAGCGTGGGCGAGAGCTGGACTCTCCTAGACCAGCTGAGCGAGGGTGGTGGCAAGTGGCCCGGCGTGGAGCATTGGTGGTTCAGTGGTAGAATTCTCGCCTGCCACGCGGGAGGCCCGGGTTCGATTCCCGGCCAATGCAATTATGGGCTCTTTGTGTTTGCAGCGCTCTCCCCCAATTTCCAGCCCCGTGGAGTGCATCAAGGCACAAGGTGTTTCTTGTCGAGAATGTACTAGGCGGTGTGAGTGCTTTTTGAAACCAGCCTTCTCCCAATTACATCATTGAAACCCATGGGGCCATGCCTCTGAAGGGGCTCAGTTGTCAAAGGTCGTAGGAGGGAAAAAAAAGGGGGGTGCAAACCTTCTACGCTAGGAAAGTGGGTGGCTCTCCTGGTGTCTAGCGGCCAGAGCAGGTTGTGGATTTCGCAAAACTGACTATATTTTACACATAGCCCAGGAGAGGACAGGGATCAGCCATAGCGCAAGCAACACACTCGAGCAAAGGGGGATTAGCTCAAGTGGCAGAGCGCTCGCTTTGCATGCGAGAGGTAGCGGGATCGATGCCCGCATTCTCCAAACGCAGCTTTCCTGGTTTCACGGGAGGCACCTTGCTTTTGTGTTTGATGTTGAAGCTTGGAACCGAGCGCCGTGAGCAACATGGGAAGCCGGAGTGCTCCTCATAACATGTGCCAAGGCATTGCCACGTTTTTGTGGTGGCATCTGTGGCTTCAGCCAAAGTCACGTAGGCAGTATTGGACAAAAGCAATCAATTAAAGAAAGCACGACCAGGCTTCCATGGCCAAGAGACAATATTCCATTAGGGGGAAAGGTGCCAGTGCCATGCTTACGCTGAGAGCTTTGGACTCGTTGAATCACCTGAATCAGGTTCAACTTCTCTTTGTGTGCGAAAGAAAGGCCTTTGGGCCCGCAAGCAAATATCGATTGGCATAGGAAAAGGCAACGTAGCAGAGGATGGTTTCGATCCATCGACCTCTGGGTTATGGGCCCAGCACGCTTCCGCTGCGCCACTCTGCTCTTGTCGCTGGCCATCCTCATGGATTTCGACAAGCGAATCCCAAGTCAAGCGTGGGCGAGAGCTGGACTCTCCTAGGCCAGCTGAGCGAGGGTGGTGGCGCCTGGCCCGGCGTGGAGCATTGGTGGTTCAGTGGTAGAATTCTCGCCTGCCACGCGGGAGGCCCGGGTTCGATTCCCGGCCAATGCAATTATGGGCTCTTGGTGTTTGTAGCTCTCTCCCCCAATTTCCAGCCCCATGGAATGCCTCAAGGCACAAGGTGTTTCTTGTCGAGAATGTATTAGGCGGTGTGAGTGCTTTTTGAAACCACCTTCTCCCAATGACATCATTGAAACCCATGGGGCCATACTTCAGAAGGGGCTCAGTTGTCCAAGGTCTTGGGGGAGTGGCTCTCCTGGTGTCTAGCGGCCAGAGCAAGTTGTGGATTTAGCAAAACTGCCTATAGTTTACACATAGCCCAGGAGAGGACAGGGATCAGCCATAGCACAAGCAACAACCTCAAGCAAAGGGGGATTAGCTCAAATGGTAGAGCGCTCGCTTAGCATGCGAGAGGTAGCGGGATCGATGCCCGCATTCTCCAAATGCAGCTTTCCTGATTTGCCAGGAGACACCTTGCTTTTGTGTTTGATGTTGAAGCTTGGAACCGAGCGCCGTGAGCAACATGGGAAGCCGGAGTCCTCCTCATAACGCGTGCCAAGGCGTTGCCACGTTTTTGTGGTGGCAACTGTGGCTTCAGCCAAAGTCACGTAGGCAGTGTTGGACAAAAGCAATCTAGTAAACAAAGCACGAGCAGGCCTCCATGGCCAAGAGACAATATTTCATTAGCGCAAAAGGTGCCAGTGCCATGCTTACGCTGAGAGCTTTGGACTCGTTGAATCACCTGAATCAGGTTCAACTTCTCTTTGTGTGCGAAAGAAAGGCCTTTGGGCCCGCACGCAAGCAAATATCGATTGGCATAGGAAAGGGCAACATAGCAGAGGATGGTTTCGATCCATCGACCTCTGGGTTATGGGCCCAGCACGCTTCCGCTGCGCCACTCTGCTCTTGTCGCTGACCAACCTCAACAACCACATGTGGATGTAGTTTGCCAGCGATTCCCACGGGGAGTGGGTCCATGTGGCAAAGTCACAATGTAGACGACTAGGCGTTTCCATTGATTTTCGACCAGCGAATCCCAAGTCAAGCGTGGGCGAGAGCTGGACTCTCCTAGACCAGCTGAGCGAGGGTGGTGGCAAGTGGCCCGGCGTGGAGCATTGGTGGTTCAGTGGTAGAATTCTCGCCTGCCACGCGGGAGGCCCGGGTTCGATTCCCGGCCAATGCAATTATGGGCTCTTTGTGTTTGCAGCGCTCTCCCCCAATTTCCAGCCCCGTGGAGTG
Source organism: Lithobates pipiens (assembly GCF_037356315.1). Classification (NCBI taxonomy): domain Eukaryota; kingdom Metazoa; phylum Chordata; class Amphibia; order Anura; family Ranidae; genus Lithobates; species Lithobates pipiens. The sequence continues at coordinate 580,345,404 of NW_027507758.1, forward strand.
CATCAAGGCACAAGGTGTTTCTTGTCGAGAATGTACTAGGCGGTGTGAGTGCTTTTTGAAACCAGCCTTCTCCCAATTACATCATTGAAACCCATGGGGCCATACCTCTGAAGGGGCTCAGTTGTCAAAGGTCGTAGGAGGGAAAAAAAAGGGGGGTGCAAACCTTCTACGCTAGGAAAGCGGGTGGCTCTCCTGGTGTCTAGCGGCCAGAGCAGGTTGTGGATTTCGCAAAACTGACTATATTTTACACATAGCCCAGGAGAGGACAGGGATCAGCCATAGCGCAAGCAACACACTCGAGCAAAGGGGGATTAGCTCAAGTGGCAGAGCGCTCGCTTTGCATGCGAGAGGTAGCGGGATCGATGCCCGCATTCTCCAAACGCAGCTTTCCTGGTTTCATGGGAGGCACCTTGCTTTTGTGTTTGATGTTGAAGCTTGGAACCGAGCGCCGTGAGCAACATGGGAAGCCGGAGTGCTCCTCATAACATGTGCCAAGGCATTGCCACGTTTTTGTGGTGGCATCTGTGGCTTCAGCCAAAGTCACGTAGGCAGTATTGGACAAAAGCAATCAATTAAAGAAAGCACGACCAGGCTTCCATGGCCAAGAGACAATATTCCATTAGGGGGAAAGGTGCCAGTGCCATGCTTACGCTGAGAGCTTTGGACTCGTTGAATCACCTGAATCAGGTTCAACTTCTCTTTGTGTGCGAAAGAAAGGCCTTTGGGCCCGCAAGCAAATATCGATTGGCATAGGAAAAGGCAACGTAGCAGAGGATGGTTTCGATCCATCGACCTCTGGGTTATGGGCCCAGCACGCTTCCGCTGCGCCACTCTGCTCTTGTCGCTGACCATCCTCATGGATTTCGACAAGCGAATCCCAAGTCAAGCGTGGGCGAGAGCTGGACTCTCCTAGGCCAGCTGAGCGAGGGTGGTGGCGCATGGCCCGGCGTGGAGCATTGGTGGTTCAGTGGTAGAATTCTCGCCTGCCACGCGGGAGGCCCGGGTTCGATTCCCGGCCAATGCAATTATGGGCTCTTGGTGTTTGTAGCTCTCTCCCCCAATTTCCAGCCCCATGGAATGCCTCAAGGCACAAGGTGTTTCTTGTCGAGAATGTATTAGGCGGTGTGAGTGCTTTTTGAAACCACCTTCTCCCAATGACATCATTGAAACCCATGGGGCCATACTTCAGAAGGGGCTCAGTTGTCCAAGGTCTTGGGGGAGTGGCTCTCCTGGTGTCTAGCGGCCAGAGCAAGTTGTGGATTTAGCAAAACTGCCTATAGTTTACACATAGCCCAGGAGAGGACAGGGATCAGCCATAGCACAAGCAACAACCTCAAGCAAAGGGGGATTAGCTCAAATGGTAGAGCGCTCGCTTAGCATGCGAGAGGTAGCGGGATCGATGCCCGCATTCTCCAAATGCAGCTTTCCTGATTTGCCAGGAGACACCTTGCTTTTGTGTTTGATGTTGAAGCTTGGAACCGAGCGCCGTGAGCAACATGGGAAGCCGGAGTCCTCCTCATAACGCGTGCCAAGGCGTTGCCACGTTTTTGTGGTGGCAACTGTGGCTTCAGCCAAAGTCACGTAGGCAGTGTTGGACAAAAGCAATCTAGTAAACAAAGCACGAGCAGGCCTCCATGGCCAAGAGACAATATTTCATTAGCGCAAAAGGTGCCAGTGCCATGCTTACGCTGAGAGCTTTGGACTCGTTGAATCACCTGAATCAGGTTCAACTTCTCTTTGTGTGCGAAAGAAAGGCCTTTGGGCCCGCACGCAAGCAAATATCGATTGGCATAGGAAAGGGCAACGTAGCAGAGGATGGTTTCGATCCATCGACCTCTGGGTTATGGGCCCAGCACGCTTCCGCTGCGCCACTCTGCTCTTGTCGCTGACCAACCTCAACAACCACATGTGGATGTAGTTTGCCAGCGATTCCCACGGGGAGTGGGTCCATGTGGCAAAGTCACAATGTAGACGACTAGGCGTTTCCATTGATTTTCGACCAGCGAATCCCAAGTCAAGCGTGGGCGAGAGCTGGACTCTCCTAGACCAGCTGAGCGAGGGTGGTGGCAAGTGGCCCGGCGTGGAGCATTGGTGGTTAAGTGGTAGAATTCTCGCCTGCCACGCGGGAGGCCCGGGTTCGATTCCCGGCCAATGCAATTATGGGCTCTTTGTGTTTGCAGCGCTCTCCCCCAATTTCCAGCCCCGTGGAGTGCATCAAGGCACAAGGTGTTTCTTGTCGAGAATGTACTAGGCGGTGTGAGTGCTTTTTGAAACCAGCCTTCTCCCAATTACATCATTGAAACCCATGGGGCCATACCTCTGAAGGGGCTCAGTTGTCAAAGGTCGTAGGAGGGAAAAAAAAGGGGGGTGCAAACCTTCTACGCTAGGAAAGCGGGTGGCTCTCCTGGTGTCTAGCGGCCAGAGCAGGTTGTGGATTTCGCAAAACTGACTATATTTTACACATAGCCCAGGAGAGGACAGGGATCAGCCATAGCGCAAGCAACACACTCGAGCAAAGGGGGATTAGCTCAAGTGGCAGAGCGCTCGCTTTGCATGCGAGAGGTAGCGGGATCGATGCCCGCATTCTCCAAACGCAGCTTTCCTGGTTTCACGGGAGGCACCTTGCTTTTGTGTTTGATGTTGAAGCTTGGAACCGAGCGCCGTGAGCAACATGGGAAGCCGGAGTGCTCCTCATAACATGTGCCAAGGCATTGCCACGTTTTTGTGGTGGCATCTGTGGCTTCAGCCAAAGTCACGTAGGCAGTATTGGACAAAAGCAATCAATTAAAGAAAGCACGACCAGGCTTCCATGGCCAAGAGACAATATTCCATTAGGGGGAAAGGTGCCAGTGCCATGCTTACGCTGAGAGCTTTGGACTCGTTGAATCACCTGAATCAGGTTCAACTTCTCTTTGTGTGCGAAAGAAAGGCCTTTGGGCCCGCAAGCAAATATCGATTGGCATAGGAAAAGGCAACGTAGCAGAGGATGGTTTCGATCCATCGACCTCTGGGTTATGGGCCCAGCACGCTTCCGCTGCGCCACTCTGCTCTTGTCGCTGGCCATCCTCATGGATTTCGACAAGCGAATCCCAAGTCAAGCGTGGGCGAGAGCTGGACTCTCCTAGGCCAGCTGAGCGAGGGTGGTGGCGCCTGGCCCGGCGTGGAGCATTGGTGGTTCAGTGGTAGAATTCTCGCCTGCCACGCGGGAGGCCCGGGTTCGATTCCCGGCCAATGCAATTATGGGCTCTTGGTGTTTGTAGCTCTCTCCCCCAATTTCCAGCCCCATGGAATGCCTCAAGGCACAAGGTGTTTCTTGTCGAGAATGTATTAGGCGGTGTGAGTGCTTTTTGAAACCACCTTCTCCCAATGACATCATTGAAACCCATGGGGCCATACTTCAGAAGGGGCTCAGTTGTCCAAGGTCTTGGGGGAGTGGCTCTCCTGGTGTCTAGCGGCCAGAGCAAGTTGTGGATTTAGCAAAACTGCCTATAGTTTACACATAGCCCAGGAGAGGACAGGGATCAGCCATAGCACAAGCAACAACCTCAAGCAAAGGGGGATTAGCTCAAATGGTAGAGCGCTCGCTTAGCATGCGAGAGGTAGCGGGATCGATGCCCGCATTCTCCAAATGCAGCTTTCCTGATTTGCCAGGAGACACCTTGCTTTTGTGTTTGATGTTGAAGCTTGGAACCGAGCGCCGTGAGCAACATGGGAAGCCGGAGTCCTCCTCATAACGCGTGCCAAGGCGTTGCCACGTTTTTGTGGTGGCAACTGTGGCTTCAGCCAAAGTCACGTAGGCAGTGTTGGACAAAAGCAATCTAGTAAACAAAGCACGAGCAGGCCTCCATGGCCAAGAGACAATATTTCATTAGCGCAAAAGGTGCCAGTGCCATGCTTACGCTGAGAGCTTTGGACTCGTTGAATCACCTGAATCAGGTTCAACTTCTCTTTGTGTGCGAAAGAAAGGCCTTTGGGCCCACACGCAAGCAAATATCGATTGGCATAGGAAAGGGCAACGTAGCAGAGGATGGTTTCGATCCATCGACCTCTGGGTTATGGGCCCAGCACGCTTCCGCTGCGCCACTCTGCTCTTGTCGCTGACCAACCTCAACAACCACATGTGGATGTAGTTTGCCAGCGATTCCCACGGGGAGTGGGTCCATGTGGCAAAGTCACAATGTAGACGACTAGGCGTTTCCATTGATTTTCGACCAGCGAATCCCAAGTCAAGCGTGGGCGAGAGCTGGACTCTCCTAGACCAGCTGAGCGAGGGTGGTGGCAAGTGGCCCGGCGTGGAGCATTGGTGGTTCAGTGGTAGAATTCTCGCCTGCCACGCGGGAGGCCCGGGTTCGATTCCCGGCCAATGCAATTATGGGCTCTTTGTGTTTGCAGCGCTCTCCCCCAATTTCCAGCCCCGTGGAGTGCATCAAGGCACAAGGTGTTTCTTGTCGAGAATGTACTAGGCGGTGTGAGTGCTTTTTGAAACCAGCCTTCTCCCAATTACATCATTGAAACCCATGGGGCCATACCTCTGAAGGGGCTCAGTTGTCAAAGGTCGTAGGAGGGAAAAAAAAGGGGGGTGCAAACCTTCTACGCTAGGAAAGCGGGTGGCTCTCCTGGTGTCTAGCGGCCAGAGCAGGTTGTGGATTTCGCAAAACTGACTATATTTTACACATAGCCCAGGAGAGGACAGGGATCAGCCATAGCGCAAGCAACACACTTGAGCAAAGGGGGATTAGCTCAAGTGGCAGAGCGCTCGCTTTGCATGCGAGAGGTAGCGGGATCGATGCCCGCATTCTCCAAACGCAGCTTTCCTGGTTTCACGGGAGGCACCTTGCTTTTGTGTTTGATGTTGAAGCTTGGAACCGAGCGCCGTGAGCAACATGGGAAGCCGGAGTGCTCCTCATAACATGTGCCAAGGCATTGCCACGTTTTTGTGGTGGCATCTGTGGCTTCAGCCAAAGTCACGTAGGCAGTATTGGACAAAAGCAATCAATTAAAGAAAGCACGACCAGGCTTCCATGGCCAAGAGACAATATTCCATTAGGGGGAAAGGTGCCAGTGCCATGCTTACGCTGAGAGCTTTGGACTCGTTGAATCACCTGAATCAGGTTCAACTTCTCTTTGTGTGCGAAAGAAAGGCCTTTGGGCCCGCAAGCAAATATCGATTGGCATGGAAAAGGCAACGTAGCAGAGGATGGTTTCGATCCATCGACCTCTGGGTTATGGGCCCAGCACGCTTCCGCTGCGCCACTCTGCTCTTGTCGCTGGCCATCCTCATGGATTTCGACAAGCGAATCCCAAGTCAAGCGTGGGCGAGAGCTGGACTCTCCTAGGCCAGCTGAGCGAGGGTGGTGGCGCCTGGCCCGGCGTGGAGCATTGGTGGTTCAGTGGTAGAATTCTCGCCTGCCACGCGGGAGGCCCGGGTTCGATTCCCGGCCAATGCAATTATGGGCTCTTGGTGTTTGTAGCTCTCTCCCCCAATTTCCAGCCCCATGGAATGCCTCAAGGCACAAGGTGTTTCTTGTCGAGAATGTATTAGGCGGTGTGAGTGCTTTTTGAAACCACCTTCTCCCAATGACATCATTGAAACCCATGGGGCCATACTTCAGAAGGGGCTCAGTTGTCCAAGGTCTTGGGGGAGTGGCTCTCCTGGTGTCTAGCGGCCAGAGCAAGTTGTGGATTTAGCAAAACTGCCTATAGTTTACACATAGCCCAGGAGAGGACAGGGATCAGCCATAGCACAAGCAACAACCTCAAGCAAAGGGGGATTAGCTCAAATGGTAGAGCGCTCGCTTAGCATGCGAGAGGTAGCGGGATCGATGCCCGCATTCTCCAAATGCAGCTTTCCTGATTTGCCAGGAGACACCTTGCTTTTGTGTTTGATGTTGAAGCTTGGAACCGAGCGCCGTGAGCAACATGGGAAGCCGGAGTCCTCCTCATAACGCGTGCCAAGGCGTTGCCACGTTTTTGTGGTGGCAACTGTGGCTTCAGCCAAAGTCACGTAGGCAGTGTTGGACAAAAGCAATCTAGTAAACAAAGCACGAGAAGGCCTCCATGGCCAAGAGACAATATTTCATTAGCGCAAAAGGTGCCAGTGCCATGCTTACGCTGAGAGCTTTGGACTCGTTGAATCACCTGAATCAGGTTCAACTTCTCTTTGTGTGCGAAAGAAAGGCCTTTGGGCCCGCACGCAAGCAAATATCGATTGGCATAGGAAAGGGCAACGTAGCAGAGGATGGTTTCGATCCATCGACCTCTGGGTTATGGGCCCAGCACGCTTCCGCTGCGCCACTCTGCTCTTGTCGCTGACCAACCTCAACAACCACATGTGGATGTAGTTTGCCAGCGATTCCCACGGGGAGTGGGTCCATGTGGCAAAGTCACAATGTAGACGACTAGGCGTTTCCATTGATTTTCGACCAGCGAATCCCAAGTCAAGCGTGGGCGAGAGCTGGACTCTCCTAGACCAGCTGAGCGAGGGTGGTGGCAAGTGGCCCGGCGTGGAGCATTGGTGGTTCAGTGGTAGAATTCTCGCCTGCCACGCGGGAGGCCCGGGTTCGATTCCCGGCCAATGCAATTATGGGCTCTTTGTGTTTGCAGCGCTCTCCCCCAATTTCCAGCCCCGTGGAGTGCATCAAGGCACAAGGTGTTTCTTGTCGAGAATGTACTAGGCGGTGTGAGTGCTTTTTGAAACCAGCCTTCTCCCAATTACATCATTGAAACCCATGGGGCCATACCTCTGAAGGGGCTCAGTTGTCAAAGGTCGTAGGAGGGAAAAAAAAGGGGGGTGCAAACCTTCTACGCTAGGAAAGCGGGTGGCTCTCCTGGTGTCTAGCGGCCAGAGCAGGTTGTGGATTTCGCAAAACTGACTATATTTTACACATAGCCCAGGAGAGGACAGGGATCAGCCATAGCGCAAGCAACACACTCGAGCAAAGGGGGATTAGCTCAAGTGGCAGAGCGCTCGCTTTGCATGCGAGAGGTAGCGGGATCGATGCCCGCATTCTCCAAACGCAGCTTTCCTGGTTTCACGGGAGGCACCTTGCTTTTGTGTTTGATGTTGAAGCTTGGAACCGAGCGCCGTGAGCAACATGGGAAGCCGGAGTGCTCCTCATAACATGTGCCAAGGCATTGCCACGTTTTTGTGGTGGCATCTGTGGCTTCAGCCAAAGTCACGTAGGCAGTATTGGACAAAAGCAATCAATTAAAGAAAGCACGACCAGGCTTCCATGGCCAAGAGACAATATTCCATTAGGGGGAAAGGTGCCAGTGCCATGCTTACGCTGAGAGCTTTGGACTCGTTGAATCACCTGAATCAGGTTCAACTTCTCTTTGTGTGCGAAAGAAAGGCCTTTGGGCCCGCAAGCAAATATCGATTGGCATAGGAAAAGGCAACGTAGCAGAGGATGGTTTCGATCCATCGACCTCTGGGTTATGGGCCCAGCACGCTTCCGCTGCGCCACTCTGCTCTTGTCGCTGGCCATCCTCATGGATTTCGACAAGCGAATCCCAAGTCAAGCGTGGGCGAGAGCTGGACTCTCCTAGGCCAGCTGAGCGAGGGTGGTGGCGCCTGGCCCGGCGTGGAGCATTGGTGGTTCAGTGGTAGAATTCTCGCCTGCCACGCGGGAGGCCCGGGTTCGATTCCCGGCCAATGCAATTATGGGCTCTTGGTGTTTGTAGCTCTCTCCCCCAATTTCCAGCCCCATGGAATGCCTCAAGGCACAAGGTGTTTCTTGTCGAGAATGTATTAGGCGGTGTGAGTGCTTTTTGAAACCACCTTCTCCCAATGACATCATTGAAACCCATGGGGCCATACTTCAGAAGGGGCTCAGTTGTCCAAGGTCTTGGGGGAGTGGCTCTCCTGGTGTCTAGCGGCCAGAGCAAGTTGTGGATTTAGCAAAACTGCCTATAGTTTACACATAGCCCAGGAGAGGACAGGGATCAGCCATAGCACAAGCAACAACCTCAAGCAAAGGGGGATTAGCTCAAATGGTAGAGCGCTCGCTTAGCATGCGAGAGGTAGCGGGATCGATGCCCGCATTCTCCAAATGCAGCTTTCCTGATTTGCCAGGAGACACCTTGCTTTTGTGTTTGATGTTGAAGCTTGGAACCGAGCGCCGTGAGCAACATGGGAAGCCGGAGTCCTCCTCATAACGCGTGCCAAGGCGTTGCCACGTTTTTGTGGTGGCAACTGTGGCTTCAGCCAAAGTCACGTAGGCAGTGTTGGACAAAAGCAATCTAGTAAACAAAGCACGAGCAGGCCTCCATGGCCAAGAGACAATATTTCATTAGCGCAAAAGGTGCCAGTGCCATGCTTACGCTGAGAGCTTTGGACTCGTTGAATCACCTGAATCAGGTTCAACTTCTCTTTGTGTGCGAAAGAAAGGCCTTTGGGCCCGCACGCAAGCAAATATCGATTGGCATAGGAAAGGGCAACGTAGCAGAGGATGGTTTCGATCCATCGACCTCTGGGTTATGGGCCCAGCACGCTTCCGCTGCGCCACTCTGCTCTTGTCGCTGACCAACCTCAACAACCACATGTGGATGTAGTTTGCCAGCGATTCCCACGGGGAGTGGGTCCATGTGGCAAAGTCACAATGTAGACGACTAGGCGTTTCCATTGATTTTCGACCAGCGAATCCCAAGTCAAGCGTGGGCGAGAGCTGGACTCTCCTAGACCAGCTGAGCGAGGGTGGTGGCAAGTGGCCCGGCGTGGAGCATTGGTGGTTCAGTGGTAGAATTCTCGCCTGCCATGCGGGAGGCCCTGGGTTCGATTCCCGGCCAATGCAATTATGGGCTCTTTGTGTTTGCAGCGCTCTCCCCCAATTTCCAGTCCCGTGGAGTGCATCAAGGCACAAGGTGTTTCTTGTCGAGAATGTACTAGGCGGTGTGAGTGCTTTTTGAAACCAGCCTTCTCCCAATTACATCATTGAAACCCATGGGGCCATACCTCTGAAGGGGCTCAGTTGTCAAAGGTCGTAGGAGGGAAAAAAAAGGGGGGTGCAAACCTTCTACGCTAGGAAAGCGGGTGGCTCTCCTGGTGTCTAGCGGCCAGAGCAGGTTGTGGATTTCGCAAAACTGACTATATTTTACACATAGCCCAGGAGAGGACAGGGATCAGCCATAGCGCAAGCAACACACTCGAGCAAAGGGGGATTAGCTCAAGTGGCAGAGCGCTCGCTTTGCATGCGAGAGGTAGCGGGATCGATGCCCGCATTCTCCAAACGCAGCTTTCCTGGTTTCACGGGAGGCACCTTGCTTTTGTGTTTGATGTTGAAGCTTGGAACCGAGCGCCGTGAGCAACATGGGAAGCCGGAGTGCTCCTCATAACATGTGCCAAGGCATTGCCACGTTTTTGTGGTGGCATCTGTGGCTTCAGCCAAAGTCACGTAGGCAGTATTGGACAAAAGCAATCAATTAAAGAAAGCACGACCAGGCTTCCATGGCCAAGAGACAATATTCCATTAGGGGGAAAGGTGCCAGTGCCATGCTTACGCTGAGAGCTTTGGACTCGTTGAATCACCTGAATCAGGTTCAACTTCTCTTTGTGTGCGAAAGAAAGGCCTTTGGGCCCGCAAGCAAATATCGATTGGCATAGGAAAAGGCAACGTAGCAGAGGATGGTTTCGATCCATCGACCTCTGGGTTATGGGCCCAGCACGCTTCCGCTGCGCCACTCTGCTCTTGTCGCTGGCCATCCTCATGGATTTCGACAAGCGAATCCCAAGTCAAGCGTGGGCGAGAGCTGGACTCTCCTAGGCCAGCTGAGCGAGGGTGGTGGCGCCTGGCCCGGCGTGGAGCATTGGTGGTTCAGTGGTAGAATTCTCGCCTGCCACGCGGGAGGCCCGGGTTCGATTCCCGGCCAATGCAATTATGGGCTCTTGGTGTTTGTAGCTCTCTCCCCCAATTTCCAGCCCCATGGAATGCCTCAAGGCACAAGGTGTTTCTTGTCGAGAATGTATTAGGCGGTGTGAGTGCTTTTTGAAACCACCTTCTCCCAATGACATCATTGAAACCCATGGGGCCATACTTCAGAAGGGGCTCAGTTGTCCAAGGTCTTGGGGGAGTGGCTCTCCTGGTGTCTAGCGGCCAGAGCAAGTTGTGGATTTAGCAAAACTGCCTATAGTTTACACATAGCCCAGGAGAGGACAGGGATCAGCCATAGCACAAGCAACAACCTCAAGCAAAGGGGGATTAGCTCAAATGGTAGAGCGCTTGCTTAGCATGCGAGAGGTAGCGGGATCGATGCCCGCATTCTCCAAATGCAGCTTTCCTGATTTGCCAGGAGACACCTTGCTTTTGTGTTTGATGTTGAAGCTTGGAACCGAGCGCCGTGAGCAACATGGGAAGCCGGAGTCCTCCTCATAACGCGTGCCAAGGCGTTGCCACGTTTTTGTGGTGGCAACTGTGGCTTCAGCCAAAGTCACGTAGGCAGTGTTGGACAAAAGCAATCTAGTAAACAAAGCACGAGCAGGCCTCCATGGCCAAGAGACAATATTTCATTAGCGCAAAAGGTGCCAGTGCCATGCTTACGCTGAGAGCTTTGGACTCGTTGAATCACCTGAATCAGGTTCAACTTCTCTTTGTGTGCGAAAGAAAGGCCTTTGGGCCCGCACGCAAGCAAATATCGATTGGCATAGGAAAGGGCAACGTAGCAGAGGATGGTTTCGATCCATCGACCTCTGGGTTATGGGCCCAGCACGCTTCCGCTGCGCCACTCTGCTCTTGTCGCTGACCAACCTCAACAACCACATGTGGATGTAGTTTGCCAGCGATTCCCACGGGGAGTGGGTCCATGTGGCAAAGTCACAATGTAGACGACTAGGCGTTTCCATTGATTTTCGACCAGCGAATCCCAAGTCAAGCGTGGGCGAGAGCTGGACTCTCCTAGACCAGCTGAGCGAGGGTGGTGGCAAGTGGCCCGGCGTGGAGCATTGGTGGTTAAGTGGTAGAATTCTCGCCTGCCACGCGGGAGGCCCGGGTTCGATTCCCGGCCAATGCAATTATGGGCTCTTTGTGTTTGCAGCGCTCTCCCCCAATTTCCAGCCCCGTGGAGTGCATCAAGGCACAAGGTGTTTCTTGTCGAGAATGTACTAGGCGGTGTGAGTGCTTTTTGAAACCAGCCTTCTCCCAATTACATCATTGAAACCCATGGGGCCATACCTCTGAAGGGGCTCAGTTTTCAAAGGTCGTAGGAGGGAAAAAAAAGGGGGGTGCAAACCTTCTACGCTAGGAAAGCGGGTGGCTCTCCTGGTGTCTAGCGGCCAGAGCAGGTTGTGGATTTCGCAAAACTGACTATATTTTACACATAGCCCAGGAGAGGACAGGGATCAGCCATAGCGCAAGCAACACACTCGAGCAAAGGGGGATTAGCTCAAGTGGCAGAGCGCTCGCTTTGCATGCGAGAGGTAGCGGGATCGATGCCCGCATTCTCCAAACGCAGCTTTCCTGGTTTCACGGGAGGCACCTTGCTTTTGTGTTTGATGTTGAAGCTTGGAACCGAGCGCCGTGAGCAACATGGGAAGCCGGAGTGCTCCTCATAACATGTGCCAAGGCATTGCCACGTTTTTGTGGTGGCATCTGTGGCTTCAGCCAAAGTCACGTAGGCAGTATTGGACAAAAGCAATCAATTAAAGAAAGCACGACCAGGCTTCCATGGCCAAGAGACAATATTCCATTAGGGGGAAAGGTGCCAGTGCCATGCTTACGCTGAGAGCTTTGGACTCGTTGAATCACCTGAATCAGGTTCAACTTCTCTTTGTGTGCGAAAGAAAGGCCTTTGGGCCCGCAAGCAAATATCGATTGGCATAGGAAAAGGCAACGTAGCAGAGGATGGTTTCGATCCATCGACCTCTGGGTTATGGGCCCAGCACGCTTCCGCTGCGCCACTCTGCTCTTGTCGCTGGCCATCCTCATGGATTTCGACAAGCGAATCCCAAGTCAAGCGTGGGCGAGAGCTGGACTCTCCTAGGCCAGCTGAGCGAGGGTGGTGGCGCCTGGCCCGGCGTGGAGCATTGGTGGTTCAGTGGTAGAATTCTCGCCTGCCACGCGGGAGGCCCGGGTTCGATTCCCGGCCAATGCAATTATGGGCTCTTGGTGTTTGTAGCTCTCTCCCCCAATTTCCAGCCCCATGGAATGCCTCAAGGCACAAGGTGTTTCTTGTCGAGAATGTATTAGGCGGTGTGAGTGCTTTTTGAAACCACCTTCTCCCAATGACATCATTGAAACCCATGGGGCCATACTTCAGAAGGGGCTCAGTTGTCCAAGGTCTTGGGGGAGTGGCTCTCCTGGTGTCTAGCGGCCAGAGCAAGTTGTGGATTTAGCAAAACTGCCTATAGTTTACACATAGCCCAGGAGAGGACAGGGATCAGCCATAGCACAAGCAACAACCTCAAGCAAAGGGGGATTAGCTCAAATGGTAGAGCGCTCGCTTAGCATGCGAGAGGTAGCGGGATCGATGCCCGCATTCTCCAAATGCAGCTTTCCTGATTTGCCAGGAGACACCTTGCTTTTGTGTTTGATGTTGAAGCTTGGAACCGAGCGCCGTGAGCAACATGGGAAGCCGGAGTCCTCCTCATAACGCGTGCCAAGGCGTTGCCACGTTTTTGTGGTGGCAACTGTGGCTTCAGCCAAAGTCACGTAGGCAGTGTTGGACAAAAGCAATCTAGTAAACAAAGCACGAGCAGGCCTCCATGGCCAAGAGACAATATTTCATTAGCGCAAAAGGTGCCAGTGCCATGCTTACGCTGAGAGCTTTGGACTCGTTGAATCACCTGAATCAGGTTCAACTTCTCTTTGTGTGCGAAAGAAAGGCCTTTGGGCCTGCACGCAAGCAAATATCGATTGGCATAGGAAAGGGCAACGTAGCAGAGGATGGTTTCGATCCATCGACCTCTGGGTTATGGGCCCAGCACGCTTCCGCTGCGCCACTCTGCTCTTGTCGCTGACCAACCTCAACAACCACATGTGGATGTAGTTTGCCAGCGATTCCCACGGGGAGTGGGTCCATGTGGCAAAGTCACAATGTAGACGACTAGGCGTTTCCATTGATTTTCGACCAGCGAATCCCAAGTCAAGCGTGGGCGAGAGCTGGACTCTCCTAGACCAGCTGAGCGAGGGTGGTGGCAAGTGGCCCGGCGTGGAGCATTGGTGGTTAAGTGGTAGAATTCTCGCCTGCCACGCGGGAGGCCCGGGTTCGATTCCCGGCCAATGCAATTATGGGCTCTTTGTGTTTGCAGCGCTCTCCCCCAATTTCCAGCCCCGTGGAGTGCATCAAGGCACAAGGTGTTTCTTGTCGAGAATGTACTAGGCGGTGTGAGTGCTTTTTGAAACCAGCCTTCTCCCAATTACATCATTGAAACCCATGGGGCCATACCTCTGAAGGGGCTCAGTTGTCAAAGGTCGTAGGAGGGAAAAAAAAGGGGGGTGCAAACCTTCTACGCTAGGAAAGCGGGTGGCTCTCCTGGTGTCTAGCGGCCAGAGCAGGTTGTGGATTTCGCAAAACTGACTATATTTTACACATAGCCCAGGAGAGGACAGGGATCAGCCATAGCGCAAGCAACACACTCGAGCAAAGGGGGATTAGCTCAAGTGGCAGAGCGCTCGCTTTGCATGCGAGAGGTAGCGGGATCGATGCCCGCATTCTCCAAACGCAGCTTTCCTGGTTTCACGGGAGGCACCTTGCTTTTGTGTTTGATGTTGAAGCTTGGAACCGAGCGCCGTGAGCAACATGGGAAGCCGGAGTGCTCCTCATAACATGTGCCAAGGCATTGCCACGTTTTTGTGGTGGCATCTGTGGCTTCAGCCAAAGTCACGTAGGCAGTATTGGACAAAAGCAATCAATTAAAGAAAGCACGACCAGGCTTCCATGGCCAAGAGACAATATTCCATTAGGGGGAAAGGTGCCAGTGCCATGCTTACGCTGAGAGCTTTGGACTCGTTGAATCACCTGAATCAGGTTCAACTTCTCTTTGTGTGCGAAAGAAAGGCCTTTGGGCCCGCAAGCAAATATCGATTGGCATAGGAAAAGGCAACGTAGCAGAGGATGGTTTCGATCCATCGACCTCTGGGTTATGGGCCCAGCACGCTTCCGCTGCGCCACTCTGCTCTTGTCGCTGGCCATCCTCATGGATTTCGACAAGCGAATCCCAAGTCAAGCGTGGGCGAGAGCTGGACTCTCCTAGGCCAGCTGAGCGAGGGTGGTGGCGCCTGGCCCGGCGTGGAGCATTGGTGGTTCAGTGGTAGAATTCTCGCCTGCCACGCGGGAGGCCCGGGTTCGATTCCCGGCCAATGCAATTATGGGCTCTTGGTGTTTGTAGCTCTCTCCCCCAATTTCCAGCCCCATGGAATGCCTCAAGGCACAAGGTGTTTCTTGTCGAGAATGTATTAGGCGGTGTGAGTGCTTTTTGAAACCACCTTCTCCCAATGACATCATTGAAACCCATGGGGCCATACTTCAGAAGGGGCTCAGTTGTCCAAGGTCTTGGGGGAGTGGCTCTCCTGGTGTCTAGCGGCCAGAGCAAGTTGTGGATTTAGCAAAACTGCCTATAGTTTACACATAGCCCAGGAGAGGACAGGGATCAGCCATAGCACAAGCAACAACCTCAAGCAACGGGGGATTAGCTCAAATGGTAGAGCGCTCGCTTAGCATGCGAGAGGTAGCGGGATCGATGCCCGCATTCTCCAAATGCAGCTTTCCTGATTTGCCAGGAGACACCTTGCTTTTGTGTTTGATGTTGAAGCTTGGAACCGAGCGCCGTGAGCAACATGGGAAGCCGGAGTCCTCCTCATAACGCGTGCCAAGGCGTTGCCACGTTTTTGTGGTGGCAACTGTGGCTTCAGCCAAAGTCACGTAGGCAGTGTTGGACAAAAGCAATCTAGTAAACAAAGCACGAGCAGGCCTCCATGGCCAAGAGACAATATTTCATTAGCGCAAAAGGTGCCAGTGCCATGCTTACGCTGAGAGCTTTGGACTCGTTGAATCACCTGAATCAGGTTCAACTTCTCTTTGTGTGCGAAAGAAAGGCCTTTGGGCCCGCACGCAAGCAAATATCGATTGGCATAGAAAAAGGCAACGTAGCAGAGGATGGTTTCGATCCATCGACCTCTGGGTTATGGGCCCAGCACGCTTCCGCTGCGCCACTCTGCTCTTGTCGCTGACCAACCTCAACAACCACATGTGGATGTAGTTTGCCAGCGATTCCCACGGGGAGTGGGTCCATGTGGCAAAGTCACAATGTAGACGACTAGGCGTTTCCATTGATTTTCGACCAGCGAATCCCAAGTCAAGCGTGGGCGAGAGCTGGACTCTCCTAGACCAGCTGAGCGAGGGTGGTGGCAAGTGGCCCGGCGTGGAGCATTGGTGGTTCAGTGGTAGAATTCTCGCCTGCCACGCGGGAGGCCCGGGTTCGATTCCCGGCCAATGCAATTATGGGCTCTTTGTGTTTGCAGCGCTCTCCCCCAATTTCCAGCCCCGTGGAGTGCATCAAGGCACAAGGTGTTTCTTGTCGAGAATGTACTAGGCGGTGTGAGTGCTTTTTGAAACCAGCCTTCTCCCAATTACATCATTGAAACCCATGGGGCCATACCTCTGAAGGGGCTCAGTTGTCAAAGGTCGTAGGAGGGAAAAAAAAGGGGGGTGCAAACCTTCTACGCTAGGAAAGCGGGTGGCTCTCCTGGTGTCTAGCGGCCAGAGCAGGTTGTGGATTTCGCAAAACTGACTATATTTTACACATAGCCCAGGAGAGGACAGGGATCAGCCATAGCGCAAGCAACACACTCGAGCAAAGGGGGATTAGCTCAAGTGGCAGAGCACTCGCTTTGCATGCGAGAGGTAGCGGGATCGATGCCCGCATTCTCCAAACGCAGCTTTCCTGGTTTCACGGGAGGCACCTTGCTTTTGTGTTTGATGTTGAAGCTTGGAACCGAGCGCCGTGAGCAACATGGGAAGCCGGAGTGCTCCTCATAACATGTGCCAAGGCATTGCCACGTTTTTGTGGTGGCATCTGTGGCTTCAGCCAAAGTCACGTAGGCAGTATTGGACAAAAGCAATCAATTAAAGAAAGCACGACCAGGCTTCCATGGCCAAGAGACAATATTCCATTAGGGGGAAAGGTGCCAGTGCCATGCTTACGCTGAGAGCTTTGGACTCGTTGAATCACCTGAATCAGGTTCAACTTCTCTTTGTGTGCGAAAGAAAGGCCTTTGGGCCCGCAAGCAAATATCGATTGGCATAGGAAAAGGCAACGTAGCAGAGGATGGTTTCGATCCATCGACCTCTGGGTTTTGGGCCCAGCACGCTTCCGCTGCGCCACTCTGCTCTTGTCGCTGGCCATCCTCATGGATTTCGACAAGCGAATCCCAAGTCAAGCATGGGCGAGAGCTGGACTCTCCTAGGCCAGCTGAGCGAGGGTGGTGGCGCCTGGCCCGGCGTGGAGCATTGGTGGTTCAGTGGTAGAATTCTCGCCTGCCACGCGGGAGGCCCGGGTTCGATTCCCGGCCAATGCAATTATGGGCTCTTGGTGTTTGTAGCTCTCTCCCCCAATTTCCAGCCCCATGGAATGCCTCAAGGCACAAGGTGTTTCTTGTCGAGAATGTATTAGGCGGTGTGAGTGCTTTTTGAAACCACCTTCTCCCAATGACATCATTGAAACCCATGGGGCCATACTTCAGAAGGGGCTCAGTTGTCCAAGGTCTTGGGGGAGTGGCTCTCCTGGTGTCTAGCGGCCAGAGCAAGTTGTGGATTTAGCAAAACTGCCTATAGTTTACACATAGCCCAGGAGAGGACAGGGATCAGCCATAGCACAAGCAACAACCTCAAGCAAAGGGGGATTAGCTCAAATGGTAGAGCGCTCGCTTAGCATGCGAGAGGTAGCGGGATCGATGCCCGCATTCTCCAAATGCAGCTTTCCTGATTTGCCAGGAGACACCTTGCTTTTGTGTTTGATGTTGAAGCTTGGAAACGAGCGCCGTGAGCAACATGGGAAGCCGGAGTCCTCCTCATAACGCGTGCCAAGGCGTTGCCACGTTTTTGTGGTGGCAACTGTGGCTTCAGCCAAAGTCACGTAGGCAGTGTTGGACAAAAGCAATCTAGTAAACAAAGCACGAGCAGGCCTCCATGGCCAAGAGACAATATTTCATTAGCGCAAAAGGTGCCAGTGCCATGCTTACGCTGAGAGCTTTGGACTCGTTGAATCACCTGAATCAGGTTCAACTTCTCTTTGTGTGCGAAAGAAAGGCCGTTGGGCCCGCACGCAAGCAAATATCGATTGGCATAGGAAAGGGCAACGTAGCAAAGGATGGTTTCGATCCATCGACCTCTGGGTTATGGGCCCAGCACGCTTCCGCTGCGCCACTCTGCTCTTGTCGCTGACCAACCTCAACAACCACATGTGGATGTAGTTTGCCAGCGATTCCCACGGGGAGTGGGTCCATGTGGCAAAGTCACAATGTAGACGACTAGGCGTTTCCATTGATTTTCGACCAGCGAATCCCAAGTCAAGCGTGGGCGAGAGCTGGACTCTCCTAGACCAGCTGAGCGAGGGTGGTGGCAAGTGGCCCGGCGTGGAGCATTGGTGGTTCAGTGGTAGAATTCTCGCCTGCCACGCGGGAGGCCCGGGTTCGATTCCCGGCCAATGCAATTATGGGCTCTTTGTGTTTGCAGCGCTCTCCCCCAATTTCCAGCCCCGTGGAGTGCATCAAGGCACAAGGTGTTTCTTGTCGAGAATGTACTAGGCGGTGTGAGTGCTTTTTGAAACCAGCCTTCTCCCAATTACATCATTGAAACCCATGGGGCCATACCTCTGAAGGGGCTCAGTTGTCAAAGGTCGTAGGAGGGAAAAAAAAGGGGGGTGCAAACCTTCTACGCTAGGAAAGCGAGTGGCTCTCCTGGTGTCTAGCGGCCAGAGCAGGTTGTGTATTTCGCAAAACTGACTATATTTTACACATAGCCCAGGAGAGGACAGGGATCAGCCATAGCGCAAGCAACACACTCGAGCAAAGGGGGATTAGCTCAAGTGGCAGAGCGCTCGCTTTGCATGCGAGAGGTAGCGGGATCGATGCCCGCATTCTCCAAACGCAGCTTTCCTGGTTTCACGGGAGGCACCTTGCTTTTGTGTTTGATGTTGAAGCTTGGAACCGAGCGCCGTGAGCAACATGGGAAGCCGGAGTGCTCCTCATAACATGTGCCAAGGCATTGCCACGTTTTTGTGGTGGCATCTGTGGCTTCAGCCAAAGTCACGTAGGCAGTATTGGACAAAAGCAATCAATTAAAGAAAGCACGACCAGGCTTCCATGGCCAAGAGACAATATTCCATTAGGGGGAAAGGTGCCAGTGCCATGCTTACGCTGAGAGCTTTGGACTCGTTGAATCACCTGAATCAGGTTCAACTTCTCTTTGTGTGCGAAAGAAAGGCCTTTGGGCCCGCACGCAAGCAAATATCGATTGGCATAGAAAAAGGCAACGTAGCAGAGGATGGTTTCGATCCATCGACCTCTGGGTTATGGGCCCAGCACGCTTCCGCTGCGCCACTCTGCTCTTGTCGCTGACCAACCTCAACAACCACATGTGGATGTAGTTTGCCAGCGATTCCCACGGGGAGTGGGTCCATGTGGCAAAGTCACAATGTAGACGACTAGGCGTTTCCATTGATTTTCGACCAGCGAATCCCAAGTCAAGCGTGGGCGAGAGCTGGACTCTCCTAGACCAGCTGAGCAAGGGCGGTGGCAAGTGGCCCGGCGTGGAGCATTGGTGGTTCAGTGGTAGAATTCTCGCCTGCCACGCGGGAGGCCCGGGTTCGATTCCCGGCCAATGCAATTATGGGCTCTTTGTGTTTGCAGCGCTCTCCCCCAATTTCCAGCCCCGTGGAGTGCATCAAGGCACAAGGTGTTTCTTGTCGAGAATGTACTAGGCGGTGTGAGTGCTTTTTGAAACCAGCCTTCTCCCAATTACATCATTGAAACCCATGGGGCCATACCTCTGAAGGGGCTCAGTTGTCAAAGGTCGTAGGAGGGAAAAAAAAGGGGGGTGCAAACCTTCTACGCTAGGAAAGCGGGTGGCTCTCCTGGTGTCTAGCGGCCAGAGCAGGTTGTGGATTTCGCAAAACTGACTATATTTTACACATAGCCCAGGAGAGGACAGGGATCAGCCATAGCGCAAGCAACACACTCGAGCAAAGGGGGATTAGCTCAAGTGGCAGAGCGCTCGCTTTGCATGCGAGAGGTAGCGGGATCGATGCCCGCATTCTCCAAACGCAGCTTTCCTGGTTTCACGGGAGGCACCTTGCTTTTGTGTTTGATGTTGAAGCTTGGAACCGAGCGCCGTGAGCAACATGGGAAGCCGGAGTGCTCCTCATAACATGTGCCAAGGCATTGCCACGTTTTTGTGGTGGCATCTGTGGCTTCAGCCAAAGTCACGTAGGCAGTATTGGACAAAAGCAATCAATTAAAGAAAGCACGACCAGGCTTCCATGGCCAAGAGACAATATTCCATTAGGGGGAAAGGTGCCAGTGCCATGCTTACGCTGAGAGCTTTGGACTCGTTGAATCACCTGAATCAGGTTCAACTTCTCTTTGTGTGCGAAAGAAAGGCCGTTGGGCCCGCACGCAAGCAAATATCGATTGGCATAGAAAAAGGCAACGTAGCAGAGGATGGTTTCGATCCATCGACCTCTGGGTTATGGGCCCAGCACGCTTCCGCTGCGCCACTCTGCTCTTGTCGCTGACCAACCTCAACAACCACATGTGGATGTAGTTTGCCAGCGATTCCCACGGGGAGTGGGTCCATGTGGCAAAGTCACAATGTAGACGACTAGGCGTTTCCATTGATTTTCGACCAGCGAATCCCAAGTCAAGCGTGGGCGAGAGCTGGACTCTCCTAGACCAGCTGAGCGAGGGTGGTGGCAAGTGGCCCGGCGTGGAGCATTGGTGGTTCAGTGGTAGAATTCTCGCCTGCCACGCGGGAGGCCTGGGTTCGATTCCCGGCCAATGCAATTATGGGCTCTTTGTGTTTGCAGCGCTCTCCCCCAATTTCCAGCCCCGTGGAGTGCATCAAGGCACAAGGTGTTTCTTGTCGAGAATGTACTAGGCGGTGTGAGTGCTTTTTGAAACCAGCCTTCTCCCAATTACATCATTGAAACCCATGGGGCCATACCTCTGAAGGGGCTCAGTTGTCAAAGGTCGTAGGAGGGAAAAAAAGGGGGGTGCAAACCTTCTACGCTAGGAAAGCGGGTGGCTCTCCTGGTGTCTAGCGGCCAGAGCAGGTTGTGGATTTCGCAAAACTGACTATATTTTACACATAGCCCAGGAGAGGACAGGGATCAGCCATAGCGCAAGCAACACACTCGAGCAAAGGGGGATTAGCTCAAGTGGCAGAGCGCTCGCTTTGCATGCGAGAGGTAGCGGGATCGATGCCCGCATTCTCCAAACGCAGCTTTCCTGGTTTCACGGGAGGCACCTTGCTTTTGTGTTTGATGTTGAAGCTTGGAACCGAGCGCCGTGAGCAACATGGGAAGCCGGAGTGCTCCTCATAACATGTGCCAAGGCATTGCCACGTTTTTGTGGTGGCATCTGTGGCTTCAGCCAAAGTCACGTAGGCAGTATTGGACAAAAGCAATCAATTAAAGAAAGCACGACCAGGCTTCCATGGCCAAGAGACAATATTCCATTAGGGGGAAAGGTGCCAGTGCCATGCTTACGCTGAGAGCTTTGGACTCGTTGAATCACCTGAATCAGGTTCAACTTCTCTTTGTGTGCGAAAGAAAGGCCTTTGGGCCCGCAAGCAAATATCGATTGGCATAGGAAAAGGCAATGTAGCAGAGGATGGTTTCAATCCATCGACCTCTGGGTTATGGGCCCAGCACGCTTCCGCTGCGCCACTCTGCTCTTGTCGCTGGCCATCCTCATGGATTTCGACAAGCGAATCCCAAGTCAAGCGTGGGCGAGAGCTGGACTCTCCTAGGCCAGCTGAGCGAGGGTGGTGGCGCCTGGCCCGGCGTGGAGCATTGGTGGTTCAGTGGTAGAATTCTCACCTGCCACGCGGGAGGCCCGGGTTAGATTCCCGGCCAATGCAATTATGGGCTCTTGGTGTTTGTAGCTCTCTCCCCCAATTTCCAGCCCCATGGAATGCCTCAAGGCACAAGGTGTTTCTTGTCGAGAATGTATTAGGCGGTGTGAGTGCTTTTTGAAACCACCTTCTCCCAATGACATCATTGAAACCCATGGGGCCATACTTCAGAAGGGGCTCAGTTGTCCAAGGTCTTGGGGGAGTGGCTCTCCTGGTGTCTAGCGGCCAGAGCAAGTTGTGGATTTAGCAAAACTGCCTATAGTTTACACATAGCCCAGGAGAGGACAGGGATCAGCCATAGCACAAGCAACAACCTCAAGCAAAGGGGGATTAGCTCAAATGGTAGAGCGCTCGCTTAGCATGCGAGAGGTAGCGGGATCGATGCCCGCATTCTCCAAATGCAGCTTTCCTGATTTGCCAGGAGACACCTTGCTTTTGTGTTTGATGTTGAAGCTTGGAACCGAGCGCCGTGAGCAACATGGGAAGCCGGAGTCCTCCTCATAACGCGTGCCAAGGCGTTGCCACGTTTTTGTGGTGGCAACTGTGGCTTCAGCCAAAGTCACGTAGGCAGTGTTGGACAAAAGCAATCTAGTAAACAAAGCACGAGCAGGCCTCCATGGCCAAGAGACAATATTTCATTAGCGCAAAAGGTGCCAGTGCCATGCTTGCGCTGAGAGCTTTGGACTCGTTGAATCACCTGAATCAGGTTCAACTTCTCTTTGTGTGCGAAAGAAAGGCCTTTGGGCCCGCACGCAAGCAAATATCGATTGGCATAGGAAAAGGCAACGTAGCAGAGGATGGTTTCGATCCATCGACCTCTGGGTTATGGGCCCAGCACGCTTCCGCTGCGCCACTCTGCTCTTGTCGCTGAGCAACCTCAACAACCACATGTGGATGTAGTTTGCCAGCGATTCCCACGGGGAGTGGGTCCATGTGGCAAAGTCACAATGTAGACGACTAGGCGTTTCCATTGATTTTCGACCAGCGAATCCCAAGTCAAGCGTGGGCGAGAGCTGGACTCTCCTAGACCAGCTGAGCGAGGGTGGTGGCAAGTGGCCCGGCGTGGAGCATTGGTGGTTCAGTGGTAGAATTCTCGCCTGCCACGCGGGAGGCCCGGGTTCGATTCCCGGCCAATGCAATTATGGGCTCTTTGTGTTTGCAGCGCTCTCCCCCAATTTCCAGCCCCGTGGAGTGCATCAAGGCACAAGGTGTTTCTTGTCGAGAATGTACTAGGCGGTGTGAGTGCTTTTTGAAACCAGCCTTCTCCCAATTACATCATTGAAACCCATGGGGCCATACCTCTGAAGGGGCTCAGTTGTCAAAGGTCGTAGGAGGGAAAAAAAAGGGGGGTGCAAACCTTCTACGCTAGGAAAGCGGGTGGCTCTCCTGGTGTCTAGCGGCCAGAGCAGGTTGTGGATTTCGCAAAACTGACTATATTTTACACATAGCCCAGGAGAGGACAGGGATCAGCCATAGCGCAAGCAACACACTCGAGCAAAGGGGGATTAGCTCAAGTGGCAGAGCGCTCGCTTTGCATGCGAGAGGTAGCGGGATCGATGCCCGCATTCTCCAAACGCAGCTTTCCTGGTTTCACGGGAGGCACCTTGCTTTTGTGTTTGATGTTGAAGCTTGGAACCGAGCGCCGTGAGCAACATGGGAAGCCGGAGTGCTCCTCATAACATGTGCCAAGGCATTGCCACGTTTTTGTGGTGGCATCTGTGGCTTCAGCCAAAGTCACGTAGGCAGTATTGGACAAAAGCAATCAATTAAAGAAAGCACGACCAGGCTTCCATGGCCAAGAGACAATATTCCATTAGGGGGAAAGGTGCCAGTGCCATGCTTACGCTGAGAGCTTTGGACTCGTTGAATCACCTGAATCAGGTTCAACTTCTCTTTGTGTGCGAAAGAAAGGCCTTTGGGCCCGCAAGCAAATATCGATTGGCATAGGAAAAGGCAACGTAGCAGAGGATGGTTTCGATCCATCGACCTCTGGGTTATGGGCCCAGCACGCTTCCGCTGCGCCACTCTCCTCTTGTCGCTGACCATCCTCATGGATTTCGACAAGCGAATCCCAAGTCAAGCGTGGGCGAGAGCTGGACTCTCCTAGGCCAGCTGAGCGAGGGTGGTGGCGCCTGGCCCGGCGTGGAGCATTGGTGGTTCAGTGGTAGAATTCTCGCCTGCCACGCGGGAGGCCCGGGTTCGATTCCCGGCCAATGCAATTATGGGCTCTTGGTGTTTGTAGCTCTCTCCCCCAATTTCCAGCCCCATGGAATGCCTCAAGGCACAAGGTGTTTCTTGTCGAGAATGTATTAGGCGGTGTGAGTGCTTTTTGAAACCACCTTCTCCCAATGACATCATTGAAACCCATGGGGCCATACTTCAGAAGGGGCTCAGTTGTCCAAGGTCTTGGGGGAGTGGCTCTCCTGGTGTCTAGCGGCCAGAGCAAGTTGTGGATTTAGCAAAACTGCCTATAGTTTACACATAGCCCAGGAGAGGACAGGGATCAGCCATAGCACAAGCAACAACCTCAAGCAAAGGGGGATTAGCTCAAATGGTAGAGCGCTCGCTTAGCATGCGAGAGGTAGTGGGATCGATGCCCGCATTCTCCAAATGCAGCTTTCCTGATTTGCCAGGAGACACCTTGCTTTTGTGTTTGATGTTGAAGCTTGGAACCGAGCGCCGTGAGCAACATGGGAAGCCGGAGTCCTCCTCATAACGCGTGCCAAGGCGTTGCCACGTTTTTGTGGTGGCAACTGTGGCTTCAGCCAAAGTCACGTAGGCAGTGTTGGACAAAAGCAATCTAGTAAACAAAGCACGAGCAGGCCTCCATGGCCAAGAGACAATATTTCATTAGCGCAAAAGGTGCCAGTGCCATGCTTACGCTGAGAGCTTTGGACTCGTTGAATCACCTGAATCAGGTTCAACTTCTCTTTGTGTGCGAAAGAAAGGCCTTTGGGCCCGCACGCAAGCAAATATCGATTGGCATAGGAAAAGGCAACGTAGCAGAGGATGGTTTCGATCCATCGACCTCTGGGTTATGGGCCCAGCACGCTTCCGCTGCGCCACTCTGCTCTTGTCGCTGACCAACCTCAACAACCACATGTGGATGTAGTTTGCCAGCGATTCCCACGGGGAGTGGGTCCATGTGGCAAAGTCACAATGTAGACGACTAGGCGTTTCCATTGATTTTCGACCAGCGAATCCCAAGTCAAGCGTGGGCGAGAGCTGGACTCTCCTAGACCAGCTGAGCGAGGGTGGTGGCAAGTGGCCCGGCGTGGAGCATTGGTGGTTCAGTGGTAGAATTCTCGCCTGCCACGCGGGAGGCCCGGGTTCGATTCCCGGCCAATGCAATTATGGGCTCTTTGTGTTTGCAGCGCTCTCCCCCAATTTCCAGCCCCGTGGAGTGCATCAAGGCACAAGGTGTTTCTTGTCGAGAATGTACTAGGCGGTGTGAGTGCTTTTTGAAACCAGCCTTCTCCCAATTACATCATTGAAACCCATGGGGCCATACCTCTGAAGGGGCTCAGTTGTCAAAGGTCGTAGGAGGGAAAAAAAAGGGGGGTGCAAACCTTCTACGCTAGGAAAGCGGGTGGCTCTCCTGGTGTCTAGCGGCCAGAGCAGGTTGTGGATTTCGCAAAACTGACTATATTTTACACATAGCCCAGGAGAGGACAGGGATCAGCCATAGCGCAAGCAACGCACTCGAGCAAAGGGGGATTAGCTCAAGTGGCAGAGCGCTCGCTTTGCATGCGAGAGGTAGCGGGATCGATGCCCGCATTCTCCAAACGCAGCTTTCCTGGTTTCACGGGAGGCACCTTGCTTTTGTGTTTGATGTTGAAGCTTGGAACCGAGCGCCGTGAGCAACATGGGAAGCCGGAGTGCTCCTCATAACATGTGCCAAGGCATTGCCACGTTTTTGTGGTGGCATCTGTGGCTTCAGCCAAAGTCACGTAGGCAGTATTGGACAAAAGCAATCAATTAAAGAAAGCACGACCAGGCTTCCATGGCCAAGAGACAATATTCCATTAGGGGGAAAGGTGCCAGTGCCATGCTTACGCTGAGAGCTTTGGACTCGTTGAATCACCTGAATCAGGTTCAACTTCTCTTTGTGTGCGAAAGAAAGGCCTTTGGGCCCGCAAGCAAATATCGATTGGCATAGGAAAAGGCAACGTAGCAGAGGATGGTTTCGATCCATCGACCTCTGGGTTATGGGCCCAGCACGCTTCCGCTGCGCCACTCTGCTCTTGTCGCTGACCATCCTCATGGATTTCGACAAGCGAATCCCAAGTCAAGCGTGGGCGAGAGCTGGACTCTCCTAGGCCAGCTGAGCGAGGGTGGTGGCGCCTGGCCTGGCGTGGAGCATTGGTGGTTCAGTGGTAGAATTCTCGCCTGCCACGCGGGAGGCCCGGGTTCGATTCCCGGCCAATGCAATTATGGGCTCTTGGTGTTTGTAGCTCTCTCCCCCAATTTCCAGCCCCATGGAATGCCTCAAGGCACAAGGTGTTTCTTGTCGAGAATGTATTAGGCGGTGTGAGTGCTTTTTGAAACCACCTTCTCCCAATGACATCATTGAAACCCATGGGGCCATACTTCAGAAGGGGCTCAGTTGTCCAAGGTCTTGGGGGAGTGGCTCTCCTGGTGTCTAGCGGCCAGAGCAAGTTGTGGATTTAGCAAAACTGCCTATAGTTTACACATAGCCCAGGAGAGGACAGGGATCAGCCATAGCACAAGCAACAACCTCAAGCAAAGGGGGATTAGCTCAAATGGTAGAGCGCTCGCTTAGCATGCGAGAGGTAGCGGGATCGATGCCCGCATTCTCCAAATGCAGCTTTCCTGATTTGCCAGGAGACACCTTGCTTTTGTGTTTGATGTTGAAGCTTGGAACCGAGCGCCGTGAGCAACATGGGAAGCCGGAGTCCTCCTCATAACGCGTGCCAAGGCGTTGCCACGTTTTTGTGGTGGCAACTGTGGCTTCAGCCAAAGTCACGTAGGCAGTGTTGGACAAAAGCAATCTAGTAAACAAAGCACGAGCAGGCCTCCATGGCCAAGAGACAATATTTCATTAGCGCAAAAGGTGCCAGTGCCATGCTTACGCTGAGAGCTTTGGACTCGTTGAATCACCTGAATCAGGTTCAACTTCTCTTTGTGTGCGAAAGAAAGGCCTTTGGGCCCGCACGCAAGCAAATATCGATTGGCATAGGAAAGGGCAACGTAGCAGAGGATGGTTTCGATCCATCGACCTCTGGGTTATGGGCCCAGCACGCTTCCGCTGCGCCACTCTGCTCTTGTCGCTGACCAACCTCAACAACCACATGTGGATGTAGTTTGCCAGCGATTCCCACGGGGAGTGGGTCCATGTGGCAAAGTCACAATGTAGACGACTAGGCGTTTCCATTGATTTTCGACCAGCGAATCCCAAGTCAAGCGTGGGCGAGAGCTGGACTCTCCTAGACCAGCTGAGCGAGGGTGGTGGCAAGTGGCCCGGCGTGGAGCATTGGTGGTTCAGTGGTAGAATTCTCGCCTGCCACGCGGGAGGCCCGGGTTCGATTCCCGGCCAATGCAATTATGGGCTCTTTGTGTTTGCAGCGCTCTCCCCCAATTTCCAGCCCCGTGGAGTGCATCAAGGCACAAGGTGTTTCTTGTCGAGAATGTACTAGGCGGTGTGAGTGCTTTTTGAAACCAGCCTTCTCCCAATTACATCATTGAAACCCATGGGGCCATACCTCTGAAGGGGCTCAGTTGTCAAAGGTCGTAGGAGGGAAAAAAAAGGGGGGTGCAAACCTTCTACGCTAGGAAAGCGGGTGGCTCTCCTGGTGTCTAGCGGCCAGAGCAGGTTGTGGATTTCGCAAAACTGACTATATTTTACACATAGCCCAGGAGAGGACAGGGATCAGCCATAGCGCAAGCAACACACTCGAGCAAAGGGGGATTAGCTCAAGTGGCAGAGCGCTCGCTTTGCATGCGAGAGGTAGCGGGATCGATGCCCGCATTCTCCAAACGCAGCTTTCCTGGTTTCACGGGAGGCACCTTGCTTTTGTGTTTGATGTTGAAGCTTGGAACCGAGCGCCATGAGCAACATGGGAAGCCGGAGTGCTCCTCATAACATGTGCCAAGGCATTGCCACGTTTTTGTGGTGGCATCTGTGGCTTCAGCCAAAGTCACGTAGGCAGTATTGGACAAAAGCAATCAATTAAAGAAAGCACGACCAGGCTTCCATGGCCAAGAGACAATATTCCATTAGGGGGAAAGGTGCCAGTGCCATGCTTACGCTGAGAGCTTTGGACTCGTTGAATCACCTGAATCAGGTTCAACTTCTCTTTGTGTGCGAAAGAAAGGCCTTTGGGCCCGCAAGCAAATATCGATTGGCATAGGAAAAGGCAACGTAGCAGAGGATGGTTTCGATCCATCGACCTCTGGGTTATGGGCCCAGCACGCTTCCGCTGCGCCACTCTGCTCTTGTCGCTGACCATCCTCATGGATTTCGACAAGCGAATCCCAAGTCAAGCGTGGGCGAGAGCTGGACTCTCCTAGGCCAGCTGAGCGAGGGTGGTGGCGCCTGGCCCGGCGTGGAGCATTGGTGGTTCAGTGGTAGAATTCTCGCCTGCCACGCGGGAGGCCCGGGTTCGATTCCCGGCCAATGCAATTATGGGCTCTTGGTGTTTGTAGCTCTCTCCCCCAATTTCCAGCCCCATGGAATGCCTCAAGGCACAAGGTGTTTCTTGTCGAGAATGTATTAGGCGGTGTGAGTGCTTTTTGAAACCACCTTCTCCCAATGACATCATTGAAACCCATGGGGCCATACTTCAGAAGGGGCTCAGTTGTCCAAGGTCTTGGGGGAGTGGCTCTCCTGGTGTCTAGCGGCCAGAGCAAGTTGTGGATTTAGCAAAACTGCCTATAGTTTACACATAGCCCAGGAGAGGACAGGGATCAGCCATAGCACAAGCAACAACCTCAAGCAAAGGGGGATTAGCTCAAATGGTAGAGCGCTTGCTTAGCATGCGAGAGGTAGCGGGATCGATGCCCGCATTCTCCAAATGCAGCTTTCCTGATTTGCCAGGAGACACCTTGCTTTTGTGTTTGATGTTGAAGCTTGGAACCGAGCGCCGTGAGCAACATGGGAAGCCGGAGTCCTCCTCATAACGCGTGCCAAGGCGTTGCCACGTTTTTGTGGTGGCAACTGTGGCTTCAGCCAAAGTCACGTAGGCAGTGTTGGACAAAAGCAATCTAGTAAACAAAGCACGAGCAGGCCTCCATGGCCAAGAGACAATATTTCATTAGCGCAAAAGGTGCCAGTGCCATGCTTACGCTGAGAGCTTTGGACTCGTTGAATCACCTGAATCAGGTTCAACTTCTCTTTGTGTGCGAAAGAAAGGCCTTTGGGCCCGCACGCAAGCAAATATCGATTGGCATAGGAAAGGGCAACGTAGCAGAGGATGGTTTCGATCCATCGACCTCTGGGTTATGGGCCCAGCACGCTTCCGCTGCGCCACTCTGCTCTTGTCGCTGACCAACCTCAACAACCACATGTGGATGTAGTTTGCCAGCGATTCCCACGGGGAGTGGGTCCATGTGGCAAAGTCACAATGTAGACGACTAGGCGTTTCCATTGATTTTCGACCAGCGAATCCCAAGTCAAGCGTGGGCGAGAGCTGGACTCTCCTAGACCAGCTGAGCGAGGGTGGTGGCAAGTGGCCCGGCGTGGAGCATTGGTGGTTCAGTGGTAGAATTCTCGCCTGCCACGCGGGAGGCCCGGGTTCGATTCCCGGCCAATGCAATTATGGGCTCTTTGTGTTTGCAGCGCTCTCCCCCAATTTCCAGCCCCGTGGAGTGCATCAAGGCACAAGGTGTTTCTTGTCGAGAATGTACTAGGCGGTGTGAGTGCTTTTTGAAACCAGCCTTCTCCCAATTACATCATTGAAACCCATGGGGCCATACCTCTGAAGGGGCTCAGTTGTCAAAGGTCGTAGGAGGGAAAAAAAAGGGGGGTGCAAACCTTCTACGCTAGGAAAGCGGGTGGCTCTCCTGGTGTCTAGCGGCCAGAGCAGGTTGTGGATTTCGCAAAACTGACTATATTTTACACATAGCCCAGGAGAGGACAGGGATCAGCCATAGCGCAAGCAACACACTCGAGCAAAGGGGGATTAGCTCAAGTGGCAGAGCGCTCGCTTTGCATGCGAGAGGTAGCGGGATCGATGCCCGCATTCTCCAAACGCAGCTTTCCTGGTTTCACGGGAGGCACCTTGCTTTTGTGTTTGATGTTGAAGCTTGGAACCGAGCGCCGTGAGCAACATGGGAAGCCGGAGTGCTCCTCATAACATGTGCCAAGGCATTGCCACGTTTTTGTGGTGGCATCTGTGGCTTCAGCCAAAGTCACGTAGGCAGTATTGGACAAAAGCAATCAATTAAAGAAAGCACGACGAGGCTTCCATGGCCAAGAGACAATATTCCATTAGGGGGAAAGGTGCCAGTGCCATGCTTACGCTGAGAGCTTTGGACTCGTTGAATCACCTGAATCAGGTTCAACTTCTCTTTGTGTGCGAAAGAAAGGCCTTTGGGCCCGCAAGCAAATATCGATTGGCATAGGAAAAGGCAACGTAGCAGAGGATGGTTTCGATCCATCGACCTCTGGGTTATGGGCCCAGCACGCTTCCGCTGCGCCACTCTGCTCTTGTCGCTGGCCATCCTCATGGATTTCGACAAGCGAATCCCAAGTCAAGCGTGGGCGAGAGCTGGACTCTCCTAGGCCAGCTGAGCGAGGGTGGTGGCGCCTGGCCCGGCGTGGAGCATTGGTGGTTCAGTGGTAGAATTCTCGCCTGCCACGCGGGAGGCCCGGGTTCGATTCCCGGCCAATGCAATTATGGGCTCTTGGTGTTTGTAGCTCTCTCCCCCAATTTCCAGCCCCATGGAATGCCTCAAGGCACAAGGTGTTTCTTGTCGAGAATGTATTAGGCGGTGTGAGTGCTTTTTGAAACCACCTTCTCCCAATGACATCATTGAAACCCATGGGGCCATACTTCAGAAGGGGCTCAGTTGTCCAAGGTCTTGGGGGAGTGGCTCTCCTGGTGTCTAGCGGCCAGAGCAAGTTGTGGATTTAGCAAAACTGCCTATAGTTTACACATAGCCCAGGAGAGGACAGGGATCAGCCATAGCACAAGCAACAACCTCAAGCAAAGGGGGATTAGCTCAAATGGTAGAGCGCTCGCTTAGCATGCGAGAGGTAGCGGGATCGATGCCCGCATTCTCCAAATGCAGCTTTCCTGATTTGCCAGGAGACACCTTGCTTTTGTGTTTGATGTTGAAGCTTGGAACCGAGCGCCGTGAGCAACATGGGAAGCCGGAGTCCTCCTCATAACGCGTGCCAAGGCGTTGCCACGTTTTTGTGGTGGCAACTGTGGCTTCAGCCAAAGTCACGTAGGCAGTGTTGGACAAAAGCAATCTAGTAAACAAAGCACGAGCAGGCCTCCATGGCCAAGAGACAATATTTCATTAGCGCAAAAGGTGCCAGTGCCATGCTTACGCTGAGAGCTTTGGACTCGTTGAATCACCTGAATCAGGTTCAACTTCTCTTTGTGTGCGAAAGAAAGGCCTTTGGGCCCGCACGCAAGCAAATATCGATTGGCATAGGAAAAGGCAACGTAGCAGAGGATGGTTTCGATCCATCGACCTCTGGGTTATGGGCCCAGCACGCTTCCGCTGCGCCACTCTGCTCTTGTCGCTGACCAACCTCAACAACCACATGTGGATGTAGTTTGCCAGCGATTCCCACGGGGAGTGGGTCCATGTGGCAAAGTCACAATGTAGACGACTAGGCGTTTCCATTGATTTTCGACCAGCGAATCCCAAGTCAAGCGTGGGCGAGAGCTGGACTCTCCTAGACCAGCTGAGCGAGGGTGGTGGCAAGTGGCCCGGCGTGGAGCATTGGTGGTTCAGTGGTAGAATTCCCGCCTGCCACGCGGGAGGCCCGGGTTCGATTCCCGGCCAATGCAATTATGGGCTCTTTGTGTTTGCAGCGCTCTCCCCCAATTTCCAGCCCCGTGGAGTGCATCAAGGCACAAGGTGTTTCTTGTCGAGAATGTACTAGGCGGTGTGAGTGCTTTTTGAAACCAGCCTTCTCCCAATTACATCATTGAAACCCATGGGGCCATACCTCTGAAGGGGCTCAGTTGTCAAAGGTCGTAGGAGGGAAAAAAAAGGGGGGTGCAAACCTTCTACGCTAGGAAAGCGGGTGGCTCTCCTGGTGTCTAGCGGCCAGAGCAGGTTGTGGATTTCGCAAAACTGACTATATTTTACACATAGCCCAGGAGAGGACAGGGATCAGCCATAGCGCAAGCAACACACTCGAGCAAAGGGGGATTAGCTCAAGTGGCAGAGCGCTCGCTTTGCATGCGAGAGGTAGCGGGATCGATGCCCGCATTCTCCAAACGCAGCTTTCCTGGTTTCACGGGAGGCACCTTGCTTTTGTGTTTGATGTTGAAGCTTGGAACCGAGCGCCGTGAGCAACATGGGAAGCCGGAGTGCTCCTCATAACATGTGCCAAGGCATTGCCACGTTTTTGTGGTGGCATCTGTGGCTTCAGCCAAAGTCACGTAGGCAGTATTGGACAAAAGCAATCAATTAAAGAAAGCACGACCAGGCTTCCATGGCCAAGAGACAATATTCCATTAGGCGGAAAGGTGCCAGTGCCATGCTTACGCTGAGAGCTTTGGACTCGTTGAATCACCTGAATCAGGTTCAACTTCTCTTTGTGTGCGAAAGAAAGGCCTTTGGGCCCGCAAGCAAATATCGATTGGCATAGGAAAAGGCAACGTAGCAGAGGATGGTTTCGATCCATCGACCTCTGGGTTATGGGCCCAGCACGCTTCCGCTGCGCCACTCTGCTCTTGTCGCTGACCATCCTCATGGATTTCGACAAGCGAATCCCAAGTCAAGCGTGGGCGAGAGCTGGACTCTCCTAGGCCAGCTGAGCGAGGGTGGTGGCGCCTGGCCCGGCGTGGAGCATTGGTGGTTCAGTGGTAGAATTCTCGCCTGCCACGCGGGAGGCCCGGGTTCGTTTCCCGGCCAATGCAATTATGGGCTCTTGGTGTTTGTAGCTCTCTCCCCCAATTTCCAGCCCCATGGAATGCCTCAAGGCACAAGGTGTTTCTTGTCGAGAATGTATTAGGCGGTGTGAGTGCTTTTTGAAACCACCTTCTCCCAATGACATCATTGAAACCCATGGGGCCATACTTCAGAAGGGGCTCAGTTGTCCAAGGTCTTGGGGGAGTGGCTCTCCTGGTGTCTAGCGGCCAGAGCAAGTTGTGGATTTAGCAAAACTGCCTATAGTTTACACATAGCCCAGGAGAGGACAGGGATCAGCCATAGCACAAGCAACAACCTCAAGCAAAGGGGGATTAGCTCAAATGGTAGAGCGCTCGCTTAGCATGCGAGAGGTAGCGGGATCGATGCCCGCATTCTCCAAATGCAGCTTTCCTGATTTGCCAGGAGACACCTTGCTTTTGTGTTTGATGTTGAAGCTTGGAACCGAGCGCCGTGAGCAACATGGGAAGCCGGAGTCCTCCTCATAACGCGTGCCAAGGCGTTGCCACGTTTTTGTGGTGGCAACTGTGGCTTCAGCCAAAGTCACGTAGGCAGTGTTGGACAAAAGCAATCTAGTAAACAAAGCACGAGCAGGCCTCCATGGCCAAGAGACAATATTTCATTAGCGCAAAAGGTGCCAGTGCCATGCTTACGCTGAGAGCTTTGGACTCGTTGAATCACCTGAATCAGGTTCAACTTCTCTTTGTGTGCGAAAGAAAGGCCTTTGGGCCCGCACGCAAGCAAATATCGATTGGCATAGGAAAAGGCAACGTAGCAGAGGATGGTTTCGATCCATCGACCTCTGGGTTATGGGCCCAGCACGCTTCCGCTGCGCCACTCTGCTCTTGTCGCTGACCAACCTCAACAACCACATGTGGATGTAGTTTGCCAGCGATTCCCACGGGGAGTGGGTCCATGTGGCAAAGTCACAATGTAGACGACTAGGCGTTTCCATTGATTTTCGACCAGCGAATCCCAAGTCAAGCGTGGGCGAGAGCTGGACTCTCCTAGACCAGCTGAGCGAGGGTGGTGGCAAGTGGCCCGGCGTGGAGCATTGGTGGTTCAGTGGTAGAATTCTCGCCTGCCACGCGGGAGGCCCGGGTTCGATTCCCGGCCAATGCAATTATGGGCTCTTTGTGTTTGCAGCGCTCTCCCCCAATTTCCAGCCCCGTGGAGTGCATCAAGGCACAAGGTGTTTCTTGTCGAGAATGTACTAGGCGGTGTGAGTGCTTTTTGAAACCAGCCTTCTCCCAATTACATCATTGAAACCCATGGGGCCATACCTCTGAAGGGGCTCAGTTGTCAAAGGTCGTAGGAGGGAAAAAAAAAAGGGGGGTGCAAACCTTCTACGCTAGGAAAGCGGGTGGCTCTCCTGGTGTCTAGCGGCCAGAGCAGGTTGTGGATTTCGCAAAACTGACTATATTTTACACATAGCCCAGGAGAGGACAGGGATCAGCCATAGCGCAAGCAACACACTCGAGCAAAGGGGGATTAGCTCAAGTGGCAGAGCGCTCGCTTTGCATGCGAGAGGTAGCGGGATCGATGCCCGCATTCTCCAAACGCAGTTTTCCTGGTTTCACGGGAGGCACCTTGCTTTTGTGTTTGATGTTGAAGCTTGGAACCGAGCGCCGTGAGCAACATGGGAAGCCGGAGTGCTCCTCATAACATGTGCCAAGGCATTGCCACGTTTTTGTGGTGGCATCTGTGGCTTCAGCCAAAGTCACGTAGGCAGTATTGGACAAAAGCAATCAATTAAAGAAAGCACGACCAGGCTTCCATGGCCAAGAGACAATATTCCATTAGGGGGAAAGGTGCCAGTGCCATGCTTACGCTGAGAGCTTTGGACTCGTTGAATCACCTGAATCAGGTTCAACTTCTCTTTGTGTGCGAAAGAAAGGCCTTTGGGCCCGCAAGCAAATATCGATTGGCATAGGAAAAGGCAACGTAGCAGAGGATGGTTTCGATCCATCGACCTCTGGGTTATGGGCCCAGCACGCTTCCGCTGCGCCACTCTGCTCTTGTCGCTGACCATCCTCATGGATTTCGACAAGCGAATCCCAAGTCAAGCGTGGGCGAGAGCTGGACTCTCCTAGGCCAGCTGAGCGAGGGTGGTGGCGCCTGGCCCGGCGTGGAGCATTGGTGGTTCAGTGGTAGAATTCTCGCCTGCCACGCGGGAGGCCCGGGTTCGATTCCCGGCCAATGCAATTATGGGCTCTTGGTGTTTGTAGCTCTCTCCCCCAATTTCCAGCCCCATGGAATGCCTCAAGGCACAAGGTGTTTCTTGTCGAGAATGTATTAGGCGGTGTGAGTGCTTTTTGAAACCACCTTCTCCCAATGACATCATTGAAACCCATGGGGCCATACTTCAGAAGGGGCTCAGTTGTCCAAGGTCTTGGGGGAGTGGCTCTCCTGGTGTCTAGCGGCCAGAGCAAGTTGTGGATTTAGCAAAACTGCCTATAGTTTACACATAGCCCAGGAGAGGACAGGGATCAGCCATAGCACAAGCAACAACCTCAAGCAAAGGGGGATTAGCTCAAATGATAGAGCGCTCGCTTAGCATGCGAGAGGTAGTGGGATCGATGCCCGCATTCTCCAAATGCAGCTTTCCTGATTTGCCAGGAGACACCTTGCTTTTGTGTTTGATGTTGAAGCTTGGAACCGAGCGCCGTGAGCAACATGGGAAGCCGGAGTCCTCCTCATAACGCGTGCCAAGGCGTTGCCACGTTTTTGTGGTGGCAACTGTGGCTTCAGCCAAAGTCACGTAGGCAGTGTTGGACAAAAGCAATCTAGTAAACAAAGCACGAGCAGGCCTCCATGGCCAAGAGACAATATTTCATTAGCGCAAAAGGTGCCAGTGCCATGCTTACGCTGAGAGCTTTGGACTCGTTGAATCACCTGAATCAGGTTCAACTTCTCTTTGTGTGCGAAAGAAAGGCCTTTGGGCCCGCACGCAAGCAAATATCGATTGGCATAGGAAAGGGCAACGTAGCAGAGGATGGTTTCGATCCATCGACCTCTGGGTTATGGGCCCAGCACGCTTCCGCTGCGCCACTCTGCTCTTGTCGCTGACCAACCTCAACAACCACATGTGGATGTAGTTTGCCAGCGATTCCCACGGGGAGTGGGTCCATGTGGCAAAGTCACAATGTAGACGACTAGGCGTTTCCATTGATTTTCGACCAGCGAATCCCAAGTCAAGCGTGGGCGAGAGCTGGACTCTCCTAGACCAGCTGAGCGAGGGTGGTGGCAAGCGGCCCGGCATGGAGCATTGGTGGTTCAGTGGTAGAATTCTCGCCTGCCACGCGGGAGGCCCGGGTTCGATTCCCGGCCAATGCAATTATGGGCTCTTTGTGTTTGCAGCGCTCTCCCCCAATTTCCAGCCCCGTGGAGTGCATCACGGCACAAGGTGTTTCTTGTCGAGAATGTACTAGGCGGTGTGAGTGCTTTTTGAAACCAGCCTTCTCCCAATTACATCATTGAAACCCATGGGGCCATACCTCTGAAGGGGCTCAGTTGTCAAAGGTCGTAGGAGGGAAAAAAAAGGGGGGTGCAAACCTTCTACGCTAGGAAAGCGGGTGGCTCTCCTGGTGTCTAGCGGCCAGAGCAGGTTGTGGATTTCGCAAAACTGACTATATTTTACACATAGCCCAGGAGAGGACAGGGATCAGCCATAGCGCAAGCAACACACTCGAGCAAAGGGGGATTAGCTCAAGTGGCAGAGCGCTCGCTTTGCATGCGAGAGGTAGCGGGATCGATGCCCGCATTCTCCAAACGCAGCTTTCCTGGTTTCACGGGAGGCACCTTGCTTTTGTGTTTGATGTTGAAGCTTGGAACCGAGCGCCGTGAGCAACATGGGAAGCCGGAGTGCTCCTCATAACATGTGCCAAGGCATTGCCACGTTTTTGTGGTGGCATCTGTGGCTTCAGCCAAAGTCACGTAGGCAGTATTGGACAAAAGCAATCAATTAAAGAAAGCACGACCAGGCTTCCATGGCCAAGAGACAATATTCCATTAGGGGGAAAGGTGCCAGTGCCATGCTTACGCTGAGAGCTTTGGACTCGTTGAATCACCTGAATCAGGTTCAACTTCTCTTTGTGTGCGAAAGAAAGGCCTTTGGGCCCGCAAGCAAATATCGATTGGCATAGGAAAAGGCAACGTAGCAGAGGATGGTTTCGATCCATCGACCTCTGGGTTATGGGCCCAGCACGCTTCCGCTGCGCCACTCTGCTCTTGTCGCTGGCCATCCTCATGGATTTCGACAAGCGAATCCCAAGTCAAGCGTGGGCGAGAGCTGGACTCTCCTAGGCCAGCTGAGCGAGGGTGGTGGCGCCTGGCCCGGCGTGGAGCATTGGTGGTTCAGTGGTAGAATTCTCGCCTGCCACGCGGGAGGCCCGGGTTCGATTCCCGGCCAATGCAATTATGGGCTCTTGGTGTTTGTAGCTCTCTCCCCCAATTTCCAGCCCCATGGAATGCCTCAAGGCACAAGGTGTTTCTTGTCGAGAATGTATTAGGCGGTGTGAGTGCTTTTTGAAACCACCTTCTCCCAATGACATCATTGAAACCCATGGGGCCATACTTCAGAAGGGGCTCAGTTGTCCAAGGTCTTGGGGGAGTGGCTCTCCTGGTGTCTAGCGGCCAGAGCAAGTTGTGGATTTAGCAAAACTGCCTATAGTTTACACATAGCCCAGGAGAGGACAGGGATCAGCCATAGCACAAGCAACAACCTCAAGCAAAGGGGGATTAGCTCAAATGGTAGAGCGCTCGCTTAGCATGCGAGAGGTAGCGGGATCGATGCCCGCATTCTCCAAATGCAGCTTTCCTGATTTGCCAGGAGACACCTTGCTTTTGTGTTTGATGTTGAAGCTTGGAACCGAGCGCCGTGAGCAACATGGGAAGCCGGAGTCCTCCTCATAACGCGTGCCAAGGCGTTGCCACGTTTTTGTGGTGGCAACTGTGGCTTCAGCCAAAGTCACGTAGGCAGTGTTGGACAAAAGCAATCTAGTAAACAAAGCACGAGCAGGCCTCCATGGCCAAGAGACAATATTTCATTAGCGCAAAAGGTGCCAGTGCCATGCTTACGCTGAGAGCTTTGGACTCGTTGAATCACCTGAATCAGGTTCAACTTCTCTTTGTGTGCGAAAGAAAGGCCTTTGGGCCCGCACGCAAGCAAATATCGATTGGCATAGGAAAAGGCAACGTAGCAGAGGATGGTTTCGATCCATCGACCTCTGGGTTATGGGCCCAGCACGCTTCCGCTGCGCCACTCTGCTCTTGTCGCTGACCAACCTCAACAACCACATGTGGATGTAGTTTGCCAGCGATTCCCACGGGGAGTGGGTCCATGTGGCAAAGTCACAATGTAGACGACTAGGCGTTTCCATTGATTTTCGACCAGCGAATCCCAAGTCAAGCGTGGGCGAGAGCTGGACTCTCCTAGACCAGCTGAGCGAGGGTGGTGGCAAGTGGCCCGGCGTGGAGCATTGGTGGTTCAGTGGTAGAATTCTCGCCTGCCACGCGGGAGGCCCGGGTTCGATTCCCGGCCAATGCAATTATGGGCTCTTTGTGTTTGCAGCGCTCTCCCCCAATTTCCAGCCCCGTGGAGTGCATCAAGGCACAAGGTGTTTCTTGTCGAGAATGTACTAGGCGGTGTGAGTGCTTTTTGAAACCAGCCTTCTCCCAATTACATCATTGAAACCCATGGGGCCATACCTCTGAAGGGGCTCAGTTGTCAAAGGTCGTAGGAGGGAAAAAAAAGGGGGGTGCAAACCTTCTACGCTAGGAAAGCGGGTGGCTCTCCTGGTGTCTAGCGGCCAGAGCAGGTTGTGGATTTCGCAAAACTGACTATATTTTACACATAGCCCAGGAGAGGACAGGGATCAGCCATAGCGCAAGCAACACACTCGAGCAAAGGGGGATTAGCTCAAGTGGCAGAGCGCTTGCTTTGCATGCGAGAGGTAGCGGGATCGATGCCCGCATTCTCCAAACGCAGCTTTCCTGGTTTCACGGGAGGCACCTTGCTTTTGTGTTTGATGTTGAAGCTTGGAACCGAGTGCCGTGAGCAACATGGGAAGCCGGAGTGCTCCTCATAACATGTGCCAAGGCATTGCCACGTTTTTGTGGTGGCATCTGTGGCTTCAGCCAAAGTCACGTAGGCAGTATTGGACAAAAGCAATCAATTAAAGAAAGCACGACCAGGCTTCCATGGCCAAGAGACAATATTCCATTAGGGGGAAAGGTGCCAGTGCCATGCTTACGCTGAGAGCTTTGGACTCGTTGAATCACCTGAATCAGGTTCAACTTCTCTTTGTGTGCGAAAGAAAGGCCTTTGGGCCCGCAAGCAAATATCGATTGGCATAGGAAAAGGCAACGTAGCAGAGGAT
This sequence comes from Lithobates pipiens, assembly GCF_037356315.1. Taxonomy (NCBI): domain Eukaryota; kingdom Metazoa; phylum Chordata; class Amphibia; order Anura; family Ranidae; genus Lithobates; species Lithobates pipiens. The sequence goes on from NW_027507758.1 coordinate 580,383,923, forward strand.
GGTTTCGATCCATCGACCTCTGGGTTATGGGCCCAGCACGCTTCCGCTGCGCCACTCTGCTCTTGTCGCTGACCATCCTCATGGATTTCGACAAGCGAATCCCAAGTCAAGCGTGGGCGAGAGCTGGACTCTCCTAGGCCAGCTGAGCGAGGGTGGTGGCGCCTGGCCCGGCGTGGAGCATTGGTGGTTCAGTGGTAGAATTCTCGCCTGCCACGCGGGAGGCCCGGGTTCGATTCCCGGCCAATGCAATTATGGGCTCTTGGTGTTTGTAGCTCTCTCCCCCAATTTCCAGCCCCATGGAATGCCTCAAGGCACAAGGTGTTTCTTGTCGAGAATGTATTAGGCGGTGTGAGTGCTTTTTGAAACCACCTTCTCCCAATGACATCATTGAAACCCATGGGGCCATACTTCAGAAGGGGCTCAGTTGTCCAAGGTCTTGGGGGAGTGGCTCTCCTGGTGTCTAGCGGCCAGAGCAAGTTGTGGATTTAGCAAAACTGCCTATAGTTTACACATAGCCCAGGAGAGGACAGGGATCAGCCATAGCACAAGCAACAACCTCAAGCAAAGGGGGATTAGCTCAAATGGTAGAGTGCTCGCTTAGCATGCGAGAGGTAGCGGGATCGATGCCCGCATTCTCCAAATGCAGCTTTCCTGATTTGCCAGGAGACACCTTGCTTTTGTGTTTGATGTTGAAGCTTGGAACCGAGCGCCGTGAGCAACATGGGAAGCCGGAGTCCTCCTCATAACGCGTGCCAAGGCGTTGCCACGTTTTTGTGGTGGCAACTGTGGCTTCAGCCAAAGTCACGTAGGCAGTGTTGGACAAAAGCAATCTAGTAAACAAAGCACGAGCAGGCCTCCATGGCCAAGAGACAATATTTCATTAGCGCAAAAGGAGCCAGTGCCATGCTTACGCTGAGAGCTTTGGACTCGTTGAATCACCTGAATCAGGTTCAACTTCTCTTTGTGTGCGAAAGAAAGGCCTTTGGGCCCGCACGCAAGCAAATATCGATTGGCATAGGAAAGGGCAACGTAGCAGAGTATGGTTTCGATCCATCGACCTCTGGGTTATGGGCCCAGCACGCTTCCGCTGCGCCACTCTGCTCTTGTCGCTGACCAACCTCAACAACCACATGTGGATGTAGTTTGCCAGCGATTCCCACGGGGAGTGGGTCCATGTGGCAAAGTCACAATGTAGACGACTAGGCGTTTCCATTGATTTTCGACCAGCGAATCCCAAGTCAAGCGTGGGCGAGAGCTGGACTCTCCTAGACCAGCTGAGCGAGGGTGGTGGCAAGTGGCCCGGCGTGGAGCATTGGTGGTTCAGTGGTAGAATTCTCGCCTGCCACGCGGGAGGCCCGGGTTCGATTCCCGGCCAATGCAATTATGGGCTCTTTGTGTTTGCAGCGCTCTCCCCCAATTTCCAGCCCCGTGGAGTGCATCAAGGCACAAGGTGTTTCTTGTCGAGAATGTACTAGGCGGTGTGAGTGCTTTTTGAAACCAGCCTTCTCCCAATTACATCATTGAAACCCATGGGGCCATACCTCTGAAGGGGCTCAGTTGTCAAAGGTCGTAGGAGGGAAAAAAAAGGGGGGTGCAAACCTTCTACGCTAGGAAAGCGGGTGGCTCTCCTGGTGTCTAGCGGCCAGAGCAGGTTGTGGATTTCGCAAAACTGACTATATTTTACACATAGCCCAGGAGAGGACAGGGATCAGCCATAGCGCAAGCAACACACTCGAGCAAAGGGGGATTAGCTCAAGTGGCAGAGCGCTCGCTTTGCATGCGAGAGGTAGCGGGATCGATGCCCGCATTCTCCAAACGCAGCTTTCCTGGTTTCACGGGAGGCACCTTGCTTTTGTGTTTGATGTTGAAGCTTGGAACCGAGCGCCGTGAGCAACATGGGAAGCCGGAGTGCTCCTCATAACATGTGCCAAGGCATTGCCACGTTTTTGTGGTGGCATCTGTGGCTTCAGCCAAAGTCACGTAGGCAGTATTGGACAAAAGCAATCAATTAAAGAAAGCACGACCAGGCTTCCATGGCCAAGAGACAATATTCCATTAGGGGGAAAGGTGCCAGTGCCATGCTTACGCTGAGAGCTTTGGACTCGTTGAATCACCTGAATCAGGTTCAACTTCTCTTTGTGTGCGAAAGAAAGGCCTTTGGGCCCGCAAGCAAATATCGATTGGCATAGGAAAAGGCAACGTAGCAGAGGATGGTTTCGATCCATCGACCTCTGGGTTATGGGCCCAGCACGCTTCCGCTGCGCCACTCTGCTCTTGTCGCTGGCCATCCTCATGGATTTCGACAAGCGAATCCCAAGTCAAGCGTGGGCGAGAGCTGGACTCTCCTAGGCCAGCTGAGCGAGGGTGGTGGCGCCTGGCCCGGCGTGGAGCATTGGTGGTTCAGTGGTAGAATTCTCGCCTGCCACGCGGGAGGCCCGGGTTCGATTCCCGGCCAATGCAATTATGGGCTCTTGGTGTTTGTAGCTCTCTCCCCCAATTTCCAGCCCCATGGAATGCCTCAAGGCACAAGGTGTTTCTTGTCGAGAATGTATTAGGCGGTGTGAGTGCTTTTTGAAACCACCTTCTCCCAATGACATCATTGAAACCCATGGGGCCATACTTCAGAAGGGGCTCAGTTGTCCAAGGTCTTGGGGGAGTGGCTCTCCTGGTGTCTAGCGGCCAGAGCAAGTTGTGGATTTAGCAAAACTGCCTATAGTTTACACATAGCCCAGGAGAGGACAGGGATCAGCCATAGCACAAGCAACAACCTCAAGCAAAGGGGGATTAGCTCAAATGGTAGAGCGCTCGCTTAGCATGCGAGAGGTAGCGGGATCGATGCCCGCATTCTCCAAATGCAGCTTTCCTGATTTGCCAGGAGACACCTTGCTTTTGTGTTTGATGTTGAAGCTTGGAACCGAGCGCCGTGAGCAACATGGGAAGCCGGAGTCCTCCTCATAACGCGTGCCAAGGCGTTGCCACGTTTTTGTGGTGGCAACTGTGGCTTCAGCCAAAGTCACGTAGGCAGTGTTGGACAAAAGCAATCTAGTAAACAAAGCACGAGCAGGCCTCCATGGCCAAGAGACAATATTTCATTAGCGCAAAAGGTGCCAGTGCCATGCTTACGCTGAGAGCTTTGGACTCGTTGAATCACCTGAATCAGGTTCAACTTCTCTTTGTGTGCGAAAGAAAGGCCTTTGGGCCCGCACGCAAGCAAATATCGATTGGCATAGAAAAAGGCAACGTAGCAGAGGATGGTTTCGATCCATCGACCTCTGGGTTATGGGCCCAGCACGCTTCCGCTGCGCCACTCTGCTCTTGTCGCTGACCAACCTCAACAACCACATGTGGATGTAGTTTGCCAGCGATTCCCACGGGGAGTGGGTCCATGTGGCAAAGTCACAATGTAGACGACTAGGCGTTTCCATTGATTTTCGACCAGCGAATCCCAAGTCAAGCGTGGGCGAGAGCTGGACTCTCCTAGACCAGCTGAGCGAGGGTGGTGGCAAGTGGCCCGGCGTGGAGCATTGGTGGTTTAGTGGTAGAATTCTCGCCTGCCACGCGGGAGGCCCGGGTTCGATTCCCGGCCAATGCAATTATGGGCTCTTTGTGTTTGCAGCGCTCTCCCCCAATTTCCAGCCCCGTGGAGTGCATCAAGGCACAAGGTGTTTCTTGTCGAGAATGTACTAGGCGGTGTGAGTGCTTTTTGAAACCAGCCTTCTCCCAATTACATCATTGAAACCCATGGGGCCATACCTCTGAAGGGGCTCAGTTGTCAAAGGTCGTAGGAGGGAAAAAAAAGGGGGGTGCAAACCTTCTACGCTAGGAAAGCGGGTGGCTCTCCTGGTGTCTAGCGGCCAGAGCAGGTTGTGGATTTCGCAAAACTGACTATATTTTACACATAGCCCAGGAGACGACAGGGATCAGCCATAGCGCAAGCAACACACTCGAGCAAAGGGGGATTAGCTCAAGTGGCAGAGCGCTCGCTTTGCATGCGAGAGGTAGCGGGATCGATGCCCGCATTCTCCAAACGCAGCTTTCCTGGTTTCACGGGAGGCACCTTGCTTTTGTGTTTGATGTTGAAGCTTGGAACCGAGCGCCGTGAGCAACATGGGAAGCCGGAGTGCTCCTCATAACATGTGCCAAGGCATTGCCACGTTTTTGTGGTGGCATCTGTGGCTTCAGCCAAAGTCACGTAGGCAGTATTGGACAAAAGCAATCAATTAAAGAAAGCACGACCAGGCTTCCATGGCCAAGAGACAATATTCCATTAGGGGGAAAGGTGCCAGTGCCATGCTTACGCTGAGAGCTTTGGACTCGTTGAATCACCTGAATCAGGTTCAACTTCTCTTTGTGTGCGAAAGAAAGGCCTTTGGGCCCGCAAGCAAATATCGATTGGCATAGGAAAAGGCAACGTAGCAGAGGATGGTTTCAATCCATCGACCTCTGGGTTATGGGCCCAGCACGCTTCCGCTGCGCCACTCTGCTCTTGTCGCTGACCATCCTCATGGATTTCGACAAGCGAATCCCAAGTCAAGCGTGGGCGAGAGCTGGACTCTCCTAGGCCAGCTGAGCGAGGGTGGTGGCGCCTGGCCCGGCGTGGAGCATTGGTGGTTCAGTGGTAGAATTCTCGCCTGCCACGCGGGAGGCCCGGGTTCGATTCCCGGCCAATGCAATTATGGGCTCTTGGTGTTTGTAGCTCTCTCCCCCAATTTCCAGCCCCATGGAATGCCTCAAGGCACAAGGTGTTTCTTGTCGAGAATGTATTAGGCGGTGTGAGTGCTTTTTGAAACCACCTTCTCCCAATGACATCATTGAAACCCATGGGGCCATACTTCAGAAGGGGCTCAGTTGTCCAAGGTCTTGGGGGAGTGGCTCTCCTGGTGTCTAGCGGCCAGAGCAAGTTGTGGATTTAGCAAAACTGCCTATAGTTTACACATAGCCCAGGAGAGGACAGGGATCAGCCATAGCACAAGCAACAACCTCAAGCAAAGGGGGATTAGCTCAAATGGTAGAGCGCTCGCTTAGCATGCGAGAGGTAGCGGGATCGATGCCCGCATTCTCCAAATGCAGCTTTCCTGATTTGCCAGGAGACACCTTGCTTTTGTGTTTGATGTTGAAGCTTGGAACCGAGCGCCGTGAGCAACATGGGAAGCCGGAGTCCTCCTCATAACGCGTGCCAAGGCGTTGCCACGTTTTTGTGGTGGCAACTGTGGCTTCAGCCAAAGTCACGTAGGCAGTGTTGGACAAAAGCAATCTAGTAAACAAAGCACGAGCAGGCCTCCATGGCCAAGAGACAATATTTCATTAGCGCAAAAGGTGCCAGTGCCATGCTTACGCTGAGAGCTTTGGACTCGTTGAATCACCTGAATCAGGTTCAACTTCTCTTTGTGTGCGAAAGAAAGGCCTTTGGGCCCGCACGCAAGCAAATATCGATTGGCATAGGAAAAGGCAACGTAGCAGAGGATGGTTTCGATCCATCGACCTCTGGGTTATGGGCCCAGCACGCTTCCGCTGCGCCACTCTGCTCTTGTCGCTGACCAACCTCAACAACCACATGTGGATGTAGTTTGCCAGCGATTCCCACGGGGAGTGGGTCCATGTGGCAAAGTCACAATGTAGACGACTAGGCGTTTCCATTGATTTTCGACCAGCGAATCCCAAGTCAAGCGTGGGCGAGAGCTGGACTCTCCTAGACCAGCTGAGCGAGGGTGGTGGCAAGTGGCCCGGCGTGGAGCATTGGTGGTTCAGTGGTAGAATTCTCGCCTGCCACGCGGGAGGCCCGGGTTCGATTCCCGGCCAATGCAATTATGGGCTCTTTGTGTTTGCAGCGCTCTCCCCCAATTTCCAGCCCCGTGGAGTGCATCAAGGCACAAGGTGTTTCTTGTCGAGAATGTACTAGGCGGTGTGAGTGCTTTTTGAAACCAGCCTTCTCCCAATTACATCATTGAAACCCATGGGGCCATACCTCTGAAGGGGCTCAGTTGTCAAAGGTCGTAGGAGGGAAAAAAAAGGGGGGTGCAAACCTTCTACGCTAGGAAAGCGGGTGGCTCTCCTGGTGTCTAGCGGCCAGAGCAGGTTGTGGATTTCGCAAAACTGACTATATTTTACACATAGCCCAGGAGAGGACAGGGATCAGCCATAGCGCAAGCAACACACTCGAGCAAAGGGGGATTAGCTCAAGTGGCAGAGCGCTCGCTTTGCATGCGAGAGGTAGCGGGATCGATGCCCGCATTCTCCAAACGCAGCTTTCCTGGTTTCACGGGAGGCACCTTGCTTTTGTGTTTGATGTTGAAGCTTGGAACCGAGCGCCGTGAGCAACATGGGAAGCCGGAGTGCTCCTCATAACATGTGCCAAGGCATTGCCACGTTTTTGTGGTGGCATCTGTGGCTTCAGCCAAAGTCACGTAGGCAGTATTGGACAAAAGCAATCAATTAAAGAAAGCACGACCAGGCTTCCATGGCCAAGAGACAATATTCCATTAGGGGGAAAGGTGCCAGTGCCATGCTTACGCTGAGAGCTTTGGACTCGTTGAATCACCTGAATCAGGTTCAACTTCTCTTTGTGTGCGAAAGAAAGGCCTTTGGGCCCGCAAGCAAATATCGATTGGCATAGGAAAAGGCAACGTAGCAGAGGATGGTTTCGATCCATCGACCTCTGGGTTATGGGCCCAGCACGCTTCCGCTGCGCCACTCTGCTCTTGTCGCTGGCCATCCTCATGGATTTCGACAAGCGAATCCCAAGTCAAGCGTGGGCGAGAGCTGGACTCTCCTAGGCCAGCTGAGCGAGGGTGGTGGCGCCTGGCCCGGCGTGGAGCATTGGTGGTTCAGTGGTAGAATTCTCGCCTGCCACGCGGGAGGCCCGGGTTCGATTCCCGGCCAATGCAATTATGGGCTCTTGGTGTTTGTAGCTCTCTCCCCCAATTTCCAGCCCCATGGAATGCCTCAAGGCACAAGGTGTTTCTTGTCGAGAATGTATTAGGCGGTGTGAGTGCTTTTTGAAACCACCTTCTCCCAATGACATCATTGAAACCCATGGGGCCATACTTCAGAAGGGGCTCAGTTGTCCAAGGTCTTGGGGGAGTGGCTCTCCTGGTGTCTAGCGGCCAGAGCAAGTTGTGGATTTAGCAAAACTGCCTATAGTTTACACATAGCCCAGGAGAGGACAGGGATCAGCCATAGCACAAGCAACAACCTCAAGCAAAGGGGGATTAGCTCAAATGGTAGAGCGCTCGCTTAGCATGCGAGAGGTAGCGGGATCGATGCCCGCATTCTCCAAATGCAGCTTTCCTGATTTGCCAGGAGACACCTTGCTTTTGTGTTTGATGTTGAAGCTTGGAACCGAGCGCCGTGAGCAACATGGGAAGCCGGAGTCCTCCTCATAACGCGTGCCAAGGCGTTGCCACGTTTTTGTGGTGGCAACTGTGGCTTCAGCCAAAGTCACGTAGGCAGTGTTGGACAAAAGCAATCTAGTAAACAAAGCACGAGCAGGCCTCCATGGCCAAGAGACAATATTTCATTAGCGCAAAAGGTGCCAGTGCCATGCTTACGCTGAGAGCTTTGGACTCGTTGAATCACCTGAATCAGGTTCAACTTCTCTTTGTGTGCGAAAGAAAGGCCTTTGGGCCCGCACGCAAGCAAATATCGATTGGCATAGGAAAGGGCAACGTAGCAGAGGATGGTTTCGATCCATCGACCTCTGGGTTATGGGCCCAGCACGCTTCCGCTGCGCCACTCTGCTCTTGTCGCTGACCAACCTCAACAACCACATGTGGATGTAGTTTGCCAGCGATTCCCACGGGGAGTGGGTCCATGTGGCAAAGTCACAATGTAGACGACTAGGCGTTTCCATTGATTTTCGACCAGCGAATCCCAAGTCAAGCGTGGGCGAGAGCTGGACTCTCCTAGACCAGCTGAGCGAGGGTGGTGGCAAGTGGCCCGGCGTGGAGCATTGGTGGTTCAGTGGTAGAATTCTCGCCTGCCACGCGGGAGGCCCGGGTTCGATTCCCGGCCAATGCAATTATGGGCTCTTTGTGTTTGCAGCGCTCTCCCCCAATTTCCAGCCCCGTGGAGTGCATCAAGGCACAAGGTGTTTCTTGTCGAGAATGTACTAGGCGGTGTGAGTGCTTTTTGAAACCAGCCTTCTCCCAATTACATCATTGAAACCCATGGGGCCATACCTCTGAAGGGGCTCAGTTGTCAAAGGTCGTAGGAGGGAAAAAAAGGGGGGTGCAAACCTTCTACGCTAGGAAAGCGGGTGGCTCTCCTGGTGTCTAGCGGCCAGAGCAGGTTGTGGATTTCGCAAAACTGACTATATTTTACACATAGCCCAGGAGAGGACAGGGATCAGCCATAGCGCAAGCAACACACTCGAGCAAAGGGGGATTAGCTCAAGTGGCAGAGCGCTCGCTTTGCATGCGAGAGGTAGCGGGATCGATGCCCGCATTCTCCAAACGCAGCTTTCCTGGTTTCACGGGAGGCACCTTGCTTTTGTGTTTGATGTTGAAGCTTGGAACCGAGCGCCGTGAGCAACATGGGAAGCCGGAGTGCTCCTCATAACATGTGCCAAGGCATTGCCACGTTTTTGTGGTGGCATCTGTGGCTTCAGCCAAAGTCACGTAGGCAGTATTGGACAAAAGCAATCAATTAAAGAAAGCACGACCAGGCTTCCATGGCCAAGAGACAATATTCCATTAGGGGGAAAGGTGCCAGTGCCATGCTTACGCTGAGAGCTTTGGACTCGTTGAATCACCTGAATCAGGTTCAACTTCTCTTTGTGTGCGAAAGAAAGGCCTTTGGGCCCGCAAGCAAATATCGATTGGCATAGGAAAAGGCAACGTAGCAGAGGATGGTTTCGATCCATCGACCTCTGGGTTATGGGCCCAGCACGCTTCCGCTGCGCCACTCTGCTCTTGTCACTGACCATCCTCATGGATTTCGACAAGCGAATCCCAAGTCAAGCGTGGGCGAGAGCTGGACTCTCCTAGGCCAGCTGAGCGAGGGTGGTGGCGCCTGACCCGGCGTGGAGCATTGGTGGTTCAGTGGTAGAATTCTCGCCTGCCACGCGGGAGGCCCGGGTTCGATTCCCGGCCAATGCAATTACGGGCTCTTGGTGTTTGTAGCTCTCTCCCCCAATTTCCAGCCCCATGGAATGCCTCAAGGCACAAGGTGTTTCTTGTCGAGAATGTATTAGGCGGTGTGAGTGCTTTTTGAAACCACCTTCTCCCAATGACATCATTGAAACCCATGGGGCCATACTTCAGAAGGGGCTCAGTTGTCCAAGGTCTTGGGGGAGTGGCTCTCCTGGTGTCTAGCGGCCAGAGCAAGTTGTGGATTTAGCAAAACTGCCTATAGTTTACACATAGCCCAGGAGAGGACAGGGATCAGCCATAGCACAAGCAACAACCTCAAGCAAAGGGGGATTAGCTCAAATGGTAGAGCGCTCGCTTAGCATGCGAGAGGTAGCGGGATCGATGCCCGCATTCTCCAAATGCAGCTTTCCTGATTTGCCAGGAGACACCTTGCTTTTGTGTTTGATGTTGAAGCTTGGAACCGAGCGCCGTGAGCAACATGGGAAGCCGGAGTCCTCCTCATAACGCGTGCCAAGGCGTTGCCACGTTTTTGTGGTGGCAACTGTGGCTTCAGCCAAAGTCACGTAGGCAGTGTTGGACAAAAGCAATCTAGTAAACAAAGCACGAGCAGGCCTCCATGGCCAAGAGACAATATTTCATTAGCGCAAAAGGTGCCAGTGCCATGCTTACGCTGAGAGCTTTGGACTCGTTGAATCACCTGAATCAGGTTCAACTTCTCTTTGTGTGCGAAAGAAAGGCCTTTGGGCCCGCACGCAAGCAAATATCGATTGGCATAGGAAAGGGCAACGTAGCAGAGGATGGTTTCGATCCATCGACCTCTGGGTTATGGGCCCAGCACGCTTCCGCTGCGCCACTCTGCTCTTGTCGCTGACCAACCTCAACAACCACATGTGGATGTAGTTTGCCAGCGATTCCCACGGGGAGTGGGTCCATGTGGCAAAGTCACAATGTAGACGACTAGGCGTTTCCATTGATTTTCGACCAGCGAATCCCAAGTCAAGCGTGGGCGAGAGCTGGACTCTCCTAGACCAGCTGAGCGAGGGTGGTGGCAAGTGGCCCGGCGTGGAGCATTGGTGGTTCAGTGGTAGAATTCTCGCCTGCCACGCGGGAGGCCCGGGTTCGATTCCCGGCCAATGCAATTATGGGCTCTTTGTGTTTGCAGCGCTCTCCCCCAATTTCCAGCCCCGTGGAGTGCATCAAGGCACAAGGTGTTTCTTGTCGAGAATGTACTAGGCGGTGTGAGTGCTTTTTGAAACCAGCCTTCTCCCAATTACATCATTGAAACCCATGGGGCCATACCTCTGAAGGGGCTCAGTTGTCAAAGGTCGTAGGAGGGAAAAAAAAGGGGGGTGCAAACCTTCTACGCTAGGAAAGCGGGTGGCTCTCCTGGTGTCTAGCGGCCAGAGCAGGTTGTGGATTTCGCAAAACTGACTATATTTTACACATAGCCCAGGAGAGGACAGGGATCAGCCATAGCGCAAGCAACACACTCGAGCAAAGGGGGATTAGCTTTGCATGCGAGAGGTAGCGGGATCGATGCCCGCATTCTCCAAACGCAGCTTTCCTGGTTTCACGGGAGGCACCTTGCTTTTGTGTTTGATGTTGAAGCTTGGAACCGAGCGCCGTGAGCAACATGGGAAGCCGGAGTGCTCCTCATAACATGTGCCAAGGCATTGCCACGTTTTTGTGGTGGCATCTGTGGCTTCAGCCAAAGTCACGTAGGCAGTATTGGACAAAAGCAATCAATTAAAGAAAGCACGACCAGGCTTCCATGGCCAAGAGACAATATTCCATTAGGGGGAAAGGTGCCAGTGCCATGCTTACGCTGAGAGCTTTGGACTCGTTGAATCACCTGAATCAGGTTCAACTTCTCTTTGTGTGCGAAAGAAAGGCCTTTGGGCCCGCAAGCAAATATCGATTGGCATAGGAAAAGGCAACGTAGCAGAGGATGGTTTCGATCCATCGACCTCTGGGTTATGGGCCCAGCACGCTTCCGCTGCGCCACTCTGCTCTTGTCGCTGACCATCCTCATGGATTTCGACAAGCGAATCCCAAGTCAAGCGTGGGCGAGAGCTGGACTCTCCTAGGCCAGCTGAGCGAGGGTGGTGGCGCCTGGCCCGGCGTGGAGCATTGGTGGTTCAGTGGTAGAATTCTCGCCTGCCACGCGGGAGGCCCGGGTTCGATTCCCGGCCAATGCAATTATGGGCTCTTGGTGTTTGTAGCTCTCTCCCCCAATTTCCAGCCCCATGGAATGCCTCAAGGCACAAGGTGTTTCTTGTCGAGAATGTATTAGGCGGTGTGAGTGCTTTTTGAAACCACCTTCTCCCAATGACATCATTGAAACCCATGGGGCCATACTTCAGAAGGGGCTCAGTTGTCCAAGGTCTTGGGGGAGTGGCTCTCCTGGTGTCTAGCGGCCAGAGCAAGTTGTGGATTTAGCAAAACTGCCTATAGTTTACACATAGCCCAGGAGAGGACAGGGATCAGCCATAGCACAAGCAACAACCTCAAGCAAAGGGGGATTAGCTCAAATGGTAGAGCGCTCGCTTAGCATGCGAGAGGTAGCGGGATCGATGCCCGCATTCTCCAAATGCAGCTTTCCTGATTTGCCAGGAGACACCTTGCTTTTGTGTTTGATGTTGAAGCTTGGAACCGAGCGCCGTGAGCAACATGGGAAGCCGGAGTCCTCCTCATAACGCGTGCCAAGGCGTTGCCACGTTTTTGTGGTGGCAACTGTGGCTTCAGCCAAAGTCACGTAGGCAGTGTTGGACAAAAGCAATCTAGTAAACAAAGCACGAGCAGGCCTCCATGGCCAAGAGACAATATTTCATTAGCGCAAAAGGTGCCAGTGCCATGCTTACGCTGAGAGCTTTGGACTCGTTGAATCACCTGAATCAGGTTCAACTTCTCTTTGTGTGCGAAAGAAAGGCCTTTGGGCCCGCACGCAAGCAAATATCGATTGGCATAGGAAAGGGCAACGTAGCAGAGGATGGTTTCGATCCATCGACCTCTGGGTTATGGGCCCAGCACGCTTCCGCTGCGCCACTCTGCTCTTGTCGCTGACCAACCTCAACAACCACATGTGGATGTAGTTTGCCAGCGATTCCCACGGGGAGTGGGTCCATGTGGCAAAGTCACAATGTAGACGACTAGGCGTTTCCATTGATTTTCGACCAGCGAATCCCAAGTCAAGCGTGGGCGAGAGCTGGACTCTCCTAGACCAGCTGAGCGAGGGTGGTGGCAAGTGGCCCGGCGTGGAGCATTGGTGGTTCAGTGGTAGAATTCTCGCCTGCCACGCGGGAGGCCCGGGTTCGATTCCCGGCCAATGCAATTATGGGCTCTTTGTGTTTGCAGCGCTCTCCCCCAATTTCCAGCCCCGTGGAGTGCATCAAGGCACAAGGTGTTTCTTGTCGAGAATGTACTAGGCGGTGTGAGTGCTTTTTGAAACCAGCCTTCTCCCAATTACATCATTGAAACCCATGGGGCCATACCTCTGAAGGGGCTCAGTTGTCAAAGGTCGTAGGAGGGAAAAAAAAGGGGGGTGCAAACCTTCTACGCTAGGAAAGCGGGTGGCTCTCCTGGTGTCTAGCGGCCAGAGCAGGTTGTGGATTTCGCAAAACTGACTATATTTTACACATAGCCCAGGAGAGGACAGGGATCAGCCATAGCGCAAGCAACACACTCGAGCAAAGGGGGATTAGCTCAAGTGGCAGAGCGCTCGCTTTGCATGCGAGAGGTAGCGGGATCGATGCCCGCATTCTCCAAACGCAGCTTTCCTGGTTTCACGGGAGGCACCTTGCTTTTGTGTTTGATGTTGAAGCTTGGAACCGAGCGCCGTGAGCAACATGGGAAGCCGGAGTGCTCCTCATAACATGTGCCAAGGCATTGCCACGTTTTTGTGGTGGCATCTGTGGCTTCAGCCAAAGTCACGTAGGCAGTATTGGACAAAAGCAATCAATTAAAGAAAGCACGACCAGGCTTCCATGGCCAAGAGACAATATTCCATTAGGGGGAAAGGTGCCAGTGCCATGCTTACGCTGAGAGCTTTGGACTCGTTGAATCACCTGAATCAGGTTCAACTTCTCTTTGTGTGCGAAAGAAAGGCCTTTGGGCCCGCAAGCAAATATCGATTGGCATAGGAAAAGGCAACGTAGCAGAGGATGGTTTCGATCCATCGACCTCTGGGTTATGGGCCCAGCACGCTTCCGCTGCGCCACTCTGCTCTTGTCGCTGGCCATCCTCATGGATTTCGACAAGCGAATCCCAAGTCAAGCGTGGGCGAGAGCTGGACTCTCCTAGGCCAGCTGAGCGAGGGTGGTGGCGCCTGGCCCGGCGTGGAGCATTGGTGGTTCAGTGGTAGAATTCTCGCCTGCCACGCGGGAGGCCCGGGTTCGATTCCCGGCCAATGCAATTATGGGCTCTTGGTGTTTGTAGCTCTCTCCCCCAATTTCCAGCCCCATGGAATGCCTCAAGGCACAAGGTGTTTCTTGTCGAGAATGTATTAGGCGGTGTGAGTGCTTTTTGAAACCACCTTCTCCCAATGACATCATTGAAACCCATGGGGCCATACTTCAGAAGGGGCTCAGTTGTCCAAGGTCTTGGGGGAGTGGCTCTCCTGGTGTCTAGCGGCCAGAGCAAGTTGTGGATTTAGCAAAACTGCCTATAGTTTACACATAGCCCAGGAGAGGACAGGGATCAGCCATAGCACAAGCAACAACCTCAAGCAACAACCTCAAGCAAAGGGGGATTAGCTCAAATGGTAGAGCGCTCGCTTAGCATGCGAGAGGTAGCGGGATCGATGCCCGCATTCTCCAAATGCAGCTTTCCTGATTTGCCAGGAGACACCTTGCTTTTGTGTTTGATGTTGAAGCTTGGAACCGAGCGCCGTGAGCAACATGGGAAGCCGGAGTCCTCCTCATAACGCGTGCCAAGGCGTTGCCACGTTTTTGTGGTGGCAACTGTGGCTTCAGCCAAAGTCACGTAGGCAGTGTTGGACAAAAGCAATCTAGTAAACAAAGCACGAGCAGGCCTCCATGGCCAAGAGACAATATTTCATTAGCGCAAAAGGTGCCAGTGCCATGCTTACGCTGAGAGCTTTGGACTCGTTGAATCACCTGAATCAGGTTCAACTTCTCTTTGTGTGCGAAAGAAAGGCCTTTGGGCCCGCACGCAAGCAAATATCGATTGGCATAGGAAAGGGCAACGTAGCAGAGGATGGTTTCGATCCATCGACCTCTGGGTTATGGGCCCAGCACGCTTCCGCTGCGCCACTCTGCTCTTGTCGCTGACCAACCTCAACAACCACATGTGGATGTAGTTTGCCAGCGATTCCCACGGGGAGTGGGTCCATGTGGCAAAGTCACAATGTAGACGACTAGGCGTTTCCATTGATTTTCGACCAGCGAATCCCAAGTCAAGCGTGGGCGAGAGCTGGACTCTCCTAGACCAGCTGAGCGAGGGTGGTGGCAAGTGGCCCGGCGTGGAGCATTGGTGGTTCAGTGGTAGAATTCTCGCCTGCCACGCGGGAGGCCCGGGTTCGATTCCCGGCCAATGCAATTATGGGCTCTTTGTGTTTGCAGCGCTCTCCCCCAATTTCCAGCCCCGTGGAGTGCATCAAGGCACAAGGTGTTTCTTGTCGAGAATGTACTAGGCGGTGTGAGTGCTTTTTGAAACCAGCCTTCTCCCAAATACATCATTGAAACCCATGGGGCCATACCTCTGAAGGGGCTCAGTTGTCAAAGGTCGTAGGAGGGAAAAAAAAGGGGGGTGCAAACCTTCTACGCTAGGAAAGCGGGTGGCTCTCCTGGTGTCTAGCGGCCAGAGCAGGTTGTGGATTTCGCAAAACTGACTATATTTTACACATAGCCCAGGAGAGGACAGGGATCAGCCATAGCGCAAGCAACACACTCGAGCAAAGGGGGATTAGCTCAAGTGGCAGAGCGCTCGCTTTGCATGCGAGAGGTAGCGGGATCGATGCCCGCATTCTCCAAACGCAGCTTTCCTGGTTTCACGGGAGGCACCTTGCTTTTGTGTTTGATGTTGAAGCTTGGAACCGAGCGCCGTGAGCAACATGGGAAGCCGGAGTGCTCCTCATAACATGTGCCAAGGCATTGCCACGTTTTTGTGGTGGCATCTGTGGCTTCAGCCAAAGTCACGTAGGCAGTATTGGACAAAAGCAATCAATTAAAGAAAGCACGACCAGGCTTCCATGGCCAAGAGACAATATTCCATTAGGGGGAAAGGTGCCAGTGCCATGCTTACGCTGAGAGCTTTGGACTCGTTGAATCACCTGAATCAGGTTCAACTTCTCTTTGTGTGCGAAAGAAAGGCCTTTGGGCCCGCAAGCAAATATCGATTGGCATAGGAAAAGGCAACGTAGCAGAGGATGGTTTCGATCCATCGACCTCTGGGTTATGGGCCCAGCACGCTTCCGCTGCGCCACTCTGCTCTTGTCGCTGGCCATCCTCATGGATTTCGACAAGCGAATCCCAAGTCAAGCGTGGGCGAGAGCTGGACTCTCCTAGGCCAGCTGAGCGAGGGTGGTGGCGCCTGGCCCGGCGTGGAGCATTGGTGGTTCAGTGGTAGAATTCTCGCCTGCCACGCGGGAGGCCCGGGTTCGATTCCCGGCCAATGCAATTATGGGCTCTTGGTGTTTGTAGCTCTCTCCCCCAATTTCCAGCCCCATGGAATGCCTCAAGGCACAAGGTGTTTCTTGTCGAGAATGTATTAGGCGGTGTGAGTGCTTTTTGAAACCACCTTCTCCCAATGACATCATTGAAACCCATGGGGCCATACTTCAGAAGGGGCTCAGTTGTCCAAGGTCTTGGGGGAGTGGCTCTCCTGGTGTCTAGCGGCCAGAGCAAGTTGTGGATTTAGCAAAACTGCCTATAGTTTACACATAGCCCAGGAGAGGACAGGGATCAGCCATAGCACAAGCAACAACCTCAAGCAAAGGGGGATTAGCTCAAATGGTAGAGCGCTCGCTTAGCATGCGAGAGGTAGCGGGATCGATGCCCGCATTCTCCAAATGCAGCTTTCCTGATTTGCCAGGAGACACCTTGCTTTTGTGTTTGATGTTGAAGCTTGGAACCGAGCGCCGTGAGCAACATGGGAAGCCGGAGTCCTCCTCATAACGCGTGCCAAGGCGTTGCCACGTTTTTGTGGTGGCAACTGTGGCTTCAGCCAAAGTCACGTAGGCAGTGTTGGACAAAAGCAATCTAGTAAACAAAGCACGAGCAGGCCTCCATGGCCAAGAGACAATATTTCATTAGCGCAAAAGGTGCCAGTGCCATGCTTACGCTGAGAGCTTTGGACTCGTTGAATCACCTGAATCAGGTTCAACTTCTCTTTGTGTGCGAAAGAAAGGCCTTTGGGCCCGCACGCAAGCAAATATCGATTGGCATAGAAAAAGGCAACGTAGCAGAGGATGGTTTCGATCCATCGACCTCTGGGTTATGGGCCCAGCACGCTTCCGCTGCGCCACTCTGCTCTTGTCGCTGACCAACCTCAACAACCACATGTGGATGTAGTTTGCCAGCGATTCCCACGGGGAGTGGGTCCATGTGGCAAAGTCACAATGTAGACGACTAGGCGTTTCCATTGATTTTCGACCAGCGAATCCCAAGTCAAGCGTGGGCGAGAGCTGGACTCTCCTAGACCAGCTGAGCGAGGGTGGTGGCAAGTGGCCCGGCGTGGAGCATTGGTGGTTCAGTGGTAGAATTCTCGCCTGCCACGCGGGAGGCCCGGGTTCGATTCCCGGCCAATGCAATTATGGGCTCTTTGTGTTTGCAGCGCTCTCCCCCAATTTCCAGCCCCGTGGAGTGCATCAAGGCACAAGGTGTTTCTTGTCGAGAATGTACTAGGCGGTGTGAGTGCTTTTTGAAACCAGCCTTCTCCCAATTACATCATTGAAACCCATGGGGCCATACCTCTGAAGGGGCTCAGTTGTCAAAGGTCGTAGGAGGGAAAAAAAAGGGGGGTGCAAACCTTCTACGCTAGGAAAGCGGGTGGCTCTCCTGGTGTCTAGCGGCCAGAGCAGGTTGTGGATTTCGCAAAACTGACTATATTTTACACATAGCCCAGGAGAGGACAGGGATCAGCCATAGCGCAAGCAACACACTCGAGCAAAGGGGGATTAGCTCAAGTGGCAGAGCGCTCGCTTTGCATGCGAGAGGTAGCGGGATCGATGCCCGCATTCTCCAAACGCAGCTTTCCTGGTTTCACGGGAGGCACCTTGCTTTTGTGTTTGATGTTGAAGCTTGGAACCGAGCGCCGTGAGCAACATGGGAAGCCGGAGTGCTCCTCATAACATGTGCCAAGGCATTGCCACGTTTTTGTGGTGGCATCTGTGGCTTCAGCCAAAGTCACGTAGGCAGTATTGGACAAAAGCAATCAATTAAAGAAAGCACGACCAGGCTTCCATGGCCAAGAGACAATATTCCATTAGGGGGAAAGGTGCCAGTGCCATGCTTACGCTGAGAGCTTTGGACTCGTTGAATCACCTGAATCAGGTTCAACTTCTCTTTGTGTGCGAAAGAAAGGCCTTTGGGCCCGCAAGCAAATATCGATTGGCATAGGAAAAGGCAACGTAGCAGAGGATGGTTTCGATCCATCGACCTCTGGGTTATGGGCCCAGCACGCTTCCGCTGCGCCACTCTGCTCTTGTCGCTGACCATCCTCATGGATTTCGACAAGCGAATCCCAAGTCAAGCGTGGGCGAGAGCTGGACTCTCCTAGGCCAGCTGAGCGAGGGTGGTGGCGCCTGGCCCGGCGTGGAGCATTGGTGGTTCAGTGGTAGAATTCTCGCCTGCCACGCGGGAGGCCCGGGTTCGATTCCCGGCCAATGCAATTATGGGCTCTTGGTGTTTGTAGCTCTCTCCCCCAATTTCCAGCCCCATGGAATGCCTCAAGGCACAAGGTGTTTCTTGTCGAGAATGTATTAGGCGGTGTGAGTGCTTTTTGAAACCACCTTCTCCCAATGACATCATTGAAACCCATGGGGCCATACTTCAGAAGGGGCTCAGTTGTCCAAGGTCTTGGGGGAGTGGCTCTCCTGGTGTCTAGCGGCCAGAGCAAGTTGTGGATTTAGCAAAACTGCCTATAGTTTACACATAGCCCAGGAGAGGACAGGGATCAGCCATAGCACAAGCAACAACCTCAAGCAAAGGGGGATTAGCTCAAATGGTAGAGCGCTCGCTTAGCATGCGAGAGGTAGTGGGATCGATGCCCGCATTCTCCAAATGCAGCTTTCCTGATTTGCCAGGAGACACCTTGCTTTTGTGTTTGATGTTGAAGCTTGGAACCGAGCGCCGTGAGCAACATGGGAAGCCGGAGTCCTCCTCATAACGCGTGCCAAGGCGTTGCCACGTTTTTGTGGTGGCAACTGTGGCTTCAGCCAAAGTCACGTAGGCAGTGTTGGACAAAAGCAATCTAGTAAACAAAGCACGAGCAGGCCTCCATGGCCAAGAGACAATATTTCATTAGCGCAAAAGGTGCCAGTGCCATGCTTACGCTGAGAGCTTTGGACTCGTTGAATCACCTGAATCAGGTTCAACTTCTCTTTGTGTGCGAAAGAAAGGCCTTTGGGCCCGCACGCAAGCAAATATCGATTGGCATAGGAAAGGGCAACGTAGCAGAGGATGGTTTCGATCCATCGACCTCTGGGTTATGGGCCCAGCACGCTTCCGCTGCGCCACTCTGCTCTTGTCGCTGACCAACCTCAACAACCACATGTGGATGTAGTTTGCCAGCGATTCCCACGGGGAGTGGGTCCATGTGGCAAAGTCACAATGTAGACGACTAGGCGTTTCCATTGATTTTCGACCAGCGAATCCCAAGTCAAGCGTGGGCGAGAGCTGGACTCTCCTAGACCAGCTGAGCGAGGGTGGTGGCAAGTGGCCCGGCGTGGAGCATTGGTGGTTCAGTGGTAGAATTCTCACCTGCCACGCGGGAGGCCCGGGTTCGATTCCCGGCCAATGCAATTATGGGCTCTTTGTGTTTGCAGCGCTCTCCCCCAATTTCCAGCCCCGTGGAGTGCATCAAGGCACAAGGTGTTTCTTGTCGAGAATGTACTAGGCGGTGTGAGTGCTTTTTGAAACCAGCCTTCTCCCAATTACATCATTGAAACCCATGGGGCCATACCTCTGAAGGGGCTCAGTTGTCAAAGGTCGTAGGAGGGAAAAAAAAGGGGGGTGCAAACCTTCTACGCTAGGAAAGCGGGTGGCTCTCCTGGTGTCTAGCGGCCAGAGCAGGTTGTGGATTTCGCAAAACTGACTATATTTTACACATAGCCCAGGAGAGGACAGGGATCAGCCATAGCGCAAGCAACACACTCAAGCAAAGGGGGATTAGCTCAAGTGGCAGAGCGCTCGCTTTGCATGCGAGAGGTAGCGGGATCGATGCCCGCATTCTCCAAACGCAGCTTTCCTGGTTTCACGGGAGGCACCTTGCTTTTGTGTTTGATGTTGAAGCTTGGAACCGAGCGCCGTGAGCAACATGGGAAGCCGGAGTGCTCCTCATAACATGTGCCAAGGCATTGCCACGTTTTTGTGGTGGCATCTGTGGCTTCAGCCAAAGTCACGTAGGCAGTATTGGACAAAAGCAATCAATTAAAGAAAGCACGACCAGGCTTCCATGGCCAAGAGACAATATTCCATTAGGGGGAAAGGTGCCAGTGCCATGCTTACGCTGAGAGCTTTGGACTCGTTGAATCACCTGAATCAGGTTCAACTTCTCTTTGTGTGCGAAAGAAAGGCCTTTGGGCCCGCAAGCAAATATCGATTGGCATAGGAAAAGGCAACGTAGCAGAGGATGGTTTCGATCCATCGACCTCTGGGTTATGGGCCCAGCACGCTTCCGCTGCGCCACTCTGCTCTTGTCGCTGGCCATCCTCATGGATTTCGACAAGCGAATCCCAAGTCAAGCGTGGGCGAGAGCTGGACTCTCCTAGGCCAGCTGAGCGAGGGTGGTGGCGCCTGGCCCGGCGTGGAGCATTGGTGGTTCAGTGGTAGAATTCTCGCCTGCCACGCGGGAGGCCCGGGTTCGATTCCCGGCCAATGCAATTATGGGCTCTTGGTGTTTGTAGCTCTCTCCCCCAATTTCCAGCCCCATGGAATGCCTCAAGGCACAAGGTGTTTCTTGTCGAGAATGTATTAGGCGGTGTGAGTGCTTTTTGAAACCACCTTCTCCCAATGACATCATTGAAACCCATGGGGCCATACTTCAGAAGGGGCTCAGTTGTCCAAGGTCTTGGGGGAGTGGCTCTCCTGGTGTCTAGCGGCCAGAGCAAGTTGTGGATTTAGCAAAACTGCCTATAGTTTACACATAGCCCAGGAGAGGACAGGGATCAGCCATAGCACAAGCAACAACCTCAAGCAAAGGGGGATTAGCTCAAATGGTAGAGCGCTCGCTTAGCATGCGAGAGGTAGCGGGATCGATGCCCGCATTCTCCAAATGCAGCTTTCCTGATTTGCCAGGAGACACCTTGCTTTTGTGTTTGATGTTGAAGCTTGGAACCGAGCGCCGTGAGCAACATGGGAAGCCGGAGTCCTCCTCATAACGCGTGCCAAGGCGTTGCCACGTTTTTGTGGTGGCAACTGTGGCTTCAGCCAAAGTCACGTAGGCAGTGTTGGACAAAAGCAATCTAGTAAACAAAGCACGAGCAGGCCTCCATGGCCAAGAGACAAAATTTCATTAGCGCAAAAGGTGCCAGTGCCATGCTTACGCTGAGAGCTTTGGACTCGTTGAATCACCTGAATCAGGTTCAACTTCTCTTTGTGTGCGAAAGAAAGGCCTTTGGGCCCGCACGCAAGCAAATATCGATTGGCATAGAAAAAGGCAACGTAGCAGAGGATGGTTTCGATCCATCGACCTCTGGGTTATGGGCCCAGCACGCTTCCGCTGCGCCACTCTGCTCTTGTCGCTGACCAACCTCAACAACCACATGTGGATGTAGTTTGCCAGCGATTCCCACGGGGAGTGGGTCCATGTGGCAAAGTCACAATGTAGACGACTAGGCGTTTCCATTGATTTTCGACCAGCGAATCCCAAGTCAAGCGTGGGCGAGAGCTGGACTCTCCTAGACCAGCTGAGCGAGGGTGGTGGCAAGTGGCCCGGCGTGGAGCATTGGTGGTTCAGTGGTAGAATTCTCGCCTGCCACGCGGGAGGCCCGGGTTCGATTCCCGGCCAATGCAATTATGGGCTCTTTGTGTTTGCAGCGCTCTCCCCCAATTTCCAGCCCCGTGGAGTGCATCAAGGCACAAGGTGTTTCTTGTCGAGAATGTACTAGGCGGTGTGAGTGCTTTTTGAAACCAGCCTTCTCCCAATTACATCATTGAAACCCATGGGGCCATACCTCTGAAGGGGCTCAGTTGTCAAAGGTCGTAGGAGGGAAAAAAAAGGGGGGTGCAAACCTTCTACGCTAGGAAAGCGGGTGGCTCTCCTGGTGTCTAGCGGCCAGAGCAGGTTGTGGATTTCGCAAAACTGACTATATTTTACACATAGCCCAGGAGAGGACAGGGATCAGCCATAGCGCAAGCAACACACTCGAGCAAAGGGGGATTAGCTCAAGTGGCAGAGCGCTCGCTTTGCATGCGAGAGGTAGCGGGATCGATGCCCGCATTCTCCAAACGCAGCTTTCCTGGTTTCACGGGAGGCACCTTGCTTTTGTGTTTGATGTTGAAGCTTGGAACCGAGCGCCGTGAGCAACATGGGAAGCCGGAGTGCTCCTCATAACATGTGCCAAGGCATTGCCACGTTTTTGTGGTGGCATCTGTGGCTTCAGCCAAAGTCACGTAGGCAGTATTGGACAAAAGCAATCAATTAAAGAAAGCACGACCAGGCTTCCATGGCCAAGAGACAATATTCCATTAGGGGGAAAGGTGCCAGTGCCATGCTTACGCTGAGAGCTTTGGACTCGTTGAATCACCTGAATCAGGTTCAACTTCTCTTTGTGTGCGAAAGAAAGGCCTTTGGGCCCGCAAGCAAATATCGATTGGCATAGGAAAAGGCAACGTAGCAGAGGATGGTTTCGATCCATCGACCTCTGGGTTATGGGCCCAGCACGCTTCCGCTGCGCCACTCTGCTCTTGTCGCTGACCATCCTCATGGATTTCGACAAGCGAATCCCAAGTCAAGCGTGGGCGAGAGCTGGACTCTCCTAGGCCAGCTGAGCGAGGGTGGTGGCGCCTGGCCCGGCGTGGAGCATTGGTGGTTCAGTGGTAGAATTCTCGCCTGCCACGCGGGAGGCCCGGGTTCGATTCCCGGCCAATGCAATTATGGGCTCTTGGTGTTTGTAGCTCTCTCCCCCAATTTCCAGCCCCATGGAATGCCTCAAGGCACAAGGTGTTTCTTGTCGAGAATGTATTAGGCGGTGTGAGTGCTTTTTGAAACCACCTTCTCCCAATGACATCATTGAAACCCATGGGGCCATACTTCAGAAGGGGCTCAGTTGTCCAAGGTCTTGGGGGAGTGGCTCTCCTGGTGTCTAGCGGCCAGAGCAAGTTGTGGATTTAGCAAAACTGCCTATAGTTTACACATAGCCCAGGAGAGGACAGGGATCAGCCATAGCACAAGCAACAACCTCAAGCAACAACCTCAAGCAAAGGGGGATTAGCTCAAATGGTAGAGCGCTCGCTTAGCATGCGAGAGGTAGCGGGATCGATGCCCGCATTCTCCAAATGCAGCTTTCCTGATTTGCCAGGAGACACCTTGCTTTTGTGTTTGATGTTGAAGCTTGGAACCGAGCGCCGTGAGCAACATGGGAAGCCAGAGTCCTCCTCATAACGCGTGCCAAGGCGTTGCCACGTTTTTGTGGTGGCAACTGTGGCTTCAGCCAAAGTCACGTAGGCAGTGTTGGACAAAAGCAATCTAGTAAACAAAGCACGAGCAGGCCTCCATGGCCAAGAGACAATATTTCATTAGCGCAAAAGGTGCCAGTGCCATGCTTACGCTGAGAGCTTTGGACTCGTTGAATCACCTGAATCAGGTTCAACTTCTCTTTGTGTGCGAAAGAAAGGCCTTTGGGCCCGCACGCAAGCAAATATCGATTGGCATAGGAAAGGGCAACGTAGCAGAGGATGGTTTCGATCCATCGACCTCTGGGTTATGGGCCCAGCACGCTTCCGCTGCGCCACTCTGCTCTTGTCGCTGACCAACCTCAACAACCACATGTGGATGTAGTTTGCCAGCGATTCCCACGGGGAGTGGGTCCATGTGGCAAAGTCACAATGTAGACGACTAGGCGTTTCCATTGATTTTCGACCAGCGAATCCCAAGTCAAGCGTGGGCGAGAGCTGGACTCTCCTAGACCAGCTGAGCGAGGGTGGTGGCAAGTGGCCCGGCGTGGAGCATTGGTGGTTCAGTGGTAGAATTCTCGCCTGCCACGCGGGAGGCCCGGGTTCGATTCCCGGCCAATGCAATTATGGGCTCTTTGTGTTTGCAGCGCTCTCCCCCAATTTCCAGCCCCATGGAGTGCATCAAGGCACAAGGTGTTTCTTGTCGAGAATGTACTAGGCGGTGTGAGTGCTTTTTGAAACCAGCCTTCTCCCAATTACATCATTGAAACCCATGGGGCCATACCTCTGAAGGGGCTCAGTTGTCAAAGGTCGTAGGAGGGAAAAAAAAGGGGGGTGCAAACCTTCTACGCTAGGAAAGCGGGTGGCTCTCCTGGTGTCTAGCGGCCAGAGCAGGTTGTGGATTTCGCAAAACTGACTATATTTTACACATAGCCCAGGAGAGGACAGGGATCAGCCATAGCGCAAGCAACACACTCGAGCAAAGGGGGATTAGCTCAAGTGGCAGAGCGCTCGCTTTGCATGCGAGAGGTAGCGGGATCGATGCCCGCATTCTCCAAACGCAGCTTTCCTGGTTTCACGGGAGGCACCTTGCTTTTGTGTTTGATGTTGAAGCTTGGAACCGAGCGCCGTGAGCAACATGGGAAGCCGGAGTGCTCCTCATAACATGTGCCAAGGCATTGCCACGTTTTTGTGGTGGCATCTGTGGCTTCAGCCAAAGTCACGTAGGCAGTATTGGACAAAAGCAATCAATTAAAGAAAGCACGACCAGGCTTCCATGGCCAAGAGACAATATTCCATTAGGGGGAAAGGTGCCAGTGCCATGCTTACGCTGAGAGCTTTGGACTCGTTGAATCACCTGAATCAGGTTCAACTTCTCTTTGTGTGCGAAAGAAAGGCCTTTGGGCCCGCAAGCAAATATCGATTGGCATAGGAAAAGGCAACGTAGCAGAGGATGGTTTCGATCCATCGACCTCTGGGTTATGGGCCCAGCACGCTTCCGCTGCGCCACTCTGCTCTTGTTGCTGGCCATCCTCATGGATTTCGACAAGCGAATCCCAAGTCAAGCGTGGGCGAGAGCTGGACTCTCCTAGGCCAGCTGAGCGAGGGTGGTGGCGCCTGGCCCGGCGTGGAGCATTGGTGGTTCAGTGGTAGAATTCTCGCCTGCCACGCGGGAGGCCCGGGTTCGATTCCCGGCCAATGCAATTATGGGCTCTTGGTGTTTGTAGCTCTCTCCCCCAATTTCCAGCCCCATGGAATGCCTCAAGGCACAAGGTGTTTCTTGTCGAGAATGTATTAGGCGGTGTGAGTGCTTTTTGAAACCACCTTCTCCCAATGACATCATTGAAACCCATGGGGCCATACTTCAGAAGGGGCTCAGTTGTCCAAGGTCTTGGGGGAGTGGCTCTCCTGGTGTCTAGCGGCCAGAGCAAGTTGTGGATTTAGCAAAACTGCCTATAGTTTACACATAGCCCAGGAGAGGACAGGGATCAGCCATAGCACAAGCAACAACCTCAAGCAAAGGGGGATTAGCTCAAATGGTAGAGCGCTCGCTTAGCATGCGAGAGGTAGCGGGATCGATGCCCGCATTCTCCAAATGCAGCTTTCCTGATTTGCCAGGAGACACCTTGCTTTTGTGTTTGATGTTGAAGCTTGGAACCGAGCGCCGTGAGCAACATGGGAAGCCGGAGTCCTCCTCATAACGCGTGCCAAGGCGTTGCCACGTTTTTGTGGTGGCAACTGTGGCTTCAGCCAAAGTCACGTAGGCAGTGTTGGACAAAAGCAATCTAGTAAACAAAGCACGAGCAGGCCTCCATGGCCAAGAGACAAAATTTCATTAGCGCAAAAGGTGCCAGTGCCATGCTTACGCTGAGAGCTTTGGACTCGTTGAATCACCTGAATCAGGTTCAACTTCTCTTTGTGTGCGAAAGAAAGGCCTTTGGGCCCGCACGCAAGCAAATATCGATTGGCATAGGAAAAGGCAACGTAGCAGAGGATGGTTTCGATCCATCGACCTCTGGGTTATGGGCCCAGCACGCTTCCGCTGCGCCACTCTGCTCTTGTCGCTGACCAACCTCAACAACCACATGTGGATGTAGTTTGCCAGCGATTCCCACGGGGAGTGGGTCCATGTGGCAAAGTCACAATGTAGACGACTAGGCGTTTCCATTGATTTTCGACCAGCGAATCCCAAGTCAAGCGTGGGCGAGAGCTGGACTCTCCTAGACCAGCTGAGCGAGGGTGGTGGCAAGTGGCCCGGCGTGGAGCATTGGTGGTTCAGTGGTAGAATTCTCGCCTGCCACGCGGGAGGCCCGGGTTCGATTCCCGGCCAATGCAATTATGGGCTCTTTGTGTTTGCAGCGCTCTCCCCCAATTTCCAGCCCCGTGGAGTGCATCAAGGCACAAGGTGTTTCTTGTCGAGAATGTACTAGGCGGTGTGAGTGCTTTTTGAAACCAGCCTTCTCCCAATTACATCATTGAAACCCATGGGGCCATACCTCTGAAGGGGCTCAGTTGTCAAAGGTCGTAGGAGGGAAAAAAAAGGGGGGTGCAAACCTTCTACGCTAGGAAAGCGGGTGGCTCTCCTGGTGTCTAGCGGCCAGAGCAGGTTGTGGATTTCGCAAAACTGACTATATTTTACACATAGCCCAGGAGAGGACAGGGATCAGCCATAGCGCAAGCAACACACTCGAGCAAAGGGGGATTAGCTCAAGTGGCAGAGCGCTCGCTTTGCATGCGAGAGGTAGCGGGATCGATGCCCGCATTCTCCAAACGCAGCTTTCCTGGTTTCACGGGAGGCACCTTGCTTTTGTGTTTGATGTTGAAGCTTGGAACCGAGCGCCGTGAGCAACATGGGAAGCCGGAGTGCTCCTCATAACATGTGCCAAGGCATTGCCACGTTTTTGTGGTGGCATCTGTGGCTTCAGCCAAAGTCACGTAGGCAGTATTGGACAAAAGCAATCAATTAAAGAAAGCACGACCAGGCTTCCATGGCCAAGAGACAATATTCCATTAGGGGGAAAGGTGCCAGTGCCATGCTTACGCTGAGAGCTTTGGACTCGTTGAATCACCTGAATCAGGTTCAACTTCTCTTTGTGTGCGAAAGAAAGGCCTTTGGGCCCGCAAGCAAATATCGATTGGCATAGGAAAAGGCAACGTAGCAGAGGATGGTTTCGATCCATCGACCTCTGGGTTATGGGCCCAGCACGCTTCCGCTGCGCCACTCTGCTCTTGTCGCTGACCATCCTCATGGATTTCGACAAGCGAATCCCAAGTCAAGCGTGGGCGAGAGCTGGACTCTCCTAGGCCAGCTGAGCGAGGGTGGTGGAGTGGAGTGGAGTGGCCTGGCCCGGCGTGGAGCATTGGTGGTTCAGTGGTAGAATTCTCGCCTGCCACGCGGGAGGCCTGGGTTCGATTCCCGGCCAATGCAATTATGGGCTCTTGGGGTTTGTAGCTCTCTCCCCCAATTTCCAGCCCCATGGAATGCCTCAAGGCACAAGGTGTTTCTTGTCGAGAATGTATTAGGCGGTGTGAGTGCTTTTTGAAACCACCTTCTCCCAATGACATCATTGAAACCCATGGGGCCATACTTCAGAAGGGGCTCAGTTGTCCAAGGTCTTGGGGGAGTGGCTCTCCTGGTGTCTAGCGGCCAGAGCAAGTTGTGGATTTAGCAAAACTGCCTATAGTTTACACATAGCCCAGGAGAGGACAGGGATCAGCCATAGCACAAGCAACAACCTCAAGCAAAGGGGGATTAGCTCAAATGGTAGAGCGCTTGCTTAGCATGCGAGAGGTAGCGGGATCGATGCCCGCATTCTCCAAATGCAGCTTTCCTGATTTGCCAGGAGACACCTTGCTTTTGTGTTTGATGTTGAAGCTTGGAACCGAGCGCCGTGAGCAACATGGGAAGCCGGAGTCCTCCTCATAACGCGTGCCAAGGCGTTGCCACGTTTTTGTGGTGGCAACTGTGGCTTCAGCCAAAGTCACGTAGGCAGTGTTGGACAAAAGCAATCTAGTAAACAAAGCACGAGCAGGCCTCCATGGCCAAGAGACAATATTTCATTAGCGCAAAAGGTGCCAGTGCCATGCTTACGCTGAGAGCTTTGGACTCGTTGAATCACCTGAATCAGGTTCAACTTCTCTTTGTGTGCGAAAGAAAGGCCTTTGGGCCCGCACGCAAGCAAATATCGATTGGCATAGGAAAGGGCAACGTAGCAGAGGATGGTTTCGATCCATCGACCTCTGGGTTATGGGCCCAGCACGCTTCCGCTGCGCCACTCTGCTCTTGTCGCTGACCAACCTCAACAACCACATGTGGATGTAGTTTGCCAGCGATTCCCACGGGGAGTGGGTCCATGTGGCAAAGTCACAATGTAGACGACTAGGCGTTTCCATTGATTTTCGACCAGCGAATCCCAAGTCAAGCGTGGGCGAGAGCTGGACTCTCCTAGACCAGCTGAGCGAGGGTGGTGGCAAGTGGCCCGGCGTGGAGCATTGGTGGTTCAGTGGTAGAATTCTCGCCTGCCACGCGGGAGGCCCGGGTTCGATTCCCGGCCAATGCAATTATGGGCTCTTTGTGTTTGCAGCGCTCTCCCCCAATTTCCAGCCCCGTGGAGTGCATCAAGGCACAAGGTGTTTCTTGTCGAGAATGTACTAGGCGGTGTGAGTGCTTTTTGAAACCAGCCTTCTCCCAATTACATCATTGAAACCCATGGGGCCATACCTCTGAAGGGGCTCAGTTGTCAAAGGTCGTAGGAGGGAAAAAAAAGGGGGGTGCAAACCTTCTACGCTAGGAAAGCGGGTGGCTCTCCTGGTGTCTAGCGGCCAGAGCAGGTTGTGGATTTCGCAAAACTGACTATATTTTACACATAGCCCAGGAGAGGACAGGGATCAGCCATAGCGCAAGCAACACACTCGAGCAAAGGGGGATTAGCTCAAGTGGCAGAGCGCTCGCTTTGCATGCGAGAGGTAGCGGGATCGATGCCCGCATTCTCCAAACGCAGCTTTCCTGGTTTCACGGGAGGCACCTTGCTTTTGTGTTTGATGTTGAAGCTTGGAACCGAGCGCCGTGAGCAACATGGGAAGCCGGAGTGCTCCTCATAACATGTGCCAAGGCATTGCCACGTTTTTGTGGTGGCATCTGTGGCTTCAGCCAAAGTCACGTAGGCAGTATTGGACAAAAGCAATCAATTAAAGAAAGCACGACCAGGCTTCCATGGCCAAGAGACAATATTCCATTAGGGGGAAAGGTGCCAGTGCCATGCTTACGCTGAGAGCTTTGGACTCGTTGAATCACCTGAATCAGGTTCAACTTCTCTTTGTGTGCGAAAGAAAGGCCTTTGGGCCCGCAAGCAAATATCGATTGGCATAGGAAAAGGCAACGTAGCAGAGGATGGTTTCGATCCATCGACCTCTGGGTTATGGGCCCAGCACGCTTCCGCTGCGCCACTCTGCTCTTGTCGCTGGCCATCCTCATGGATTTCGACAAGCGAATCCCAAGTCAAGCGTGGGCGAGAGCTGGACTCTCCTAGGCCAGCTGAGCGAGGGTGGTGGCGCCTGGCCCGGCGTGGAGCATTGGTGGTTCAGTGGTAGAATTCTCGCCTGCCACGCGGGAGGCCCGGGTTCGATTCCCGGCCAATGCAATTATGGGCTCTTGGTGTTTGTAGCTCTCTCCCCCAATTTCCAGCCCCATGGAATGCCTCAAGGCACAAGGTGTTTCTTGTCGAGAATGTATTAGGCGGTGTGAGTGCTTTTTGAAACCACCTTCTCCCAATGACATCATTGAAACCCATGGGGCCATACTTCAGAAGGGGCTCAGTTGTCCAAGGTCTTGGGGGAGTGGCTCTCCTGGTGTCTAGCGGCCAGAGCAAGTTGTGGATTTAGCAAAACTGCCTATAGTTTACACATAGCCCAGGAGAGGACAGGGATCAGCCATAGCACAAGCAACAACCTCAAGCAAAGGGGGATTAGCTCAAATGGTAGAGCGCTCGCTTAGCATGCGAGAGGTAGCGGGATCGATGCCCGCATTCTCCAAATGCAGCTTTCCTGATTTGCCAGGAGACACCTTGCTTTTGTGTTTGATGTTGAAGCTTGGAACCGAGCGCCGTGAGCAACATGGGAAGCCGGAGTCCTCCTCATAACGCGTGCCAAGGCGTTGCCACGTTTTTGTGGTGGCAACTGTGGCTTCAGCCAAAGTCACGTAGGCAGTGTTGGACAAAAGCAATCTAGTAAACAAAGCACGAGCAGGCCTCCATGGCCAAGAGACAATATTTCATTAGCGCAAAAGGTGCCAGTGCCATGCTTACGCTGAGAGCTTTGGACTCGTTGAATCACCTGAATCAGGTTCAACTTCTCTTTGTGTGCGAAAGAAAGGCCTTTGGGCCCGCACGCAAGCAAATATCGATTGGCATAGAAAAAGGCAACGTAGCAGAGGATGGTTTCGATCCATCGACCTCTGGGTTATGGGCCCAGCACGCTTCCGCTGCGCCACTCTGCTCTTGTCGCTGACCAACCTCAACAACCACATGTGGATGTAGTTTGCCAGCGATTCCCACGGGGAGTGGGTCCATGTGGCAAAGTCACAATGTAGACGACTAGGCGTTTCCATTGATTTTCGACCAGCGAATCCCAAGTCAAGCGTGGGCGAGAGCTGGACTCTCCTAGACCAGCTGAGCGAGGGTGGTGGCAAGTGGCCCGGCGTGGAGCATTGGTGGTTCAGTGGTAGAATTCTCGCCTGCCACGCGGGAGGCCCGGGTTCGATTCCCGGCTAATGCAATTATGGGCTCTTTGTGTTTGCAGCGCTCTCCCCCAATTTCCAGCCCCGTGGAGTGCATCAAGGCACAAGGTGTTTCTTGTCGAGAATGTACTAGGCGGTGTGAGTGCTTTTTGAAACCAGCCTTCTCCCAATTACATCATTGAAACCCATGGGGCCATACCTCTGAAGGGGCTCAGTTGTCAAAGGTCGTAGGAGGGAAAAAAAAGGGGGGTGCAAACCTTCTACGCTAGGAAAGCGGGTGGCTCTCCTGGTGTCTAGCGGCCAGAGCAGGTTGTGGATTTCGCAAAACTGACTATATTTTACACATAGCCCAGGAGAGGACAGGGATCAGCCATAGCGCAAGCAACACACTCGAGCAAAGGGGGATTAGCTCAAGTGGCAGAGCGCTCGCTTTGCATGCGAGAGGTAGCGGGATCGATGCCCGCATTCTCCAAACGCAGCTTTCCTGGTTTCACGGTAGGCACCTTGCTTTTGTGTTTGATGTTGAAGCTTGGAACCGAGCGCCGTGAGCAACATGGGAAGCCGGAGTGCTCCTCATAACATGTGCCAAGGCATTGCCACGTTTTTGTGGTGGCATCTGTGGCTTCAGCCAAAGTCACGTAGGCAGTATTGGACAAAAGCAATCAATTAAAGAAAGCACGACCAGGCTTCCATGGCCAAGAGACAATATTCCATTAGGGGGAAAGGTGCCAGTGCCATGCTTACGCTGAGAGCTTTGGACTCGTTGAATCACCTGAATCAGGTTCAACTTCTCTTTGTGTGCGAAAGAAAGGCCTTTGGGCCCGCAAGCAAATATCGATTGGCATAGGAAAAGGCAACGTAGCAGAGGATGGTTTCGATCCATCGACCTCTGGGTTATGGGCCCAGCACGCTTCCGCTGCGCCACTCTGCTCTTGTCGCTGACCATCCTCATGGATTTCGACAAGCGAATCCCAAGTCAAGCGTGGGCGAGAGCTGGACTCTCCTAGGCCAGCTGAGCGAGGGTGGTGGCGCCTGGCCCGGCGTGGAGCATTGGTGGTTCAGTGGTAGAATTCTCGCCTGCCACGCGGGAGGCCCGGGTTCGATTCCCGGCCAATGCAATTATGGGCTCTTGGTGTTTGTAGCTCTCTCCCCCAATTTCCAGCCCCATGGAATGCCTCAAGGCACAAGGTGTTTCTTGTCGAGAATGTATTAGGCGGTGTGAGTGCTTTTTGAAACCACCTTCTCCCAATGACATCATTGAAACCCATGGGGCCATACTTCAGAAGGGGCTCAGTTGTTCAAGGTCTTGGGGGAGTGGCTCTCCTGGTGTCTAGCGGCCAGAGCAAGTTGTGGATTTAGCAAAACTGCCTATAGTTTACACATAGCCCAGGAGAGGACAGGGATCAGCCATAGCACAAGCAACAACCTCAAGCAAAGGGGGATTAGCTCAAATGGTAGAGCGCTCGCTTAGCATGCGAGAGGTAGCGGGATCGATGCCCGCATTCTCCAAATGCAGCTTTCCTGATTTGCCAGGAGACACCTTGCTTTTGTGTTTGATGTTGAAGCTTGGAACCGAGCGCCGTGAGCAACATGGGAAGCCGGAGTCCTCCTCATAACGCGTGCCAAGGCGTTGCCACGTTTTTGTGGTGGCAACTGTGGCTTCAGCCAAAGTCACGTAGGCAGTGTTGGACAAAAGCAATCTAGTAAACAAAGCACGAGCAGGCCTCCATGGCCAAGAGACAATATTTCATTAGCGCAAAAGGTGCCAGTGCCATGCTTACGCTGAGAGCTTTGGACTCGTTGAATCACCTGAATCAGGTTCAACTTCTCTTTGTGTGCGAAAGAAAGGCCTTTGGGCCCGCACGCAAGCAAATATCGATTGGCATAGGAAAGGGCAACGTAGCAGAGGATGGTTTCGATCCATCGACCTCTGGGTTATGGGCCCAGCACGCTTCCGCTGCGCCACTCTGCTCTTGTCGCTGACCAACCTCAACAACCACATGTGGATGTAGTTTGCCAGCGATTCCCACGGGGAGTGGGTCCATGTGGCAAAGTCACAATGTAGACGACTAGGCGTTTCCATTGATTTTCGACCAGCGAATCCCAAGTCAAGCGTGGGCGAGAGCTGGACTCTCCTAGACCAGCTGAGCGAGGGTGGTGGCAAGTGGCCCGGCGTGGAGCATTGGTGGTTCAGTGGTAGAATTCTCGCCTGCCACGCGGGAGGCCCGGGTTCGATTCCCGGCCAATGCAATTATGGGCTCTTTGTGTTTGCAGCGCTCTCCCCCAATTTCCAGCCCCGTGGAGTGCATCAAGGCACAAGGTGTTTCTTGTCGAGAATGTACTAGGCGGTGTGAGTGCTTTTTGAAACCAGCCTTCTCCCAATTACATCATTGAAACCCATGGGGCCATACCTCTGAAGGGGCTCAGTTGTCAAAGGTCGTAGGAGGGAAAAAAAAGGGGGGTGCAAACCTTCTACGCTAGGAAAGCGGGTGGCTCTCCTGGTGTCTAGCGGCCAGAGCAGGTTGTGGATTTCGCAAAACTGACTATATTTTACACATAGCCCAGGAGAGGACAGGGATCAGCCATAGCGCAAGCAACACACTCGAGCAAAGGGGGATTAGCTCAAGTGGCAGAGCGCTCGCTTTGCATGCGAGAGGTAGCGGGATCGATGCCCGCATTCTCCAAACGCAGCTTTCCTGGTTTCACGGGAGGCACCTTGCTTTTGTGTTTGATGTTGAAGCTTGGAACCGAGCGCCGTGAGCAACATGGGAAGCCGGAGTGCTCCTCATAACATGTGCCAAGGCATTGCCACGTTTTTGTGGTGGCATCTGTGGCTTCAGCCAAAGTCACGTAGGCAGTATTGGACAAAAGCAATCAATTAAAGAAAGCACGACCAGGCTTCCATGGCCAAGAGACAATATTCCATTAGGGGGAAAGGTGCCAGTGCCATGCTTACGCTGAGAGCTTTGGACTCGTTGAATCACCTGAATCAGGTTCAACTTCTCTTTGTGTGCGAAAGAAAGGCCTTTGGGCCCGCAAGCAAATATCGATTGGCATAGGAAAAGGCAACGTAGCAGAGGATGGTTTCGATCCATCGACCTCTGGGTTATGGGCCCAGCACGCTTCCGCTGCGCCACTCTGCTCTTGTCGCTGACCATCCTCATGGATTTCGACAAGCGAATCCCAAGTCAAGCGTGGGCGAGAGCTGGACTCTCCTAGGCCAGCTGAGCGAGGGTGGTGGCGCCTGGCCCGGCGTGGAGCATTGGTGGTTCAGTGGTAGAATTCTCGCCTGCCACGCGGGAGGCCCGGGTTCGATTCCCGGCCAATGCAATTATGGGCTCTTGGTGTTTGTAGCTCTCTCCCCCAATTTCCAGCCCCATGGAATGCCTCAAGGCACAAGGTGTTTCTTGTCGAGAATGTATTAGGCGGTGTGAGTGCTTTTTGAAACCACCTTCTCCCAATGACATCATTGAAACCCATGGGGCCATACTTCAGAAGGGGCTCAGTTGTCCAAGGTCTTGGGGGAGTGGCTCTCCTGGTGTCTAGCGGCCAGAGCAAGTTGTGGATTTAGCAAAACTGCCTATAGTTTACACATAGCCCAGGAGAGGACAGGGATCAGCCATAGCACAAGCAACAACCTCAAGCAAAGGGGGATTAGCTCAAATGGTAGAGCGCTCGCTTAGCATGCGAGAGGTAGCGGGATCGATGCCCG
Organism: Lithobates pipiens; assembly: GCF_037356315.1. Taxonomy (NCBI): domain Eukaryota; kingdom Metazoa; phylum Chordata; class Amphibia; order Anura; family Ranidae; genus Lithobates; species Lithobates pipiens. The sequence goes on from NW_027507758.1 coordinate 580,417,751, forward strand.
CATTCTCCAAATGCAGCTTTCCTGATTTGCCAGGAGACACTTTGTGTTTGATGTTGAAGCTTGGAACCGAGCGCCGTGAGCAACATGGGAAGCCGGAGTCCTCCTCATAACGCGTGCCAAGGCGTTGCCACGTTTTTGTGGTGGCAACTGTGGCTTCAGCCAAAGTCACGTAGGCAGTGTTGGACAAAAGCAATCTAGTAAACAAAGCACGAGCAGGCCTCCATGGCCAAGAGACAATATTTCATTAGCGCAAAAGGTGCCAGTGCCATGCTTACGCTGAGAGCTTTGGACTCGTTGAATCACCTGAATCAGGTTCAACTTCTCTTTGTGTGCGAAAGAAAGGCCTTTGGGCCCGCACGCAAGCAAATATCGATTGGCATAGGAAAGGGCAACGTAGCAGAGGATGGTTTCGATCCATCGACCTCTGGGTTATGGGCCCAGCACGCTTCCGCTGCGCCACTCTGCTCTTGTCGCTGACCAACCTCAACAACCACATGTGGATGTAGTTTGCCAGCGATTCCCACGGGGAGTGGGTCCATGTGGCAAAGTCACAATGTAGACGACTAGGCGTTTCCATTGATTTTCGACCAGCGAATCCCAAGTCAAGCGTGGGCGAGAGCTGGACTCTCCTAGACCAGCTGAGCGAGGGTGGTGGCAAGTGGCCCGGCGTGGAGCATTGGTGGTTCAGTGGTAGAATTCTCGCCTGCCACGCGGGAGGCCCGGGTTCGATTCCCGGCCAATGCAATTATGGGCTCTTTGTGTTTGCAGCGCTCTCCCCCAATTTCCAGCCCCGTGGAGTGCATCAAGGCACAAGGTGTTTCTTGTCGAGAATGTACTAGGCGGTGTGAGTGCTTTTTGAAACCAGCCTTCTCCCAATTACATCATTGAAACCCATGGGGCCATACCTCTGAAGGGGCTCAGTTGTCAAAGGTCGTAGGAGGGAAAAAAAAGGGGGGTGCAAACCTTCTACGCTAGGAAAGCGGGTGGCTCTCCTGGTGTCTAGCGGCCAGAGCAGGTTGTGGATTTCGCAAAACTGACTATATTTTACACATAGCCCAGGAGAGGACAGGGATCAGCCATAGCGCAAGCAACACACTCGAGCAAAGGGGGATTAGCTCAAGTGGCAGAGCGCTCGCTTTGCATGCGAGAGGTAGCGGGATCGATGCCCGCATTCTCCAAACGCAGCTTTCCTGGTTTCACGGGAGGCACCTTGCTTTTGTGTTTGATGTTGAAGCTTGGAACCGAGCGCCGTGAGCAACATGGGAAGCCGGAGTGCTCCTCATAACATGTGCCAAGGCATTGCCACGTTTTTGTGGTGGCATCTGTGGCTTCAGCCAAAGTCACGTAGGCAGTATTGGACAAAAGCAATCAATTAAAGAAAGCACGACCAGGCTTCCATGGCCAAGAGACAATATTCCATTAGGGGGAAAGGTGCCAGTGCCATGCTTACGCTGAGAGCTTTGGACTCGTTGAATCACCTGAATCAGGTTCAACTTCTCTTTGTGTGCGAAAGAAAGGCCTTTGGGCCCGCAAGCAAATATCGATTGGCATAGGAAAAGGCAACGTAGCAGAGGATGGTTTCGATCCATCGACCTCTGGGTTATGGGCCCAGCACACTTCCGCTGCGCCACTCTGCTCTTGTCGCTGGCCATCCTCATGGATTTCGACAAGCGAATCCCAAGTCAAGCGTGGGCGAGAGCTGGACTCTCCTAGGCCAGCTGAGCGAGGGTGGTGGCGCCTGGCCCGGCGTGGAGCATTGGTGGTTCAGTGGTAGAATTCTCGCCTGCCACGCGGGAGGCCCGGGTTCGATTCCCGGCCAATGCAATTATGGGCTCTTGGTGTTTGTAGCTCTCTCCCCCAATTTCCAGCCCCATGGAATGCCTCAAGGCACAATGTGTTTCTTGTCGAGAATGTATTAGGCGGTGTGAGTGCTTTTTGAAACCACCTTCTCCCAATGACATCATTGAAACCCATGGGGCCATACTTCAGAAGGGGCTCAGTTGTCCAAGGTCTTGGGGGAGTGGCTCTCCTGGTGTCTAGCGGCCAGAGCAAGTTGTGGATTTAGCAAAACTGCCTATAGTTTACACATAGCCCAGGAGAGGACAGGGATCAGCCATAGCACAAGCAACAACCTCAAGCAAAGGGGGATTAGCTCAAATGGTAGAGCGCTCGCTTAGCATGCGAGAGGTAGCGGGATCGATGCCCGCATTCTCCAAATGCAGCTTTCCTGATTTGCCAGGAGACACCTTGCTTTTGTGTTTGATGTTGAAGCTTGGAACCGAGCGCCGTGAGCAACATGGGAAGCCGGAGTCCTCCTCATAACGCGTGCCAAGGCGTTGCCACGTTTTTGTGGTGGCAACTGTGGCTTCAGCCAAAGTCACGTAGGCAGTGTTGGACAAAAGCAATCTAGTAAACAAAGCACGAGCAGGCCTCCATGGCCAAGAGACAATATTTCATTAGCGCAAAAGGTGCCAGTGCCATGCTTACGCTGAGAGCTTTGGACTCGTTGAATCACCTGAATCAGGTTCAACTTCTCTTTGTGTGCGAAAGAAAGGCCTTTGGGCCCGCACGCAAGCAAATATCGATTGGCATAGAAAAAGGCAACGTAGCAGAGGATGGTTTCGATCCATCGACCTCTGGGTTATGGGCCCAGCACGCTTCCGCTGCGCCACTCTGCTCTTGTCGCTGACCAACCTCAACAACCACATGTGGATGTAGTTTGCCAGCGATTCCCACGGGGAGTGGGTCCATGTGGCAAAGTCACAATGTAGACGACTAGGCGTTTCCATTGATTTTCGACCAGCGAATCCCAAGTCAAGCGTGGGCGAGAGCTGGACTCTCCTAGACCAGCTGAGCGAGGGTGGTGGCAAGTGGCCCGGCGTGGAGCATTGGTGGTTCAGTGGTAGAATTCTCGCCTGCCACGCGGGAGGCCCGGGTTCGATTCCCGGCCAATGCAATTATGGGCTCTTTGTGTTTGCAGCGCTCTCCCCCAATTTCCAGCCCCGTGGAGTGCATCAAGGCACAAGGTGTTTCTTGTCGAGAATGTACTAGGCGGTGTGAGTGCTTTTTGAAACCAGCCTTCTCCCAATTACATCATTGAAACCCATGGGGCCATACCTCTGAAGGGGCTCAGTTGTCAAAGGTCGTAGGAGGGAAAAAAAAGGGGGGTGCAAACCTTCTACGCTAGGAAAGCGGGTGGCTCTCCTGGTGTCTAGCGGCCAGAGCAGGTTGTGGATTTCGCAAAACTGACTATATTTTACACATAGCCCAGGAGAGGACAGGGATCAGCCATAGCGCAAGCAACACACTCGAGCAAAGGGGGATTAGCTCAAGTGGCAGAGCGCTCGCTTTGCATGCGAGAGGTAGCGGGATCGATGCCCGCATTCTCCAAACGCAGCTTTCCTGGTTTCACGGGAGGCACCTTGCTTTTGTGTTTGATGTTGAAGCTTGGAACCGAGCGCCGTGAGCAACATGGGAAGCCGGAGTGCTCCTCATAACATGTGCCAAGGCATTGCCACGTTTTTGTGGTGGCATCTGTGGCTTCAGCCAAAGTCACGTAGGCAGTATTGGACAAAAGCAATCAATTAAAGAAAGCACGACCAGGCTTCCATGGCCAAGAGACAATATTCCATTAGGGGGAAAGGTGCCAGTGCCATGCTTACGCTGAGAGCTTTGGACTCGTTGAATCACCTGAATCAGGTTCAACTTCTCTTTGTGTGCGAAAGAAAGGCCTTTGGGCCCGCAAGCAAATATCGATTGGCATAGGAAAAGGCAACGTAGCAGAGGATGGTTTCGATCCATCGACCTCTGGGTTATGGGCCCAGCACGCTTCCGCTGCGCCACTCTGCTCTTGTCGCTGACCATCCTCATGGATTTCGACAAGCGAATCCCAAGTCAAGCGTGGGCGAGAGCTGGACTCTCCTAGGCCAGCTGAGCGAGGGTGGTGGCGCCTGGCCCGGCGTGGAGCATTGGTGGTTCAGTGGTAGAATTCTCGCCTGCCACGCGGGAGGCCCGGGTTCGATTCCCGGCCAATGCAATTATGGGCTCTTGGTGTTTGTAGCTCTCTCCCCCAATTTCCAGCCCCATGGAATGCCTCAAGGCACAAGGTGTTTCTTGTCGAGAATGTATTAGGCGGTGTGAGTGCTTTTTGAAACCACCTTCTCCCAATGACATCATTGAAACCCATGGGGCCATACTTCAGAAGGGGCTCAGTTGTCCAAGGTCTTGGGGGAGTGGCTCTCCTGGTGTCTAGCGGCCAGAGCAAGTTGTGGATTTAGCAAAACTGCCTATAGTTTACACATAGCCCAGGAGAGGACAGGGATCAGCCATAGCACAAGCAACAACCTCAAGCAAAGGGGGATTAGCTCAAATGGTAGAGCGCTCGCTTAGCATGCGAGAGGTAGCGGGATCGATGCCCGCATTCTCCAAATGCAGCTTTCCTGATTTGCCAGGAGACACCTTGCTTTTGTGTTTGATGTTGAAGCTTGGAACCGAGCGCCGTGAGCAACATGGGAAGCCGGAGTCCTCCTCATAACGCGTGCCAAGGCGTTGCCACGTTTTTGTGGTGGCAACTGTGGCTTCAGCCAAAGTCACGTAGGCAGTGTTGGACAAAAGCAATCTAGTAAACAAAGCACGAGCAGGCCTCCATGGCCAAGAGACAATATTTCATTAGCGCAAAAGGTGCCAGTGCCATGCTTACGCTGAGAGCTTTGGACTCGTTGAATCACCTGAATCAGGTTCAACTTCTCTTTGTGTGCGAAAGAAAGGCCTTTGGGCCCGCACGCAAGCAAATATCGATTGGCATAGGAAAGGGCAACGTAGCAGAGGATGGTTTCGATCCATCGACCTCTGGGTTATGGGCCCAGCACGCTTCCGCTGCGCCACTCTGCTCTTGTCGCTGACCAACCTCAACAACCACATGTGGATGTAGTTTGCCAGCGATTCCCACGGGGAGTGGGTCCATGTGGCAAAGTCACAATGTAGACGACTAGGCGTTTCCATTGATTTTCGACCAGCGAATCCCAAGTCAAGCGTGGGCGAGAGCTGGACTCTCCTAGACCAGCTGAGCGAGGGTGGTGGCAAGTGGCCCGGCGTGGAGCATTGGTGGTTCAGTGGTAGAATTCTCGCCTGCCACGCGGGAGGCCCGGGTTCGATTCCCGGCCAATGCAATTATGGGCTCTTTGTGTTTGCAGCGCTCTCCCCCAATTTCCAGCCCCGTGGAGTGCATCAAGGCACAAGGTGTTTCTTGTCGAGAATGTACTAGGCGGTGTGAGTGCTTTTTGAAACCAGCCTTCTCCCAATTACATCATTGAAACCCATGGGGCCATACCTCTGAAGGGGCTCAGTTGTCAAAGGTCGTAGGAGGGAAAAAAAAGGGGGGTGCAAACCTTCTACGCTAGGAAAGCGGGTGGCTCTCCTGGTGTCTAGCGGCCAGAGCAGGTTGTGGATTTCGCAAAACTGACTATATTTTACACATAGCCCAGGAGAGGACAGGGATCAGCCATAGCGCAAGCAACACACTCGAGCAAAGGGGGATTAGCTCAAGTGGCAGAGCGCTCGCTTTGCATGCGAGAGGTAGCGGGATCGATGCCCGCATTCTCCAAACGCAGCTTTCCTGGTTTCACGGGAGGCACCTTGCTTTTGTGTTTGATGTTGAAGCTTGGAACCGAGCGCCGTGAGCAACATGGGAAGCCGGAGTGCTCCTCATAACATGTGCCAAGGCATTGCCACGTTTTTGTGGTGGCATCTGTGGCTTCAGCCAAAGTCACGTAGGCAGTATTGGACAAAAGCAATCAATTAAAGAAAGCACGACCAGGCTTCCATGGCCAAGAGACAATATTCCATTAGGGGGAAAGGTGCCAGTGCCATGCTTACGCTGAGAGCTTTGGACTCGTTGAATCACCTGAATCAGGTTCAACTTCTCTTTGTGTGCGAAAGAAAGGCCTTTGGGCCCGCAAGCAAATATCGATTGGCATAGGAAAAGGCAACGTAGCAGAGGATGGTTTCGATCCATCGACCTCTGGGTTATGGGCCCAGCACGCTTCCGCTGCGCCACTCTGCTCTTGTCGCTGGCCATCCTCATGGATTTCGACAAGCGAATCCCAAGTCAAGCGTGGGCGAGAGCTGGACTCTCCTAGGCCAGCTGAGCGAGGGTGGTGGCGCCTGGCCCGGCGTGGAGCATTGGTGGTTCAGTGGTAGAATTCTCGCCTGCCACGCGGGAGGCCCGGGTTCGATTCCCGGCCAATGCAATTATGGGCTCTTGGTGTTTGTAGCTCTCTCCCCCAATTTCCAGCCCCATGGAATGCCTCAAGGCACAAGGTGTTTCTTGTCGAGAATGTATTAGGCGGTGTGAGTGCTTTTTGAAACCACCTTCTCCCAATGACATCATTGAAACCCATGGGGCCATACTTCAGAAGGGGCTCAGTTGTCCAAGGTCTTGGGGGAGTGGCTCTCCTGGTGTCTAGCGGCCAGAGCAAGTTGTGGATTTAGCAAAACTGCCTATAGTTTACACATAGCCCAGGAGAGGACAGGGATCAGCCATAGCACAAGCAACAACCTCAAGCAAAGGGGGATTAGCTCAAATGGTAGAGCGCTCGCTTAGCATGCGAGAGGTAGCGGGATCGATGCCCGCATTCTCCAAATGCAGCTTTCCTGATTTGCCAGGAGACACCTTGCTTTTGTGTTTGATGTTGAAGCTTGGAACCGAGCGCCGTGAGCAACATGGGAAGCCGGAGTCCTCCTCATAACGCGTGCCAAGGCGTTGCCACGTTTTTGTGGTGGCAACTGTGGCTTCAGCCAAAGTCACGTAGGCAGTGTTGGACAAAAGCAATCTAGTAAACAAAGCACGAGCAGGCCTCCATGGCCAAGAGACAATATTTCATTAGCGCAAAAGGTGCCAGTGCCATGCTTACGCTGAGAGCTTTGGACTCGTTGAATCACCTGAATCAGGTTCAACTTCTCTTTGTGTGCGAAAGAAAGGCCTTTGGGCCCGCACGCAAGCAAATATCGATTGGCATAGGAAAGGGCAACGTAGCAGAGGATGGTTTCGATCCATCGACCTCTGGGTTATGGGCCCAGCACGCTTCCGCTGCGCCACTCTGCTCTTGTCGCTGACCAACCTCAACAACCACATGTGGATGTAGTTTGCCAGCGATTCCCACGGGGAGTGGGTCCATGTGGCAAAGTCACAATGTAGACGACTAGGCGTTTCCATTGATTTTCGACCAGCGAATCCCAAGTCAAGCGTGGGCGAGAGCTGGACTCTCCTAGACCAGCTGAGCGAGGGTGGTGGCAAGTGGCCCGGCGTGGAGCATTGGTGGTTCAGTGGTAGAATTCTCGCCTGCCACGCGGGAGGCCCGGGTTCGATTCCCGGCCAATGCAATTATGGGCTCTTTGTGTTTGCAGCGCTCTCCCCCAATTTCCAGCCCCGTGGAGTGCATCAAGGCACAAGGTGTTTCTTGTCGAGAATGTACTAGGCGGTGTGAGTGCTTTTTGAAACCAGCCTTCTCCCAATTACATCATTGAAACCCATGGGGCCATACCTCTGAAGGGGCTCAGTTGTCAAAGGTCGTAGGAGGGAAAAAAAAGGGGGGTGCAAACCTTCTACGCTAGGAAAGCGGGTGGCTCTCCTGGTGTCTAGCGGCCAGAGCAGGTTGTGGATTTCGCAAAACTGACTATATTTTACACATAGCCCAGGAGAGGACAGGGATCAGCCATAGCGCAAGCAACACACTCGAGCAAAGGGGGATTAGCTCAAGTGGCAGAGCGCTCGCTTTGCATGCGAGAGGTAGCGGGATCGATGCCCGCATTCTCCAAACGCAGCTTTCCTGGTTTCACGGGAGGCACCTTGCTTTTGTGTTTGATGTTGAAGCTTGGAACCGAGCGCCGTGAGCAACATGGGAAGCCGGAGTGCTCCTCATAACATGTGCCAAGGCATTGCCACGTTTTTGTGGTGGCATCTGTGGCTTCAGCCAAAGTCACGTAGGCAGTATTGGACAAAAGCAATCAATTAAAGAAAGCACGACCAGGCTTCCATGGCCAAGAGACAATATTCCATTAGGGGGAAAGGTGCCAGTGCCATGCTTACGCTGAGAGCTTTGGACTCGTTGAATCACCTGAATCAGGTTCAACTTCTCTTTGTGTGCGAAAGAAAGGCCTTTGGGCCCGCAAGCAAATATCGATTGGCATAGGAAAAGGCAACGTAGCAGAGGATGGTTTCGATCCATCGACCTCTGGGTTATGGGCCCAGCACGCTTCCGCTGCGCCACTCTGCTCTTGTCGCTGGCCATCCTCATGGATTTCGACAAGCGAATCCCAAGTCAAGCGTGGGCGAGAGCTGGACTCTCCTAGGCCAGCTGAGCGAGGGTGGTGGCGCCTGGCCCGGCGTGGAGCATTGGTGGTTCAGTGGTAGAATTCTCGCCTGCCACGCGGGAGGCCCGGGTTCGATTCCCGGCCAATGCAATTATGGGCTCTTGGTGTTTGTAGCTCTCTCCCCCAATTTCCAGCCCCATGGAATGCCTCAAGGCACAAGGTGTTTCTTGTCGAGAATGTATTAGGCGGTGTGAGTGCTTTTTGAAACCACCTTCTCCCAATGACATCATTGAAACCCATGGGGCCATACTTCAGAAGGGGCTCAGTTGTCCAAGGTCTTGGGGGAGTGGCTCTCCTGGTGTCTAGCGGCCAGAGCAAGTTGTGGATTTAGCAAAACTGCCTATAGTTTACACATAGCCCAGGAGAGGACAGGGATCAGCCATAGCACAAGCAACAACCTCAAGCAAAGGGGGATTAGCTCAAATGGTAGAGCGCTCGCTTAGCATGCGAGAGGTAGCGGGATCGATGCCCGCATTCTCCAAATGCAGCTTTCCTGATTTGCCAGGAGACACCTTGCTTTTGTGTTTGATGTTGAAGCTTGGAACCGAGCGCCGTGAGCAACATGGGAAGCCGGAGTCCTCCTCATAACGCGTGCCAAGGCGTTGCCACGTTTTTGTGGTGGCAACTGTGGCTTCAGCCAAAGTCACGTAGGCAGTGTTGGACAAAAGCAATCTAGTAAACAAAGCACGAGCAGGCCTCCATGGCCAAGAGACAATATTTCATTAGCGCAAAAGGTGCCAGTGCCATGCTTACGCTGAGAGCTTTGGACTCGTTGAATCACCTGAATCAGGTTCAACTTCTCTTTGTGTGCGAAAGAAAGGCCTTTGGGCCCGCACGCAAGCAAATATCGATTGGCATAGGAAAGGGCAACGTAGCAGAGGATGGTTTCGATCCATCGACCTCTGGGTTATGGGCCCAGCACGCTTCCGCTGCGCCACTCTGCTCTTGTCGCTGACCAACCTCAACAACCACATGTGGATGTAGTTTGCCAGCGATTCCCACGGGGAGTGGGTCCATGTGGCAAAGTCACAATGTAGACGACTAGGCGTTTCCATTGATTTTCGACCAGCGAATCCCAAGTCAAGCGTGGGCGAGAGCTGGACTCTCCTAGACCAGCTGAGCGAGGGTGGTGGCAAGTGGCCCGGCGTGGAGCATTGGTGGTTCAGTGGTAGAATTCTCGCCTGCCACGCGGGAGGCCCGGGTTCGATTCCCGGCCAATGCAATTATGGGCTCTTTGTGTTTGCAGCGCTCTCCCCCAATTTCCAGCCCCGTGGAGTGCATCAAGGCACAAGGTGTTTCTTGTCGAGAATGTACTAGGCGGTGTGAGTGCTTTTTGAAACCAGCCTTCTCCCAATTACATCATTGAAACCCATGGGGCCATACCTCTGAAGGGGCTCAGTTGTCAAAGGTCGTAGGAGGGAAAAAAAAGGGGGGTGCAAACCTTCTACGCTAGGAAAGCGGGTGGCTCTCCTGGTGTCTAGCGGCCAGAGCAGGTTGTGGATTTCGCAAAACTGACTATATTTTACACATAGCCCAGGAGAGGACAGGGATCAGCCATAGCGCAAGCAACACACTCGAGCAAAGGGGGATTAGCTCAAGTGGCAGAGCGCTCGCTTTGCATGCGAGAGGTAGCGGGATCGATGCCCGCATTCTCCAAACGCAGCTTTCCTGGTTTCACGGGAGGCACCTTGCTTTTGTGTTTGATGTTGAAGCTTGGAACCGAGCGCCGTGAGCAACATGGGAAGCCGGAGTGCTCCTCATAACATGTGCCAAGGCATTGCCACGTTTTTGTGGTGGCATCTGTGGCTTCAGCCAAAGTCACGTAGGCAGTATTGGACAAAAGCAATCAATTAAAGAAAGCACGACCAGGCTTCCATGGCCAAGAGACAATATTCCATTAGGGGGAAAGGTGCCAGTGCCATGCTTACGCTGAGAGCTTTGGACTCGTTGAATCACCTGAATCAGGTTCAACTTCTCTTTGTGTGCGAAAGAAAGGCCTTTGGGCCCGCAAGCAAATATCGATTGGCATAGGAAAAGGCAACGTAGCAGAGGATGGTTTCGATCCATCGACCTCTGGGTTATGGGCCCAGCACGCTTCCGCTGCGCCACTCTGCTCTTGTCACTGGCCATCCTCATGGATTTCGACAAGCGAATCCCAAGTCAAGCGTGGGCGAGAGCTGGACTCTCCTAGGCCAGCTGAGCGAGGGTGGTGGCGCCTGGCCCGGCGTGGAGCATTGGTGGTTCAGTGGTAGAATTCTCGCCTGCCACGCGGGAGGCCCGGGTTCGATTCCCGGCCAATGCAATTATGGGCTCTTGGTGTTTGTAGCTCTCTCCCCCAATTTCCAGCCCCATGGAATGCCTCAAGGCACAAGGTGTTTCTTGTCGAGAATGTATTAGGCGGTGTGAGTGCTTTTTGAAACCACCTTCTCCCAATGACATCATTGAAACCCATGGGGCCATACTTCAGAAGGGGCTCAGTTGTCCAAGGTCTTGGGGGAGTGGCTCTCCTGGTGTCTAGCGGCCAGAGCAAGTTGTGGATTTAGCAAAACTGCCTATAGTTTACACATAGCCCAGGAGAGGACAGGGATCAGCCATAGCACAAGCAACAACCTCAAGCAAAGGGGGATTAGCTCAAATGGTAGAGCGCTCGCTTAGCATGCGAGAGGTAGCGGGATCGATGCCCGCATTCTCCAAATGCAGCTTTCCTGATTTGCCAGGAGACACCTTGCTTTTGTGTTTGATGTTGAAGCTTGGAACCGAGCGCCGTGAGCAACATGGGAAGCCGGAGTCCTCCTCATAACGCGTGCCAAGGCGTTGCCACGTTTTTGTGGTGGCAACTGTGGCTTCAGCCAAAGTCACGTAGGCAGTGTTGGACAAAAGCAATCTAGTAAACAAAGCACGAGCAGGCCTCCATGGCCAAGAGACAATATTTCATTAGCGCAAAAGGTGCCAGTGCCATGCTTACGCTGAGAGCTTTGGACTCGTTGAATCACCTGAATCAGGTTCAACTTCTCTTTGTGTGCGAAAGAAAGGCCTTTGGGCCCGCACGCAAGCAAATATCGATTGGCATAGAAAAAGGCAACGTAGCAGAGGATGGTTTCGATCCATCGACCTCTGGGTTATGGGCCCAGCACGCTTCCGCTGCGCCACTCTGCTCTTGTCGCTGACCAACCTCAACAACCACATGTGGATGTAGTTTGCCAGTGATTCCCACGGGGAGTGGGTCCATGTGGCAAAGTCACAATGTAGACGACTAGGCGTTTCCATTGATTTTCGACCAGCGAATCCCAAGTCAAGCGTGGGCGAGAGCTGGACTCTCCTAGACCAGCTGAGCGAGGGTGGTGGCAAGTGGCCCGGCGTGGAGCATTGGTGGTTCAGTGGTAGAATTCTCGCCTGCCACGCGGGAGGCCCGGGTTCGATTCCCGGCCAATGCAATTATGGGCTCTTTGTGTTTGCAGCGCTCTCCCCCAATTTCCAGCCCCGTGGAGTGCATCAAGGCACAAGGTGTTTCTTGTCGAGAATGTACTAGGCGGTGTGAGTGCTTTTTGAAACCAGCCTTCTCCCAATTACATCATTGAAACCCATGGGGCCATACCTCTGAAGGGGCTCAGTTGTCAAAGGTCGTAGGAGGGAAAAAAAAGGGGGGTGCAAACCTTCTACGCTAGGAAAGCGGGTGGCTCTCCTGGTGTCTAGCGGCCAGAGCAGGTTGTGGATTTCGCAAAACTGACTATATTTTACACATAGCCCAGGAGAGGACAGGGATCAGCCATAGCGCAAGCAACACACTCGAGCAAAGGGGGATTAGCTCAAGTGGCAGAGCGCTCGCTTTGCATGCGAGAGGTAGCGGGATCGATGCCCGCATTCTCCAAACGCAGCTTTCCTGGTTTCACGGGAGGCACCTTGCTTTTGTGTTTGATGTTGAAGCTTGGAACCGAGCGCCGTGAGCAACATGGGAAGCCGGAGTGCTCCTCATAACATGTGCCAAGGCATTGCCACGTTTTTGTGGTGGCATCTGTGGCTTCAGCCAAAGTCACGTAGGCAGTATTGGACAAAAGCAATCAATTAAAGAAAGCACGACCAGGCTTCCATGGCCAAGAGACAATATTCCATTAGGGGGAAAGGTGCCAGTGCCATGCTTACGCTGAGAGCTTTGGACTCGTTGAATCACCTGAATCAGGTTCAACTTCTCTTTGTGTGCGAAAGAAAGGCCTTTGGGCCCGCAAGCAAATATCGATTGGCATAGGAAAAGGCAACGTAGCAGAGGATGGTTTCGATCCATCGACCTCTGGGTTATGGGCCCAGCACGCTTCCGCTGCGCCACTCTGCTCTTGTCGCTGACCATCCTCATGGATTTCGACAAGCGAATCCCAAGTCAAGCGTGGGCGAGAGCTGGACTCTCCTAGGCCAGCTGAGCGAGGGTGGTGGCGCCTGGCCCGGCGTGGAGCATTGGTGGTTCAGTGGTAGAATTCTCGCCTGCCACGCGGGAGGCCCGGGTTCGATTCCCGGCCAATGCAATTATGGGCTCTTGGTGTTAGTAGCTCTCTCCCCCAATTTCCAGCCCCATGGAATGCCTCAAGGCACAAGGTGTTTCTTGTCGAGAATGTATTAGGCGGTGTGAGTGCTTTTTGAAACCACCTTCTCCCAATGACATCATTGAAACCCATGGGGCCATACTTCAGAAGGGGCTCAGTTGTCCAAGGTCTTGGGGGAGTGGCTCTCCTGGTGTCTAGCGGCCAGAGCAAGTTGTGGATTTAGCAAAACTGCCTATAGTTTACACATAGCCCAGGAGAGGACAGGGATCAGCCATAGCACAAGCAACAACCTCAAGCAAAGGGGGATTAGCTCAAATGGTAGAGTGCTCGCTTAGCATGCGAGAGGTAGTGGGATCGATGCCCGCATTCTCCAAATGCAGCTTTCCTGATTTGCCAGGAGACACCTTGCTTTTGTGTTTGATGTTGAAGCTTGGAACCGAGCGCCGTGAGCAACATGGGAAGCCGGAGTCCTCCTCATAACGCGTGCCAAGGCGTTGCCACGTTTTTGTGGTGGCAACTGTGGCTTCAGCCAAAGTCACGTAGGCAGTGTTGGACAAAAGCAATCTAGTAAACAAAGCACGAGCAGGCCTCCATGGCCAAGAGACAATATTTCATTAGCGCAAAAGGTGCCAGTGCCATGCTTACGCTGAGAGCTTTGGACTCGTTGAATCACCTGAATCAGGTTCAACTTCTCTTTGTGTGCGAAAGAAAGGCCTTTGGGCCCGCACGCAAGCAAATATCGATTGGCATAGGAAAGGGCAACGTAGCAGAGGATGGTTTCGATCCATCGACCTCTGGGTTATGGGCCCAGCACGCTTCCGCTGCGCCACTCTGCTCTTGTCGCTGACCAACCTCAACAACCACATGTGGATGTAGTTTGCCAGCGATTCCCACGGGGAGTGGGTCCATGTGGCAAAGTCACAATGTAGACGACTAGGCGTTTCCATTGATTTTCGACCAGCGAATCCCAAGTCAAGCGTGGGCGAGAGCTGGACTCTCCTAGACCAGCTGAGCGAGGGTGGTGGCAAGTGGCCCGGCGTGGAGCATTGGTGGTTCAGTGGTAGAATTCTCGCCTGCCACGCGGGAGGCCCGGGTTCGATTCCCGGCCAATGCAATTATGGGCTCTTTGTGTTTGCAGCGCTCTCCCCCAATTTCCAGCCCCGTGGAGTGCATCAAGGCACAAGGTGTTTCTTGTCGAGAATGTACTAGGCGGTGTGAGTGCTTTTTGAAACCAGCCTTCTCCCAATTACATCATTGAAACCCATGGGGCCATACCTCTGAAGGGGCTCAGTTGTCAAAGGTCGTAGGAGGGAAAAAAAAGGGGGGTGCAAACCTTCTACGCTAGGAAAGCGGGTGGCTCTCCTGGTGTCTAGCGGCCAGAGCAGGTTGTGGATTTCGCAAAACTGACTATATTTTACACATAGCCCAGGAGAGGACAGGGATCAGCCATAGCGCAAGCAACACACTCGAGCAAAGGGGGATTAGCTCAAGTGGCAGAGCGCTCGCTTTGCATGCGAGAGGTAGCGGGATCGATGCCCGCATTCTCCAAACGCAGCTTTCCTGGTTTCACGGGAGGCACCTTGCTTTTGTGTTTGATGTTGAAGCTTGGAACCGAGCGCCGTGAGCAACATGGGAAGCCGGAGTGCTCCTCATAACATGTGCCAAGGCATTGCCACGTTTTTGTGGTGGCATCTGTGGCTTCAGCCAAAGTCACGTAGGCAGTATTGGACAAAAGCAATCAATTAAAGAAAGCACGACCAGGCTTCCATGGCCAAGAGACAATATTCCATTAGGGGGAAAGGTGCCAGTGCCATGCTTACGCTGAGAGCTTTGGACTCGTTGAATCACCTGAATCAGGTTCAACTTCTCTTTGTGTGCGAAAGAAAGGCCTTTGGGCCCGCAAGCAAATATCGATTGGCATAGGAAAAGGCAACGTAGCAGAGGATGGTTTTGATCCATCGACCTCTGGGTTATGGGCCCAGCACGCTTCCGCTGCGCCACTCTGCTCTTGTCGCTGGCCATCCTCATGGATTTCGACAAGCGAATCCCAAGTCAAGCGTGGGCGAGAGCTGGACTCTCCTAGGCCAGCTGAGCGAGGGTGGTGGCGCCTGGCCCGGCGTGGAGCATTGGTGGTTCAGTGGTAGAATTCTCGCCTGCCACGCGGGAGGCCCGGGTTCGATTCCCGGTCAATGCAATTATGGGCTCTTGGTGTTTGTAGCTCTCTCCCCCAATTTCCAGCCCCATGGAATGCCTCAAGGCACAAGGTGTTTCTTGTCGAGAATGTATTAGGCGGTGTGAGTGCTTTTTGAAACCACCTTCTCCCAATGACATCATTGAAACCCATGGGGCCATACTTCAGAAGGGGCTCAGTTGTCCAAGGTCTTGGGGGAGTGGCTCTCCTGGTGTCTAGCGGCCAGAGCAAGTTGTGGATTTAGCAAAACTGCCTATAGTTTACACATAGCCCAGGAGAGGACAGGGATCAGCCATAGCACAAGCAACAACCTCAAGCAACAACCTCAAGCAACAACCTCAAGCAAAGGGGGATTAGCTCAAATGGTAGAGCGCTCGCTTAGCATGCGAGAGGTAGCGGGATCGATGCCCGCATTCTCCAAATGCAGCTTTCCTGATTTGCCAGGAGACACCTTGCTTTTGTGTTTGATGTTGAAGCTTGGAACCGAGCACCGTGAGCAACATGGGAAGCCGGAGTCCTCCTCATAACGCGTGCCAAGGCGTTGCCACGTTTTTGTGGTGGCAACTGTGGCTTCAGCCAAAGTCACGTAGGCAGTGTTGGACAAAAGCAATCTAGTAAACAAAGCACGAGCAGGCCTCCATGGCCAAGAGACAATATTTCATTAGCGCAAAAGGTGCCAGTGCCATGCTTACGCTGAGAGCTTTGGACTCGTTGAATCACCTGAATCAGGTTCAACTTCTCTTTGTGTGCGAAAGAAAGGCCTTTGGGCCCGCACGCAAGCAAATATCGATTGGCATAGAAAAAGGCAACGTAGCAGAGGATGGTTTCGATCCATCGACCTCTGGGTTATGGGCCCAGCACGCTTCCGCTGCGCCACTCTGCTCTTGTCGCTGACCAACCTCAACAACCACATGTGGATGTAGTTTGCCAGCGATTCCCACGGGGAGTGGGTCCATGTGGCAAAGTCACAATGTAGACGACTAGGCGTTTCCATTGATTTTCGACCAGCGAATCCCAAGTCAAGCGTGGGCGAGAGCTGGACTCTCCTAGACCAGCTGAGCGAGGGTGGTGGCAAGTGGCCCGGCGTGGAGCATTGGTGGTTCAGTGGTAGAATTCTCGCCTGCCACGCGGGAGGCCCGGGTTCGATTCCCGGCCAATGCAATTATGGGCTCTTTGTGTTTGCAGCGCTCTCCCCCAATTTCCAGCCCTGTGGAGTGCATCAAGGCACAAGGTGTTTCTTGTCGAGAATGTACTAGGCGGTGTGAGTGCTTTTTGAAACCAGCCTTCTCCCAATTACATCATTGAAACCCATGGGGCCATACCTCTGAAGGGGCTCAGTTGTCAAAGGTCGTAGGAGGGAAAAAAAAGGGGGGTGCAAACCTTCTACGCTAGGAAAGCGGGTGGCTCTCCTGGTGTCTAGCGGCCAGAGCAGGTTGTGGATTTCGCAAAACTGACTATATTTTACACATAGCCCAGGAGAGGACAGGGATCAGCCATAGCGCAAGCAACACACTCGAGCAAAGGGGGATTAGCTCAAGTGGCAGAGCGCTCGCTTTGCATGCGAGAGGTAGCGGGATCGATGCCCGCATTCTCCAAACGCAGCTTTCCTGGTTTCACGGGAGGCACCTTGCTTTTGTGTTTGATGTTGAAGCTTGGAACCGAGCGCCGTGAGCAACATGGGAAGCCGGAGTGCTCCTCATAACATGTGCCAAGGCATTGCCACGTTTTTGTGGTGGCATCTGTGGCTTCAGCCAAAGTCACGTAGGCAGTATTGGACAAAAGCAATCAATTAAAGAAAGCACGACCAGGCTTCCATGGCCAAGAGACAATATTCCATTAGGGGGAAAGGTGCCAGTGCCATGCTTACGCTGAGAGCTTTGGACTCGTTGAATCACCTGAATCAGGTTCAACTTCTCTTTGTGTGCGAAAGAAAGGCCTTTGGGCCCGCAAGCAAATATCGATTGGCATAGGAAAAGGCAACGTAGCAGAGGATGGTTTCGATCCATCGACCTCTGGGTTATGGGCCCAGCACGCTTCCGCTGCGCCACTCTGCTCTTGTCGCTGACCATCCTCATGGATTTCGACAAGCGAATCCCAAGTCAAGCGTGGGCGAGAGCTGGACTCTCCTAGGCCAGCTGAGCGAGGGTGGTGGCGCCTGGCCCGGCGTGGAGCATTGGTGGTTCAGTGGTAGAATTCTCGCCTGCCACGCGGGAGGCCCGGGTTCGATTCCCGGCCAATGCAATTATGGGCTCTTGGTGTTTGTAGCTCTCTCCCCCAATTTCCAGCCCCATGGAATGCCTCAAGGCACAAGGTGTTTCTTGTCGAGAATGTATTAGGCGGTGTGAGTGCTTTTTGAAACCACCTTCTCCCAATGACATCATTGAAACCCATGGGGCCATACTTCAGAAGGGGCTCAGTTGTCCAAGGTCTTGGGGGAGTGGCTCTCCTGGTGTCTAGCGGCCAGAGCAAGTTGTGGATTTAGCAAAACTGCCTATAGTTTACACATAGCCCAGGAGAGGACAGGGATCAGCCATAGCACAAGCAACAACCTCAAGCAAAGGGGGATTAGCTCAAATGGTAGAGCGCTCGCTTAGCATGCGAGAGGTAGTGGGATCGATGCCCGCATTCTCCAAATGCAGCTTTCCTGATTTGCCAGGAGACACCTTGCTTTTGTGTTTGATGTTGAAGCTTGGAACCGAGCGCCGTGAGCAACATGGGAAGCCGGAGTCCTCCTCATAACGCGTGCCAAGGCGTTGCCACGTTTTTGTGGTGGCAACTGTGGCTTCAGCCAAAGTCACGTAGGCAGTGTTGGACAAAAGCAATCTAGTAAACAAAGCACGAGCAGGCCTCCATGGCCAAGAGACAATATTTCATTAGCGCAAAAGGTGCCAGTGCCATGCTTACGCTGAGAGCTTTGGACTCGTTGAATCACCTGAATCAGGTTCAACTTCTCTTTGTGTGCGAAAGAAAGGCCTTTGGGCCCGCACGCAAGCAAATATCGATTGGCATAGAAAAAGGCAACGTAGCAGAGGATGGTTTCGATCCATCGACCTCTGGGTTATGGGCCCAGCACGCTTCCGCTGCGCCACTCTGCTCTTGTCGCTGGCCATCCTCATGGATTTCGACAAGCGAATCCCAAGTCAAGCGTGGGCGAGAGCTGGACTCTCCTAGGCCAGCTGAGCGAGGGTGGTGGCGCCTGGCCCGGCGTGGAGCATTGGTGGTTCAGTGGTAGAATTCTCGCCTGCCACGCGGGAGGCCCGGGTTCGATTCCCGGCCAATGCAATTATGGGCTCTTGGTGTTTGTAGCTCTCTCCCCCAATTTCCAGCCCCATGGAATGCCTCAAGGCACAAGGTGTTTCTTGTCGAGAATGTATTAGGCGGTGTGAGTGCTTTTTGAAACCACCTTCTCCCAATGACATCATTGAAACCCATGGGGCCATACTTCAGTTGTGGATTTAGCAAAACTGCCTATAGTTTACACATAGCCCAGGAGAGGACAGGGATCAGCCATAGCACAAGCAACAACCTCAAGCAAAGGGGGATTAGCTCAAATGGTAGAGCGCTCGCTTAGCATGCGAGAGGTAGCGGGATCGATGCCCGCATTCTCCAAATGCAGCTTTCCTGATTTGCCAGGAGACACCTTGCTTTTGTGTTTGATGTTGAAGCTTGGAACCGAGCGCCGTGAGCAACATGGGAAGCCGGAGTCCTCCTCATAACGCGTGCCAAGGCGTTGCCACGTTTTTGTGGTGGCAACTGTGGCTTCAGCCAAAGTCACGTAGGCAGTGTTGGACAAAAGCAATCTAGTAAACAAAGCACGAGCAGGCCTCCATGGCCAAGAGACAATATTTCATTAGCGCAAAAGGTGCCAGTGCCATGCTTACGCTGAGAGCTTTGGACTCGTTGAATCACCTGAATCAGGTTCAACTTCTCTTTGTGTGCGAAAGAAAGGCCTTTGGGCCCGCACGCAAGCAAATATCGATTGGCATAGAAAAAGGCAACGTAGCAGAGGATGGTTTCGATCCATCGACCTCTGGGTTATGGGCCCAGCACGCTTCCGCTGCGCCACTCTGCTCTTGTCGCTGGCCATCCTCATGGATTTCGACAAGCGAATCCCAAGTCAAGCGTGGGCGAGAGCTGGACTCTCCTAGGCCAGCTGAGCGAGGGTGGTGGCGCCTGGCCCGGCGTGGAGCATTGGTGGTTCAGTGGTAGAATTCTCGCCTGCCACGCGGGAGGCCCGGGTTCGATTCCCGGCCAATGCAATTATGGGCTCTTGGTGTTTGTAGCTCTCTCCCCCAATTTCCAGCCCCATGGAATGCCTCAAGGCACAAGGTGTTTCTTGTCGAGAATGTATTAGGCGGTGTGAGTGCTTTTTGAAACCACCTTCTCCCAATGACATCATTGAAACCCATGGGGCCA
Source organism: Lithobates pipiens (assembly GCF_037356315.1). Lineage (NCBI taxonomy): Eukaryota > Metazoa > Chordata > Amphibia > Anura > Ranidae > Lithobates > Lithobates pipiens. The sequence goes on from NW_027507758.1 coordinate 580,437,260, forward strand.
TACTTCAGAAGGGGCTCAGTTGTCCAAGGTCTTGGGGGAGTGGCTCTCCTGGTGTCTAGCGGCCAGAGCAAGTTGTGGATTTAGCAAAACTGCCTATAGTTTACACATAGCCCAGGAGAGGACAGGGATCAGCCATAGCACAAGCAACAACCTCAAGCAAAGGGGGATTAGCTCAAATGGTAGAGCGCTCGCTTAGCATGCGAGAGGTAGCGGGATCGATGCCCGCATTCTCCAAATGCAGCTTTCCTGATTTGCCAGGAGACACCTTGCTTTTGTGTTTGATGTTGAAGCTTGGAACCGAGCGCCGTGAGCAACATGGGAAGCCGGAGTCCTCCTCATAACGCGTGCCAAGGCGTTGCCACGTTTTTGTGGTGGCAACTGTGGCTTCAGCCAAAGTCACGTAGGCAGTGTTGGACAAAAGCAATCTAGTAAACAAAGCACGAGCAGGCCTCCATGGCCAAGAGACAATATTTCATTAGCGCAAAAGGTGCCAGTGCCATGCTTACGCTGAGAGCTTTGGACTCGTTGAATCACCTGAATCAGGTTCAACTTCTCTTTGTGTGCGAAAGAAAGGCCTTTGGGCCCGCACGCAAGCAAATATCGATTGGCATAGAAAAAGGCAACGTAGCAGAGGATGGTTTCGATCCATCGACCTCTGGGTTATGGGCCCAGCACGCTTCCGCTGCGCCACTCTGCTCTTGTCGCTGACCAACCTCAACAACCACATGTGGATGTAGTTTGCCAGCGATTCCCACGGGGAGTGGGTCCATGTGGCAAAGTCACAATGTAGACGACTAGGCGTTTCCATTGATTTTCGACCAGCGAATCCCAAGTCAAGCGTGGGCGAGAGCTGGACTCTCCTAGACCAGCTGAGCGAGGGTGGTGGCAAGTGGCCCGGCGTGGAGCATTGGTGGTTCAGTGGTAGAATTCTCGCCTGCCACGCGGGAGGCCCGGGTTCGATTCCCGGCCAATGCAATTATGGGCTCTTTGTGTTTGCAGCGCTCTCCCCCAATTTCCAGCCCCGTGGAGTGCATCAAGGCACAAGGTGTTTCTTGTCGAGAATGTACTAGGCGGTGTGAGTGCTTTTTGAAACCAGCCTTCTCCCAATTACATCATTGAAACCCATGGGGCCATACCTCTGAAGGGGCTCAGTTGTCAAAGGTCGTAGGAGGGAAAAAAAAGGGGGGTGCAAACCTTCTACGCTAGGAAAGCGGGTGGCTCTCCTGGTGTCTAGCGGCCAGAGCAGGTTGTGGATTTCGCAAAACTGACTATATTTTACACATAGCCCAGGAGAGGACAGGGATCAGCCATAGCGCAAGCAACACACTCGAGCAAAGGGGGATTAGCTCAAGTGGCAGAGCGCTCGCTTTGCATGCGAGAGGTAGCGGGATCGATGCCCGCATTCTCCAAACGCAGCTTTCCTGGTTTCACGGGAGGCACCTTGCTTTTGTGTTTGATGTTGAAGCTTGGAACCGAGCGCCGTGAGCAACATGGGAAGCCGGAGTGCTCCTCATAACATGTGCCAAGGCATTGCCACGTTTTTGTGGTGGCATCTGTGGCTTCAGCCAAAGTCACGTAGGCAGTATTGGACAAAAGCAATCAATTAAAGAAAGCACGACCAGGCTTCCATGGCCAAGAGACAATATTCCATTAGGGGGAAAGGTGCCAGTGCCATGCTTACGCTGAGAGCTTTGGACTCGTTGAATCACCTGAATCAGGTTCAACTTCTCTTTGTGTGCGAAAGAAAGGCCTTTGGGCCCGCAAGCAAATATCGATTGGCATAGGAAAAGGCAACGTAGCAGAGGATGGTTTCGATCCATCGACCTCTGGGTTATGGGCCCAGCACGCTTCCGCTGCGCCACTCTGCTCTTGTCGCTGACCATCCTCATGGATTTCGACAAGCGAATCCCAAGTCAAGCGTGGGCGAGAGCTGGACTCTCCTAGGCCAGCTGAGCGAGGGTGGTGGCGCCTGGCCCGGCGTGCAGCATTGGTGGTTCAGTGGTAGAATTCTCGCCTGCCACGCGGGAGGCCCGGGTTCGATTCCCGGCCAATGCAATTATGGGCTCTTGGTGTTTGTAGCTCTCTCCCCCAATTTCCAGCCCCATGGAATGCCTCAAGGCACAAGGTGTTTCTTGTCGAGAATGTATTAGGCGGTGTGAGTGCTTTTTGAAACCACCTTCTCCCAATGACATCATTGAAACCCATGGGGCCATACTTCAGAAGGGGCTCAGTTGTCCAAGGTCTTGGGGGAGTGGCTCTCCTGGTGTCTAGCGGCCAGAGCAAGTTGTGGATTTAGCAAAACTGCCTATAGTTTACACATAGCCCAGGAGAGGACAGGGATCAGCCATAGCACAAGCAACAACCTCAAGCATAGGGGGATTAGCTCAAATGGTAGAGTGCTCGCTTAGCATGCGAGAGGTAGCGGGATCGATGCCCGCATTCTCCAAATGCAGCTTTCCTGATTTGCCAGGAGACACCTTGCTTTTGTGTTTGATGTTGAAGCTTGGAACCGAGCGCCGTGAGCAACATGGGAAGCCGGAGTCCTCCTCATAACGCGTGCCAAGGCGTTGCCACGTTTTTGTGGTGGCAACTGTGGCTTCAGCCAAAGTCACGTAGGCAGTGTTGGACAAAAGCAATCTAGTAAACAAAGCACGAGCAGGCCTCCATGGCCAAGAGACAATATTTCATTAGCGCAAAAGGTGCCAGTGCCATGCTTACGCTGAGAGCTTTGGACTCGTTGAATCACCTGAATCAGGTTCAACTTCTCTTTGTGTGCGAAAGAAAGGCCTTTGGGCCCGCACGCAAGCAAATATCGATTGGCATAGGAAAGGGCAACGTAGCAGAGGATGGTTTCGATCCATCGACCTCTGGGTTATGGGCCCAGCACGCTTCCGCTGCGCCACTCTGCTCTTGTCGCTGACCAACCTCAACAACCACATGTGGATGTAGTTTGCCAGCGATTCCCACGGGGAGTGGGTCCATGTGGCAAAGTCACAATGTAGACGACTAGGCGTTTCCATTGATTTTCGACCAGCGAATCCCAAGTCAAGCGTGGGCGAGAGCTGGACTCTCCTAGACCAGCTGAGCGAGGGTGGTGGCAAGTGGCCCGGCGTGGAGCATTGGTGGTTCAGTGGTAGAATTCTCGCCTGCCACGCGGGAGGCCCGGGTTCGATTCCCGGCCAATGCAATTATGGGCTCTTTGTGTTTGCAGCGCTCTCCCCCAATTTCCAGCCCCGTGGAGTGCATCAAGGCACAAGGTGTTTCTTGTCGAGAATGTACTAGGCGGTGTGAGTGCTTTTTGAAACCAGCCTTCTCCCAATTACATCATTGAAACCCATGGGGCCATACCTCTGAAGGGGCTCAGTTGTCAAAGGTCGTAGGAGGGAAAAAAAAGGGGGGTGCAAACCTTCTACGCTAGGAAAGCGGGTGGCTCTCCTGGTGTCTAGCGGCCAGAGCAGGTTGTGGATTTCGCAAAACTGACTATATTTTACACATAGCCCAGGAGAGGACAGGGATCAGCCATAGCGCAAGCAACACACTCGAGCAAAGGGGGATTAGCTCAAGTGGCAGAGCGCTCGCTTTGCATGCGAGAGGTAGCGGGATCGATGCCCGCATTCTCCAAACGCAGCTTTCCTGGTTTCACGGGAGGCACCTTGCTTTTGTGTTTGATGTTGAAGCTTGGAACCGAGCGCCGTGAGCAACATGGGAAGCCGGAGTGCTCCTCATAACATGTGCCAAGGCATTGCCACGTTTTTGTGGTGGCATCTGTGGCTTCAGCCAAAGTCACGTAGGCAGTATTGGACAAAAGCAATCAATTAAAGAAAGCACGACCAGGCTTCCATGGCCAAGAGACAATATTCCATTAGGGGGAAAGGTGCCAGTGCCATGCTTACGCTGAGAGCTTTGGACTCGTTGAATCACCTGAATCAGGTTCAACTTCTCTTTGTGTGCGAAAGAAAGGCCTTTGGGCCCGCAAGCAAATATCGATTGGCATAGGAAAAGGCAACGTAGCAGAGGATGGTTTCGATCCATCGACCTCTGGGTTATGGGCCCAGCACGCTTCCGCTGTGCCACTCTGCTCTTGTCGCTGACCATCCTCATGGATTTCGACAAGCGAATCCCAAGTCAAGCGTGGGCGAGAGCTGGACTCTCCTAGGCCAGCTGAGCGAGGGTGGTGGCGCCTGGCCCGGCGTGGAGCATTGGTGGTTCAGTGGTAGAATTCTCGCCTGCCACGCGGGAGGCCCGGGTTCGATTCCCGGCCAATGCAATTATGGGCTCTTGGTGTTTGTAGCTCTCTCCCCCAATTTCCAGCCCCATGGAATGCCTCAAGGCACAAGGTGTTTCTTGTCGAGAATGTATTAGGCGGTGTGAGTGCTTTTTGAAACCACCTTCTCCCAATGACATCATTGAAACCCATGGGGCCATACTTCAGAAGGGGCTCAGTTGTCCAAGGTCTTGGGGGAGTGGCTCTCCTGGTGTCTAGCGGCCAGAGCAAGTTGTGGATTTAGCAAAACTGCCTATAGTTTACACATAGCCCAGGAGAGGACAGGGATCAGCCATAGCACAAGCAACAACCTCAAGCAAAGGGGGATTAGCTCAAATGGTAGAGCGCTCGCTTAGCATGCGAGAGGTAGCGGGATCGATGCCCGCATTCTCCAAATGCAGCTTTCCTGATTTGCCAGGAGACACCTTGCTTTTGTGTTTGATGTTGAAGCTTGGAACCGAGCGCCGTGAGCAACATGGGAAGCCGGAGTCCTCCTCATAACGCGTGCCAAGGCGTTGCCACGTTTTTGTGGTGGCAACTGTGGCTTCAGCCAAAGTCACGTAGGCAGTGTTGGACAAAAGCAATCTAGTAAACAAAGCACGAGCAGGCCTCCATGGCCAAGAGACAATATTTCATTAGCGCAAAAGGTGCCAGTGCCATGCTTACGCTGAGAGCTTTGGACTCGTTGAATCACCTGAATCAGGTTCAACTTCTCTTTGTGTGCGAAAGAAAGGCCTTTGGGCCCGCACGCAAGCAAATATCGATTGGCATAGGAAAAGGCAACGTAGCAGAGGATGGTTTCGATCCATCGACCTCTGGGTTATGGGCCCAGCACGCTTCCGCTGCGCCACTCTGCTCTTGTCGCTGACCAACCTCAACAACCACATGTGGATGTAGTTTGCCAGCGATTCCCACGGGGAGTGGGTCCATGTGGCAAAGTCACAATGTAGACGACTAGGCGTTTCCATTGATTTTCGACCAGCGAATCCCAAGTCAAGCGTGGGCGAGAGCTGGACTCTCCTAGACCAGCTGAGCGAGGGTGGTGGCAAGTGGCCCGGCGTGGAGCATTGGTGGTTCAGTGGTAGAATTCTCGCCTGCCACGCGGGAGGCCCGGGTTCGATTCCCGGGCAATGCAATTATGGGCTCTTTGTGTTTGCAGCGCTCTCCCCCAATTTCCAGCCCCGTGGAGTGCATCAAGGCACAAGGTGTTTCTTGTCGAGAATGTACTAGGCGGTGTGAGTGCTTTTTGAAACCAGCCTTCTCCCAATTACATCATTGAAACCCATGGGGCCATACCTCTGAAGGGGCTCAGTTGTCAAAGGTCGTAGGAGGGAAAAAAAAGGGGGGTGCAAACCTTCTACGCTAGGAAAGCGGGTGGCTCTCCTGGTGTCTAGCGGCCAGAGCAGGTTGTGGATTTCGCAAAACTGACTATATTTTACACATAGCCCAGGAGAGGACAGGGATCAGCCATAGCGCAAGCAACACACTCGAGCAAAGGGGGATTAGCTCAAGTGGCAGAGCGCTCGCTTTGCATGCGAGAGGTAGCGGGATCGATGCCCGCATTCTCCAAACGCAGCTTTCCTGGTTTCACGGGAGGCACCTTGCTTTTGTGTTTGATGTTGAAGCTTGGAACCGAGCGCCGTGAGCAACATGGGAAGCCGGAGTGCTCCTCATAACATGTGCCAAGGCATTGCCACGTTTTTGTGGTGGCATCTGTGGCTTCAGCCAAAGTCACGTAGGCAGTATTGGACAAAAGCAATCAATTAAAGAAAGCACGACCAGGCTTCCATGGCCAAGAGACAATATTCCATTAGGGGGAAAGGTGCCAGTGCCATGCTTACGCTGAGAGCTTTGGACTCGTTGAATCACCTGAATCAGGTTCAACTTCTCTTTGTGTGCGAAAGAAAGGCCTTTGGGCCCGCAAGCAAATATCGATTGGCATAGGAAAAGGCAACGTAGCAGAGGATGGTTTCGATCCATCGACCTCTGGGTTATGGGCCCAGCACGCTTCCGCTGCGCCACTCTGCTCTTGTCGCTGACCATCCTCATGGATTTCGACAAGCGAATCCCAAGTCAAGCGTGGGCGAGAGCTGGACTCTCCTAGGCCAGCTGAGCGAGGGTGGTGGCGCCTGGCCCGGCGTGGAGCATTGGTGGTTCAGTGGTAGAATTCTCGCCTGCCACGCGGGAGGCCCGGGTTCGATTCCCGGCCAATGCAATTATGGGCTCTTGGTGTTTGTAGCTCTCTCCCCCAATTTCCAGCCCCATGGAATGCCTCAAGGCACAAGGTGTTTCTTGTCGAGAATGTATTAGGCGGTGTGAGTGCTTTTTGAAACCACCTTCTCCCAATGACATCATTGAAACCCATGGGGCCATACTTCAGAAGGGGCTCAGTTGTCCAAGGTCTTGGGGGAGTGGCTCTCCTGGTGTCTAGCGGCCAGAGCAAGTTGTGGATTTAGCAAAACTGCCTATAGTTTACACATAGCCCAGGAGAGGACAGGGATCAGCCATAGCACAAGCAACAACCTCAAGCAAAGGGGGATTAGCTCAAATGGTAGAGCGCTCGCTTAGCATGCGAGAGGTAGCGGGATCGATGCCCGCATTCTCCAAATGCAGCTTTCCTGATTTGCCAGGAGACACCTTGCTTTTGTGTTTGATGTTGAAGCTTGGAACCGAGCGCCGTGAGCAACATGGGAAGCCGGAGTCCTCCTCATAACGCGTGCCAAGGCGTTGCCACGTTTTTGTGGTGGCAACTGTGGCTTCAGCCAAAGTCACGTAGGCAGTGTTGGACAAAAGCAATCTAGTAAACAAAGCACGAGCAGGCCTCCATGGCCAAGAGACAATATTTCATTAGCGCAAAAGGTGCCAGTGCCATGCTTACGCTGAGAGCTTTGGACTCGTTGAATCACCTGAATCAGGTTCAACTTCTCTTTGTGTGCGAAAGAAAGGCCTTTGGGCCCGCACGCAAGCAAATATCGATTGGCATAGGAAAGGGCAACGTAGCAGAGGATGGTTTCGATCCATCGACCTCTGGGTTATGGGCCCAGCACGCTTCCGCTGCGCCACTCTGCTCTTGTCGCTGACCAACCTCAACAACCACATGTGGATGTAGTTTGCCAGCGATTCCCACGGGGAGTGGGTCCATGTGGCAAAGTCACAATGTAGACGACTAGGCGTTTCCATTGATTTTCGACCAGCGAATCCCAAGTCAAGCGTGGGCGAGAGCTGGACTCTCCTAGACCAGCTGAGCGAGGGTGGTGGCAAGTGGCCCAGCGTGGAGCATTGGTGGTTCAGTGGTAGAATTCTCGCCTGCCACGCGGGAGGCCCGGGTTCGATTCCCGGCCAATGCAATTATGGGCTCTTTGTGTTTGCAGCGCTCTCCCCCAATTTCCAGCCCCGTGGAGTACATCAAGGCACAAGGTGTTTCTTGTCGAGAATGTACTAGGCGGTGTGAGTGCTTTTTGAAACCAGCCTTCTCCCAATTACATCATTGAAACCCATGGGGCCATACCTCTGAAGGGGCTCAGTTGTCAAAGGTCGTAGGAGGGAAAAAAAAGGGGGGTGCAAACCTTCTACGCTAGGAAAGCGGGTGGCTCTCCTGGTGTCTAGCGGCCAGAGCAGGTTGTGGATTTCGCAAAACTGACTATATTTTACACATAGCCCAGGAGAGGACAGGGATCAGCCATAGCGCAAGCAACACACTCGAGCAAAGGGGGATTAGCTCAAGTGGCAGAGCGCTCGCTTTGCATGCGAGAGGTAGCGGGATCGATGCCCGCATTCTCCAAACGCAGCTTTCCTGGTTTCACGGGAGGCACCTTGCTTTTGTGTTTGATGTTGAAGCTTGGAACCGAGCGCCGTGAGCAACATGGGAAGCCGGAGTGCTCCTCATAACATGTGCCAAGGCATTGCCACGTTTTTGTGGTGGCATCTGTGGCTTCAGCCAAAGTCACGTAGGCAGTATTGGACAAAAGCAATCAATTAAAGAAAGCACGACCAGGCTTCCATGGCCAAGAGACAATATTCCATTAGGGGGAAAGGTGCCAGTGCCATGCTTACGCTGAGAGCTTTGGACTCGTTGAATCACCTGAATCAGGTTCAACTTCTCTTTGTGTGCGAAAGAAAGGCCTTTGGGCCCGCAAGCAAATATCGATTGGCATAGGAAAAGGCAACGTAGCAGAGGATGGTTTCGATCCATCGACCTCTGGGTTATGGGCCCAGCACGCTTCCGCTGCGCCACTCTGCTCGTGTCGCTGGCCATCCTCATGGATTTCGACAAGCGAATCCCAAGTCAAGCGTGGGCGAGAGCTGGACTCTCCTAGGCCAGCTGAGCGAGGGTGGTGGCGCCTGGCCCGGCGTGGAGCATTGGTGGTTCAGTGGTAGAATTCTCGCCTGCCACGCGGGAGGCCCGGGTTCGATTCCCGGCCAATGCAATTATGGGCTCTTGGTGTTTGTAGCTCTCTCCCCCAATTTCCAGCCCCATGGAATGCCTCAAGGCACAAGGTGTTTCTTGTCGAGAATGTATTAGGCGGTGTGAGTGCTTTTTGAAACCACCTTCTCCCAATGACATCATTGAAACCCATGGGGCCATACTTCAGAAGGGGCTCAGTTGTCCAAGGTCTTGGGGGAGTGGCTCTCCTGGTGTCTAGCGGCCAGAGCAAGTTGTGGATTTAGCAAAACTGCCTATAGTTTACACATAGCCCAGGAGAGGACAGGGATCAGCCATAGCACAAGCAACAACCTCAAGCAAAGGGGGATTAGCTCAAATGGTAGAGCGCTCGCTTAGCATGCGAGAGGTAGCGGGATCGATGCCCGCATTCTCCAAATGCAGCTTTCCTGATTTGCCAGGAGACACCTTGCTTTTGTGTTTGCTTTTGTGTTTGATGTTGAAGCTTGGAACCGAGCGCCGTGAGCAACATGGGAAGCCGGAGTCCTCCTCATAACGCGTGCCAAGGCGTTGCCACGTTTTTGTGGTGGCAACTGTGGCTTCAGCCAAAGTCACGTAGGCAGTGTTGGACAAAAGCAATCTAGTAAACAAAGCACGAGCAGGCCTCCATGGCCAAGAGACAATATTTCATTAGCGCAAAAGGTGCCAGTGCCATGCTTACGCTGAGAGCTTTGGACTCGTTGAATCACCTGAATCAGGTTCAACTTCTCTTTGTGTGCGAAAGAAAGGCCTTTGGGCCCGCACGCAAGCAAATATCGATTGGCATAGGAAAGGGCAACGTAGCAGAGGATGGTTTCGATCCATCGACCTCTGGGTTATGGGCCCAGCACGCTTCCGCTGCGCCACTCTGCTCTTGTCGCTGACCAACCTCAACAACCACATGTGGATGTAGTTTGCCAGCGATTCCCACGGGGAGTGGGTCCATGTGGCAAAGTCACAATGTAGACGACTAGGCGTTTCCATTGATTTTCGACCAGCGAATCCCAAGTCAAGCGTGGGCGAGAGCTGGACTCTCCTAGACCAGCTGAGCGAGGGTGGTGGCAAGTGGCCCAGCGTGGAGCATTGGTGGTTCAGTGGTAGAATTCTCGCCTGCCACGCGGGAGGCCCGGGTTCGATTCCCGGCCAATGCAATTATGGGCTCTTTGTGTTTGCAGCGCTCTCCCCCAATTTCCAGCCCCGTGGAGTACATCAAGGCACAAGGTGTTTCTTGTCGAGAATGTACTAGGCGGTGTGAGTGCTTTTTGAAACCAGCCTTCTCCCAATTACATCATTGAAACCCATGGGGCCATACCTCTGAAGGGGCTCAGTTGTCAAAGGTCGTAGGAGGGAAAAAAAAGGGGGGTGCAAACCTTCTACGCTAGGAAAGCGGGTGGCTCTCCTGGTGTCTAGCGGCCAGAGCAGGTTGTGGATTTCGCAAAACTGACTATATTTTACACATAGCCCAGGAGAGGACAGGGATCAGCCATAGCGCAAGCAACACACTCGAGCAAAGGGGGATTAGCTCAAGTGGCAGAGCGCTCGCTTTGCATGCGATAGGTAGCGGGATCGATGCCCGCATTCTCCAAACGCAGCTTTCCTGGTTTCACGGGAGGCACCTTGCTTTTGTGTTTGATGTTGAAGCTTGGAACCGAGCGCCGTGAGCAACATGGGAAGCCGGAGTGCTCCTCATAACATGTGCCAAGGCATTGCCACGTTTTTGTGGTGGCATCTGTGGCTTCAGCCAAAGTCACGTAGGCAGTATTGGACAAAAGCAATCAATTAAAGAAAGCACGACCAGGCTTCCATGGCCAAGAGACAATATTCCATTAGGGGGAAAGGTGCCAGTGCCATGCTTACGCTGAGAGCTTTGGACTCGTTGAATCACCTGAATCAGGTTCAACTTCTCTTTGTGTGCGAAAGAAAGGCCTTTGGGCCCGCAAGCAAATATCGATTGGCATAGGAAAAGGCAACGTAGCAGAGGATGGTTTCGATCCATCGACCTCTGGGTTATGGGCCCAGCACGCTTCCGCTGCGCCACTCTGCTCGTGTCGCTGGCCATCCTCATGGATTTCGACAAGCGAATCCCAAGTCAAGCGTGGGCGAGAGCTGGACTCTCCTAGGCCAGCTGAGCGAGGGTGGTGGCGCCTGGCCCGGCGTGGAGCATTGGTGGTTCAGTGGTAGAATTCTCGCCTGCCACGCGGGAGGCCCGGGTTCGATTCCCGGCCAATGCAATTATGGGCTCTTGGTGTTTGTAGCTCTCTCCCCCAATTTCCAGCCCCATGGAATGCCTCAAGGCACAAGGTGTTTCTTGTCGAGAATGTATTAGGCGGTGTGAGTGCTTTTTGAAACCACCTTCTCCCAATGACATCATTGAAACCCATGGGGCCATACTTCAGAAGGGGCTCAGTTGTCCAAGGTCTTGGGGGAGTGGCTCTCCTGGTGTCTAGCGGCCAGAGCAAGTTGTGGATTTAGCAAAACTGCCTATAGTTTACACATAGCCCAGGAGAGGACAGGGATCAGCCATAGCACAAGCAACAACCTCAAGCAAAGGGGGATTAGCTCAAATGGTAGAGCGCTCGCTTAGCATGCGAGAGGTAGCGGGATCGATGCCCGCATTCTCCAAATGCAGCTTTCCTGATTTGCCAGGAGACACCTTGCTTTTGTGTTTGCTTTTGTGTTTGATGTTGAAGCTTGGAACCGAGCGCCGTGAGCAACATGGGAAGCCGGAGTCCTCCTCATAACGCGTGCCAAGGCGTTGCCACGTTTTTGTGGTGGCAACTGTGGCTTCAGCCAAAGTCACGTAGGCAGTGTTGGACAAAAGCAATCTAGTAAACAAAGCACGAGCAGGCCTCCATGGCCAAGAGACAATATTTCATTAGCGCAAAAGGTGCCAGTGCCATGCTTACGCTGAGAGCTTTGGACTCGTTGAATCACCTGAATCAGGTTCAACTTCTCTTTGTGTGCGAAAGAAAGGCCTTTGGGCCCGCACGCAAGCAAATATCGATTGGCATAGGAAAGGGCAACGTAGCAGAGGATGGTTTCGATCCATCGACCTCTGGGTTATGGGCCCAGCACGCTTCCGCTGCGCCACTCTGCTCTTGTCGCTGACCAACCTCAACAACCACATGTGGATGTAGTTTGCCAGCGATTCCCACGGGGAGTGGGTCCATGTGGCAAAGTCACAATGTAGACGACTAGGCGTTTCCATTGATTTTCGACCAGCGAATCCCAAGTCAAGCGTGGGCGAGAGCTGGACTCTCCTAGACCAGCTGAGCGAGGGTGGTGGCAAGTGGCCCAGCGTGGAGCATTGGTGGTTCAGTGGTAGAATTCTCGCCTGCCACGCGGGAGGCCCGGGTTCGATTCCCGGCCAATGCAATTATGGGCTCTTTGTGTTTGCAGCGCTCTCCCCCAATTTCCAGCCCCGTGGAGTACATCAAGGCACAAGGTGTTTCTTGTCGAGAATGTACTAGGCGGTGTGAGTGCTTTTTGAAACCAGCCTTCTCCCAATTACATCATTGAAACCCATGGGGCCATACCTCTGAAGGGGCTCAGTTGTCAAAGGTCGTAGGAGGGAAAAAAAAGGGGGGTGCAAACCTTCTACGCTAGGAAAGCGGGTGGCTCTCCTGGTGTCTAGCGGCCAGAGCAGGTTGTGGATTTCGCAAAACTGACTATATTTTACACATAGCCCAGGAGAGGACAGGGATCAGCCATAGCGCAAGCAACACACTCGAGCAAAGGGGGATTAGCTCAAGTGGCAGAGCGCTCGCTTTGCATGCGAGAGGTAGCGGGATCGATGCCCGCATTCTCCAAACGCAGCTTTCCTGGTTTCACGGGAGGCACCTTGCTTTTGTGTTTGATGTTGAAGCTTGGAACCGAGCGCCGTGAGCAACATGGGAAGCCGGAGTGCTCCTCATAACATGTGCCAAGGCATTGCCACGTTTTTGTGGTGGCATCTGTGGCTTCAGCCAAAGTCACGTAGGCAGTATTGGACAAAAGCAATCAATTAAAGAAAGCACGACCAGGCTTCCATGGCCAAGAGACAATATTCCATTAGGGGGAAAGGTGCCAGTGCCATGCTTACGCTGAGAGCTTTGGACTCGTTGAATCACCTGAATCAGGTTCAACTTCTCTTTGTGTGCGAAAGAAAGGCCTTTGGGCCCGCAAGCAAATATCGATTGGCATAGGAAAAGGCAACGTAGCAGAGGATGGTTTCGATCCATCGACCTCTGGGTTATGGGCCCAGCACGCTTCCGCTGCGCCACTCTGCTCTTGTCGCTGGCCATCCTCATGGATTTCGACAAGCGAATCCCAAGTCAAGCGTGGGCGAGAGCTGGACTCTCCTAGGCCAGCTGAGCGAGGGTGGTGGCGCCTGGCCCGGCGTGGAGCATTGGTGGTTCAGTGGTAGAATTCTCGCCTGCCACGCGGGAGGCCCGGGTTCGATTCCCGGCCAATGCAATTATGGGCTCTTGGTGTTTGTAGCTCTCTCCCCCAATTTCCAGCCCCATGGAATGCCTCAAGGCACAAGGTGTTTCTTGTCGAGAATGTATTAGGCGGTGTGAGTGCTTTTTGAAACCACCTTCTCCCAATGACATCATTGAAACCCATGGGGCCATACTTCAGAAGGGGCTCAGTTGTCCAAGGTCTTGGGGGAGTGGCTCTCCTGGTGTCTAGCGGCCAGAGCAAGTTGTGGATTTAGCAAAACTGCCTATAGTTTACACATAGCCCAGGAGAGGACAGGGATCAGCCATAGCACAAGCAACAACCTCAAGCAAAGGGGGATTAGCTCAAATGGTAGAGCGCTCGCTTAGCATGCGAGAGGTAGCGGGATCGATGCCCGCATTCTCCAAATGCAGCTTTCCTGATTTGCCAGGAGACACCTTGCTTTTGTGTTTGCTTTTGTGTTTGATGTTGAAGCTTGGAACCGAGCGCCGTGAGCAACATGGGAAGCCGGAGTCCTCCTCATAACGCGTGCCAAGGCGTTGCCACGTTTTTGTGGTGGCAACTGTGGCTTCAGCCAAAGTCACGTAGGCAGTGTTGGACAAAAGCAATCTAGTAAACAAAGCACGAGCAGGCCTCCATGGCCAAGAGACAATATTTCATTAGCGCAAAAGGTGCCAGTGCCATGCTTACGCTGAGAGCTTTGGACTCGTTGAATCACCTGAATCAGGTTCAACTTCTCTTTGTGTGCGAAAGAAAGGCCTTTGGGCCCGCACGCAAGCAAATATCGATTGGCATAGGAAAGGGCAACGTAGCAGAGGATGGTTTCGATCCATCGACCTCTGGGTTATGGGCCCAGCACGCTTCCGCTGCGCCACTCTGCTCTTGTCGCTGACCAACCTCAACAACCACATGTGGATGTAGTTTGCCAGCGATTCCCACGGGGAGTGGGTCCATGTGGCAAAGTCACAATGTAGACGACTAGGCGTTTCCATTGATTTTCGACCAGCGAATCCCAAGTCAAGCGTGGGCGAGAGCTGGACTCTCCTAGACCAGCTGAGCGAGGGTGGTGGCAAGTGGCCCAACGTGGAGCATTGGTGGTTCAGTGGTAGAATTCTCGCCTGCCACGCGGGAGGCCCGGGTTCGATTCCCGGCCAATGCAATTATGGGCTCTTTGTGTTTGCAGCGCTCTCCCCCAATTTCCAGCCCCGTGGAGTACATCAAGGCACAAGGTGTTTCTTGTCGAGAATGTACTAGGCGGTGTGAGTGCTTTTTGAAACCAGCCTTCTCCCAATTACATCATTGAAACCCATGGGGCCATACCTCTGAAGGGGCTCAGTTGTCAAAGGTCGTAGGAGGGAAAAAAAAGGGGGGTGCAAACCTTCTACGCTAGGAAAGCGGGTGGCTCTCCTGGTGTCTAGCGGCCAGAGCAGGTTGTGGATTTCGCAAAACTGACTATATTTTACACATAGCCCAGGAGAGGACAGGGATCAGCCATAGCGCAAGCAACACACTCGAGCAAAGGGGGATTAGCTCAAGTGGCAGAGCGCTCGCTTTGCATGCGAGAGGTAGCGGGATCGATGCCCGCATTCTCCAAACGCAGCTTTCCTGGTTTCACGGGAGGCACCTTGCTTTTGTGTTTGATGTTGAAGCTTGGAACCGAGCGCCGTGAGCAACATGGGAAGCCGGAGTGCTCCTCATAACATGTGCCAAGGCATTGCCACGTTTTTGTGGTGGCATCTGTGGCTTCAGCCAAAGTCACGTAGGCAGTATTGGACAAAAGCAATCAATTAAAGAAAGCACGACCAGGCTTCCATGGCCAAGAGACAATATTCCATTAGGGGGAAAGGTGCCAGTGCCATGCTTACGCTGAGAGCTTTGGACTCGTTGAATCACCTGAATCAGGTTCAACTTCTCTTTGTGTGCGAAAGAAAGGCCTTTGGGCCCGCAAGCAAATATCGATTGGCATAGGAAAAGGCAACGTAGCAGAGGATGGTTTCGATCCATCGACCTCTGGGTTATGGGCCCAGCACGCTTCCGCTGCGCCACTCTGCTCTTGTCGCTGGCCATCCTCATGGATTTCGACAAGCGAATCCCAAGTCAAGCGTGGCCGAGAGCTGGACTCTCCTAGGCCAGCTGAGCGAGGGTGGTGGCACCTGGCCCGGCGTGGAGCATTGGTGGTTCAGTGGTAGAATTCTCGCCTGCCACGCGGGAGGCCCGGGTTCGATTCCCGGCCAATGCAATTATGGGCTCTTGGTGTTTGTAGCTCTCTCCCCCAATTTCCAGCCCCATGGAATGCCTCAAGGCACAAGGTGTTTCTTGTCGAGAATGTATTAGGCGGTGTGAGTGCTTTTTGAAACCACCTTCTCCCAATGACATCATTGAAACCCATGGGGCCATACTTCAGAAGGGGCTCAGTTGTCCAAGGTCTTGGGGGAGTGGCTCTCCTGGTGTCTAGCGGCCAGAGCAAGTTGTGGATTTAGCAAAACTGCCTATAGTTTACACATAGCCCAGGAGAGGACAGGGATCAGCCATAGCACAAGCAACAACCTCAAGCAAAGGGGGATTAGCTCAAATGGTAGAGCGCTCGCTTAGCATGCGAGAGGTAGCGGGATCGATGCCCGCATTCTCCAAATGCAGCTTTCCTGATTTGCCAGGAGACACCTTGCTTTTGTGTTTGCTTTTGTGTTTGATGTTGAAGCTTGGAACCGAGCGCCGTGAGCAACATGGGAAGCCGGAGTCCTCCTCATAACGCGTGCCAAGGCGTTGCCACGTTTTTGTGGTGGCAACTGTGGCTTCAGCCAAAGTCACGTAGGCAGTGTTGGACAAAAGCAATCTAGTAAACAAAGCACGAGCAGGCCTCCATGGCCAAGAGACAATATTTCATTAGCGCAAAAGGTGCCAGTGCCATGCTTACGCTGAGAGCTTTGGACTCGTTGAATCACCTGAATCAGGTTCAACTTCTCTTTGTGTGCGAAAGAAAGGCCTTTGGGCCCGCACGCAAGCAAATATCGATTGGCATAGGAAAGGGCAACGTAGCAGAGGATGGTTTCGATCCATCGACCTCTGGGTTATGGGCCCAGCACGCTTCCGCTGCGCCACTCTGCTCTTGTCGCTGACCAACCTCAACAACCACATGTGGATGTAGTTTGCCAGCGATTCCCACGGGGAGTGGGTCCATGTGGCAAAGTCACAATGTAGACGACTAGGCGTTTCCATTGATTTTCGACCAGCGAATCCCAAGTCAAGCGTGGGCGAGAGCTGGACTCTCCTAGACCAGCTGAGCGAGGGTGGTGGCAAGTGGCCCGGCGTGGAGCATTGGTGGTTCAGTGGTAGAATTCTCGCCTGCCACGCGGGAGGCCCGGGTTCGATTCCCGGCCAATGCAATTATGGGCTCTTTGTGTTTGCAGCGCTCTCCCCCAATTTCCAGCCCCGTGGAGTGCATCAAGGCACAAGGTGTTTCTTGTCGAGAATGTACTAGGCGGTGTGAGTGCTTTTTGAAACCAGCCTTCTCCCAATTACATCATTGAAACCCATGGGGCCATACCTCTGAAGGGGCTCAGTTGTCAAAGGTCGTAGGAGGGAAAAAAAAGGGGGGTGCAAACCTTCTACGCTAGGAAAGCGGGTGGCTCTCCTGGTGTCTAGCGGCCAGAGCAGGTTGTGGATTTCGCAAAACTGACTATATTTTACACATAGCCCAGGAGAGGACAGGGATCAGCCATAGCGCAAGCAACACACTCGAGCAAAGGGGGATTAGCTCAAGTGGCAGAGCGCTCGCTTTGCATGCGAGAGGTAGCGGGATCGATGCCCGCATTCTCCAAACGCAGCTTTCCTGGTTTCACGGGAGGCACCTTGCTTTTGTGTTTGATGTTGAAGCTTGGAACCGAGCGCCGTGAGCAACATGGGAAGCCGGAGTGCTCCTCATAACATGTGCCAAGGCATTGCCACGTTTTTGTGGTGGCATCTGTGGCTTCAGCCAAAGTCACGTAGGCAGTATTGGACAAAAGCAATCAATTAAAGAAAGCACGACCAGGCTTCCATGGCCAAGAGACAATATTCCATTAGGGGGAAAGGTGCCAGTGCCATGCTTACGCTGAGAGCTTTGGACTCGTTGAATCACCTGAATCAGGTTCAACTTCTCTTTGTGTGCGAAAGAAAGGCCTTTGGGCCCGCAAGCAAATATCGATTGGCATAGGAAAAGGCAACGTAGCAGAGGATGGTTTCGATCCATCGACCTCTGGGTTATGGGCCCAGCACGCTTCCGCTGCGCCACTCTGCTCTTGTCGCTGGCCATCCTCATGGATTTCGACAAGCGAATCCCAAGTCAAGCGTGGGCGAGAGCTGGACTCTCCTAGGCCAGCTGAGCGAGGGTGGTGGCGCCTGGCCCGGCGTGGAGCATTGGTGGTTCAGTGGTAGAATTCTCGCCTGCCACGCGGGAGGCCCGGGTTCGATTCCCGGCCAATGCAATTATGGGCTCTTGGTGTTTGTAGCTCTCTCCCCCAATTTCCAGCCCCATGGAATGCCTCAAGGCACAAGGTGTTTCTTGTCGAGAATGTATTAGGCGGTGTGAGTGCTTTTTGAAACCACCTTCTCCCAATGACATCATTGAAACCCATGGGGCCATACTTCAGAAGGGGCTCAGTTGTCCAAGGTCTTGGGGGAGTGGCTCTCCTGGTGTCTAGCGGCCAGAGCAAGTTGTGGATTTAGCAAAACTGCCTATAGTTTACACATAGCCCAGGAGAGGACAGGGATCAGCCATAGCACAAGCAACAACCTCAAGCAAAGGGGGATTAGCTCAAATGGTAGAGCGCTCGCTTAGCATGCGAGAGGTAGCGGGATCGATGCCCGCATTCTCCAAATGCAGCTTTCCTGATTTGCCAGGAGACACCTTGCTTTTGTGTTTGATGTTGAAGCTTGGAACCGAGCGCCGTGAGCAACATGGGAAGCCGGAGTCCTCCTCATAACGCGTGCCAAGGCGTTGCCACGTTTTTGTGGTGGCAACTGTGGCTTCAGCCAAAGTCACGTAGGCAGTGTTGGACAAAAGCAATCTAGTAAACAAAGCACGAGCAGGCCTCCATGGCCAAGAGACAATATTTCATTAGCGCAAAAGGTGCCAGTGCCATGCTTACGCTGAGAGCTTTGGACTCGTTGAATCACCTGAATCAGGTTCAACTTCTCTTTGTGTGCGAAAGAAAGGCCTTTGGGCCCGCACGCAAGCAAATATCGATTGGCATAGAAAAAGGCAACGTAGCAGAGGATGGTTTCGATCCATCGACCTCTGGGTTATGGGCCCAGCACGCTTCCGCTGCGCCACTCTGCTCTTGTCGCTGACCAACCTCAACAACCACATGTGGATGTAGTTTGCCAGCGATTCCCACGGGGAGTGGGTCCATGTGGCAAAGTCACAATGTAGACGACTAGGCGTTTCCATTGATTTTCGACCAGCGAATCCCAAGTCAAGCGTGGGCGAGAGCTGGACTCTCCTAGACCAGCTGAGCGAGGGTGGTGGCAAGTGGCCCGGCGTGGAGCATTGGTGGTTCAGTGGTAGAATTCTCGCCTGCCACGCGGGAGGCCCGGGTTCGATTCCCGGCCAATGCAATTATGGGCTCTTTGTGTTTGCAGCGCTCTCCCCCAATTTCCAGCCCCGTGGAGTGCATCAAGGCACAAGGTGTTTCTTGTCGAGAATGTACTAGGCGGTGTGAGTGCTTTTTGAAACCAGCCTTCTCCCAATTACATCATTGAAACCCATGGGGCCATACCTCTGAAGGGGCTCAGTTGTCAAAGGTCGTAGGAGGGAAAAAAAAGGGGGGTGCAAACCTTCTACGCTAGGAAAGCGGGTGGCTCTCCTGGTGTCTAGCGGCCAGAGCAGGTTGTGGATTTCGCAAAACTGACTATATTTTACACATAGCCCAGGAGAGGACAGGGATCAGCCATAGCGCAAGCAACACACTCGAGCAAAGGGGGATTAGCTCAAGTGGCAGAGCGCTCGCTTTGCATGCGAGAGGTAGCGGGATCGATGCCCGCATTCTCCAAACGCAGCTTTCCTGGTTTCACGGGAGGCACCTTGCTTTTGTGTTTGATGTTGAAGCTTGGAACCGAGCGCCGTGAGCAACATGGGAAGCCGGAGTGCTCCTCATAACATGTGCCAAGGCATTGCCACGTTTTTGTGGTGGCATCTGTGGCTTCAGCCAAAGTCACGTAGGCAGTATTGGACAAAAGCAATCAATTAAAGAAAGCACGACCAGGCTTCCATGGCCAAGAGACAATATTCCATTAGGGGGAAAGGTGCCAGTGCCATGCTTACGCTGAGAGCTTTGGACTCGTTGAATCACCTGAATCAGGTTCAACTTCTCTTTGTGTGCGAAAGAAAGGCCTTTGGGCCCGCAAGCAAATATCGATTGGCATAGGAAAAGGCAACATAGCAGAGGATGGTTTCGATCCATCGACCTCTGGGTTATGGGCCCAGCACGCTTCCGCTGCGCCACTCTGCTCTTGTCGCTGACCATCCTCATGGATTTCGACAAGCGAATCCCAAGTCAAGCGTGGGCGAGAGCTGGACTCTCCTAGGCCAGCTGAGCGAGGGTGGTGGCGCCTGGCCCGGCGTGGAGCATTGGTGGTTCAGTGGTAGAATTCTCGCCTGCCACGCGGGAGGCCCGGGTTCGATTCCCGGCCAATGCAATTATGGGCTCTTGGTGTTTGTAGCTCTCTCCCCCAATTTCCAGCCCCATGGAATGCCTCAAGGCACAAGGTGTTTCTTGTCGAGAATGTATTAGGCGGTGTGAGTGCTTTTTGAAACCACCTTCTCCCAATGACATCATTGAAACCCATGGGGCCATACTTCAGAAGGGGCTCAGTTGTCCAAGGTCTTGGGGGAGTGGCTCTCCTGGTGTCTAGCGGCCAGAGCAAGTTGTGGATTTAGCAAAACTGCCTATAGTTTACACATAGCCCAGGAGAGGACAGGGATCAGCCATAGCACAAGCAACAACCTCAAGCAAAGGGGGATTAGCTCAAATGGTAGAGCGCTCGCTTAGCATGCGAGAGATAGCGGGATCGATGCCCGCATTCTCCAAATGCAGCTTTCCTGATTTGCCAGGAGACACCTTGCTTTTGTGTTTGATGTTGAAGCTTGGAACCGAGCGCCGTGAGCAACATGGGAAGCCGGAGTCCTCCTCATAACGCGTGCCAAGGCGTTGCCACGTTTTTGTGGTGGCAACTGTGGCTTCAGCCAAAGTCACGTAGGCAGTGTTGGACAAAAGCAATCTAGTAAACAAAGCACGAGCAGGCCTCCATGGCCAAGAGACAATATTTCATTAGCGCAAAAGGTGCCAGTGCCATGCTTACGCTGAGAGCTTTGGACTCGTTGAATCACCTGAATCAGGTTCAACTTCTCTTTGTGTGCGAAAGAAAGGCCTTTGGGCCCGCACGCAAGCAAATATCGATTGGCATAGAAAAAGGCAACGTAGCAGAGGATGGTTTCGATCCATCGACCTCTGGGTTATGGGCCCAGCACGCTTCCGCTGCGCCACTCTGCTCTTGTCGCTGACCAACCTCAACAACCACATGTGGATGTAGTTTGCCAGCGATTCCCACGGGGAGTGGGTCCATGTGGCAAAGTCACAATGTAGACGACTAGGCGTTTCCATTGATTTTCGACCAGCGAATCCCAAGTCAAGCGTGGGCGAGAGCTGGACTCTCCTAGACCAGCTGAGCGAGGGTGGTGGCAAGTGGCCCGGCGTGGAGCATTGGTGGTTCAGTGGTAGAATTCTCGCCTGCCACGCGGGAGGCCCGGGTTCGATTCCCGGCCAATGCAATTATGGGCTCTTTGTGTTTGCAGCGCTCTCCCCCAATTTCCAGCCCCGTGGAGTGCATCAAGGCACAAGGTGTTTCTTGTCGAGAATGTACTAGGCGGTGTGAGTGCTTTTTGAAACCAGCCTTCTCCCAATTACATCATTGAAACCCATGGGGCCATACCTCTGAAGGGGCTCAGTTGTCAAAGGTCGTAGGAGGGAAAAAAAAGGGGGGTGCAAACCTTCTACGCTAGGAAAGCGGGTGGCTCTCCTGGTGTCTAGCGGCCAGAGCAGGTTGTGGATTTCGCAAAACTGACTATATTTTACACATAGCCCAGGAGAGGACAGGGATCAGCCATAGCGCAAGCAACACACTCGAGCAAAGGGGGATTAGCTCAAGTGGCAGAGCGCTCGCTTTGCATGCGAGAGGTAGCGGGATCGATGCCCGCATTCTCCAAACGCAGCTTTCCTGGTTTCACGGGAGGCACCTTGCTTTTGTGTTTGATGTTGAAGCTTGGAACCGAGCGCCGTGAGCAACATGGGAAGCCGGAGTGCTCCTCATAACATGTGCCAAGGCATTGCCACGTTTTTGTGGTGGCATCTGTGGCTTCAGCCAAAGTCACGTAGGCAGTATTGGACAAAAGCAATCAATTAAAGAAAGCACGACCAGGCTTCCATGGCCAAGAGACAATATTCCATTAGGGGGAAAGGTGCCAGTGCCATGCTTACGCTGAGAGCTTTGGACTCGTTGAATCACCTGAATCAGGTTCAACTTCTCTTTGTGTGCGAAAGAAAGGCCTTTGGGCCCGCAAGCAAATATCGATTGGCATAGGAAAAGGCAACATAGCAGAGGATGGTTTCGATCCATCGACCTCTGGGTTATGGGCCCAGCACGCTTCCGCTGCGCCACTCTGCTCTTGTCGCTGACCATCCTCATGGATTTCGACAAGCGAATCCCAAGTCAAGCGTGGGCGAGAGCTGGACTCTCCTAGGCCAGCTGAGCGAGGGTGGTGGCGCCTGGCCCGGCGTGGAGCATTGGTGGTTCAGTGGTAGAATTCTCGCCTGCCACGCGGGAGGCCCGGGTTCGATTCCCGGCCAATGCAATTATGGGCTCTTGGTGTTTGTAGCTCTCTCCCCCAATTTCCAGCCCCATGGAATGCCTCAAGGCACAAGGTGTTTCTTGTCGAGAATGTATTAGGCGGTGTGAGTGCTTTTTGAAACCACCTTCTCCCAATGACATCATTGAAACCCATGGGGCCATACTTCAGAAGGGGCTCAGTTGTCCAAGGTCTTGGGGGAGTGGCTCTCCTGGTGTCTAGCGGCCAGAGCAAGTTGTGGATTTAGCAAAACTGCCTATAGTTTACACATAGCCCAGGAGAGGACAGGGATCAGCCATAGCACAAGCAACAACCTCAAGCAAAGGGGGATTAGCTCAAATGGTAGAGCGCTCGCTTAGCATGCGAGAGATAGCGGGATCGATGCCCGCATTCTCCAAATGCAGCTTTCCTGATTTGCCAGGAGACACCTTGCTTTTGTGTTTGATGTTGAAGCTTGGAACCGAGCGCCGTGAGCAACATGGGAAGCCGGAGTCCTCCTCATAACGCGTGCCAAGGCGTTGCCACGTTTTTGTGGTGGCAACTGTGGCTTCAGCCAAAGTCACGTAGGCAGTGTTGGACAAAAGCAATCTAGTAAACAAAGCACGAGCAGGCCTCCATGGCCAAGAGACAATATTTCATTAGCGCAAAAGGTGCCAGTGCCATGCTTACGCTGAGAGCTTTGGACTCGTTGAATCACCTGAATCAGGTTCAACTTCTCTTTGTGTGCAAAAGAAAGGCCTTTGGGCCCGCACGCAAGCAAATATCGATTGGCATAGGAAAGGGCAACGTAGCAGAGGATGGTTTCGATCCATCGACCTCTGGGTTATGGGCCCAGCACGCTTCCGCTGCGCCACTCTGCTCTTGTCGCTGACCAACCTCAACAACCACATGTGGATGTAGTTTGCCAGCGATTCCCACGGGGAGTGGGTCCATGTGGCAAAGTCACAATGTAGACGACTAGGCGTTTCCATTGATTTTCGACCAGCGAATCCCAAGTCAAGCGTGGGCGAGAGCTGGACTCTCCTAGACCAGCTGAGCGAGGGTGGTGGCAAGTGGCCCGGCGTGGAGCATTGGTGGTTCAGTGGTAGAATTCTCGCCTGCCACGCGGGAGGCCCGGGTTCGATTCCCGGCCAATGCAATTATGGGCTCTTTGTGTTTGCAGCGCTCTCCCCCAATTTCCAGCCCCGTGGAGTGCATCAAGGCACAAGGTGTTTCTTGTCGAGAATGTACTAGGCGGTGTGAGTGCTTTTTGAAACCAGCCTTCTCCCAATTACATCATTGAAACCCATGGGGCCATACCTCTGAAGGGGCTCAGTTGTCAAAGGTCGTAGGAGGGAAAAAAAAGGGGGGTGCAAACCTTCTACGCTAGGAAAGCGGGTGGCTCTCCTGGTGTCTAGCGGCCAGAGCAGGTTGTGGATTTCGCAAAACTGACTATATTTTACACATAGCCCAGGAGAGGACAGGGATCAGCCATAGCGCAAGCAACACACTCGAGCAAAGGGGGATTAGCTCAAGTGGCAGAGCGCTCGCTTTGCATGCGAGAGGTAGCGGGATCGATGCCCGCATTCTCCAAACGCAGCTTTCCTGGTTTCACGGGAGGCACCTTGCTTTTGTGTTTGATGTTGAAGCTTGGAACCGAGCGCCGTGAGCAACATGGGAAGCCGGAGTGCTCCTCATAACATGTGCCAAGGCATTGCCACGTTTTTGTGGTGGCATCTGTGGCTTCAGCCAAAGTCACGTAGGCAGTATTGGACAAAAGCAATCAATTAAAGAAAGCACGACCAGGCTTCCATGGCCAAGAGACAATATTCCATTAGGGGGAAAGGTGCCAGTGCCATGCTTACGCTGAGAGCTTTGGACTCGTTGAATCACCTGAATCAGGTTCAACTTCTCTTTGTGTGCGAAAGAAAGGCCTTTGGGCCCGCAAGCAAATATCGATTGGCATAGGAAAAGGCAACGTAGCAGAGGATGGTTTCGATCCATCGACCTCTGGGTTATGGGCCCAGCACGCTTCCGCTGCGCCACTCTGCTCTTGTCGCTGGCCATCCTCATGGATTTCGACAAGCGAATCCCAAGTCAAGCGTGGGCGAGAGCTGGACTCTCCTAGGCCAGCTGAGCGAGGGTGGTGGCGCCTGGCCCGGCGTGGAGCATTGGTGGTTCAGTGGTAGAATTCTCGCCTGCCACGCGGGAGGCCCGGGTTCGATTCCCGGCCAATGCAATTATGGGCTCTTGGTGTTTGTAGCTCTCTCCCCCAATTTCCAGCCCCATGGAATGCCTCAAGGCACAAGGTGTTTCTTGTCGAGAATGTATTAGGCGGTGTGAGTGCTTTTTGAAACCACCTTCTCCCAATGACATCATTGAAACCCATGGGGCCATACTTCAGAAGGGGCTCAGTTGTCCAAGGTCTTGGGGGAGTGGCTCTCCTGGTGTCTAGCGGCCAGAGCAAGTTGTGGATTTAGCAAAACTGCCTATAGTTTACACATAGCCCAGGAGAGGACAGGGATCAGCCATAGCACAAGCAACAACCTCAAGCAAAGGGGGATTAGCTCAAATGGTAGAGCGCTCGCTTAGCATGCGAGAGGTAGCGGGATCGATGCCCGCATTCTCCAAATGCAGCTTTCCTGATTTGCCAGGAGACACCTTGCTTTTGTGTTTGATGTTGAAGCTTGGAACCGAGCGCCGTGAGCAACATGGGAAGCCGGAGTCCTCCTCATAACGCGTGCCAAGGCGTTGCCACGTTTTTGTGGTGGCAACTGTGGCTTCAGCCAAAGTCACGTAGGCAGTGTTGGACAAAAGCAATCTAGTAAACAAAGCACGAGCAGGCCTCCATGGCCAAGAGACAATATTTCATTAGCGCAAAAGGTGCCAGTGCAATGCTTACGCTGAGAGCTTTGGACTCGTTGAATCACCTGAATCAGGTTCAACTTCTCTTTGTGTGCGAAAGAAAGGCCTTTGGGCCCGCACGCAAGCAAATATCGATTGGCATAGGAAAGGGCAATGTAGCAGAGGATGGTTTCGATCCATCGACCTCTGGGTTATGGGCCCAGCACGCTTCCGCTGCGCCACTCTGCTCTTGTCGCTGACCAACCTCAACAACCACATGTGGATGTAGTTTGCCAGCGATTCCCACGGGGAGTGGGTCCATGTGGCAAAGTCACAATGTAGACGACTAGGCGTTTCCATTGATTTTCGACCAGCGAATCCCAAGTCAAGCGTGGGCGAGAGCTGGACTCTCCTAGACCAGCTGAGCGAGGGTGGTGGCAAGTGGCCCGGCGTGGAGCATTGGTGGTTCAGTGGTAGAATTCTCGCCTGCCACGCGGGAGGCCCGGGTTCGATTCCCGGCCAATGCAATTATGGGCTCTTTGTGTTTGCAGCGCTCTCCCCCAATTTCCAGCCCCGTGGAGTGCATCAAGGCACAAGGTGTTTCTTGTCGAGAATGTACTAGGCGGTGTGAGTGCTTTTTGAAACCAGCCTTCTCCCAATTACATCATTGAAACCCATGGGGCCATACCTCTGAAGGGGCTCAGTTGTCAAAGGTCGTAGGAGGGAAAAAAAAGGGGGGTGCAAACCTTCTACGCTAGGAAAGCGGGTGGCTCTCCTGGTGTCTAGCGGCCAGAGCAGGTTGTGGATTTCGCAAAACTGACTATATTTTACACATAGCCCAGGAGAGGACAGGGATCAGCCATAGCGCAAGCAACACACTCGAGCAAAGGGGGATTAGCTCAAGTGGCAGAGCGCTCGCTTTGCATGCGAGAGGTAGCGGGATCGATGCCCGCATTCTCCAAACGCAGCTTTCCTGGTTTCACGGGAGGCACCTTGCTTTTGTGTTTGATGTTGAAGCTTGGAACCGAGCGCCGTGAGCAACATGGGAAGCCGGAGTGCTCCTCATAACATGTGCCAAGGCATTGCCACGTTTTTGTGGTGGCATCTGTGGCTTCAGCCAAAGTCACGTAGGCAGTATTGGACAAAAGCAATCAATTAAAGAAAGCACGACCAGGCTTCCATGGCCAAGAGACAATATTCCATTAGGGGGAAAGGTGCCAGTGCCATGCTTACGCTGAGAGCTTTGGACTCGTTGAATCACCTGAATCAGGTTCAACTTCTCTTTGTGTGCGAAAGAAAGGCCTTTGGGCCCGCAAGCAAATATCGATTGGCATAGGAAAAGGCAACGTAGCAGAGGATGGTTTCGATCCATCGACCTCTGGGTTATGGGCCCAGCACGCTTCCGCTGCGCCACTCTGCTCTTGTCGCTGGCCATCCTCATGGATTTCGACAAGCGAATCCCAAGTCAAGCGTGGGCGAGAGCTGGACTCTCCTAGGCCAGCTGAGCGAGGGTGGTGGCGCCTGGCCCGTCGTGGAGCATTGGTGGTTCAGTGGTAGAATTCTCGCCTGCCACGCGGGAGGCCCGGGTTCGATTCCCGGCCAATGCAATTATGGGCTCTTGGTGTTTGTAGCTCTCTCCCCCAATTTCCAGCCCCATGGAATGCCTCAAGGCACAAGGTGTTTCTTGTCGAGAATGTATTAGGCGGTGTGAGTGCTTTTTGAAACCACCTTCTCCCAATGACATCATTGAAACCCATGGGGCCATACTTCAGAAGGGGCTCAGTTGTCCAAGGTCTTGGGGGAGTGGCTCTCCTGGTGTCTAGCGGCCAGAGCAAGTTGTGGATTTAGCAAAACTGCCTATAGTTTACACATAGCCCAGGAGAGGACAGGGATCAGCCATAGCACAAGCAACAACCTCAAGCAAAGGGGGATTAGCTCAAATGGTAGAGCGCTCGCTTAGCATGCGAGAGGTAGCGGGATCGATGCCCGCATTCTCCAAATGCAGCTTTCCTGATTTGCCAGGAGACACCTTGCTTTTGTGTTTGATGTTGAAGCTTGGAACCGAGCGCCGTGAGCAACATGGGAAGCCGGAGTCCTCCTCATAACGCGTGCCAAGGCGTTGCCACGTTTTTGTGGTGGCAACTGTGGCTTCAGCCAAAGTCACGTAGGCAGTGTTGGACAAAAGCAATCTAGTAAACAAAGCACGAGCAGGCCTCCATGGCCAAGAGACAATATTTCATTAGCGCAAAAGGTGCCAGTGCCATGCTTACGCTGAGAGCTTTGGACTCGTTGAATCACCTGAATCAGGTTCAACTTCTCTTTGTGTGCGAAAGAAAGGCCTTTGGGCCCGCACGCAAGCAAATATCGATTGGCATAGAAAAAGGCAACGTAGCAGAGGATGGTTTCGATCCATCGACCTCTGGGTTATGGGCCCAGCACGCTTCCGCTGCGCCACTCTGCTCTTGTCGCTGACCAACCTCAACAACCACATGTGGATGTAGTTTGCCAGCGATTCCCACGGGGAGTGGGTCCATGTGGCAAAGTCACAATGTAGACGACTAGGCGTTTCCATTGATTTTCGACCAGCGAATCCCAAGTCAAGCGTGGGCGAGAGCTGGACTCTCCTAGACCAGCTGAGCGAGGGTGGTGGCAAGTGGCCCGGCGTGGAGCATTGGTGGTTCAGTGGTAGAATTCTCGCCTGCCACGCGGGAGGCCCGGGTTCGATTCCCGGCCAATGCAATTATGGGCTCTTTGTGTTTGCAGCGCTCTCCCCCAATTTCCAGCCCCGTGGAGTGCATCAAGGCACAAGGTGTTTCTTGTCGAGAATGTACTAGGCGGTGTGAGTGCTTTTTGAAACCAGCCTTCTCCCAATTACATCATTGAAACCCATGGGGCCATACCTCTGAAGGGGCTCAGTTGTCAAAGGTCGTAGGAGGGAAAAAAAAGGGGGGTGCAAACCTTCTACGCTAGGAAAGCGGGTGGCTCTCCTGGTGTCTAGCGGCCAGAGCAGGTTGTGGATTTCGCAAAACTGACTATATTTTACACATAGCCCAGGAGAGGACAGGGATCAGCCATAGCGCAAGCAACACACTCGAGCAAAGGGGGATTAGCTCAAGTGGCAGAGCGCTCGCTTTGCATGCGAGAGGTAGCGGGATCGATGCCCGCATTCTCCAAACGCAGCTTTCCTGGTTTCACGGGAGGCACCTTGCTTTTGTGTTTGATGTTGAAGCTTGGAACCGAGCGCCGTGAGCAACATGGGAAGCCGGAGTGCTCCTCATAACATGTGCCAAGGCATTGCCACGTTTTTGTGGTGGCATCTGTGGCTTCAGCCAAAGTCACGTAGGCAGTATTGGACAAAAGCAATCAATTAAAGAAAGCACGACCAGGCTTCCATGGCCAAGAGACAATATTCCATTAGGGGGAAAGGTGCCAGTGCCATGCTTACGCTGAGAGCTTTGGACTCGTTGAATCACCTGAATCAGGTTCAACTTCTCTTTGTGTGCGAAAGAAAGGCCTTTGGGCCCGCAAGCAAATATCGATTGGCATAGGAAAAGGCAACGTAGCAGAGGATGGTTTCGATCCATCGACCTCTGGGTTATGGGCCCAGCACGCTTCCGCTGCGCCACTCTGCTCTTGTCGCTGACCATCCTCATGGATTTCGACAAGCGAATCCCAAGTCAAGCGTGGGCGAGAGCTGGACTCTCCTAGGCCAGCTGAGCGAGGGTGGTGGCGCCTGGCCCGGCGTGGAGCATTGGTGGTTCAGTGGTAGAATTCTCGCCTGCCACGCGGGAGGCCCGGGTTCGATTCCCGGCCAATGCAATTATGGGCTCTTGGTGTTTGTAGCTCTCTCCCCCAATTTCCAGCCCCATGGAATGCCTCAAGGCACAAGGTGTTTCTTGTCGAGAATGTATTAGGCGGTGTGAGTGCTTTTTGAAACCACCTTCTCCCAATGACATCATTGAAACCCATGGGGCCATACTTCAGAAGGGGCTCAGTTGTCCAAGGTCTTGGGGGAGTGGCTCTCCTGGTGTCTAGCGGCCAGAGCAAGTTGTGGATTTAGCAAAACTGCCTATAGTTTACACATAGCCCAGGAGAGGACAGGGATCAGCCATAGCACAAGCAACAACCTCAAGCAAAGGGGGATTAGCTCAAATGGTAGAGCGCTCGCTTAGCATGCGAGAGGTAGCGGGATCGATGCCCGCATTCTCCAAATGCAGCTTTCCTGATTTGCCAGGAGACACCTTGCTTTTGTGTTTGATGTTGAAGCTTGGAACCGAGCGCCGTGAGCAACATGGGAAGCCGGAGTCCTCCTCATAACGCGTGCCAAGGCGTTGCCACGTTTTTGTGGTGGCAACTGTGGCTTCAGCCAAAGTCACGTAGGCAGTGTTGGACAAAAGCAATCTAGTAAACAAAGCACGAGCAGGCCTCCATGGCCAAGAGACAATATTTCATTAGCGCAAAAGGTGCCAGTGCCATGCTTACGCTGAGAGCTTTGGACTCGTTGAATCACCTGAATCAGGTTCAACTTCTCTTTGTGTGCGAAAGAAAGGCCTTTGGGCCCGCACGCAAGCAAATATCGATTGGCATAGGAAAGGGCAACGTAGCAGAGGATGGTTTCGATCCATTGACCTCTGGGTTATGGGCCCAGCACGCTTCCGCTGCGCCACTCTGCTCTTGTCACTGACCAACCTCAACAACCACATGTGGATGTAGTTTGCCAGCGATTCCCACGGGGAGTGGGTCCATGTGGCAAAGTCACAATGTAGACGACTAGGCGTTTCCATTGATTTTCGACCAGCGAATCCCAAGTCAAGCGTGGGCGAGAGCTGGACTCTCCTAGACCAGCTGAGCGAGGGTGGTGGCAAGTGGCCCGGCGTGGAGCATTGGTGGTTCAGTGGTAGAATTCTCGCCTGCCACGCGGGAGGCCCGGGTTCGATTCCCGGCCAATGCAATTATGGGCTCTTTGTGTTTGCAGCGCTCTCCCCCAATTTCCAGCCCCGTGGAGTGCATCAAGGCACAAGGTGTTTCTTGTCGAGAATGTACTAGGCGGTGTGAGTGCTTTTTGAAACCAGCCTTCTCCCAATTACATCATTGAAACCCATGGGGCCATACCTCTGAAGGGGCTCAGTTGTCAAAGGTCGTAGGAGGGAAAAAAAAGGGGGGTGCAAACCTTCTACGCTAGGAAAGCGGGTGGCTCTCCTGGTGTCTAGCGGCCAGAGCAGGTTGTGGATTTCGCAAAACTGACTATATTTTACACATAGCCCAGGAGAGGACAGGGATCAGCCATAGCGCAAGCAACACACTCGAGCAAAGGGGGATTAGCTCAAGTGGCAGAGCGCTCGCTTTGCATGCGAGAGGTAGCGGGATCGATGCCCGCATTCTCCAAACGCAGCTTTCCTGGTTTCACGGGAGGCACCTTGCTTTTGTGTTTGATGTTGAAGCTTGGAACCGAGCGCCGTGAGCAACATGGGAAGCCGGAGTGCTCCTCATAACATGTGCCAAGGCATTGCCACGTTTTTGTGGTGGCATCTGTGGCTTCAGCCAAAGTCACGTAGGCAGTATTGGACAAAAGCAATCAATTAAAGAAAGCACGACCAGGCTTCCATGGCCAAGAGACAATATTCCATTAGGGGGAAAGGTGCCAGTGCCATGCTTACGCTGAGAGCTTTGGACTCGTTGAATCACCTGAATCAGGTTCAACTTCTCTTTGTGTGCGAAAGAAAGGCCTTTGGGCCCGCAAGCAAATATCGATTGGCATAGGAAAAGGCAACGTAGCAGAGGATGGTTTCGATCCATCGACCTCTGGGTTATGGGCCCAGCACGCTTCCGCTGCGCCACTCTGCTCTTGTCGCTGACCATCCTCATGGATTTCGACAAGCGAATCCCAAGTCAAGCGTGGGCGAGAGCTGGACTCTCCTAGGCCAGCTGAGCGAGGGTGGTGGCGCCTGGCCCGGCGTGGAGCATTGGTGGTTCAGTGGTAGAATTCTCGCCTGCCACGCGGGAGGCCCGGGTTCGATTCCCGGCCAATGCAATTATGGGCTCTTGGTGTTTGTAGCTCTCTCCCCCAATTTCCAGCCCCATGGAATGCCTCAAGGCACAAGGTGTTTCTTGTCGAGAATGTATTAGGCGGTGTGAGTGCTTTTTGAAACCACCTTCTCCCAATGACATCATTGAAACCCATGGGGCCATACTTCAGAAGGGGCTCAGTTGTCCAAGGTCTTGGGGGAGTGGCTCTCCTGGTGTCTAGCGGCCAGAGCAAGTTGTGGATTTAGCAAAACTGCCTATAGTTTACACATAGCCCAGGAGAGGACAGGGATCAGCCATAGCACAAGCAACAACCTCAAGCAAAGGGGGATTAGCTCAAATGGTAGAGCGCTCGCTTAGCATGCGAGAGGTAGCGGGATCGATGCCCGCATTCTCCAAATGCAGCTTTCCTGATTTGCCAGGAGACACCTTGCTTTTGTGTTTGATGTTGAAGCTTGGAACCGAGCGCCGTGAGCAACATGGGAAGCCGGAGTCCTCCTCATAACGCGTGCCAAGGCGTTGCCACGTTTTTGTGGTGGCAACTGTGGCTTCAGCCAAAGTCACGTAGGCAGTGTTGGACAAAAGCAATCTAGTAAACAAAGCACGAGCAGGCCTCCATGGCCAAGAGACAATATTTCATTAGCGCAAAAGGTGCCAGTGCCATGCTTACGCTGAGAGCTTTGGACTCGTTGAATCACCTGAATCAGGTTCAACTTCTCTTTGTGTGCGAAAGAAAGGCCTTTGGGCCCGCACGCAAGCAAATATCGATTGGCATAGGAAAGGGCAACGTAGCAGAGGATGGTTTCGATCCATCGACCTCTGGGTTATGGGCCCAGCACGCTTCCGCTGCGCCACTCTGCTCTTGTCGCTGACCAACCTCAACAACCACATGTGGATGTAGTTTGCCAGCGATTCCCACGGGGAGTGGGTCCATGTGGCAAAGTCACAATGTAGACGACTAGGCGTTTCCATTGATTTTCGACCAGCGAATCCCAAGTCAAGCGTGGGCGAGAGCTGGACTCTCCTAGACCAGCTGAGCGAGGGTGGTGGCAAGTGGCCCGGCGTGGAGCATTGGTGGTTCAGTGGTAGAATTCTCGCCTGCCACGCGGGAGGCCCGGGTTCGATTCCCGGCCAATGCAATTATGGGCTCTTTGTGTTTGCAGCGCTCTCCCCCAATTTCCAGCCCCGTGGAGTGCATCAAGGCACAAGGTGTTTCTTGTCGAGAATGTACTAGGCGGTGTGAGTGCTTTTTGAAACCAGCCTTCTCCCAATTACATCATTGAAACCCATGGGGCCATACCTCTGAAGGGGCTCAGTTGTCAAAGGTCGTAGGAGGGAAAAAAAAGGGGGGTGCAAACCTTCTACGCTAGGAAAGCGGGTGGCTCTCCTGGTGTCTAGCGGCCAGAGCAGGTTGTGGATTTCGCAAAACTGACTATATTTTACACATAGCCCAGGAGAGGACAGGGATCAGCCATAGCGCAAGCAACACACTCGAGCAAAGGGGGATTAGCTCAAGTGGCAGAGCGCTCGCTTTGCATGCGAGAGGTAGCGGGATCGATGCCCGCATTCTCCAAACGCAGCTTTCCTGGTTTCACGGGAGGCACCTTGCTTTTGTGTTTGATGTTGAAGCTTGGAACCGAGCGCCGTGAGCAACATGGGAAGCCGGAGTGCTCCTCATAACATGTGCCAAGGCATTGCCACATTTTTGTGGTGGCATCTGTGGCTTCAGCCAAAGTCACGTAGGCAGTATTGGACAAAAGCAATCAATTAAAGAAAGCACGACCAGGCTTCCATGGCCAAGAGACAATATTCCATTAGGGGGAAAGATGCCAGTGCCATGCTTACGCTGAGAGCTTTGGACTCGTTGAATCACCTGAATCAGGTTCAACTTCTCTTTGTGTGCGAAAGAAAGGCCTTTGGGCCCGCAAGCAAATATCGATTGGCATAGGAAAAGGCAACGTAGCAGAGGATGGTTTCGATCCATCGACCTCTGGGTTATGGGCCCAGCACGCTTCCGCTGCGCCACTCTGCTCTTGTCGCTGGCCATCCTCATGGATTTCGACAAGCGAATCCCAAGTCAAGCGTGGGCGAGAGCTGGACTCTCCTAGGCCAGCTGAGCGAGGGTGGTGGCGCCTGGCCCGGCGTGGAGCATTGGTGGTTCAGTGGTAGAATTCTCGCCTGCCACGCGGGAGGCCCGGGTTCGATTCCCGGCCAATGCAATTATGGGCTCTTGGTGTTTGTAGCTCTCTCCCCCAATTTCCAGCCCCATGGAATGCCTCAAGGCACAAGGTGTTTCTTGTCGAGAATGTATTAGGCGGTGTGAGTGCTTTTTGAAACCACCTTCTCCCAATGACATCATTGAAACCCATGGGGCCATACTTCAGAAGGGGCTCAGTTGTCCAAGGTCTTGGGGGAGTGGCTCTCCTGGTGTCTAGCGGCCAGAGCAAGTTGTGGATTTAGCAAAACTGCCTATAGTTTACACATAGCCCAGGAGAGGACAGGGATCAGCCATAGCACAAGCAACAACCTCAAGCAACAACCTCAAGCAAAGGGGGATTAGCTCAAATGGTAGAGCGCTCGCTTAGCATGCGAGAGGTAGCGGGATCGATGCCCGCATTCTCCAAATGCAGCTTTCCTGATTTGCCAGGAGACACCTTGCTTTTGTGTTTGATGTTGAAGCTTGGAACCGAGCGCCGTGAGCAACATGGGAAGCCGGAGTCCTCCTCATAACGCGTGCCAAGGCGTTGCCACGTTTTTGTGGTGGCAACTGTGGCTTCAGCCAAAGTCACGTAGGCAGTGTTGGACAAAAGCAATCTAGTAAACAAAGCACGAGCAGGCCTCCATGGCCAAGAGACAATATTTCATTAGCGCAAAAGGTGCCAGTGCCATGCTTACGCTGAGAGCTTTGGACTCGTTGAATCACCTGAATCAGGTTCAACTTCTCTTTGTGTGCGAAAGAAAGGCCTTTGGGCCCGCACGCAAGCAAATATCGATTGGCATAGAAAAAGGCAACGTAGCAGAGGATGGTTTCGATCCATCGACCTCTGGGTTATGGGCCCAGCACGCTTCCGCTGCGCCACTCTGCTCTTGTCGCTGACCAACCTCAACAACCACATGTGGATGTAGTTTGCCAGCGATTCCCACGGGGAGTGGGTCCATGTGGCAAAGTCACAATGTAGACGACTAGGCGTTTCCATTGATTTTCGACCAGCGAATCCCAAGTCAAGCGTGGGCGAGAGCTGGACTCTCCTAGACCAGCTGAGCGAGGGTGGTGGCAAGTGGCCCGGCGTGGAGCATTGGTGGTTCAGTGGTAGAATTCTCGCCTGCCACGCGGGAGGCCCGGGTTCGATTCCCGGCCAATGCAATTATGGGCTCTTTGTGTTTGCAGCGCTCTCCCCCAATTTCCAGCCCCGTGGAGTGCATCAAGGCACAAGGTGTTTCTTGTCGAGAATGTACTAGGCGGTGTGAGTGCTTTTTGAAACCAGCCTTCTCCCAATTACATCATTGAAACCCATGGGGCCATACCTCTGAAGGGGCTCAGTTGTCAAAGGTCGTAGGAGGGAAAAAAAAGGGGGGTGCAAACCTTCTACGCTAGGAAAGCGGGTGGCTCTCCTGGTGTCTAGCGGCCAGAGCAGGTTGTGGATTTCGCAAAACTGACTATATTTTACACATAGCCCAGGAGAGGACAGGGATCAGCCATAGCGCAAGCAACACACTCGAGCAAAGGGGGATTAGCTCAAGTGGCAGAGCGCTCGCTTTGCATGCGAGAGGTAGCGGGATCGATGCCCGCATTCTCCAAACGCAGCTTTCCTGGTTTCACGGGAGGCACCTTGCTTTTGTGTTTGATGTTGAAGCTTGGAACCGAGCGCCGTGAGCAACATGGGAAGCCGGAGTGCTCCTCATAACATGTGCCAAGGCATTGCCACGTTTTTGTGGTGGCATCTGTGGCTTCAGCCAAAGTCACGTAGGCAGTATTGGACAAAAGCAATCAATTAAAGAAAGCACGACCAGGCTTCCATGGCCAAGAGACAATATTCCATTAGGGGGAAAGGTGCCAGTGCCATGCTTACGCTGAGAGCTTTGGACTCGTTGAATCACCTGAATCAGGTTCAACTTCTCTTTGTGTGCGAAAGAAAGGCCTTTGGGCCCGCAAGCAAATATCGATTGGCATAGGAAAAGGCAACGTAGCAGAGGATGGTTTCGATCCATCGACCTCTGGGTTATGGGCCCAGCACGCTTCCGCTGCGCCACTCTGCTCTTGTCGCTGGCCATCCTCATGGATTTCGACAAGCGAATCCCAAGTCAAGCGTGGGCGAGAGCTGGACTCTCCTAGGCCAGCTGAGCGAGGGTGGTGGCGCCTGGCCCGGCGTGGAGCATTGGTGGTTCAGTGGTAGAATTCTCGCCTGCCACGCGGGAGGCCCGGGTTCGATTCCCGGCCAATGCAATTATGGGCTCTTGGTGTTTGTAGCTCTCTCCCCCAATTTCCAGCCCCATGGAATGCCTCAAGGCACAAGGTGTTTCTTGTCGAGAATGTATTAGGCGGTGTGAGTGCTTTTTGAAACCACCTTCTCCCAATGACATCATTGAAACCCATGGGGCCATACTTCAGAAGGGGCTCAGTTGTCCAAGGTCTTGGGGGAGTGGCTCTCCTGGTGTCTAGCGGCCAGAGCAAGTTGTGGATTTAGCAAAACTGCCTATAGTTTACACATAGCCCAGGAGAGGACAGGGATCAGCCATAGCACAAGCAACAACCTCAAGCAAAGGGGGATTAGCTCAAATGGTAGAGTGCTCGCTTAGCATGCGAGAGGTAGCGGGATCGATGCCCGCATTCTCCAAATGCAGCTTTCCTGATTTGCCAGGAGACACCTTGCTTTTGTGTTTGATGTTGAAGCTTGGAACCGAGCGCCGTGAGCAACATGGGAAGCCGGAGTCCTCCTCATAACGCGTGCCAAGGCGTTGCCACGTTTTTGTGGTGGCAACTGTGGCTTCAGCCAAAGTCACGTAGGCAGTGTTGGACAAAAGCAATCTAGTAAACAAAGCACGAGCAGGCCTCCATGGCCAAGAGACAATATTTCATTAGCGCAAAAGGTGCCAGTGCCATGCTTACGCTGAGAGCTTTGGACTCGTTGAATCACCTGAATCAGGTTCAACTTCTCTTTGTGTGCGAAAGAAAGGCCTTTGGGCCCGCACGCAAGCAAATATCGATTGGCATAGAAAAAGGCAACGTAGCAGAGGATGGTTTCGATCCATCGACCTCTGGGTTATGGGCCCAGCACGCTTCCGCTGCGCCACTCTGCTCTTGTCGCTGACCAACCTCAACAACCACATGTGGATGTAGTTTGCCAGCGATTCCCACGGGGAGTGGGTCCATGTGGCAAAGTCACAATGTAGACGACTAGGCGTTTCCATTGATTTTCGACCAGCGAATCCCAAGTCAAGCGTGGGCGAGAGCTGGACTCTCCTAGACCAGCTGAGCGAGGGTGGTGGCAAGTGGCCCGGCGTGGAGCATTGGTGGTTCAGTGGTAGAATTCTCACCTGCCACGCGGGAGGCCCGGGTTCGATTCCCGGCCAATGCAATTATGGGCTCTTTGTGTTTGCAGCGCTCTCCCCCAATTTCCAGCCCCGTGGAGTGCATCAAGGCACAAGGTGTTTCTTGTCGAGAATGTACTAGGCGGTGTGAGTGCTTTTTGAAACCAGCCTTCTCCCAATTACATCATTGAAACCCATGGGGCCATACCTCTGAAGGGGCTCAGTTGTCAAAGGTCGTAGGAGGGAAAAAAAAGGGGGGTGCAAACCTTCTACGCTAGGAAAGCGGGTGGCTCTCCTGGTGTCTAGCGGCCAGAGCAGGTTGTGGATTTCGCAAAACTGACTATATTTTACACATAGCCCAGGAGAGGACAGGGATCAGCCATAGCGCAAGCAACACACTCGAGCAAAGGGGGATTAGCTCAAGTGGCAGAGCGCTCGCTTTGCATGCGAGAGGTAGCGGGATCGATGCCCGCATTCTCCAAACGCAGCTTTCCTGGTTTCACGGGAGGCACCTTGCTTTTGTGTTTGATGTTGAAGCTTGGAACCGAGCGCCGTGAGCAACATGGGAAGCCGGAGTGCTCCTCATAACATGTGCCAAGGCATTGCCACGTTTTTGTGGTGGCATCTGTGGCTTCAGCCAAAGTCACGTAGGCAGTATTGGACAAAAGCAATCAATTAAAGAAAGCACGACCAGGCTTCCATGGCCAAGAGACAATATTCCATTAGGGGGAAAGGTGCCAGTGCCATGCTTACGCTGAGAGCTTTGGACTCGTTGAATCACCTGAATCAGGTTCAACTTCTCTTTGTGTGCGAAAGAAAGGCCTTTGGGCCCGCAAGCAAATATCGATTGGCATAGGAAAAGGCAACGTAACAGAGGATGGTTTCGATCCATTGACCTCTGGGTTATGGGCCCAGCACGCTTCCGCTGCGCCACTCTGCTCTTGTCGCTGACCATCCTCATGGATTTCGACAAGCGAATCCCAAGTCAAGCGTGGGCGAGAGCTGGACTCTCCTAGGCCAGCTGAGCGAGGGTGGTGGCGCCTGGCCCGGCGTGGAGCATTGGTGGTTCAGTGGTAGAATTCTCGCCTGCCACGCGGGAGGCCCGGGTTCGATTCCTGGCCAATGCAATTATGGGCTCTTGGTGTTTGTAGCTCTCTCCCCCAATTTCCAGCCCCATGGAATGCCTCAAGGCACAAGGTGTTTCTTGTCGAGAATGTATTAGGCGGTGTGAGTGCTTTTTGAAACCACCTTCTCCCAATGACATCATTGAAACCCATGGGGCCATACTTCAGAAGGGGCTCAGTTGTCCAAGGTCTTGGGGGAGTGGCTCTCCTGGTGTCTAGCGGCCAGAGCAAGTTGTGGATTTAGCAAAACTGTCTATAGTTTACACATAGCCCAGGAGAGGACAGGGATCAGCCATAGCACAAGCAACAACCTCAAGCAAAGGGGGATTAGCTCAAATGGTAGAGCGCTCGCTTAGCATGCGAGAGGTAGCGGGATCGATGCCCGCATTCTCCAAATGCAGCTTTCCTGATTTGCCAGGAGACACCTTGCTTTTGTGTTTGATGTTGAAGCTTGGAACCGAGCGCCGTGAGCAACATGGGAAGCCGGAGTCCTCCTCATAACGCGTGCCAAGGCGTTGCCACGTTTTTGTGGTGGCAACTGTGGCTTCAGCCAAAGTCACGTAGGCAGTGTTGGACAAAAGCAATCTAGTAAACAAAGCACGAGCAGGCCTCCATGGCCAAGAGACAATATTTCATTAGCGCAAAAGGTGCCAGTGCCATGCTTACGCTGAGAGCTTTGGACTCGTTGAATCACCTGAATCAGGTTCAACTTCTCTTTGTGTGCGAAAGAAAGGCCTTTGGGCCCGCACGCAAGCAAATATCGATTGGCATAGAAAAAGGCAACGTAGCAGAGGATGGTTTCGATCCATCGACCTCTGGGTTATGGGCCCAGCACGCTTCCGCTGCGCCACTCTGCTCTTGTCGCTGACCAACCTCAACAACCACATGTGGATGTAGTTTGCCAGCGATTCCCACGGGGAGTGGGTCCATGTGGCAAAGTCACAATGTAGACGACTAGGCGTTTCCATTGATTTTCGACCAGCGAATCCCAAGTCAAGCGTGGGCGAGAGCTGGACTCTCCTAGACCAGCTGAGCGAGGGTGGTGGCAAGTGGCCCGGCGTGGAGCATTGGTGGTTCAGTGGTAGAATTCTCGCCTGCCACGCGGGAGGCCCGGGTTCGATTCCCGGCCAATGCAATTATGGGCTCTTTGTGTTTGCAGCGCTCTCCCCCAATTTCCAGCCCCGTGGAGTGCATCAAGGCACAAGGTGTTTCTTGTCGAGAATGTACTAGGCGGTGTGAGTGCTTTTTGAAACCAGCCTTCTCCCAATTACATCATTGAAACCCATGGGGCCATACCTCTGAAGGGGCTCAGTTGTCAAAGGTCGTAGGAGGGAAAAAAAAGGGGGGTGCAAACCTTCTACGCTAGGAAAGCGGGTGGCTCTCCTGGTGTCTAGCGGCCAGAGCAGGTTGTGGATTTCGCAAAACTGACTATATTTTACACATAGCCCAGGAGAGGACAGGGATCAGCCATAGCGCAAGCAACACACTCGAGCAAAGGGGGATTAGCTCAAGTGGCAGAGCGCTCGCTTTGCATGCGAGAGGTAGCGGGATCGATGCCCGCATTCTCCAAACGCAGCTTTCCTGGTTTCACGGGAGGCACCTTGCTTTTGTGTTTGATGTTGAAGCTTGGAACCGAGCGCCGTGAGCAACATGGGAAGCCGGAGTGCTCCTCATAACATGTGCCAAGGCATTGCCACGTTTTTGTGGTGGCATCTGTGGCTTCAGCCAAAGTCACGTAGGCAGTATTGGACAAAAGCAATCAATTAAAGAAAGCACGACCAGGCTTCCATGGCCAAGAGACAATATTCCATTAGGGGGAAAGGTGCCAGTGCCATGCTTACGCTGAGAGCTTTGGACTCGTTGAATCACCTGAATCAGGTTCAACTTCTCTTTGTGTGCGAAAGAAAGGCCTTTGGGCCCGCAAGCAAATATCGATTGGCATAGGAAAAGGCAACGTAGCAGAGGATGGTTTCGATCCATCGACCTCTGGGTTATGGGCCCAGCACGCTTCCGCTGCGCCACTCTGCTCTTGTCGCTGACCATCCTCATGGATTTCGACAAGCGAATCCCAAGTCAAGCGTGGGCGAGAGCTGGACTCTCCTAGGCCAGCTGAGCGAGGGTGGTGGCGCCTGGCCCGGCGTGGAGCATTGGTGGTTCAGTGGTAGAATTCTCGCCTGCCACGCGGGAGGCCCGGGTTCGATTCCCGGCCAATGCAATTATGGGCTCTTGGTGTTTGTAGCTCTCTCCCCCAATTTCCAGCCCCATGGAATGCCTCAAGGCACAAGGTGTTTCTTGTCGAGAATGTATTAGGCGGTGTGAGTGCTTTTTGAAACCACCTTCTCCCAATGACATCATTGAAACCCATGGGGCCATACTTCAGAAGGGGCTCAGTTGTCCAAGGTCTTGGGGGAGTGGCTCTCCTGGTGTCTAGCGGCCAGAGCAAGTTGTGGATTTAGCAAAACTGCCTATAGTTTACACATAGCCCAGGAGAGGACAGGGATCAGCCATAGCACAAGCAACAACCTCAAGCAAAGGGGGATTAGCTCAAATGGTAGAGCGCTCGCTTAGCATGCGAGAGGTAGCGGGATTGATGCCCGCATTCTCCAAATGCAGCTTTCCTGATTTGCCAGGAGACACCTTGCTTTTGTGTTTGATGTTGAAGCTTGGAACCGAGCGCCGTGAGCAACATGGGAAGCCGGAGTCCTCCTCATAACGCGTGCCAAGGCGTTGCCACGTTTTTGTGGTGGCAACTGTGGCTTCAGCCAAAGTCACGTAGGCAGTGTTGGACAAAAGCAATCTAGTAAACAAAGCACGAGCAGGCCTCCATGGCCAAGAGACAATATTTCATTAGCGCAAAAGGTGCCAGTGCCATGCTTACGCTGAGAGCTTTGGACTCGTTGAATCACCTGAATCAGGTTCAACTTCTCTTTGTGTGCGAAAGAAAGGCCTTTGGGCCCGCACGCAAGCAAATATCGATTGGCATAGGAAAGGGCAACGTAGCAGAGGATGGTTTCGATCCATTGACCTCTGGGTTATGGGCCCAGCACGCTTCCGCTGCGCCACTCTGCTCTTGTCACTGACCAACCTCAACAACCACATGTGGATGTAGTTTGCCAGCGATTCCCACGGGGAGTGGGTCCATGTGGCAAAGTCACAATGTAGACGACTAGGCGTTTCCATTGATTTTCGACCAGCGAATCCCAAGTCAAGCGTGGGCGAGAGCTGGACTCTCCTAGACCAGCTGAGCGAGGGTGGTGGCAAGTGGCCCGGCGTGGAGCATTGGTGGTTCAGTGGTAGAATTCTCGCCTGCCACGCGGGAGGCCCGGGTTCGATTCCCGGCCAATGCAATTATGGGCTCTTTGTGTTTGCAGCGCTCTCCCCCAATTTCCAGCCCCGTGGAGTGCATCAAGGCACAAGGTGTTTCTTGTCGAGAATGTACTAGGCGGTGTGAGTGCTTTTTGAAACCAGCCTTCTCCCAATTACATCATTGAAACCCATGGGGCCATACCTCTGAAGGGGCTCAGTTGTCAAAGGTCGTAGGAGGGAAAAAAAAGGGGGGTGCAAACCTTCTACGCTAGGAAAGCGGGTGGCTCTCCTGGTGTCTAGCGGCCAGAGCAGG
Organism: Lithobates pipiens; assembly: GCF_037356315.1. Taxonomy (NCBI): domain Eukaryota; kingdom Metazoa; phylum Chordata; class Amphibia; order Anura; family Ranidae; genus Lithobates; species Lithobates pipiens. The sequence goes on from NW_027507758.1 coordinate 580,478,384, forward strand.
TTGTGGATTTCGCAAAACTGACTATATTTTACACATAGCCCAGGAGAGGACAGGGATCAGCCATAGCGCAAGCAACACACTCGAGCAAAGGGGGATTAGCTCAAGTGGCAGAGCGCTCGCTTTGCATGCGAGAGGTAGCGGGATCGATGCCCGCATTCTCCAAACGCAGCTTTCCTGGTTTCACGGGAGGCACCTTGCTTTTGTGTTTGATGTTGAAGCTTGGAACCAAGCGCCGTGAGCAATATGGGAAGCCGGAGTGCTCCTCATAACATGTGCCAAGGCATTGCCACGTTTTTGTGGTGGCATCTGTGGCTTCAGCCAAAGTCACGTAGGCAGTATTGGACAAAAGCAATCAATTAAAGAAAGCACGACCAGGCTTCCATGGCCAAGAGACAATATTCCATTAGGGGGAAAGGTGCCAGTGCCATGCTTACGCTGAGAGCTTTGGACTCGTTGAATCACCTGAATCAGGTTCAACTTCTCTTTGTGTGCGAAAGAAAGGCCTTTGGGCCCGCAAGCAAATATCGATTGGCATAGGAAAAGGCAACGTAGCAGAGGATGGTTTCGATCCATCGACCTCTGGGTTATGGGCCCAGCACGCTTCCGCTGCGCCACTCTGCTCTTGTCGCTGACCATCCTCATGGATTTCGACAAGCGAATCCCAAGTCAAGCGTGGGCGAGAGCTGGACTCTCCTAGGCCAGCTGAGCGAGGGTGGTGGCGCCTGGCCCGGCGTGGAGCATTGGTGGTTCAGTGGTAGAATTCTCGCCTGCCACGCGGGAGGCCCGGGTTCGATTCCCGGCCAATGCAATTATGGGCTCTTGGTGTTTGTAGCTCTCTCCCCCAATTTCCAGCCCCATGGAATGCCTCAAGGCACAAGGTGTTTCTTGTCGAGAATGTATTAGGCGGTGTGAGTGCTTTTTGAAACCACCTTCTCCCAATGACATCATTGAAACCCATGGGGCCATACTTCAGAAGGGGCTCAGTTGTCCAAGGTCTTGGGGGAGTGGCTCTCCTGGTGTCTAGCGGCCAGAGCAAGTTGTGGATTTAGCAAAACTGCCTATAGTTTACACATAGCCCAGGAGAGGACAGGGATCAGCCATAGCACAAGCAACAACCTCAAGCAAAGGGGGATTAGCTCAAATGGTAGAGCGCTCGCTTAGCACGCGAGAGGTAGCGGGATCGATGCCCGCATTCTCCAAATGCAGCTTTCCTGATTTGCCAGGAGACACCTTGCTTTTGTGTTTGATGTTGAAGCTTGGAACCGAGCGCCGTGAGCAACATGGGAAGCCGGAGTCCTCCTCATAACGCGTGCCAAGGCGTTGCCACGTTTTTGTGGTGGCAACTGTGGCTTCAGCCAAAGTCACGTAGGCAGTGTTGGACAAAAGCAATCTAGTAAACAAAGCACGAGCAGGCCTCCATGGCCAAGAGACAATATTTCATTAGCGCAAAAGGTGCCAGTGCCATGCTTACGCTGAGAGCTTTGGACTCGTTGAATCACCTGAATCAGGTTCAACTTCTCTTTGTGTGCGAAAGAAAGGCCTTTGGGCCCGCACGCAAGCAAATATCGATTGGCATAGGAAAGGGCAACGTAGCAGAGGATGGTTTCGATCCATCGACCTCTGGGTTATGGGCCCAGCACGCTTCCGCTGCGCCACTCTGCTCTTGTCGCTGACCAACCTCAACAACCACATGTGGATGTAGTTTGCCAGCGATTCCCACGGGGAGTGGGTCCATGTGGCAAAGTCACAATGTAGACGACTAGGCGTTTCCATTGATTTTCGACCAGCGAATCCCAAGTCAAGCGTGGGCGAGAGCTGGACTCTCCTAGACCAGCTGAGCGAGGGTGGTGGCAAGTGGCCCGGCGTGGAGCATTGGTGGTTCAGTGGTAGAATTCTCACCTGCCACGCGGGAGGCCCGGGTTCGATTCCCGGCCAATGCAATTATGGGCTCTTTGTGTTTGCAGCGCTCTCCCCCAATTTCCAGCCCCGTGGAGTGCATCAAGGCACAAGGTGTTTCTTGTCGAGAATGTACTAGGCGGTGTGAGTGCTTTTTGAAACCAGCCTTCTCCCAATTACATCATTGAAACCCATGGGGCCATACCTCTGAAGGGGCTCAGTTGTCAAAGGTCGTAGGAGGGAAAAAAAAGGGGGGTGCAAACCTTCTACGCTAGGAAAGCGGGTGGCTCTCCTGGTGTCTAGCGGCCAGAGCAGGTTGTGGATTTCGCAAAACTGACTATATTTTACACATAGCCCAGGAGAGGACAGGGATCAGCCATAGCGCAAGCAACACACTCGAGCAAAGGGGGATTAGCTCAAGTGGCAGAGCGCTCGCTTTGCATGCGAGAGGTAGCGGGATCGATGCCCGCATTCTCCAAACGCAGCTTTCCTGGTTTCACGGGAGGCACCTTGCTTTTGTGTTTGATGTTGAAGCTTGGAACCGAGCGCCGTGAGCAACATGGGAAGCCGGAGTGCTCCTCATAACATGTGCCAAGGCATTGCCACATTTTTGTGGTGGCATCTGTGGCTTCAGCCAAAGTCACGTAGGCAGTATTGGACAAAAGCAATCAATTAAAGAAAGCACGACCAGGCTTCCATGGCCAAGAGACAATATTCCATTAGGGGGAAAGATGCCAGTGCCATGCTTACGCTGAGAGCTTTGGACTCGTTGAATCACCTGAATCAGGTTCAACTTCTCTTTGTGTGCGAAAGAAAGGCCTTTGGGCCCGCAAGCAAATATCGATTGGCATAGGAAAAGGCAACGTAGCAGAGGATGGTTTCGATCCATCGACCTCTGGGTTATGGGCCCAGCACGCTTCCGCTGCGCCACTCTGCTCTTGTCGCTGGCCATCCTCATGGATTTCGACAAGCGAATCCCAAGTCAAGCGTGGGCGAGAGCTGGACTCTCCTAGGCCAGCTGAGCGAGGGTGGTGGCGCCTGGCCCGGCGTGGAGCATTGGTGGTTCAGTGGTAGAATTCTCGCCTGCCACGCGGGAGGCCCGGGTTCGATTCCCGGCCAATGCAATTATGGGCTCTTGGTGTTTGTAGCTCTCTCCCCCAATTTCCAGCCCCATGGAATGCCTCAAGGCACAAGGTGTTTCTTGTCGAGAATGTATTAGGCGGTGTGAGTGCTTTTTGAAACCACCTTCTCCCAATGACATCATTGAAACCCATGGGGCCATACTTCAGAAGGGGCTCAGTTGTCCAAGGTCTTGGGGGAGTGGCTCTCCTGGTGTCTAGCGGCCAGAGCAAGTTGTGGATTTAGCAAAACTGCCTATAGTTTACACATAGCCCAGGAGAGGACAGGGATCAGCCATAGCACAAGCAACAACCTCAAGCAAAGGGGGATTAGCTCAAATGGTAGAGCGCTCGCTTAGCATGCGAGAGGTAGCGGGATCGATGCCCGCATTCTCCAAATGCAGCTTTCCTGATTTGCCAGGAGACACCTTGCTTTTGTGTTTGATGTTGAAGCTTGGAACCGAGCGCCGTGAGCAACATGGGAAGCCGGAGTCCTCCTCATAACGCGTGCCAAGGCGTTGCCACGTTTTTGTGGTGGCAACTGTGGCTTCAGCCAAAGTCACGTAGGCAGTGTTGGACAAAAGCAATCTAGTAAACAAAGCACGAGCAGGCCTCCATGGCCAAGAGACAATATTTCATTAGCGCAAAAGGTGCCAGTGCCATGCTTACGCTGAGAGCTTTGGACTCGTTGAATCACCTGAATCAGGTTCAACTTCTCTTTGTGTGCGAAAGAAAGGCCTTTGGGCCCGCACGCAAGCAAATATCGATTGGCATAGAAAAAGGCAACGTAGCAGAGGATGGTTTCGATCCATCGACCTCTGGGTTATGGGCCCAGCACGCTTCCGCTGCGCCACTCTGCTCTTGTCGCTGACCAACCTCAACAACCACATGTGGATGTAGTTTGCCAGCGATTCCCACGGGGAGTGGGTCCATGTGGCAAAGTCACAATGTAGACGACTAGGCGTTTCCATTGATTTTCGACCAGCGAATCCCAAGTCAAGCGTGGGCGAGAGCTGGACTCTCCTAGACCAGCTGAGCGAGGGTGGTGGCAAGTGGCCCGGCGTGGAGCATTGGTGGTTCAGTGGTAGAATTCTCACCTGCCACGCGGGAGGCCCGGGTTCGATTCCCGGCCAATGCAATTATGGGCTCTTTGTGTTTGCAGCGCTCTCCCCCAATTTCCAGCCCCGTGGAGTGCATCAAGGCACAAGGTGTTTCTTGTCGAGAATGTACTAGGCGGTGTGAGTGCTTTTTGAAACCAGCCTTCTCCCAATTACATCATTGAAACCCATGGGGCCATACCTCTGAAGGGGCTCAGTTGTCAAAGGTCGTAGGAGGGAAAAAAAAGGGGGGTGCAAACCTTCTACGCTAGGAAAGCGGGTGGCTCTCCTGGTGTCTAGCGGCCAGAGCAGGTTGTGGATTTCGCAAAACTGACTATATTTTACACATAGCCCAGGAGAGGACAGGGATCAGCCATAGCGCAAGCAACACACTCGAGCAAAGGGGGATTAGCTCAAGTGGCAGAGCGCTCGCTTTGCATGCGAGAGGTAGCGGGATCGATGCCCGCATTCTCCAAACGCAGCTTTCCTGGTTTCACGGGAGGCACCTTGCTTTTGTGTTTGATGTTGAAGCTTGGAACCGAGCGCCGTGAGCAACATGGGAAGCCGGAGTGCTCCTCATAACAGGTGCCAAGGCATTGCCACGTTTTTGTGGTGGCATCTGTGGCTTCAGCCAAAGTCACGTAGGCAGTATTGGACAAAAGCAATCAATTAAAGAAAGCACGACCAGGCTTCCATGGCCAAGAGACAATATTCCATTAGGGGGAAAGGTGCCAGTGCCATGCTTACGCTGAGAGCTTTGGACTCGTTGAATCACCTGAATCAGGTTCAACTTCTCTTTGTGTGCGAAAGAAAGGCCTTTGGGCCCGCAAGCAAATATCGATTGGCATAGGAAAAGGCAACGTAACAGAGGATGGTTTCGATCCATTGACCTCTGGGTTATGGGCCCAGCACGCTTCCGCTGCGCCACTCTGCTCTTGTCGCTGACCATCCTCATGGATTTCGACAAGCGAATCCCAAGTCAAGCGTGGGCGAGAGCTGGACTCTCCTAGGCCAGCTGAGCGAGGGTGGTGGCGCCTGGCCCGGCGTGGAGCATTGGTGGTTCAGTGGTAGAATTCTCGCCTGCCACGCGGGAGGCCCGGGTTCGATTCCCGGCCAATGCAATTATGGGCTCTTGGTGTTTGTAGCTCTCTCCCCCAATTTCCAGCCCCATGGAATGCCTCAAGGCACAAGGTGTTTCTTGTCGAGAATGTATTAGGCGGTGTGAGTGCTTTTTGAAACCACCTTCTCCCAATGACATCATTGAAACCCATGGGGCCATACTTCAGAAGGGGCTCAGTTGTCCAAGGTCTTGGGGGAGTGGCTCTCCTGGTGTCTAGCGGCCAGAGCAAGTTGTGGATTTAGCAAAACTGTCTATAGTTTACACATAGCCCAGGAGAGGACAGGGATCAGCCATAGCACAAGCAACAACCTCAAGCAACAACCTCAAGCAAAGGGGGATTAGCTCAAATGGTAGAGCGCTCGCTTAGCATGCGAGAGGTAGCAGGATCGATGCCCGCATTCTCCAAATGCAGCTTTCCTGATTTGCCAGGAGACACCTTGCTTTTGTGTTTGATGTTGAAGCTTGGAACCGAGCGCCGTGAGCAACATGGGAAGCCGGAGTCCTCCTCATAACGCGTGCCAAGGCGTTGCCACGTTTTTGTGGTGGCAACTGTGGCTTCAGCCAAAGTCACGTAGGCAGTGTTGGACAAAAGCAATCTAGTAAACAAAGCACGAGCAGGCCTCCATGGCCAAGAGACAATATTTCATTAGCGCAAAAGGTGCCAGTGCCATGCTTACGCTGAGAGCTTTGGACTCGTTGAATCACCTGAATCAGGTTCAACTTCTCTTTGTGTGCGAAAGAAAGGCCTTTGGGCCCGCACGCAAGCAAATATCGATTGGCATAGAAAAAGGCAACGTAGCAGAGGATGGTTTCGATCCATCGACCTCTGGGTTATGGGCCCAGCACGCTTCCGCTGCGCCACTCTGCTCTTGTCGCTGACCAACCTCAACAACCACATGTGGATGTAGTTTGCCAGCGATTCCCACGGGGAGTGGGTCCATGTGGCAAAGTCACAATGTAGACGACTAGGCGTTTCCATTGATTTTCGACCAGCGAATCCCAAGTCAAGCGTGGGCGAGAGCTGGACTCTCCTAGACCAGCTGAGCGAGGGTGGTGGCAAGTGGCCCGGCGTGGAGCATTGGTGGTTCAGTGGTAGAATTCTCGCCTGCCACGCGGGAGGTCCGGGTTCGATTCCCGGCCAATGCAATTATGGGCTCTTTGTGTTTGCAGCGCTCTCCCCCAATTTCCAGCCCCGTGGAGTGCATCAAGGCACAAGGTGTTTCTTGTCGAGAATGTACTAGGCGGTGTGAGTGCTTTTTGAAACCAGCCTTCTCCCAATTACATCATTGAAACCCATGGGGCCATACCTCTGAAGGGGCTCAGTTGTCAAAGGTCGTAGGAGGGAAAAAAAAGGGGGGTGCAAACCTTCTACGCTAGGAAAGCGGGTGGCTCTCCTGGTGTCTAGCGGCCAGAGCAGGTTGTGGATTTCGCAAAACTGACTATATTTTACACATAGCCCAGGAGAGGACAGGGATCAGCCATAGCGCAAGCAACACACTCGAGCAAAGGGGGATTAGCTCAAGTGGCAGAGCGCTCGCTTTGCATGCGAGAGGTAGCGGGATCGATGCCCGCATTCTCCAAACGCAGCTTTCCTGGTTTCACGGGAGGCACCTTGCTTTTGTGTTTGATGTTGAAGCTTGGAACCGAGCGCCGTGAGCAACATGGGAAGCCGGAGTGCTCCTCATAACATGTGCCAAGGCATTGCCACGTTTTTGTGGTGGCATCTGTGGCTTCAGCCAAAGTCACGTAGGCAGTATTGGACAAAAGCAATCAATTAAAGAAAGCACGACCAGGCTTCCATGGCCAAGAGACAATATTCCATTAGGGGGAAAGGTGCCAGTGCCATGCTTACGCTGAGAGCTTTGGACTCGTTGAATCACCTGAATCAGGTTCAACTTCTCTTTGTGTGCGAAAGAAAGGCCTTTGGGCCCGCAAGCAAATATCGATTGGCATAGGAAAAGGCAACGTAGCAGAGGATGGTTTCGATCCATCGACCTCTGGGTTATGGGCCCAGCACGCTTCCGCTGCGCCACTCTGCTCTTGTCGCTGACCATCCTCATGGATTTCGACAAGCGAATCCCAAGTCAAGCGTGGGCGAGAGCTGGACTCTCCTAGGCCAGCTGAGCGAGGGTGGTGGCGCCTGGCCCGGCGTGGAGCATTGGTGGTTCAGTGGTAGAATTCTCGCCTGCCACGCGGGAGGCCCGGGTTCGATTCCCGGCCAATGCAATTATGGGCTCTTGGTGTTTGTAGCTCTCTCCCCCAATTTCCAGCCCCATGGAATGCCTCAAGGCACAAGGTGTTTCTTGTCGAGAATGTATTAGGCAGTGTGAGTGCTTTTTGAAACCACCTTCTCCCAATGACATCATTGAAACCCATGGGGCCATACTTCAGAAGGGGCTCAGTTGTCCAAGGTCTTGGGGGAGTGGCTCTCCTGGTGTCTAGCGGCCAGAGCAAGTTGTGGATTTAGCAAAACTGCCTATAGTTTACACATAGCCCAGGAGAGGACAGGGATCAGCCATAGCACAAGCAACAACCTCAAGCAAAGGGGGATTAGCTCAAATGGTAGAGCGCTCGCTTAGCATGCGAGAGGTAGCGGGATCGATGCCCGCATTCTCCAAATGCAGCTTTCCTGATTTGCCAGGAGACACCTTGCTTTTGTGTTTGATGTTGAAGCTTGGAACCGAGCGCCGTGAGCAACATGGGAAGCCGGAGTCCTCCTCATAACGCGTGCCAAGGCGTTGCCACGTTTTTGTGGTGGCAACTGTGGCTTCAGCCAAAGTCACGTAGGCAGTGTTGGACAAAAGCAATCTAGTAAACAAAGCACGAGCAGGCCTCCATGGCCAAGAGACAATATTTCATTAGCGCAAAAGGTGCCAGTGCCATGCTTACGCTGAGAGCTTTGGACTCGTTGAATCACCTGAATCAGGTTCAACTTCTCTTTGTGTGCGAAAGAAAGGCCTTTGGGCCCGCACGCAAGCAAATATCGATTGGCATAGGAAAGGGCAACGTAGCAGAGGATGGTTTCGATCCATCGACCTCTGGGTTATGGGCCCAGCACGCTTCCGCTGCGCCACTCTGCTCTTGTCGCTGACCAACCTCAACAACCACATGTGGATGTAGTTTGCCAGCGATTCCCACGGGGAGTGGGTCCATGTGGCAAAGTCACAATGTAGACGACTAGGCGTTTCCAATGATTTTCGACCAGCGAATCCCAAGTCAAGCGTGGGCGAGAGCTGGACTCTCCTAGACCAGCTGAGCGAGGGTGGTGGCAAGCCCGGCGTGGAGCATTGGTGGTTCAGTGGTAGAATTCTTGCCTGCCACGCGGGAGGCCCGGGTTCGATTCCCGGCCAATGCAATTATGGGCTCTTTGTGTTTGCAGCGCTCTCCCCCAATTTCCAGCCCCGTGGAGTGCATCAAGGCACAAGGTGTTTCTTGTCGAGAATGTACTAGGCGGTGTGAGTGCTTTTTGAAACCAGCCTTCTCCCAATTACATCATTGAAACCCATGGGGCCATACCTCTGAAGGGGCTCAGTTGTCAAAGGTCGTAGGAGGGAAAAAAAAGGGGGGTGCAAACCTTCTACGCTAGGAAAGCGGGTGGCTCTCCTGGTGTCTAGCGGCCAGAGCAGGTTGTGGATTTCGCAAAACTGACTATATTTTACACATAGCCCAGGAGAGGACAGGGATCAGCCATAGCGCAAGCAACACACTCGAGCAAAGGGGGATTAGCTCAAGTGGCAGCGCGCTCGCTTTGCATGCGAGAGGTAGCGGGATCGATGCCCGCATTCTCCAAACGCAGCTTTCCTGGTTTCACGGGAGGCACCTTGCTTTTGTGTTTGATGTTGAAGCTTGGAACCGAGCGCCGTGAGCAACATGGGAAGCCGGAGTGCTCCTCATAACATGTGCCAAGGCATTGCCACGTTTTTGTGGTGGCATCTGTGGCTTCAGCCAAAGTCACGTAGGCAGTATTGGACAAAAGCAATCAATTAAAGAAAGCACGACCAGGCTTCCATGGCCAAGAGACAATATTCCATTAGGGGGAAAGGTGCCAGTGCCATGCTTACGCTGAGAGCTTTGGACTCGTTGAATCACCTGAATCAGGTTCAACTTCTCTTTGTGTGCGAAAGAAAGGCCTTTGGGCCCGCAAGCAAATATCGATTGGCATAGGAAAAGGCAACGTAGCAGAGGATGGTTTCGATCCATCGACCTCTGGGTTATGGGCCCAGCACGCTTCCGCTGCGCCACTCTGCTCTTGTCGCTGGCCATCCTCATGGATTTCGACAAGCGAATCCCAAGTCAAGCGTGGGCGAGAGCTGGACTCTCCTAGGCCAGCTAAACGAGGGTGGTGGCGCCTGGCCCGGCGTGGAGCATTGGTGGTTCAGTGGTAGAATTCTCGCCTGCCACGCGGGAGGCCCGGGTTCGATTCCCGGCCAATGCAATTATGGGCTCTTGGTGTTTGTAGCTCTCTCCCCCAATTTCCAGCCCCATGGAATGCCTCAAGGCACAAGGTGTTTCTTGTCGAGAATGTATTAGGCGGTGTGAGTGCTTTTTGAAACCACCTTCTCCCAATGACATCATTGAAACCCATGGGGCCATACTTCAGAAGGGGCTCAGTTGTCCAAGGTCTTGGGGGAGTGGCTCTCCTGGTGTCTAGCGGCCAGAGCAAGTTGTGGATTTAGCAAAACTGCCTATAGTTTACACATAGCCCAGGAGAGGACAGGGATCAGCCATAGCACAAGCAACAACCTCAAGCAACAACCTCAAGCAACAACCTCAAGCAAAGGGGGATTAGCTCAAATGGTAGAGCGCTCGCTTAGCATGCGAGAGGTAGCGGGATCGATGCCCGCATTCTCCAAATGCAGCTTTCCTGATTTGCCAGGAGACACCTTGCTTTTGTGTTTGATGTTGAAGCTTGGAACCGAGCGCCGTGAGCAACATGGGAAGCCGGAGTCCTCCTCATAACGCGTGCCAAGGCGTTGCCACGTTTTTGTGGTGGCAACTGTGGCTTCAGCCAAAGTCACGTAGGCAGTGTTGGACAAAAGCAATCTAGTAAACAAAGCACGAGCAGGCCTCCATGGCCAAGAGACAATATTTCATTAGCGCAAAAGGTGCCAGTGCCATGCTTACGCTGAGAGCTTTGGACTCGTTGAATCACCTGAATCAGGTTCAACTTCTCTTTGTGTGCGAAAGAAAGGCCTTTGGGCCCGCACGCAAGCAAATATCGATTGGCATAGAAAAAGGCAACGTAGCAGAGGATGGTTTCGATCCATCGACCTCTGGGTTATGGGCCCAGCACGCTTCCGCTGCGCCACTCTGCTCTTGTCGCTGACCAACCTCAACAACCACATGTGGATGTAGTTTGCCAGCGATTCCCACGGGGAGTGGGTCCATGTGGCAAAGTCACAATGTAGACGACTAGGCGTTTCCATTGATTTTCGACCAGCGAATCCCAAGTCAAGCGTGGGCGAGAGCTGGACTCTCCTAGACCAGCTGAGCGAGGGTGGTGGCAAGTGGCCCGGCGTGGAGCATTGGTGGTTCAGTGGTAGAATTCTCGCCTGCCACGCGGGAGGCCCGGGTTCGATTCCCGGCCAATGCAATTATGGGCTCTTTGTGTTTGCAGCGCTCTCCCCCAATTTCCAGCCCCGTGGAGTGCATCAAGGCACAAGGTGTTTCTTGTCGAGAATGTACTAGGCGGTGTGAGTGCTTTTTGAAACCAGCCTTCTCCCAATTACATCATTGAAACCCATGGGGCCATACCTCTGAAGGGGCTCAGTTGTCAAAGGTCGTAGGAGGGAAAAAAAAGGGGGGTGCAAACCTTCTACGCTAGGAAAGCGGGTGGCTCTCCTGGTGTCTAGCGGCCAGAGCAGGTTGTGGATTTCGCAAAACTGACTATATTTTACACATAGCCCAGGAGAGGACAGGGATCAGCCATAGCGCAAGCAACACACTTGAGCAAAGGGGGATTAGCTCAAGTGGCAGAGCGCTCGCTTTGCATGCGAGAGGTAGCGGGATCGATGCCCGCATTCTCCAAACGCAGCTTTCCTGGTTTCACGGGAGGCACCTTGCTTTTGTGTTTGATGTTGAAGCTTGGAACCGAGCGCCGTGAGCAACATGGGAAGCCGGAGTGCTCCTCATAACATGTGCCAAGGCATTGCCACGTTTTTGTGGTGGCATCTGTGGCTTCAGCCAAAGTCACGTAGGCAGTATTGGACAAAAGCAATCAATTAAAGAAAGCACGACCAGGCTTCCATGGCCAAGAGACAATATTCCATTAGGGGGAAAGGTGCCAGTGCCATGCTTACGCTGAGAGCTTTGGACTCGTTGAATCACCTGAATCAGGTTCAACTTCTCTTTGTGTGCGAAAGAAAGGCCTTTGGGCCCGCAAGCAAATATCGATTGGCATAGGAAAAGGCAACGTAGCAGAGGATGGTTTCGATCCATCGACCTCTGGGTTATGGGCCCAGCACGCTTCCGCTGCGCCACTCTGCTCTTGTCGCTGGCCATCCTCATGGATTTCGACAAGCGAATCCCAAGTCAAGCGTGGGCGAGAGCTGGACTCTCCTAGGCCAGCTGAGCGAGGGTGGTGGCGCCTGGCCCGGCGTGGAGCATTGGTGGTTCAGTGGTAGAATTCTCGCCTGCCACGCGGGAGGCCCGGGTTCGATTCCCGGCCAATGCAATTATGGGCTCTTGGTGTTTGTAGCTCTCTCCCCCAATTTCCAGCCCCATGGAATGCCTCAAGGCACAAGGTGTTTCTTGTCGAGAATGTATTAGGCGGTGTGAGTGCTTTTTGAAACCACCTTCTCCCAATGACATCATTGAAACCCATGGGGCCATACTTCAGAAGGGGCTCAGTTGTCCAAGGTCTTGGGGGAGTGGCTCTCCTGGTGTCTAGCGGCCAGAGCAAGTTGTGGATTTAGCAAAACTGCCTATAGTTTACGGAGAGGACAGGGATCAGCCATAGCACAAGCAACAACCTCAAGCAAAGGGGGATTAGCTCAAATGGTAGAGCGCTCGCTTAGCATGCGAGATGTAGCGGGATCGATGCCCGCATTCTCCAAATGCAGCTTTCCTGATTTGCCAGGAGACACCTTGCTTTTGTGTTTGATGTTGAAGCTTGGAACCGAGCGCCGTGAGCAACATGGGAAGCCGGAGTCCTCCTCATAACGCGTGCCAAGGCGTTGCCACGTTTTTGTGGTGGCAACTGTGGCTTCAGCCAAAGTCACGTAGGCAGTGTTGGACAAAAGCAATCTAGTAAACAAAGCACGAGCAGGCCTCCATGGCCAAGAGACAATATTTCATTAGCGCAAAAGGTGCCAGTGCCATGCTTACGCTGAGAGCTTTGGACTCGTTGAATCACCTGAATCAGGTTCAACTTCTCTTTGTGTGCGAAAGAAAGGCCTTTGGGCCCGCACGCAAGCAAATATCGATTGGCATAGAAAAAGGCAACGTAGCAGAGGATGGTTTCGATCCATCGACCTCTGGGTTATGGGCCCAGCACGCTTCCGCTGCGCCACTCTGCTCTTGTCGCTGACCAACCTCAACAACCACATGTGGATGTAGTTTGCCAGCGATTCCCACGGGGAGTGGGTCCATGTGGCAAAGTCACAATGTAGACGACTAGGCGTTTCCATTGATTTTCGACCAGCGAATCCCAAGTCAAGCGTGGGCGAGAGCTGGACTCTCCTAGACCAGCTGAGCGAGGGTGGTGGCAAGTGGCCCGGCGTGGAGCATTGGTGGTTCAGTGGTAGAATTCTTGCCTGCCACGCGGGAGGCCCGGGTTCGATTCCCGGCCAATGCAATTATGGGCTCTTTGTGTTTGCAGCGCTCTCCCCCAATTTCCAGCCCCGTGGAGTGCATCAAGGCACAAGGTGTTTCTTGTCGAGAATGTACTAGGCGGTGTGAGTGCTTTTTGAAACCAGCCTTCTCCCAATTACATCATTGAAACCTATGGGGCCATACCTCTGAAGGGGCTCAGTTGTCAAAGGTCGTAGGAGGGAAAAAAAAGGGGGGTGCAAACCTTCTACGCTAGGAAAGCGGGTGGCTCTCCTGGTGTCTAGCGGCCAGAGCAGGTTGTGGATTTCGCAAAACTGACTATATTTTACACATAGCCCAGGAGAGGACAGGGATCAGCCATAGCGCAAGCAACACACTCGAGCAAAGGGGGATTAGCTCAAGTGGCAGAGCGCTCGCTTTGCATGCGAGAGGTAGCGGGATCGATGCCCGCATTCTCCAAACGCAGCTTTCCTGGTTTCACAGGAGGCACCTTGCTTTTGTGTTTGATGTTGAAGCTTGGAACCGAGCGCCGTGAGCAACATGGGAAGCCGGAGTGCTCCTCATAACATGTGCCAAGGCATTGCCACGTTTTTGTGGTGGCATCTGTGGCTTCAGCCAAAGTCACGTAGGCAGTATTGGACAAAAGCAATCAATTAAAGAAAGCACGACCAGGCTTCCATGGCCAAGAGACAATATTCCATTAGGGGGAAAGGTGCCAGTGCCATGCTTACGCTGAGAGCTTTGGACTCGTTGAATCACCTGAATCAGGTTCAACTTCTCTTTGTGTGCGAAAGAAAGGCCTTTGGGCCCGCAAGCAAATATCGATTGGCATAGGAAAAGGCAACGTAGCAGAGGATGGTTTCGATCCATCGACCTCTGGGTTATGGGCCCAGCACGCTTCCGCTGCGCCACTCTGCTCTTGTCGCTGGCCATCCTCATGGATTTCGACAAGCGAATCCCAAGTCAAGCGTGGGCGAGAGCTGGACTCTCCTAGGCCAGCTGAGCGAGGGTGGTGGCGCCTGGCCCGGCGTGGAGCATTGGTGGTTCAGTGGTAGAATTCTCGCCTGCCACGCGGGAGGCCCGGGTTCGATTCCCGGCCAATGCAATTATGGGCTCTTGGTGTTTGTAGCTCTCTCCCCCAATTTCCAGCCCCATGGAATGCCTCAAGGCACAAGGTGTTTCTTGTCGAGAATGTATTAGGCGGTGTGAGTGCTTTTTGAAACCACCTTCTCCCAATGACATCATTGAAACCCATGGGGCCATACTTCAGAAGGGGCTCAGTTGTCCAAGGTCTTGGGGGAGTGGCTCTCCTGGTGTCTAGCGGCCAGAGCAAGTTGTGGATTTAGCAAAACTGCCTATAGTTTACACATAGCCCAGGAGAGGACAGGGATCAGCCATAGCACAAGCAACAACCTCAAGCAAAGGGGGATTAGCTCAAATGGTAGAGCGCTCGCTTAGCATGCGAGATGTAGCGGGATCGATGCCCGCATTCTCCAAATGCAGCTTTCCTGATTTGCCAGGAGACACCTTGCTTTTGTGTTTGATGTTGAAGCTTGGAACCGAGCGCCGTGAGCAACATGGGAAGCCGGAGTCCTCCTCATAACGCGTGCCAAGGCGTTGCCACGTTTTTGTGGTGGCAACTGTGGCTTCAGCCAAAGTCACGTAGGCAGTGTTGGACAAAAGCAATCTAGTAAACAAAGCACGAGCAGGCCTCCATGGCCAAGAGACAATATTTCATTAGCGCAAAAGGTGCCAGTGCAATGCTTACGCTGAGAGCTTTGGACTCGTTGAATCACCTGAATCAGGTTCAACTTCTCTTTGTGTGCGAAAGAAAGGCCTTTGGGCCCACACGCAAGCAAATATCGATTGGCATAGGAAAGGGCAACGTAGCAGAGGATGGTTTCGATCCATCGACCTCTGGGTTATGGGCCCAGCACGCTTCCGCTGCGCCACTCTGCTCTTGTCGCTGACCAACCTCAACAACCACATGTGGATGTAGTTTGCCAGCGATTCCCACGGGGAGTGGGTCCATGTGGCAAAGTCACAATGTAGACGACTAGGCGTTTCCATTGATTTTCGACCAGCGAATCCCAAGTCAAGCGTGGGCGAGAGCTGGACTCTCCTAGACCAGCTGAGCGAGGGTGGTGGCAAGTGGCCCGGCGTGGAGCATTGGTGGTTCAGTGGTAGAATTCTCGCCTGCCACACGGGAGGCCCGGGTTCGATTCCCGGCCAATGCAATTATGGGCTCTTTGTGTTTGCAGCGCTCTCCCCCAATTTCCAGCCCCGTGGAGTGCATCAAGGCACAAGGTGTTTCTTGTCGAGAATGTACTAGGCGGTGTGAGTGCTTTTTGAAACCAGCCTTCTCCCAATTACATCATTGAAACCCATGGGGCCATACCTCTGAAGGGGCTCAGTTGTCAAAGGTCGTAGGAGGGAAAAAAAAGGGGGGTGCAAACCTTCTACGCTAGGAAAGCGGGTGGCTCTCCTGGTGTCTAGCGGCCAGAGCAGGTTGTGGATTTCGCAAAACTGACTATATTTTACACATAGCCCAGGAGAGGACAGGGATCAGCCATAGCGCAAGCAACACACTCGAGCAAAGGGGGATTAGCTCAAGTGGCAGAGCGCTCGCTTTGCATGCGAGAGGTAGCGGGATCGATGCCCGCATTCTCCAAACGCAGCTTTCCTGGTTTCACGGGAGGCACCTTGCTTTTGTGTTTGATGTTGAAGCTTGGAACCGAGCGCCGTGAGCAACATGGGAAGCCGGAGTGCTCCTCATAACATGTGCCAAGGCATTGCCACGTTTTTGTGGTGGCATCTGTGGCTTCAGCCAAAGTCACGTAGGCAGTATTGGACAAAAGCAATCAATTAAAGAAAGCACGACCAGGCTTCCATGGCCAAGAGACAATATTCCATTAGGGGGAAAGGTGCCAGTGCCATGCTTACGCTGAGAGCTTTGGACTCGTTGAATCACCTGAATCAGGTTCAACTTCTCTTTGTGTGCGAAAGAAAGGCCTTTGGGCCCGCAAGCAAATATCGATTGGCATAGGAAAAGGCAACGTAGCAGAGGATGGTTTCGATCCATCGACCTCTGGGTTATGGGCCCAGCACGCTTCCGCTGCGCCACTCTGCTCTTGTCGCTGACCATCCTCATGGATTTCGACAAGCGAATCCCAAGTCAAGCGTGGGCGAGAGCTGGACTCTCCTAGGCCAGCTGAGCGAGGGTGGTGGCGCCTGGCCCGGCGTGGAGCATTGGTGGTTCAGTGGTAGAATTCTCGCCTGCCACGCGGGAGGCCCGGGTTCGATTCCCGGCCAATGCAATTATGGGCTCTTGGTGTTTGTAGCTCTCTCCCCCAATTTCCAGCCCCATGGAATGCCTCAAGGCACAAGGTGTTTCTTGTCGAGAATGTATTAGGCGGTGTGAGTGCTTTTTGAAACCACCTTCTCCCAATGACATCATTGAAACCCATGGGGCCATACTTCAGAAGGGGCTCAGTTGTCCAAGGTCTTGGGGGAGTGGCTCTCCTGGTGTCTAGCGGCCAGAGCAAGTTGTGGATTTAGCAAAACTGCCTATAGTTTACACATAGCCCAGGAGAGGACAGGGATCAGCCATAGCACAAGCAACAACCTCAAGCAACAACCTCAAGCAACAACCTCAAGCAAAGGGGGATTAGCTCAAATGGTAGAGCGCTCGCTTAGCATGCGAGAGGTAGTGGGATCGATGCCCGCATTCTCCAAATGCAGCTTTCCTGATTTGCCAGGAGACACCTTGCTTTTGTGTTTGATGTTGAAGCTTGGAACCGAGCGCCGTGAGCAACATGGGAAGCCGGAGTCCTCCTCATAACGCGTGCCAAGGCGTTGCCACGTTTTTGTGGTGGCAACTGTGGCTTCAGCCAAAGTCACGTAGGCAGTGTTGGACAAAAGCAATCTAGTAAACAAAGCACGAGCAGGCCTCCATGGCCAAGAGACAATATTTCATTAGCGCAAAAGGTGCCAGTGCCATGCTTACGCTGAGAGCTTTGGACTCGTTGAATCACCTGAATCAGGTTCAACTTCTCTTTGTGTGCGAAAGAAAGGCCTTTGGGCCCGCACGCAAGCAAATATCGATTGGCATAGGAAAGGGCAACGTAGCAGAGGATGGTTTCGATCCATCGACCTCTGGGTTATGGGCCCAGCACGCTTCCGCTGCGCCACTCTGCTCTTGTCGCTGACCAACCTCAACAACCACATGTGGATGTAGTTTGCCAGCGATTCCCACGGGGAGTGGGTCCATGTGGCAAAGTCACAATGTAGACGACTAGGCGTTTCCATTGATTTTCGACCAGCGAATCCCAAGTCAAGCGTGGGCGAGAGCTGGACTCTCCTAGACCAGCTGAGCGAGGGTGGTGGCAAGTGGCCCGGCGTGGAGCATTGGTGGTTCAGTGGTAGAATTCTCGCCTGCCACGCGGGAGGCCCGGGTTCGATTCCCGGCCAATGCAATTATGGGCTCTTTGTGTTTGCAGCGCTCTCCCCCAATTTCCAGCCCCGTGGAGTGCATCAAGGCACAAGGTGTTTCTTGTCGAGAATGTACTAGGCGGTGTGAGTGCTTTTTGAAACCAGCCTTCTCCCAATTACATCATTGAAACCCATGGGGCCATACCTCTGAAGGGGCTCAGTTGTCAAAGGTCGTAGGAGGGAAAAAAAAGGGGGGTGCAAACCTTCTACGCTAGGAAAGCGGGTGGCTCTCCTGGTGTCTAGCGGCCAGAGCAGGTTGTGGATTTCGCAAAACTGACTATATTTTACACATAGCCCAGGAGAGGACAGGGATCAGCCATAGCGCAAGCAACACACTCGAGCAAAGGGGGATTAGCTCAAGTGGCAGAGCGCTCGCTTTGCATGCGAGAGGTAGCGGGATCGATGCCCGCATTCTCCAAACGCAGCTTTCCTGGTTTCACGGGAGGCACCTTGCTTTGGTGTTTGATGTTGAAGCTTGGAACCGAGCGCCGTGAGCAACATGGGAAGCCGGAGTGCTCCTCATAACATGTGCCAAGGCATTGCCACGTTTTTGTGGTGGCATCTGTGGCTTCAGCCAAAGTCACGTAGGCAGTATTGGACAAAAGCAATCAATTAAAGAAAGCACGACCAGGCTTCCATGGCCAAGAGACAATATTCCATTAGGGGGAAAGGTGCCAGTGCCATGCTTACGCTGAGAGCTTTGGACTCGTTGAATCACCTGAATCAGGTTCAACTTCTCTTTGTGTGCGAAAGAAAGGCCTTTGGGCCCGCAAGCAAATATCGATTGGCATAGGAAAAGGCAACGTAGCAGAGGATGGTTTCGATCCATCGACCTCTGGGTTATGGGCCCAGCACGCTTCCGCTGCGCCACTCTGCTCTTGTCGCTGACCATCCTCATGGATTTCGACAAGCGAATCCCAAGTCAAGCGTGGGCGAGAGCTGGACTCTCCTAGGCCAGCTGAGCGAGGGTGGTGGCGCCTGGCCCGGCGTGGAGCATTGGTGGTTCAGTGGTAGAATTCTCGCCTGCCACGCGGGAGGCCCGGGTTCGATTCCCGGCCAATGCAATTATGGGCTCTTGGTGTTTGTAGCTCTCTCCCCCAATTTCCAGCCCCATGGAATGCCTCAAGGCACAAGGTGTTTCTTGTCGAGAATGTATTAGGCGGTGTGAGTGCTTTTTGAAACCACCTTCTCCCAATGACATCATTGAAACCCATGGGGCCATACTTCAGAAGGGGCTCAGTTGTCCAAGGTCTTGGGGGAGTGGCTCTCCTGGTGTCTAGCGGCCAGAGCAAGTTGTGGATTTAGCAAAACTGCCTATAGTTTACACATAGCCCAGGAGAGGACAGGGATCAGCCATAGCACAAGCAACAACCTCAAGCAAAGGGGGATTAGCTCAAATGGTAGAGCGCTCGCTTAGCATGCGAGAGGTAGCGGGATCGATGCCCGCATTCTCCAAATGCAGCTTTCCTGATTTGCCAGGAGACACCTTGCTTTTGTGTTTGATGTTGAAGCTTGGAACCGAGCGCCGTGAGCAACATGGGAAGCCGGAGTCCTCCTCATAACGCGTGCCAAGGCGTTGCCACGTTTTTGTGGTGGCAACTGTGGCTTCAGCCAAAGTCACGTAGGCAGTGTTGGACAAAAGCAATCTAGTAAACTAAGCACGAGCAGGCCTCCATGGCCAAGAGACAATATTTCATTAGCGCAAAAGGTGCCAGTGCCATGCTTACGCTGAGAGCTTTGGACTCGTTGAATCACCTGAATCAGGTTCAACTTCTCTTTGTGTGCGAAAGAAAGGCCTTTGGGCCCGCACGCAAGCAAATATCGATTGGCATAGGAAAGGGCAACGTAGCAGAGGATGGTTTCGATCCATCGACCTCTGGGTTATGGGCCCAGCACGCTTCCGCTGCGCCACTCTGCTCTTGTCGCTGACAGACCTCAACAACCACATGTGGATGTAGTTTGCCAGCGATTCCCACGGGGAGTGGGTCCATGTGGCAAAGTCACAATGTAGACGACTAGGCGTTTCCATTGATTTTCGACCAGCGAATCCCAAGTCAAGCGTGGGCGAGAGCTGGACTCTCCTAGACCAGCTGAGCGAGGGTGGTGGCAAGTGGCCCGGCGTGGAGCATTGGTGGTTCAGTGGTAGAATTCTCGCCTGCCACGCGGGAGGCCCGGGTTCGATTCCTGGCCAATGCAATTATGGGCTCTTTGTGTTTGCAGCGCTCTCCCCCAATTTCCAGCCCCGTGGAGTGCATCAAGGCACAAGGTGTTTCTTGTCGAGAATGTACTAGGCGGTGTGAGTGCTTTTTGAAACCAGCCTTCTCCCAATTACATCATTGAAACCCATGGGGCCATACCTCTGAAGGGGCTCAGTTGTCAAAGGTCGTAGGAGGGAAAAAAAAGGGGGGTGCAAACCTTCTACGCTAGGAAAGCGGGTGGCTCTCCTGGTGTCTAGCGGCCAGAGCAGGTTGTGGATTTCGCAAAACTGACTATATTTTACACATAGCCCAGGAGAGGACAGGGATCAGCCATAGCGCAAGCAACACACTCGAGCAAAGGGGGATTAGCTCAAGTGGCAGAGCGCTCGCTTTGCATGCGAGAGGTAGCGGGATCGATGCCCGCATTCTCCAAACGCAGCTTTCCTGGTTTCACGGGAGGCACCTTGCTTTTGTGTTTGATGTTGAAGCTTGGAACCGAGCGCCGTGAGCAACATGGGAAGCCGGAGTGCTCCTCATAACATGTGCCAAGGCATTGCCACGTTTTTGTGGTGGCATCTGTGGCTTCAGCCAAAGTCACGTAGGCAGTATTGGACAAAAGCAATCAATTAAAGAAAGCACGACCAGGCTTCCATGGCCAAGAGACAATATTCCATTAGGGGGAAAGGTGCCAGTGCCATGCTTACGCTGAGAGCTTTGGACTCGTTGAATCACCTGAATCAGGTTCAACTTCTCTTTGTGTGCGAAAGAAAGGCCTTTGGGCCCGCAAGCAAATATCGATTGGCATAGGAAAAGGCAACGTAGCAGAGGATGGTTTCGATCCATCGACCTCTGGGTTATGGGCCCAGCACGCTTCCGCTGCGCCACTCTGCTCTTGTCGCTGGCCATCCTCATGGATTTCGACAAGCGAATCCCAAGTCAAGCGTGGGCGAGAGCTGGACTCTCCTAGGCCAGCTGAGCGAGGGTGGTGGCGCCTGGCCCGGCGTGGAGCATTGGTGGTTCAGTGGTAGAATTCTCGCCTGCCACGCGGGAGGCCCGGGTTCGATTCCCGGCCAATGCAATTATGGGCTCTTGGTGTTTGTAGCTCTCTCCCCCAATTTCCAGCCCCATGGAATGCCTCAAGGCACAAGGTGTTTCTTGTCGAGAATGTATTAGGCGGTGTGAGTGCTTTTTGAAACCACCTTCTCCCAATGACATCATTGAAACCCATTGGGCCATACTTCAGAAGGGGCTCAGTTGTCCAAGGTCTTGGGGGAGTGGCTCTCCTGGTGTCTAGCGGCCAGAGCAAGTTGTGGATTTAGCAAAACTGCCTATAGTTTACACATAGCCCAGGAGAGGACAGGGATCAGCCATAGCACAAGCAACAACCTCAAGCAAAGGGGGATTAGCTCAAATGGTAGAGCGCTCGCTTAGCATGCGAGAGGTAGCGGGATCGATGCCCGCATTCTCCAAATGCAGCTTTCCTGATTTGCCAGGAGACACCTTGCTTTTGTGTTTGATGTTGAAGCTTGGAACCGAGCGCCGTGAGCAACATGGGAAGCCGGAGTCCTCCTCATAACGCGTGCCAAGGCGTTGCCACGTTTTTGTGGTGGCAACTGTGGCTTCAGCCAAAGTCACGTAGGCAGTGTTGGACAAAAGCAATCTAGTAAACAAAGCACGAGCAGGCCTCCATGGCCAAGAGACAATATTTCATTAGCGCAAAAGGTGCCAGTGCCATGCTTACGCTGAGAGCTTTGGACTCGTTGAATCACCTGAATCAGGTTCAACTTCTCTTTGTGTGCGAAAGAAAGGCCTTTGGGCCCGCACGCAAGCAAATATCGATTGGCATAGAAAAAGGCAACGTAGCAGAGGATGGTTTCGATCCATCGACCTCTGGGTTATGGGCCCAGCACGCTTCCGCTGCGCCACTCTGCTCTTGTCGCTGACCAACCTCAACAACCACATGTGGATGTAGTTTGCCAGCGATTCCCACGGGGAGTGGGTCCATGTGGCAAAGTCACAATGTAGACGACTAGGCGTTTCCATTGATTTTCGACCAGCGAATCCCAAGTCAAGCGTGGGCGAGAGCTGGACTCTCCTAGACCAGCTGAGCGAGGGTGGTGGCAAGTGGCCCGGCGTGGAGCATTGGTGGTTCAGTGGTAGAATTCTCGCCTGCCACGCGGGAGGCCCGGGTTCGATTCCCGGCCAATGCAATTATGGGCTCTTTGTGTTTGCAGCGCTCTCCCCCAATTTCCAGCCCCGTGGAGTGCATCAAGGCACAAGGTGTTTCTTGTCGAGAATGTACTAGGCGGTGTGAGTGCTTTTTGAAACCAGCCTTCTCCCAATTACATCATTGAAACCCATGGGGCCATACCTCTGAAGGGGCTCAGTTGTCAAAGGTCGTAGGAGGGAAAAAAAAGGGGGGTGCAAACCTTCTACGCTAGGAAAGCGGGTGGCTCTCCTGGTGTCTAGCGGCCAGAGCAGGTTGTGGATTTCGCAAAACTGACTATATTTTACACATAGCCCAGGAGAGGACAGGGATCAGCCATAGCGCAAGCAACACACTCGAGCAAAGGGGGATTAGCTCAAGTGGCAGAGCGCTCGCTTTGCATGCGAGAGGTAGCGGGATCGATGCCCGCATTCTCCAAACGCAGCTTTCCTGGTTTCACGGGAGGCACCTTGCTTTTGTGTTTGATGTTGAAGCTTGGAACCGAGCGCCGTGAGCAACATGGGAAGCCGGAGTGCTCCTCATAACATGTGCCAAGGCATTGCCACGTTTTTGTGGTGGCATCTGTGGCTTCAGCCAAAGTCACGTAGGCAGTATTGGACAAAAGCAATCAATTAAAGAAAGCACGACCAGGCTTCCATGGCCAAGAGACAATATTCCATTAGGGGGAAAGGTGCCAGTGCCATGCTTACGCTGAGAGCTTTGGACTCGTTGAATCACCTGAATCAGGTTCAACTTCTCTTTGTGTGCGAAAGAAAGGCCTTTGGGCCCGCAAGCAAATATCGATTGGCATAGGAAAAGGCAACGTAGCAGAGGATGGTTTCGATCCATCGACCTCTGGGTTATGGGCCCAGCACGCTTCCGCTGTGCCACTCTGCTCTTGTCGCTGACCATCCTCATGGATTTCGACAAGCGAATCCCAAGTCAAGCGTGGGCGAGAGCTGGACTCTCCTAGGCCAGCTGAGCGAGGGTGGTGGCGCCTGGCCCGGCGTGGAGCATTGGTGGTTCAGTGGTAGAATTCTCGCCTGCCACGCGGGAGGCCCGGGTTCGATTCCCGGCCAATGCAATTATGGGCTCTTGGTGTTTGTAGCTCTCTCCCCCAATTTCCAGCCCCATGGAATGCCTCAAGGCACAAGGTGTTTCTTGTCGAGAATGTATTAGGCGGTGTGAGTGCTTTTTGAAACCACCTTCTCCCAATGACATCATTGAAACCCATGGGGCCATACTTCAGAAGGGGCTCAGTTGTCCAAGGTCTTGGGGGAGTGGCTCTCCTGGTGTCTAGCAGCCAGAGCAAGTTGTGGATTTAGCAAAACTGCCTATAGTTTACACATAGCCCAGGAGAGGACAGGGATCAGCCATAGCACAAGCAACAACCTCAAGCAAAGGGGGATTAGCTCAAATGGTAGAGCGCTCGCTTAGCATGCGAGAGGTAGCGGGATCGATGCCCGCATTCTCCAAATGCAGCTTTCCTGATTTGCCAGGAGACACCTTGCTTTTGTGTTTGATGTTGAAGCTTGGAACCGAGCGCCGTGAGCAACATGGGAAGCCGGAGTCCTCCTCATAACGCGTGCCAAGGCGTTGCCACGTTTTTGTGGTGGCAACTGTGGCTTCAGCCAAAGTCACGTAGGCAGTGTTGGACAAAAGCAATCTAGTAAACTAAGCACGAGCAGGCCTCCATGGCCAAGAGACAATATTTCATTAGCGCAAAAGGTGCCAGTGCCATGCTTACGCTGAGAGCTTTGGACTCGTTGAATCACCTGAATCAGGTTCAACTTCTCTTTGTGTGCGAAAGAAAGGCCTTTGGGCCCGCACGCAAGCAAATATCGATTGGCATAGGAAAGGGCAACGTAGCAGAGGATGGTTTCGATCCATCAACCTCTGGGTTATGGGCCCAGCACGCTTCCGCTGCGCCACTCTGCTCTTGTCGCTAACCAACCTCAACAACCACATGTGGATGTAGTTTGCCAGCGATTCCCACGGGGAGTGGGTCCATGTGGCAAAGTCACAATGTAGACGACTAGGCGTTTCCATTGATTTTCGACCAGCGAATCCCAAGTCAAGCGTGGGCGAGAGCTGGACTCTCCTAGACCAGCTGAGCGAGGGTGGTGGCAAGTGGCCCGGCGTGGAGCATTGGTGGTTCAGTGGTAGAATTCTCGCCTGCCACGCGGGAGGCCCGGGTTCGATTCCCGGCCAATGCAATTATGGGCTCTTTGTGTTTGCAGCGCTCTCCCCCAATTTCCAGCCCCGTGGAGTGCATCAAGGCACAAGGTGTTTCTTGTCGAGAATGTACTAGGCGGTGTGAGTGCTTTTTGAAACCAGCCTTCTCCCAATTACATCATTGAAACCCATGGGGCCATACCTCTGAAGGGGCTCAGTTGTCAAAGGTCGTAGGAGGGAAAAAAAAGGGGGGTGCAAACCTTCTACGCTAGGAAAGCGGGTGGCTCTCCTGGTGTCTAGCGGCCAGAGCAGGTTGTGGATTTCGCAAAACTGACTATATTTTACACATAGCCCAGGAGAGGACAGGGATCAGCCATAGCGCAAGCAACACACTTGAGCAAAGGGGGATTAGCTCAAGTGGCAGAGCGCTCGCTTTGCATGCGAGAGGTAGCGGGATCGATGCCCGCATTCTCCAAACCCTGGTTTCACGGGAGGCACCTTGCTTTTGTGTTTGATGTTGAAGCTTGGAACCGAGCGCCGTGAGCAACATGGGAAGCCGGAGTGCTCCTCATAACATGTGCCAAGGCATTGCCACGTTTTTGTGGTGGCATCTGTGGCTTCAGCCAAAGTCACGTAGGCAGTATTGGACAAAAGCAATCAATTAAAGAAAGCACGACCAGGCTTCCATGGCCAAGAGACAATATTCCATTAGGGGGAAAGGTGCCAGTGCCATGCTTACGCTGAGAGCTTTGGACTCGTTGAATCACCTGAATCAGGTTCAACTTCTCTTTGTGTGCGAAAGAAAGGCCTTTGGGCCCGCAAGCAAATATCGATTGGCATAGGAAAAGGCAACGTAGCAGAGGATGGTTTCGATCCATCGACCTCTGGGTTATGGGCCCAGCACGCTTCCGCTGCGCCACTCTGCTCTTGTCGCTGGCCATCCTCATGGATTTCGACAAGCGAATCCCAAGTCAAGCGTGGGCGAGAGCTGGACTCTCCTAGGCCAGCTGAGCGAGGGTGGTGGCGCCTGGCCCGGCGTGGAGCATTGGTGGTTCAGTGGTAGAATTCTCGCCTGCCACGCGGGAGGCCCGGGTTCGATTCCCGGCCAATGCAATTATGGGCTCTTGGTGTTTGTAGCTCTCTCCCCCAATTTCCAGCCCCATGGAATGCCTCAAGGCACAAGGTGTTTCTTGTCGAGAATGTATTAGGCGGTGTGAGTGCTTTTTGAAACCACCTTCTCCCAATGACATCATTGAAACCCATGGGGCCATACTTCAGAAGGGGCTCAGTTGTCCAAGGTCTTGGGGGAGTGGCTCTCCTGGTGTCTAGCGGCCAGAGCAAGTTGTGGATTTAGCAAAACTGCCTATAGTTTACACATAGCCCAGGAGAGGACAGGGATCAGCCATAGCACAAGCAACAACCTCAAGCAAAGGGGGATTAGCTCAAATGGTAGAGCGCTCGCTTAGCATGCGAGAGGTAGCGGGATCGATGCCCGCATTCTCCAAATGCAGCTTTCCTGATTTGCCAGGAGACACCTTGCTTTTGTGTTTGATGTTGAAGCTTGGAACCGAGCGCTGTGAGCAACATGGGAAGCCGGAGTCCTCCTCATAACGCGTGCCAAGGCGTTGCCACGTTTTTGTGGTGGCAACTGTGGCTTCAGCCAAAGTCACGTAGGCAGTGTTGGACAAAAGCAATCTAGTAAACAAAGCACGAGCAGGCCTCCATGGCCAAGAGACAATATTTCATTAGCGCAAAAGGTGCCAGTGCCATGCTTACGCTGAGAGCTTTGGACTCGTTGAATCACCTGAATCAGGTTCAACTTCTCTTTGTGTGCGAAAGAAAGGCCTTTGGGCCCGCACGCAAGCAAATATCGATTGGCATAGAAAAAGGCAACGTAGCAGAGGATGGTTTCGATCCATCGACCTCTGGGTTATGGGCCCAGCACGCTTCCGCTGCGCCACTCTGCTCTTGTCGCTGACTAACCTCAACAACCACATGTGGATGTAGTTTGCCAGCGATTCCCACGGGGAGTGGGTCCATGTGGCAAAGTCACAATGTAGACGACTAGGCGTTTCCATTGATTTTCGACCAGCGAATCCCAAGTCAAGCGTGGGCGAGAGCTGGACTCTCCTAGACCAGCTGAGCGAGGGTGGTGGCAAGTGGCCCGGCGTGGAGCATTGGTGGTTCAGTGGTAGAATTCTCGCCTGCCACGCGGGAGGCCCGGGTTCGATTCCCGGCCAATGCAATTATGGGCTCTTTGTGTTTGCAGCGCTCTCCCCCAATTTCCAGCCCCGTGGAGTGCATCAAGGCACAAGGTGTTTCTTGTCGAGAATGTACTAGGCGGTGTGAGTGCTTTTTGAAACCAGCCTTCTCCCAATTACATCATTGAAACCCATGGGGCCATACCTCTGAAGGGGCTCAGTTGTCAAAGGTCGTAGGAGGGAAAAAAAAGGGGGGTGCAAACCTTCTACGCTAGGAAAGCGGGTGGCTCTCCTGGTGTCTAGCGGCCAGAGCAGGTTGTGGATTTCGCAAAACTGACTATATTTTACACATAGCCCAGGAGAGGACAGGGATCAGCCATAGCGCAAGCAACACACTCAAGCAAAGGGGGATTAGCTCAAGTGGCAGAGCGCTCGCTTTGCATGCGAGAGGTAGCGGGATCGATGCCCGCATTCTCCAAACGCAGCTTTCCTGGTTTCACGGGAGGCACCTTGCTTTTGTGTTTGATGTTGAAGCTTGGAACCGAGCGCCGTGAGCAACATGGGAAGCCGGAGTGCTCCTCATAACATGTGCCAAGGCATTGCCACGTTTTTGTGGTGGCATCTGTGGCTTCAGCCAAAGTCACGTAGGAAGTATTGGACAAAAGCAATCAATTAAAGAAAGCACGACCAGGCTTCCATGGCCAAGAGACAATATTCCATTAGGGGGAAAGGTGCCAGTGCCATGCTTACGCTGAGAGCTTTGGACTCGTTGAATCACCTGAATCAGGTTCAACTTCTCTTTGTGTGCGAAAGAAAGGCCTTTGGGCCCGCAAGCAAATATCGATTGGCATAGGAAAAGGCAACGTAGCAGAGGATGGTTTCGATCCATCGACCTCTGGGTTATGGGCCCAGCACGCTTCCGCTGCGCCACTCTGCTCTTGTCGCTGACCATCCTCATGGATTTCGACAAGCGAATCCCAAGTCAAGCGTGGGCGAGAGCTGGACTCTCCTAGGCCAGCTGAGCGAGGGTGGTGGCGCCTGGCCCGGCGTGGAGCATTGGTGGTTCAGTGGTAGAATTCTCGCCTGCCACGCGGGAGGCCCGGGTTCGATTCCCGGCCAATGCAATTATGGGCTCTTGGTGTTTGTAGCTCTCTCCCCCAATTTCCAGCCCCATGGAATGCCTCAAGGCACAAGGTGTTTCTTGTCGAGAATGTATTAGGCGGTGTGAGTGCTTTTTGAAACCACCTTCTCCCAATGACATCATTGAAACCCATGGGGCCATACTTCAGAAGGGGCTCAGTTGTCCAAGGTCTTGGGGGAGTGGCTCTCCTGGTGTCTAGCGGCCAGAGCAAGTTGTGGATTTAGCAAAACTGCCTATAGTTTACACATAGCCCAGGAGAGGACAGGGATCAGCCATAGCACAAGCAACAACCTCAAGCAAAGGGGGATTAGCTCAAATGGTAGAGCGCTCGCTTAGCATGCGAGAGGTAGCGGGATCGATGCCCGCATTCTCCAAATGCAGCTTTCCTGATTTGCCAGGAGACACCTTGCTTTTGTGTTTGATGTTGAAGCTTGGAACCGAGCGCCGTGAGCAACATGGGAAGCCGGAGTCCTCCTCATAACGCGTGCCAAGGCGTTGCCACGTTTTTGTGGTGGCAACTGTGGCTTCAGCCAAAGTCACGTAGGCAGTGTTGGACAAAAGCAATCTAGTAAACAAAGCACGAGCAGGCCTCCATGGCCAAGAGACAATATTTCATTAGCGCAAAAGGTGCCAGTGCCATGCTTACGCTGAGAGCTTTGGACTCGTTGAATCACCTGAATCAGGTTCAACTTCTCTTTGTGTGCGAAAGAAAGGCCTTTGGGCCCGCACGCAAGCAAATATCGATTGGCATAGGAAAGGGCAACGTAGCAGAGGATGGTTTCGATCCATCGACCTCTGGGTTATGGGCCCAGCACGCTTCCGCTGCGCCACTCTGCTCTTGTCGCTGACCAACCTCAACAACCACATGTGGATGTAGTTTGCCAGCGATTCCCACGGGGAGTGGGTCCATGTGGCAAAGTCACAATGTAGACGACTAGGCGTTTCCATTGATTTTCGACCAGCGAATCCCAAGTCAAGCGTGGGCGAGAGCTGGACTCTCCTAGACCAGCTGAGCGAGGGTGGTGGCAAGTGGCCCGGCGTGGAGCATTGGTGGTTCAGTGGTAGAATTCTCGCCTGCCACGCGGGAGGCCCGGGTTCGATTCCCGGCCAATGCAATTATGGGCTCTTTGTGTTTGCAGCGCTCTCCCCCAATTTCCAGCCCCGTGGAGTGCATCAAGGCACAAGGTGTTTCTTGTCGAGAATGTACTAGGCGGTGTGAGTGCTTTTTGAAACCAGCCTTCTCCCAATTACATCATTGAAACCCATGGGGCCATACCTCTGAAGGGGCTCAGTTGTCAAAGGTCGTAGGAGGGAAAAAAAAGGGGGGTGCAAACCTTCTACGCTAGGAAAGCGGGTGGCTCTCCTGGTGTCTAGCGGCCAGAGCAGGTTGTGGATTTCGCAAAACTGACTATATTTTACACATAGCCCAGGAGAGGACAGGGATCAGCCATAGCGCAAGCAACACACTCGAGCAAAGGGGGATTAGCTCAAGTGGCAGAGCGCTCGCTTTGCATGCGAGAGGTAGCGGGATCGATGCCCGCATTCTCCAAACGCAGCTTTCCTGGTTTCACGGGAGGCACCTTGCTTTTGTGTTTGATGTTGAAGCTTGGAACCGAGCGCCGTGAGCAACATGGGAAGCCGGAGTGCTCCTCATAACATGTGCCAAGGCATTGCCACGTTTTTGTGGTGGCATCTGTGGCTTCAGCCAAAGTCACGTAGGCAGTATTGGACAAAAGCAATCAATTAAAGAAAGCACGACCAGGCTTCCATGGCCAAGAGACAATATTCCATTAGGGGGAAAGGTGCCAGTGCCATGCTTACGTTGAGAGCTTTGGACTCGTTGAATCACCTGAATCAGGTTCAACTTCTCTTTGTGTGCGAAAGAAAGGCCTTTGGGCCCGCAAGCAAATATCGATTGGCATAGGAAAAGGCAACGTAGCAGAGGATGGTTTCGATCCATCGACCTCTGGGTTATGGGCCCAGCACGCTTCCGCTGCGCCACTCTGCTCTTGTCGCTGGCCATCCTCATGGATTTCGACAAGCGAATCCCAAGTCAAGCGTGGGCGAGAGCTGGACTCTCCTAGGCCAGCTGAGCGAGGGTGGTGGCGCCTGGCCCGGCGTGGAGCATTGGTGGTTCAGTGGTAGAATTCTCGCCTGCCACGCGGGAGGCCCGGGTTCGATTCCCGGCCAATGCAATTATGGGCTCTTGGTGTTTGTAGCTCTCTCCCCCAATTTCCAGCCCCATGGAATGCCTCAAGGCACAAGGTGTTTCTTGTCGAGAATGTATTAGGCGGTGTGAGTGCTTTTTGAAACCACCTTCTCCCAATGACATCATTGAAACCCATGGGGCCATACTTCAGAAGGGGCTCAGTTGTCCAAGGTCTTGGGGGAGTGGCTCTCCTGGTGTCTAGCGGCCAGAGCAAGTTGTGGATTTAGCAAAACTGCCTATAGTTTACACATAGCCCAGGAGAGGACAGGGATCAGCCATAGCACAAGCAACAACCTCAAGCAAAGGGGGATTAGCTCAAATGGTAGAGCGCTCGCTTAGCATGCGAGAGGTAGCGGGATCGATGCCCGCATTCTCCAAATGCAGCTTTCCTGATTTGCCAGGAGACACCTTGCTTTTGTGTTTGATGTTGAAGCTTGGAACCGAGCGCCGTGAGCAACATGGGAAGCCGGAGTCCTCCTCATAACGCGTGCCAAGGCGTTGCCACGTTTTTGTGGTGGCAACTGTGGCTTCAGCCAAAGTCACGTAGGCAGTGTTGGACAAAAGCAATCTAGTAAACAAAGCACGAGCAGGCCTCCATGGCCAAGAGACAATATTTCATTAGCGCAAAAGGTGCCAGTGCCATGCTTACGCTGAGAGCTTTGGACTCGTTGAATCACCTGAATCAGGTTCAACTTCTCTTTGTGTGCGAAAGAAAGGCCTTTGGGCCCGCACGCAAGCAAATATCGATTGGCATAGAAAAAGGCAACGTAGCAGAGGATGGTTTCGATCCATCGACCTCTGGGTTATGGGCCCAGCACGCTTCCGCTGCGCCACTCTGCTCTTGTCGCTGACCAACCTCAACAACCACATGTGGATGTAGTTTGCCAGCGATTCCCACGGGGAGTGGGTCCATGTGGCAAAGTCACAATGTAGACGACTAGGCGTTTCCATTGATTTTCGACCAGCGAATCCCAAGTCAAGCGTGGGCGAGAGCTGGACTCTCCTAGACCAGCTGAGCGAGGGTGGTGGCAAGTGGCCCGGCGTGGAGCATTGGTGGTTCAGTGGTAGAATTCTCGCCTGCCACGCGGGAGGCCCGGGTTCGATTCCCGGCCAATGCAATTATGGGCTCTTTGTGTTTGCAGCGCTCTCCCCCAATTTCCAGCCCCGTGGAGTGCATCAAGGCACAAGGTGTTTCTTGTCGAGAATGTACTAGGCGGTGTGAGTGCTTTTTGAAACCAGCCTTCTCCCAATTACATCATTGAAACCCATGGGGCCATACCTCTGAAGGGGCTCAGTTGTCAAAGGTCGTAGGAGGGGAAAAAAAGGGGGGTGCAAACCTTCTACGCTAGGAAAGCGGGTGGCTCTCCTGGTGTCTAGCGGCCAGAGCAGGTTGTGGATTTCGCAAAACTGACTATATTTTACACATAGCCCAGGAGAGGACAGGGATCAGCCATAGCGCAAGCAACACACTCGAGCAAAGGGGGATTAGCTCAAGTGGCAGAGCGCTCGCTTTGCATGCGAGAGGTAGCGGGATCGATGCCCGCATTCTCCAAACGCAGCTTACCTGGTTTCACGGGAGGCACCTTGCTTTTGTGTTTGATGTTGAAGCTTGGAACCGAGCGCCGTGAGCAACATGGGAAGCCGGAGTGCTCCTCATAACATGTGCCAAGGCATTGCCACGTTTTTGTGGTGGCATCTGTGGCTTCAGCCAAAGTCACGTAGGCAGTATTGGACAAAAGCAATCAATTAAAGAAAGCACGACCAGGCTTCCATGGCCAAGAGACAATATTCCATTAGGGGGAAAGGTGCCAGTGCCATGCTTACGCTGAGAGCTTTGGACTCGTTGAATCACCTGAATCAGGTTCAACTTCTCTTTGTGTGCGAAAGAAAGGCCTTTGGGCCCGCAAGCAAATATCGATTGGCATAGGAAAGGGCAACGTAGCAGAGGATGGTTTCGATCCATCGACCTCTGGGTTATTGGCCCAGCACGCTTCCGCTGCGCCACTCTGCTCTTGTCGCTGACCATCCTCATGGATTTCGACAAGCGAATCCCAAGTCAAGCGTGGGCGAGAGCTGGACTCTCCTAGGCCAGCTGAGCGAGGGTGGTGGCGCCTGGCCCGGCGTGGAGCATTGGTGGTTCAGTGGTAGAATTCTCGCCTGCCATGCGGGAGGCCCGGGTTCGATTCCCGGCCAATGCAATTATGGGCTCTTGGTGTTTGTAGCTCTCTCCCCCAATTTCCAGCCCCATGGAATGCCTCAAGGCACAAGGTGTTTCTTGTCGAGAATGTATTAGGCGGTGTGAGTGCTTTTTGAAACCACCTTCTCCCAATGACATCATTGAAACCCATTGGGCCATACTTCAGAAGGGGCTCAGTTGTCCAAGGTCTTGGGGGAGTGGCTCTCCTGGTGTCTAGCGGCCAGAGCAAGTTGTGGATTTAGCAAAACTGCCTATAGTTTACACATAGCCCAGGAGAGGACAGGGATCAGCCATAGCACAAGCAACAACCTCAAGCAAAGGGGGATTAGCTCAAATGGTAGAGCGCTCGCTTAGCATGCGAGAGGTAGCGGGATCGATGCCCGCATTCTCCAAATGCAGCTTTCCTGATTTGCCAGGAGACACCTTGCTTTTGTGTTTGATGTTGAAGCTTGGAACCGAGCGCCGTGAGCAACATGGGAAGCCGGAGTCCTCCTCATAACGCGTGCCAAGGCGTTGCCACGTTTTTGTGGTGGCAACTGTGGCTTCAGCCAAAGTCACGTAGGCAGTGTTGGACAAAAGCAATCTAGTAAACAAAGCACGAGCAGGCCTCCATGGCCAAGAGACAATATTTCATTAGCGCAAAAGGTGCCAGTGCCATGCTTACGCTGAGAGCTTTGGACTCGTTGAATCACCTGAATCAGGTTCAACTTCTCTTTGTGTGCGAAAGAAAGGCCTTTGGGCCCGCACGCAAGCAAATATCGATTGGCATAGAAAAAGGCAACGTAGCAGAGGATGGTTTCGATCCATCGACCTCTGGGTTATGGGCCCAGCACGCTTCCGCTGCGCCACTCTGCTCTTGTCGCTGACCAACCTCAACAACCACATGTGGATGTAGTTTGCCAGCGATTCCCACGGGGAGTGGGTCCATGTGGCAAAGTCACAATGTAGACGACTAGGCGTTTCCATTGATTTTCGACCAGCGAATCCCAAGTCAAGCGTGGGCGAGAGCTGGACTCTCCTAGACCAGCTGAGCGAGGGTGGTGGCAAGTGGCCCGGCGTGGAGCATTGGTGGTTCAGTGGTAGAATTCTCGCCTGCCACGCGGGAGGCCCGGGTTCGATTCCTGGCCAATGCAATTATGGGCTCTTTGTGTTTGCAGCGCTCTCCCCCAATTTCCAGCCCCGTGGAGTGCATCAAGGCACAAGGTGTTTCTTGTCGAGAATGTACTAGGCGGTGTGAGTGCTTTTTGAAACCAGCCTTCTCCCAATTACATCATTGAAACCCATGGGGCCATACCTCTGAAGGGGCTCAGTTGTCAAAGGTCGTAGGAGGGAAAAAAAAGGGGGGTGCAAACCTTCTACGCTAGGAAAGCGGGTGGCTCTCCTGGTGTCTAGCGGCCAGAGCAGGTTGTGGATTTCGTAAAACTGACTATATTTTACACATAGCCCAGGAGAGGACAGGGATCAGCCATAGCGCAAGCAACACACTCGAGCAAAGGGGGATTAGCTCAAGTGGCAGAGCGCTCGCTTTGCATGCGAGAGGTAGCGGGATCGATGCCCGCATTCTCCAAACGCAGCTTTCCTGGTTTCACGGGAGGCACCTTGCTTTTGTGTTTGATGTTGAAGCTTGGAACCGAGCGCCGTGAGCAACATGGGAAGCCGGAGTGCTCCTCATAACATGTGCCAAGGCATTGCCACGTTTTTGTGGTGGCATCTGTGGCTTCAGCCAAAGTCACGTAGGCAGTATTGGACAAAAGCAATCAATTAAAGAAAGCACGACCAGGCTTCCATGGCCAAGAGACAATATTCCATTAGGGGGAAAGGTGCCAGTGCCATGCTTACGCTGAGAGCTTTGGACTCGTTGAATCACCTGAATCAGGTTCAACTTCTCTTTGTGTGCGAAAGAAAGGCCTTTGGGCCCGCAAGCAAATATCGATTGGCATAGGAAAAGGCAACGTAGCAGAGGATGGTTTCGATCCATCGACCTCTGGGTTATGGGCCCAGCACGCTTCCGCTGCGCCACTCTGCTCTTGTCGCTGGCCATCCTCATGGATTTCGACAAGCGAATCCCAAGTCAAGCGTGGGCGAGAGCTGGACTCTCCTAGGCCAGCTGAGCGAGGGTGGTGGCGCCTGGCCCGGCGTGGAGCATTGGTGGTTCAGTGGTAGAATTCTCGCCTGCCACGCGGGAGGCCCGGGTTCGATTCCCGGCCAATGCAATTATGGGCTCTTGGTGTTTGTAGCTCTCTCCCCCAATTTCCAGCCCCATGGAATGCCTCAAGGCACAAGGTGTTTCTTGTCGAGAATGTATTAGGCGGTGTGAGTGCTTTTTGAAACCACCTTCTCCCAATGACATCATTGAAACCCATGGGGCCATACTTCAGAAGGGGCTCAGTTGTCCAAGGTCTTGGGGGAGTGGCTCTCCTGGTGTCTAGCGGCCAGAGCAAGTTGTGGATTTAGCAAAACTGCCTATAGTTTACACATAGCCCAGGAGAGGACAGGGATCAGCCATAGCACAAGCAACAACCTCAAGCAAAGGGGGATTAGCTCAAATGGTAGAGCGCTCGCTTAGCATGCGAGAGGTAGCGGGATCGATGCCCGCATTCTCCAAATGCAGCTTTCCTGATTTGCCAGGAGACACCTTGCTTTTGTGTTTGATGTTGAAGCTTGGAACCGAGCGCCGTGAGCAACATGGGAAGCCGGAGTCCTCCTCATAACGCGTGCCAAGGCGTTGCCACGTTTTTGTGGTGGCAACTGTGGCTTCAGCCAAAGTCACGTAGGCAGTGTTGGACAAAAGCAATCTAGTAAACAAAGCACGAGCAGGCCTCCATGGCCAAGAGACAATATTTCATTAGCGCAAAAGGTGCCAGTGCCATGCTTACGCTGAGAGCTTTGGACTCGTTGAATCACCTGAATCAGGTTCAACTTCTCTTTGTGTGCGAAAGAAAGGCCTTTGGGCCCGCACGCAAGCAAATATCGATTGGCATAGAAAAAGGCAACGTAGCAGAGGATGGTTTCGATCCATCGACCTCTGGGTTATGGGCCCAGCACGCTTCCGCTGCGCCACTCTGCTCTTGTCGCTGACCAACCTCAACAACCACATGTGGATGTAGTTTGCCAGCGATTCCCACGGGGAGTGGGTCCATGTGGCAAAGTCACAATGTAGACGACTAGGCGTTTCCATTGATTTTCGACCAGCGAATCCCAAGTCAAGCGTGGGCGAGAGCTGGACTCTCCTAGACCAGCTGAGCGAGGGTGGTGGCAAGTGGCCCGGCGTGGAGCATTGGTGGTTCAGTGGTAGAATTCTCGCCTGCCACGCGGGAGGCCCGGGTTCGATTCCCGGCCAATGCAATTATGGGCTCTTTGTGTTTGCAGCGCTCTCCCCCAATTTCCAGCCCCGTGGAGTGCATCAAGGCACAAGGTGTTTCTTGTCGAGAATGTACTAGGCGGTGTGAGTGCTTTTTGAAACCAGCCTTCTCCCAATTACATCATTGAAACCCATGGGGCCATACCTCTGAAGGGGCTCAGTTGTCAAAGGTCGTAGGAGGGGAAAAAAAGGGGGGTGCAAACCTTCTACGCTAGGAAAGCGGGTGGCTCTCCTGGTGTCTAGCGGCCAGAGCAGGTTGTGGATTTCGCAAAACTGACTATATTTTACACATAGCCCAGGAGAGGACAGGGATCAGCCATAGCGCAAGCAACACACTCGAGCAAAGGGGGATTAGCTCAAGTGGCAGAGCGCTCGCTTTGCATGCGAGAGGTAGCGGGATCGATGCCCGCATTCTCCAAACGCAGCTTTCCTGGTTTCACGGGAGGCACCTTGCTTTTGTGTTTGATGTTGAAGCTTGGAACCGAGCGCCGTGAGCAACATGGGAAGCCGGAGTGCTCCTCATAACATGTGCCAAGGCATTGCCACGTTTTTGTGGTGGCATCTGTGGCTTCAGCCAAAGTCACGTAGGCAGTATTGGACAAAAGCAATCAATTAAAGAAAGCACGACCAGGCTTCCATGGCCAAGAGACAATATTCCATTAGGGGGAAAGGTGCCAGTGCCATGCTTACGCTGAGAGCTTTGGACTCGTTGAATCACCTGAATCAGGTTCAACTTCTCTTTGTGTGCGAAAGAAAGGCCTTTGGGCCCGCAAGCAAATATCGATTGGCATAGGAAAAGGCAACGTAGCAGAGGATGGTTTTGATCCATCGACCTCTGGGTTATGGACCCAGCACGCTTCCGCTGCGCCACTCTGCTCTTGTCGCTGGCCATCCTCATGGATTTCGACAAGCGAATCCCAAGTCAAGCGTGGGCGAGAGCTGGACTCTCCTAGGCCAGCTGAGCGAGGGTGGTGGCGCCTGGCCCGGCGTGGAGCATTGGTGGTTCAGTGGTAGAATTCTCGCCTGCCACGCGGGAGGCCCGGGTTCGATTCCCGGCCAATGCAATTATGGGCTCTTGGTGTTTGTAGCTCTCTCCCCCAATTTCCAGCCCCATGGAATGCCTCAAGGCACAAGGTGTTTCTTGTCGAGAATGTATTAGGCGGTGTGAGTGCTTTTTGAAACCACCTTCTCCCAATGACATCATTGAAACCCATGGGGCCATACTTCAGAAGGGGCTCAGTTGTCCAAGGTCTTGGGGGAGTGGCTCTCCTGGTGTCTAGCGGCCAGAGCAAGTTGTGGATTTAGCAAAACTGCCTATAGTTTACACATAGCCCAGGAGAGGACAGGGATCAGCCATAGCACAAGCAACAACCTCAAGCAAAGGGGGATTAGCTCAAATGGTAGAGCGCTCGCTTAGCATGCGAGAGGTAGCGGGATCGATGCCCGCATTCTCCAAATGCAGCTTTCCTGATTTGCCAGGAGACACCTTGCTTTTGTGTTTGATGTTGAAGCTTGGAACCGAGCGCCGTGAGCAACATGGGAAGCCGGAGTCCTCCTCATAACGCGTGCCAAGGCGTTGCCACGTTTTTGTGGTGGCAACTGTGGCTTCAGCCAAAGTCACGTAGGCAGTGTTGGACAAAAGCAATCTAGTAAACAAAGCACGAGCAGGCCTCCATGGCCAAGAGACAATATTTCATTAGCGCAAAAGGTGCCAGTGCCATGCTTACGCTGAGAGCTTTGGACTCGTTGAATCACCTGAATCAGGTTCAACTTCTCTTTGTGTGCGAAAGAAAGGCCTTTGGGCCCGCACGCAAGCAAATATCGATTGGCATAGAAAAAGGCAACGTAGCAGAGGATGGTTTCGATCCATCGACCTCTGGGTTATGGGCCCAGCACGCTTCCGCTGCGCCACTCTGCTCTTGTCGCTGACCAACCTCAACAACCACATGTGGATGTAGTTTGCCAGCGATTCCCACGGGGAGTGGGTCCATGTGGCAAAGTCACAATGTAGACGACTAGGCGTTTCCATTGATTTTCGACCAGCGAATCCCAAGTCAAGCGTGGGCGAGAGCTGGACTCTCCTAGACCAGCTGAGCGAGGGTGGTGGCAAGTGGCCCGGCGTGGAGCATTGGTGGTTCAGTGGTAGAATTCTCGCCTGCCACGCGGGAGGCCCGGGTTCGATTCCCGGCCAATGCAATTATGGGCTCTTTGTGTTTGCAGCGCTCTCCCCCAATTTCCAGCCCCGTGGAGTGCATCAAGGCACAAGGTGTTTCTTGTCGAGAATGTACTAGGCGGTGTGAGTGCTTTTTGAAACCAGCCTTCTCCCAATTACATCATTGAAACCCATGGGGCCATACCTCTGAAGGGGCTCAGTTGTCAAAGGTCGTAGGAGGGAAAAAAAAGGGGGGTGCAAACCTTCTACGCTAGGAAAGCGGGTGGCTCTCCTGGTGTCTAGCGGCCAGAGCAGGTTGTGGATTTCGCAAAACTGACTATATTTTACACATAGCCCAGGAGAGGACAGGGATCAGCCATAGCGCAAGCAACACACTCGAGCAAAGGGGGATTAGCTCAAGTGGCAGAGCGCTCGCTTTGCATGCGAGAGGTAGCGGGATCGATGCCCGCATTCTCCAAACGCAGCTTTCCTGGTTTCACGGGAGGCACCTTGCTTTTGTGTTTGATGTTGAAGCTTGGAACCGAGCGCCGTGAGCAACTTTCAGCCAAAGTCACGTAGGCAGTATTGGACAAAAGCAATCAATTAAAGAAAGCACGACCAGGCTTCCATGGCCAAGAGACAATATTCCATTAGGGGGAAAGGTGCCAGTGCCATGCTTACGCTGAGAGCTTTGGACTCGTTGAATCACCTGAATCAGGTTCAACTTCTCTTTGTGTGCGAAAGAAAGGCCTTTGGGCCCGCAAGCAAATATCGATTGGCATAGGAAAAGGCAACGTAGCAGAGGATGGTTTCGATCCATCGACCTCTGGGTTATGGGCCCAGCACGCTTCCGCTGCGCCACTCTGCTCTTGTCGCTGACCATCCTCATGGATTTCGACAAGCGAATCCCAAGTCAAGCGTGGGCGAGAGCTGGACTCTCCTAGGCCAGCTGAGCGAGGGTGGTGGCGCCTGGCCCGGCGTGGAGCATTGGTGGTTCAGTGGTAGAATTCTCGCCTGCCACGCGGGAGGCCCGGGTTCGATTCCCGGCCAATGCAATTATGGGCTCTTGGTGTTTGTAGCTCTCTCCCCCAATTTCCAGCCCCATGGAATGCCTCAAGGCACAAGGTGTTTCTTGTCGAGAATGTATTAGGCGGTGTGAGTGCTTTTTGAAACCACCTTCTCCCAATGACATCATTGAAACCCATGGGGCCATACTTCAGAAGGGGCTCAGTTGTCCAAGGTCTTGGGGGAGTGGCTCTCCTGGTGTCTAGCGGCCAGAGCAAGTTGTGGATTTAGCAAAACTGCCTATAGTTTACACATAGCCCAGGAGAGGACAGGGATCAGCCATAGCACAAGCAACAACCTCAAGCAAAGGGGGATTAGCTCAAATGGTAGAGCGCTCGCTTAGCATGCGAGAGGTAGTGGGATCGATGCCCGCATTCTCCAAATGCAGCTTTCCTGATTTGCCCGGAGACACCTTGCTTTTGTGTTTGATGTTGAAGCTTGGAACCGAGCGCCGTGAGCAACATGGGAAGCCGGAGTCCTCCTCATAACGCGTGCCAAGGCGTTGCCACGTTTTTGTGGTGGCAACTGTGGCTTCAGCCAAAGTCACGTAGGCAGTGTTGGACAAAAGCAATCTAGTAAACAAAGCACGAGCAGGCCTCCATGGCCAAGAGACAATATTTCATTAGCGCAAAAGGTGCCAGTGCCATGCTTACGCTGAGAGCTTTGGACTCGTTGAATCACCTGAATCAGGTTCAACTTCTCTTTGTGTGCGAAAGAAAGGCCTTTGGGCCCGCACGCAAGCAAATATCGATTGGCATAGGAAAGGGCAACGTAGCAGAGGATGGTTTCGATCCATCGACCTCTGGGTTATGGGCCCAGCACGCTTCCGCTGCGCCACTCTGCTCTTGTCGCTGACCAACCTCAACAACCACATGTGGATGTAGTTTGCCAGCGATTCCCACGGGGAGTGGGTCCATGTGGCAAAGTCACAATGTAGACGACTAGGCGTTTCCATTGATTTTCGACCAGCGAATCCCAAGTCAAGCGTGGGCGAGAGCTGGACTCTCCTAGGCCAGCTGAGCGAGGGTGGTGGCGCCTGGCCCGGCGTGGAGCATTGGTGGTTCAGTGGTAGAATTCTCGCCTGCCACGCGGGAGGCCCGGGTTCGATTCCCGGCCAATGCAATTATGGGCTCTTGGTGTTTGTAGCTCTCTCCCCCAATTTCCAGCCCCATGGAATGCCTCAAGGCACAAGGTGTTTCTTGTCGAGAATGTATTAGGCGGTGTGAGTGCTTTTTGAAACCACCTTCTCCCAATGACATCATTGAAACCCATGGGGCCATACTTCAGAAGGGGCTCAGTTGTCCAAGGTCTTGGGGGAGTGGCTCTCCTGGTGTCTAGCGGCCAGAGCAAGTTGTGGATTTAGCAAAACTGCCTATAGTTTACACATAGCCCAGGAGAGGACAGGGATCAGCCATAGCACAAGCAACAACCTCAAGCAAAGGGGGATTAGCTCAAATGGTAGAGCGCTCGCTTAGCATGCGAGAGGTAGCGGGATCGATGCCCGCATTCTCCAAATGCAGCTTTCCTGATTTGCCAGGAGACACCTTGCTTTTGTGTTTGATGTTGAAGCTTGGAACCGAGCGCCGTGAGCAACATGGGAAGCCGGAGTCCTCCTCATAACGCGTGCCAAGGCGTTGCCACGTTTTTGTGGTGGCAACTGTGGCTTCAGCCAAAGTCACGTAGGCAGTGTTGGACAAAAGCAATCTAGTAAACAAAGCACGAGCAGGCCTCCATGGCCAAGAGACAATATTTCATTAGCGCAAAAGGTGCCAGTGCCATGCTTACGCTGAGAGCTTTGGACTCGTTGAATCACCTGAATCAGGTTCAACTTCTCTTTGTGTGCGAAAGAAAGGCCTTTGGGCCCGCACGCAAGCAAATATCGATTGGCATAGAAAAAGGCAACGTAGCAGAGGATGGTTTTGATCCATCGACCTCTGGGTTATGGGCCCAGCACGCTTCCGCTGCGCCACTCTGCTCTTGTCGCTGACCAACCTCAACAACCACATGTGGATGTAGTTTGCCAGCGATTCCCACGGGGAGTGGGTCCATGTGGCAAAGTCACAATGTAGACGACTAGGCGTTTCCATTGATTTTCGACCAGCGAATCCCAAGTCAAGCGTGGGCGAGAGCTGGACTCTCCTAGACCAGCTGAGCGAGGGTGGTGGCAAGTGGCCCGGCGTGGAGCATTGGTGGTTCAGTGGTAGAATTCTCGCCTGCCACGCGGGAGGCCCGGGTTCGATTCCCGGCCAATGCAATTATGGGCTCTTTGTGTTTGCAGCGCTCTCCCCCAATTTCCAGCCCCGTGGAGTGCATCAAGGCACAAGGTGTTTCTTGTCGAGAATGTACTAGGCGGTGTGAGTGCTTTTTGAAACCAGCCTTCTCCCAATTACATCATTGAAACCCATGGGGCCATACCTCTGAAGGGGCTCAGTTGTCAAAGGTCGTAGGAGGGAAAAAAAAGGGGGGTGCAAACCTTCTACGCTAGGAAAGCGGGTGGCTCTCCTGGTGTCTAGCGGCCAGAGCAGGTTGTGGATTTCGCAAAACTGACTATATTTTACACATAGCCCAGGAGAGGACAGGGATCAGCCATAGCGCAAGCAACACACTCGAGCAAAGTGGGATTAGCTCAAGTGGCAGAGCGCTCGCTTTGCATGCGAGAGGTAGCGGGATCGATGCCCGCATTCTCCAAACGCAGCTTTCCTGGTTTCACGGGAGGCACCTTGCTTTTGTGTTTGATGTTGAAGCTTGGAACCGAGCGCCGTGAGCAACTTTCAGCCAAAGTCACGTAGGCAGTATTGGACAAAAGCAATCAATTAAAGAAAGCACGACCAGGCTTCCATGGCCAAGAGACAATATTCCATTAGGGGGAAAGGTGCCAGTGCCATGCTTACGCTGAGAGCTTTGGACTCGTTGAATCACCTGAATCAGGTTCAACTTCTCTTTGTGTGCGAAAGAAAGGCCTTTGGGCCCGCAAGCAAATATCGATTGGCATAGGAAAAGGCAACGTAGCAGAGGATGGTTTCGATCCATCGACCTCTGGGTTATGGGCCCAGCACGCTTCCGCTGCGCCACTCTGCTCTTGTCGCTGACCATCCTCATGGATTTCGACAAGCGAATCCCAAGTCAAGCGTGGGCGAGAGCTGGACTCTCCTAGGCCAGCTGAGCGAGGGTGGTGGCGCCTGGCCCGGCGTGGAGCATTGGTGGTTCAGTGGTAGAATTCTTGCCTGCCACGCGGGAGGCCCGGGTTCGATTCCCGGCCAATGCAATTATGGGCTCTTGGTGTTTGTAGCTCTCTCCCCCAATTTCCAGCCCCATGGAATGCCTCAAGGCACAAGGTGTTTCTTGTCGAGAATGTATTAGGCGGTGTGAGTGCTTTTTGAAACCACCTTCTCCCAATGACATCATTGAAACCCATGGGGCCATACTTCAGAAGGGGCTCAGTTGTCCAAGGTCTTGGGGGAGTGGCTCTCCTGGTGTCTAGCGGCCAGAGCAAGTTGTGGATTTAGCAAAACTGCCTATAGTTTACACATAGCCCAGGAGAGGACAGGGATCAGCCATAGCACAAGCAACAACCTCAAGCAAAGGGGGATTAGCTCAAATGGTAGAGCGCTCGCTTAGCATGCGAGAGGTAGCGGGATCGATGCCCGCATTCTCCAAATGCAGCTTTCCTGATTTGCCCGGAGACACCTTGCTTTTGTGTTTGATGTTGAAGCTTGGAACCGAGCGCCGTGAGCAACATGGGAAGCCGGAGTCCTCCTCATAACGCGTGCCAAGGCGTTGCCACGTTTTTGTGGTGGCAACTGTGGCTTCAGCCAAAGTCACGTAGGCAGTGTTGGACAAAAGCAATCTAGTAAACAAAGCACGAGCAGGCCTCCATGGCCAAGAGACAATATTTCATTAGCGCAAAAGGTGCCAGTGCCATGCTTACGCTGAGAGCTTTGGACTCGTTGAATCACCTGAATCAGGTTCAACTTCTCTTTGTGTGCGAAAGAAAGGCCTTTGGGCCCGCACGCAAGCAAATATCGATTGGCATAGGAAAGGGCAACGTAGCAGAGGATGGTTTCGATCCATCGACCTCTGGGTTATGGGCCCAGCACGCTTCCGCTGCGCCACTCTGCTCTTGTCGCTGACCAACCTCAACAACCACATGTGGATGTAGTTTGCCAGCGATTCCCACGGGGAGTGGGTCCATGTGGCAAAGTCACAATGTAGACGACTAGGCGTTTCCATTGATTTTCGACCAGCGAATCCCAAGTCAAGCGTGCGCGAGAGCTGGACTCTCCTAGGCCAGCTGAGCGAGGGTGGTGGCGCCTGGCCCGGCGTGGAGCATTGGTGGTTCAGTGGTAGAATTCTCGCCTGCCACGCGGGAGGCCCGGGTTCGATTCCCGGCCAATGCAATTATGGGCTCTTGGTGTTTGTAGCTCTCTCCCCCAATTTCCAGCCCCATGGAATGCCTCAAGGCACAAGGTGTTTCTTGTCGAGAATGTATTAGGCGGTGTGAGTGCTTTTTGAAACCACCTTCTCCCAATGACATCATTGAAACCCATGGGGCCATACTTCAGAAGGGGCTCAGTTGTCCAAGGTCTTGGGGGAGTGGCTCTCCTGGTGTCTAGCGGCCAGAGCAAGTTGTGGATTTAGCAAAACTGCCTATAGTTTACACATAGCCCAGGAGAGGACAGGGATCAGCCATAGCACAAGCAACAACCTCAAGCAACAACCTCAAGCAAAGGGGGATTAGCTCAAATGGTAGAGCGCTCGCTTAGCATGCGAGAGGTAGCGGGATCGATGCCCGCATTCTCCAAATGCAGCTTTCCTGATTTGCCAGGAGACACCTTGCTTTTGTGTTTGATGTTGAAGCTTGGAACCGAGCGCCGTGAGCAACATGGGAAGCCGGAGTCCTCCTCATAACGCGTGCCAAGGCGTTGCCACGTTTTTGTGGTGGCAACTGTGGCTTCAGCCAAAGTCACGTAGGCAGTGTTGGACAAAAGCAATCTAGTAAACAAAGCACGAGCAGGCCTCCATGGCCAAGAGACAATATTTCATTAGCGCAAAAGGTGCCAGTGCCATGCTTACGCTGAGAGCTTTGGACTCGTTGAATCACCTGAATCAGGTTCAACTTCTCTTTGTGTGCGAAAGAAAGGCCTTTGGGCCCGCACGCAAGCAAATATCGATTGGCATAGAAAAAGGCAACGTAGCAGAGGATGGTTTCGATCCATCGACCTCTGGGTTATGGGCCCAGCACGCTTCCGCTGCGCCACTCTGCTCTTGTCGCTGACCAACCTCAACAACCACATGTGGATGTAGTTTGCCAGCGATTCCCACGGGGAGTGGGTCCATGTGGCAAAGTCACAATGTAGACGACTAGGCGTTTCCATTGATTTTCGACCAGCGAATCCCAAGTCAAGCGTGGGCGAGAGCTGGACTCTCCTAGACCAGCTGAGCGAGGGTGGTGGCAAGTGGCCCGGCGTGGAGCATTGGTGGTTCAGTGGTAGAATTCTCGCCTGCCACGCGGGAGGCCCGGGTTCGATTCCCGGCCAATGCAATTATGGGCTCTTTGAGTTTGCAGCGCTCTCCCCCAATTTCCAGCCCCGTGGAGTGCATCAAGGCACAAGGTGTTTCTTGTCGAGAATGTACTAGGCGGTGTGAGTGCTTTTTGAAACCAGCCTTCTCCCAATTACATCATTGAAACCCATGGGGCCATACCTCTGAAGGGGCTCAGTTGTCAAAGGTCGTAGGAGGGAAAAAAAAGGGGGGTGCAAACCTTCTACGCTAGGAAAGCGGGTGGCTCTCCTGGTGTCTAGCGGCCAGAGCAGGTTGTGGATTTCGCAAAACTGACTATATTTTACACATAGCCCAGGAGAGGACAGGGATCAGCCATAGCGCAAGCAACACACTCGAGCAAAGGGGGATTAGCTCAAGTGGCAGAGCGCTCGCTTTGCATGCGAGAGGTAGCGGGATCGATGCCCGCATTCTCCAAACGCAGCTTTCCTGGTTTCACGGGAGGCACCTTGCTTTTGTGTTTGATGTTGAAGCTTGGAACCGAGCGCCGTGAGCAACATGGGAAGCCGGAGTGCTCCTC
This sequence comes from Lithobates pipiens, assembly GCF_037356315.1. Classification (NCBI taxonomy): domain Eukaryota; kingdom Metazoa; phylum Chordata; class Amphibia; order Anura; family Ranidae; genus Lithobates; species Lithobates pipiens. Next base: position 580,522,860 of record NW_027507758.1, read on the forward strand.
ATAACATGTGCCAAGGCATTGCCACGTTTTTGTGGTGGCATCTGTGGCTTCAGCCAAAGTCACGTAGGCAGTATTGGACAAAAGCAATCAATTAAAGAAAGCACGACCAGGCTTCCATGGCCAAGAGACAATATTCCATTAGGGGGAAAGGTGCCAGTGCCATGCTTACGCTGAGAGCTTTGGACTCGTTGAATCACCTGAATCAGGTTCAACTTCTCTTTGTGTGCGAAAGAAAGGCCTTTGGGCCCGCAAGCAAATATCGATTGGCATAGGAAAAGGCAACGTAGCAGAGGATGGTTTCGATCCATCGACCTCTGGGTTATGGGCCCAGCACGCTTCCGCTGCGCCACTCTGCTCTTGTCGCTGACCATCCTCATGGATTTCGACAAGCGAATCCCAAGTCAAGCGTGGGCGAGAGCTGGACTCTCCTAGGCCAGCTGAGCGAGGGTGGTGGCGCCTGGCCCGGCGTGGAGCATTGGTGGTTCAGTGGTAGAATTCTCGCCTGCCACGCGGGAGGCCCGGGTTCGATTCCCGGCCAATGCAATTATGGGCTCTTGGTGTTTGTAGCTCTCTCCCCCAATTTCCAGCCCCATGGAATGCCTCAAGGCACAAGGTGTTTCTTGTCGAGAATGTATTAGGCGGTGTGAGTGCTTTTTGAAACCACCTTCTCCCAATGACATCATTGAAACCCATGGGGCCATACTTCAGAAGGGGCTCAGTTGTCCAAGGTCTTGGGGGAGTGGCTCTCCTGGTGTCTAGCGGCCAGAGCAAGTTGTGGATTTAGCAAAACTGCCTATAGTTTACACATAGCCCAGGAGAGGACAGGGATCAGCCATAGCACAAGCAACAACCTCAAGCAAAGGGGGATTAGCTCAAATGGTAGAGCGCTCGCTTAGCATGCGAGAGGTAGCGGGATCGATGCCCGCATTCTCCAAATGCAGCTTTCCTGATTTGCCAGGAGACACCTTGCTTTTGTGTTTGATGTTGAAGCTTGGAACCGAGCGCCGTGAGCAACATGGGAAGCCGGAGTCCTCCTCATAACGCGTGCCAAGGCGTTGCCACGTTTTTGTGGTGGCAACTGTGGCTTCAGCCAAAGTCACGTAGGCAGTGTTGGACAAAAGCAATCTAGTAAACAAAGCACGAGCAGGCCTCCATGGCCAAGAGACAATATTTCATTAGCGCAAAAAGTGCCAGTGCCATGCTTACGCTGAGAGCTTTGGACTCGTTGAATCACCTGAATCAGGTTCAACTTCTCTTTGTGTGCGAAAGAAAGGCCTTTGGGCCCGCACGCAAGCAAATATGGATTGGCATAGAAAAAGGCAACGTAGCAGAGGATGGTTTCGATCCATCGACCTCTGGGTTATGGGCCCAGCACGCTTCCGCTGCGCCACTCTGCTCTTGTCGCTGACCAACCTCAACAACCACATGTGGATGTAGTTTGCCAGCGATTCCCACGGGGAGTGGGTCCATGTGGCAAAGTCACAATGTAGACGACTAGGCGTTTCCATTGATTTTCGACCAGCGAATCCCAAGTCAAGCGTGGGCGAGAGCTGGACTCTCCTAGACCAGCTGAGCGAGGGTGGTGGCAAGTGGCCCGGCGTGGAGCATTGGTGGTTCAGTGGTAGAATTCTCGCCTGCCACGCGGGAGGCCCGGGTTCGATTCCCGGCCAATGCAATTATGGGCTCTTTGTGTTTGCAGCGCTCTCCCCCAATTTCCAGCCCCGTGGAGTGCATCAAGGCACAAGGTGTTTCTTGTCGAGAATGTACTAGGCGGTGTGAGTGCTTTTTGAAACCAGCCTTCTCCCAATTACATCATTGAAACCCATGGGGCCATACCTCTGAAGGGGCTCAGTTGTCAAAGGTCGTAGGAGGGAAAAAAAAGGGGGGTGCAAACCTTCTACGCTAGGAAAGCGGGTGGCTCTCCTGGTGTCTAGCGGCCAGAGCAGGTTGTGGATTTCGCAAAACTGACTATATTTTACACATAGCCCAGGAGAGGACAGGGATCAGCCATAGCGCAAGCAACACACTCGAGCAAAGGGGGATTAGCTCAAGTGGCAGAGAGCTCGCTTTGCATGCGAGAGGTAGCGGGATCGATGCCCGCATTCTCCAAACGCAGCTTTCCTGGTTTCACGGGAGGCACCTTGCTTTTGTGTTTGATGTTGAAGCTTGGAACCGAGCGCCGTGAGCAACATGGGAAGCCGGAGTGCTCCTCATAACATGTGCCAAGGCATTGCCACGTTTTTGTGGTGGCATCTGTGGCTTCAGCCAAAGTCACGTAGGCAGTATTGGACAAAAGCAATCAATTAAAGAAAGCACGACCAGGCTTCCATGGCCAAGAGACAATATTCCATTAGGGGGAAAGGTGCCAGTGCCATGCTTACGCTGAGAGCTTTGGACTCGTTGAATCACCTGAATCAGGTTCAACTTCTCTTTGTGTGCGAAAGAAAGGCCTTTGGGCCCGCAAGCAAATATCGATTGGCATAGGAAAAGGCAACGTAGCAGAGGATGGTTTCGATCCATCGACCTCTGGGTTATGGGCCCAGCACGCTTCCGCTGCGCCACTCTGCTCTTGCCGCTGACCATCCTCATGGATTTCGACAAGCGAATCCCAAGTCAAGCGTGGGCGAGAGCTGGACTCTCCTAGGCCAGCTGAGCGAGGGTGGTGGCCCCTGGCCCGGCGTGGAGCATTGGTGGTTCAGTGGTAGAATTCTCGCCTGCCACGCGGGAGGCCCGGGTTCGATTCCCGGCCAATGCAATTATGGGCTCTTGGTGTTTGTAGCTCTCTCCCCCAATTTCCAGCCCCATGGAATGCCTCAAGGCACAAGGTGTTTCTTGTCGAGAATGTATTAGGCGGTGTGAGTGCTTTTTGAAACCACCTTCTCCCAATGACATCATTGAAACCCATGGGGCCATACTTCAGAAGGGGCTCAGTTGTCCAAGGTCTTGGGGGAGTGGCTCTCCTGGTGTCTAGCGGCCAGAGCAAGTTGTGGATTTAGCAAAACTGCCTATAGTTTACACATAGCCCAGGAGAGGACAGGGATCAGCCATAGCACAAGCAACAACCTCAAGCAAAGGGGGATTAGCTCAAATGGTAGAGCGCTCGCTTAGCATGCGAGAGGTAGCGGGATCGATGCCCGCATTCTCCAAATGCAGCTTTCCTGATTTGCCAGGAGACACCTTGCTTTTGTGTTTGATGTTGAAGCTTGGAACCGAGCGCCGTGAGCAACATGGGAAGCCGGAGTCCTCCTCATAACGCGTGCCAAGGCGTTGCCACGTTTTTGTGGTGGCAACTGTGGCTTCAGCCAAAGTCACGTAGGCAGTGTTGAACAAAAGCAATCTAGTAAACAAAGCACGAGCAGGCCTCCATGGCCAAGAGACAATATTTCATTAGCGCAAAAGGTGCCAGTGCCATGCTTACGCTGAGAGCTTTGGACTCGTTGAATCACCTGAATCAGGTTCAACTTCTCTTTGTGTGCGAAAGAAAGGCCTTTGGGCCTGCACGCAAGCAAATATCGATTGGCATAGGAAAGGGCAACGTAGCAGAGGATGGTTTCGATCCATCGACCTCTGGGTTATGGGCCCAGCACGCTTCCGCTGCGCCACTCTGCTCTTGTCGCTGACCAACCTCAACAACCACATGTGGATGTAGTTTGCCAGCGATTCCCACGGGGAGTGGGTCCATGTGGCAAAGTCACAATGTAGACGACTAGGCGTTTCCATTGATTTTCGACCAGCGAATCCCAAGTCAAGCGTGGGCGAGAGCTGGACTCTCCTAGACCAGCTGAGCGAGGGTGGTGGCAAGTGGCCCGGCGTGGAGCATTGGTGGTTCAGTGGTAGAATTCTCGCCTGCCACGCGGGAGGCCCGGGTTCGATTCCCGGCCAATGCAATTATGGGCTCTTTGTGTTTGCAGCGCTCTCCCCCAATTTCCAGCCCCGTGGAGTGCATCAAGGCACAAGGTGTTTCTTGTCGAGAATGTACTAGGCGGTGTGAGTGCTTTTTGAAACCAGCCTTCTCCCAATTACATCATTGAAACCCATGGGGCCATACCTCTGAAGGGGCTCAGTTGTCAAAGGTCGTAGGAGGGAAAAAAAAGGGGGGTGCAAACCTTCTACGCTAGGAAAGCGGGTGGCTCTCCTGGTGTCTAGCGGCCAGAGCAGGTTGTGGATTTCGCAAAACTGACTATATTTTACACATAGCCCAGGAGAGGACAGGGATCAGCCATAGCGCAAGCAACACACTCGAGCAAAGGGGGATTAGCTCAAGTGGCAGAGCGCTCGCTTTGCATGCGAGAGGTAGCGGGATCGATGCCCGCATTCTCCAAACGCAGCTTTCCTGGTTTCACGGGAGGCACCTTGCTTTTGTGTTTGATGTTGAAGCTTGGAACCGAGCGCCGTGAGCAACATGGGAAGCCGGAGTGCTCCTCATAACATGTGCCAAGGCATTGCCACGTTTTTGTGGTGGCATCTGTGGCTTCAGCCAAAGTCACGTAGGCAGTATTGGACAAAAGCAATCAATTAAAGAAAGCACGACCAGGCTTCCATGGCCAAGAGACAATATTCCATTAGGGGGAAAGGTGCCAGTGCCATGCTTACGCTGAGAGCTTTGGACTCGTTGAATCACCTGAATCAGGTTCAACTTCTCTTTGTGTGCGAAAGAAAGGCCTTTGGGCCCGCAAGCAAATATCGATTGGCATAGGAAAAGGCAACGTAGCAGAGGATGGTTTCGATCCATCGACCTCTGGGTTATGGGCCCAGCACGCTTCCGCTGCGCCACTCTGCTCTTGTCGCTGGCCATCCTCATGGATTTCGACAAGCGAATCCCAAGTCAAGCGTGGGCGAGAGCTGGACTCTCCTAGGCCAGCTGAGCGAGGGTGGTGGCGCCTGGCCCGGCGTGGAGCATTGGTGGTTCAGTGGTAGAATTCTCGCCTGCCACGCGGGAGGCCCGGGTTCGATTCCCGGCCAATGCAATTATGGGCTCTTGGTGTTTGTAGCTCTCTCCCCCAATTTCCAGCCCCATGGAATGCCTCAAGGCACAAGGTGTTTCTTGTCGAGAATGTATTAGGCGGTGTGAGTGCTTTTTGAAACCACCTTCTCCCAATGACATCATTGAAACCCATGGGGCCATACTTCAGAAGGGGCTCAGTTGTCCAAGGTCTTGGGGGAGTGGCTCTCCTGGTGTCTAGCGGCCAGAGCAAGTTGTGGATTTAGCAAAACTGCCTATAGTTTACACATAGCCCAGGAGAGGACAGGGATCAGCCATAGCACAAGCAACAACCTCAAGCAAAGGGGGATTAGCTCAAATGGTAGAGCGCTCGCTTAGCATGCGAGAGGTAGCGGGATCGATGCCCGCATTCTCCAAATGCAGCTTTCCTGATTTGCCAGGAGACACCTTGCTTTTGTGTTTGATGTTGAAGCTTGGAACCGAGCGCCGTGAGCAACATGGGAAGCCGGAGTCCTCCTCATAACGCGTGCCAAGGCGTTGCCACGTTTTTGTGGTGGCAACTGTGGCTTCAGCCAAAGTCACGTAGGCAGTGTTGGACAAAAGCAATCTAGTAAACAAAGCACGAGCAGGCCTCCATGGCCAAGAGACAATATTTCATTAGCGCAAAAGGTGCCAGTGCCATGCTTACGCTGAGAGCTTTGGACTCGTTGAATCACCTGAATCAGGTTCAACTTCTCTTTGTGTGCGAAAGAAAGGCCTTTGGGCCCGCACGCAAGCAAATATCGATTGGCATAGAAAAAGGCAACGTAGCAGAGGATGGTTTCGATCCATCGACCTCTGGGTTATGGGCCCAGCACGCTTCCGCTGCGCCACTCTGCTCTTGTCGCTGACCAACCTCAACAACCACATGTGGATGTAGTTTGCCAGCGATTCCCACGGGGAGTGGGTCCATGTGGCAAAGTCACAATGTAGACGACTAGGCGTTTCCATTGATTTTCGACCAGCGAATCCCAAGTCAAGCGTGGGCGAGAGCTGGACTCTCCTAGACCAGCTGAGCGAGGGTGGTGGCAAGTGGCCCGGCGTGGAGCATTGGTGGTTCAGTGGTAGAATTCTCGCCTGCCACGCGGGAGGCCCGGGTTCGATTCCCAGCCAATGCAATTATGGGCTCTTTGTGTTTGCAGCGCTCTCCCCCATTTTCCAGCCCCGTGGAGTGCATCAAGGCACAAGGTGTTTCTTGTCGAGAATGTACTAGGCGGTGTGAGTGCTTTTTGAAACCAGCCTTCTCCCAATTACATCATTGAAACCCATGGGGCCATACCTCTGAAGGGGCTCAGTTGTCAAAGGTCGTAGGAGGGAAAAAAAAGGGGGGTGCAAACCTTCTACGCTAGGAAAGCGGGTGGCTCTCCTGGTGTCTAGCGGCCAGAGCAGGTTGTGGATTTCGCAAAACTGACTATATTTTACACATAGCCCAGGAGAGGACAGGGATCAGCCATAGCGCAAGCAACACACTCGAGCAAAGGGGGATTAGCTCAAGTGGCAGAGCGCTTGCTTTGCATGCGAGAGGTAGCGGGATCGATGCCCGCATTCTCCAAACGCAGCTTTCCTGGTTTCACGGGAGGCACCTTGCTTTTGTGTTTGATGTTGAAGCTTGGAACCGAGCGCCGTGAGCAACATGGGAAGCCGGAGTGCTCCTCATAACATGTGCCAAGGCATTGCCACGTTTTTGTGGTGGCATCTGTGGCTTCAGCCAAAGTCACGTAGGCAGTATTGGACAAAAGCAATCAATTAAAGAAAGCACGACCAGGCTTCCATGGCCAAGAGACAATATTCCATTAGGGGGAAAGGTGCCAGTGCCATGCTTACGCTGAGAGCTTTGGACTCGTTGAATCACCTGAATCAGGTTCAACTTCTCTTTGTGTGCGAAAGAAAGGCCTTTGGGCCCGCAAGCAAATATCGATTGGCATAGGAAAAGGCAACGTAGCAGAGGATGGTTTCGATCCATCGACCTCTGGGTTATGGGCCCAGCACGCTTCCGCTGCGCCACTCTGCTCTTGTCGCTGACCATCCTCATGGATTTCGACAAGCGAATCCCAAGTCAAGCGTGGGCGAGAGCTGGACTCTCCTAGGCCAGCTGAGCGAGGGTGGTGGCGCCTGGCCCGGCGTGGAGCATTGGTGGTTCAGTGGTAGAATTCTCGCCTGCCACGCGGGAGGCCCGGGTTCGATTCCCGGCCAATGCAATTATGGGCTCTTGGTGTTTGTAGCTCTCTCCCCCAATTTCCAGCCCCATGGAATGCCTCAAGGCACAAGGTGTTTCTTGTCGAGAATGTATTAGGCGGTGTGAGTGCTTTTTGAAACCACCTTCTCCCAATGACATCATTGAAACCCATGGGGCCATACTTCAGAAGGGGCTCAGTTGTCCAAGGTCTTGGGGGAGTGGCTCTCCTGGTGTCTAGCGGCCAGAGCAAGTTGTGGATTTAGCAAAACTGCCTATAGTTTACACATAGCCCAGGAGAGGACAGGGATCAGCCATAGCACAAGCAACAACCTCAAGCAAAGGGGGATTAGCTCAAATGGTAGAGCGCTCGCTTAGCATGCGAGAGGTAGCGGGATCGATGCCCGCATTCTCCAAATGCAGCTTTCCTGATTTGCCAGGAGACACCTTGCTTTTGTGTTTGATGTTGAAGCTTGGAACCGAGCGCCGTGAGCAACATGGGAAGCCGGAGTCCTCCTCATAACGCGTGCCAAGGCGTTGCCACGTTTTTGTGGTGGCAACTGTGGCTTCAGCCAAAGTCACGTAGGCAGTGTTGGACAAAAGCAATCTAGTAAACAAAGCACGAGCAGGCCTCCATGGCCAAGAGACAATATTTCATTAGCGCAAAAGGTGCCAGTGCCATGCTTACGCTGAGAGCTTTGGACTCGTTGAATCACCTGAATCAGGTTCAACTTCTCTTTGTGTGCGAAAGAAAGGCCTTTGGGCCCGCACGCAAGCAAATATCGATTGGCATAGGAAAGGGCAACGTAGCAGAGGATGGTTTCGATCCATCGACCTCTGGGTTATGGGCCCAGCACGCTTCCGCTGCGCCACTCTGCTCTTGTCGCTGACCAACCTCAACAACCACATGTGGATGTAGTTTGCCAGCGATTCCCACGGGGAGTGGGTCCATGTGGCAAAGTCACAATGTAGACGACTAGGCGTTTCCATTGATTTTCGACCAGCGAATCCCAAGTCAAGCGTGGGCGAGAGCTGGACTCTCCTAGACCAGCTGAGCGAGGGTGGTGGCAAGTGGCCCGGCGTGGAGCATTGGTGGTTCAGTGGTAGAATTCTCGCCTGCCACGCGGGAGGCCCGGGTTCGATTCCCGGCCAATGCAATTATGGGCTCTTTGTGTTTGCAGCGCTCTCCCCCAATTTCCAGCCCCGTGGAGTGCATCAAGGCACAAGGTGTTTCTTGTCGAGAATGTACTAGGCGGTGTGAGTGCTTTTTGAAACCAGCCTTCTCCCAATTACATCATTGAAACCCATGGGGCCATACCTCTGAAGGGGCTCAGTTGTCAAAGGTCGTAGGAGGGAAAAAAAAGGGGGGTGCAAACCTTCTACGCTAGGAAAGCGGGTGGCTCTCCTGGTGTCTAGCGGCCAGAGCAGGTTGTGGATTTCGCAAAACTGACTATATTTTACACATAGCCCAGGAGAGGACAGGGATCAGCCATAGCGCAAGCAACACACTCGAGCAAAGGGGGATTAGCTCAAGTGGCAGAGCGCTCGCTTTGCATGCGAGAGGTAGCGGGATCGATGCCCGCATTCTCCAAACGCAGCTTTCCTGGTTTCACGGGAGGCACCTTGCTTTTGTGTTTGATGTTGAAGCTTGGAACCGAGCGCCGTGAGCAACATGGGAAGCCGGAGTGCTCCTCATAACATGTGCCAAGGCATTGCCACGTTTTTGTGGTGGCATCTGTGGCTTCAGCCAAAGTCACGTAGGCAGTATTGGACAAAAGCAATCAATTAAAGAAAGCACGACCAGGCTTCCATGGCCAAGAGACAATATTCCATTAGGGGGAAAGGTGCCAGTGCCATGCTTACGCTGAGAGCTTTGGACTCGTTGAATCACCTGAATCAGGTTCAACTTCTCTTTGTGTGCGAAAGAAAGGCCTTTGGGCCCGCAAGCAAATATCGATTGGCATAGGAAAAGGCAACGTAGCAGAGGATGGTTTCGATCCATCGACCTCTGGGTTATGGGCCCAGCACGCTTCCGCTGCGCCACTCTGCTCTTGTCGCTGGCCATCCTCATGGATTTCGACAAGCGAATCCCAAGTCAAGCGTGGGCGAGAGCTGGACTCTCCTAGGCCAGCTGAGCGAGGGTGGTGGCGCCTGGCCCGGCGTGGAGCATTGGTGGTTCAGTGGTAGAATTCTCGCCTGCCACGCGGGAGGCCCGGGTTCGATTCCCGGCCAATGCAATTATGGGCTCTTGGTGTTTGTAGCTCTCTCCCCCAATTTCCAGCCCCATGGAATGCCTCAAGGCACAAGGTGTTTCTTGTCGAGAATGTATTAGGCGGTGTGAGTGCTTTTTGAAACCACCTTCTCCCAATGACATCATTGAAACCCATGGGGCCATACTTCAGAAGGGGCTCAGTTGTCCAAGGTCTTGGGGGAGTGGCTCTCCTGGTGTCTAGTGGCCAGAGCAAGTTGTGGATTTAGCAAAACTGCCTATAGTTTACACATAGCCCAGGAGAGGACAGGGATCAGCCATAGCACAAGCAACAACCTCAAGCAAAGGGGGATTAGCTCAAATGGTAGAGTGCTCGCTTAGCATGCGAGAGGTAGCGGGATCGATGCCCGCATTCTCCAAATGCAGCTTTCCTGATTTGCCAGGAGACACCTTGCTTTTGTGTTTGATGTTGAAGCTTGGAACCGAGCGCCGTGAGCAACATGGGAAGCCGGAGTGCTCCTCATAACATGTGCCAAGGCATTGCCACGTTTTTGTGGTGGCATCTGTGGCTTCAGCCAAAGTCACGTAGGCAGTATTGGACAAAAGCAATCAATTAAAGAAAGCACGACCAGGCTTCCATGGCCAAGAGACAATATTCCATTAGGGGGAAAGGTGCCAGTGCCATGCTTACGCTGAGAGCTTTGGACTCGTTGAATCACCTGAATCAGGTTCAACTTCTCTTTGTGTGCGAAAGAAAGGCCTTTGGGCCCGCAAGCAAATATCGATTGGCATAGGAAAAGGCAACGTAGCAGAGGATGGTTTTGATCCATCGACCTCTGGGTTATGGGCCCAGCACGCTTCCGCTGCGCCACTCTGCTCTTGTCGCTGACCATCCTCATGGATTTCGACAAGCGAATCCCAAGTCAAGCGTGGGCGAGAGCTGGACTCTCCTAGGCCAGCTGAGCGAGGGTGGTGGCGCCTGGCCCGGCGTGGAGCATTGGTGGTTCAGTGGTAGAATTCTCGCCTGCCACGCGGGAGGCCCGGGTTCGATTCCCGGCCAATGCAATTATGGGCTCTTGGTGTTTGTAGCTCTCTCCCCCAATTTCCAGCCCCATGGAATGCCTCAAGGCACAAGGTGTTTCTTGTCGAGAATGTATTAGGCGGTGTGAGTGCTTTTTGAAACCACCTTCTCCCAATGACATCATTGAAACCCATGGGGCCATACTTCAGAAGGGGCTCAGTTGTCCAAGGTCTTGGGGGAGTGGCTCTCCTGGTGTCTAGCGGCCAGAGCAAGTTGTGGATTTAGCAAAACTGCCTATAGTTTACACATAGCCCAGGAGAGGACAGGGATCAGCCATAGCACAAGCAACAACCTCAAGCAAAGGGGGATTAGCTCAAATGGTAGAGCGCTCGCTTAGCATGCGAGAGGTAGCGGGATCGATGCCCGCATTCTCCAAATGCAGCTTTCCTGATTTGCCAGGAGACACCTTGCTTTTGTGTTTGATGTTGAAGCTTGGAACCGAGCGCCGTGAGCAACATGGGAAGCCGGAGTCCTCCTCATAACGCGTGCCAAGGCGTTGCCACGTTTTTGTGGTGGCAACTGTGGCTTCAGCCAAAGTCACGTAGGCAGTGTTGGACAAAAGCAATCTAGTAAACAAAGCACGAGCAGGCCTCCATGGCCAAGAGACAATATTTCATTAGCGCAAAAGGTGCCAGTGCCATGCTTACGCTGAGAGCTTTGGACTCGTTGAATCACCTGAATCAGGTTCAACTTCTCTTTGTGTGCGAAAGAAAGGCCTTTGGGCCCGCACGCAAGCAAATATCGATTGGCATAGGAAAGGGCAACGTAGCAGAGGATGGTTTCGATCCATCGACCTCTGGGTTATGGGCCCAGCACGCTTCCGCTGCGCCACTCTGCTCTTGTCGCTGACCAACCTCAACAACCACATGTGGATGTAGTTTGCCAGCGATTCCCACGGGGAGTGGGTCCATGTGGCAAAGTCACAATGTAGACGACTAGGCGTTTCCATTGATTTTCGACCAGCGAATCCCAAGTCAAGCGTGGGCGAGAGCTGGACTCTCCTAGACCAGCTGAGCGAGGGTGGTGGCAAGTGGCCCGGCGTGGAGCATTGGTGGTTAAGTGGTAGAATTCTCGCCTGCCACGCGGGAGGCCCGGGTTCGATTCCCGGCCAATGCAATTATGGGCTCTTTGTGTTTGCAGCGCTCTCCCCCAATTTCCAGCCCCGTGGAGTGCATCAAGGCACAAGGTGTTTCTTGTCGAGAATGTACTAGGCGGTGTGAGTGCTTTTTGAAACCAGCCTTCTCCCAATTACATCATTGAAACCCATGGGGCCATACCTCTGAAGGGGCTCAGTTGTCAAAGGTCGTAGGAGGGAAAAAAAAGGGGGGTGCAAACCTTCTACGCTAGGAAAGCGGGTGGCTCTCCTGGTGTCTAGCGGCCAGAGCAGGTTGGGGATTTCGCAAAACTGACTATATTTTACACATAGCCCAGGAGAGGACAGGGATCAGCCATAGCGCAAGCAACACACTCGAGCAAAGGGGGATTAGCTCAAGTGGCAGAGCGCTCGCTTTGCATGCGAGAGGTAGCGGGATCGATGCCCGCATTCTCCAAACGCAGCTTTCCTGGTTTCACGGGAGGCACCTTGCTTTTGTGTTTGATGTTGAAGCTTGGAACCGAGCGCCGTGAGCAACATGGGAAGCCGGAGTGCTCCTCATAACATGTGCCAAGGCATTGCCACGTTTTTGTGGTGGCATCTGTGGCTTCAGCCAAAGTCACGTAGGCAGTATTGGACAAAAGCAATCAATTAAAGAAAGCACGACCAGGCTTCCATGGCCAAGAGACAATATTCCATTAGGGGGAAAGGTGCCAGTGCCATGCTTACGCTGAGAGCTTTGGACTCGTTGAATCACCTGAATCAGGTTCAACTTCTCTTTGTGTGCGAAAGAAAGGCCTTTGGGCCCGCAAGCAAATATCGATTGGCATAGGAAAAGGCAACGTAGCAGAGGATGGTTTCGATCCATCGACCTCTGGGTTATGGGCCCAGCACGCTTCCGCTGCGCCACTCTGCTCTTGTCGCTGGCCATCCTCATGGATTTCGACAAGCGAATCCCAAGTCAAGCGTGGGCGAGAGCTGGACTCTCCTAGGCCAGCTGAGCGAGGGTGGTGGCGCCTGGCCCGGCGTGGAGCATTGGTGGTTCAGTGGTAGAATTCTCGCCTGCCACGCGGGAGGCCCGGGTTCGATTCCCGGCCAATGCAATTATGGGCTCTTGGTGTTTGTAGCTCTCTCCCCCAATTTCCAGCCCCATGGAATGCCTCAAGGCACAAGGTGTTTCTTGTCGAGAATGTATTAGGCAGTGTGAGTGCTTTTTGAAACCACCTTCTCCCAATGACATCATTGAAACCCATGGGGCCATACTTCAGAAGGGGCTCAGTTGTCCAAGGTCTTGGGGGAGTGGCTCTCCTGGTGTCTAGCGGCCAGAGCAAGTTGTGGATTTAGCAAAACTGCCTATAGTTTACACATAGCCCAGGAGAGGACAGGGATCAGGCATAGCACAAGCAACAACCTCAAGCAAAGGGGGATTAGCTCAAATGGTAGAGCGCTCGCTTAGCATGCGAGAGGTAGCGGGATCGATGCCCGCATTCTCCAAATGCAGCTTTCCTGATTTGCCAGGAGACACCTTGCTTTTGTGTTTGATGTTGAAGCTTGGAACCGAGCGCCGTGAGCAACATGGGAAGCCGGAGTCCTCCTCATAACGCGTGCCAAGGCGTTGCCACGTTTTTGTGGTGGCAACTGTGGCTTCAGCCAAAGTCACGTAGGCAGTGTTGGACAAAAGCAATCTAGTAAACAAAGCACGAGCAGGCCTCCATGGCCAAGAGACAATATTTCATTAGCGCAAAAGGTGCCAGTGCCATGCTTACGCTGAGAGCTTTGGACTCGTTGAATCACCTGAATCAGGTTCAACTTCTCTTTGTGTGCGAAAGAAAGGCCTTTGGGCCCGCACGCAAGCAAATATCGATTGGCATAGAAAAAGGCAACGTAGCAGAGGATGGTTTCGATCCATCGACCTCTGGGTTATGGGCCCAGCACGCTTCCGCTGCGCCACTCTGCTCTTGTCGCTGACCAACCTCAACAACCACATGTGGATGTAGTTTGCCAGCGATTCCCACGGGGAGTGGGTCCATGTGGCAAAGTCACAATGTAGACGACTAGGCGTTTCCATTGATTTTCGACCAGCGAATCCCAAGTCAAGCGTGGGCGAGAGCTGGACTCTCCTAGACCAGCTGAGCGAGGGTGGTGGCAAGTGGCCCGGCGTGGAGCATTGGTGGTTCAGTGGTAGAATTCTCGCCTGCCACGCGGGAGGCCCGGGTTCGATTCCCGGCCAATGCAATTATGGGCTCTTTGTGTTTGCAGCGCTCTCCCCCAATTTCCAGCCCCGTGGAGTGCATCAAGGCACAAGGTGTTTCTTGTCGAGAATGTACTAGGCGGTGTGAGTGCTTTTTGAAACCAGCCTTCTCCCAATTACATCATTGAAACCCATGGGGCCATACCTCTGAAGGGGCTCAGTTGTCAAAGGTCGTAGGAGGGAAAAAAAAGGGGGGTGCAAACCTTCTACGCTAGGAAAGCGGGTGGCTCTCCTGGTGTCTAGCGGCCAGAGCAGGTTGTGGATTTCGCAAAACTGACTATATTTTACACATAGCCCAGGAGAGGACAGGGATCAGCCATAGCGCAAGCAACACACTCGAGCAAAGGGGGATTAGCTCAAGTGGCAGAGCGCTCGCTTTGCATGCGAGAGGTAGCGGGATCGATGCCCGCATTCTCCAAACGCAGCTTTCCTGGTTTCACGGGAGGCACCTTGCTTTTGTGTTTGATGTTGAAGCTTGGAACCGAGCGCCGTGAGCAACATGGGAAGCCGGAGTGCTCCTCATAACATGTGCCAAGGCATTGCCACATTTTTGTGGTGGCATCTGTGGCTTCAGCCAAAGTCACGTAGGCAGTATTGGACAAAAGCAATCAATTAAAGAAAGCACGACCAGGCTTCCATGGCCAAGAGACAATATTCCATTAGGGGGAAAGGTGCCAGTGCCATGCTTACGCTGAGAGCTTTGGACTCGTTGAATCACCTGAATCAGGTTCAACTTCTCTTTGTGTGCGAAAGAAAGGCCTTTGGGCCCGCAAGCAAATATCGATTGGCATAGGAAAAGGCAACGTAGCAGAGGATGGTTTCGATCCATCGACCTCTGGGTTATGGGCCCAGCACGCTTCCGCTGCGCCACTCTGCTCTTGTCGCTGACCATCCTCATGGATTTCGACAAGCGAATCCCAAGTCAAGCGTGGGCGAGAGCTGGACTCTCCTAGGCCAGCTGAGCGAGGGTGGTGGCGCCTGGCCCGGCGTGGAGCATTGGTGGTTCAGTGGTAGAATTCTCGCCTGCCACGCGGGAGGCCCGGGTTCGATTCCCGGCCAATGCAATTATGGGCTCTTGGTGTTTGTAGCTCTCTCCCCCAATTTCCAGCCCCATGGAATGCCTCAAGGCACAAGGTGTTTCTTGTCGAGAATGTATTAGGCGGTGTGAGTGCTTTTTGAAACCACCTTCTCCCAATGACATCATTGAAACCCATGGGGCCATACTTCAGAAGGGGCTCAGTTGTCCAAGGTCTTGGGGGAGTGGCTCTCCTGGTGTCTAGCGGCCAGAGCAAGTTGTGGATTTAGCAAAACTGCCTATAGTTTACACATAGCCCAGGAGAGGACAGGGATCAGCCATAGCACAAGCAACAACCTCAAGCAAAGGGGGATTAGCTCAAATGGTAGAGCGCTCGCTTAGCATGCGAGAGGTAGCGGGATCGATGCCCGCATTCTCCAAATGCAGCTTTCCTGATTTGCCAGGAGACACCTTGCTTTTGTGTTTGATGTTGAAGCTTGGAACCGAGCGCCGTGAGCAACATGGGAAGCCGGAGTCCTCCTCATAACGCGTGCCAAGGCGTTGCCACGTTTTTGTGGTGGCAACTGTGGCTTCAGCCAAAGTCACGTAGGCAGTGTTGGACAAAAGCAATCTAGTAAACAAAGCACGAGCAGGCCTCCATGGCCAAGAGACAATATTTCATTAGCGCAAAAGGTGCCAGTGCCATGCTTACGCTGAGAGCTTTGGACTCGTTGAATCACCTGAATCAGGTTCAACTTCTCTTTGTGTGCGAAAGAAAGGCCTTTGGGCCCGCACGCAAGCAAATATCGATTGGCATAGGAAAGGGCAACGTAGCAGAGGATGGTTTCGATCCATCGACCTCTGGGTTATGGGCCCAGCACGCTTCCGCTGCGCCACTCTGCTCTTGTCGCTGACCAACCTCAACAACCACATGTGGATGTAGTTTGCCAGCGATTCCCACGGGGAGTGGGTCCATGTGGCAAAGTCACAATGTAGACGACTAGGCGTTTCCATTGATTTTCGACCAGCGAATCCCAAGTCAAGCGTGGGCGAGAGCTGGACTCTCCTAGACCAGCTGAGCGAGGGTGGTGGCAAGTGGCCCGGCGTGGAGCATTGGTGGTTCAGTGGTAGAATTCTCGCCTGCCACGCGGGAGGCCCGGGTTCGATTCCCGGCCAATGCAATTATGGGCTCTTTGTGTTTGCAGCGCTCTCCCCCAATTTCCAGCCCCGTGGAGTGCATCAAGGCACAAGGTGTTTCTTGTCGAGAATGTACTAGGCGGTGTGAGTGCTTTTTGAAACCAGCCTTCTCCCAATTACATCATTGAAACCCATGGGGCCATACCTCTGAAGGGGCTCAGTTGTCAAAGGTCGTAGGAGGGAAAAAAAAGGGGGGTGCAAACCTTCTACGCTAGGAAAGCGGGTGGCTCTCCTGGTGTCTAGCGGCCAGAGCAGGTTGTGGATTTCGCAAAACTGACTATATTTTACACATAGCCCAGGAGAGGACAGGGATCAGCCATAGCGCAAGCAACACACTCGAGCAAAGGGGGATTAGCTCAAGTGGCAGAGCGCTCGCTTTGCATGCGAGAGGTAGCGGGATCGATGCCCGCATTCTCCAAACGCAGCTTTCCTGGTTTCACGGGAGGCACCTTGCTTTTGTGTTTGATGTTGAAGCTTGGAACCGAGCGCCGTGAGCAACATGGGAAGCCGGAGTGCTCCTCATAACATGTGCCAAGGCATTGCCACGTTTTTGTGGTGGCATCTGTGGCTTCAGCCAAAGTCACGTAGGCAGTATTGGACAAAAGCAATCAATTAAAGAAAGCACGACCAGGCTTCCATGGCCAAGAGACAATATTCCATTAGGGGGAAAGGTGCCAGTGCCATGCTTACGCTGAGAGCTTTGGACTCGTTGAATCACCTGAATCAGGTTCAACTTCTCTTTGTGTGCGAAAGAAAGGCCTTTGGGCCCGCAAGCAAATATCGATTGGCATAGGAAAAGGCAACGTAGCAGAGGATGGTTTCGATCCATCGACCTCTGGGTTATGGGCCCAGCACGCTTCCGCTGCGCCACTCTGCTCTTGTCGCTGACCATCCTCATGGATTTCGACAAGCGAATCCCAAGTCAAGCGTGGGCGAGAGCTGGACTCTCCTAGGCCAGCTGAGTGAGGGTGGTGGCGCCTGGCCCGGCGTGGAGCATTGGTGGTTCAGTGGTAGAATTCTCGCCTGCCACGCGGGAGGCCCGGGTTCGATTCCCGGCCAATGCAATTATGGGCTCTTGGTGTTTGTAGCTCTCTCCCCCAATTTCCAGCCCCATGGAATGCCTCAAGGCACAAGGTGTTTCTTGTCGAGAATGTATTAGGCGGTGTGAGTGCTTTTTGAAACCACCTTCTCCCAATGACATCATTGAAACCCATGGGGCCATACTTCAGAAGGGGCTCAGTTGTCCAAGGTCTTGGGGGAGTGGCTCTCCTGGTGTCTAGCGGCCAGAGCAAGTTGTGGATTTAGCAAAACTGCCTATAGTTTACACATAGCCCAGGAGAGGACAGGGATCAGCCATAGCACAAGCAACAACCTCAAGCAAAGGGGGATTAGCTCAAATGGTAGAGTGCTCGCTTAGCATGCGAGAGGTAGCGGGATCGATGCCCGCATTCTCCAAATGCAGCTTTCCTGATTTGCCAGGAGACACCTTGCTTTTGTGTTTGATGTTGAAGCTTGGAACCGAGCGCCGTGAGCAACATGGGAAGCCGGAGTCCTCCTCATAACGCGTGCCAAGGCGTTGCCACGTTTTTGTGGTGGCAACTGTGGCTTCAGCCAAAGTCACGTAGGCAGTGTTGGACAAAAGCAATCTAGTAAACAAAGCACGAGCAGGCCTCCATGGCCAAGAGACAATATTTCATTAGCGCAAAAGGTGCCAGTGCCATGCTTACGCTGAGAGCTTTGGACTCGTTGAATCACCTGAATCAGGTTCAACTTCTCTTTGTGTGCGAAAGAAAGGCCTTTGGGCCCGCACGCAAGCAAATATCGATTGGCATAGGAAAGGGCAACGTAGCAGAGGATGGTTTCGATCCATCGACCTCTGGGTTATGGGCCCAGCACGCTTCCGCTGCGCCACTCTGCTCTTGTCGCTGACCAACCTCAACAACCACATGTGGATGTAGTTTGCCAGCGATTCCCACGGGGAGTGGGTCCATGTGGCAAAGTCACAATGTAGACGACTAGGCGTTTCCATTGATTTTCGACCAGCGAATCCCAAGTCAAGCGTGGGCGAGAGCTGGACTCTCCTAGACCAGCTGAGCGAGGGTGGTGGCAAGTGGCCCGGCGTGGAGCATTGGTGGTTCAGTGGTAGAATTCTCGCCTGCCACGCGGGAGGCCCGGGTTCGATTCCCGGCCAATGCAATTATGGGCTCTTTGTGTTTGCAGCGCTCTCCCCCAATTTCCAGCCCCGTGGAGTGCATCAAGGCACAAGGTGTTTCTTGTCGAGAATGTACTAGGCGGTGTGAGTGCTTTTTGAAACCAGCCTTCTCCCAATTACATCATTGAAACCCATGGGGCCATACCTCTGAAGGGGCTCAGTTGTCAAAGGTCGTAGGAGGGAAAAAAAAGGGGGGTGCAAACCTTCTACGCTAGGAAAGCGGGTGGCTCTCCTGGTGTCTAGCGGCCAGAGCAGGTTGTGGATTTCGCAAAACTGACTATATTTTACACATAGCCCAGGAGAGGACAGGGATCAGCCATAGCGCAAGCAACACACTCGAGCAAAGGGGGATTAGCTCAAGTGGCAGAGCGCTCGCTTTGCATGCGAGAGGTAGCGGGATCGATGCCCGCATTCTCCAAACGCAGCTTTCCTGGTTTCACGGGAGGCACCTTGCTTTTGTGTTTGATGTTGAAGCTTGGAACCGAGCGCCGTGAGCAACATGGGAAGCCGGAGTGCTCCTCATAACATGTGCCAAGGCATTGCCACGTTTTTGTGGTGGCATCTGTGGCTTCAGCCAAAGTCATGTAGGCAGTATTGGACAAAAGCAATCAATTAAAGAAAGCACGACCAGGCTTCCATGGCCAAGAGACAATATTCCATTAGGGGGAAAGGTGCCAGTGCCATGCTTACGCTGAGAGCTTTGGACTCGTTGAATCACCTGAATCAGGTTCAACTTCTCTTTGTGTGCGAAAGAAAGGCCTTTGGGCCCGCAAGCAAATATCGATTGGCATAGGAAAAGGCAACGTAGCAGAGGATGGTTTCGATCCATCGACCTCTGGGTTATGGGCCCAGCACGCTTCCGCTGCGCCACTCTGCTCTTGTCGCTGGCCATCCTCATGGATTTCGACAAGCGAATCCCAAGTCAAGCGTGGGCGAGAGCTGGACTCTCCTAGGCCAGCTGAGCGAGGGTGGTGGCGCCTGGCCCGGCGTGGAGCATTGGTGGTTCAGTGGTAGAATTCTCGCCTGCCACGCGGGAGGCCCGGGTTCGATTCCCGGCCAATGCAATTATGGGCTCTTGGTGTTTGTAGCTCTCTCCCCCAATTTCCAGCCCCATGGAATGCCTCAAGGCACAAGGTGTTTCTTGTCGAGAATGTATTAGGCGGTGTGAGTGCTTTTTGAAACCACCTTCTCCCAATGACATCATTGAAACCCATGGGGCCATACTTCAGAAGGGGCTCAGTTGTCCAAGGTCTTGGGGGAGTGGCTCTCCTGGTGTCTAGCGGCCAGAGCAAGTTGTGGATTTAGCAAAACTGCCTATAGTTTACACATAGCCCAGGAGAGGACAGGGATCAGCCATAGCACAAGCAACAACCTCAAGCAAAGGGGGATTAGCTCAAATGGTAGAGCGCTCGCTTAGCATGCGAGAGGTAGCGGGATCGATGCCTGCATTCTCCAAATGCAGCTTTCCTGATTTGCCAGGAGACACCTTGCTTTTGTGTTTGATGTTGAAGCTTGGAACCGAGCGCCGTGAGCAACATGGGAAGCCGGAGTCCTCCTCATAACGCGTGCCAAGGCGTTGCCACGTTTTTGTGGTGGCAACTGTGGCTTCAGCCAAAGTCACGTAGGCAGTGTTGGACAAAAGCAATCTAGTAAACAAAGCACGAGCAGGCCTCCATGGCCAAGAGACAATATTTCATTAGCGCAAAAGGTGCCAGTGCCATGCTTACGCTGAGAGCTTTGGACTCGTTGAATCACCTGAATCAGGTTCAACTTCTCTTTGTGTGCGAAAGAAAGGCCTTTGGGCCCGCACGCAAGCAAATATCGATTGGCATAGAAAAAGGCAACGTAGCAGAGGATGGTTTCGATCCATCGACCTCTGGGTTATGGGCCCAGCACGCTTCCGCTGCGCCACTCTGCTCTTGTCGCTGACCAACCTCAACAACCACATGTGGATGTAGTTTGCCAGCGATTCCCACGGGGAGTGGGTCCATGTGGCAAAGTCACAATGTAGACGACTAGGCGTTTCCATTGATTTTCGACCAGCGAATCCCAAGTCAAGCGTGGGCGAGAGCTGGACTCTCCTAGACCAGCTGAGCGAGGGTGGTGGCAAGTGGCCCGGCGTGGAGCATTGGTGGTTCAGTGGTAGAATTCTCGCCTGCCACGCGGGAGGCCCGGGTTCGATTCCCGGCCAATGCAATTATGGGCTCTTTGTGTTTGCAGCGCTCTCCCCCAATTTCCAGCCCCGTGGAGTGCATCAAGGCACAAGGTGTTTCTTGTCGAGAATGTACTAGGCGGTGTGAGTGCTTTTTGAAACCAGCCTTCTCCCAATTACATCATTGAAACCCATGGGGCCATACCTCTGAAGGGGCTCAGTTGTCAAAGGTCGTAGGAGGGAAAAAAAAGGGGGGTGCAAACCTTCTACGCTAGGAAAGCGGGTGGCTCTCCTGGTGTCTAGCGGCCAGAGCAGGTTGTGGATTTTGCAAAACTGACTATATTTTACACATAGCCCAGGAGAGGACAGGGATCAGCCATAGCGCAAGCAACACACTCGAGCAAAGGGGGATTAGCTCAAGTGGCAGAGCGCTCGCTTTGCATGCGAGAGGTAGCGGGATCGATGCCCGCATTCTCCAAACGCAGCTTTCCTGGTTTCACGGGAGGCACCTTGCTTTTGTGTTTGATGTTGAAGCTTGGAACCGAGCGCCGTGAGCAACATGGGAAGCCGGAGTGCTCCTCATAACATGTGCCAAGGCATTGCCACGTTTTTGTGGTGGCATCTGTGGCTTCAGCCAAAGTCACGTAGGCAGTATTGGACAAAAGCAATCAATTAAAGAAAGCACGACCAGGCTTCCATGGCCAAGAGACAATATTCCATTAGGGGGAAAGGTGCCAGTGCCATGCTTACGCTGAGAGCTTTGGACTCGTTGAATCACCTGAATCAGGTTCAACTTCTCTTTGTGTGCGAAAGAAAGGCCTTTGGGCCCGCAAGCAAATATCGATTGGCATAGGAAAAGGCAACGTAGCAGAGGATGGTTTCGATCCATCGACCTCTGGGTTATGGGCCCAGCACGCTTCCGCTGCGCCACTCTGCTCTTGTCGCTGGCCATCCTCATGGATTTCGACAAGCGAATCCCAAGTCAAGCGTGGGCGAGAGCTGGACTCTCCTAGGCCAGCTGAGCGAGGGTGGTGGCGCCTGGCCCGGCGTGGAGCATTGGTGGTTCAGTGGTAGAATTCTCGCCTGCCACGCGGGAGGCCCGGGTTCGATTCCCGGCCAATGCAATTATGGGCTCTTGGTGTTTGTAGCTCTCTCCCCCAATTTCCAGCCCCATGGAATGCCTCAAGGCACAAGGTGTTTCTTGTCGAGAATGTATTAGGCGGTGTGAGTGCTTTTTGAAACCACCTTCTCCCAATGACATCATTGAAACCCATGGGGCCATACTTCAGAAGGGGCTCAGTTGTCCAAGGTCTTGGGGGAGTGGCTCTCCTGGTGTCTAGCGGCCAGAGCAAGTTGTGGATTTAGCAAAACTGCCTATAGTTTACACATAGCCCAGGAGAGGACAGGGATCAGCCATAGCACAAGCAACAACCTCAAGCAAAGGGGGATTAGCTCAAATGGTAGAGCGCTCGCTTAGCATACGAGAGGTAGCGGGATCGATGCCCGCATTCTCCAAATGCAGCTTTCCTGATTTGCCAGGAGACACCTTGCTTTTGTGTTTGATGTTGAAGCTTGGAACCGAGCGCCGTGAGCAACATGGGAAGCCGGAGTCCTCCTCATAACGCGTGCCAAGGCGTTGCCACGTTTTTGTGGTGGCAACTGTGGCTTCAGCCAAAGTCACGTAGGCAGTGTTGGACAAAAGCAATCTAGTAAACAAAGCACGAGCAGGCCTCCATGGCCAAGAGACAATATTTCATTAGCGCAAAAGGTGCCAGTGCCATGCTTACGCTGAGAGCTTTGGACTCGTTGAATCACCTGAATCAGGTTCAACTTCTCTTTGTGTGCGAAAGAAAGGCCTTTGGGCCCGCACGCAAGCAAATATCGATTGGCATAGGAAAGGGCAACGTAGCAGAGGATGGTTTCGATCCATCGACCTCTGGGTTATGGGCCCAGCACGCTTCCACTGCGCCACTCTGCTCTTGTCGCTGACCAACCTCAACAACCACATGTGGATGTAGTTTGCCAGCGATTCCCACGGGGAGTGGGTCCATGTGGCAAAGTCACAATGTAGACGACTAGGCGTTTCCATTGATTTTCGACCAGCGAATCCCAAGTCAAGCGTGGGCGAGAGCTGGACTCTCCTAGACCAGCTGAGCGAGGGTGGTGGCAAGTGGCCCGGCGTGGAGCATTGGTGGTTAAGTGGTAGAATTCTCGCCTGCCACGCGGGAGGCCCGGGTTCGATTCCCGGCCAATGCAATTATGGGCTCTTTGTGTTTGCAGCGCTCTCCCCCAATTTCCAGCCCCGTGGAGTGCATCAAGGCACAAGGTGTTTCTTGTCGAGAATGTACTAGGCGGTGTGAGTGCTTTTTGAAACCAGCCTTCTCCCAATTACATCATTGAAACCCATGGGGCCATACCTCTGAAGGGGCTCAGTTGTCAAAGGTCGTAGGAGGGAAAAAAAAGGGGGGTGCAAACCTTCTACGCTAGGAAAGCGGGTGGCTCTCCTGGTGTCTAGCGGCCAGAGCAGGTTGTGGATTTCGCAAAACTGACTATATTTTACACATAGCCCAGGAGAGGACAGGGATCAGCCATAGCGCAAGCAACACACTCGAGCAAAGGGGGATTAGCTCAAGTGGCAGAGCGCTCGCTTTGCATGCGAGAGGTAGCGGGATCGATGCCCGCATTCTCCAAACGCAGCTTTCCTGGTTTCACGGGAGGCACCTTGCTTTTGTGTTTGATGTTGAAGCTTGGAACCGAGCGCCGTGAGCAACATGGGAAGCCGGAGTGCTCCTCATAACATGTGCCAAGGCATTGCCACGTTTTTGTGGTGGCATCTGTGGCTTCAGCCAAAGTCACGTAGGCAGTATTGGACAAAAGCAATCAATTAAAGAAAGCACGACCAGGCTTCCATGGCCAAGAGACAATATTCCATTAGGGGGAAAGGTGCCAGTGCCATGCTTACGCTGAGAGCTTTGGACTCGTTGAATCACCTGAATCAGGTTCAACTTCTCTTTGTGTGCGAAAGAAAGGCCTTTGGGCCCGCAAGCAAATATCGATTGGCATAGGAAAAGGCAACGTAGCAGAGGATGGTTTCGATCCATCGACCTCTGGGTTATGGGCCCAGCACGCTTCCGCTGCGCCACTCTGCTCTTGTCGCTGGCCATCCTCATGGATTTCGACAAGCGAATCCCAAGTCAAGCGTGGGCGAGAGCTGGACTCTCCTAGGCCAGCTGAGCGAGGGTGGTGGCGCCTGGCCCGGCGTGGAGCATTGGTGGTTCAGTGGTAGAATTCTCGCCTGCCACGCGGGAGGCCCGGGTTCGATTCCCGGCCAATGCAATTATGGGCTCTTGGTGTTTGTAGCTCTCTCCCCCAATTTCCAGCCCCATGGAATGCCTCAAGGCACAAGGTGTTTCTTGTCGAGAATGTATTAGGCGGTGTGAGTGCTTTTTGAAACCACCTTCTCCCAATGACATCATTGAAACCCATGGGGCCATACTTCAGAAGGGGCTCAGTTGTCCAAGGTCTTGGGGGAGTGGCTCTCCTGGTGTCTAGCGGCCAGAGCAAGTTGTGGATTTAGCAAAACTGCCTATAGTTTACACATAGCCCAGGAGAGGACAGGGATCAGCCATAGCACAAGCAACAACCTCAAGCAAAGGGGGATTAGCTCAAATGGTAGAGCGCTCGCTTAGCATACGAGAGGTAGCGGGATCGATGCCCGCATTCTCCAAATGCAGCTTTCCTGATTTGCCAGGAGACACCTTGCTTTTGTGTTTGATGTTGAAGCTTGGAACCGAGCGCCGTGAGCAACATGGGAAGCCGGAGTCCTCCTCATAACGCGTGCCAAGGCGTTGCCACGTTTTTGTGGTGGCAACTGTGGCTTCAGCCAAAGTCACGTAGGCAGTGTTGGACAAAAGCAATCTAGTAAACAAAGCACGAGCAGGCCTCCATGGCCAAGAGACAATATTTCATTAGCGCAAAAGGTGCCAGTGCCATGCTTACGCTGAGAGCTTTGGACTCGTTGAATCACCTGAATCAGGTTCAACTTCTCTTTGTGTGCGAAAGAAAGGCCTTTGGGCCCGCACGCAAGCAAATATCGATTGGCATAGGAAAGGGCAACGTAGCAGAGGATGGTTTCGATCCATCGACCTCTGGGTTATGGGCCCAGCACGCTTCCACTGCGCCACTCTGCTCTTGTCGCTGACCAACCTCAACAACCACATGTGGATGTAGTTTGCCAGCGATTCCCACGGGGAGTGGGTCCATGTGGCAAAGTCACAATGTAGACGACTAGGCGTTTCCATTGATTTTCGACCAGCGAATCCCAAGTCAAGCGTGGGCGAGAGCTGGACTCTCCTAGACCAGCTGAGCGAGGGTGGTGGCAAGTGGCCCGGCGTGGAGCATTGGTGGTTAAGTGGTAGAATTCTCGCCTGCCACGCGGGAGGCCCGGGTTCGATTCCCGGCCAATGCAATTATGGGCTCTTTGTGTTTGCAGCGCTCTCCCCCAATTTCCAGCCCCGTGGAGTGCATCAAGGCACAAGGTGTTTCTTGTCGAGAATGTACTAGGCGGTGTGAGTGCTTTTTGAAACCAGCCTTCTCCCAATTACATCATTGAAACCCATGGGGCCATACCTCTGAAGGGGCTCAGTTGTCAAAGGTCGTAGGAGGGAAAAAAAAGGGGGGTGCAAACCTTCTACGCTAGGAAAGCGGGTGGCTCTCCTGGTGTCTAGCGGCCAGAGCAGGTTGTGGATTTCGCAAAACTGACTATATTTTACACATAGCCCAGGAGAGGACAGGGAT
The DNA here is from genome assembly GCF_037356315.1 of Lithobates pipiens. Lineage (NCBI taxonomy): Eukaryota > Metazoa > Chordata > Amphibia > Anura > Ranidae > Lithobates > Lithobates pipiens. The sequence goes on from NW_027507758.1 coordinate 580,548,021, forward strand.
CAGCCATAGCGCAAGCAACACACTCGAGCAAAGGGGGATTAGCTCAAGTGGCAGAGCGCTCGCTTTGCATGCGAGAGGTAGCGGGATCGATGCCCGCATTCTCCAAACGCAGCTTTCCTGGTTTCACGGGAGGCACCTTGCTTTTGTGTTTGATGTTGAAGCTTGGAACCGAGCGCCGTGAGCAACATGGGAAGCCGGAGTGCTCCTCATAACATGTGCCAAGGCATTGCCACGTTTTTGTGGTGGCATCTGTGGCTTCAGCCAAAGTCACGTAGGCAGTATTGGACAAAAGCAATCAATTAAAGAAAGCACGACCAGGCTTCCATGGCCAAGAGACAATATTCCATTAGGGGGAAAGGTGCCAGTGCCATGCTTACGCTGAGAGCTTTGGACTCGTTGAATCACCTGAATCAGGTTCAACTTCTCTTTGTGTGCGAAAGAAAGGCCTTTGGGCCCGCAAGCAAATATCGATTGGCATAGGAAAAGGCAACGTAGCAGAGGATGGTTTCGATCCATCGACCTCTGGGTTATGGGCCCAGCACGCTTCCGCTGCGCCACTCTGCTCTTGTCGCTGGCCATCCTCATGGATTTCGACAAGCGAATCCCAAGTCAAGCGTGGGCGAGAGCTGGACTCTCCTAGGCCAGCTGAGCGAGGGTGGTGGCGCCTGGCCCGGCGTGGAGCATTGGTGGTTCAGTGGTAGAATTCTCGCCTGCCACGCGGGAGGCCCGGGTTCGATTCCCGGCCAATGCAATTATGGGCTCTTGGTGTTTGTAGCTCTCTCCCCCAATTTCCAGCCCCATGGAATGCCTCAAGGCACAAGGTGTTTCTTGTCGAGAATGTATTAGGCGGTGTGAGTGCTTTTTGAAACCACCTTCTCCCAATGACATCATTGAAACCCATGGGGCCATACTTCAGAAGGGGCTCAGTTGTCCAAGGTCTTGGGGGAGTGGCTCTCCTGGTGTCTAGCGGCCAGAGCAAGTTGTGGATTTAGCAAAACTGCCTATAGTTTACACATAGCCCAGGAGAGGACAGGGATCAGCCATAGCACAAGCAACAACCTCAAGCAAAGGGGGATTAGCTCAAATGGTAGAGCGCTCGCTTAGCATGCGAGAGGTAGCGGGATCGATGCCCGCATTCTCCAAATGCAGCTTTCCTGATTTGCCAGGAGACACCTTGCTTTTGTGTTTGATGTTGAAGCTTGGAACCGAGCGCCGTGAGCAACATGGGAAGCCGGAGTCCTCCTCATAACGCGTGCCAAGGCGTTGCCACGTTTTTGTGGTGGCAACTGTGGCTTCAGCCAAAGTCACGTAGGCAGTGTTGGACAAAAGCAATCTAGTAAACAAAGCACGAGCAGGCCTCCATGGCCAAGAGACAATATTTCATTAGCGCAAAAGGTGCCAGTGCCATGCTTACGCTGAGAGCTTTGGACTCGTTGAATCACCTGAATCAGGTTCAACTTCTCTTTGTGTGCGAAAGAAAGGCCTTTGGGCCCGCACGCAAGCAAATATCGATTGGCATAGAAAAAGGCAACGTAGCAGAGGATGGTTTCGATCCATCGACCTCTGGGTTATGGGCCCAGCACGCTTCCGCTGCGCCACTCTGCTCTTGTCGCTGACCAACCTCAACAACCACATGTGGATGTAGTTTGCCAGCGATTCCCACGGGGAGTGGGTCCATGTGGCAAAGTCACAATGTAGACGACTAGGCGTTTCCATTGATTTTCGACCAGCGAATCCCAAGTCAAGCGTGGGCGAGAGCTGGACTCTCCTAGACCAGCTGAGCAAGGGTGGTGGCAAGTGGCCCGGCGTGGAGCATTGGTGGTTCAGTGGTAGAATTCTCGCCTGCCACGCGGGAGGCCCGGGTTCGATTCCCGGCCAATGCAATTATGGGCTCTTTGTGTTTGCAGCGCTCTCCCCCAATTTCCAGCCCCGTGGAGTGCATCAAGGCACAAGGTGTTTCTTGTCGAGAATGTACTAGGCGGTGTGAGTGCTTTTTGAAACCAGCCTTCTCCCAATTACATCATTGAAACCCATGGGGCCATACCTCTGAAGGGGCTCAGTTGTCAAAGGTCGTAGGAGGGGAAAAAAAGGGGGGTGCAAACCTTCTACGCTAGGAAAGCGGGTGGCTCTCCTGGTGTCTAGCGGCCAGAGCAGGTTGTGGATTTCGCAAAACTGACTATATTTTACACATAGCCCAGGAGAGGACAGGGATCAGCCATAGCGCAAGCAACACACTCGAGCAAAGGGGGATTAGCTCAAGTGGCAGAGCGCTCGCTTTGCATGCGAGAGGTAGCGGGATCGATGCCCGCATTCTCCAAACGCAGCTTTCCTGGTTTCACGGGAGGCACCTTGCTTTTGTGTTTGATGTTGAAGCTTGGAACCGAGCGCCGTGAGCAACATGGGAAGCCGGAGTGCTCCTCATAACATGTGCCAAGGCATTGCCACGTTTTTGTGGTGGCATCTGTGGCTTCAGCCAAAGTCACGTAGGCAGTATTGGACAAAAGCAATCAATTAAAGAAAGCACGACCAGGCTTCCATGGCCAAGAGACAATATTCCATTAGGGGGAAAGGTGCCAGTGCCATGCTTACGCTGAGAGCTTTGGACTCGTTGAATCACCTGAATCAGGTTCAACTTCTCTTTGTGTGCGAAAGAAAGGCCTTTGGGCCCGCAAGCAAATATCGATTGGCATAGGAAAAGGCAACGTAGCAGAGGATGGTTTCGATCCATCGACCTCTGGGTTATGGGCCCAGCACGCTTCCGCTGCGCCACTCTGCTCTTGTCGCTGACCATCCTCATGGATTTCGACAAGCGAATCCCAAGTCAAGCGTGGGCGAGAGCTGGACTCTCCTAGGCCAGCTGAGCGAGGGTGGTGGCGCCTGGCCCGGCGTGGAGCATTGGTGGTTCAGTGGTAGAATTCTCGCCTGCCACGCGGGAGGCCCGGGTTCGATTCCCGGCCAATGCAATTATGGGCTCTTGGTGTTTGTAGCTCTCTCCCCCAATTTCCAGCCCCATGGAATGCCTCAAGGCACAAGGTGTTTCTTGTCGAGAATGTATTAGGCGGTGTGAGTGCTTTTTGAAACCACCTTCTCCCAATGACATCATTGAAACCCATGGGGCCATACTTCAGAAGGGGCTCAGTTGTCCAAGGTCTTGGGGGAGTGGCTCTCCTGGTGTCTAGCGGCCAGAGCAAGTTGTGGATTTAGCAAAACTGCCTATAGTTTACACATAGCCCAGGAGAGGACAGGGATCAGCCATAGCACAAGCAACAACCTCAAGCAAAGGGGGATTAGCTCAAATGGTAGAGCGCTCGCTTAGCATGCGAGAGGTAGCGGGATCGATGCCCGCATTCTCCAAATGCAGCTTTCCTGATTTGCCAGGAGACACCTTGCTTTTGTGTTTGATGTTGAAGCTTGGAACCGAGCGCCGTGAGCAACATGGGAAGCCGGAGTCCTCCTCATAACGCGTGCCAAGGCGTTGCCACGTTTTTGTGGTGGCAACTGTGGCTTCAGCCAAAGTCACGTAGGCAGTGTTGGACAAAAGCAATCTAGTAAACAAAGCACGAGCAGGCCTCCATGGCCAAGAGACAATATTTCATTAGCGCAAAAGGTGCCAGTGCCATGCTTACGCTGAGAGCTTTGGACTCGTTGAATCACCTGAATCAGGTTCAACTTCTCTTTGTGTGCGAAAGAAAGGCCTTTGGGCCCGCACGCAAGCAAATATCGATTGGCATAGGAAAGGGCAACGTAGCAGAGGATGGTTTCGATCCATCGACCTCTGGGTTATGGGCCCAGCACGCTTCCGCTGCGCCACTCTGCTCTTGTCGCTGACCAACCTCAACAACCACATGTGGATGTAGTTTGCCAGCGATTCCCACGGGGAGTGGGTCCATGTGGCAAAGTCACAATGTAGACGACTAGGCGTTTCCATTGATTTTCGACCAGCGAATCCCAAGTCAAGCGTGGGCGAGAGCTGGACTCTCCTAGACCAGCTGAGCGAGGGTGGTGGCAAGTGGCCCGGCGTGGAGCATTGGTGGTTCAGTGGTAGAATTCTCGCCTGCCACGCGGGAGGCCCGGGTTCGATTCCCGGCCAATGCAATTATGGGCTCTTTGTGTTTGCAGCGCTCTCCCCCAATTTCCAGCCCCGTGGAGTGCATCAAGGCACAAGGTGTTTCTTGTCGAGAATGTACTAGGCGGTGTGAGTGCTTTTTGAAACCAGCCTTCTCCCAATTACATCATTGAAACCCATGGGGCCATACCTCTGAAGGGGCTCAGTTGTCAAAGGTCGTAGGAGGGAAAAAAAAGGGGGGTGCAAACCTTCTACGCTAGGAAAGCGGGTGGCTCTCCTGGTGTCTAGCGGCCAGAGCAGGTTGTGGATTTCGCAAAACTGACTATATTTTACACATAGCCCAGGAGAGGACAGGGATCAGCCATAGCGCAAGCAACACACTCGAGCAAAGGGGGATTAGCTCAAGTGGCAGAGCGCTCGCTTTGCATGCGAGAGGTAGCGGGATCGATGCCCGCATTCTCCAAACGCAGCTTTCCTGGTTTCACGGGAGGCACCTTGCTTTTGTGTTTGATGTTGAAGCTTGGAACCGAGCGCCGTGAGCAACATGGGAAGCCGGAGTGCTCCTCATAACATGTGCCAAGGCATTGCCACGTTTTTGTGGTGGCATCTGTGGCTTCAGCCAAAGTCACGTAGGCAGTATTGGACAAAAGCAATCAATTAAAGAAAGCACGACCAGGCTTCCATGGCCAAGAGACAATATTCCATTAGGGGGAAAGGTGCCAGTGCCATGCTTACGCTGAGAGCTTTGGACTCGTTGAATCACCTGAATCAGGTTCAACTTCTCTTTGTGTGCGAAAGAAAGGCCTTTGGGCCCGCAAGCAAATATCGATTGGCATAGGAAAAGGCAACGTAGCAGAGGATGGTTTCGATCCATCGACCTCTGGGTTATGGGCCCAGCACGCTTCCGCTGCGCCACTCTGCTCTTGTCGCTGGCCATCCTCATGGATTTCGACAAGCGAATCCCAAGTCAAGCGTGGGCGAGAGCTGGACTCTCCTAGGCCAGCTGAGCGAGGGTGGTGGCGCCTGGCCCGGCGTGGAGCATTGGTGGTTCAGTGGTAGAATTCTCGCCTGCCACGCGGGAGGCCCGGGTTCGATTCCCGGCCAATGCAATTATGGGCTCTTGGTGTTTGTAGCTCTCTCCCCCAATTTCCAGCCCCATGGAATGCCTCAAGGCACAAGGTGTTTCTTGTCGAGAATGTATTAGGCGGTGTGAGTGCTTTTTGAAACCACCTTCTCCCAATGACATCATTGAAACCCATGGGGCCATACTTCAGAAGGGGCTCAGTTGTCCAAGGTCTTGGGGGAGTGGCTCTCCTGGTGTCTAGCGGCCAGAGCAAGTTGTGGATTTAGCAAAACTGCCTATAGTTTACACATAGCCCAGGAGAGGACAGGGATCAGCCATAGCACAAGCAACAACCTCAAGCAAAGGGGGATTAGCTCAAATGGTAGAGCGCTCGCTTAGCATGCGAGAGGTAGCGGGATCGATGCCCGCATTCTCCAAATGCAGCTTTCCTGATTTGCCAGGAGACACCTTGCTTTTGTGTTTGATGTTGAAGCTTGGAACCGAGCGCCGTGAGCAACATGGGAAGCCGGAGTCCTCCTCATAACGCGTGCCAAGGCGTTGCCACGTTTTTGTGGTGGCAACTGTGGCTTCAGCCAAAGTCACGTAGGCAGTGTTGGACAAAAGCAATCTAGTAAACAAAGCACGAGCAGGCCTCCATGGCCAAGAGACAATATTTCATTAGCGCAAAAGGTGCCAGTGCCATGCTTACGCTGAGAGCTTTGGACTCGTTGAATCACCTGAATCAGGTTCAACTTCTCTTTGTGTGCGAAAGAAAGGCCTTTGGGCCCGCACGCAAGCAAATATCGATTGGCATAGAAAAAGGCAACGTAGCAGAGGATGGTTTCGATCCATCGACCTCTGGGTTATGGGCCCAGCACGCTTCCGCTGCGCCACTCTGCTCTTGTCGCTGACCAACCTCAACAACCACATGTGGATGTAGTTTGCCAGCGATTCCCACGGGGAGTGGGTCCATGTGGCAAAGTCACAATGTAGACGACTAGGCGTTTCCATTGATTTTCGACCAGCGAATCCCAAGTCAAGCGTGGGCGAGAGCTGGACTCTCCTAGACCAGCTGAGCGAGGGTGGTGGCAAGTGGCCCGGCGTGGAGCATTGGTGGTTCAGTGGTAGAATTCTCGCCTGCCACGCGGGAGGCCCGGGTTCGATTCCCGGCCAATGCAATTATGGGCTCTTTGTGTTTGCAGCGCTCTCCCCCAATTTCCAGCCCCGTGGAGTGCATCAAGGCACAAGGTGTTTCTTGTCGAGAATGTACTAGGCGGTGTGAGTGCTTTTTGAAACCAGCCTTCTCCCAATTACATCATTGAAACCCATGGGGCCATACCTCTGAAGGGGCTCAGTTGTCAAAGGTCGTAGGAGGGAAAAAAAAGGGGGGTGCAAACCTTCTACGCTAGGAAAGCGGGTGGCTCTCCTGGTGTCTAGCGGCCAGAGCAGGTTGTGGATTTCGCAAAACTGACTATATTTTACACATAGCCCAGGAGAGGACAGGGATCAGCCATAGCGCAAGCAACACACTCGAGCAAAGGGGGATTAGCTCAAGTGGCAGAGCGCTCGCTTTGCATGCGAGAGGTAGCGGGATCGATGCCCGCATTCTCCAAACGCAGCTTTCCTGGTTTCACGGGAGGCACCTTGCTTTTGTGTTTGATGTTGAAGCTTGGAACCGAGCGCCGTGAGCAACATGGGAAGCCGGAGTGCTCCTCATAACATGTGCCAAGGCATTGCCACGTTTTTGTGGTGGCATCTGTGGCTTCAGCCAAAGTCACGTAGGCAGTATTGGACAAAAGCAATCAATTAAAGAAAGCACGACCAGGCTTCCATGGCCAAGAGACAATATTCCATTAGGGGGAAAGGTGCCAGTGCCATGCTTACGCTGAGAGCTTTGGACTCGTTGAATCACCTGAATCAGGTTCAACTTCTCTTTGTGTGCGAAAGAAAGGCCTTTGGGCCCGCAAGCAAATATCGATTGGCATAGGAAAAGGCAACGTAGCAGAGGATGGTTTCGATCCATCGACCTCTGGGTTATGGGCCCAGCACGCTTCCGCTGCGCCACTCTGCTCTTGTCGCTGACCATCCTCATGGATTTCGACAAGCGAATCCCAAGTCAAGCGTGGGCGAGAGCTGGACTCTCCTAGGCCAGCTGAGCGAGGGTGGTGGCGCCTGGCCCGGCGTGGAGCATTGGTGGTTCAGTGGTAGAATTCTCGCCTGCCACGCGGGAGGCCCGGGTTCGATTCCCGGCCAATGCAATTATGGGCTCTTGGTGTTTGTAGCTCTCTCCCCCAATTTCCAGCCCCATGGAATGCCTCAAGGCACAAGGTGTTTCTTGTCGAGAATGTATTAGGCGGTGTGAGTGCTTTTTGAAACCACCTTCTCCCAATGACATCATTGAAACCCATGGGGCCATACTTCAGAAGGGGCTCAGTTGTCCAAGGTCTTGGGGGAGTGGCTCTCCTGGTGTCTAGCGGCCAGAGCAAGTTGTGGATTTAGCAAAACTGCCTATAGTTTACACATAGCCCAGGAGAGGACAGGGATCAGCCATAGCACAAGCAACAACCTCAAGCAAAGGGGGATTAGCTCAAATGGTAGAGCGCTCGCTTAGCATGCGAGAGGTAGCGGGATCGATGCCCGCATTCTCCAAATGCAGCTTTCCTGATTTGCCAGGAGACACCTTGCTTTTGTGTTTGATGTTGAAGCTTGGAACCGAGCGACGTGAGCAACATGGGAAGCCGGAGTCCTCCTCATAACGCGTGCCAAGGCGTTGCCACGTTTTTGTGGTGGCAACTGTGGCTTCAGCCAAAGTCACGTAGGCAGTGTTGGACAAAAGCAATCTAGTAAACAAAGCACGAGCAGGCCTCCATGGCCAAGAGACAATATTTCATTAGCGCAAAAGGTGCCAGTGCCATGCTTACGCTGAGAGCTTTGGACTCGTTGAATCACCTGAATCAGGTTCAACTTCTCTTTGTGTGCGAAAGAAAGGCCTTTGGGCCCGCACGCAAGCAAATATCGATTGGCATAGGAAAGGGCAACGTAGCAGAGGATGGTTTCGATCCATCGACCTCTGGGTTATGGGCCCAGCACGCTTCCGCTGCGCCACTCTGCTCTTGTCGCTGACCAACCTCAACAACCACATGTGGATGTAGTTTGCCAGCGATTCCCACGGGGAGTGGGTCCATGTGGCAAAGTCACAATGTAGACGACTAGGCGTTTCCATTGATTTTCGACCAGCGAATCCCAAGTCAAGCGTGGGCGAGAGCTGGACTCTCCTAGACCAGCTGAGCGAGGGTGGTGGCAAGTGGCCCGGCGTGGAGCATTGGTGGTTCAGTGGTAGAATTCTCGCCTGCCACGCGGGAGGCCCGGGTTCGATTCCCGGCCAATGCAATTATGGGCTCTTTGTGTTTGCAGCGCTCTCCCCCAATTTCCAGCCCCGTGGAGTGCATCAAGGCACAAGGTGTTTCTTGTCGAGAATGTACTAGGCGGTGTGAGTGCTTTTTGAAACCAGCCTTCTCCCAATTACATCATTGAAACCCATGGGGCCATACCTCTGAAGGGGCTCAGTTGTCAAAGGTCGTAGGAGGGAAAAAAAAGGGGGGTGCAAACCTTCTACGCTAGGAAAGCGGGTGGCTCTCCTGGTGTCTAGCGGCCAGAGCAGGTTGTGGATTTCGCAAAACTGACTATATTTTACACATAGCCCAGGAGAGGACAGGGATCAGCCATAGCGCAAGCAACACACTCGAGCAAAGGGGGATTAGCTCAAGTGGCAGAGCGCTCGCTTTGCATGCGAGAGGTAGCGGGATCGATGCCCGCATTCTCCAAACGCAGCTTTCCTGGTTTCACGGGAGGCACCTTGCTTTTGTGTTTGATGTTGAAGCTTGGAACCGAGCGCCGTGAGCAACATGGGAAGCCGGAGTGCTCCTCATAACATGTGCCAAGGCATTGCCACGTTTTTGTGGTGGCATCTGTGGCTTCAGCCAAAGTCACGTAGGCAGTATTGGACAAAAGCAATCAATTAAAGAAAGCACGACCAGGCTTCCATGGCCAAGAGACAATATTCCATTAGGGGGAAAGGTGCCAGTGCCATGCTTACGCTGAGAGCTTTGGACTCGTTGAATCACCTGAATCAGGTTCAACTTCTCTTTGTGTGCGAAAGAAAGGCCTTTGGGCCCGCAAGCAAATATCGATTGGCATAGGAAAAGGCAACGTAGCAGAGGATGGTTTCGATCCATCGACCTCTGGGTTATGGGCCCAGCACGCTTCCGCTGCGCCACTCTGCTCTTGTCGCTGACCATCCTCATGGATTTCGACAAGCGAATCCCAAGTCAAGCGTGGGCGAGAGCTGGACTCTCCTAGGCCAGCTGAGCGAGGGTGGTGGCGCCTGGCCCGGCGTGGAGCATTGGTGGTTCAGTGGTAGAATTCTCGCCTGCCACGCGGGAGGCCCGGGTTCGATTCCCGGCCAATGCAATTATGGGCTCTTGGTGTTTGTAGCTCTCTCCCCCAATTTCCAGCCCCATGGAATGCCTCAAGGCACAAGGTGTTTCTTGTCGAGAATGTATTAGGCGGTGTGAGTGCTTTTTGAAACCACCTTCTCCCAATGACATCATTGAAACCCATGGGGCCATACTTCAGAAGGGGCTCAGTTGTCCAAGGTCTTGGGGGAGTGGCTCTCCTGGTGTCTAGCGGCCAGAGCAAGTTGTGGATTTAGCAAAACTGCCTATAGTTTACACATAGCCCAGGAGAGGACAGGGATCAGCCATAGCACAAGCAACAACCTCAAGCAAAGGGGGATTAGCTCAAATGGTAGAGCGCTCGCTTAGCATGCGAGAGGTAGCGGGATCGATGCCCGCATTCTCCAAATGCAGCTTTCCTGATTTGCCAGGAGACACCTTGCTTTTGTGTTTGATGTTGAAGCTTGGAACCGAGCGACGTGAGCAACATGGGAAGCCGGAGTCCTCCTCATAACGCGTGCCAAGGCGTTGCCACGTTTTTGTGGTGGCAACTGTGGCTTCAGCCAAAGTCACGTAGGCAGTGTTGGACAAAAGCAATCTAGTAAACAAAGCACGAGCAGGCCTCCATGGCCAAGAGACAATATTTCATTAGCGCAAAAGGTGCCAGTGCCATGCTTACGCTGAGAGCTTTGGACTCGTTGAATCACCTGAATCAGGTTCAACTTCTCTTTGTGTGCGAAAGAAAGGCCTTTGGGCCCGCACGCAAGCAAATATCGATTGGCATAGGAAAGGGCAACGTAGCAGAGGATGGTTTCGATCCATCGACCTCTGGGTTATGGGCCCAGCACGCTTCCGCTGCGCCACTCTGCTCTTGTCGCTGACCAACCTCAACAACCACATGTGGATGTAGTTTGCCAGCGATTCCCACGGGGAGTGGGTCCATGTGGCAAAGTCACAATGTAGACGACTAGGCGTTTCCATTGATTTTCGACCAGCGAATCCCAAGTCAAGCGTGGGCGAGAGCTGGACTCTCCTAGACCAGCTGAGCGAGGGTGGTGGCAAGTGGCCCGGCGTGGAGCATTGGTGGTTCAGTGGTAGAATTCTCGCCTGCCACGCGGGAGGCCCGGGTTCGATTCCCGGCCAATGCAATTATGGGCTCTTTGTGTTTGCAGCGCTCTCCCCCAATTTCCAGCCCCGTGGAGTGCATCAAGGCACAAGGTGTTTCTTGTCGAGAATGTACTAGGCGGTGTGAGTGCTTTTTGAAACCAGCCTTCTCCCAATTACATCATTGAAACCCATGGGGCCATACCTCTGAAGGGGCTCAGTTGTCAAAGGTCGTAGGAGGGAAAAAAAAGGGGGGTGCAAACCTTCTACGCTAGGAAAGCGGGTGGCTCTCCTGGTGTCTAGCGGCCAGAGCAGGTTGTGGATTTCGCAAAACTGACTATATTTTACACATAGCCCAGGAGAGGACAGGGATCAGCCATAGCGCAAGCAACACACTCGAGCAAAGGGGGATTAGCTCAAGTGGCAGAGCGCTTGCTTTGCATGCGAGAGGTAGCGGGATCGATGCCCGCATTCTCCAAACGCAGCTTTCCTGGTTTCACGGGAGGCACCTTGCTTTTGTGTTTGATGTTGAAGCTTGGAACCGAGCGCCGTGAGCAACATGGGAAGCCGGAGTGCTCCTCATAACATGTGCCAAGGCATTGCCACGTTTTTGTGGTGGCATCTGTGGCTTCAGCCAAAGTCACGTAGGCAGTATTGGACAAAAGCAATCAATTAAAGAAAGCACGACCAGGCTTCCATGGCCAAGAGACAATATTCCATTAGGGGGAAAGGTGCCAGTGCCATGCTTACGCTGAGAGCTTTGGACTCGTTGAATCACCTGAATCAGGTTCAACTTCTCTTTGTGTGCGAAAGAAAGGCCTTTGGGCCCGCAAGCAAATATCGATTGGCATAGGAAAAGGCAACGTAGCAGAGGATGGTTTCGATCCATCGACCTCTGGGTTATGGGCCCAGCACGCTTCCGCTGCGCCACTCTGCTCTTGTCGCTGACCATCCTCATGGATTTCGACAAGCGAATCCCAAGTCAAGCGTGGGCGAGAGCTGGACTCTCCTAGGCCAGCTGAGCGAGGGTGGTGGCGCCTGGCCCGGCGTGGAGCATTGGTGGTTCAGTGGTAGAATTCTCGCCTGCCACGCGGGAGGCCCGGGTTCGATTCCCGGCCAATGCAATTATGGGCTCTTGGTGTTTGTAGCTCTCTCCCCCAATTTCCAGCCCCATGGAATGCCTCAAGGCACAAGGTGTTTCTTGTCGAGAATGTATTAGGCGGTGTGAGTGCTTTTTGAAACCACCTTCTCCCAATGACATCATTGAAACCCATGGGGCCATACTTCAGAAGGGGCTCAGTTGTCCAAGGTCTTGGGGGAGTGGCTCTCCTGGTGTCTAGCGGCCAGAGCAAGTTGTGGATTTAGCAAAACTGCCTATAGTTTACACAGAGCCCAGGAGAGGACAGGGATCAGCCATAGCACAAGCAACAACCTCAAGCAAAGGGGGATTAGCTCAAATGGTAGAGCGCTCGCTTAGCATGCGAGAGGTAGCGGGATCGATGCCCGCATTCTCCAAATGCAGCTTTCCTGATTTGCCGGGAGACACCTTGCTTTTGTGTTTGATGTTGAAGCTTGGAACCGAGCGCCGTGAGCAACATGGGAAGCCGGAGTCCTCCTCATAACGCGTGCCAAGGCGTTGCCACGTTTTTGTGGTGGCAACTGTGGCTTCAGCCAAAGTCACGTAGGCAGTGTTGGACAAAAGCAATCTAGTAAACAAAGCACGAGCAGGCCTCCATGGCCAAGAGACAATATTTCATTAGTGCAAAAGGTGCCAGTGCCATGCTTACGCTGAGAGCTTTGGACTCGTTGAATCACCTGAATCAGGTTCAACTTCTCTTTGTGTGCGAAAGAAAGGCCTTTGGGCCCGCACGCAAGCAAATATCGATTGGCATAGGAAAGGGCAACGTAGCAGAGGATGGTTTCGATCCATCGACCTCTGGGTTATGGTCCCAGCACGCTTCCGCTGCGCCACTCTGCTCTTGTCGCTGACCAACCTCAACAACCACATGTGGATGTAGTTTGCCAGCGATTCCCACGGGGAGTGGGTCCATGTGGCAAAGTCACAATGTAGACGACTAGGCGTTTCCATTGATTTTCGACCAGCGAATCCCAAGTCAAGCGTGGGCGAGAGCTGGACTCTCCTAGACCAGCTGAGCGAGGGTGGTGGCAAGTGGCCCGGCGTGGAGCATTGGTGGTTCAGTGGTAGAATTCTCGCCTGCCACGCGGGAGGCCCGGGTTCGATTCCCGGCCAATGCAATTATGGGCTCTTTGTGTTTGCAGCGCTCTCCCCCAATTTCCAGCCCCGTGGAGTGCATCAAGGCACAAGGTGTTTCTTGTCGAGAATGTACTAGGCGGTGTGAGTGCTTTTTGAAACCAGCCTTCTCCCAATTACATCATTGAAACCCATGGGGCCATACCTCTGAAGGGGCTCAGTTGTCAAAGGTCGTAGGAGGGAAAAAAAAGGGGGGTGCAAACCTTCTACGCTAGGAAAGCGGGTGGCTCTCCTGGTGTCTAGCGGCCAGAGCAGGTTGTGGATTTCGCAAAACTGACTATATTTTACACATAGCCCAGGAGAGGACAAGGATCAGCCATAGCGCAAGCAACACACTCGAGCAAAGGGGGATTAGCTCAAGTGGCAGAGCGCTCGCTTTGCATGCGAGAGGTAGCGGGATCGATGCCCGCATTCTCCAAACGCAGCTTTCCTGGTTTCACGGGAGGCACCTTGCTTTTGTGTTTGATGTTGAAGCTTGGAACCGAGCGCCGTGAGCAACATGGGAAGCCGGAGTGCTCCTCATAACATGTGCCAAGGCATTGCCACGTTTTTGTGGTGGCATCTGTGGCTTCAGCCAAAGTCACGTAGGCAGTATTGGACAAAAGCAATCAATTAAAGAAAGCACGACCAGGCTTCCATGGCCAAGAGACAATATTCCATTAGGGGGAAAGGTGCCAGTGCCATGCTTACGCTGAGAGCTTTGGACTCGTTGAATCACCTGAATCAGGTTCAACTTCTCTTTGTGTGCGAAAGAAAGGCCTTTGGGCCCGCAAGCAAATATCGATTGGCATAGGAAAAGGCAACGTAGCAGAGGATGGTTTCGATCCATCGACCTCTGGGTTATGGGCCCAGCACGCTTCCGCTGCGCCACTCTGCTCTTGTCGCTGGCCATCCTCATGGATTTCGACAAGCGAATCCCAAGTCAAGCGTGGGCGAGAGCTGGACTCTCCTAGGCCAGCTGAGCGAGGGTGGTGGCGCCTGGCCCGGCGTGGAGCATTGGTGGTTCAGTGGTAGAATTCTCGCCTGCCACGCGGGAGGCCCGGGTTCGATTCCCGGCCAATGCAATTATGGGCTCTTGGTGTTTGTAGCTCTCTCCCCCAATTTCCAGCCCCATGGAATGCCTCAAGGCACAAGGTGTTTCTTGTCGAGAATGTATTAGGCGGTGTGAGTGCTTTTTGAAACCACCTTCTCCCAATGACATCATTGAAACCCATGGGGCCATACTTCAGAAGGGGCTCAGTTGTCCAAGGTCTTGGGGGAGTGGCTCTCCTGGTGTCTAGCGGCCAGAGCAAGTTGTGGATTTAGCAAAACTGCCTATAGTTTACACAGAGCCCAGGAGAGGACAGGGATCAGCCATAGCACAAGCAACAACCTCAAGCAAAGGGGGATTAGCTCAAATGGTAGAGCGCTCGCTTAGCATGCGAGAGGTAGCGGGATCGATGCCCGCATTCTCCAAATGCAGCTTTCCTGATTTGCCGGGAGACACCTTGCTTTTGTGTTTGATGTTGAAGCTTGGAACCGAGCGCCGTGAGCAACATGGGAAGCCGGAGTCCTCCTCATAACGCGTGCCAAGGCGTTGCCACGTTTTTGTGGTGGCAACTGTGGCTTCAGCCAAAGTCACGTAGGCAGTGTTGGACAAAAGCAATCTAGTAAACAAAGCACGAGCAGGCCTCCATGGCCAAGAGACAATATTTCATTAGTGCAAAAGGTGCCAGTGCCATGCTTACGCTGAGAGCTTTGGACTCGTTGAATCACCTGAATCAGGTTCAACTTCTCTTTGTGTGCGAAAGAAAGGCCTTTGGGCCCGCACGCAAGCAAATATCGATTGGCATAGGAAAGGGCAACGTAGCAGAGGATGGTTTCGATCCATCGACCTCTGGGTTATGGTCCCAGCACGCTTCCGCTGCGCCACTCTGCTCTTGTCGCTGACCAACCTCAACAACCACATGTGGATGTAGTTTGCCAGCGATTCCCACGGGGAGTGGGTCCATGTGGCAAAGTCACAATGTAGACGACTAGGCGTTTCCATTGATTTTCGACCAGCGAATCCCAAGTCAAGCGTGGGCGAGAGCTGGACTCTCCTAGACCAGCTGAGCGAGGGTGGTGGCAAGTGGCCCGGCGTGGAGCATTGGTGGTTCAGTGGTAGAATTCTCGCCTGCCACGCGGGAGGCCCGGGTTCGATTCCCGGCCAATGCAATTATGGGCTCTTTGTGTTTGCAGCGCTCTCCCCCAATTTCCAGCCCCGTGGAGTGCATCAAGGCACAAGGTGTTTCTTGTCGAGAATGTACTAGGCGGTGTGAGTGCTTTTTGAAACCAGCCTTCTCCCAATTACATCATTGAAACCCATGGGGCCATACCTCTGAAGGGGCTCAGTTGTCAAAGGTCGTAGGAGGGAAAAAAAAGGGGGGTGCAAACCTTCTACGCTAGGAAAGCGGGTGGCTCTCCTGGTGTCTAGCGGCCAGAGCAGGTTGTGGATTTCGCAAAACTGACTATATTTTACACATAGCCCAGGAGAGGACAGGGATCAGCCATAGCGCAAGCAACACACTCGAGCAAAGGGGGATTAGCTCAAGTGGCAGAGCGCTCGCTTTGCATGCGAGAGGTAGCGGGATCGATGCCCGCATTCTCCAAACGCAGCTTTCCTGGTTTCACGGGAGGCACCTTGCTTTTGTGTTTGATGTTGAAGCTTGGAACCGAGCGCCGTGAGCAACATGGGAAGCCGGAGTGCTCCTCATAACATGTGCCAAGGCATTGCCACGTTTTTGTGGTGGCATCTGTGGCTTCAGCCAAAGTCACGTAGGCAGTATTGGACAAAAGCAATCAATTAAAGAAAGCACGACCAGGCTTCCATGGCCAAGAGACAATATTCCATTAGGGGGAAAGGTGCCAGTGCCATGCTTACGCTGAGAGCTTTGGACTCGTTGAATCACCTGAATCAGGTTCAACTTCTCTTTGTGTGCGAAAGAAAGGCCTTTGGGCCCGCAAGCAAATATCGATTGGCATAGGAAAAGGCAACGTAGCAGAGGATGGTTTCGATCCATCGACCTCTGGGTTATGGGCCCAGCACGCTTCCGCTGCGCCACTCTGCTCTTGTCGCTGGCCATCCTCATGGATTTCGACAAGCGAATCCCAAGTCAAGCGTGGGCGAGAGCTGGACTCTCCTAGGCCAGCTGAGCGAGGGTGGTGGCGCCTGGCCCGGCGTGGAGCATTGGTGGTTCAGTGGTAGAATTCTCGCCTGCCACGCGGGAGGCCCGGGTTCGATTCCCGGCCAATGCAATTATGGGCTCTTGGTGTTTGTAGCTCTCTCCCCCAATTTCCAGCCCCATGGAATGCCTCAAGGCACAAGGTGTTTCTTGTCGAGAATGTATTAGGCGGTGTGAGTGCTTTTTGAAACCACCTTCTCCCAATGACATCATTGAAACCCATGGGGCCATACTTCAGAAGGGGCTCAGTTGTCCAAGGTCTTGGGGGAGTGGCTCTCCTGGTGTCTAGCGGCCAGAGCAAGTTGTGGATTTAGCAAAACTGCCTATAGTTTACACATAGCCCAGGAGAGGACAGGGATCAGCCATAGCACAAGCAACAACCTCAAGCAAAGGGGGATTAGCTCAAATGGTAGAGCGCTCGCTTAGCATGCGAGAGGTAGCGGGATCGATGCCCGCATTCTCCAAATGCAGCTTTCCTGATTTGCCAGGAGACACCTTGCTTTTGTGTTTGATGTTGAAGCTTGGAACCGAGCGCCGTGAGCAACATGGGAAGCCGGAGTCCTCCTCATAACGCGTGCCAAGGCGTTGCCACGTTTTTGTGGTGGCAACTGTGGCTTCAGCCAAAGTCACGTAGGCAGTGTTGGACAAAAGCAATCTAGTAAACAAAGCACGAGCAGGCCTCCATGGCCAAGAGACAATATTTCATTAGCGCAAAAGGTGCCAGTGCCATGCTTACGCTGAGAGCTTTGGACTCGTTGAATCACCTGAATCAGGTTCAACTTCTCTTTGTGTGCGAAAGAAAGGCCTTTGGGCCCGCACGCAAGCAAATATCGATTGGCATAGGAAAGGGCAACGTAGCAGAGGATGGTTTCGATCCATCGACCTCTGGGTTATGGGCCCAGCACGCTTCCGCTGCGCCACTCTGCTCTTGTCGCTGACCAACCTCAACAACCACATGTGGATGTAGTTTGCCAGCGATTCCCACGGGGAGTGGGTCCATGTGGCAAAGTCACAATGTAGACGACTAGGCGTTTCCATTGATTTTCGACCAGCGAATCCCAAGTCAAGCGTGGGCGAGAGCTGGACTCTCCTAGACCAGCTGAGCGAGGGTGGTGGCAAGTGGCCCGGCGTGGAGCATTGGTGGTTCAGTGGTAGAATTCTCGCCTGCCACGCGGGAGGCCCGGGTTCGATTCCCGGCCAATGCAATTATGGGCTCTTTGTGTTTGCAGCGCTCTCCACCAATTTCCAGCCCCGTGGAGTGCATCAAGGCACAAGGTGTTTCTTGTCGAGAATGTACTAGGCGGTGTGAGTGCTTTTTGAAACCAGCCTTCTCCCAATTACATCATTGAAACCCATGGGGCCATACCTCTGAAGGGGCTCAGTTGTCAAAGGTCGTAGGAGGGAAAAAAAAGGGGGGTGCAAACCTTCTACGCTAGGAAAGCGGGTGGCTCTCCTGGTGTCTAGCGGCCAGAGCAGGTTGTGGATTTCGCAAAACTGACTATATTTTACACATAGCCCAGGAGAGGACAGGGATCAGCCATAGCGCAAGCAACACACTCGAGCAAAGGGGGATTAGCTCAAGTGGCAGAGCGCTCGCTTTGCATGCGAGAGGTAGCGGGATCGATGCCCGCATTCTCCAAACGCAGCTTTCCTGGTTTCACGGGAGGCACCTTGCTTTTGTGTTTGATGTTGAAGCTTGGAACCGAGCGCCGTGAGCAACATGGGAAGCCGGAGTGCTCCTCATAACATGTGCCAAGGCATTGCCACGTTTTTGTGGTGGCATCTGTGGCTTCAGCCAAAGTCACGTAGGCAGTATTGGACAAAAGCAATCAATTAAAGAAAGCACGACCAGGCTTCCATGGCCAAGAGACAATATTCCATTAGGGGGAAAGGTGCCAGTGCCATGCTTACGCTGAGAGCTTTGGACTCGTTGAATCACCTGAATCAGGTTCAACTTCTCTTTGTGTGCGAAAGAAAGGCCTTTGGGCCCGCAAGCAAATATCGATTGGCATAGGAAAAGGCAACGTAGCAGAGGATGGTTTCGATCCATCGACCTCTGGGTTATGGGCCCAGCACGCTTCCGCTGCGCCACTCTGCTCTTGTCGCTGGCCATCCTCATGGATTTCGACAAGCGAATCCCAAGTCAAGCGTGGGCGAGAGCTGGACTCTCCTAGGCCAGCTGAGCGAGGGTGGTGGCGCCTGGCCCGGCGTGGAGCATTGGTGGTTCAGTGGTAGAATTCTCGCCTGCCACGCGGGAGGCCCGGGTTCGATTCCCGGCCAATGCAATTATGGGCTCTTGGTGTTTGTAGCTCTCTCCCCCAATTTCCAGCCCCATGGAATGCCTCAAGGCACAAGGTGTTTCTTGTCGAGAATGTATTAGGCGGTGTGAGTGCTTTTTGAAACCACCTTCTCCCAATGACATCATTGAAACCCATGGGGCCATACTTCAGAAGGGGCTCAGTTGTCCAAGGTCTTGGGGGAGTGGCTCTCCTGGTGTCTAGCGGCCAGAGCAAGTTGTGGATTTAGCAAAACTGCCTATAGTTTACACATAGCCCAGGAGAGGACAGGGATCAGCCATAGCACAAGCAACAACCTCAAGCAAAGGGGGATTAGCTCAAATGGTAGAGCGCTCGCTTAGCATGCGAGAGGTAGCGGGATCGATGCCCGCATTCTCCAAATGCAGCTTTCCTGATTTGCCAGGAGACACCTTGCTTTTGTGTTTGATGTTGAAGCTTGGAACCGAGCGCCGTGAGCAACATGGGAAGCCGGAGTCCTCCTCATAACGCGTGCCAAGGCGTTGCCACGTTTTTGTGGTGGCAACTGTGGCTTCAGCCAAAGTCACGTAGGCAGTGTTGGACAAAAGCAATCTAGTAAACAAAGCACGAGCAGGCCTCCATGGCCAAGAGACAATATTTCATTAGCGCAAAAGGTGCCAGTGCCATGCTTACGCTGAGAGCTTTGGACTCGTTGAATCACCTGAATCAGGTTCAACTTCTCTTTGTGTGCGAAAGAAAGGCCTTTGGGCCCGCACGCAAGCAAATATCGATTGGCATAGAAAAAGGCAACGTAGCAGAGGATGGTTTCGATCCATCGACCTCTGGGTTATGGGCCCAGCACGCTTCCGCTGCACCACTCTGCTCTTGTCGCTGACCAACCTCAACAACCACATGTGGATGTAGTTTGCCAGCGATTCCCACGGGGAGTGGGTCCATGTGGCAAAGTCACAATGTAGACGACTAGGCGTTTCCATTGATTTTCGACCAGCGAATCCCAAGTCAAGCGTGGGCGAGAGCTGGACTCTCCTAGACCAGCTGAGCGAGGGTGGTGGCAAGTGGCCCGGCGTGGAGCATTGGTGGTTCAGTGGTAGAATTCTCGCCTGCCACGCGGGAGGCCCGGGTTCGATTCCCGGCCAATGCAATTATGGGCTCTTTGTGTTTGCAGCGCTCTCCCCCAATTTCCAGCCCCGTGGAGTGCATCAAGGCACAAGGTGTTTCTTGTCGAGAATGTACTAGGCGGTGTGAGTGCTTTTTGAAACCAGCCTTCTCCCAATTACATCATTGAAACCCATGGGGCCATACCTCTGAAGGGGCTCAGTTGTCAAAGGTCGTAGGAGGGAAAAAAAAGGGGGGTGCAAACCTTCTACGCTAGGAAAGCGGGTGGCTCTCCCGGTGTCTAGCGGCCAGAGCAGGTTGTGGATTTCGCAAAACTGACTATATTTTACACATAGCCCAGGAGAGGACAGGGATCAGCCATAGCGCAAGCAACACACTCGAGCAAAGGGGGATTAGCTCAAGTGGCAGAGCGCTCGCTTTGCATGCGAGAGGTAGCGGGATCGATGCCCGCATTCTCCAAACGCAGCTTTCCTGGTTTCACGGGAGGCACCTTGCTTTTGTGTTTGATGTTGAAGCTTGGAACCGAGCGCCGTGAGCAACATGGGAAGCCGGAGTGCTCCTCATAACATGTGCCAAGGCATTGCCACGTTTTTGTGGTGGCATCTGTGGCTTCAGCCAAAGTCACGTAGGCAGTATTGGACAAAAGCAATCAATTAAAGAAAGCACGACCAGGCTTCCATGGCCAAGAGACAATATTCCATTAGGGGGAAAGGTGCCAGTGCCATGCTTACGCTGAGAGCTTTGGACTCGTTGAATCACCTGAATCAGGTTCAACTTCTCTTTGTGTGCGAAAGAAAGGCCTTTGGGCCCGCAAGCAAATATCGATTGGCATAGGAAAAGGCAACGTAGCAGAGGATGGTTTCGATCCATCGACCTCTGGGTTATGGGCCCAGCACGCTTCCGCTGCGCCACTCTGCTCTTGTCGCTGACCATCCTCATGGATTTCGACAAGCGAATCCCAAGTCAAGCGTGGGCGAGAGCTGGACTCTCCTAGGCCAGCTGAGCGAGGGTGGTGGCGCCTGGCCCGGCGTGGAGCATTGGTGGTTCAGTGGTAGAATTCTCGCCTGCCACGCGGGAGGCCCGGGTTCGATTCCCGGCCAATGCAATTATGGGCTCTTGGTGTTTGTAGCTCTCTCCCCCAATTTCCAGCCCCATGGAATGCCTCAAGGCACAAGGTGTTTCTTGTCGAGAATGTATTAGGCGGTGTGAGTGCTTTTTGAAACCACCTTCTCCCAATGACATCATTGAAACCCATGGGGCCATACTTCAGAAGGGGCTCAGTTGTCCAAGGTCTTGGGGGAGTGGCTCTCCTGGTGTCTAGCGGCCAGAGCAAGTTGTGGATTTAGCAAAACTGCCTATAGTTTACACATAGCCCAGGAGAGGACAGGGATCAGCCATAGCACAAGCAACAACCTCAAGCAAAGGGGGATTAGCTCAAATGGTAGAGCGCTCGCTTAGCATGCGAGAGGTAGCGGGATCGATGCCCGCATTCTCCAAATGCAGCTTTCCTGATTTGCCGGAGACACCTTGCTTTTGTGTTTGATGTTGAAGCTTGGAACCGAGCGCCGTGAGCAACATGGGAAGCCGGAGTCCTCCTCATAACGCGTGCCAAGGCGTTGCCACGTTTTTGTGGTGGCAACTGTGGCTTCAGCCAAAGTCACGTAGGCAGTGTTGGACAAAAGCAATCTAGTAAACAAAGCACGAGCAGGCCTCCATGGCCAAGAGACAATATTTCATTAGCGCAAAAGGTGCCAGTGCCATGCTTACGCTGAGAGCTTTGGACTCGTTGAATCACCTGAATCAGGTTCAACTTCTCTTTGTGTGCGAAAGAAAGGCCTTTGGGCCCACACGCAAGCAAATATCGATTGGCATAGGAAAGGGCAACGTAGCAGAGGATGGTTTCGATCCATCGACCTCTGGGTTATGGGCCCAGCACGCTTCCGCTGCGCCACTCTGCTCTTGTCGCTGACCAACCTCAACAACCACATGTGGATGTAGTTTGCCAGCGATTCCCACGGGGAGTGGGTCCATGTGGCAAAGTCACAATGTAGACGACTAGGCGTTTCCATTGATTTTCGACCAGCGAATCCCAAGTCAAGCGTGGGCGAGAGCTGGACTCTCCTAGACCAGCTGAGCGAGGGTGGTGGCAAGTGGCCCGGCGTGGAGCATTGGTGGTTAAGTGGTAGAATTCTCGCCTGCCACGCGGGAGGCCCGGGTTCGATTCCCGGCCAATGCAATTATGGGCTCTTTGTGTTTGCAGCGCTCTCCCCCAATTTCCAGCCCCGTGGAGTGCATCAAGGCACAAGGTGTTTCTTGTCGAGAATGTACTAGGCGGTGTGAGTGCTTTTTGAAACCAGCCTTCTCCCAATTACATCATTGAAACCCATGGGGCCATACCTCTGAAGGGGCTCAGTTGTCAAAGGTCGTAGGAGGGAAAAAAAAGGGGGGTGCAAACCTTCTACGCTAGGAAAGCGGGTGGCTCTCCTGGTGTCTAGCGGCCAGAGCAGGTTGTGGATTTCGCAAAACTGACTATATTTTACACATAGCCCAGGAGAGGACAGGGATCAGCCATAGCGCAAGCAACACACTCGAGCAAAGGGGGATTAGCTCAAGTGGCAGAGCGCTCGCTTTGCATGCGAGAGGTAGCGGGATCGATGCCCGCATTCTCCAAACGCAGCTTTCCTGGTTTCACGGGAGGCACCTTGCTTTTGTGTTTGATGTTGAAGCTTGGAACCGAGCGCCGTGAGCAACATGGGAAGCCGGAGTGCTCCTCATAACATGTGCCAAGGCATTGCCACGTTTTTGTGGTGGCATCTGTGGCTTCAGCCAAAGTCACGTAGGCAGTATTGGACAAAAGCAATCAATTAAAGAAAGCACGACCAGGCTTCCATGGCCAAGAGACAATATTCCATTAGGGGGAAAGGTGCCAGTGCCATGCTTACGCTGAGAGCTTTGGACTCGTTGAATCACCTGAATCAGGTTCAACTTCTCTTTGTGTGCGAAAGAAAGGCCTTTGGGCCCGCAAGCAAATATCGATTGGCATAGGAAAAGGCAACGTAGCAGAGGATGGTTTCGATCCATCGACCTCTGGGTTATGGGCCCAGCACGCTTCCGCTGCGCCACTCTGCTCTTGTCGCTGGCCATCCTCATGGATTTCGACAAGCGAATCCCAAGTCAAGCGTGGGCGAGAGCTGGACTCTCCTAGGCCAGCTGAGCGAGGGTGGTGGCGCCTGGCCCGGCGTGGAGCATTGGTGGTTCAGTGGTAGAATTCTCGCCTGCCACGCGGGAGGCCCGGGTTCGATTCCCGGCCAATGCAATTATGGGCTCTTGGTGTTTGTAGCTCCCTCCCCCAATTTCCAGCCCCATGGAATGCCTCAAGGCACAAGGTGTTTCTTGTCGAGAATGTATTAGGCGGTGTGAGTGCTTTTTGAAACCACCTTCTCCCAATGACATCATTGAAACCCATGGGGCCATACTTCAGAAGGGGCTCAGTTGTCCAAGGTCTTGGGGGAGTGGCTCTCCTGGTGTCTAGCGGCCAGAGCAAGTTGTGGATTTAGCAAAACTGCCTATAGTTTACACATAGCCCAGGAGAGGACAGGGATCAGCCATAGCACAAGCAACAACCTCAAGCAAAGGGGGATTAGCTCAAATGGTAGAGCGCTCGCTTAGCATGCGAGAGGTAGCGGGATCGATGCCCGCATTCTCCAAATGCAGCTTTCCTGATTTGCCAGGAGACACCTTGCTTTTGTGTTTGATGTTGAAGCTTGGAACCGAGCGCCGTGAGCAACATGGGAAGCCGGAGTCCTCCTCATAACGCGTGCCAAGGCGTTGCCACGTTTTTGTGGTGGCAACTGTGGCTTCAGCCAAAGTCACGTAGGCAGTGTTGGACAAAAGCAATCTAGTAAACAAAGCACGAGCAGGCCTCCATGGCCAAGAGACAATATTTCATTAGCGCAAAAGGTGCCAGTGCCATGCTTACGCTGAGAGCTTTGGACTCGTTGAATCACCTGAATCAGGTTCAACTTCTCTTTGTGTGCGAAAGAAAGGCCTTTGGGCCCGCACGCAAGCAAATATCGATTGGCATAGAAAAAGGCAACGTAGCAGAGGATGGTTTCGATCCATCGACCTCTGGGTTATGGGCCCAGCACGCTTCCGCTGCGCCACTCTGCTCTTGTCGCTGACCAACCTCAACAACCACATGTGGATGTAGTTTGCCAGCGATTCCCACGGGGAGTGGGTCCATGTGGCAAAGTCACAATGTAGACGACTAGGCGTTTCCATTGATTTTCGACCAGCGAATCCCAAGTCAAGCGTGGGCGAGAGCTGGACTCTCCTAGACCAGCTGAGCGAGGGTGGTGGCAAGTGGCCCGGCGTGGAGCATTGGTGGTTCAGTGGTAGAATTCTCGCCTGCCACGCGGGAGGCCCGGGTTCGATTCCCGGCCAATGCAATTATGGGCTCTTTGTGTTTGCAGCGCTCTCCCCCAATTTCCAGCCCCGTGGAGTGCATCAAGGCACAAGGTGTTTCTTGTCGAGAATGTACTAGGCGGTGTGAGTGCTTTTTGAAACCAGCCTTCTCCCAATTACATCATTGAAACCCATGGGGCCATACCTCTGAAGGGGCTCAGTTGTCAAAGGTCGTAGGAGGGAAAAAAAAGGGGGGTGCAAACCTTCTACGCTAGGAAAGCGGGTGGCTCTCCTGGTGTCTAGCGGCCAGAGCAGGTTGTGGATTTCGCAAAACTGACTATATTTTACACATAGCCCAGGAGAGGACAGGGATCAGCCATAGCGCAAGCAACACACTCGAGCAAAGGGGGATTAGCTCAAGTGGCAGAGCGCTCGCTTTGCATGCGAGAGGTAGCGGGATCGATGCCCGCATTCTCCAAACGCAGCTTTCCTGGTTTCACGGGAGGCACCTTGCTTTTGTGTTTGATGTTGAAGCTTGGAACCGAGCGCCGTGAGCAACATGGGAAGCCGGAGTGCTCCTCATAACATGTGCCAAGGCATTGCCACGTTTTTGTGGTGGCATCTGTGGCTTCAGCCAAAGTCACGTAGGCAGTATTGGACAAAAGCAATCAATTAAAGAAAGCACGACCAGGCTTCCATGGCCAAGAGACAATATTCCATTAGGGGGAAAGGTGCCAGTGCCATGCTTACGCTGAGAGCTTTGGACTCGTTGAATCACCTGAATCAGGTTCAACTTCTCTTTGTGTGCGAAAGAAAGGCCTTTGGGCCCGCAAGCAAATATCGATTGGCATAGGAAAAGGCAACGTAGCAGAGGATGGTTTCGATCCATCGACCTCTGGGTTATGGGCCCAGCACGCTTCCGCTGCGCCACTCTGCTCTTGTCGCTGACCATCCTCATGGATTTCGACAAGCGAATCCCAAGTCAAGCGTGGGCGAGAGCTGGACTCTCCTAGGCCAGCTGAGCGAGGGTGGTGGCGCCTGGCCCGGCGTGGAGCATTGGTGGTTCAGTGGTAGAATTCTCGCCTGCCACGCGGGAGGCCCGGGTTCGATTCCCGGCCAATGCAATTATGGGCTCTTGGTGTTTGTAGCTCTCTCCCCCAATTTCCAGCCCCATGGAATGCCTCAAGGCACAAGGTGTTTCTTGTCGAGAATGTATTAGGCGGTGTGAGTGCTTTTTGAAACCACCTTCTCCCAATGACATCATTGAAACCCATGGGGCCATACTTCAGAAGGGGCTCAGTTGTCCAAGGTCTTGGGGGAGTGGCTCTCCTGGTGTCTAGCGGCCAGAGCAAGTTGTGGATTTAGCAAAACTGCCTATAGTTTACACATAGCCCAGGAGAGGACAGGGATCAGCCATAGCACAAGCAACAACCTCAAGCAAAGGGGGATTAGCTCAAATGGTAGAGCGCTCGCTTAGCATGCGAGAGGTAGCGGGATCGATGCCCGCATTCTCCAAATGCAGCTTTCCTGATTTGCCAGGAGACACCTTGCTTTTGTGTTTGATGTTGAAGCTTGGAACCGAGCGCCGTGAGCAACATGGGAAGCCGGAGTCCTCCTCATAACGCGTGCCAAGGCGTTGCCACGTTTTTGTGGTGGCAACTGTGGCTTCAGCCAAAGTCACGTAGGCAGTGTTGGACAAAAGCAATCTAGTAAACAAAGCACGAGCAGGCCTCCATGGCCAAGAGACAATATTTCATTAGCGCAAAAGGTGCCAGTGCCATGCTTACGCTGAGAGCTTTGGACTCGTTGAATCACCTGAATCAGGTTCAACTTCTCTTTGTGTGCGAAAGAAAGGCCTTTGGGCCCGCACGCAAGCAAATATCGATTGGCATAGGAAAGGGCAACGTAGCAGAGGATGGTTTCGATCCATCGACCTCTGGGTTATGGGCCCAGCACGCTTCCGCTGCGCCACTCTGCTCTTGTCGCTGACCAACCTCAACAACCACATGTGGATGTAGTTTGCCAGCGATTCCCACGGGGAGTGGGTCCATGTGGCAAAGTCACAATGTAGACGACTAGGCGTTTCCATTGATTTTCGACCAGCGAATCCCAAGTCAAGCGTGGGCGAGAGCTGGACTCTCCTAGACCAGCTGAGCGAGGGTGGTGGCAAGTGGCCCGGCGTGGAGCATTGGTGGTTCAGTGGTAGAATTCTCGCCTGCCACGCGGGAGGCCCGGGTTCGATTCCCGGCCAATGCAATTATGGGCTCTTTGTGTTTGCAGCGCTCTCCCCCAATTTCCAGCCCCGTGGAGTGCATCAAGGCACAAGGTGTTTCTTGTCGAGAATGTACTAGGCGGTGTGAGTGCTTTTTGAAACCAGCCTTCTCCCAATTACATCATTGAAACCCATGGGGCCATACCTCTGAAGGGGCTCAGTTGTCAAAGGTCGTAGGAGGGAAAAAAAAGGGGGGTGCAAACCTTCTACGCTAGGAAAGCGGGTGGCTCTCCTGGTGTCTAGCGGCCAGAGCAGGTTGTGGATTTCGCAAAACTGACTATATTTTACACATAGCCCAGGAGAGGACAGGGATCAGCCATAGCGCAAGCAACACACTCGAGCAAAGGGGGATTAGCTCAAGTGGCAGAGCGCTCGCTTTGCATGCGAGAGGTAGCGGGATCGATGCCCGCATTCTCCAAACGCAGCTTTCCTGGTTTCACGGGAGGCACCTTGCTTTTGTGTTTGATGTTGAAGCTTGGAACCGAGCGCCGTGAGCAACATGGGAAGCCGGAGTGCTCCTCATAACATGTGCCAAGGCATTGCCACGTTTTTGTGGTGGCATCTGTGGCTTCAGCCAAAGTCACGTAGGCAGTATTGGACAAAAGCAATCAATTAAAGAAAGCACGACCAGGCTTCCATGGCCAAGAGACAATATTCCATTAGGGGGAAAGGTGCCAGTGCCATGCTTACGCTGAGAGCTTTGGACTCGTTGAATCACCTGAATCAGGTTCAACTTCTCTTTGTGTGCGAAAGAAAGGCCTTTGGGCCCGCAAGCAAATATCGATTGGCATAGGAAAAGGCAACGTAGCAGAGGATGGTTTCGATCCATCGACCTCTGGGTTATGGGCCCAGCACGCTTCCGCTGCGCCACTCTGCTCTTGTCGCTGACCATCCTCATGGATTTCGACAAGCGAATCCCAAGTCAAGCGTGGGCGAGAGCTGGACTCTCCTAGGCCAGCTGAGCGAGGGTGGTGGCGCCTGGCCCGGCGTGGAGCATTGGTGGTTCAGTGGTAGAATTCTCGCCTGCCACGCGGGAGGCCCGGGTTCGATTCCCGGCCAATGCAATTATGGGCTCTTGGTGTTTGTAGCTCTCTCCCCCAATTTCCAGCCCCATGGAATGCCTCAAGGCACAAGGTGTTTCTTGTCGAGAATGTATTAGGCGGTGTGAGTGCTTTTTGAAACCACCTTCTCCCAATGACATCATTGAAACCCATGGGGCCATACTTCAGAAGGGGCTCAGTTGTCCAAGGTCTTGGGGGAGTGGCTCTCCTGGTGTCTAGCGGCCAGAGCAAGTTGTGGATTTAGCAAAACTGCCTATAGTTTACACATAGCCCAGGAGAGGACAGGGATCAGCCATAGCACAAGCAACAACCTCAAGCAAAGGGGGATTAGCTCAAATGGTAGAGCGCTCGCTTAGCATGCGAGAGGTAGCGGGATCGATGCCCGCATTCTCCAAATGCAGCTTTCCTGATTTGCCAGGAGACACCTTGCTTTTGTGTTTGATGTTGAAGCTTGGAACCGAGCGCCGTGAGCAACATGGGAAGCCGGAGTCCTCCTCATAACGCGTGCCAAGGCGTTGCCACGTTTTTGTGGTGGCAACTGTGGCTTCAGCCAAAGTCACGTAGGCAGTGTTGGACAAAAGCAATCTAGTAAACAAAGCACGAGCAGGCCTCCATGGCCAAGAGACAATATTTCATTAGCGCAAAAGGTGCCAGTGCCATGCTTACGCTGAGAGCTTTGGACTCGTTGAATCACCTGAATCAGGTTCAACTTCTCTTTGTGTGCGAAAGAAAGGCCTTTGGGCCCGCACGCAAGCAAATATCGATTGGCATAGAAAAAGGCAACGTAGCAGAGGATGGTTTCGATCCATCGACCTCTGGGTTATGGGCCCAGCACGCTTCCGCTGCGCCACTCTGCTCTTGTCGCTGACCAACCTCAACAACCACATGTGGATGTAGTTTGCCAGCGATTCCCACGGGGAGTGGGTCCATGTGGCAAAGTCACAATGTAGACGACTAGGCGTTTCCATTGATTTTCGACCAGCGAATCCCAAGTCAAGCGTGGGCGAGAGCTGGACTCTCCTAGACCAGCTGAGCGAGGGTGGTGGCAAGTGGCCCGGCGTGGAGCATTGGTGGTTCAGTGGTAGAATTCTCGCCTGCCACGCGGGAGGCCCGGGTTCGATTCCCGGCCAATGCAATTATGGGCTCTTTGTGTTTGCAGCGCTCTCCCCCAATTTCCAGCCCCGTGGAGTGCATCAAGGCACAAGGTGTTTCTTGTCGAGAATGTACTAGGCGGTGTGAGTGCTTTTTGAAACCAGCCTTCTCCCAATTACATCATTGAAACCCATGGGGCCATACCTCTGAAGGGGCTCAGTTGTCAAAGGTCGTAGGAGGGAAAAAAAAGGGGGGTGCAAACCTTCTACGCTAGGAAAGCGGGTGGCTCTCCTGGTGTCTAGCGGCCAGAGCAGGTTGTGGATTTCGCAAAACTGACTATATTTTACACATAGCCCAGGAGAGGACAGGGATCAGCCATAGCGCAAGCAACACACTCGAGCAAAGGGGGATTAGCTCAAGTGGCCGAGCACTCGCTTTGCATGCGAGAGGTAGCGGGATCGATGCCCGCATTCTCCAAACGCAGCTTTCCTGGTTTCACGGGAGGCACCTTGCTTTTGTGTTTGATGTTGAAGCTTGGAACCGAGCGCCGTGAGCAACATGGGAAGCCGGAGTGCTCCTCATAACATGTGCCAAGGCATTGCCACGTTTTTGTGGTGGCATCTGTGGCTTCAGCCAAAGTCACGTAGGCAGTATTGGACAAAAGCAATCAATTAAAGAAAGCACGACCAGGCTTCCATGGCCAAGAGACAATATTCCATTAGGGGGAAAGGTGCCAGTGCCATGCTTACGCTGAGAGCTTTGGACTCGTTGAATCACCTGAATCAGGTTCAACTTCTCTTTGTGTGCGAAAGAAAGGCCTTTGGGCCCGCAAGCAAATATCGATTGGCATAGGAAAAGGCAACGTAGCAGAGGATGGTTTCGATCCATCGACCTCTGGGTTATGGGCCCAGCACGCTTCCGCTGCGCCACTCTGCTCTTGTCGCTGGCCATCCTCATGGATTTTGACAAGCGAATCCCAAGTCAAGCGTGGGCGAGAGCTGGACTCTCCTAGGCCAGCTGAGCGAGGGTGGTGGCGCCTGGCCCGGCGTGGAGCATTGGTGGTTCAGTGGTAGAATTCTCGCCTGCCACGCGGGAGGCCCGGGTTCGATTCCCGGCCAATGCAATTATGGGCTCTTGGTGTTTGTAGCTCTCTCCCCCAATTTCCAGCCCCATGGAATGCCTCAAGGCACAAGGTGTTTCTTGTCGAGAATGTATTAGGCGGTGTGAGTGCTTTTTGAAACCACCTTCTCCCAATGACATCATTGAAACCCATGGGGCCATACTTCAGAAGGGGCTCAGTTGTCCAAGGTCTTGGGGGAGTGGCTCTCCTGGTGTCTAGCGGCCAGAGCAAGTTGTGGATTTAGCAAAACTGCCTATAGTTTACACATAGCCCAGGAGAGGACAGGGATCAGCCATAGCACAAGCAACAACCTCAAGCAAAGGGGGATTAGCTCAAATGGTAGAGCGCTCGCTTAGCATGCGAGAGGTAGCGGGATCGATGCCCGCATTCTCCAAATGCAGCTTTCCTGATTTGCCAGGAGACACCTTGCTTTTGTGTTTGATGTTGAAGCTTGGAACCGAGCGCCGTGAGCAACATGGGAAGCCGGAGTCCTCCTCATAACGCGTGCCAAGGCGTTGCCACGTTTTTGTGGTGGCAACTGTGGCTTCAGCCAAAGTCACGTAGGCAGTGTTGGACAAAAGCAATCTAGTAAACAAAGCACGAGCAGGCCTCCATGGCCAAGAGACAATATTTCATTAGCGCAAAAGGTGCCAGTGCCATGCTTACGCTGAGAGCTTTGGACTCGTTGAATCACCTGAATCAGGTTCAACTTCTCTTTGTGTGCGAAAGAAAGGCCTTTGGGCCCGCACGCAAGCAAATATCGATTGGCATAGAAAAAGGCAACGTAGCAGAGGATGGTTTCGATCCATCGACCTCTGGGTTATGGGCCCAGCACGCTTCCGCTGCGCCACTCTGCTCTTGTCGCTGACCAACCTCAACAACCACATGTGGATGTAGTTTGCCAGCGATTCCCACGGGGAGTGGGTCCATGTGGCAAAGTC
Organism: Lithobates pipiens; assembly: GCF_037356315.1. Classification (NCBI taxonomy): domain Eukaryota; kingdom Metazoa; phylum Chordata; class Amphibia; order Anura; family Ranidae; genus Lithobates; species Lithobates pipiens. The sequence continues at coordinate 580,578,465 of NW_027507758.1, forward strand.
ACAATGTAGACGACTAGGCGTTTCCATTGATTTTCGACCAGCGAATCCCAAGTCAAGCGTGGGCGAGAGCTGGACTCTCCTAGACCAGCTGAGCGAGGGTGGTGGCAAGTGGCCCGGCGTGGAGCATTGGTGGTTCAGTGGTAGAATTCTCGCCTGCCACGCGGGAGGCCCGGGTTCGATTCCCGGCCAATGCAATTATGGGCTCTTTGTGTTTGCAGCGCTCTCCCCCAATTTCCAGCCCCGTGGAGTGCATCAAGGCACAAGGTGTTTCTTGTCGAGAATGTACTAGGCGGTGTGAGTGCTTTTTGAAACCAGCCTTCTCCCAATTACATCATTGAAACCCATGGGGCCATACCTCTGAAGGGGCTCAGTTGTCAAAGGTCGTAGGAGGGAAAAAAAAGGGGGGTGCAAACCTTCTACGCTAGGAAAGCGGGTGGCTCTCCTGGTGTCTAGCGGCCAGAGCAGGTTGTGGATTTCGCAAAACTGACTATATTTTACACATAGCCCAGGAGAGGACAGGGATCAGCCATAGCGCAAGCAACACACTCGAGCAAAGGGGGATTAGCTCAAGTGGCAGAGCGCTCGCTTTGCATGCGAGAGGTAGCGGGATCGATGCCCGCATTCTCCAAACGCAGCTTTCCTGGTTTCACGGGAGGCACCTTGCTTTTGTGTTTGATGTTGAAGCTTGGAACCGAGCGCCGTGAGCAACATGGGAAGCCGGAGTGCTCCTCATAACATGTGCCAAGGCATTGCCACGTTTTTGTGGTGGCATCTGTGGCTTCAGCCAAAGTCACGTAGGCAGTATTGGACAAAAGCAATCAATTAAAGAAAGCACGACCAGGCTTCCATGGCCAAGAGACAATATTCCATTAGGGGGAAAGGTGCCAGTGCCATGCTTACGCTGAGAGCTTTGGACTCGTTGAATCACCTGAATCAGGTTCAACTTCTCTTTGTGTGCGAAAGAAAGGCCTTTGGGCCCGCAAGCAAATATCGATTGGCATAGGAAAAGGCAACGTAGCAGAGGATGGTTTCGATCCATCGACCTCTGGGTTATGGGCCCAGCACGCTTCCGCTGCGCCACTCTGCTCTTGTCGCTGACCATCCTCATGGATTTCGACAAGCGAATCCCAAGTCAAGCGTGGGCGAGAGCTGGACTCTCCTAGGCCAGCTGAGCGAGGGTGGTGGCGCCTGGCCCGGCGTGGAGCATTGGTGGTTCAGTGGTAGAATTCTCGCCTGCCACGCGGGAGGCCCGGGTTCGATTCCCGGCCAATGCAATTATGGGCTCTTGGTGTTTGTAGCTCTCTCCCCCAATTTCCAGCCCCATGGAATGCCTCAAGGCACAAGGTGTTTCTTGTCGAGAATGTATTAGGCGGTGTGAGTGCTTTTTGAAACCACCTTCTCCCAATGACATCATTGAAACCCATGGGGCCATACTTCAGAAGGGGCTCAGTTGTCCAAGGTCTTGGGGGAGTGGCTCTCCTGGTGTCTAGCGGCCAGAGCAAGTTGTGGATTTAGCAAAACTGCCTATAGTTTACACATAGCCCAGGAGAGGACAGGGATCAGCCATAGCACAAGCAACAACCTCAAGCAAAGGGGGATTAGCTCAAATGGTAGAGTGCTCGCTTAGCATGCGAGAGGTAGCGGGATCGATGCCCGCATTCTCCAAATGCAGCTTTCCTGATTTGCCAGGAGACACCTTGCTTTTGTGTTTGATGTTGAAGCTTGGAACCGAGCGCCGTGAGCAACATGGGAAGCCGGAGTCCTCCTCATAACGCGTGCCAAGGCGTTGCCACGTTTTTGTGGTGGCAACTGTGGCTTCAGCCAAAGTCACGTAGGCAGTGTTGGACAAAAGCAATCTAGTAAACAAAGCACGAGCAGGCCTCCATGGCCAAGAGACAATATTTCATTAGCGCAAAAGGTGCCAGTGCCATGCTTACGCTGAGAGCTTTGGACTCGTTGAATCACCTGAATCAGGTTCAACTTCTCTTTGTGTGCGAAAGAAAGGCCTTTGGGCCCACACGCAAGCAAATATCGATTGGCATAGGAAAGGGCAACGTAGCAGAGGATGGTTTCGATCCATCGACCTCTGGGTTATGGGCCCAGCACGCTTCCGCTGCGCCACTCTGCTCTTGTCACTGACCAACCTCAACAACCACATGTGGATGTAGTTTGCCAGCGATTCCCACGGGGAGTGGGTCCATGTGGCAAAGTCACAATGTAGACGACTAGGCGTTTCCATTGATTTTCGACCAGCGAATCCCAAGTCAAGCGTGGGCGAGAGCTGGACTCTCCTAGACCAGCTGAGCGAGGGTGGTGGCAAGTGGCCCGGCGTGGAGCATTGGTGGTTAAGTGGTAGAATTCTCGCCTGCCACGCGGGAGGCCCGGGTTCGATTCCCGGCCAATGCAATTATGGGCTCTTTGTGTTTGCAGCGCTCTCCCCCAATTTCCAGCCCCGTGGAGTGCATCAAGGCACAAGGTGTTTCTTGTCGAGAATGTACTAGGCGGTGTGAGTGCTTTTTGAAACCAGCCTTCTCCCAATTACATCATTGAAACCCATGGGGCCATACCTCTGAAGGGGCTCAGTTGTCAAAGGTCGTAGGAGGGAAAAAAAAGGGGGGTGCAAACCTTCTACGCTAGGAAAGCGGGTGGCTCTCCTGGTGTCTAGCGGCCAGAGCAGGTTGTGGATTTCGCAAAACTGACTATATTTTACACATAGCCCAGGAGAGGACAGGGATCAGCCATAGCGCAAGCAACACACTCGAGCAAAGGGGGATTAGCTCAAGTGGCAGAGCGCTCGCTTTGCATGCGAGAGGTAACGGGATCGATGCCCGCATTCTCCAAACGCAGCTTTCCTGGTTTCACGGGAGGCACCTTGCTTTTGTGTTTGATGTTGAAGCTTGGAACCGAGCGCCGTGAGCAACATGGGAAGCCGGAGTGCTCCTCATAACATGTGCCAAGGCATTGCCACGTTTTTGTGGTGGCATCTGTGGCTTCAGCCAAAGTCACGTAGGCAGTATTGGACAAAAGCAATCAATTAAAGAAAGCACGACCAGGCTTCCATGGCCAAGAGACAATATTCCATTAGGGGGAAAGGTGCCAGTGCCATGCTTACGCTGAGAGCTTTGGACTCGTTGAATCACCTGAATCAGGTTCAACTTCTCTTTGTGTGCGAAAGAAAGGCCTTTGGGCCCGCAAGCAAATATCGATTGGCATAGGAAAAGGCAACGTAGCAGAGTATGGTTTCGATCCATCGACCTCTGGGTTATGGGCCCAGCACGCTTCCGCTGCACCACTCTGCTCTTGTCGCTGGCCATCCTCATGGATTTCGACAAGCGAATCCCAAGTCAAGCGTGGGCGAGAGCTGGACTCTCCTAGGCCAGCTGAGCGAGGGTGGTGGCGCCTGGCCCGGCGTGGAGCATTGGTGGTTCAGTGGTAGAATTCTCGCCTGCCACGCGGGAGGCCCGGGTTCGATTCCCGGCCAATGCAATTATGGGCTCTTGGTGTTTGTAGCTCTCTCCCCCAATTTCCAGCCCCATGGAATGCCTCAAGGCACAAGGTGTTTCTTGTCGAGAATGTATTAGGCGGTGTGAGTGCTTTTTGAAACCACCTTCTCCCAATGACATCATTGAAACCCATGGGGCCATACTTCAGAAGGGGCTCAGTTGTCCAAGGTCTTGGGGGAGTGGCTCTCCTGGTGTCTAGCGGCCAGAGCAAGTTGTGGATTTAGCAAAACTGCCTATAGTTTACACATAGCCCAGGAGAGGACAGGGATCAGCCATAGCACAAGCAACAACCTCAAGCAAAGGGGGATTAGCTCAAATGGTAGAGCGCTCGCTTAGCATGCGAGAGGTAGCGGGATCGATGCCCGCATTCTCCAAATGCAGCTTTCCTGATTTGCCAGGAGACACCTTGCTTTTGTGTTTGATGTTGAAGCTTGGAACCGAGCGCCGTGAGCAACATGGGAAGCCGGAGTCCTCCTCATAACGCGTGCCAAGGCGTTGCCACGTTTTTGTGGTGGCAACTGTGGCTTCAGCCAAAGTCACGTAGGCAGTGTTGGACAAAAGCAATCTAGTAAACAAAGCACGAGCAGGCCTCCATGGCCAAGAGACAATATTTCATTAGCGCAAAAGGTGCCAGTGCCATGCTTACGCTGAGAGCTTTGGACTCGTTGAATCACCTGAATCAGGTTCAACTTCTCTTTGTGTGCGAAAGAAAGGCCTTTGGGCCCGCACGCAAGCAAATATCGATTGGCATAGGAAAGGGCAACGTAGCAGAGGATGGTTTCGATCCATCGACCTCTGGGTTATGGGCCCAGCACGCTTCCGCTGCGCCACTCTGCTCTTGTCGCTGACCAACCTCAACAACCACATGTGGATGTAGTTTGCCAGCGATTCCCACGGGGAGTGGGTCCATGTGGCAAAGTCACAATGTAGACGACTAGGCGTTTCCATTGATTTTCGACCAGCGAATCCCAAGTCAAGCGTGGGCGAGAGCTGGACTCTCCTAGACCAGCTGAGCGAGGGTGGTGGCAAGTGGCCCGGCGTGGAGCATTGGTGGTTCAGTGGTAGAATTCTCGCCTGCCACGCGGGAGGCCCGGGTTCGATTCCCGGCCAATGCAATTATGGGCTCTTTGTGTTTGCAGCGCTCTCCCCCAATTTCCAGCCCCGTGGAGTGCATCAAGGCACAAGGTGTTTCTTGTCGAGAATGTACTAGGCGGTGTGAGTGCTTTTTGAAACCAGCCTTCTCCCAATTACATCATTGAAACCCATGGGGCCATACCTCTGAAGGGGCTCAGTTGTCAAAGGTCGTAGGAGGGAAAAAAAAGGGGGGTGCAAACCTTCTACGCTAGGAAAGCGGGTGGCTCTCCTGGTGTCTAGCGGCCAGAGCAGGTTGTGGATTTCGCAAAACTGACTATATTTTACACATAGCCCAGGAGAGGACAGGGATCAGCCATAGCGCAAGCAACACACTCGAGCAAAGGGGGATTAGCTCAAGTGGCAGAGCGCTCGCTTTGCATGCGAGAGGTAGCGGGATCGATGCCCGCATTCTCCAAACGCAGCTTTCCTGGTTTCACGGGAGGCACCTTGCTTTTGTGTTTGATGTTGAAGCTTGGAACCGAGCGCCGTGAGCAACATGGGAAGCCGGAGTGCTCCTCATAACATGTGCCAAGGCATTGCCACGTTTTTGTGGTGGCATCTGTGGCTTCAGCCAAAGTCACGTAGGCAGTATTGGACAAAAGCAATCAATTAAAGAAAGCACGACCAGGCTTCCATGGCCAAGAGACAATATTCCATTAGGGGGAAAGGTGCCAGTGCCATGCTTACGCTGAGAGCTTTGGACTCGTTGAATCACCTGAATCAGGTTCAACTTCTCTTTGTGTGCGAAAGAAAGGCCTTTGGGCCCGCAAGCAAATATCGATTGGCATAGGAAAAGGCAACGTAGCAGAGGATGGTTTCGATCCATCGACCTCTGGGTTATGGGCCCAGCACGCTTCCGCTGCGCCACTCTGCTCTTGTCGCTGGCCATCCTCATGGATTTCGACAAGCGAATCCCAAGTCAAGCGTGGGCGAGAGCTGGACTCTCCTAGGCCAGCTGAGCGAGGGTGGTGGCGCCTGGCCCGGCGTGGAGCATTGGTGGTTCAGTGGTAGAATTCTCGCCTGCCACGCGGGAGGCCCGGGTTCGATTCCCGGCCAATGCAATTATGGGCTCTTGGTGTTTGTAGCTCTCTCCCCCAATTTCCAGCCCCATGGAATGCCTCAAGGCACAAGGTGTTTCTTGTCGAGAATCTATTAGGCGGTGTGAGTGCTTTTTGAAACCACCTTCTCCCAATGACATCATTGAAACCCATGGGGCCATACTTCAGAAGGGGCTCAGTTGTCCAAGGTCTTGGGGGAGTGGCTCTCCTGGTGTCTAGCGGCCAGAGCAAGTTGTGGATTTAGCAAAACTGCCTATAGTTTACACATAGCCCAGGAGAGGACAGGGATCAGCCATAGCACAAGCAACAACCTCAAGCAAAGGGGGATTAGCTCAAATGGTAGAGCGCTCGCTTAGCATGCGAGAGGTAGCGGGATTGATGCCCGCATTCTCCAAATGCAGCTTTCCTGATTTGCCAGGAGACACCTTGCTTTTGTGTTTGATGTTGAAGCTTGGAACCGAGCGCCGTGAGCAACATGGGAAGCCGGAGTCCTCCTCATAACGCGTGCCAAGGCGTTGCCACGTTTTTGTGGTGGCAACTGTGGCTTCAGCCAAAGTCACGTAGGCAGTGTTGGACAAAAGCAATCTAGTAAACAAAGCACGAGCAGGCCTCCATGGCCAAGAGACAATATTTCATTAGCGCAAAAGGTGCCAGTGCCATGCTTACGCTGAGAGCTTTGGACTCGTTGAATCACCTGAATCAGGTTCAACTTCTCTTTGTGTGCGAAAGAAAGGCCTTTGGGCCCGCACGCAAGCAAATATCGATTGGCATAGGAAAGGGCAACGTAGCAGAGGATGGTTTCGATCCATCGACCTCTGGGTTATGGGCCCAGCACGCTTCCGCTGCGCCACTCTGCTCTTGTCGCTGACCAACCTCAACAACCACATGTGGATGTAGTTTGCCAGCGATTCCCACGGGGAGTGGGTCCATGTGGCAAAGTCACAATGTAGACGACTAGGCGTTTCCATTGATTTTCGACCAGCGAATCCCAAGTCAAGCGTGGGCGAGAGCTGGACTCTCCTAGACCAGCTGAGCGAGGGTGGTGGCAAGTGGCCCGGCGTGGAGCATTGGTGGTTAAGTGGTAGAATTCTCGCCTGCCACGCGGGAGGCCCGGGTTCGATTCCCGGCCAATGCAATTATGGGCTCTTTGTGTTTGCAGCGCTCTCCCCCAATTTCCAGCCCCGTGGAGTGCATCAAGGCACAAGGTGTTTCTTGTCGAGAATGTACTAGGCGGTGTGAGTGCTTTTTGAAACCAGCCTTCTCCCAATTACATCATTGAAACCCATGGGGCCATACCTCTGAAGGGGCTCAGTTGTCAAAGGTCGTAGGAGGGAAAAAAAAGGGGGGTGCAAACCTTCTACGCTAGGAAAGCGGGTGGCTCTCCTGGTGTCTAGCGGCCAGAGCAGGTTGTGGATTTCGCAAAACTGACTATATTTTACACATAGCCCAGGAGAGGACAGGGATCAGCCATAGCGCAAGCAACACACTCGAGCAAAGGGGGATTAGCTCAAGTGGCAGAGCGCTCGCTTTGCATGCGAGAGGTAGCGGGATCGATGCCCGCATTCTCCAAACGCAGCTTTCCTGGTTTCACGGGAGGCACCTTGCTTTTGTGTTTGATGTTGAAGCTTGGAACCGAGCGCCGTGAGCAACATGGGAAGCCGGAGTGCTCCTCATAACATGTGCCAAGGCATTGCCACGTTTTTGTGGTGGCATCTGTGGCTTCAGCCAAAGTCACGTAGGCAGTATTGGACAAAAGCAATCAATTAAAGAAAGCACGACCAGGCTTCCATGGCCAAGAGACAATATTCCATTAGGGGGAAAGGTGCCAGTGCCATGCTTACGCTGAGAGCTTTGGACTCGTTGAATCACCTGAATCAGGTTCAACTTCTCTTTGTGTGCGAAAGAAAGGCCTTTGGGCCCGCAAGTAAATATCGATTGGCATAGGAAAAGGCAACGTAGCAGAGGATGGTTTCGATCCATCGACCTCTGGGTTATGGGCCCAGCACGCTTCCGCTGCGCCACTCTGCTCTTGTCGCTGGCCATCCTCATGGATTTCGACAAGCGAATCCCAAGTCAAGCGTGGGCGAGAGCTGGACTCTCCTAGGCCAGCTGAGCGAGGGTGGTGGCGCCTGGCCCGGCGTGGAGCATTGGTGGTTCAGTGGTAGAATTCTCGCCTGCCACGCGGGAGGCCCGGGTTCGATTCCCGGCCAATGCAATTATGGGCTCTTGGTGTTTGTAGCTCTCTCCCCCAATTTCCAGCCCCATGGAATGCCTCAAGGCACAAGGTGTTTCTTGTCGAGAATCTATTAGGCGGTGTGAGTGCTTTTTGAAACCACCTTCTCCCAATGACATCATTGAAACCCATGGGGCCATACTTCAGAAGGGGCTCAGTTGTCCAAGGTCTTGGGGGAGTGGCTCTCCTGGTGTCTAGCGGCCAGAGCAAGTTGTGGATTTAGCAAAACTGCCTATAGTTTACACATAGCCCAGGAGAGGACAGGGATCAGCCATAGCACAAGCAACAACCTCAAGCAAAGGGGGATTAGCTCAAATGGTAGAGCGCTCGCTTAGCATGCGAGAGGTAGCGGGATCGATGCCCGCATTCTCCAAATGCAGCTTTCCTGATTTGCCAGGAGACACCTTTCTTTTGTGTTTGATGTTGAAGCTTGGAACCGAGCGCCGTGAGCAACATGGGAAGCCGGAGTCCTCCTCATAACGCGTGCCAAGGCGTTGCCACGTTTTTGTGGTGGCAACTGTGGCTTCAGCCAAAGTCACGTAGGCAGTGTTGGACAAAAGCAATCTAGTAAACAAAGCACGAGCAGGCCTCCATGGCCAAGAGACAATATTTCATTAGCGCAAAAGGTGCCAGTGCCATGCTTACGCTGAGAGCTTTGGACTCGTTGAATCACCTGAATCAGGTTCAACTTCTCTTTGTGTGCGAAAGAAAGGCCTTTGGGCCCGCACGCAAGCAAATATCGATTGGCATAGGAAAGTGCAACGTAGCAGAGGATGGTTTCGATCCATCGACCTCTGGGTTATGGGCCCAGCATGCTTCCGCTGCGCCACTCTGCTCTTGTCGCTGACCAACCTCAACAACCACATGTGGATGTAGTTTGCCAGCGATTCCCACGGGGAGTGGGTCCATGTGGCAAAGTCACAATGTAGACGACTAGGCGTTTCCATTGATTTTCGACCAGCGAATCCCAAGTCAAGCGTGGGCGAGAGCTGGACTCTCCTAGACCAGCTGAGCGAGGGTGGTGGCAAGTGGCCCGGCGTGGAGCATTGGTGGTTCAGTGTTAGAATTCTCGCCTGCCACGTGGGAGGCCCGGGTTCGATTCCCGGCCAATGCAATTATGGGCTCTTTGTGTTTGCAGCGCTCTCCCCCAATTTCCAGCCCCGTGGAGTGCATCAAGGCACAAGGTGTTTCTTGTCGAGAATGTACTAGGCGGTGTGAGTGCTTTTTGAAACCAGCCTTCTCCCAATTACATCATTGAAACCCATGGGGCCATACCTCTGAAGGGGCTCAGTTGTCAAAGGTCGTAGGAGGGAAAAAAAAGGGGGGTGCAAACCTTCTACGCTAGGAAAGCGGGTGGCTCTCCTGGTGTCTAGCGGCCAGAGCAGGTTGTGGATTTCGCAAAACTGACTATATTTTACACATAGCCCAGGAGAGGACAGGGATCAGCCATAGCGCAAGCAACACACTCGAGCAAAGGGGGATTAGCTCAAGTGGCAGAGCGCTCGCTTTGCATGCGAGAGGTAGCGGGATCGATGCCCGCATTCTCCAAACGCAGCTTTCCTGGTTTCACGGGAGGCACCTTGCTTTTGTGTTTGATGTTGAAGCTTGGAACCGAGCGCCGTGAGCAACATGGGAAGCCGGAGTGCTCCTCATAACATGTGCCAAGGCATTGCCACGTTTTTGTGGTGGCATCTGTGGCTTCAGCCAAAGTCACGTAGGCAGTATTGGACAAAAGCAATCAATTAAAGAAAGCACGACCAGGCTTCCATGGCCAAGAGACAATATTCCATTAGGGGGAAAGGTGCCAGTGCCATGCTTACGCTGAGAGCTTTGGACTCGTTGAATCACCTGAATCAGGTTCAACTTCTCTTTGTGTGCGAAAGAAAGGCCTTTGGGCCCGCAAGCAAATATCGATTGGCATAGGAAAAGGCAACGTAGCAGAGGATGGTTTCGATCCATCGACCTCTGGGTTATGGGCCCAGCACGCTTCCGCTGCGCCACTCTGCTCTTGTCGCTGGCCATCCTCATGGATTTCGACAAGCGAATCCCAAGTCAAGCGTGGGCGAGAGCTGGACTCTCCTAGGCCAGCTGAGCGAGGGTGGTGGCGCCTGGCCCGGCGTGGAGCATTGGTGGTTCAGTGGTAGAATTCTCGCCTGCCACGCGGGAGGCCCGGGTTCGATTCCCGGCCAATGCAATTATGGGCTCTTGGTGTTTGTAGCTCTCTCCCCCAATTTCCAGCCCCATGGAATGCCTCAAGGCACAAGGTGTTTCTTGTCGAGAATGTATTAGGCGGTGTGAGTGCTTTTTGAAACCACCTTCTCCCAATGACATCATTGAAACCCATGGGGCCATACTTCAGAAGGGGCTCAGTTGTCCAAGGTCTTGGGGGAGTGGCTCTCCTGGTGTCTAGCGGCCAGAGCAAGTTGTGGATTTAGCAAAACTGCCTATAGTTTACACATAGCCCAGGAGAGGACAGGGATCAGCCATAGCACAAGCAACAACCTCAAGCAAAGGGGGATTAGCTCAAATGGTAGAGCGCTCGCTTAGCATGCGAGAGGTAGCGGGATCGATGCCCGCATTCTCCAAATGCAGCTTTCCTGATTTGCCAGGAGACACCTTGCTTTTGTGTTTGATGTTGAAGCTTGGAACCGAGCGCCGTGAGCAACATGGGAAGCCGGAGTCCTCCTCATAACGCGTGCCAAGGCGTTGCCACGTTTTTGTGGTGGCAACTGTGGCTTCAGCCAAAGTCACGTAGGCAGTGTTGGACAAAAGCAATCTAGTAAACAAAGCACGAGCAGGCCTCCATGGCCAAGAGACAATATTTCATTAGCGCAAAAGGTGCCAGTGCCATGCTTACGCTGAGAGCTTTGGACTCGTTGAATCACCTGAATCAGGTTCAACTTCTCTTTGTGTGCGAAAGAAAGGCCTTTGGGCCCGCACGCAAGCAAATATCGATTGGCATAGGAAAGGGCAACGTAGCAGAGGATGGTTTCGATCCATCGACCTCTGGGTTATGGGCCCAGCACGCTTCCGCTGCGCCACTCTGCTCTTGTCGCTGACCAACCTCAACAACCACATGTGGATGTAGTTTGCCAGCGATTCCCACGGGGAGTGGGTCCATGTGGCAAAGTCACAATGTAGACGACTAGGCGTTTCCATTGATTTTCGACCAGCGAATCCCAAGTCAAGCGTGGGCGAGAGCTGGACTCTCCTAGACCAGCTGAGCGAGGGTGGTGGCAAGTGGCCCGGCGTGGAGCATTGGTGGTTCAGTGGTAGAATTCTCGCCTGCCACGCGGGAGGCCCGGGTTCGATTCCCGGCCAATGCAATTATGGGCTCTTTGTGTTTGCAGCGCTCTCCCCCAATTTCCAGCCCCGTGGAGTGCATCAAGGCACAAGGTGTTTCTTGTCGAGAATGTACTAGGCGGTGTGAGTGCTTTTTGAAACCAGCCTTCTCCCAATTACATCATTGAAACCCATGGGGCCATACCTCTGAAGGGGCTCAGTTGTCAAAGGTCGTAGGAGGGAAAAAAAAGGGGGGTGCAAACCTTCTACGCTAGGAAAGCGGGTGGCTCTCCTGGTGTCTAGCGGCCAGAGCAGGTTGTGGATTTCGCAAAACTGACTATATTTTACACATAGCCCAGGAGAGGACAGGGATCAGCCATAGCGCAAGCAACACACTCGAGCAAAGGGGGATTAGCTCAAGTGGCAGAGCGCTCGCTTTGCATGCGAGAGGTAGCGGGATCGATGCCCGCATTCTCCAAACGCAGCTTTCCTGGTTTCACGGGAGGCACCTTGCTTTTGTGTTTGATGTTGAAGCTTGGAACCGAGCGCCGTGAGCAACATGGGAAGCCGGAGTGCTCCTCATAACATGTGCCAAGGCATTGCCACGTTTTTGTGGTGGCATCTGTGGCTTCAGCCAAAGTCACGTAGGCAGTATTGGACAAAAGCAATCAATTAAAGAAAGCACGACCAGGCTTCCATGGCCAAGAGACAATATTCCATTAGGGGGAAAGGTGCCAGTGCCATGCTTACGCTGAGAGCTTTGGACTCGTTGAATCACCTGAATCAGGTTCAACTTCTCTTTGTGTGCGAAAGAAAGGCCTTTGGGCCCGCAAGCAAATATCGATTGGCATAGGAAAAGGCAACGTAGCAGAGGATGGTTTCGATCCATCGACCTCTGGGTTATGGGCCCAGCACGCTTCCGCTGCGCCACTCTGCTCTTGTCGCTGGCCATCCTCATGGATTTCGACAAGCGAATCCCAAGTCAAGCGTGGGCGAGAGCTGGACTCTCCTAGGCCAGCTGAGCGAGGGTGGTGGCGCCTGGCCCGGCGTGGAGCATTGGTGGTTCAGTGGTAGAATTCTCGCCTGCCACGCGGGAGGCCCGGGTTCGATTCCCGGCCAATGCAATTATGGGCTCTTGGTGTTTGTAGCTCTCTCCCCCAATTTCCAGCCCCATGGAATGCCTCAAGGCACAAGGTGTTTCTTGTCGAGAATGTATTAGGCGGTGTGAGTGCTTTTTGAAACCACCTTCTCCCAATGACATCATTGAAACCCATGGGGCCATACTTCAGAAGGGGCTCAGTTGTCCAAGGTCTTGGGGGAGTGGCTCTCCTGGTGTCTAGCGGCCAGAGCAAGTTGTGGATTTAGCAAAACTGCCTATAGTTTACACATAGCCCAGGAGAGGACAGGGATCAGCCATAGCACAAGCAACAACCTCAAGCAAAGGGGGATTAGCTCAAATGGTAGAGCGCTCGCTTAGCATGCGAGAGGTAGCGGGATCGATGCCCGCATTCTCCAAATGCAGCTTTCCTGATTTGCCAGGAGACACCTTGCTTTTGTGTTTGATGTTGAAGCTTGGAACCGAGCGCCGTGAGCAACATGGGAAGCCGGAGTCCTCCTCATAACGCGTGCCAAGGCGTTGCCACGTTTTTGTGGTGGCAACTGTGGCTTCAGCCAAAGTCACGTAGGCAGTGTTGGACAAAAGCAATCTAGTAAACAAAGCACGAGCAGGCCTCCATGGCCAAGAGACAATATTTCATTAGCGCAAAAGGTGCCAGTGCCATGCTTACGCTGAGAGCTTTGGACTCGTTGAATCACCTGAATCAGGTTCAACTTCTCTTTGTGTGCGAAAGAAAGGCCTTTGGGCCCGCACGCAAGCAAATATCGATTGGCATAGGAAAGGGCAACGTAGCAGAGGATGGTTTCGATCCATCGACCTCTGGGTTATGGGCCCAGCACGCTTCCGCTGCGCCACTCTGCTCTTGTCGCTGACCAACCTCAACAACCACATGTGGATGTAGTTTGCCAGCGATTCCCACGGGGAGTGGGTCCATGTGGCAAAGTCACAATGTAGACGACTAGGCGTTTCCATTGATTTTCGACCAGCGAATCCCAAGTCAAGCGTGGGCGAGAGCTGGACTCTCCTAGACCAGCTGAGCGAGGGTGGTGGCAAGCGGCCCGGCGTGGAGCATTGGTGGTTCAGTGGTAGAATTCTCGCCTGCCACGCGGGAGGCCCGGGTTCGATTCCCGGCCAATGCAATTATGGGCTCTTTGTGTTTGCAGCGCTCTCCCCCAATTTCCAGCCCCGTGGAGTGCATCAAGGCACAAGGTGTTTCTTGTCGAGAATGTACTAGGCGGTGTGAGTGCTTTTTGAAACCAGCCTTCTCCCAATTACATCATTGAAACCCATGGGGCCATACCTCTGAAGGGGCTCAGTTGTCAAAGGTCGTAGGAGGGAAAAAAAAGGGGGGTGCAAACCTTCTACGCTAGGAAAGCGGGTGGCTCTCCTGGTGTCTAGCGGCCAGAGCAGGTTGTGGATTTCGCAAAACTGACTATATTTTACACATAGCCCAGGAGAGGACAGGGATCAGCCATAGCGCAAGCAACACACTCGAGCAAAGGGGGATTAGCTCAAGTGGCAGAGCGCTCGCTTTGCATGCGAGAGGTAGCGGGATCGATGCCCGCATTCTCCAAACGCAGCTTTCCTGGTTTCACGGGAGGCACCTTGCTTTTGTGTTTGATGTTGAAGCTTGGAACCGAGCGCCGTGAGCAACATGGGAAGCCGGAGTGCTCCTCATAACATGTGCCAAGGCATTGCCACGTTTTTGTGGTGGCATCTGTGGCTTCAGCCAAAGTCACGTAGGCAGTATTGGACAAAAGCAATCAATTAAAGAAAGCACGACCAGGCTTCCATGGCCAAGAGACAATATTCCATTAGGGGGAAAGGTGCCAGTGCCATGCTTACGCTGAGAGCTTTGGACTCGTTGAATCACCTGAATCAGGTTCAACTTCTCTTTGTGTGCGAAAGAAAGGCCTTTGGGCCCGCAAGCAAATATCGATTGGCATAGGAAAAGGCAACGTAGCAGAGGATGGTTTCGATCCATCGACCTCTGGGTTATGGGCCCAGCACGCTTCCGCTGCGCCACTCTGCTCTTGTCGCTGGCCATCCTCATGGATTTCGACAAGCGAATCCCAAGTCAAGCGTGGGCGAGAGCTGGACTCTCCTAGGCCAGCTGAGCGAGGGTGGTGGCGCCTGGCCTGGCCCGGCGTGGAGCATTGGTGGTTCAGTGGTAGAATTCTCGCCTGCCACGCGGGAGGTCCGGGTTCGATTCCCGGCCAATGCAATTATGGGCTCTTGGTGTTTGTAGCTCTCTCCCCCAATTTCCAGCCCCATGGAATGCCTCAAGGCACAAGGTGTTTCTTGTCGAGAATGTATTAGGCGGTGTGAGTGCTTTTTGAAACCACCTTCTCCCAATGACATCATTGAAACCCATGGGGCCATACTTCAGAAGGGGCTCAGTTGTCAAAGGTCGTAGGAGGGAAAAAAAAGGGGGGTGCAAACCTTCTACGCTAGGAAAGCGGGTGGCTCTCCTGGTGTCTAGCGGCCAGAGCAGGTTGTGGATTTCGCAAAACTGACTATATTTTACACATAGCCCAGGAGAGGACAGGGATCAGCCATAGCGCAAGCAACACACTCGAGCAAAGGGGGATTAGCTCAAGTGGCAGAGCGCTCGCTTTGCATGCGAGAGGTAGCGGGATCGATGCCCGCATTCTCCAAACGCAGCTTTCCTGGTTTCACGGGAGGCACCTTGCTTTTGTGTTTGATGTTGAAGCTTGGAACCGAGCGCCGTGAGCAACATGGGAAGCCGGAGTGCTCCTCATAACATGTGCCAAGGCATTGCCACGTTTTTGTGGTGGCATCTGTGGCTTCAGCCAAAGTCACGTAGGCAGTATTGGACAAAAGCAATCAATTAAAGAAAGCACGACCAGGCTTCCATGGCCAAGAGACAATATTCCATTAGGGGGAAAGGTGCCAGTGCCATGCTTACGCTGAGAGCTTTGGACTCGTTGAATCACCTGAATCAGGTTCAACTTCTCTTTGTGTGCGAAAGAAAGGCCTTTGGGCCCGCAAGCAAATATCGATTGGCATAGGAAAAGGCAACGTAGCAGAGGATGGTTTCGATCCATCGACCTCTGGGTTATGGGCCCAGCACGCTTCCGCTGCGCCACTCTGCTCTTGTCGCTGGCCATCCTCATGGATTTCGACAAGCGAATCCCAAGTCAAGCGTGGGCGAGAGCTGGACTCTCCTAGGCCAGCTGAGCGAGGGTGGTGGCGCCTGGCCTGGCGTGGAGCATTGGTGGTTCAGTGGTAGAATTCTCGCCTGCCACGCGGGAGGCCCGGGTTCGATTCCCGGCCAATGCAATTATGGGCTCTTGGTGTTTGTAGCTCTCTCCCCCAATTTCCAGCCCCATGGAATGCCTCAAGGCACAAGGTGTTTCTTGTCGAGAATGTATTAGGCGGTGTGAGTGCTTTTTGAAACCACCTTCTCCCAATGACATCATTGAAACCCATGGGGCCATACTTCAGAAGGGGCTCAGTTGTCCAAGGTCTTGGGGGAGTGGCTCTCCTGGTGTCTAGCGGCCAGAGCAAGTTGTGGATTTAGCAAAACTGCCTATAGTTTACACATAGCCCAGGAGAGGACAGGGATCAGCCATAGCACAAGCAACAACCTCAAGCAAAGGGGGATTAGCTCAAATGGTAGAGCGCTCGCTTAGCATGCGAGAGGTAGCGGGATCGATGCCCGCATTCTCCAAATGCAGCTTTCCTGATTTGCCAGGAGACACCTTGCTTTTGTGTTTGATGTTGAAGCTTGGAACCGAGCGCCGTGAGCAACATGGGAAGCCGGAGTCCTCCTCATAACGCGTGCCAAGGCATTGCCACGTTTTTGTGGTGGCAACTGTGGCTTCAGCCAAAGTCACGTAGGCAGTGTTGGACAAAAGCAATCTAGTAAACAAAGCACGAGCAGGCCTCCATGGCCAAGAGACAATATTTCATTAGCGCAAAAGGTGCCAGTGCCATGCTTACGCTGAGAGCTTTGGACTCGTTGAATCACCTGAATCAGGTTCAACTTCTCTTTGTGTGCGAAAGAAAGGCCTTTGGGCCCGCACGCAAGCAAATATCGATTGGCATAGGAAAGGGCAACGTAGCAGAGGATGGTTTCGATCCATCGACCTCTGGGTTATGGGCCCAGCACGCTTCCGCTGCGCCACTCTGCTCTTGTCGCTGACCAACCTCAACAACCACATGTGGATGTAGTTTGCCAGCGATTCCCACGGGGAGTGGGTCCATGTGGCAAAGTCACAATGTAGACGACTAGGCGTTTCCATTGATTTTCGACCAGCGAATCCCAAGTCAAGCGTGGGCGAGAGCTGGACTCTCCTAGACCAGCTGAGCGAGGGTGGTGGCAAGTGGCCCGGCGTGGAGCATTGGTGGTTCAGTGGTAGAATTCTCGCCTGCCACGCGGGAGGCCCGGGTTCGATTCCCGGCCAATGCAATTATGGGCTCTTTGTGTTTGCAGCGCTCTCCCCCAATTTCCAGCCCCGTGGAGTGCATCAAGGCACAAGGTGTTTCTTGTCGAGAATGTACTAGGCGGTGTGAGTGCTTTTTGAAACCAGCCTTCTCCCAATTACATCATTGAAACCCATGGGGCCATACCTCTGAAGGGGCTCAGTTGTCAAAGGTCGTAGGAGGGAAAAAAAAGGGGGGTGCAAACCTTCTACGCTAGGAAAGCGGGTGGCTCTCCTGGTGTCTAGCGGCCAGAGCAGGTTGTGGATTTCGCAAAACTGACTATATTTTACACATAGCCCAGGAGAGGACAGGGATCAGCCATAGCGCAAGCAAAACACTCGAGCAAAGGGGGATTAGCTCAAGTGGCAGAGCGCTCGCTTTGCATGCGAGAGGTAGCGGGATCGATGCCCGCATTCTCCAAACGCAGCTTTCCTGGTTTCACGGGAGGCACCTTGCTTTTGTGTTTGATGTTGAAGCTTGGAACCGAGCGCCGTGAGCAACATGGGAAGCCGGAGTGCTCCTCATAACATGTGCCAAGGCATTGCCACGTTTTTGTGGTGGCATCTGTGGCTTCAGCCAAAGTCACGTAGGCAGTATTGGACAAAAGCAATCAATTAAAGAAAGCACGACCAGGCTTCCATGGCCAAGAGACAATATTCCATTAGGGGGAAAGGTGCCAGTGCCATGCTTACGCTGAGAGCTTTGGACTCGTTGAATCACCTGAATCAGGTTCAACTTCTCTTTGTGTGCGAAAGAAAGGCCTTTGGGCCCGCAAGCAAATATCGATTGGCATAGGAAAAGGCAACGTAGCAGAGGATGGTTTCGATCCATCGACCTCTGGGTTATGGGCCCAGCACGCTTCCGCTGCGCCACTCTGCTCTTGTCGCTGGCCATCCTCATGGATTTCGACAAGCGAATCCCAAGTCAAGCGTGGGCGAGAGCTGGACTCTCCTAGGCCAGCTGAGCGAGGGTGGTGGCGCCTGGCCCGGCGTGGAGCATTGGTGGTTCAGTGGTAGAATTCTCGCCTGCCACGCGGGAGGCCCGGGTTCGATTCCCGGCCAATGCAATTATGGGCTCTTGGTGTTTGTAGCTCTCTCCCCCAATTTCCAGCCCCATGGAATGCCTCAAGGCACAAGGTGTTTCTTGTCGAGAATGTATTAGGCGGTGTGAGTGCTTTTTGAAACCACCTTCTCCCAATGACATCATTGAAACCCATGGGGCCATACTTCAGAAGGGGCTCAGTTGTCCAAGGTCTTGGGGGAGTGGCTCTCCTGGTGTCTAGCGGCCAGAGCAAGTTGTGGATTTAGCAAAACTGCCTATAGTTTACACATAGCCCAGGAGAGGACAGGGATCAGCCATAGCACAAGCAACAACCTCAAGCAAAGGGGGATTAGCTCAAATGGTAGAGCGCTCGCTTAGCATGCGAGAGGTAGCGGGATCGATGCCCGCATTCTCCAAATGCAGCTTTCCTGATTTGCCAGGAGACACCTTGCTTTTGTGTTTGATGTTGAAGCTTGGAACCGAGCGCCGTGAGCAACATGGGAAGCCGGAGTCCTCCTCATAACGCGTGCCAAGGCGTTGCCACGTTTTTGTGGTGGCAACTGTGGCTTCAGCCAAAGTCACGTAGGCAGTGTTGGACAAAAGCAATCTAGTAAACAAAGCACGAGCAGGCCTCCATGGCCAAGAGACAATATTTCATTAGCGCAAAAGGTGCCAGTGCCATGCTTACGCTGAGAGCTTTGGACTCGTTGAATCACCTGAATCAGGTTCAACTTCTCTTTGTGTGCGAAAGAAAGGCCTTTGGGCCCGCACGCAAGCAAATATCGATTGGCATAGGAAAGGGCAACGTAGCAGAGGATGGTTTCGATCCATCGACCTCTGGGTTATGGGCCCAGCACGCTTCCGCTGCGCCACTCTGCTCTTGTCGCTGACCAACCTCAACAACCACATGTGGATGTAGTTTGCCAGCGATTCCCACGGGGAGTGGGTCCATGTGGCAAAGTCACAATGTAGACGACTAGGCGTTTCCATTGATTTTCGACCAGCGAATCCCAAGTCAAGCGTGGGCGAGAGCTGGACTCTCCTAGACCAGCTGAGCGAGGGTGGTGGCAAGTGGCCCGGCGTGGAGCATTGGTGGTTCAGTGGTAGAATTCTCGCCTGCCACGCGGGAGGCCCGGGTTCGATTCCCGGCCAATGCAATTATGGGCTCTTTGTGTTTGCAGCGCTCTCCCCCAATTTCCAGCCCCGTGGAGTGCATCAAGGCACAAGGTGTTTCTTGTCGAGAATGTACTAGGCGGTGTGAGTGCTTTTTGAAACCAGCCTTCTCCCAATTACATCATTGAAACCCATGGGGCCATACCTCTGAAGGGGCTCAGTTGTCAAAGGTCGTAGGAGGGAAAAAAAAGGGGGGTGCAAACCTTCTACGCTAGGAAAGCGGGTGGCTCTCCTGGTGTCTAGCGGCCAGAGCAGGTTGTGGATTTCGCAAAACTGACTATATTTTACACATAGCCCAGGAGAGGACAGGGATCAGCCATAGCGCAAGCAACACACTCGAGCAAAGGGGGATTAGCTCAAGTGGCAGAGCGCTCGCTTTGCATGCGAGAGGTAGCGGGATCGATGCCCGCATTCTCCAAACGCAGCTTTCCTGGTTTCACGGGAGGCACCTTGCTTTTGTGTTTGATGTTGAAGCTTGGAACCGAGCGCCGTGAGCAACATGGGAAGCCGGAGTGCTCCTCATAACATGTGCCAAGGCATTGCCACGTTTTTGTGGTGGCATCTGTGGCTTCAGCCAAAGTCACGTAGGCAGTATTGGACAAAAGCAATCAATTAAAGAAAGCACGACCAGGCTTCCATGGCCAAGAGACAATATTCCATTAGGGGGAAAGGTGCCAGTGCCATGCTTACGCTGAGAGCTTTGGACTCGTTGAATCACCTGAATCAGGTTCAACTTCTCTTTGTGTGCGAAAGAAAGGCCTTTGGGCCCGCAAGCAAATATCGATTGGCATAGGAAAAGGCAACGTAGCAGAGGATGGTTTCGATCCATCGACCTCTGGGTTATGGGCCCAGCACGCTTCCGCTGCGCCACTCTGCTCTTGTCGCTGGCCATCCTCATGGATTTCGACAAGCGAATCCCAAGTCAAGCGTGGGCGAGAGCTGGACTCTCCTAGGCCAGCTGAGCGAGGGTGGTGGCGCCTGGCCCGGCGTGGAGCATTGGTGGTTCAGTGGTAGAATTCTCGCCTGCCACGCGGGAGGCCCGGGTTCGATTCCCGGCCAATGCAATTATGGGCTCTTGGTGTTTGTAGCTCTCTCCCCCAATTTCCAGCCCCATGGAATGCCTCAAGGCACAAGGTGTTTCTTGTCGAGAATGTATTAGGCGGTGTGAGTGCTTTTTGAAACCACCTTCTCCCAATGACATCATTGAAACCCATGGGGCCATACTTCAGAAGGGGCTCAGTTGTCCAAGGTCTTGGGGGAGTGGCTCTCCTGGTGTCTAGCGGCCAGAGCAAGTTGTGGATTTAGCAAAACTGCCTATAGTTTACACATAGCCCAGGAGAGGACAGGGATCAGCCATAGCACAAGCAACAACCTCAAGCAAAGGGGGATTAGCTCAAATGGTAGAGCGCTCGCTTAGCATGCGAGAGGTAGCGGGATCGATGCCCGCATTCTCCAAATGCAGCTTTCCTGATTTGCCAGGAGACACCTTGCTTTTGTGTTTGATGTTGAAGCTTGGAACCGAGCGCCGTGAGCAACATGGGAAGCCGGAGTCCTCCTCATAACGCGTGCCAAGGCGTTGCCACGTTTTTGTGGTGGCAACTGTGGCTTCAGCCAAAGTCACGTAGGCAGTGTTGGACAAAAGCAATCTAGTAAACAAAGCACGAGCAGGCCTCCATGGCCAAGAGACAATATTTCATTAGCGCAAAAGGTGCCAGTGCCATGCTTACGCTGAGAGCTTTGGACTCGTTGAATCACCTGAATCAAGTTCAACTTCTCTTTGTGTGCGAAAGAAAGGCCTTTGGGCCCGCACGCAAGCAAATATCGATTGGCATAGGAAAGGGCAACGTAGCAGAGGATGGTTTCGATCCATCGACCTCTGGGTTATGGGCCCAGCACGCTTCCGCTGCGCCACTCTGCTCTTGTCGCTGACCAACCTCAACAACCACATGTGGATGTAGTTTGCCAGCGATTCCCACGGGGAGTGGGTCCATGTGGCAAAGTCACAATGTAGACGACTAGGCGTTTCCATTGATTTTCGACCAGCGAATCCCAAGTCAAGCGTGGGCGAGAGCTGGACTCTCCTAGACCAGCTGAGCGAGGGTGGTGGCAAGTGGCCCGGCGTGGAGCATTGGTGGTTAAGTGGTAGAATTCTCGCCTGCCACGCGGGAGGCCCGGGTTCGATTCCCGGCCAATGCAATTATGGGCTCTTTGTGTTTGCAGCGCTCTCCCCCAATTTCCAGCCCCGTGGAGTGCATCAAGGCACAAGGTGTTTCTTGTCGAGAATGTACTAGGCGGTGTGAGTGCTTTTTGAAACCAGCCTTCTCCCAATTACATCATTGAAACCCATGGGGCCATACCTCTGAAGGGGCTCAGTTGTCAAAGGTCGTAGGAGGGAAAAAAAAGGGGGGTGCAAACCTTCTACGCTAGGAAAGCGGGTGGCTCTCCTGGTGTCTAGCGGCCAGAGCAGGTTGTGGATTTCGCAAAACTGACTATATTTTACACATAGCCCAGGAGAGGACAGGGATCAGCCATAGCGCAAGCAACACACTCGAGCAAAGGGGGATTAGCTCAAGTGGCAGAGTGCTCGCTTTGCATGCGAGAGGTAGCGGGATCGATGCCCGCATTCTCCAAACGCAGCTTTCCTGGTTTCACGGGAGGCACCTTGCTTTTGTGTTTGATGTTGAAGCTTGGAACCGAGCGCCGTGAGCAACATGGGAAGCCGGAGTGCTCCTCATAACATGTGCCAAGGCATTGCCACGTTTTTGTGGTGGCATCTGTGGCTTCAGCCAAAGTCACGTAGGCAGTATTGGACAAAAGCAATCAATTAAAGAAAGCACGACCAGGCTTCCATGGCCAAGAGACAATATTCCATTAGGGGGAAAGGTGCCAGTGCCATGCTTACGCTGAGAGCTTTGGACTCGTTGAATCACCTGAATCAGGTTCAACTTCTCTTTGTGTGCGAAAGAAAGGCCTTTGGGCCCGCAAGCAAATATCGATTGGCATAGGAAAAGGCAACGTAGCAGAGGATGGTTTCGATCCATCGACCTCTGGGTTATGGGCCCAGCACGCTTCCGCTGCGCCACTCTGCTCTTGTCGCTGGCCATCCTCATGGATTTCGACAAGCGAATCCCAAGTCAAGCGTGGGCGAGAGCTGGACTCTCCTAGGCCAGCTGAGCGAGGGTGGTGGCGCCTGGCCCGGCGTGGAGCATTGGTGGTTCAGTGGTAGAATTCTCGCCTGCCACGCGGGAGGCCCGGGTTCGATTCCCGGCCAATGCAATTATGGGCTCTTGGTGTTTGTAGCTCTCTCCCCCAATTTCCAGCCCCATGGAATGCCTCAAGGCACAAGGTGTTTCTTGTCGAGAATGTATTAGGCGGTGTGAGTGCTTTTTGAAACCACCTTCTCCCAATGACATCATTGAAACCCATGGGGCCATACTTCAGAAGGGGCTCAGTTGTCCAAGGTCTTGGGGGAGTGGCTCTCCTGGTGTCTAGCGGCCAGAGCAAGTTGTGGATTTAGCAAAACTGCCTATAGTTTACACATAGCCCAGGAGAGGACAGGGATCAGCCATAGCACAAGCAACAACCTCAAGCAAAGGGGGATTAGCTCAAATGGTAGAGCGCTCGCTTAGCATGCGAGAGGTAGCGGGATCGATGCCCGCATTCTCCAAATGCAGCTTTCCTGATTTGCCAGGAGACACCTTGCTTTTGTGTTTGATGTTGAAGCTTGGAACCGAGCGCCGTGAGCAACATGGGAAGCCGGAGTCCTCCTCATAACGCGTGCCAAGGCGTTGCCACGTTTTTGTGGTGGCAACTGTGGCTTCAGCCAAAGTGACGTAGGCAGTGTTGGACAAAAGCAATCTAGTAAACAAAGCACGAGCAGGCCTCCATGGCCAAGAGACAATATTTCATTAGCGCAAAAGGTGCCAGTGCCATGCTTACGCTGAGAGCTTTGGACTCGTTGAATCACCTGAATCAGGTTCAACTTCTCTTTGTGTGCGAAAGAAAGGCCTTTGGGCCCGCACGCAAGCAAATATCGATTGGCATAGGAAAGGGCAACATAGCAGAGGATGGTTTCGATCCATCGACCTCTGGGTTATGGGCCCAGCACGCTTCCGCTGCGCCACTCTGCTCTTGTCGCTGACCAACCTCAACAACCACATGTGGATGTAGTTTGCCAGCGATTCCCACGGGGAGTGGGTCCATGTGGCAAAGTCACAATGTAGACGACTAGGCGTTTCCATTGATTTTCGACCAGCGAATCCCAAGTCAAGCGTGGGCGAGAGCTGGACTCTCCTAGACCAGCTGAGCGAGGGTGGTGGCAAGTGGCCCGGCGTGGAGCATTGGTGGTTAAGTGGTAGAATTCTCGCCTGCCACGCGGGAGGCCCGGGTTCGATTCCCGGCCTATGCAATTATGGGCTCTTTGTGTTTGCAGCGCTCTCCCCCAATTTCCAGCCCCGTGGAGTGCATCAAGGCACAAGGTGTTTCTTGTCGAGAATGTACTAGGCGGTGTGAGTGCTTTTTGAAACCAGCCTTCTCCCAATTACATCATTGAAACCCATGGGGCCATACCTCTGAAGGGGCTCAGTTGTCAAAGGTCGTAGGAGGGAAAAAAAAGGGGGGTGCAAACCTTCTACGCTAGGAAAGCGGGTGGCTCTCCTGGTGTCTAGCGGCCAGAGCAGGTTGTGGATTTCGCAAAACTGACTATATTTTACACATAGCCCAGGAGAGGACAGGGATCAGCCATAGCGCAAGCAACACACTCGAGCAAAGGGGGATTAGCTCAAGTGGCAGAGCGCTCGCTTTGCATGCGAGAGGTAGCGGGATCGATGCCCGCATTCTCCAAACGCAGCTTTCCTGGTTTCACGGGAGGCACCTTGCTTTTGTGTTTGATGTTGAAGCTTGGAACCGAGCGCCGTGAGCAACATGGGAAGCCGGAGTGCTCCTCATAACATGTGCCAAGGCATTGCCACGTTTTTGTGGTGGCATCTGTGGCTTCAGCCAAAGTCACGTAGGCAGTATTGGACAAAAGCAATCAATTAAAGAAAGCACGACCAGGCTTCCATGGCCAAGAGACAATATTCCATTAGGGGGAAAGGTGCCAGTGCCATGCTTACGCTGAGAGCTTTGGACTCGTTGAATCACCTGAATCAGGTTCAACTTCTCTTTGTGTGCGAAAGAAAGGCCTTTGGGCCCGCAAGCAAATATCGATTGGCATAGGAAAAGGCAACGTAGCAGAGGATGGTTTCGATCCATCGACCTCTGGGTTATGGGCCCAGCACGCTTCCGCTGCGCCACTCTGCTCTTGTCGCTGGCCATCCTCATGGATTTCGACAAGCGAATGCCAAGTCAAGCGTGGGCGAGAGCTGGACTCTCCTAGGCCAGCTGAGCGAGGGTGGTGGCGCCTGGCCCGGCGTGGAGCATTGGTGGTTCAGTGGTAGAATTCTCGCCTGCCACGCGGGAGGCCCGGGTTCGATTCCCGGCCAATGCAATTATGGGCTCTTGGTGTTTGTAGCTCTCTCCCCCAATTTCCAGCCCCATGGAATGCCTCAAGGCACAAGGTGTTTCTTGTCGAGAATGTATTAGGCGGTGTGAGTGCTTTTTGAAACCACCTTCTCCCAATGACATCATTGAAACCCATGGGGCCATACTTCAGAAGGGGCTCAGTTGTCCAAGGTCTTGGGGGAGTGGCTCTCCTGGTGTCTAGCGGCCAGAGCAAGTTGTGGATTTAGCAAAACTGCCTATAGTTTACACATAGCCCAGGAGAGGACAGGGATCAGCCATAGCACAAGCAACAACCTCAAGCAAAGGGGGATTAGCTCAAATGGTAGAGCGCTCGCTTAGCATGCGAGAGGTAGCGGGATCGATGCCCGCATTCTCCAAATGCAGCTTTCCTGATTTGCCAGGAGACACCTTGCTTTTGTGTTTGATGTTGAAGCTTGGAACCGAGCGCCGTGAGCAACATGGGAAGCCGGAGTCCTCCTCATAACGCGTGCCAAGGCGTTGCCACGTTTTTGTGGTGGCAACTGTGGCTTCAGCCAAAGTCACGTAGGCAGTGTTGGACAAAAGCAATCTAGTAAACAAAGCACGAGCAGGCCTCCATGGCCAAGAGACAATATTTCATTAGCGCAAAAGGTGCCAGTGCCATGCTTACGCTGAGAGCTTTGGACTCGTTGAATCACCTGAATCAGGTTCAACTTCTCTTTGTGTGCGAAAGAAAGGCCTTTGGGCCCGCACGCAAGCAAATATCGATTGGCATAGGAAAGGGCAACGTAGCAGAGGATGGTTTCGATCCATCGACCTCTGGGTTATGGGCCCAGCACGCTTCCGCTGCGCCACTCTGCTCTTGTCGCTGACCAACCTCAACAACCACATGTGGATGTAGTTTGCCAGCGATTCCCACGGGGAGTGGGTCCATGTGGCAAAGTCACAATGTAGACGACTAGGCGTTTCCATTGATTTTCGACCAGCGAATCCCAAGTCAAGCGTGGGCGAGAGCTGGACTCTCCTAGACCAGCTGAGCGAGGGTGGTGGCAAGTGGCCCGGCGTGGAGCATTGGTGGTTAAGTGGTAGAATTCTCGCCTGCCACGCGGGAGGCCCGGGTTCGATTCCCGGCCAATGCAATTATGGGCTCTTTGTGTTTGCAGCGCTCTCCCCCAATTTCCAGCCCCGTGGAGTGCATCAAGGCACAAGGTGTTTCTTGTCGAGAATGTACTAGGCGGTGTGAGTGCTTTTTGAAACCAGCCTTCTCCCAATTACATCATTGAAACCCATGGGGCCATACCTCTGAAGGGGCTCAGTTGTCAAAGGTCGTAGGAGGGAAAAAAAAGGGGGGTGCAAACCTTCTACGCTAGGAAAGCGGGTGGCTCTCCTGGTGTCTAGCGGCCAGAGCAGGTTGTGGATTTCGCAAAACTGACTATATTTTACACATAGCCCAGGAGAGGACAGGGATCAGCCATAGCGCAAGCAACACACTCGAGCAAAGGGGGATTAGCTCAAGTGGCAGAGCGCTCGCTTTGCATGCGAGAGGTAGCGGGATCGATGCCCGCATTCTCCAAACGCAGCTTTCCTGGTTTCACGGGAGGCACCTTGCTTTTGTGTTTGATGTTGAAGCTTGGAACCGAGCGCCGTGAGCAACATGGGAAGCCGGAGTGCTCCTCATAACATGTGCCAAGGCATTGCCACGTTTTTGTGGTGGCATCTGTGGCTTCAGCCAAAGTCACGTAGGCAGTATTGGACAAAAGCAATCAATTAAAGAAAGCACGACCAGGCTTCCATGGCCAAGAGACAATATTCCATTAGGGGGAAAGGTGCCAGTGCCATGCTTACGCTGAGAGCTTTGGACTCGTTGAATCACCTGAATCAGGTTCAACTTCTCTTTGTGTGCGAAAGAAAGGCCTTTGGGCCCGCAAGCAAATATCGATTGGCATAGGAAAAGGCAACGTAGCAGAGGATGGTTTCGATCCATCGACCTCTGGGTTATGGGCCCAGCACGCTTCCGCTGCGCCACTCTGCTCTTGTCGCTGGCCATCCTCATGGATTTCGACAAGCGAATCCCAAGTCAAGCGTGGGCGAGAGCTGGACTCTCCTAGGCCAGCTGAGCGAGGGTGGTGGCGCCTGGCCCGGCGTGGAGCATTGGTGGTTCAGTGGTAGAATTCTCGCCTGCCACGCGGGAGGCCCGTGTTCGATTCCCGGCCAATGCAATTATGGGCTCTTGGTGTTTGTAGCTCTCTCCCCCAATTTCCAGCCCCATGGAATGCCTCAAGGCACAAGGTGTTTCTTGTCGAGAATGTATTAGGCGGTGTGAGTGCTTTTTGAAACCACCTTCTCCCAATGACATCATTGAAACCCATGGGGCCATACTTCAGAAGGGGCTCAGTTGTCCAAGGTCTTGGGGGAGTGGCTCTCCTGGTGTCTAGCGGCCAGAGCAAGTTGTGGATTTAGCAAAACTGCCTATAGTTTACACATAGCCCAGGAGAGGACAGGGATCAGCCATAGCACAAGCAACAACCTCAAGCAAAGGGGGATTAGCTCAAATGGTAGAGCGCTCGCTTAGCATGCGAGAGGTAGCGGGATCGATGCCCGCATTCTCCAAATGCAGCTTTCCTGATTTGCCAGGAGACACCTTGCTTTTGTGTTTGATGTTGAAGCTTGGAACCGAGCGCCGTGAGCAACATGGGAAGCCGGAGTCCTCCTCATAACGCGTGCCAAGGCGTTGCCACGTTTTTGTGGTGGCAACTGTGGCTTCAGCCAAAGTCACGTAGGCAGTGTTGGACAAAAGCAATCTAGTAAACAAAGCACGAGCAGGCCTCCATGGCCAAGAGACAATATTTCATTAGCGCAAAAGGTGCCAGTGCCATGCTTACGCTGAGAGCTTTGGACTCGTTGAATCACCTGAATCAGGTTCAACTTCTCTTTGTGTGCGAAAGAAAGGCCTTTGGGCCCGCACGCAAGCAAATATCGATTGGCATAGGAAAGGGCAACGTAGCAGAGGATGGTTTCGATCCATCGACCTCTGGGTTATGGGCCCAGCACGCTTCCGCTGCGCCACTCTGCTCTTGTCGCTGACCAACCTCAACAACCACATGTGGATGTAGTTTGCCAGCGATTCCCACGGGGAGTGGGTCCATGTGGCAAAGTCACAATGTAGACGACTAGGCGTTTCCATTGATTTTCGACCAGCGAATCCCAAGTCAAGCGTGGGCGAGAGCTGGACTCTCCTAGACCAGCTGAGCGAGGGTGGTGGCAAGTGGCCCGGCGTGGAGCATTGGTGGTTCAGTGGTAGAATTCTCGCCTGCCACGCGGGAGGCCCGGGTTCGATTCCCGGCCAATGCAATTATGGGCTCTTTGTGTTTGCAGCGCTCTCCCCCAATTTCCAGCCCCGTGGAGTGCATCAAGGCACAAGGTGTTTCTTGTCGAGAATGTACTAGGCGGTGTGAGTGCTTTTTGAAACCAGCCTTCTCCCAATTACATCATTGAAACCCATGGGGGCCATACCTCTGAAGGGGCTCAGTTGTCAAAGGTCGTAGGAGGGAAAAAAAAGGGGGGTGCAAACCTTCTACGCTAGGAAAGCGGGTGGCTCTCCTGGTGTCTAGCGGCCAGAGCAGGTTGTGGATTTCGCAAAACTGACTATATTTTACACATAGCCCAGGAGAGGACAGGGATCAGCCATAGCGCAAGCAACACACTCGAGCAAAGGGGGATTAGCTCAAGTGGCAGAGCGCTCGCTTTGCATGCGAGAGGTAGCGGGATCGATGCCTGCATTCTCCAAACGCAGCTTTCCTGGTTTCACGGGAGGCACCTTGCTTTTGTGTTTGATGTTGAAGCTTGGAACCGAGCGCCGTGAGCAACATGGGAAGCCGGAGTGCTCCTCATAACATGTGCCAAGGCATTGCCACGTTTTTGTGGTGGCATCTGTGGCTTCAGCCAAAGTCACGTAGGCAGTATTGGACAAAAGCAATCAATTAAAGAAAGCACGACCAGGCTTCCATGGCCAAGAGACAATATTCCATTAGGGGGAAAGGTGCCAGTGCCATGCTTACGCTGAGAGCTTTGGACTCGTTGAATCACCTGAATCAGGTTCAACTTCTCTTTGTGTGCGAAAGAAAGGCCTTTGGGCCCGCAAGCAAATATCGATTGGCATAGGAAAAGGCAACGTAGCAGAGGAAGGTTTCGATCCATCGACCTCTGGGTTATGGGCCCAGCACGCTTCCGCTGCGCCACTCTGCTCTTGTCGCTGGCCATCCTCATGGATTTCGACAAGCGAATCCCAAGTCAAGCGTGGGCGAGAGCTGGACTCTCCTAGGCCAGCTGAGCGAGGGTGGTGGCGCCTGGCCCGGCGTGGAGCATTGGTGGTTCAGTGGTAGAATTCTCGCCTGCCACGCGGGAGGCCCGGGTTCGATTCCCGGCCAATGCAATTATGGGCTCTTGGTGTTTGTAGCTCTCTCCCCCAATTTCCAGCCCCATGGAATGCCTCAAGGCACAAGGTGTTTCTTGTCGAGAATGTATTAGGCGGTGTGAGTGCTTTTTGAAACCACCTTCTCCCAATGACATCATTGAAACCCATGGGGCCATACTTCAGAAGGGGCTCAGTTGTCCAAGGTCTTGGGGGAGTGGCTCTCCTGGTGTCTAGCGGCCAGAGCAAGTTGTGGATTTAGCAAAACTGCCTATAGCTTACACATAGCCCAGGAGAGGACAGGGATCAGCCATAGCACAAGCAACAACCTCAAGCAACAACCTCAAGCAACAACCTCAAGCAAAG
Organism: Lithobates pipiens; assembly: GCF_037356315.1. Taxonomy (NCBI): domain Eukaryota; kingdom Metazoa; phylum Chordata; class Amphibia; order Anura; family Ranidae; genus Lithobates; species Lithobates pipiens. The sequence goes on from NW_027507758.1 coordinate 580,607,713, forward strand.
GGGGATTAGCTCAAATGGTAGAGCGCTCGCTTAGCATGCGAGAGGTAGCGGGATCGATGCCCGCATTCTCCAAATGCAGCTTTCCTGATTTGCCAGGAGACACCTTGCTTTTGTGTTTGATGTTGAAGCTTGGAACCGAGCGCCGTGAGCAACATGGGAAGCCGGAGTCCTCCTCATAACGCGTGCCAAGGCGTTGCCACGTTTTTGTGGTGGCAACTGTGGCTTCAGCCAAAGTCACGTAGGCAGTGTTGGACAAAAGCAATCTAGTAAACAAAGCACGAGCAGGCCTCCATGGCCAAGAGACAATATTTCATTAGCGCAAAAGGTGCCAGTGCCATGCTTACGCTGAGAGCTTTGGACTCGTTGAATCACCTGAATCAGGTTCAACTTCTCTTTGTGTGCGAAAGAAAGGCCTTTGGGCCCGCCCGCACGCAAGCAAATATCGATTGGCATAGGAAAGGGCAACGTAGCAGAGGATGGTTTCGATCCATCGACCTCTGGGTTATGGGCCCAGCACGCTTCCGCTGCGCCACTCTGCTCTTGTCGCTGACCAACCTCAACAACCACATGTGGATGTAGTTTGCCAGCGATTCCCACGGGGAGTGGGTCCATGTGGCAAAGTCACAATGTAGACGACTAGGCGTTTCCATTGATTTTCGACCAGCGAATCCCAAGTCAAGCGTGGGCGAGAGCTGGACTCTCCTAGACCAGCTGAGCGAGGGTGGTGGCAAGTGGCCCGGCGTGGAGCATTGGTGGTTCAGTGGTAGAATTCTCACCTGCCACGCGGGAGGCCCGGGTTCGATTCCCGGCCAATGCAATTATGGGCTCTTTGTGTTTGCAGCGCTCTCCCCCAATTTCCAGCCCCGTGGAGTGCATCAAGGCACAAGGTGTTTCTTGTCGAGAATGTACTAGGCGGTGTGAGTGCTTTTTGAAACCAGCCTTCTCCCAATTACATCATTGAAACCCATGGGGCCATACCTCTGAAGGGGCTCAGTTGTCAAAGGTCGTAGGAGGGAAAAAAAAGGGGGGTGCAAACCTTCTACGCTAGGAAAGCGGGTGGCTCTCCTGGTGTCTAGCGGCCAGAGCAGGTTGTGGATTTCGCAAAACTGACTATATTTTACACATAGCCCAGGAGAGGACAGGGATCAGCCATAGCGCAAGCAACACACTCGAGCAAAGGGGGATTAGCTCAAGTGGCAGAGCGCTCGCTTTGCATGCGAGAGGTAGCGGGATCGATGCCCGCATTCTCCAAACGCAGCTTTCCTGGTTTCACGGGAGGCACCTTGCTTTTGTGTTTGATGTTGAAGCTTGGAACCGAGCGCCGTGAGCAACATGGGAAGCCGGAGTGCTCCTCATAACATGTGCCAAGGCATTGCCACGTTTTTGTGGTGGCATCTGTGGCTTCAGCCAAAGTCACGTAGGCAGTATTGGACAAAAGCAATCAATTAAAGAAAGCACGACCAGGCTTCCATGGCCAAGAGACAATATTCCATTAGGGGGAAAGGTGCCAGTGCCATGCTTACGCTGAGAGCTTTGGACTCGTTGAATCACCTGAATCAGGTTCAACTTCTCTTTGTGTGCGAAAGAAAGGCCTTTGGGCCCGCAAGCAAATATCGATTGGCATAGGAAAAGGCAACGTAGCAGAGGATGGTTTCGATCCATCGACCTCTGGGTTATGGGCCCAGCACGCTTCCGCTGCGCCACTCTGCTCTTGTCGCTGACCATCCTCATGGATTTCGACAAGCGAATCCCAAGTCAAGCGTGGGCGAGAGCTGGACTCTCCTAGGCCAACTGAGCGAGGGTGGTGGCGCCTGGCCCGGCGTGGAGCATTGGTGGTTCAGTGGTAGAATTCTCGCCTGCCACGCGGGAGGCCCGGGTTCGATTCCCGGCCAATGCAATTATGGGCTCTTGGTGTTTGTAGCTCTCTCCCCCAATTTCCAGCCCCATGGAATGCCTCAAGGCACAAGGTGTTTCTTGTCGAGAATGTATTAGGCGGTGTGAGTGCTTTTTGAAACCACCTTCTCCCAATGACATCATTGAAACCCATGGGGCCATACTTCAGAAGGGGCTCAGTTGTCCAAGGTCTTGGGGGAGTGGCTCTCCTGGTGTCTAGCGGCCAGAGCAAGTTGTGGATTTAGCAAAACTGCCTATAGTTTACACATAGCCCAGGAGAGGACAGGGATCAGCCATAGCACAAGCAACAACCTCAAGCAAAGGGGGATTAGCTCAAATGGTAGAGCGCTCGCTTAGCATGCGAGAGGTAGCGGGATCGATGCCCGCATTCTCCAAATGCAGCTTTCCTGATTTGCCAGGAGACACCTTGCTTTTGTGTTTGATGTTGAAGCTTGGAACCGAGCGCCGTGAGCAACATGGGAAGCCGGAGTCCTCCTCATAACGCGTGCCAAGGCGTTGCCACGTTTTTGTGGTGGCAACTGTGGCTTCAGCCAAAGTCACGTAGGCAGTGTTGGACAAAAGCAATCTAGTAAACAAAGCACGAGCAGGCCTCCATGGCCAAGAGACAATATTTCATTAGCGCAAAAGGTGCCAGTGCCATGCTTACGCTGAGAGCTTTGGACTCGTTGAATCACCTGAATCAGGTTCAACTTCTCTTTGTGTGCGAAAGAAAGGCCTTTGGGCCCGCACGCAAGCAAATATCGATTGGCATAGGAAAGGGCAACGTAGCAGAGGATGGTTTCGATCCATCGACCTCTGGGTTATGGGCCCAGCACGCTTCCGCTGCGCCACTCTGCTCTTGTCGCTGACCAACCTCAACAACCACATGTGGATGTAGTTTGCCAGCGATTCCCACGGGGAGTGGGTCCATGTGGCAAAGTCACAATGTAGACGACTAGGCGTTTCCATTGATTTTCGACCAGCGAATCCCAAGTCAAGCGTGGGCGAGAGCTGGACTCTCCTAGACCAGCTGAGCGAGGGTGGTGGCAAGTGGCCCGGCGTGGAGCATTGGTGGTTCAGTGGTAGAATTCTCGCCTGCCACGCGGGAGGCCCGGGTTCGATTCCCGGCCAATGCAATTATGGGCTCTTTGTGTTTGCAGCGCTCTCCCCCAATTTCCAGCCCCGTGGAGTGCATCAAGGCACAAGGTGTTTCTTGTCGAGAATGTACTAGGCGGTGTGAGTGCTTTTTGAAACCAGCCTTCTCCCAATTACATCATTGAAACCCATGGGGCCATACCTCTGAAGGGGCTCAGTTGTCAAAGGTCGTAGGAGGGAAAAAAAAGGGGGGTGCAAACCTTCTACGCTAGGAAAGCGGGTGGCTCTCCTGGTGTCTAGCGGCCAGAGCAGGTTGTGGATTTCGCAAAACTGACTATATTTTACACATAGCCCAGGAGAGGACAGGGATCAGCCATAGCGCAAGCAACACATTCGAGCAAAGGGGGATTAGCTCAAGTGGCAGAGCGCTCGCTTTGCATGCGAGAGGTAGCGGGATCGATGCCCGCATTCTCCAAACGCAGCTTTCCTGGTTTCACGGGAGGCACCTTGCTTTTGTGTTTGATGTTGAAGCTTGGAACCGAGCGCCGTGAGCAACATGGGAAGCCGGAGTGCTCCTCATAACATGTGCCAAGGCATTGCCACGTTTTTGTGGTGGCATCTGTGGCTTCAGCCAAAGTCACGTAGGCAGTATTGGACAAAAGCAATCAATTAAAGAAAGCACGACCAGGCTTCCATGGCCAAGAGACAATATTCCATTAGGGGGAAAGGTGCCAGTGCCATGCTTACGCTGAGAGCTTTGGACTCGTTGAATCACCTGAATCAGGTTCAACTTCTCTTTGTGTGCGAAAGAAAGGCCTTTGGGCCCGCAAGCAAATATCGATTGGCATAGGAAAAGGCAACGTAGCAGAGGATGGTTTCGATCCATCGACCTCTGGGTTATGGGCCCAGCACGCTTCCGCTGCGCCACTCTGCTCTTGTCGCTGGCCATCCTCATGGATTTCGACAAGCGAATCCCAAGTCAAGCGTGGGCGAGAGCTGGACTCTCCTAGGCCAGCTGAGCGAGGGTGGTGGCGCCTGGCCCGGCGTGGAGCATTGGTGGTTCAGTGGTAGAATTCTCGCCTGCCACGCGGGAGGCCCGGGTTCGATTCCCGGCCAATGCAATTATGGGCTCTTGGTGTTTGTAGCTCTCTCCCCCAATTTCCAGCCCCATGGAATGCCTCAAGGCACAAGGTGTTTCTTGTCGAGAATGTATTAGGCGGTGTGAGTGCTTTTTGAAACCACCTTCTCCCAATGACATCATTGAAACCCATGGGGCCATACTTCAGAAGGGGCTCAGTTGTCCAAGGTCTTGGGGGAGTGGCTCTCCTGGTGTCTAGCGGCCAGAGCAAGTTGTGGATTTAGCAAAACTGCCTATAGTTTACACATAGCCCAGGAGAGGACAGGGATCAGCCATAGCACAAGCAACAACCTCAAGCAAAGGGGGATTAGCTCAAATGGTAGAGCGCTCGCTTAGCATGCGAGAGGTAGCGGGATCGATGCCCGCATTCTCCAAATGCAGCTTTCCTGATTTGCCAGGAGACACCTTGCTTTTGTGTTTGATGTTGAAGCTTGGAACCGAGCGCCGTGAGCAACATGGGAAGCCGGAGTCCTCCTCATAACGCGTGCCAAGGCGTTGCCACGTTTTTGTGGTGGCAACTGTGGCTTCAGCCAAAGTCACGTAGGCAGTGTTGGACAAAAGCAATCTAGTAAACAAAGCACGAGCAGGCCTCCATGGCCAAGAGACAATATTTCATTAGCGCAAAAGGTGCCAGTGCCATGCTTACGCTGAGAGCTTTGGACTCGTTGAATCACCTGAATCAGGTTCAACTTCTCTTTGTGTGCGAAAGAAAGGCCTTTGGGCCCGCACGCAAGCAAATATCGATTGGCATAGAAAAAGGCAACGTAGCAGAGGATGGTTTCGATCCATCGACCTCTGGGTTATGGGCCCAGCACGCTTCCGCTGCGCCACTCTGCTCTTGTCGCTGACCAACCTCAACAACCACATGTGGATGTAGTTTGCCAGCGATTCCCACGGGGAGTGGGTCCATGTGGCAAAGTCACAATGTAGACGACTAGGCGTTTCCATTGATTTTCGACCAGCGAATCCCAAGTCAAGCGTGGGCGAGAGCTGGACTCTCCTAGACCAGCTGAGCGAGGGTGGTGGCAAGTGGCCCGGCGTGGAGCATTGGTGGTTCAGTGGTAGAATTCTCGCCTGCCACGCGGGAGGCCCGGGTTCGATTCCCGGCCAATGCAATTATGGGCTCTTTGTGTTTGCAGCGCTCTCCCCCAATTTCCAGCCCCGTGGAGTGCATCAAGGCACAAGGTGTTTCTTGTCGAGAATGTACTAGGCGGTGTGAGTGCTTTTTGAAACCAGCCTTCTCCCAATTACATCATTGAAACCCATGGGGCCATACCTCTGAAGGGGCTCAGTTGTCAAAGGTCATAGGAGGGAAAAAAAAGGGGGGTGCAAACCTTCTACGCTAGGAAAGCGGGTGGCTCTCCTGGTGTCTAGCGGCCAGAGCAGGTTGTGGATTTCGCAAAACTGACTATATTTTACACATAGCCCAGGAGAGGACAGGGATCAGCCATAGCGCAAGCAACACACTCGAGCAAAGGGGGATTAGCTCAAGTGGCAGAGCGCTCGCTTTGCATGCGAGAGGTAGCGGGATCGATGCCCGCATTCTCCAAACGCAGCTTTCCTGGTTTCACGGGAGGCACCTTGCTTTTGTGTTTGATGTTGAAGCTTGGAACCGAGCGCCGTGAGCAACATGGGAAGCCGGAGTGCTCCTCATAACATGTGCCAAGGCATTGCCACGTTTTTGTGGTGGCATCTGTGGCTTCAGCCAAAGTCACGTAGGCAGTATTGGACAAAAGCAATCAATTAAAGAAAGCACGACCAGGCTTCCATGGCCAAGAGACAATATTCCATTAGGGGGAAAGGTGCCAGTGCCATGCTTACGCTGAGAGCTTTGGACTCGTTGAATCACCTGAATCAGGTTCAACTTCTCTTTGTGTGCGAAAGAAAGGCCTTTGGGCCCGCAAGCAAATATCGATTGGCATAGGAAAAGGCAACGTAGCAGAGGATGGTTTCGATCCATCGACCTCTGGGTTATGGGCCCAGCACGCTTCCGCTGCGCCACTCTGCTCTTGTCGCTGACCATCCTCATGGATTTCGACAAGCGAATCCCAAGTCAAGCGTGGGCGAGAGCTGGACTCTCCTAGGCCAGCTGAGCGAGGGTGGTGGCGCCTGGCCCGGCGTGGAGCATTGGTGGTTCAGTGGTAGAATTCTCGCCTGCCACGCGGGAGGCCCGGGTTCGATTCCCGGCCAATGCAATTATGGGCTCTTGGTGTTTGTAGCTCTCTCCCCCAATTTCCAGCCCCATGGAATGCCTCAAGGCACAAGGTGTTTCTTGTCGAGAATGTATTAGGCGGTGTGAGTGCTTTTTGAAACCACCTTCTCCCAATGACATCATTGAAACCCATGGGGCCATACTTCAGAAGGGGCTCAGTTGTCCAAGGTCTTGGGGGAGTGGCTCTCCTGGTGTCTAGCGGCCAGAGCAAGTTGTGGATTTAGCAAAACTGCCTATAGTTTACACATAGCCCAGGAGAGGACAGGGATCAGCCATAGCACAAGCAACAACCTCAAGCAAAGGGGGATTAGCTCAAATGGTAGAGCGCTTGCTTAGCATGCGAGAGGTAGCGGGATCGATGCCCGCATTCTCCAAATGCAGCTTTCCTGATTTGCCAGGAGACACCTTGCTTTTGTGTTTGATGTTGAAGCTTGGAACCGAGCGCCGTGAGCAACATGGGAAGCCGGAGTCCTCCTCATAACGCGTGCCAAGGCGTTGCCACGTTTTTGTGGTGGCAACTGTGGCTTCAGCCAAAGTCACGTAGGCAGTGTTGGACAAAAGCAATCTAGTAAACAAAGCACGAGCAGGCCTCCATGGCCAAGAGACAATATTTCATTAGCGCAAAAGGTGCCAGTGCCATGCTTACGCTGAGAGCTTTGGACTCGTTGAATCACCTGAATCAGGTTCAACTTCTCTTTGTGTGCGAAAGAAAGGCCTTTGGGCCCGCACGCAAGCAAATATCGATTGGCATAGGAAAGGGCAACGTAGCAGAGGATGGTTTCGATCCATCGACCTCTGGGTTATGGGCCCAGCACGCTTCCGCTGCGCCACTCTGCTCTTGTCGCTGACCAACCTCAACAACCACATGTGGATGTAGTTTGCCAGCGATTCCCACGGGGAGTGGGTCCATGTGGCAAAGTCACAATGTAGACGACTAGGCGTTTCCATTGATTTTCGACCAGCGAATCCCAAGTCAAGCGTGGGCGAGAGCTGGACTCTCCTAGACCAGCTGAGCGAGGGTGGTGGCAAGTGGCCCGGCGTGGAGCATTGGTGGTTAAGTGGTAGAATTCTCGCCTGCCACGCGGGAGGCCCGGGTTCGATTCCCGGCCAATGCAATTATGGGCTCTTTGTGTTTGCAGCGCTCTCCCCCAATTTCCAGCCCCGTGGAGTGCATCAAGGCACAAGGTGTTTCTTGTCGAGAATGTACTAGGCGGTGTGAGTGCTTTTTGAAACCAGCCTTCTCCCAATTACATCATTGAAACCCATGGGGCCATACCTCTGAAGGGGCTCAGTTGTCAAAGGTCGTAGGAGGGAAAAAAAAGGGGGGTGCAAACCTTCTACGCTAGGAAAGCGGGTGGCTCTCCTGGTGTCTAGCGGCCAGAGCAGGTTGTGGATTTCGCAAAACTGACTATATTTTACACATAGCCCAGGAGAGGACAGGGATCAGCCATAGCGCAAGCAACACACTCGAGCAAAGGGGGATTAGCTCAAGTGGCAGAGCGCTCGCTTTGCATGCGAGAGGTAGCGGGATCGATGCCCGCATTCTCCAAACGCAGCTTTCCTGGTTTCACGGGAGGCACCTTGCTTTTGTGTTTGATGTTGAAGCTTGGAACCGAGCGCCGTGAGCAACATGGGAAGCCGGAGTGCTCCTCATAACATGTGCCAAGGCATTGCCACGTTTTTGTGGTGGCATCTGTGGCTTCAGCCAAAGTCACGTAGGCAGTATTGGACAAAAGCAATCAATTAAAGAAAGCACGACCAGGCTTCCATGGCCAAGAGACAATATTCCATTAGGGGGAAAGGTGCCAGTGCCATGCTTACGCTGAGAGCTTTGGACTCGTTGAATCACCTGAATCAGGTTCAACTTCTCTTTGTGTGCGAAAGAAAGGCCTTTGGGCCCGCAAGCAAATATCGATTGGCATAGGAAAAGGCAACGTAGCAGAGGATGGTTTCGATCCATCGACCTCTGGGTTATGGGCCCAGCACGCTTCCGCTGCGCCACTCTGCTCTTGTCGCTGGCCATCCTCATGGATTTCGACAAGCGAATCCCAAGTCAAGCGTGGGCGAGAGCTGGACTCTCCTAGGCCAGCTGAGCGAGGGTGGTGGCGCCTGGCCCGGCGTGGAGCATTGGTGGTTCAGTGGTAGAATTCTCGCCTGCCACGCGGGAGGCCCGGGTTCGATTCCCGGCCAATGCAATTATGGGCTCTTGGTGTTTGTAGCTCTCTCCCCCAATTTCCAGCCCCATGGAATGCCTCAAGGCACAAGGTGTTTCTTGTCGAGAATGTATTAGGCGGTGTGAGTGCTTTTTGAAACCACCTTCTCCCAATGACATCATTGAAACCCATGGGGCCATACTTCAGAAGGGGCTCAGTTGTCCAAGGTCTTGGGGGAGTGGCTCTCCTGGTGTCTAGCGGCCAGAGCAAGTTGTGGATTTAGCAAAACTGCCTATAGTTTACACATAGCCCAGGAGAGGACAGGGATCAGCCATAGCACAAGCATCAACCTCAAGCAAAGGGGGATTAGCTCAAATGGTGGAGCGCTCGCTTAGCATGCGAGAGGTAGCGGGATCGATGCCCGCATTCTCCAAATGCAGCTTTCCTGATTTGCCAGGAGACACCTTGCTTTTGTGTTTGATGTTGAAGCTTGGAACCGAGCGCCGTGAGCAACATGGGAAGCCGGAGTCCTCCTCATAACGCGTGCCAAGGCGTTGCCACGTTTTTGTGGTGGCAACTGTGGCTTCAGCCAAAGTCACGTAGGCAGTGTTGGACAAAAGCAATCTAGTAAACAAAGCACGAGCAGGCCTCCATGGCCAAGAGACAATATTTCATTAGCGCAAAAGGTGCCAGTGCCATGCTTACGCTGAGAGCTTTGGACTCGTTGAATCACCTGAATCAGGTTCAACTTCTCTTTGTGTGCGAAAGAAAGGCCTTTGGGCCCGCACGCAAGCAAATATCGATTGGCATAGGAAAGGGCAACGTAGCAGAGGATGGTTTCGATCCATCGACCTCTGGGTTATGGGCCCAGCACGCTTCCGCTGCGCCACTCTGCTCTTGTCGCTGACCAACCTCAACAACCACATGTGGATGTAGTTTGCCAGCGATTCCCACGGGGAGTGGGTCCATGTGGCAAAGTCACAATGTAGACGACTAGGCGTTTCCATTGATTTTCGACCAGCGAATCCCAAGTCAAGCGTGGGCGAGAGCTGGACTCTCCTAGACCAGCTGAGCGAGGGTGGTGGCAAGTGGCCCGGCGTGGAGCATTGGTGGTTCAGTGGTAGAATTCTCGCCTGCCACGCGGGAGGCCCGGGTTCGATTCCCGGCCAATGCAATTATGGGCTCTTTGTGTTTGCAGCGCTCTCCCCCAATTTCCAGCCCCGTGGAGTGCATCAAGGCACAAGGTGTTTCTTGTCGAGAATGTACTAGGCGGTGTGAGTGCTTTTTGAAACCAGCCTTCTCCCAATTACATCATTGAAACCCATGGGGCCATACCTCTGAAGGGGCTCAGTTGTCAAAGGTCGTAGGAGGGAAAAAAAAGGGGGGTGCAAACCTTCTACGCTAGGAAAGCGGGTGGCTCTCCTGGTGTCTAGCGGCCAGAGCAGGTTGTGGATTTCGCAAAACTGACTATATTTTACACATAGCCCAGGAGAGGACAGGGATCAGCCATAGCGCAAGCAACACACTCGAGCAAAGGGGGATTAGCTCAAGTGGCAGAGCGCTCGCTTTGCATGCGAGAGGTAGCGGGATCGATGCCCGCATTCTCCAAACGCAGCTTTCCTGGTTTCACGGGAGGCACCTTGCTTTTGTGTTTGATGTTGAAGCTTGGAACCGAGCGCCGTGAGCAACATGGGAAGCCGGAGTGCTCCTCATAACATGTGCCAAGGCATTGCCACGTTTTTGTGGTGGCATCTGTGGCTTCAGCCAAAGTCACGTAGGCAGTATTGGACAAAAGCAATCAATTAAAGAAAGCACGACCAGGCTTCCATGGCCAAGAGACAATATTCCATTAGGGGGAAAGGTGCCAGTGCCATGCTTACGCTGAGAGCTTTGGACTCGTTGAATCACCTGAATCAGGTTCAACTTCTCTTTGTGTGCGAAAGAAAGGCCTTTGGGCCCGCAAGCAAATATCGATTGGCATAGGAAAAGGCAACGTAGCAGAGGATGGTTTCGATCCATCGACCTCTGGGTTATGGGCCCAGCACGCTTCCGCTGCGCCACTCTGCTCTTGTCGCTGACCATCCTCATGGATTTCGACAAGCGAATCCCAAGTCAAGCGTGGGCGAGAGCTGGACTCTCCTAGGCCAGCTGAGCGAGGGTGGTGGCGCCTGGCCCGGCGTGGAGCATTGGTGGTTCAGTGGTAGAATTCTCGCCTGCCACGCGGGAGGCCCGGGTTCGATTCCCGGCCAATGCAATTATGGGCTCTTGGTGTTTGTAGCTCTCTCCCCCAATTTCCAGCCCCATGGAATGCCTCAAGGCACAAGGTGTTTCTTGTCGAGAATGTATTAGGCGGTGTGAGTGCTTTTTGAAACCACCTTCTCCCAATGACATCATTGAAACCCATGGGGCCATACTTCAGAAGGGGCTCAGTTGTCCAAGGTCTTGGGGGAGTGGCTCTCCTGGTGTCTAGCGGCCAGAGCAAGTTGTGGATTTAGCAAAACTGCCTATAGTTTACACATAGCCCAGGAGAGGACAGGGATCAGCCATAGCACAAGCAACAACCTCAAGCAAAGGGGGATTAGCTCAAATGGTAGAGCGCTTGCTTAGCATGCGAGAGGTAGCGGGATCGATGCCCGCATTCTCCAAATGCAGCTTTCCTGATTTGCCAGGAGACACCTTGCTTTTGTGTTTGATGTTGAAGCTTGGAACCGAGCGCCGTGAGCAACATGGGAAGCCGGAGTCCTCCTCATAACGCGTGCCAAGGCGTTGCCACGTTTTTGTGGTGGCAACTGTGGCTTCAGCCAAAGTCACGTAGGCAGTGTTGGACAAAAGCAATCTAGTAAACAAAGCACGAGCAGGCCTCCATGGCCAAGAGACAATATTTCATTAGCGCAAAAGGTGCCAGTGCCATGCTTACGCTGAGAGCTTTGGACTCGTTGAATCACCTGAATCAGGTTCAACTTCTCTTTGTGTGCGAAAGAAAGGCCTTTGGGCCCGCACGCAAGCAAATATCGATTGGCATAGGAAAGGGCAACGTAGCAGAGGATGGTTTCGATCCATCGACCTCTGGGTTATGGGCCCAGCACGCTTCCGCTGCGCCACTCTGCTCTTGTCGCTGACCAACCTCAACAACCACATGTGGATGTAGTTTGCCAGCGATTCCCACGGGGAGTGGGTCCATGTGGCAAAGTCACAATGTAGACGACTAGGCGTTTCCATTGATTTTCGACCAGCGAATCCCAAGTCAAGCGTGGGCGAGAGCTGGACTCTCCTAGACCAGCTGAGCGAGGGTGGTGGCAAGTGGCCCGGCGTGGAGCATTGGTGGTTAAGTGGTAGAATTCTCGCCTGCCACGCGGGAGGCCCGGGTTCGATTCCCGGCCAATGCAATTATGGGCTCTTTGTGTTTGCAGCGCTCTCCCCCAATTTCCAGCCCCGTGGAGTGCATCAAGGCACAAGGTGTTTCTTGTCGAGAATGTACTAGGCGGTGTGAGTGCTTTTTGAAACCAGCCTTCTCCCAATTACATCATTGAAACCCATGGGGCCATACCTCTGAAGGGGCTCAGTTGTCAAAGGTCGTAGGAGGGAAAAAAAAGGGGGGTGCAAACCTTCTACGCTAGGAAAGCGGGTGGCTCTCCTGGTGTCTAGCGGCCAGAGCAGGTTGTGGATTTCGCAAAACTGACTATATTTTACACATAGCCCAGGAGAGGACAGGGATCAGCCATAGCGCAAGCAACACACTCGAGCAAAGGGGGATTAGCTCAAGTGGCAGAGCGCTCGCTTTGCATGCGAGAGGTAGCGGGATCGATGCCCGCATTCTCCAAACGCAGCTTTCCTGGTTTCACGGGAGGCACCTTGCTTTTGTGTTTGATGTTGAAGCTTGGAACCGAGCGCCGTGAGCAACATGGGAAGCCGGAGTGCTCCTCATAACATGTGCCAAGGCATTGCCACGTTTTTGTGGTGGCATCTGTGGCTTCAGCCAAAGTCACGTAGGCAGTATTGGACAAAAGCAATCAATTAAAGAAAGCACGACCAGGCTTCCATGGCCAAGAGACAATATTCCATTAGGGGGAAAGGTGCCAGTGCCATGCTTACGCTGAGAGCTTTGGACTCGTTGAATCACCTGAATCAGGTTCAACTTCTCTTTGTGTGCGAAAGAAAGGCCTTTGGGCCCGCAAGCAAATATCGATTGGCATAGGAAAAGGCAACGTAGCAGAGGATGGTTTCGATCCATCGACCTCTGGGTTATGGGCCCAGCACGCTTCCGCTGCGCCACTCTGCTCTTGTCGCTGGCCATCCTCATGGATTTCGACAAGCGAATCCCAAGTCAAGCGTGGGCGAGAGCTGGACTCTCCTAGGCCAGCTGAGCGAGGGTGGTGGCGCCTGGCCCGGCGTGGAGCATTGGTGGTTCAGTGGTAGAATTCTCACCTGCCACGCGGGAGGCCCGGGTTTGATTCCCGGCCAATGCAATTATGGGCTCTTGGTGTTTGTAGCTCTCTCCCCCAATTTCCAGCCCCATGGAATGCCTCAAGGCACAAGGTGTTTCTTGTCGAGAATGTATTAGGCGGTGTGAGTGCTTTTTGAAACCACCTTCTCCCAATGACATCATTGAAACCCATGGGGCCATACTTCAGAAGGGGCTCAGTTGTCCAAGGTCTTGGGGGAGTGGCTCTCCTGGTGTCTAGCGGCCAGAGCAAGTTGTGGATTTAGCAAAACTGCCTATAGTTTACACATAGCCCAGGAGAGGACAGGGATCAGCCATAGCACAAGCAACAACCTCAAGCAAAGGGGGATTAGCTCAAATGGTAGAGCGCTCGCTTAGCATGCGAGAGGTAGCGGGATCGATGCCCGCATTCTCCAAATGCAGCTTTCCTGATTTGCCAGGAGACACCTTGCTTTTGTGTTTGATGTTGAAGCTTGGAACCGAGCGCCGTGAGCAACATGGGAAGCCGGAGTCCTCCTCATAACGCGTGCCAAGGCGTTGCCACGTTTTTGTGGTGGCAACTGTGGCTTCAGCCAAAGTCACGTAGGCAGTGTTGGACAAAAGCAATCTAGTAAACAAAGCACGAGCAGGCCTCCATGGCCAAGAGACAATATTTCATTAGCGCAAAAGGTGCCAGTGCCATGCTTACGCTGAGAGCTTTGGACTCGTTGAATCACCTGAATCAGGTTCAACTTCTCTTTGTGTGCGAAAGAAAGGCCTTTGGGCCCGCACGCAAGCAAATATCGATTGGCATAGGAAAGGGCAACGTAGCAGAGGATGGTTTCGATCCATCGACCTCTGGGTTATGGGCCCAGCACGCTTCCGCTGCGCCACTCTGCTCTTGTCGCTGACCAACCTCAACAACCACATGTGGATGTAGTTTGCCAGCGATTCCCACGGGGAGTGGGTCCATGTGGCAAAGTCACAATGTAGACGACTAGGCGTTTCCATTGATTTTCGACCAGCGAATCCCAAGTCAAGCGTGGGCGAGAGCTGGACTCTCCTAGACCAGCTGAGCGAGGGTGGTGGCAAGTGGCCCGGCGTGGAGCATTGGTGGTTAAGTGGTAGAATTCTCGCCTGCCACGCGGGAGGCCCGGGTTCGATTCCCGGCCAATGCAATTATGGGCTCTTTGTGTTTGCAGCGCTCTCCCCCAATTTCCAGCCCCGTGGAGTGCATCAAGGCACAAGGTGTTTCTTGTCGAGAATGTACTAGGCGGTGTGAGTGCTTTTTGAAACCAGCCTTCTCCCAATTACATCATTGAAACCCATGGGGCCATACCTCTGAAGGGGCTCAGTTGTCAAAGGTCGTAGGAGGGAAAAAAAAGGGGGGTGCAAACCTTCTACGCTAGGAAAGCGGGTGGCTCTCCTGGTGTCTAGCGGCCAGAGCAGGTTGTGGATTTCGCAAAACTGACTATATTTTACACATAGCCCAGGAGAGGACAGGGATCAGCCATAGCGCAAGCAACACACTCGAGCAAAGGGGGATTAGCTCAAGTGGCAGAGCGCTCGCTTTGCATGCGAGAGGTAGCGGGATCGATGCCCGCATTCTCCAAACGCAGCTTTCCTGGTTTCACGGGAGGCACCTTGCTTTTGTGTTTGATGTTGAAGCTTGGAACCGAGCGCCGTGAGCAACATGGGAAGCCGGAGTGCTCCTCATAACATGTGCCAAGGCATTGCCACGTTTTTGTGGTGGCATCTGTGGCTTCAGCCAAAGTCACGTAGGCAGTATTGGACAAAAGCAATCAATTAAAGAAAGCACGACCAGGCTTCCATGGCCAAGAGACAATATTCCATTAGGGGGAAAGGTGCCAGTGCCATGCTTACGCTGAGAGCTTTGGACTCGTTGAATCACCTGAATCAGGTTCAACTTCTCTTTGTGTGCGAAAGAAAGGCCTTTGGGCCCGCAAGCAAATATCGATTGGCATAGGAAAAGGCAACGTAGCAGAGGATGGTTTCGATCCATCGACCTCTGGGTTATGGGCCCAGCACGCTTCCGCTGCGCCACTCTGCTCTTGTCGCTGGCCATCCTCATGGATTTCGACAAGCGAATCCCAAGTCAAGCGTGGGCGAGAGCTGGACTCTCCTAGGCCAGCTGAGCGAGGGTGGTGGCGCCTGGCCCGGCGTGGAGCATTGGTGGTTCAGTGGTAGAATTCTCACCTGCCACGCGGGAGGCCCGGGTTTGATTCCCGGCCAATGCAATTATGGGCTCTTGGTGTTTGTAGCTCTCTCCCCCAATTTCCAGCCCCATGGAATGCCTCAAGGCACAAGGTGTTTCTTGTCGAGAATGTATTAGGCGGTGTGAGTGCTTTTTGAAACCACCTTCTCCCAATGACATCATTGAAACCCATGGGGCCATACTTCAGAAGGGGCTCAGTTGTCCAAGGTCTTGGGGGAGTGGCTCTCCTGGTGTCTAGCGGCCAGAGCAAGTTGTGGATTTAGCAAAACTGCCTATAGTTTACACATAGCCCAGGAGAGGACAGGGATCAGCCATAGCACAAGCAACAACCTCAAGCAAAGGGGGATTAGCTCAAATGGTAGAGCGCTCGCTTAGCATGCGAGAGGTAGCGGGATCGATGCCCGCATTCTCCAAATGCAGCTTTCCTGATTTGCCAGGAGACACCTTGCTTTTGTGTTTGATGTTGAAGCTTGGAACCGAGCGCCGTGAGCAACATGGGAAGCCGGAGTCCTCCTCATAACGCGTGCCAAGGCGTTGCCACGTTTTTGTGGTGGCAACTGTGGCTTCAGCCAAAGTCACGTAGGCAGTGTTGGACAAAAGCAATCTAGTAAACAAAGCACGAGCAGGCCTCCATGGCCAAGAGACAATATTTCATTAGCGCAAAAGGTGCCAGTGCCATGCTTACGCTGAGAGCTTTGGACTCGTTGAATCACCTGAATCAGGTTCAACTTCTCTTTGTGTGCGAAAGAAAGGCCTTTGGGCCCGCACGCAAGCAAATATCAATTGGCATAGGAAAGGGCAACGTAGCAGAGGATGGTTTCGATCCATCGACCTCTGGGTTATGGGCCCAGCACGCTTCCGCTGCGCCACTCTGCTCTTGTCGCTGACCAACCTCAACAACCACATGTGGATGTAGTTTGCCAGCGATTCCCACGGGGAGTGGGTCCATGTGGCAAAGTCACAATGTAGACGACTAGGCGTTTCCATTGATTTTCGACCAGCGAATCCCAAGTCAAGCGTGGGCGAGAGCTGGACTCTCCTAGACCAGCTGAGCGAGGGTGGTGGCAAGTGGCCCGGCGTGGAGCATTGGTGGTTCAGTGGTAGAATTCTCGCCTGCCACGCGGGAGGCCCGGGTTCGATTCCCGGCCAATGCAATTATGGGCTCTTTGTGTTTGCAGCGCTCTCCCCCAATTTCCAGCCCCGTGGAGTGCATCAAGGCACAAGGTGTTTCTTGTCGAGAATGTACTAGGCGGTGTGAGTGCTTTTTGAAACCAGCCTTCTCCCAATTACATCATTGAAACCCATGGGGCCATACCTCTGAAGGGGCTCAGTTGTCAAAGGTCGTAGGAGGGAAAAAAAAGGGGGGTGCAAACCTTCTACGCTAGGAAAGCGGGTGGCTCTCCTGGTGTCTAGCGGCCAGAGCAGGTTGTGGATTTCGCAAAACTGACTATATTTTACACATAGCCCAGGAGAGGACAGGGATCAGCCATAGCGCAAGCAACACACTCGAGCAAAGGGGGATTAGCTCAAGTGGCAGAGCGCTCGCTTTGCATGCGAGAGGTAGCGGGATCGATGCCCGCATTCTCCAAACGCAGCTTTCCTGGTTTCACGGGAGGCACCTTGCTTTTGTGTTTGATGTTGAAGCTTGGAACCGAGCGCCGTGAGCAACATGGGAAGCCGGAGTGCTCCTCATAACATGTGCCAAGGCATTGCCACGTTTTTGTGGTGGCATCTGTGGCTTCAGCCAAAGTCACGTAGGCAGTATTGGACAAAAGCAATCAATTAAAGAAAGCACGACCAGGCTTCCATGGCCAAGAGACAATATTCCATTAGGGGGAAAGGTGCCAGTGCCATGCTTACGCTGAGAGCTTTGGACTCGTTGAATCACCTGAATCAGGTTCAACTTCTCTTTGTGTGCGAAAGAAAGGCCTTTGGGCCCGCAAGCAAATATCGATTGGCATAGGAAAAGGCAACGTAGCAGAGGATGGTTTCGATCCATCGACCTCTGGGTTATGGGCCCAGCACGCTTCCGCTGCGCCACTCTGCTCTTGTCGCTGGCCATCCTCATGGATTTCGACAAGCGAATCCCAAGTCAAGCGTGGGCGAGAGCTGGACTCTCCTAGGCCAGCTGAGCGAGGGTGGTGGCGCCTGGCCCGGCGTGGAGCATTGGTGGTTCAGTGGTAGAATTCTCGCCTGCCACGCGGGAGGCCCGGGTTCGATTCCCGGCCAATGCAATTATGGGCTCTTGGTGTTTGTAGCTCTCTCCCCCAATTTCCAGCCCCATGGAATGCCTCAAGGCACAAGGTGTTTCTTGTCGAGAATGTATTAGGCGGTGTGAGTGCTTTTTGAAACCACCTTCTCCCAATGACATCATTGAAACCCATGGGGCCATACTTCAGAAGGGGCTCAGTTGTCCAAGGTCTTGGGGGAGTGGCTCTCCTGGTGTCTAGCGGCCAGAGCAAGTTGTGGATTTAGCAAAACTGCCTATAGTTTACACATAGCCCAGGAGAGGACAGGGATCAGCCATAGCACAAGCAACAACCTCAAGCAAAGGGGGATTAGCTCAAATGGTAGAGCGCTCGCTTAGCATGCGAGAGGTAGCGGGATCGATGCCCGCATTCTCCAAATGCAGCTTTCCTGATTTGCCAGGAGACACCTTGCTTTTGTGTTTGATGTTGAAGCTTGGAACCGAGCGCCGTGAGCAACATGGGAAGCCGGAGTCCTCCTCATAACGCGTGCCAAGGCGTTGCCACGTTTTTGTGGTGGCAACTGTGGCTTCAGCCAAAGTCACGTAGGCAGTGTTGGACAAAAGCAATCTAGTAAACAAAGCACGAGCAGGCCTCCATGGCCAAGAGACAATATTTCATTAGCGCAAAAGGTGCCAGTGCCATGCTTACGCTGAGAGCTTTGGACTCGTTGAATCACCTGAATCAGGTTCAACTTCTCTTTGTGTGCGAAAGAAAGGCCTTTGGGCCCGCACGCAAGCAAATATCGATTGGCATAGGAAAGGGCAACGTAGCAGAGGATGGTTTCGATCCATCGACCTCTGGGTTATGGGCCCAGCACGCTTCCGCTGCGCCACTCTGCTCTTGTCGCTGACCAACCTCAACAACCACATGTGGATGTAGTTTGCCAGCGATTCCCACGGGGAGTGGGTCCATGTGGCAAAGTCACAATGTAGACGACTAGGCGTTTCCATTGATTTTCGACCAGCGAATCCCAAGTCAAGCGTGGGCGAGAGCTGGACTCTCCTAGACCAGCTGAGCGAGGGTGGTGGCAAGTGGCCCGGCGTGGAGCATTGGTGGTTCAGTGGTAGAATTCTCGCCTGCCACGCGGGAGGCCCGGGTTCGATTCCCGGCCAATGCAATTATGGGCTCTTTGTGTTTGCAGCGCTCTCCCCCAATTTCCAGCCCCGTGGAGTGCATCAAGGCACAAGGTGTTTCTTGTCGAGAATGTACTAGGCGGTGTGAGTGCTTTTTGAAACCAGCCTTCTCCCAATTACATCATTGAAACCCATGGGGCCATACCTCTGAAGGGGCTCAGTTGTCAAAGGTCGTAGGAGGGAAAAAAAAGGGGGGTGCAAACCTTCTACGCTAGGAAAGCGGGTGGCTCTCCTGGTGTCTAGCGGCCAGAGCAGGTTGTGGATTTCGCAAAACTGACTATATTTTACACATAGCCCAGGAGAGGACAGGGATCAGCCATAGCACAAGCAACACACTCAAGCAAAGGGGGATTAGCTCAAGTGGCAGAGCGCTCGCTTTGCATGCGAGAGGTAGCGGGATCGATGCCCGCATTCTCCAAACGCAGCTTTCCTGGTTTCACGGGAGGCACCTTGCTTTTGTGTTTGATGTTGAAGCTTGGAACCGAGCGCCGTGAGCAACATGGGAAGCCGGAGTGCTCCTCATAACATGTGCCAAGGCATTGCCACGTTTTTGTGGTGGCATCTGTGGCTTCAGCCAAAGTCACGTAGGCAGTATTGGACAAAAGCAATCAATTAAAGAAAGCACGACCAGGCTTCCATGGCCAAGAGACAATATTCCATTAGGGGGAAAGGTGCCAGTGCCATGCTTACGCTGAGAGCTTTGGACTCGTTGAATCACCTGAATCAGGTTCAACTTCTCTTTGTGTGTGAAAGAAAGGCCTTTGGGCCCGCAAGCAAATATCGATTGGCATAGGAAAAGGCAACGTAGCAGAGGATGGTTTCGATCCATCGACCTCTGGGTTATGGGCCCAGCACGCTTCCGCTGCGCCACTCTGCTCTTGTCGCTGGCCATCCTCATGGATTTCGACAAGCGAATCCCAAGTCAAGCGTGGGCGAGAGCTGGACTCTCCTAGGCCAGCTGAGCGAGGGTGGTGGCGCCTGGCCCGGCGTGGAGCATTGGTGGTTCAGTGGTAGAATTCTCGCCTGCCACGCGGGAGGCCCGGGTTCGATTCCCGGCCAATGCAATTATGGGCTCTTGGTGTTTGTAGCTCTCTCCCCCAATTTCCAGCCCCATGGAATGCCTCAAGGCACAAGGTGTTTCTTGTCGAGAATGTATTAGGCGGTGTGAGTGCTTTTTGAAACCACCTTCTCCCAATGACATCATTGAAACCCATGGGGCCATACTTCAGAAGGGGCTCAGTTGTCCAAGGTCTTGGGGGAGTGGCTCTCCTGGTGTCTAGCGGCCAGAGCAAGTTGTGGATTTAGCAAAACTGCCTATAGTTTACACATAGCCCAGGAGAGGACAGGGATCAGCCATAGCACAAGCAACAACCTCAAGCAAAGGGGGATTAGCTCAAATGGTAGAGCGCTCGCTTAGCATGCGAGAGGTAGCGGGATCGATGCCCGCATTCTCCAAATGCAGCTTTCCTGATTTGCCAGGAGACACCTTGCTTTTGTGTTTGATGTTGAAGCTTGGAACCGAGCGCCGTGAGCAACATGGGAAGCCGGAGTCCTCCTCATAACGCGTGCCAAGGCGTTGCCACGTTTTTGTGGTGGCAACTGTGGCTTCAGCCAAAGTCACGTAGGCAGTGTTGGACAAAAGCAATCTAGTAAACAAAGCACGAGCAGGCCTCCATGGCCAAGAGACAATATTTCATTAGCGCAAAAGGTGCCAGTGCCATGCTTACGCTGAGAGCTTTGGACTCGTTGAATCACCTGAATCAGGTTCAACTTCTCTTTGTGTGCGAAAGAAAGGCCTTTGGGCCCGCACGCAAGCAAATATCGATTGGCATAGGAAAGGGCAACGTAGCAGAGGATGGTTTCGATCCATCGACCTCTGGGTTATGGGCCCAGCACGCTTCCGCTGCGCCACTCTGCTCTTGTCGCTGACCAACCTCAACAACCACATGTGGATGTAGTTTGCCAGCGATTCCCACGGGGAGTGGGTCCATGTGGCAAAGTCACAATGTAGACGACTAGGCGTTTCCATTGATTTTCGACCAGCGAATCCCAAGTCAAGCGTGGGCGAGAGCTGGACTCTCCTAGACCAGCTGAGCGAGGGTGGTGGCAAGTGGCCCGGCGTGGAGCATTGGTGGTTCAGTGGTAGAATTCTCGCCTGCCACGCGGGAGGCCCTGGGTTCGATTCCCGGCCAATGCAATTATGGGCTCTTTGTGTTTGCAGCGCTCTCCCCCAATTTCCAGCCCCGTGGAGTGCATCAAGGCACAAGGTGTTTCTTGTCGAGAATGTACTAGGCGGTGTGAGTGCTTTTTGAAACCAGCCTTCTCCCAATTACATCATTGAAACCCATGGGGCCATACCTCTGAAGGGGCTCAGTTGTCAAAGGTCGTAGGAGGGAAAAAAAAGGGGGGTGCAAACCTTCTACGCTAGGAAAGCGGGTGGCTCTCCTGGTGTCTAGCGGCCAGAGCAGGTTGTGGATTTCGCAAAACTGACTATATTTTACACATAGCCCAGGAGAGGACAGGGATCAGCCATAGCGCAAGCAACACACTCGAGCAAAGGGGGATTAGCTCAAGTGGCAGAGCGCTCGCTTTGCATGCGAGAGGTAGCGGGATCGATGCCCGCATTCTCCAAACGCAGCTTTCCTGGTTTCACGGGAGGCACCTTGCTTTTGTGTTTGATGTTGAAGCTTGGAACCGAGCGCCGTGAGCAACATGGGAAGCCGGAGTGCTCCTCATAACATGTGCCAAGGCATTGCCACGTTTTTGTGGTGGCATCTGTGGCTTCAGCCAAAGTCACGTAGGCAGTATTGGACAAAAGCAATCAATTAAAGAAAGCACGACCAGGCTTCCATGGCCAAGAGACAATATTCCATTAGGGGGAAAGGTGCCAGTGCCATGCTTACGCTGAGAGCTTTGGACTCGTTGAATCACCTGAATCAGGTTCAACTTCTCTTTGTGTGCGAAAGAAAGGCCTTTGGGCCCGCAAGCAAATATCGATTGGCATAGGAAAAGGCAACGTAGCAGAGGATGGTTTCGATCCATCGACCTCTGGGTTATGGGCCCAGCACGCTTCCGCTGCGCCACTCTGCTCTTGTCGCTGACCATCCTCATGGATTTCGACAAGCGAATCCCAAGTCAAGCGTGGGCGAGAGCTGGACTCTCCTAGGCCAGCTGAGCGAGGGTGGTGGCGCCTGGCCCGGCGTGGAGCATTGGTGGTTCAGTGGTAGAATTCTCGCCTGCCACGCGGGAGGCCCGGGTTCGATTCCCGGCCAATGCAATTATGGGCTCTTGGTGTTTGTAGCTCTCTCCCCCAATTTCCAGCCCCATGGAATGCCTCAAGGCACAAGGTGTTTCTTGTCGAGAATGTATTAGGCGGTGTGAGTGCTTTTTGAAACCACCTTCTCCCAATGACATCATTGAAACCCATGGGGCCATACTTCAGAAGGGGCTCAGTTGTCCAAGGTCTTGGGGGAGTGGCTCTCCTGGTGTCTAGCGGCCAGAGCAAGTTGTGGATTTAGCAAAACTGCCTATAGTTTACACATAGCCCAGGAGAGGACAGGGATCAGCCATAGCACAAGCAACAACCTCAAGCAAAGGGGGATTAGCTCAAATGGTAGAGCGCTCGCTTAGCATGCGAGAGGTAGCGGGATCGATGCCCGCATTCTCCAAATGCAGCTTTCCTGATTTGCCAGGAGACACCTTGCTTTTGTGTTTGATGTTGAAGCTTGGAACCGAGCGCCGTGAGCAACATGGGAAGCCGGAGTCCTCCTCATAACGCGTGCCAAGGCGTTGCCACGTTTTTGTGGTGGCAACTGTGGCTTCAGCCAAAGTCACGTAGGCAGTGTTGGACAAAAGCAATCTAGTAAACAAAGCACGAGCAGGCCTCCATGGCCAAGAGACAATATTTCATTAGCGCAAAAGGTGCCAGTGCCATGCTTACGCTGAGAGCTTTGGACTCGTTGAATCACCTGAATCAGGTTCAACTTCTCTTTGTGTGCGAAAGAAAGGCCTTTGGGCCCGCACGCAAGCAAATATCGATTGGCATAGGAAAGGGCAACGTAGCAGAGGATGGTTTCGATCCATCGACCTCTGGGTTATGGGCCCAGCACGCTTCCGCTGCGCCACTCTGCTCTTGTCGCTGACCAACCTCAACAACCACATGTGGATGTAGTTTGCCAGCGATTCCCACGGGGAGTGGGTCCATGTGGCAAAGTCACAATGTAGACGACTAGGCGTTTCCATTGATTTTCGACCAGCGAATCCCAAGTCAAGCGTGGGCGAGAGCTGGACTCTCCTAGACCAGCTGAGCGAGGGTGGTGGCAAGTGGCCCGGCGTGGAGCATTGGTGGTTAAGCGGTAGAATTCTCGCCTGCCACGCGGGAGGCCCGGGTTCAATTCCCGGCCAATGCAATTATGGGCTCTTTGTGTTTGCAGCGCTCTCCCCCAATTTCCAGCCCCGTGGAGTGCATCAAGGCACAAGGTGTTTCTTGTCGAGAATGTACTAGGCGGTGTGAGTGCTTTTTGAAACCAGCCTTCTCCCAATTACATCATTGAAACCCATGGGGCCATACCTCTGAAGGGGCTCAGTTGTCAAAGGTCGTAGGAGGGAAAAAAAAGGGGGGTGCAAACCTTCTACGCTAGGAAAGCGGGTGGCTCTCCTGGTGTCTAGCGGCCAGAGCAGGTTGTGGATTTCGCAAAACTGACTATATTTTACACATAGCCCAGGAGAGGACAGGGATCAGCCATAGCGCAAGCAACACACTCGAGCAAAGGGGGATTAGCTCAAGTGGCAGAGCGCTCGCTTTGCATGCGAGAGGTAGCGGGATCGATGCCCGCATTCTCCAAACGCAGCTTTCCTGGTTTCACGGGAGGCACCTTGCTTTTGTGTTTGATGTTGAAGCTTGGAACCGAGCGCCGTGAGCAACATGGGAAGCCGGAGTGCTCCTCATAACATGTGCCAAGGCATTGCCACGTTTTTGTGGTGGCATCTGTGGCTTCAGCCAAAGTCACGTAGGCAGTATTGGACAAAAGCAATCAATTAAAGAAAGCACGACCAGGCTTCCATGGCCAAGAGACAATATTCCATTAGGGGGAAAGGTGCCAGTGCCTTGCTTACGCTGAGAGCTTTGGACTCGTTGAATCACCTGAATCAGGTTCAACTTCTCTTTGTGTGCGAAAGAAAGGCCTTTGGGCCCGCAAGCAAATATCGATTGGCATAGGAAAAGGCAACGTAGCAGAGGATGGTTTCGATCCATCGACCTCTGGGTTATGGGCCCAGCACGCTTCCGCTGCGCCACTCTGCTCTTGTCGCTGGCCATCCTCATGGATTTCGACAAGCGAATCCCAAGTCAAGCGTGGGCGAGAGCTGGACTCTCCTAGGCCAGCTGAGCGAGGGTGGTGGCGCCTGGCCCGGCGTGGAGCATTGGTGGTTCAGTGGTAGAATTCTCGCCTGCCACGCGGGAGGCCCGGGTTCGATTCCCGGCCAATGCAATTATGGGCTCTTGGTGTTTGTAGCTCTCTCCCCCAATTTCCAGCCCCATGGAATGCCTCAAGGCACAAGGTGTTTCTTGTCGAGAATGTATTAGGCGGTGTGAGTGCTTTTTGAAACCACCTTCTCCCAATGACATCATTGAAACCCATGGGGCCATACTTCAGAAGGGGCTCAGTTGTCCAAGGTCTTGGGGGAGTGGCTCTCCTGGTGTCTAGCGGCCAGAGCAAGTTGTGGATTTAGCAAAACTGCCTATAGTTTACACATAGCCCAGGAGAGGACAGGGATCAGCCATAGCACAAGCAACAACCTCAAGCAAAGGGGGATTAGCTCAAATGGTAGAGCGCTCGCTTAGCATGCGAGAGGTAGCGGGATCGATGCCCGCATTCTCCAAATGCAGCTTTCCTGGTTTGCCAGGAGACACCTTGCTTTTGTGTTTGATGTTGAAGCTTGGAACCGAGCGCCGTGAGCAACATGGGAAGCCGGAGTCCTCCTCATAACGCGTGCCAAGGCGTTGCCACGTTTTTGTGGTGGCAACTGTGGCTTCAGCCAAAGTCACGTAGGCAGTGTTGGACAAAAGCAATCTAGTAAACAAAGCACGAGCAGGCCTCCATGGCCAAGAGACAATATTTCATTAGCGCAAAAGGTGCCAGTGCCATGCTTACGCTGAGAGCTTTGGACTCGTTGAATCACCTGAATCAGGTTCAACTTCTCTTTGTGTGCGAAAGAAAGGCCTTTGGGCCCGCACGCAAGCAAATATCGATTGGCATAGGAAAGGGCAACGTAGCAGAGGATGGTTTCGATCCATCGACCTCTGGGTTATGGGCCCAGCACGCTTCCGCTGCGCCACTCTGCTCTTGTCGCTGACCAACCTCAACAACCACATGTGGATGTAGTTTGCCAGCGATTCCCACGGGGAGTGGGTCCATGTGGCAAAGTCACAATGTAGACGACTAGGCGTTTCCATTGATTTTCGACCAGCGAATCCCAAGTCAAGCGTGGGCGAGAGCTGGACTCTCCTAGACCAGCTGAGCGAGGGTGGTGGCAAGTGGCCCGGCGTGGAGCATTGGTGGTTAAGTGGTAGAATTCTCGCCTGCCACGCGGGAGGCCCGGGTTCGATTCCCGGCCAATGCAATTATGGGCTCTTTGTGTTTGCAGCGCTCTCCCCCAATTTCCAGCCCCGTGGAGTGCATCAAGGCACAAGGTGTTTCTTGTCGAGAATGTACTAGGCGGTGTGAGTGCTTTTTGAAACCAGCCTTCTCCCAATTACATCATTGAAACCCATGGGGCCATACCTCTGAAGGGGCTCAGTTGTCAAAGGTCGTAGGAGGGAAAAAAAAGGGGGGTGCAAACCTTCTACGCTAGGAAAGCGGGTGGCTCTCCTGGTGTCTAGCGGCCAGAGCAGGTTGTGGATTTCGCAAAACTGACTATATTTTACACATAGCCCAGGAGAGGACAGGGATCAGCCATAGCGCAAGCAACACACTCGAGCAAAGGGGGATTAGCTCAAGTGGCAGAGCGCTCGCTTTGCATGCGAGAGGTAGCGGGATCGATGCCCGCATTCTCCAAACGCAGCTTTCCTGGTTTCACGGGAGGCACCTTGCTTTTGTGTTTGATGTTGAAGCTTGGAACCGAGCGCCGTGAGCAACATGGGAAGCCGGAGTGCTCCTCATAACATGTGCCAAGGCATTGCCACGTTTTTGTGGTGGCATCTGTGGCTTCAGCCAAAGTCACGTAGGCAGTATTGGACAAAAGCAATCAATTAAAGAAAGCACGACCAGGCTTCCATGGCCAAGAGACAATATTCCATTAGGGGGAAAGGTGCCAGTGCCATGCTTACGCTGAGAGCTTTGGACTCGTTGAATCACCTGAATCAGGTTCAACTTCTCTTTGTGTGCGAAAGAAAGGCCTTTGGGCCCGCAAGCAAATATCGATTGGCATAGGAAAAGGCAACGTAGCAGAGGATGGTTTCGATCCATCGACCTCTGGGTTATGGGCCCAGCACGCTTCCGCTGCGCCACTCTGCTCTTGTCGCTGGCCATCCTCATGGATTTCGACAAGCGAATCCCAAGTCAAGCGTGGGCGAGAGCTGGACTCTCCTAGGCCAGCTGAGCGAGGGTGGTGGCGCCTGGCCCGGCGTGGAGCATTGGTGGTTCAGTGGTAGAATTCTCGCCTGCCACGCGGGAGGCCCGGGTTCGATTCCCGGCCAATGCAATTATGGGCTCTTGGTGTTTGTAGCTCTCTCCCCCAATTTCCAGCCCCATGGAATGCCTCAAGGCACAAGGTGTTTCTTGTCGAGAATGTATTAGGCGGTGTGAGTGCTTTTTGAAACCACCTTCTCCCAATGACATCATTGAAACCCATGGGGCCATACTTCAGAAGGGGCTCAGTTGTCCAAGGTCTTGGGGGAGTGGCTCTCCTGGTGTCTAGCGGCCAGAGCAAGTTGTGGATTTAGCAAAACTGCCTATAGTTTACACATAGCCCAGGAGAGGACAGGGATCAGCCATAGCACAAGCAACAACCTCAAGCAAAGGGGGATTAGCTCAAATGGTAGAGTGCTCGCTTAGCATGCGAGAGGTAGCGGGATCGATGCCCGCATTCTCCAAATGCAGCTTTCCTGATTTGCCAGGAGACACCTTGCTTTTGTGTTTGATGTTGAAGCTTGGAACCGAGCGCCGTGAGCAACATGGGAAGCCGGAGTCCTCCTCATAACGCGTGCCAAGGCGTTGCCACGTTTTTGTGGTGGCAACTGTGGCTTCAGCCAAAGTCACGTAGGCAGTGTTGGACAAAAGCAATCTAGTAAACAAAGCACGAGCAGGCCTCCATGGCCAAGAGACAATATTTCATTAGCGCAAAAGGTGCCAGTGCCATGCTTACGCTGAGAGCTTTGGACTCGTTGAATCACCTGAATCAGGTTCAACTTCTCTTTGTGTGCGAAAGAAAGGCCTTTGGGCCCGCACGCAAGCAAATATCGATTGGCATAGGAAAGGGCAACGTAGCAGAGGATGGTTTCGATCCATCGACCTCTGGGTTATGGGCCCAGCACGCTTCCGCTGCGCCACTCTGCTCTTGTCGCTGACCAACCTCAACAACCACATGTGGATGTAGTTTGCCAGCGATTCCCACGGGGAGTGGGTCCATGTGGCAAAGTCACAATGTAGACGACTAGGCGTTTCCATTGATTTTCGACCAGCGAATCCCAAGTCAAGCGTGGGCGAGAGCTGGACTCTCCTAGACCAGCTGAGCGAGGGTGGTGGCAAGTGGCCCGGCGTGGAGCATTGGTGGTTCAGTGGTAGAATTCTCGCCTGCCACGCGGGAGGCCCGGGTTCGATTCCCGGCCAATGCAATTATGGGCTCTTTGTGTTTGCAGCGCTCTCCCCCAATTTCCAGCCCCGTGGAGTGCATCAAGGCACAAGGTGTTTCTTGTCGAGAATGTACTAGGCGGTGTGAGTGCTTTTTGAAACCAGCCTTCTCCCAATTACATCATTGAAACCCATGGGGCCATACCTCTGAAGGGGCTCAGTTGTCAAAGGTCGTAGGAGGGAAAAAAAA
The DNA here is from genome assembly GCF_037356315.1 of Lithobates pipiens. NCBI lineage: Eukaryota > Metazoa > Chordata > Amphibia > Anura > Ranidae > Lithobates > Lithobates pipiens. The sequence continues at coordinate 580,635,281 of NW_027507758.1, forward strand.
GGGGGGTGCAAACCTTCTACGCTAGGAAAGCGGGTGGCTCTCCTGGTGTCTAGCGGCCAGAGCAGGTTGTGGATTTCGCAAAACTGACTATATTTTACACATAGCCCAGGAGAGGACAGGGATCAGCCATAGCGCAAGCAACACACTCGAGCAAAGGGGGATTAGCTCAAGTGGCAGAGCGCTCGCTTTGCATGCGAGAGGTAGCGGGATCGATGCCCGCATTCTCCAAACGCAGCTTTCCTGGTTTCACGGGAGGCACCTTGCTTTTGTGTTTGATGTTGAAGCTTGGAACCGAGCGCCGTGAGCAACATGGGAAGCCGGAGTGCTCCTCATAACATGTGCCAAGGCATTGCCACGTTTTTGTGGTGGCATCTGTGGCTTCAGCCAAAGTCACGTAGGCAGTATTGGACAAAAGCAATCAATTAAAGAAAGCACGACCAGGCTTCCATGGCCAAGAGACAATATTCCATTAGGGGGAAAGGTGCCAGTGCCATGCTTACGCTGAGAGCTTTGGACTCGTTGAATCACCTGAATCAGGTTCAACTTCTCTTTGTGTGCGAAAGAAAGGCCTTTGGGCCCGCAAGCAAATATCGATTGGCATAGGAAAAGGCAACGTAGCAGAGGATGGTTTCGATCCATCGACCTCTGGGTTATGGGCCCAGCACGCTTCCGCTGCGCCACTCTGCTCGTGTCGCTGGCCATCCTCATGGATTTCGACAAGCGAATCCCAAGTCAAGCGTGGGCGAGAGCTGGACTCTCCTAGGCCAGCTGAGCGAGGGTGGTGGCGCCTGGCCCGGCGTGGAGCATTGGTGGTTCAGTGGTAGAATTCTCGCCTGCCACGCGGGAGGCCCGGGTTCGATTCCCGGCCAATGCAATTATGGGCTCTTGGTGTTTGTAGCTCTCTCCCCCAATTTCCAGCCCCATGGAATGCCTCAAGGCACAAGGTGTTTCTTGTCGAGAATGTATTAGGCGGTGTGAGTGCTTTTTGAAACCACCTTCTCCCAATGACATCATTGAAACCCATGGGGCCATACTTCAGAAGGGGCTCAGTTGTCCAAGGTCTTGGGGGAGTGGCTCTCCTGGTGTCTAGCGGCCAGAGCAAGTTGTGGATTTAGCAAAACTGCCTATAGTTTACACATAGCCCAGGAGAGGACAGGGATCAGCCATAGCACAAGCAACAACCTCAAGCAAAGGGGGATTAGCTCAAATGGTAGAGTGCTCGCTTAGCATGCGAGAGGTAGCGGGATCGATGCCCGCATTCTCCAAATGCAGCTTTCCTGATTTGCCAGGAGACACCTTGCTTTTGTGTTTGATGTTGAAGCTTGGAACCGAGCGCCGTGAGCAACATGGGAAGCCGGAGTCCTCCTCATAACGCGTGCCAAGGCGTTGCCACGTTTTTGTGGTGGCAACTGTGGCTTCAGCCAAAGTCACGTAGGCAGTGTTGGACAAAAGCAATCTAGTAAACAAAGCACGAGCAGGCCTCCATGGCCAAGAGACAATATTTCATTAGCGCAAAAGGTGCCAGTGCCATGCTTACGCTGAGAGCTTTGGACTCGTTGAATCACCTGAATCAGGTTCAACTTCTCTTTGTGTGCGAAAGAAAGGCCTTTGGGCCCGCACGCAAGCAAATATCGATTGGCATAGGAAAGGGCAACGTAGCAGAGGATGGTTTCGATCCATCGACCTCTGGGTTATGGGCCCAGCACGCTTCCGCTGCGCCACTCTGCTCTTGTCGCTGACCAACCTCAACAACCACATGTGGATGTAGTTTGCCAGCGATTCCCACGGGGAGTGGGTCCATGTGGCAAAGTCACAATGTAGACGACTAGGCGTTTCCATTGATTTTCGACCAGCGAATCCCAAGTCAAGCGTGGGCGAGAGCTGGACTCTCCTAGACCAGCTGAGCGAGGGTGGTGGCAAGTGGCCCGGCGTGGAGCATTGGTGGTTCAGTGGTAGAATTCTCGCCTGCCACGCGGGAGGCCCGGGTTCGATTCCCGGCCAATGCAATTATGGGCTCTTTGTGTTTGCAGCGCTCTCCCCCAATTTCCAGCCCCGTGGAGTGCATCAAGGCACAAGGTGTTTCTTGTCGAGAATGTACTAGGCGGTGTGAGTGCTTTTTGAAACCAGCCTTCTCCCAATTACATCATTGAAACCCATGGGGCCATACCTCTGAAGGGGCTCAGTTGTCAAAGGTCGTAGGAGGGAAAAAAAAGGGGGGTGCAAACCTTCTACGCTAGGAAAGCGGGTGGCTCTCCTGGTGTCTAGCGGCCAGAGCAGGTTGTGGATTTCGCAAAACTGACTATATTTTACACATAGCCCAGGAGAGGACAGGGATCAGCCATAGCGCAAGCAACACACTCGAGCAAAGGGGGATTAGCTCAAGTGGCAGAGCGCTCGCTTTGCATGCGAGAGGTAGCGGGATCGATGCCCGCATTCTCCAAACGCAGCTTTCCTGGTTTCACGGGAGGCACCTTGCTTTTGTGTTTGATGTTGAAGCTTGGAACCGAGCGCCGTGAGCAACATGGGAAGCCGGAGTGCTCCTCATAACATGTGCCAAGGCATTGCCACGTTTTTGTGGTGGCATCTGTGGCTTCAGCCAAAGTCACGTAGGCAGTATTGGACAAAAGCAATCAATTAAAGAAAGCACGACCAGGCTTCCATGGCCAAGAGACAATATTCCATTAGGGGGAAAGGTGCCAGTGCCATGCTTACGCTGAGAGCTTTGGACTCGTTGAATCACCTGAATCAGGTTCAACTTCTCTTTGTGTGCGAAAGAAAGGCCTTTGGGCCCGCAAGCAAATATCGATTGGCATAGGAAAAGGCAACGTAGCAGAGGATGGTTTCGATCCATCGACCTCTGGGTTATGGGCCCAGCACGCTTCCGCTGCGCCACTCTGCTCTTGTCGCTGGCCATCCTCATGGATTTCGACAAGCGAATCCCAAGTCAAGCGTGGGCGAGAGCTGGACTCTCCTAGGCCAGCTGAGCGAGGGTGGTGGCGCCTGGCCCGGCGTGGAGCATTGGTGGTTCAGTGGTAGAATTCTCGCCTGCCACGCGGGAGGCCCGGGTTCGATTCCCGGCCAATGCAATTATGGGCTCTTGGTGTTTGTAGCTCTCTCCCCCAATTTCCAGCCCCATGGAATGCCTCAAGGCACAAGGTGTTTCTTGTCGAGAATGTATTAGGCGGTGTGAGTGCTTTTTGAAACCACCTTCTCCCAATGACATCATTGAAACCCATGGGGCCATACTTCAGAAGGGGCTCAGTTGTCCAAGGTCTTGGGGGAGTGGCTCTCCTGGTGTCTAGCGGCCAGAGCAAGTTGTGGATTTAGCAAAACTGCCTATAGTTTACACATAGCCCAGGAGAGGACAGGGATCAGCCATAGCACAAGCAACAACCTCAAGCAAAGGGGGATTAGCTCAAATGGTAGAGCGCTCGCTTAGCATGCGAGAGGTAGCGGGACCGATGCCCGCATTCTCCAAATGCAGCTTTCCTGATTTGCCAGGAGACACCTTGCTTTTGTGTTTGATGTTGAAGCTTGGAACCGAGCGCCGTGAGCAACATGGGAAGCCGGAGTCCTCCTCATAACGCGTGCCAAGGCGTTGCCACGTTTTTGTGGTGGCAACTGTGGCTTCAGCCAAAGTCACGTAGGCAGTGTTGGACAAAAGCAATCTAGTAAACAAAGCACGAGCAGGCCTCCATGGCCAAGAGACAATATTTCATTAGCGCAAAAGGTGCCAGTGCCATGCTTACGCTGAGAGCTTTGGACTCGTTGAATCACCTGAATCAGGTTCAACTTCTCTTTGTGTGCGAAAGAAAGGCCTTTGGGCCCGCACGCAAGCAAATATCGATTGGCATAGGAAAGGGCAACGTAGCAGAGGATGGTTTCGATCCATCGACCTCTGGGTTATGGGCCCAGCACGCTTCCGCTGCGCCACTCTGCTCTTGTCGCTGACCAACCTCAACAACCACATGTGGATGTAGTTTGCCAGCGATTCCCACGGGGAGTGGGTCCATGTGGCAAAGTCACAATGTAGACGACTAGGCGTTTCCATTGATTTTCGACCAGCGAATCCCAAGTCAAGCGTGGGCGAGAGCTGGACTCTCCTAGACCAGCTGAGCGAGGGTGGTGGCAAGTGGCCCGGCGTGGAGCATTGGTGGTTCAGTGGTAGAATTCTCACCTGCCACGCGGGAGGCCCGGGTTCGATTCCCGGCCAATGCAATTATGGGCTCTTTGTGTTTGCAGCGCTCTCCCCCAATTTCCAGCCCCGTGGAGTGCATCAAGGCACAAGGTGTTTCTTGTCGAGAATGTACTAGGCGGTGTGAGTGCTTTTTGAAACCAGCCTTCTCCCAATTACATCATTGAAACCCATGGGGCCATACCTCTGAAGGGGCTCAGTTGTCAAAGGTCGTAGGAGGGAAAAAAAAGGGGGGTGCAAACCTTCTACGCTAGGAAAGCGGGTGGCTCTCCTGGTGTCTAGCGGCCAGAGCAGGTTGTGGATTTCGCAAAACTGACTATATTTTACACATAGCCCAGGAGAGGACAGGGATCAGCCATAGCGCAAGCAACACACTCGAGCAAAGGGGGATTAGCTCAAGTGGCAGAGCGCTCGCTTTGCATGCGAGAGGTAGCGGGATCGATGCCCGCATTCTCCAAACGCAGCTTTCCTGGTTTCACGGGAGGCACCTTGCTTTTGTGTTTGATGTTGAAGCTTGGAACCGAGCGCCGTGAGCAACATGGGAAGCCGGAGTGCTCCTCATAACATGTGCCAAGGCATTGCCACGTTTTTGTGGTGGCATCTGTGGCTTCAGCCAAAGTCACGTAGGCAGTATTGGACAAAAGCAATCAATTAAAGAAAGCACGACCAGGCTTCCATGGCCAAGAGACAATATTCCATTAGGGGGAAAGGTGCCAGTGCCATGCTTACGCTGAGAGCTTTGGACTCGTTGAATCACCTGAATCAGGTTCAACTTCTCTTTGTGTGCGAAAGAAAGGCCTTTGGGCCCGCAAGCAAATATCGATTGGCATAGGAAAAGGCAACGTAGCAGAGGATGGTTTCGATCCATCGACCTCTGGGTTATGGGCCCAGCACGCTTCCGCTGCGCCACTCTGCTCTTGTCGCTGGCCATCCTCATGGATTTCGACAAGCGAATCCCAAGTCAAGCGTGGGCGAGAGCTGGACTCTCCTAGGCCAGCTGAGCGAGGGTGGTGGCGCCTGGCCCGGCGTGGAGCATTGGTGGTTCAGTGGTAGAATTCTCGCCTGCCACGCGGGAGGCCCGGGTTCGATTCCCGGCCAATGCAATTATGGGCTCTTGGTGTTTGTAGCTCTCTCCCCCAATTTCCAGCCCCATGGAATGCCTCAAGGCACAAGGTGTTTCTTGTCGAGAATGTATTAGGCGGTGTGAGTGCTTTTTGAAACCACCTTCTCCCAATGACATCATTGAAACCCATGGGGCCATACTTCAGAAGGGGCTCAGTTGTCCAAGGTCTTGGGGGAGTGGCTCTCCTGGTGTCTAGCGGCCAGAGCAAGTTGTGGATTTAGCAAAACTGCCTATAGTTTACACATAGCCCAGGAGAGGACAGGGATCAGCCATAGCACAAGCAACAACCTCAAGCAAAGGGGGATTAGCTCAAATGGTAGAGCGCTCGCTTAGCATGCGAGAGGTAGCGGGATCGATGCCCGCATTCTCCAAATGCAGCTTTCCTGATTTGCCAGGAGACACCTTGCTTTTGTGTTTGATGTTGAAGCTTGGAACCGAGCGCCGTGAGCAACATGGGAAGCCGGAGTCCTCCTCATAACGCGTGCCAAGGCGTTGCCACGTTTTTGTGGTGGCAACTGTGGCTTCAGCCAAAGTCACGTAGGCAGTGTTGGACAAAAGCAATCTAGTAAACAAAGCACGAGCAGGCCTCCATGGCCAAGAGACAATATTTCATTAGCGCAAAAGGTGCCAGTGCCATGCTTACGCTGAGAGCTTTGGACTCGTTGAATCACCTGAATCAGGTTCAACTTCTCTTTGTGTGCGAAAGAAAGGCCTTTGGGCCCGCACGCAAGCAAATATCGATTGGCATAGGAAAGGGCAACGTAGCAGAGGATGGTTTCGATCCATCGACCTCTGGGTTATGGGCCCAGCACGCTTCCGCTGCGCCACTCTGCTCTTGTCGCTGACCAACCTCAACAACCACATGTGGATGTAGTTTGCCAGCGATTCCCACGGGGAGTGGGTCCATGTGGCAAAGTCACAATGTAGACGACTAGGCGTTTCCATTGATTTTCGACCAGCGAATCCCAAGTCAAGCGTGGGCGAGAGCTGGACTCTCCTAGACCAGCTGAGCGAGGGTGGTGGCAAGTGGCCCGGCGTGGAGCATTGGTGGTTCAGTGGTAGAATTCTCGCCTGCCACGCGGGAGGCCCGGGTTCGATTCCCGGCCAATGCAATTATGGGCTCTTTGTGTTTGCAGCGCTCTCCCCCAATTTCCAGCCCCGTGGAGTGCATCAAGGCACAAGGTGTTTCTTGTCGAGAATGTACTAGGCGGTGTGAGTGCTTTTTGAAACCAGCCTTCTCCCAATTACATCATTGAAACCCATGGGGCCATACCTCTGAAGGGGCTCAGTTGTCAAAGGTCGTAGGAGGGAAAAAAAAGGGGGGTGCAAACCTTCTACGCTAGGAAAGCGGGTGGCTCTCCTGGTGTCTAGCGGCCAGAGCAGGTTGTGGATTTCGCAAAACTGACTATATTTTACACATAGCCCAGGAGAGGACAGGGATCAGCCATAGCGCAAGCAACACACTCGAGCAAAGGGGGATTAGCTCAAGTGGCAGAGCGCTCGCTTTGCATGCGAGAGGTAGCGGGATCGATGCCCGCATTCTCCAAACGCAGCTTTCCTGGTTTCACGGGAGGCACCTTGCTTTTGTGTTTGATGTTGAAGCTTGGAACCGAGCGCCGTGAGCAACATGGGAAGCCGGAGTGCTCCTCATAACATGTGCCAAGGCATTGCCACGTTTTTGTGGTGGCATCTGTGGCTTCAGCCAAAGTCACGTAGGCAGTATTGGACAAAAGCAATCAATTAAAGAAAGCACGACCAGGCTTCCATGGCCAAGAGACAATATTCCATTAGGGGGAAAGGTGCCAGTGCCATGCTTACGCTGAGAGCTTTGGACTCGTTGAATCACCTGAATCAGGTTCAACTTCTCTTTGTGTGCGAAAGAAAGGCCTTTGGGCCCGCAAGCAAATATCGATTGGCATAGGAAAAGGCAACGTAGCAGAGGATGGTTTCGATCCATCGACCTCTGGGTTATGGGCCCAGCACGCTTCCGCTGCGCCACTCTGCTCTTGTCGCTGACCATCCTCATGGATTTCGACAAGCGAATCCCAAGTCAAGCGTGGGCGAGAGCTGGACTCTCCTAGGCCAGCTGAGCGAGGGTGGTGGCGCCTGGCCCGGCGTGGAGCATTGGTGGTTCAGTGGTAGAATTCTCGCCTGCCACGCGGGAGGCCCGGGTTCGATTCCCGGCCAATGCAATTATGGGCTCTTGGTGTTTGTAGCTCTCTCCCCCAATTTCCAGCCCCATGGAATGCCTCAAGGCACAAGGTGTTTCTTGTCGAGAATGTATTAGGCGGTGTGAGTGCTTTTTGAAACCACCTTCTCCCAATGACATCATTGAAACCCATGGGGCCATACTTCAGAAGGGGCTCAGTTGTCCAAGGTCTTGGGGGAGTGGCTCTCCTGGTGTCTAGCGGCCAGAGCAAGTTGTGGATTTAGCAAAACTGCCTATAGTTTACACATAGCCCAGGAGAGGACAGGGATCAGCCATAGCACAAGCAACAACCTCAAGCAACAACCTCAAGCAACAACCTCAAGCAAAGGGGGATTAGCTCAAATGGTAGAGCGCTCGCTTAGCATGCGAGAGGTAGCGGGATCGATGCCCGCATTCTCCAAATGCAGCTTTCCTGATTTGCCAGGAGACACCTTGCTTTTGTGTTTGATGTTGAAGCTTGGAACCGAGCGCCGTGAGCAACATGGGAAGCCGGAGTCCTCCTCATAACGCGTGCCAAGGCGTTGCCACGTTTTTGTGGTGGCAACTGTGGCTTCAGCCAAAGTCACGTAGGCAGTGTTGGACAAAAGCAATCTAGTAAACAAAGCACGAGCAGGCCTCCATGGCCAAGAGACAATATTTCATTAGCGCAAAAGGTGCCAGTGCCATGCTTACGCTGAGAGCTTTGGACTCGTTGAATCACCTGAATCAGGTTCAACTTCTCTTTGTGTGCGAAAGAAAGGCCTTTGGGCCCGCACGCAAGCAAATATCGATTGGCATAGGAAAGGGCAACGTAGCAGAGGATGGTTTCGATCCATCGACCTCTGGGTTATGGGCCCAGCACGCTTCCGCTGCGCCACTCTGCTCTTGTCGCTGACCAACCTCAACAACCACATGTGGATGTAGTTTGCCAGCGATTCCCACGGGGAGTGGGTCCATGTGGCAAAGTCACAATGTAGACGACTAGGCGTTTCCATTGATTTTCGACCAGCGAATCCCAAGTCAAGCGTGGGCGAGAGCTGGACTCTCCTAGACCAGCTGAGCGAGGGTGGTGGCAAGTGGCCCGGCGTGGAGCATTGGTGGTTCAGTGGTAGAATTCTCGCCTGCCACGCGGGAGGCCCGGGTTCGATTCCCGGCCAATGCAATTATGGGCTCTTTGTGTTTGCAGCGCTCTCCCCCAATTTCCAGCCCTGTGGAGTGCATCAAGGCACAAGGTGTTTCTTGTCGAGAATGTACTAGGCGGTGTGAGTGCTTTTTGAAACCAGCCTTCTCCCAATTACATCATTGAAACCCATGGGGCCATACCTCTGAAGGGGCTCAGTTGTCAAAGGTCGTAGGAGGGAAAAAAAAGGGGGGTGCAAACCTTCTACGCTAGGAAAGCGGGTGGCTCTCCTGGTGTCTAGCGGCCAGAGCAGGTTGTGGATTTCGCAAAACTGACTATATTTTACACATAGCCCAGGAGAGGACAGGGATCAGCCATAGTGCAAGCAACACACTCGAGCAAAGGGGGATTAGCTCAAGTGGCAGAGCGCTCGCTTTGCATGCGAGAGGTAGCGGGATCGATGCCCGCATTCTCCAAACGCAGCTTTCCTGGTTTCACGGGAGGCACCTTGCTTTTGTGTTTGATGTTGAAGCTTGGAACCGAGCGCCGTGAGCAACACGGGAAGCCGGAGTGCTCCTCATAACATGTGCCAAGGCATTGCCACGTTTTTGTGGTGGCATCTGTGGCTTCAGCCAAAGTCACGTAGGCAGTATTGGACAAAAGCAATCAATTAAAGAAAGCACGACCAGGCTTCCATGGCCAAGAGACAATATTCCATTAGGGGGAAAGGTGCCAGTGCCATGCTTACGCTGAGAGCTTTGGACTCGTTGAATCACCTGAATCAGGTTCAACTTCTCTTTGTGTGCGAAAGAAAGGCCTTTGGGCCCGCAAGCAAATATCGATTGGCATAGGAAAAGGCAACGTAGCAGAGGATGGTTTCGATCCATCGACCTCTGGGTTATGGGCCCAGCACGCTTCCGCTGCGCCACTCTGCTCTTGTCGCTGGCCATCCTCATGGATTTCGACAAGCGAATCCCAAGTCAAGCGTGGGCGAGAGCTGGACTCTCCTAGGCCAGCTGAGCGAGGGTGGTGGCGCCTGGCCCGGCGTGGAGCATTGGTGGTTCAGTGGTAGAATTCTCGCCTGCCACGCGGGAGGCCCGGGTTCGATTCCCGGCCAATGCAATTATGGGCTCTTGGTGTTTGTAGCTCTCTCCCCCAATTTCCAGCCCCATGGAATGCCTCAAGGCACAAGGTGTTTCTTGTCGAGAATGTATTAGGCGGTGTGAGTGCTTTTTGAAACCACCTTCTCCCAATGACATCATTGAAACCCATGGGGCCATACTTCAGAAGGGGCTCAGTTGTCCAAGGTCTTGGGGGAGTGGCTCTCCTGGTGTCTAGCGGCCAGAGCAAGTTGTGGATTTAGCAAAACTGCCTATAGTTTACACATAGCCCAGGAGAGGACAGGGATCAGCCATAGCACAAGCAACAACCTCAAGCAAAGGGGGATTAGCTCAAATGGTAGAGCGCTCGCTTAGCATGCGAGAGGTAGCGGGATCGATGCCCGCATTCTCCAAATGCAGCTTTCCTGATTTGCCAGGAGACACCTTGCTTTTGTGTTTGATGTTGAAGCTTGGAACCGAGCGCCGTGAGCAACATGGGAAGCCGGAGTCCTCCTCATAACGCGTGCCAAGGCGTTGCCACGTTTTTGTGGTGGCAACTGTGGCTTCAGCCAAAGTCACGTAGGCAGTGTTGGACAAAAGCAATCTAGTAAACAAAGCACGAGCAGGCCTCCATGGCCAAGAGACAATATTTCATTAGCGCAAAAGGTGCCAGTGCCATGCTTACGCTGAGAGCTTTGGACTCGTTGAATCACCTGAATCAGGTTCAACTTCTCTTTGTGTGTGAAAGAAAGGCCTTTGGGCCCGCACGCAAGCAAATATCGATTGGCATAGGAAAGGGCAACGTAGCAGAGGATGGTTTCAATCCATCGACCTCTGGGTTATGGGCCCAGCACGCTTCCGCTGCGCCACTCTGCTCTTGTCGCTGACCAACCTCAACAACCACATGTGGATGTAGTTTGCCAGCGATTCCCACGGGGAGTGGGTCCATGTGGCAAAGTCACAATGTAGACGACTAGGCGTTTCCATTGATTTTCGACCAGCGAATCCCAAGTCAAGCGTGGGCGAGAGCTGGACTCTCCTAGACCAGCTGAGCGAGGGTGGTGGCAAGTGGCCCGGCGTGGAGCATTGGTGGTTCAGTGGTAGAATTCTCGCCTGCCACGCGGGAGGCCCGGGTTCGATTCCCGGCCAATGCAATTATGGGCTCTTTGTGTTTGCAGCGCTCTCCCCCAATTTCCAGCCCCGTGGAGTGCATCAAGGCACAAGGTGTTTCTTGTCGAGAATGTACTAGGCGGTGTGAGTGCTTTTTGAAACCAGCCTTCTCCCAATTACATCATTGAAACCCATGGGGCCATACCTCTGAAGGGGCTCAGTTGTCAAAGGTCGTAGGAGGGAAAAAAAAGGGGGGTGCAAACCTTCTACGCTAGGAAAGCGGGTGGCTCTCCTGGTGTCTAGCGGCCAGAGCAGGTTGTGGATTTCGCAAAACTGACTATATTTTACACATAGCCCAGGAGAGGACAGGGATCAGCCATAGCGCAAGCAACACACTCGAGCAAAGGGGGATTAGCTCAAGTGGCAGAGCGCTCGCTTTGCATGCGAGAGGTAGCGGGATCGATGCCCGCATTCTCCAAACGCAGCTTTCCTGGTTTCACGGGAGGCACCTTGCTTTTGTGTTTGATGTTGAAGCTTGGAACCGAGCGCCGTGAGCAACATGGGAAGCCGGAGTGCTCCTCATAACATGTGCCAAGGCATTGCCACGTTTTTGTGGTGGCATCTGTGGCTTCAGCCAAAGTCACGTAGGCAGTATTGGACAAAAGCAATCAATTAAAGAAAGCACGACCAGGCTTCCATGGCCAAGAGACAATATTCCATTAGGGGGAAAGGTGCCAGTGCCATGCTTACGCTGAGAGCTTTGGACTCGTTGAATCACCTGAATCAGGTTCAACTTCTCTTTGTGTGCGAAAGAAAGGCCTTTGGGCCCGCAAGCAAATATCGATTGGCATAGGAAAAGGCAACGTAGCAGAGGATGGTTTCGATCCATCGACCTCTGGGTTATGGGCCCAGCACGCTTCCGCTGCGCCACTCTGCTCTTGTCGCTGACCATCCTCATGGATTTCGACAAGCGAATCCCAAGTCAAGCGTGGGCGAGAGCTGGACTCTCCTAGGCCAGCTGAGCGAGGGTGGTGGCGCCTGGCCCGGCGTGGAGCATTGGTGGTTCAGTGGTAGAATTCTCGCCTGCCACGCGGGAGGCCCGGGTTCGATTCCCGGCCAATGCAATTATGGGCTCTTGGTGTTTGTAGCTCTCTCCCCCAATTTCCAGCCCCATGGAATGCCTCAAGGCACAAGGTGTTTCTTGTCGAGAATGTATTAGGCGGTGTGAGTGCTTTTTGAAACCACCTTCTCCCAATGACATCATTGAAACCCATGGGGCCATACTTCAGAAGGGGCTCAGTTGTCCAAGGTCTTGGGGGAGTGGCTCTCCTGGTGTCTAGCGGCCAGAGCAAGTTGTGGATTTAGCAAAACTGCCTATAGTTTACACATAGCCCAGGAGAGGACAGGGATCAGCCATAGCACAAGCAACAACCTCAAGCAAAGGGGGATTAGCTCAAATGGTAGAGCGCTCGCTTAGCATGCGAGAGGTAGCGGGATCGATGCCCGCATTCTCCAAATGCAGCTTTCCTGATTTGCCAGGAGACACCTTGCTTTTGTGTTTGATGTTGAAGCTTGGAACCGAGCGCCGTGAGCAACATGGGAAGCCGGAGTCCTCCTCATAACGCGTGCCAAGGCGTTGCCACGTTTTTGTGGTGGCAACTGTGGCTTCAGCCAAAGTCACGTAGGCAGTGTTGGACAAAAGCAATCTAGTAAACAAAGTACGAGCAGGCCTCCATGGCCAAGAGACAATATTTCATTAGCGCAAAAGGTACCAGTGCCATGCTTACGCTGAGAGCTTTGGACTCGTTGAATCACCTGAATCAGGTTCAACTTCTCTTTGTGTGCGAAAGAAAGGCCTTTGGGCCCGCACGCAAGCAAATATCGATTGGCATAGGAAAGGGCAACGTAGCAGAGGATGGTTTCGATCCATCGACCTCTGGGTTATGGGCCCAGCACGCTTCCGCTGCGCCACTCTGCTCTTGTCGCTGACCAACCTCAACAACCACATGTGGATGTAGTTTGCCAGCGATTCCCACGGGGAGTGGGTCCATGTGGCAAAGTCACAATGTAGACGACTAGGCGTTTCCATTGATTTTCGACCAGCGAATCCCAAGTCAAGCGTGGGCGAGAGCTGGACTCTCCTAGACCAGCTGAGCGAGGGTGGTGGCAAGTGGCCCGGCGTGGAGCATTGGTGGTTCAGTGGTAGAATTCTCGCCTGCCACGCGGGAGGCCCGGGTTCGATTCCCGGCCAATGCAATTATGGGCTCTTTGTGTTTGCAGCGCTCTCCCCCAATTTCCAGCCCCGTGGAGTGCATCAAGGCACAAGGTGTTTCTTGTCGAGAATGTACTAGGCGGTGTGAGTGCTTTTTGAAACCAGCCTTCTCCCAATTACATCATTGAAACCCATGGGGCCATACCTCTGAAGGGGCTCAGTTGTCAAAGGTCGTAGGAGGGAAAAAAAAGGGGGGTGCAAACCTTCTACGCTAGGAAAGCGGGTGGCTCTCCTGGTGTCTAGCGGCCAGAGCAGGTTGTGGATTTCGCAAAACTGACTATATTTTACACATAGCCCAGGAGAGGACAGGGATCAGCCATAGCGCAAGCAACACACTCGAGCAAAGGGGGATTAGCTCAAGTGGCAGAGCGCTCGCTTTGCATGCGAGAGGTAGCGGGATCGATGCCCGCATTCTCCAAACGCAGCTTTCCTGGTTTCACGGGAGGCACCTTGCTTTTGTGTTTGATGTTGAAGCTTGGAACCGAGCGCCGTGAGCAACATGGGAAGCCGGAGTGCTCCTCATAACATGTGCCAAGGCATTGCCACGTTTTTGTGGTGGCATCTGTGGCTTCAGCCAAAGTCACGTAGGCAGTATTGGACAAAAGCAATCAATTAAAGAAAGCACGACCAGGCTTCCATGGCCAAGAGACAATATTCCATTAGGGGGAAAGGTGCCAGTGCCATGCTTACGCTGAGAGCTTTGGACTCGTTGAATCACCTGAATCAGGTTCAACTTCTCTTTGTGTGCGAAAGAAAGGCCTTTGGGCCCGCAAGCAAATATCGATTGGCATAGGAAAAGGCAACGTAGCAGAGGATGGTTTCGATCCATCGACCTCTGGGTTATGGGCCCAGCACGCTTCCGCTGCGCCACTCTGCTCTTGTCGCTGGCCATCCTCATGGATTTCGACAAGCGAATCCCAAGTCAAGCGTGGGCGAGAGCTGGACTCTCCTAGGCCAGCTGAGCGAGGGTGGTGGCGCCTGGCCCGGCGTGGAGCATTGGTGGTTCAGTGGTAGAATTCTCGCCTGCCACGCGGGAGGCCCGGGTTCGATTCCCGGCCAATGCAATTATGGGCTCTTGGTGTTTGTAGCTCTCTCCCCCAATTTCCAGCCCCATGGAATGCCTCAAGGCACAAGGTGTTTCTTGTCGAGAATGTATTAGGCGGTGTGAGTGCTTTTTGAAACCACCTTCTCCCAATGACATCATTGAAACCCATGGGGCCATACTTCAGAAGGGGCTCAGTTGTCCAAGGTCTTGGGGGAGTGGCTCTCCTGGTGTCTAGCGGCCAGAGCAAGTTGTGGATTTAGCAAAACTGCCTATAGTTTACACATAGCCCAGGAGAGGACAGGGATCAGCCATAGCACAAGCAACAACCTCAAGCAAAGGGGGATTAGCTCAAATGGTAGAGTGCTCGCTTAGCATGCGAGAGGTAGCGGGATTGATGCCCGCATTCTCCAAATGCAGCTTTCCTGATTTGCCAGGAGACACCTTGCTTTTGTGTTTGATGTTGAAGCTTGGAACCGAGCGCCGTGAGCAACATGGGAAGCCGGAGTCCTCCTCATAACGCGTGCCAAGGCGTTGCCACGTTTTTGTGGTGGCAACTGTGGCTTCAGCCAAAGTCACGTAGGCAGTGTTGGACAAAAGCAATCTAGTAAACAAAGCACGAGCAGGCCTCCATGGCCAAGAGACAATATTTCATTAGCGCAAAAGGTGCCAGTGCCATGCTTACGCTGAGAGCTTTGGACTCGTTGAATCACCTGAATCAGGTTCAACTTCTCTTTGTGTGCGAAAGAAAGGCCTTTGGGCCCGCACGCAAGCAAATATCGATTGGCATAGGAAAGGGCAACGTAGCAGAGGATGGTTTCGATCCATCGACCTCTGGGTTATGGGCCCAGCACGCTTCCGCTGCGCCACTCTGCTCTTGTCGCTGACCAACCTCAACAACCACATGTGGATGTAGTTTGCCAGCGATTCCCACGGGGAGTGGGTCCATGTGGCAAAGTCACAATGTAGACGACTAGGCGTTTCCATTGATTTTCGACCAGCGAATCCCAAGTCAAGCGTGGGCGAGAGCTGGACTCTCCTAGACCAGCTGAGCGAGGGTGGTGGCAAGTGGCCCGGCGTGGAGCATTGGTGGTTCAGTGGTAGAATTCTCGCCTGCCACGCGGGAGGCCCGGGTTCGATTCCCGGCCAATGCAATTATGGGCTCTTTGTGTTTGCAGCGCTCTCCCCCAATTTCCAGCCCCGTGGAGTGCATCAAGGCACAAGGTGTTTCTTGTCGAGAATGTACTAGGCGGTGTGAGTGCTTTTTGAAACCAGCCTTCTCCCAATTACATCATTGAAACCCATGGGGCCATACCTCTGAAGGGGCTCAGTTGTCAAAGGTCGTAGGAGGGAAAAAAAGGGGGGTGCAAACCTTCTACGCTAGGAAAGCGGGTGGCTCTCCTGGTGTCTAGCGGCCAGAGCAGGTTGTGGATTTCGCAAAACTGACTATATTTTACACATAGCCCAGGAGAGGACAGGGATCAGCCATAGCTCAAGCAACACACTCGAGCAAAGGGGGATTAGCTCAAGTGGCAGAGCGCTCGCTTTGCATGCGAGAGGTAGCGGGATCGATGCCCGCATTCTCCAAACGCAGCTTTCCTGGTTTCACGGGAGGCACCTTGCTTTTGTGTTTGATGTTGAAGCTTGGAACCGAGCGCCGTGAGCAACATGGGAAGCCGGAGTGCTCCTCATAACATGTGCCAAGGCATTGCCACGTTTTTGTGGTGGCATCTGTGGCTTCAGCCAAAGTCACGTAGGCAGTATTGGACAAAAGCAATCAATTAAAGAAAGCACGACCAGGCTTCCATGGCCAAGAGACAATATTCCATTAGGGGGAAAGGTGCCAGTGCCATGCTTACGCTGAGAGCTTTGGACTCGTTGAATCACCTGAATCAGGTTCAACTTCTCTTTGTGTGCGAAAGAAAGGCCTTTGGGCCCGCAAGCAAATATCGATTGGCATAGGAAAAGGCAACGTAGCAGAGGATGGTTTCGATCCATCGACCTCTGGGTTATGGGCCCAGCACGCTTCCGCTGCGCCACTCTGCTCTTGTCGCTGACCATCCTCATGGATTTCGACAAGCGAATCCCAAGTCAAGCGTGGGCGAGAGCTGGACTCTCCTAGGCCAGCTGAGCGAGGGTGGTGGCGCCTGGCCCGGCGTGGAGCATTGGTGGTTCAGTGGTAGAATTCTCGCCTGCCACGCGGGAGGCCCGGGTTCGATTCCCGGCCAATGCAATTATGGGCTCTTGGTGTTTGTAGCTCTCTCCCCCAATTTCCAGCCCCATGGAATGCCTCAAGGCACAAGGTGTTTCTTGTCGAGAATGTATTAGGCGGTGTGAGTGCTTTTTGAAACCACCTTCTCCCAATGACATCATTGAAACCCATGGGGCCATACTTCAGAAGGGGCTCAGTTGTCCAAGGTCTTGGGGAGTGGCTCTCCTGGTGTCTAGCGGCCAGAGCAAGTTGTGGATTTAGCAAAACTGCCTATAGTTTACACATAGCCCAGGAGAGGACAGGGATCAGCCATAGCACAAGCAACAACCTCAAGCAAAGGGGGATTAGCTCAAATGGTAGAGCGCTCGCTTAGCATGCGAGAGGTAGCGGGATCGATGCCCGCATTCTCCAAATGCAGCTTTCCTGATTTGCCAGGAGACACCTTGCTTTTGTGTTTGATGTTGAAGCTTGGAACCGAGCGCCGTGAGCAACATGGGAAGCCGGAGTCCTCCTCATAACGCGTGCCAAGGCGTTGCCACGTTTTTGTGGTGGCAACTGTGGCTTCAGCCAAAGTCACGTAGGCAGTGTTGGACAAAAGCAATCTAGTAAACAAAGCACGAGCAGGCCTCCATGGCCAAGAGACAATATTTCATTAGCGCAAAAGGTGCCAGTGCCATGCTTACGCTGAGAGCTTTGGACTCGTTGAATCACCTGAATCAGGTTCAACTTCTCTTTGTGTGCGAAAGAAAGGCCTTTGGGCCCGCACGCAAGCAAATATCGATTGGCATAGGAAAGGGCAACGTAGCAGAGGATGGTTTCGATCCATCGACCTCTGGGTTATGGGCCCAGCACGCTTCCGCTGCGCCACTCTGCTCTTGTCGCTGACCAACCTCAACAACCACATGTGGATGTAGTTTGCCAGCGATTCCCACGGGGAGTGGGTCCATGTGGCAAAGTCACAATGTAGACGACTAGGCGTTTCCATTGATTTTCGACCAGCGAATCCCAAGTCAAGCGTGGGCGAGAGCTGGACTCTCCTAGACCAGCTGAGCGAGGGTGGTGGCAAGTGGCCCGGCGTGGAGCATTGGTGGTTCAGTGGTAGAATTCTCGCCTGCCACGCGGGAGGCCCGGGTTCGATTCCCGGCCAATGCAATTATGGGCTCTTTGTGTTTGCAGCGCTCTCCCCCAATTTCCAGCCCCGTGGAGTGCATCAAGGCACAAGGTGTTTCTTGTCGAGAATGTACTAGGCGGTGTGAGTGCTTTTTGAAACCAGCCTTCTCCCAATTACATCATTGAAACCCATGGGGCCATACCTCTGAAGGGGCTCAGTTGTCAAAGGTCGTAGGAGGGAAAAAAAAGGGGGGTGCAAACCTTCTACGCTAGGAAAGCGGGTGGCTCTCCTGGTGTCTAGCGGCCAGAGCAGGTTGTGGATTTCGCAAAACTGACTATATTTTACACATAGCCCAGGAGAGGACAGGGATCAGCCATAGCGCAAGCAACACACTCGAGCAAAGGGGGATTAGCTCAAGTGGCAGAGCGCTCGCTTTGCATGCGAGAGGTAGCGGGATCGATGCCCGCATTCTCCAAACGCAGCTTTCCTGGTTTCACGGGAGGCACCTTGCTTTTGTGTTTGATGTTGAAGCTTGGAACCGAGCGCCGTGAGCAACATGGGAAGCCGGAGTGCTCCTCATAACATGTGCCAAGGCATTGCCACGTTTTTGTGGTGGCATCTGTGGCTTCAGCCAAAGTCACGTAGGCAGTATTGGACAAAAGCAATCAATTAAAGAAAGCACGACCAGGCTTCCATGGCCAAGAGACAATATTCCATTAGGGGGAAAGGTGCCAGTGCCATGCTTACGCTGAGAGCTTTGGACTCGTTGAATCACCTGAATCAGGTTCAACTTCTCTTTGTGTGCGAAAGAAAGGCCTTTGGGCCCGCAAGCAAATATCGATTGGCATAGGAAAAGGCAACGTAGCAGAGGATGGTTTCGATCCATCGACCTCTGGGTTATGGGCCCAGCACGCTTCCGCTGCGCCACTCTGCTCTTGTCGCTGACCATCCTCATGGATTTCGACAAGCGAATCCCAAGTCAAGCGTGGGCGAGAGCTGGACTCTCCTAGGCCAGCTGAGCGAGGGTGGTGGCGCCTGGCCCGGCGTGGAGCATTGGTGGTTCAGTGGTAGAATTCTCGCCTGCCACGCGGGAGGCCCGGGTTCGATTCCCGGCCAATGCAATTATGGGCTCTTGGTGTTTGTAGCTCTCTCCCCCAATTTCCAGCCCCATGGAATGCCTCAAGGCACAAGGTGTTTCTTGTCGAGAATGTATTAGGCGGTGTGAGTGCTTTTTGAAACCACCTTCTCCCAATGACATCATTGAAACCCATGGGGCCATACTTCAGAAGGGGCTCAGTTGTCCAAGGTCTTGGGGGAGTGGCTCTCCTGGTGTCTAGCGGCCAGAGCAAGTTGTGGATTTAGCAAAACTGCCTATAGTTTACACATAGCCCAGGAGAGGACAGGGATCAGCCATAGCACAAGCAACAACCTCAAGCAAAGGGGGATTAGCTCAAATGGTAGAGCGCTCGCTTAGCATGCGAGAGGTAGCGGGATCGATGCCCGCATTCTCCAAATGCAGCTTTCCTGATTTGCCAGGAGACACCTTGCTTTTGTGTTTGATGTTGAAGCTTGGAACCGAGCGCCGTGAGCAACATGGGAAGCCGGAGTCCTCCTCATAACGCGTGCCAAGGCGTTGCCACGTTTTTGTGGTGGCAACTGTGGCTTCAGCCAAAGTCACGTAGGCAGTGTTGGACAAAAGCAATCTAGTAAACAAAGCACGAGCAGGCCTCCATGGCCAAGAGACAATATTTCATTAGCGCAAAAGGTGCCAGTGCCATGCTTACGCTGAGAGCTTTGGACTCGTTGAATCACCTGAATCAGGTTCAACTTCTCTTTGTGTGCGAAAGAAAGGCCTTTGGGCCCACACGCAAGCAAATATCGATTGGCATAGGAAAGGGCAACGTAGCAGAGGATGGTTTCGATCCATCAACCTCTGGGTTATGGGCCCAGCACGCTTCCGCTGCGCCACTCTGCTCTTGTCGCTGACCAACCTCAACAACCACATGTGGATGTAGTTTGCCAGCGATTCCCACGGGGAGTGGGTCCATGTGGCAAAGTCACAATGTAGACGACTAGGCGTTTCCATTGATTTTCGACCAGCGAATCCCAAGTCAAGCGTGGGCGAGAGCTGGACTCTCCTAGACCAGCTGAGCGAGGGTGGTGGCAAGTGGCCCGGCGTGGAGCATTGGTGGTTCAGTGGTAGAATTCTCGCCTGCCACGCGGGAGGCCCGGGTTCGATTCCCGGCCAATGCAATTATGGGCTCTTTGTGTTTGCAGCGCTCTCCCCCAATTTCCAGCCCCGTGGAGTGCATCAAGGCACAAGGTGTTTCTTGTCGAGAATGTACTAGGCGGTGTGAGTGCTTTTTGAAACCAGCCTTCTCCCAATTACATCATTGAAACCCATGGGGCCATACCTCTGAAGGGGCTCAGTTGTCAAAGGTCTTAGGAGGGAAAAAAAAGGGGGGTGCAAACCTTCTACGCTAGGAAAGCGGGTGGCTCTCCTGGTGTCTAGCGGCCAGAGCAGGTTGTGGATTTCGCAAAACTGACTATATTTTACACATAGCCCAGGAGAGGACAGGGATCAGCCATAGCGCAAGCAACACACTCGAGCAAAGGGGGATTAGCTCAAGTGGCAGAGCGCTCGCTTTGCATGCGAGAGGTAGCGGGATCGATGCCCGCATTCTCCAAACGCAGCTTTCCTGGTTTCACGGGAGGCACCTTGCTTTTGTGTTTGATGTTGAAGCTTGGAACCGAGCGCCGTGAGCAACATGGGAAGCCGGAGTGCTCCTCATAACATGTGCCAAGGCATTGCCACGTTTTTGTGGTGGCATCTGTGGCTTCAGCCAAAGTCACGTAGGCAGTATTGGACAAAAGCAATCAATTAAAGAAAGCACGACCAGGCTTCCATGGCCAAGAGACAATATTCCATTAGGGGGAAAGGTGCCAGTGCCATGCTTACGCTGAGAGCTTTGGACTCGTTGAATCACCTGAATCAGGTTCAACTTCTCTTTGTGTGCGAAAGAAAGGCCTTTGGGCCCGCAAGCAAATATCGATTGGCATAGGAAAAGGCAACGTAGCAGAGGATGGTTTCGATCCATCGACCTCTGGGTTATGGGCCCAGCACGCTTCCGCTGCGCCACTCTGCTCTTGTCGCTGACCATCCTCATGGATTTCGACAAGCGAATCCCAAGTCAAGCGTGGGCGAGAGCTGGACTCTCCTAGGCCAGCTGAGCGAGGGTGGTGGCGCCTGGCCCGGCGTGGAGCATTGGTGGTTCAGTGGTAGAATTCTCGCCTGCCACGCGGGAGGCCCGGGTTCGATTCCCGGCCAATGCAATTATGGGCTCTTGGTGTTTGTAGCTCTCTCCCCCAATTTCCAGCCCCATGGAATGCCTCAAGGCACAAGGTGTTTCTTGTCGAGAATGTATTAGGCGGTGTGAGTGCTTTTTGAAACCACCTTCTCCCAATGACATCATTGAAACCCATGGGGCCATACTTCAGAAGGGGCTCAGTTGTCCAAGGTCTTGGGGGAGTGGCTCTCCTGGTGTCTAGCGGCCAGAGCAAGTTGTGGATTTAGCAAAACTGCCTATAGTTTACACATAGCCCAGGAGAGGACAGGGATCAGCCATAGCACAAGCAACAACCTCAAGCAAAGGGGGATTAGCTCAAATGGTAGAGCGCTCGCTTAGCATGCGAGAGGTAGCGGGGTCGATGCCCGCATTCTCCAAATGCAGCTTTCCTGATTTGCCAGGAGACACCTTGCTTTTGTGTTTGATGTTGAAGCTTGGAACCGAGCGCCGTGAGCAACATGGGAAGCCGGAGTCCTCCTCATAACGCGTGCCAAGGCGTTGCCACGTTTTTGTGGTGGCAACTGTGGCTTCAGCCAAAGTCACGTAGGCAGTGTTGGACAAAAGCAATCTAGTAAACAAAGCACGAGCAGGCCTCCATGGCCAAGAGACAATATTTCATTAGCGCAAAAGGTGCCAGTGCCATGCTTACGCTGAGAGCTTTGGACTCGTTGAATCACCTGAATCAGGTTCAACTTCTCTTTGTGTGCGAAAGAAAGGCCTTTGGGCCCGCACGCAAGCAAATATCGATTGGCATAGGAAAGGGCAACGTAGCAGAGGATGGTTTCGATCCATCGACCTCTGGGTTATGGGCCCAGCACGCTTCCGCTGCGCCACTCTGCTCTTGTCGCTGACCAACCTCAACAACCACATGTGGATGTAGTTTGCCAGCGATTCCCACGGGGAGTGGGTCCATGTGGCAAAGTCACAATGTAGACGACTAGGCGTTTCCATTGATTTTCGACCAGCGAATCCCAAGTCAAGCGTGGGCGAGAGCTGGACTCTCCTAGACCAGCTGAGCGAGGGTGGTGGCAAGTGGCCCGGCGTGGAGCATTGGTGGTTCAGTGGTAGAATTCTCGCCTGCCACGCGGGAGGCCCGGGTTCGATTCCCGGCCAATGCAATTATGGGCTCTTTGTGTTTGCAGCGCTCTCCCCCAATTTCCAGCCCCGTGGAGTGCATCAAGGCACAAGGTGTTTCTTGTCGAGAATGTACTAGGCGGTGTGAGTGCTTTTTGAAACCAGCCTTCTCCCAATTACATCATTGAAACCCATGGGGCCATACCTCTGAAGGGGCTCAGTTGTCAAAGGTCGTAGGAGGGAAAAAAAAGGGGGGTGCAAACCTTCTACGCTAGGAAAGCGGGTGGCTCTCCTGGTGTCTAGCGGCCAGAGCAGGTTGTGGATTTCGCAAAACTGACTATATTTTACACATAGCCCAGGAGAGGACAGGGATCAGCCATAGCGCAAGCAACACACTCGAGCAAAGGGGGATTAGCTCAAGTGGCAGAGCGCTCGCTTTGCATGCGAGAGGTAGCGGGATCGATGCCCGCATTCTCCAAACGCAGCTTTCCTGGTTTCACGGGAGGCACCTTGCTTTTGTGTTTGATGTTGAAGCTTGGAACCGAGCGCCGTGAGCAACATGGGAAGCCGGAGTGCTCCTCATAACATGTGCCAAGGCATTGCCACGTTTTTGTGGTGGCATCTGTGGCTTCAGCCAAAGTCACGTAGGCAGTATTGGACAAAAGCAATCAATTAAAGAAAGCACGACCAGGCTTCCATGGCCAAGAGACAATATTCCATTAGGGGGAAAGGTGCCAGTGCCATGCTTACGCTGAGAGCTTTGGACTCGTTGAATCACCTGAATCAGGTTCAACTTCTCTTTGTGTGCGAAAGAAAGGCCTTTGGGCCCGCAAGCAAATATCGATTGGCATAGGAAAAGGCAACGTAGCAGAGGATGGTTTCGATCCATCGACCTCTGGGTTATGGGCCCAGCACGCTTCCGCTGCGCCACTCTGCTCTTGTCGCTGGCCATCCTCATGGATTTCGACAAGCGAATCCCAAGTCAAGCGTGGGCGAGAGCTGGACTCTCCTAGGCCAGCTGAGCGAGGGTGGTGGCGCCTGGCCCGGCGTGGAGCATTGGTGGTTCAGTGGTAGAATTCTCGCCTGCCACGCGGGAGGCCCGGGTTCGATTCCCGGCCAATGCAATTATGGGCTCTTGGTGTTTGTAGCTCTCTCCCCCAATTTCCAGCCCCATGGAATGCCTCAAGGCACAAGGTGTTTCTTGTCGAGAATGTATTAGGCGGTGTGAGTGCTTTTTGAAACCACCTTCTCCCAATGACATCATTGAAACCCATGGGGCCATACTTCAGAAGGGGCTCAGTTGTCCAAGGTCTTGGGGGAGTGGCTCTCCTGGTGTCTAGCGGCCAGAGCAAGTTGTGGATTTAGCAAAACTGCCTATAGTTTACACATAGCCCAGGAGAGGACAGGGATCAGCCATAGCACAAGCAACAACCTCAAGCAAAGGGGGATTAGCTCAAATGGTAGAGCGCTCGCTTAGCATGCGAGAGGTAGCGGGATCGATGCCCGCATTCTCCAAATGCAGCTTTCCTGATTTGCCAGGAGACACCTTGCTTTTGTGTTTGATGTTGAAGCTTGGAACCGAGCGCCGTGAGCAACATGGGAAGCCGGAGTCCTCCTCATAACGCGTGCCAAGGCGTTGCCACGTTTTTGTGGTGGCAACTGTGGCTTCAGCCAAAGTCACGTAGGCAGTGTTGGACAAAAGCAATCTAGTAAACAAAGCACGAGCAGGCCTCCATGGCCAAGAGACAATATTTCATTAGCGCAAAAGGTGCCAGTGCCATGCTTACGCTGAGAGCTTTGGACTCGTTGAATCACCTGAATCAGGTTCAACTTCTCTTTGTGTGCGAAAGAAAGGCCTTTGGGCCCGCACGCAAGCAAATATCGATTGGCATAGGAAAGGGCAACGTAGCAGAGGATGGTTTCGATCCATCGACCTCTGGGTTATGGGCCCAGCACGCTTCCGCTGCGCCACTCTGCTCTTGTCGCTGACCAACCTCAACAACCACATGTGGATGTAGTTTGCCAGCGATTCCCACGGGGAGTGGGTCCATGTGGCAAAGTCACAATGTAGACGACTAGGCGTTTCCATTGATTTTCGACCAGCGAATCCCAAGTCAAGCGTGGGCGAGAGCTGGACTCTCCTAGACCAGCTGAGCGAGGGTGGTGGCAAGTGGCCCGGCGTGGAGCATTGGTGGTTCAGTGGTAGAATTCTCGCCTGCCACGCGGGAGGCCCGGGTTCGATTCCCGGCCAATGCAATTATGGGCTCTTTGTGTTTGCAGCGCTCTCCCCCAATTTCCAGCCCCGTGGAGTGCATCAAGGCACAAGGTGTTTCTTGTCGAGAATGTACTAGGCGGTGTGAGTGCTTTTTGAAACCAGCCTTCTCCCAATTACATCATTGAAACCCATGGGGCCATACCTCTGAAGGGGCTCAGTTGTCAAAGGTCGTAGGAGGGAAAAAAAAGGGGGGTGCAAACCTTCTACGCTAGGAAAGCGGGTGGCTCTCCTGGTGTCTAGCGGCCAGAGCAGGTTGTGGATTTCGCAAAACTGACTATATTTTACACATAGCCCAGGAGAGGACAGGGATCAGCCATAGCGCAAGCAACACACTCGAGCAAAGGGGGATTAGCTCAAGTGGCAGAGCGCTCGCTTTGCATGCGAGAGGTAGCGGGATTGATGCCCGCATTCTCCAAACGCAGCTTTCCTGGTTTCACGGGAGGCACCTTGCTTTTGTGTTTGATGTTGAAGCTTGGAACCGAGCGCCGTGAGCAACATGGGAAGCCGGAGTGCTCCTCATAACATGTGCCAAGGCATTGCCACGTTTTTGTGGTGGCATCTGTGGCTTCAGCCAAAGTCACGTAGGCAGTATTGGACAAAAGCAATCAATTAAAGAAAGCACGACCAGGCTTCCATGGCCAAGAGACAATATTCCATTAGGGGGAAAGGTGCCAGTGCCATGCTTACGCTGAGAGCTTTGGACTCGTTGAATCACCTGAATCAGGTTCAACTTCTCTTTGTGTGCGAAAGAAAGGCCTTTGGGCCCGCAAGCAAATATCGATTGGCATAGGAAAAGGCAACGTAGCAGAGGATGGTTTCGATCCATCGACCTCTGGGTTATGGGCCCAGCACGCTTCCGCTGCGCCACTCTGCTCTTGTCGCTGGCCATCCTCATGGATTTCGACAAGCGAATCCCAAGTCAAGCGTGGGCGAGAGCTGGACTCTCCTAGGCCAGCTGAGCGAGGGTGGTGGCGCCTGGCCCGGCGTGGAGCATTGGTGGTTCAGTGGTAGAATTCTCGCCTGCCACGCGGGAGGCCCGGGTTCGATTCCCGGCCAATGCAATTATGGGCTCTTGGTGTTTGTAGCTCTCTCCCCCAATTTCCAGCCCCATGGAATGCCTCAAGGCACAAGGTGTTTCTTGTCGAGAATGTATTAGGCGGTGTGAGTGCTTTTTGAAACCACCTTCTCCCAATGACATCATTGAAACCCATGGGGCCATACTTCAGAAGGGGCTCAGTTGTCCAAGGTCTTGGGGGAGTGGCTCTCCTGGTGTCTAGCGGCCAGAGCAAGTTGTGGATTTAGCAAAACTGCCTATAGTTTACACATAGCCCAGGAGAGGACAGGGATCAGCCATAGCACAAGCAACAACCTCAAGCAAAGGGGGATTAGCTCAAATGGTAGAGCGCTCGCTTAGCATGCGAGAGGTAGCGGGATCGATGCCCGCATTCTCCAAATGCAGCTTTCCTGATTTGCCAGGAGACACCTTGCTTTTGTGTTTGATGTTGAAGCTTGGAACCGAGCGCCGTGAGCAACATGGGAAGCCGGAGTCCTCCTCATAACGCGTGCCAAGGCGTTGCCACGTTTTTGTGGTGGCAACTGTGGCTTCAGCCAAAGTCACGTAGGCAGTGTTGGACAAAAGCAATCTAGTAAACAAAGCACGAGCAGGCCTCCATGGCCAAGAGACAATATTTCATTAGCGCAAAAGGTGCCAGTGCCATGCTTACGCTGAGAGCTTTGGACTCGTTGAATCACCTGAATCAGGTTCAACTTCTCTTTGTGTGCGAAAGAAAGGCCTTTGGGCCCGCACGCAAGCAAATATCGATTGGCATAGGAAAGGGCAACGTAGCAGAGGATGGTTTCGATCCATCGACCTCTGGGTTATGGGCCCAGCACGCTTCCGCTGCGCCACTCTGCTCTTGTCGCTGACCAACCTCAACAACCACATGTGGATGTAGTTTGCCAGCGATTCCCACGGGGAGTGGGTCCATGTGGCAAAGTCACAATGTAGACGACTAGGCGTTTCCATTGATTTTCGACCAGCGAATCCCAAGTCAAGCGTGGGCGAGAGCTGGACTCTCCTAGACCAGCTGAGCGAGGGTGGTGGCAAGTGGCCCGGCGTGGAGCATTGGTGGTTCAGTGGTAGAATTCTCGCCTGCCACGCGGGAGGCCCGGGTTCGATTCCCGGCCAATGCAATTATGGGCTCTTTGTGTTTGCAGCGCTCTCCCCCAATTTCCAGCCCCGTGGAGTGCATCAAGGCACAAGGTGTTTCTTGTCGAGAATGTACTAGGCGGTGTGAGTGCTTTTTGAAACCAGCCTTCTCCCAATTACATCATTGAAACCCATGGGGCCATACCTCTGAAGGGGCTCAGTTGTCAAAGGTCGTAGGAGGGAAAAAAAAGGGGGGTGCAAACCTTCTACGCTAGGAAAGCGGGTGGCTCTCCTGGTGTCTAGCGGCCAGAGCAGGTTGTGGATTTCGCAAAACTGACTATATTTTACACATAGCCCAGGAGAGGACAGGGATCAGCCATAGCGCAAGCAACACACTCGAGCAAAGGGGGATTAGCTCAAGTGGCAGAGCGCTCGCTTTGCATGCGAGAGGTAGCGGGATCGATGCCCGCATTCTCCAAACGCAGCTTTCCTGGTTTCACGGGAGGCACCTTGCTTTTGTGTTTGATGTTGAAGCTTGGAACCGAGCGCCGTGAGCAACATGGGAAGCCGGAGTGCTCCTCATAACATGTGCCAAGGCATTGCCACGTTTTTGTGGTGGCATCTGTGGCTTCAGCCAAAGTCACGTAGGCAGTATTGGACAAAAGCAATCAATTAAAGAAAGCACGACCAGGCTTCCATGGCCAAGAGACAATATTCCATTAGGGGGAAAGGTGCCAGTGCCATGCTTACGCTGAGAGCTTTGGACTCGTTGAATCACCTGAATCAGGTTCAACTTCTCTTTGTGTGCGAAAGAAAGGCCTTTGGGCCCGCAAGCAAATATCGATTGGCATAGGAAAAGGCAACGTAGCAGAGGATGGTTTCGATCCATCGACCTCTGGGTTATGGGCCCAGCACGCTTCCGCTGCGCCACTCTGCTCTTGTCGCTGGCCATCCTCATGGATTTCGACAAGCGAATCCCAAGTCAAGCGTGGGCGAGAGCTGGACTCTCCTAGGCCAGCTGAGCGAGGGTGGTGGCGCCTGGCCCGGCGTGGAGCATTGGTGGTTCAGTGGTAGAATTCTCGCCTGCCACACGGGAGGCCCGGGTTCGATTCCCGGCCAATGCAATTATGGGCTCTTGGTGTTTGTAGCTCTCTCCCCCAATTTCCAGCCCCATGGAATGCCTCAAGGCACAAGGTGTTTCTTGTCGAGAATGTATTAGGCGGTGTGAGTGCTTTTTGAAACCACCTTCTCCCAATGACATCATTGAAACCCATGGGGCCATACTTCAGAAGGGGCTCAGTTGTCCAAGGTCTTGGGGGAGTGGCTCTCCTGGTGTCTAGCGGCCAGAGCAAGTTGTGGATTTAGCAAAACTGCCTATAGTTTACACATAGCCCAGGAGAGGACAGGGATCAGCCATAGCACAAGCAACAACCTCAAGCAAAGGGGGATTAGCTCAAATGGTAGAGCGCTCGCTTAGCATGCGAGAGGTAGCGGGATCGATGCCCGCATTCTCCAAATGCAGCTTTCCTGATTTGCCAGGAGACACCTTGCTTTTGTGTTTGATGTTGAAGCTTGGAACCGAGCGCCGTGAGCAACATGGGAAGCCGGAGTCCTCCTCATAACGCGTGCCAAGGCGTTGCCACGTTTTTGTGGTGGCAACTGTGGCTTCAGCCAAAGTCACGTAGGCAGTGTTGGACAAAAGCAATCTAGTAAACAAAGCACGAGCAGGCCTCCATGGCCAAGAGACAATATTTCATTAGCGCAAAAGGTGCCAGTGCCATGCTTACGCTGAGAGCTTTGGACTCGTTGAATCACCTGAATCAGGTTCAACTTCTCTTTGTGTGCGAAAGAAAGGCCTTTGGGCCCGCACGCAAGCAAATATCGATTGGCATAGGAAAGGGCAACGTAGCAGAGGATGGTTTCGATCCATCGACCTCTGGGTTATGGGCCCAGCACGCTTCCGCTGCGCCACTCTGCTCTTGTCGCTGACCAACCTCAACAACCACATGTGGATGTAGTTTGCCAGCGATTCCCACGGGGAGTGGGTCCATGTGGCAAAGTCACAATGTAGACGACTAGGCGTTTCCATTGATTTTCGACCAGCGAATCCCAAGTCAAGCGTGGGCGAGAGCTGGACTCTCCTAGACCAGCTGAGCGAGGGTGGTGGCAAGTGGCCCGGCGTGGAGCATTGGTGGTTCAGTGGTAGAATTCTCGCCTGCCACGCGGGAGGCCCTGGGTTCGTTTCCCGGCCAATGCAATTATGGGCTCTTTGTGTTTGCAGCGCTCTCCCCCAATTTCCAGCCCCGTGGAGTGCATCAAGGCACAAGGTGTTTCTTGTCGAGAATGTACTAGGCGGTGTGAGTGCTTTTTGAAACCAGCCTTCTCCCAATTACATCATTGAAACCCATGGGGCCATACCTCTGAAGGGGCTCAGTTGTCAAAGGTCGTAGGAGGGAAAAAAAAGGGGGGTGCAAACCTTCTACGCTAGGAAAGCGGGTGGCTCTCCTGGTGTCTAGCGGCCAGAGCAGGTTGTGGATTTCGCAAAACTGACTATATTTTACACATAGCCCAGGAGAGGACAGGGATCAGCCATAGCGCAAGCAACACACTCGAGCAAAGGGGGATTAGCTCAAGTGGCAGAGCGCTCGCTTTGCATGCGAGAGGTAGCGGGATCGATGCCCGCATTCTCCAAACGCAGCTTTCCTGGTTTCACGGGAGGCACCTTGCTTTTGTGTTTGATGTTGAAGCTTGGAACCGAGCGCCGTGAGCAACATGGGAAGCCGGAGTGCTCCTCATAACATGTGCCAAGGCATTGCCACGTTTTTGTGGTGGCATCTGTGGCTTCAGCCAAAGTCACGTAGGCAGTATTGGACAAAAGCAATCAATTAAAGAAAGCACGACCAGGCTTCCATGGCCAAGAGACAATATTCCATTAGGGGGAAAGGTGCCAGTGCCATGCTTACGCTGAGAGCTTTGGACTCGTTGAATCACCTGAATCAGGTTCAACTTCTCTTTGTGTGCGAAAGAAAGGCCTTTGGGCCCGCAAGCAAATATCGATTGGCATAGGAAAAGGCAACGTAGCAGAGGATGGTTTCGATCCATCGACCTCTGGGTTATGGGCCCAGCACGCTTCCGCTGCGCCACTCTGCTCTTGTCGCTGGCCATCCTCATGGATTTCGACAAGCGAATCCCAAGTCAAGCGTGGGCGAGAGCTGGACTCTCCTAGGCCAGCTGAGCGAGGGTGGTGGCGCCTGGCCCGGCGTGGAGCATTGGTGGTTCAGTGGTAGAATTCTCGCCTGCCACGCGGGAGGCCCGGGTTCGATTCCCGGCCAATGCAATTATGGGCTCTTGGTGTTTGTAGCTCTCTCCCCCAATTTCCAGCCCCATGGAATGCCTCAAGGCACAAGGTGTTTCTTGTCGAGAATGTATTAGGCGGTGTGAGTGCTTTTTGAAACCACCTTCTCCCAATGACATCATTGAAACCCATGGGGCCATACTTCAGAAGGGGCTCAGTTGTCCAAGGTCTTGGGGGAGTGGCTCTCCTGGTGTCTAGCGGCCAGAGCAAGTTGTGGATTTAGCAAAACTGCCTATAGTTTACACATAGCCCAGGAGAGGACAGGGATCAGCCATAGCACAAGCAACAACCTCAAGCAAAGGGGGATTAGCTCAAATGGTAGAGCACTCGCTTAGCATGCGAGAGGTAGCGGGATCGATGCCCGCATTCTCCAAATGCAGCTTTCCTGATTTGCCAGGAGACACCTTGCTTTTGTGTTTGATGTTGAAGCTTGGAACCGAGCGCCGTGAGCAACATGGGAAGCCGGAGTCCTCCTCATAACGCGTGCCAAGGCGTTGCCACGTTTTTGTGGTGGCAACTGTGGCTTCAGCCAAAGTCACGTAGGCAGTGTTGGACAAAAGCAATCTAGTAAACAAAGCACGAGCAGGCCTCCATGGCCAAGAGACAATATTTCATTAGCGCAAAAGGTGCCAGTGCCATGCTTACGCTGAGAGCTTTGGACTCGTTGAATCACCTGAATCAGGTTCAACTTCTCTTTGTGTGCGAAAGAAAGGCCTTTGGGCCCGCACGCAAGCAAATATCGATTGGCATAGGAAAGGGCAACGTAGCAGAGGATGGTTTCGATCCATCGACCTCTGGGTTATGGGCCCAGCACGCTTCCGCTGCGCCACTCTGCTCTTGTCGCTGACCAACCTCAACAACCACATGTGGATGTAGTTTGCCAGCGATTCCCACGGGGAGTGGGTCCATGTGGCAAAGTCACAATGTAGACGACTAGGCGTTTCCATTGATTTTCGACCAGCGAATCCCAAGTCAAGCGTGGGCGAGAGCTGGACTCTCCTAGACCAGCTGAGCGAGGGTGGTGGCAAGTGGCCCGGCGTGGAGCATTGGTGGTTCAGTGGTAGAATTCTCGCCTGCCACGCGGGAGGCCCGGGTTCGATTCCCGGCCAATGCAATTATGGGCTCTTTGTGTTTGCAGCGCTCTCCCCCAATTTCCAGCCCCGTGGAGTGCATCAAGGCACAAGGTGTTTCTTGTCGAGAATGTACTAGGCGGTGTGAGTGCTTTTTGAAACCAGCCTTCTCCCAATTACATCATTGAAACCCATGGGGCCATACCTCTGAAGGGGCTCAGTTGTCAAAGGTCGTAGGAGGGAAAAAAAAGGGGGGTGCAAACCTTCTACGCTAGGAAAGCGGGTGGCTCTCCTGGTGTCTAGCGGCCAGAGCAGGTTGTGGATTTCGCAAAACTGACTATATTTTACACATAGCCCAGGAGAGGACAGGGATCAGCCATAGCGCAAGCAACACACTCGAGCAAAGGGGGATTAGCTCAAGTGGCAGAGCGCTCGCTTTGCATGCGAGAGGTAGCGGGATCGATGCCCGCATTCTCCAAACGCAGCTTTCCTGGTTTCACGGGAGGCACCTTGCTTTTGTGTTTGATGTTGAAGCTTGGAACCGAGCGCCGTGAGCAACATGGGAAGCCGGAGTGCTCCTCATAACATGTGCCAAGGCATTGCCACGTTTTTGTGGTGGCATCTGTGGCTTCAGCCAAAGTCACGTAGGCAGTATTGGACAAAAGCAATCAATTAAAGAAAGCACGACCAGGCTTCCATGGCCAAGAGACAATATTCCATTAGGGGGAAAGGTGCCAGTGCCATGCTTACGCTGAGAGCTTTGGACTCGTTGAATCACCTGAATCAGGTTCAACTTCTCTTTGTGTGCGAAAGAAAGGCCTTTGGGCCCGCAAGCAAATATCGATTGGCATAGGAAAAGGCAACGTAGCAGAGGATGGTTTCGATCCATCGACCTCTGGGTTATGGGCCCAGCACGCTTCCGCTGCGCCACTCTGCTCTTGTCGCTGGCCATCCTCATGGATTTCGACAAGCGAATCCCAAGTCAAGCGTGGGCGAGAGCTGGACTCTCCTAGGCCAGCTGAGCGAGGGTGGTGGCGCCTGGCCCGGCGTGGAGCATTGGTGGTTCAGTGGTAGAATTCTCGCCTGCCACGCGGGAGGCCCGGGTTCGATTCCCGGCCAATGCAATTATGGGCTCTTGGTGTTTGTAGCTCTCTCCCCCAATTTCCAGCCCCATGGAATGCCTCAAGGCACAAGGTGTTTCTTGTCGAGAATGTATTAGGCGGTGTGAGTGCTTTTTGAAACCACCTTCTCCCAATGACATCATTGAAACCCATGGGGCCATACTTCAGAAGGGGCTCAGTTGTCCAAGGTCTTGGGGGAGTGGCTCTCCTGGTGTCTAGCGGCCAGAGCAAGTTGTGGATTTAGCAAAACTGCCTATAGTTTACACATAGCCCAGGAGAGGACAGGGATCAGCCATAGCACAAGCAACAACCTCAAGCAAAGGGGGATTAGCTCAAATGGTAGAGCGCTCGCTTAGCATGCGAGAGGTAGCGGGATTGATGCCCGCATTCTCCAAATGCAGCTTTCCTGATTTGCCAGGAGACACCTTGCTTTTGTGTTTGATGTTGAAGCTTGGAACCGAGCGCCGTGAGCAACATGGGAAGCCGGAGTCCTCCTCATAACGCGTGCCAAGGCGTTGCCACGTTTTTGTGGTGGCAACTGTGGCTTCAGCCAAAGTCACGTAGGCAGTGTTGGACAAAAGCAATCTAGTAAACAAAGCACGAGCAGGCCTCCATGGCCAAGAGACAATATTTCATTAGCGCAAAAGGTGCCAGTGCCATGCTTACGCTGAGAGCTTTGGACTCGTTGAATCACCTGAATCAGGTTCAACTTCTCTTTGTGTGCGAAAGAAAGGCCTTTGGGCCCGCACGCAAGCAAATATCGATTGGCATAGGAAAGGGCAACGTAGCAGAGGATGGTTTCGATCCATCGACCTCTGGGTTATGGGCCCAGCACGCTTCCGCTGCGCCACTCTGCTCTTGTCGCTGACCAACCTCAACAACCACATGTGGATGTAGTTTGCCAGCGATTCCCACGGGGAGTGGGTCCATGTGGCAAAGTCACAATGTAGACGACTAGGCGTTTCCATTGATTTTCGACCAGCGAATCCCAAGTCAAGCGTGGGCGAGAGCTGGACTCTCCTAGACCAGCTGAGCGAGGGTGGTGGCAAGTGGCCCGGCGTGGAGCATTGGTGGTTCAGTGGTAGAATTCTCGCCTGCCACGCGGGAGGCCCGGGTTCGATTCCCGGCCAATGCAATTATGGGCTCTTTGTGTTTGCAGCGCTCTCCCCCAATTTCCAGCCCCGTGGAGTGCATCAAGGCACAAGGTGTTTCTTGTCGAGAATGTACTAGGCGGTGTGAGTGCTTTTTGAAACCAGCCTTCTCCCAATTACATCATTGAAACCCATGGGGCCATACCTCTGAAGGGGCTCAGTTGTCAAAGGTCGTAGGAGGGAAAAAAAAGGGGGGTGCAAACCTTCTACGCTAGGAAAGCGGGTGGCTCTCCTGGTGTCTAGCGGCCAGAGCAGGTTGTGGATTTCGCAAAACTGACTATATTTTACACATAGCCCAGGAGAGGACAGGGATCAGCCATAGCGCAAGCAACACACTCGAGCAAAGGGGGATTAGCTCAAGTGGCAGAGCGCTCGCTTTGCATGCGAGAGGTAGCGGGATCGATGCCCGCATTCTCCAAACGCAGCTTTCCTGGTTTCACGGGAGGCACCTTGCTTTTGTGTTTGATGTTGAAGCTTGGAACCGAGCGCCGTGAGCAACATGGGAAGCCGGAGTGCTCCTCATAACATGTGCCAAGGCATTGCCACGTTTTTGTGGTGGCATCTGTGGCTTCAGCCAAAGTCACGTAGGCAGTATTGGACAAAAGCAATCAATTAAAGAAAGCACGACCAGGCTTCCATGGCCAAGAGACAATATTCCATTAGGGGGAAAGGTGCCAGTGCCATGCTTACGCTGAGAGCTTTGGACTCGTTGAATCACCTGAATCAGGTTCAACTTCTCTTTGTGTGCGAAAGAAAGGCCTTTGGGCCCGCAAGCAAATATCGATTGGCATAGGAAAAGGCAACGTAGCAGAGGATGGTTTCGATCCATCGACCTCTGGGTTATGGGCCCAGCACGCTTCCGCTGCGCCACTCTGCTCTTGTCGCTGGCCATCCTCATGGATTTCGACAAGCGAATCCCAAGTCAAGCGTGGGCGAGAGCTGGACTCTCCTAGGCCAGCTGAGCGAGGGTGGTGGCGCCTGGCCCGGCGTGGAGCATTGGTGGTTCAGTGGTAGAATTCTCGCCTGCCACGCGGGAGGCCCGGGTTCGATTCCCGGCCAATGCAATTATGGGCTCTTGGTGTTTGTAGCTCTCTCCCCCAATTTCCAGCCCCATGGAATGCCTCAAGGCACAAGGTGTTTCTTGTCGAGAATGTATTAGGCGGTGTGAGTGCTTTTTGAAACCACCTTCTCCCAATGACATCATTGAAACCCATGGGGCCATACTTCAGAAGGGGCTCAGTTGTCCAAGGTCTTGGGGGAGTGGCTCTCCTGGTGTCTAGCGGCCAGAGCAAGTTGTGGATTTAGCAAAACTGCCTATAGTTTACACATAGCCCAGGAGAGGACAGGGATCAGCCATAGCACAAGCAACAACCTCAAGCAAAGGGGGATTAGCTCAAATGGTAGAGCGCTCGCTTAGCATGCGAGAGGTAGCGGGATCGATGCCCGCATTCTCCAAATGCAGCTTTCCTGATTTGCCAGGAGACACCTTGCTTTTGTGTTTGATGTTGAAGCTTGGAACCGAGCGCCGTGAGCAACATGGGAAGCCGGAGTCCTCCTCATAACGCGTGCCAAGGCGTTGCCACGTTTTTGTGGTGGCAACTGTGGCTTCAGCCAAAGTCACGTAGGCAGTGTTGGACAAAAGCAATCTAGTAAACAAAGCACGAGCAGGCCTCCATGGCCAAGAGACAATATTTCATTAGCGCAAAAGGTGCCAGTGCCATGCTTACGCTGAGAGCTTTGGACTCGTTGAATCACCTGAATCAGGTTCAACTTCTCTTTGTGTGCGAAAGAAAGGCCTTTGGGCCCGCACGCAAGCAAATATCAATTGGCATAGGAAAGGGCAACGTAGCAGAGGATGGTTTCGATCCATCAACCTCTGGGTTATGGGCCCAGCACGCTTCCGCTGCGCCACTCTGCTCTTGTCGCTGACCAACCTCAACAACCACATGTGGATGTAGTTTGCCAGCGATTCCCACGGGGAGTGGGTCCATGTGGCAAAGTCACAATGTAGACGACTAGGCGTTTCCATTGATTTTCGACCAGCGAATCCCAAGTCAAGCGTGGGTGAGAGCTGGACTCTCCTAGACCAGCTGAGCGAGGGTGGTGGCAAGTGGCCCGGCGTGGAGCATTGGTGGTTCAGTGGTAGAATTCTCGCCTGCCACGCGGGAGGCCCGGGTTCGATTCCCGGCCAATGCAATTATGGGCTCTTTGTGTTTGCAGCGCTCTCCCCCAATTTCCAGCCCCGTGGAGTGCATCAAGGCACAAGGTGTTTCTTGTCGAGAATGTACTAGGCGGTGTGAGTGCTTTTTGAAACCAGCCTTCTCCCAATTACATCATTGAAACCCATGGGGCCATACCTCTGAAGGGGCTCAGTTGTCAAAGGTCGTAGGAGGGAAAAAAAAGGGGGGTGCAAACCTTCTACGCTAGGAAAGCGGGTGGCTCTCCTGGTGTCTAGCGGCCAGAGCAGGTTGTGGATTTCGCAAAACTGACTATATTTTACACATAGCCCAGGAGAGGACAGGGATCAGCCATAGCGCAAGCAACACACTCGAGCAAAGGGGGATTAGCTCAAGTGGCAGAGCGCTCGCTTTGCATGCGAGAGGTAGCGGGATCGATGCCCGCATTCTCCAAACGCAGCTTTCCTGGTTTCACGGGAGGCACCTTGCTTTTGTGTTTGATGTTGAAGCTTGGAACCGAGCGCCGTGAGCAACATGGGAAGCCGGAGTGCTCCTCATAACATGTGCCAAGGCATTGCCACGTTTTTGTGGTGGCATCTGTGGCTTCAGCCAAAGTCACGTAGGCAGTATTGGACAAAAGCAATCAATTAAAGAAAGCACGACCAGGCTTCCATGGCCAAGAGACAATATTCCATTAGGGGGAAAGGTGCCAGTGCCATGCTTACGCTGAGAGCTTTGGACTCGTTGAATCACCTGAATCAGGTTCAACTTCTCTTTGTGTGCGAAAGAAAGGCCTTTGGGCCCGCAAGCAAATATCGATTGGCATAGGAAAAGGCAACGTAGCAGAGGATGGTTTCGATCCATCGACCTCTGGGTTATGGGCCCAGCATGCTTCCGCTGCGCCACTCTGCTCTTGTCGCTGGCCATCCTCATGGATTTCGACAAGCGAATCCCAAGTCAAGCGTGGGCGAGAGCTGGACTCTCCTAGGCCAGCTGAGCGAGGGTGGTGGCGCCTGGCCCGGCGTGGAGCATTGGTGGTTCAGTGGTAGAATTCTCGCCTGCCACGCGGGAGGCCCGGGTTCGATTCCCGGCCAATGCAATTATGGGCTCTTGGTGTTTGTAGCTCTCTCCCCCAATTTCCAGCCCCATGGAATGCCTCAAGGCACAAGGTGTTTCTTGTCGAGAATGTATTAGGCGGTGTGAGTGCTTTTTGAAACCACCTTCTCCCAATGACATCATTGAAACCCATGGGGCCATACTTCAGAAGGGGCTCAGTTGTCCAAGGTCTTGGGGGAGTGGCTCTCCTGGTGTCTAGCGGCCAGAGCAAGTTGTGGATTTAGCAAAACTGCCTATAGTTTACACATAGCCCAGGAGAGGACAGGGATCAGCCATAGCACAAGCAACAACCTCAAGCAAAGGGGGATTAGCTCAAATGGTAGAGCGCTCGCTTAGCATGCGAGAGGTAGCGGGATCGATGCCCGCATTCTCCAAATGCAGCTTTCCTGATTTGCCAGGAGACACCTTGCTTTTGTGTTTGATGTTGAAGCTTGGAACCGAGCGCCGTGAGCAACATGGGAAGCCGGAGTCCTCCTCATAACGCGTGCCAAGGCGTTGCCACGTTTTTGTGGTGGCAACTGTGGCTTCAGCCAAAGTCACGTAGGCAGTGTTGGACAAAAGCAATCTAGTAAACAAAGCACGAGCAGGCCTCCATGGCCAAGAGACAATATTTCATTAGTGCAAAAGGTGCCAGTGCCATGCTTACGCTGAGAGGTTTGGACTCGTTGAATCACCTGAATCAGGTTCAACTTCTCTTTGTGTGCGAAAGAAAGGCCTTTGGGCCCGCACGCAAGCAAATATCGATTGGCATAGGAAAGGGCAACGTAGCAGAGGATGGTTTCGATCCATCGACCTCTGGGTTATGGGCCCAGCACGCTTCCGCTGCGCCACTCTGCTCTTGTCGCTGACCAACCTCAACAACCACATGTGGATGTAGTTTGCCAGCGATTCCCACGGGGAGTGGGTCCATGTGGCAAAGTCACAATGTAGACGACTAGGCGTTTCCATTGATTTTCGACCAGCGAATCCCAAGTCAAGCGTGGGCGAGAGCTGGACTCTCCTAGACCAGCTGAGCGAGGGTGGTGGCAAGTGGCCCGTCGTGGAGCATTGGTGGTTCAGTGGTAGAATTCTCGCCTGCCACGCGGGAGGCCCGGGTTCGATTCCCGGCCAATGCAATTATGGGCTCTTTGTGTTTGCAGCGCTCTCCCCCAATTTCCAGCCCCGTGGAGTGCATCAAGGCACAAGGTGTTTCTTGTCGAGAATGTACTAGGCGGTGTGAGTGCTTTTTGAAACCAGCCTTCTCCCAATTACATAATTGAAACCCATGGGGCCATACCTCTGAAGGGGCTCA
This sequence comes from Lithobates pipiens, assembly GCF_037356315.1. NCBI lineage: Eukaryota > Metazoa > Chordata > Amphibia > Anura > Ranidae > Lithobates > Lithobates pipiens. Next base: position 580,672,880 of record NW_027507758.1, read on the forward strand.
GTTGTCAAAGGTCGTAGGAGGGAAAAAAAAGGGGGGTGCAAACCTTCTACGCTAGGAAAGCGGGTGGCTCTCCTGGTGTCTAGCGGCCAGAGCAGGTTGTGGATTTCGCAAAACTGACTATATTTTACACATAGCCCAGGAGAGGACAGGGATCAGCCATAGCGCAAGCAACACACTCGAGCAAAGGGGGATTAGCTCAAGTGGCAGAGCGCTCGCTTTGCATGCGAGAGGTAGCGGGATCGATGCCCGCATTCTCCAAACGCAGCTTTCCTGGTTTCACGGGAGGCACCTTGCTTTTGTGTTTGATGTTGAAGCTTGGAACCGAGCGCCGTGAGCAACATGGGAAGCCGGAGTGCTCCTCATAACATGTGCCAAGGCATTGCCACGTTTTTGTGGTGGCATCTGTGGCTTCAGCCAAAGTCACGTAGGCAGTATTGGACAAAAGCAATCAATTAAAGAAAGCACGACCAGGCTTCCATGGCCAAGAGACAATATTCCATTAGGGGGAAAGGTGCCAGTGCCATGCTTACGCTGAGAGCTTTGGACTCGTTGAATCACCTGAATCAGGTTCAACTTCTCTTTGTGTGCGAAAGAAAGGCCTTTGGGCCCGCAAGCAAATATCGATTGGCATAGGAAAAGGCAACGTAGCAGAGGATGGTTTCGATCCATCGACCTCTGGGTTATGGGCCCAGCACGCTTCCGCTGCGCCACTCTGCTCTTGTCGCTGGCCATCCTCATGGATTTCGACAAGCGAATCCCAAGTCAAGCGTGGGCGAGAGCTGGACTCTCCTAGGCCAGCTGAGCGAGGGTGGTGGCGCCTGGCCCGGCGTGGAGCATTGGTGGTTCAGTGGTAGAATTCTCGCCTGCCACGCGGGAGGCCCGGGTTCGATTCCCGGCCAATGCAATTATGGGCTCTTGGTGTTTGTAGCTCTCTCCCCCAATTTCCAGCCCCATGGAATGCCTCAAGGCACAAGGTGTTTCTTGTCGAGAATGTATTAGGCGGTGTGAGTGCTTTTTGAAACCACCTTCTCCCAATGACATCATTGAAACCCATGGGGCCATACTTCAGAAGGGGCTCAGTTGTCCAAGGTCTTGGGGGAGTGGCTCTCCTGGTGTCTAGCGGCCAGAGCAAGTTGTGGATTTAGCAAAACTGCCTATAGTTTACACATAGCCCAGGAGAGGACAGGGATCAGCCATAGCACAAGCAACAACCTCAAGCAAAGGGGGATTAGCTCAAATGGTAGAGCGCTCGCTTAGCATGCGAGAGGTAGCGGGATCGATGCCCGCATTCTCCAAATGCAGCTTTCCTGATTTGCCAGGAGACACCTTGCTTTTGTGTTTGATGTTGAAGCTTGGAACCGAGCGCCGTGAGCAACATGGGAAGCCGGAGTCCTCCTCATAACGCGTGCCAAGGCGTTGCCACGTTTTTGTGGTGGCAACTGTGGCTTCAGCCAAAGTCACGTAGGCAGTGTTGGACAAAAGCAATCTAGTAAACAAAGCACGAGCAGGCCTCCATGGCCAAGAGACAATATTTCATTAGCGCAAAAGGTGCCAGTGCCATGCTTACGCTGAGAGCTTTGGACTCGTTGAATCACCTGAATCAGGTTCAACTTCTCTTTGTGTGCGAAAGAAAGGCCTTTGGGCCCGCACGCAAGCAAATATCGATTGGCATAGGAAAGGGCAACGTAGCAGAGGATGGTTTCGATCCATCGACCTCTGGGTTATGGGCCCAGCACGCTTCCGCTGCGCCACTCTGCTCTTGTCGCTGACCAACCTCAACAACCACATGTGGATGTAGTTTGCCAGCGATTCCCACGGGGAGTGGGTCCATGTGGCAAAGTCACAATGTAGACGACTAGGCGTTTCCATTGATTTTCGACCAGCGAATCCCAAGTCAAGCGTGGGCGAGAGCTGGACTCTCCTAGACCAGCTGAGCGAGGGTGGTGGCAAGTGGCCCGGCGTGGAGCATTGGTGGTTCAGTGGTAGAATTCTCGCCTGCCACGCGGGAGGCCCGGGTTCGATTCCCGGCCAATGCAATTATGGGCTCTTTGTGTTTGCAGCGCTCTCCCCCAATTTCCAGCCCCGTGGAGTGCATCAAGGCACAAGGTGTTTCTTGTCGAGAATGTACTAGGCGGTGTGAGTGCTTTTTGAAACCAGCCTTCTCCCAATTACATCATTGAAACCCATGGGGCCATACCTCTGAAGGGGCTCAGTTGTCAAAGGTCGTAGGAGGGAAAAAAAAGGGGGGTGCAAACCTTCTACGCTAGGAAAGCGGGTGGCTCTCCTGGTGTCTAGCGGCCAGAGCAGGTTGTGGATTTCGCAAAACTGACTATATTTTACACATAGCCCAGGAGAGGACAGGGATCAGCCATAGCGCAAGCAACAAACTCGAGCAAAGGGGGATTAGCTCAAGTGGCAGAGCGCTCGCTTTGCATGCGAGAGGTAGCGGGATCGATGCCCGCATTCTCCAAACGCAGCTTTCCTGGTTTCACGGGAGGCACCTTGCTTTTGTGTTTGATGTTGAAGCTTGGAACCGAGCGCCGTGAGCAACATGGGAAGCCGGAGTGCTCCTCATAACATGTGCCAAGGCATTGCCACGTTTTTGTGGTGGCATCTGTGGCTTCAGCCAAAGTCACGTAGGCAGTATTGGACAAAAGCAATCAATTAAAGAAAGCACGACCAGGCTTCCATGGCCAAGAGACAATATTCCATTAGGGGGAAAGGTGCCAGTGCCATGCTTACGCTGAGAGCTTTGGACTCGTTGAATCACCTGAATCAGGTTCAACTTCTCTTTGTGTGCGAAAGAAAGGCCTTTGGGCCCGCAAGCAAATATCGATTGGCATAGGAAAAGGCAACGTAGCAGAGGATGGTTTCGATCCATCGACCTCTGGGTTATGGGCCCAGCACGCTTCCGCTGCGCCACTCTGCTCTTGTCGCTGGCCATCCTCATGGATTTCGACAAGCGAATCCCAAGTCAAGCGTGGGCGAGAGCTGGACTCTCCTAGGCCAGCTGAGCGAGGGTGGTGGCGCCTGGCCCGGCGTGGAGCATTGGTGGTTCAGTGGTAGAATTCTCGCCTGCCACGCGGGAGGCCCGGGTTCGATTCCCGGCCAATGCAATTATGGGCTCTTGGTGTTTGTAGCTCTCTCCCCCAATTTCCAGCCCCATGGAATGCCTCAAGGCACAAGGTGTTTCTTGTCGAGAATGTATTAGGCGGTGTGAGTGCTTTTTGAAACCACCTTCTCCCAATGACATCATTGAAACCCATGGGGCCATACTTCAGAAGGGGCTCAGTTGTCCAAGGTCTTGGGGGAGTGGCTCTCCTGGTGTCTAGCGGCCAGAGCAAGTTGTGGATTTAGCAAAACTGCCTATAGTTTACACATAGCCCAGGAGAGGACAGGGATCAGCCATAGCACAAGCAACAACCTCAAGCAAAGGGGGATTAGCTCAAATGGTAGAGCGCTCGCTTAGCATGCGAGAGGTAGCGGGATCGATGCCCGCATTCTCCAAATGCAGCTTTCCTGATTTGCCAGGAGACACCTTGCTTTTGTGTTTGATGTTGAAGCTTGGAACCGAGCGCCGTGAGCAACATGGGAAGCCGGAGTACTCCTCATAACGCGTGCCAAGGCGTTGCCACGTTTTTGTGGTGGCAACTGTGGCTTCAGCCAAAGTCACGTAGGCAGTGTTGGACAAAAGCAATCTAGTAAACAAAGCACGAGCAGGCCTCCATGGCCAAGAGACAATATTTCATTAGCGCAAAAGGTGCCAGTGCCATGCTTACGCTGAGAGCTTTGGACTCGTTGAATCACCTGAATCAGGTTCAACTTCTCTTTGTGTGCGAAAGAAAGGCCTTTGGGCCCGCACGCAAGCAAATATCGATTGGCATAGGAAAGGGCAACGTAGCAGAGGATGGTTTCGATCCATCGACCTCTGGGTTATGGGCCCAGCACGCTTCCGCTGCGCCACTCTGCTCTTGTCGCTGACCAACCTCAACAACCACATGTGGATGTAGTTTGCCAGCGATTCCCACGGGGAGTGGGTCCATGTGGCAAAGTCACAATGTAGACGACTAGGCGTTTCCATTGATTTTCGACCAGCGAATCCCAAGTCAAGCGTGGGCGAGAGCTGGACTCTCCTAGACCAGCTGAGCGAGGGTGGTGGCAAGTGGCCCGGCGTGGAGCATTGGTGGTTCAGTGGTAGAATTCTCGCCTGCCACGTGGGAGGCCCGGGTTCGATTCCCGGCCAATGCAATTATGGGCTCTTTGTGTTTGCAGCGCTCTCCCCCAATTTCCAGCCCCGTGGAGTGCATCAAGGCACAAGGTGTTTCTTGTCGAGAATGTACTAGGCGGTGTGAGTGCTTTTTGAAACCAGCCTTCTCCCAATTACATCATTGAAACCCATGGGGCCATACCTCTGAAGGGGATCAGTTGTCAAAGGTCGTAGGAGGGAAAAAAAAGGGGGGTGCAAACCTTCTACGCTAGGAAAGCGGGTGGCTCTCCTGGTGTCTAGCGGCCAGAGCAGGTTGTGGATTTCGCAAAACTGACTATATTTTACACATAGCCCAGGAGAGGACAGGGATCAGCCATAGCGCAAGCAACACACTCGAGCAAAGGGGGATTAGCTCAAGTGGCAGAGCGCTCGCTTTGCATGCGAGAGGTAGCGGGATCGATGCCCGCATTCTCCAAACGCAGCTTTCCTGGTTTCACGGGAGGCACCTTGCTTTTGTGTTTGATGTTGAAGCTTGGAACCGAGCGCCGTGAGCAACATGGGAAGCCGGAGTGCTCCTCATAACATGTGCCAAGGCATTGCCACGTTTTTGTGGTGGCATCTGTGGCTTCAGCCAAAGTCACGTAGGCAGTATTGGACAAAAGCAATCAATTAAAGAAAGCACGACCAGGCTTCCATGGCCAAGAGACAATATTCCATTAGGGGGAAAGGTGCCAGTGCCATGCTTACGCTGAGAGCTTTGGACTCGTTGAATCACCTGAATCAGGTTCAACTTCTCTTTGTGTGCGAAAGAAAGGCCTTTGGGCCCGCAAGCAAATATCGATTGGCATAGGAAAAGGCAACGTAGCAGAGGATGGTTTCGATCCATCGACCTCTGGGTTATGGGCCCAGCACGCTTCCGCTGCGCCACTCTGCTCTTGTCGCTGACCATCCTCATGGATTTCGACAAGCGAATCCCAAGTCAAGCGTGGGCGAGAGCTGGACTCTCCTAGGCCAGCTGAGCGAGAGTGGTGGCGCCTGGCCCGGCGTGGAGCATTGGTGGTTCAGTGGTAGAATTCTCGCCTGCCACGCGGGAGGCCCGGGTTCGATTCCCGGCCAATGCAATTATGGGCTCTTGGTGTTTGTAGCTCTCTCCCCCAATTTCCAGCCCCATGGAATGCCTCAAGGCACAAGGTGTTTCTTGTCGAGAATGTATTAGGCGGTGTGAGTGCTTTTTGAAACCACCTTCTCCCAATGACATCATTGAAACCCATGGGGCCATACTTCAGAAGGGGCTCAGTTGTCCAAGGTCTTGGGGGAGTGGCTCTCCTGGTGTCTAGCGGCCAGAGCAAGTTGTGGATTTAGCAAAACTGCCTATAGTTTACACATAGCCCAGGAGAGGACAGGGATCAGCCATAGCACAAGCAACAACCTCAAGCAAAGGGGGATTAGCTCAAATGGTAGAGCGCTCGCTTAGCATGTGAGAGGTAGCGGGATCGATGCCCGCATTCTCCAAATGCAGCTTTCCTGATTTGCCAGGAGACACCTTGCTTTTGTGTTTGATGTTGAAGCTTGGAACCGAGCGCCGTGAGCAACATGGGAAGCCGGAGTCCTCCTCATAACGCGTGCCAAGGCGTTGCCACGTTTTTGTGGTGGCAACTGTGGCTTCAGCCAAAGTCACGTAGGCAGTGTTGGACAAAAGCAATCTAGTAAACAAAGCACGAGCAGGCCTCCATGGCCAAGAGACAATATTTCATTAGCGCAAAAGGTGCCAGTGCCATGCTTACGCTGAGAGCTTTGGACTCGTTGAATCACCTGAATCAGGTTCAACTTCTCTTTGTGTGCGAAAGAAAGGCCTTTGGGCCCGCACGCAAGCAAATATCGATTGGCATAGGAAAGGGCAACGTAGCAGAGGATGGTTTCGATCCATCGACCTCTGGGTTATGGGCCCAGCACGCTTCCGCTGCGCCACTCTGCTCTTGTCGCTGACCAACCTCAACAACCACATGTGGATGTAGTTTGCCAGCGATTCCCACGGGGAGTGGGTCCATGTGGCAAAGTCACAATGTAGACGACTAGGCGTTTCCATTGATTTTCGACCAGCGAATCCCAAGTCAAGCGTGGGCGAGAGCTGGACTCTCCTAGACCAGCTGAGCGAGGGTGGTGGCAAGTGGCCCGGCGTGGAGCATTGGTGGTTCAGTGGTAGAATTCTCGCCTGCCACGCGGGAGGCCCGGGTTCGATTCCCGGCCAATGCAATTATGGGCTCTTTGTGTTTGCAGCGCTCTCCCCCAATTTCCAGCCCCGTGGAGTGCATCAAGGCACAAGGTGTTTCTTGTCGAGAATGTACTAGGCGGTGTGAGTGCTTTTTGAAACCAGCCTTCTCCCAATTACATCATTGAAACCCATGGGGCCATACCTCTGAAGGGGCTCAGTTGTCAAAGGTCGTAGGAGGGAAAAAAAAGGGGGGTGCAAACCTTCTACGCTAGGAAAGCGGGTGGCTCTCCTGGTGTCTAGCGGCCAGAGCAGGTTGTGGATTTCGCAAAACTGACTATATTTTACACATAGCCCAGGAGAGGACAGGGATCAGCCATAGCGCAAGCAACACACTCGAGCAAAGGGGGATTAGCTCAAGTGGCAGAGCGCTCGCTTTGCATGCGAGAGGTAGCGGGATCGATGCCCGCATTCTCCAAACGCAGCTTTCCTGGTTTCACGGAAGGCACCTTGCTTTTGTGTTTGATGTTGAAGCTTGGAACCGAGCGCCGTGAGCAACATGGGAAGCCGGAGTGCTCCTCATAACATGTGCCAAGGCATTGCCACGTTTTTGTGGTGGCATCTGTGGCTTCAGCCAAAGTCACGTAGGCAGTATTGGACAAAAGCAATCAATTAAAGAAAGCACGACCAGGCTTCCATGGCCAAGAGACAATATTCCATTAGGGGGAAAGGTGCCAGTGCCATGCTTACGCTGAGAGCTTTGGACTCGTTGAATCACCTGAATCAGGTTCAACTTCTCTTTGTGTGCGAAAGAAAGGCCTTTGGGCCCGCAAGCAAATATCGATTGGCATAGGAAAAGGCAACGTAGCAGAGGATGGTTTCGATCCATCGACCTCTGGGTTATGGGCCCAGCACGCTTCCGCTGCGCCACTCTGCTCTTGTCGCTGGCCATCCTCATGGATTTCGACAAGCGAATCCCAAGTCAAGCGTGGGCGAGAGCTGGACTCTCCTAGGCCAGCTGAGCGAGGGTGGTGGCGCCTGGCCCGGCGTGGAGCATTGGTGGTTCAGTGGTAGAATTCTCGCCTGCCACGCGGGAGGCCCGGGTTCGATTCCCGGCCAATGCAATTATGGGCTCTTGGTGTTTGTAGCTCTCTCCCCCAATTTCCAGCCCCATGGAATGCCTCAAGGCACAAGGTGTTTCTTGTCGAGAATGTATTAGGCGGTGTGAGTGCTTTTTGAAACCACCTTCTCCCAATGACATCATTGAAACCCATGGGGCCATACTTCAGAAGGGGCTCAGTTGTCCAAGGTCTTGGGGGAGTGGCTCTCCTGGTGTCTAGCGGCCAGAGCAAGTTGTGGATTTAGCAAAACTGCCTATAGTTTACACATAGCCCAGGAGAGGACAGGGATCAGCCATAGCACAAGCAACAACCTCAAGCAAAGGGGGATTAGCTCAAATGGTAGAGCGCTCGCTTAGCATGCGAGAGGTAGCGGGATCGATGCCCGCATTCTCCAAATGCAGCTTTCCTGATTTGCCAGGAGACACCTTGCTTTTGTGTTTGATGTTGAAGCTTGGAACCGAGCGCCGTGAGCAACATGGGAAGCCGGAGTCCTCCTCATAACGCGTGCCAAGGCGTTGCCACGTTTTTGTGGTGGCAACTGTGGCTTCAGCCAAAGTCACGTAGGCAGTGTTGGACAAAAGCAATCTAGTAAACAAAGCACGAGCAGGCCTCCATGGCCAAGAGACAATATTTCATTAGCGCAAAAGGTGCCAGTGCCATGCTTACGCTGAGAGCTTTGGACTCGTTGAATCACCTGAATCAGGTTCAACTTCTCTTTGTGTGCGAAAGAAAGGCCTTTGGGCCCGCACGCAAGCAAATATCGATTGGCATAGGAAAGGGCAACGTAGCAGAGGATGGTTTCGATCCATCGACCTCTGGGTTATGGGCCCAGCACGCTTCCGCTGCGCCACTCTGCTCTTGTCGCTGACCAACCTCAACAACCACATGTGGATGTAGTTTGCCAGCGATTCCCACGGGGAGTGGGTCCATGTGGCAAAGTCACAATGTAGACGACTAGGCGTTTCCATTGATTTTCGACCAGCGAATCCCAAGTCAAGCGTGGGCGAGAGCTGGACTCTCCTAGACCAGCTGAGCGAGGGTGGTGGCAAGTGGCCCGGCGTGGAGCATTGGTGGTTCAGTGGTAGAATTCTCGCCTGCCACGCGGGAGGCCCGGGTTCGATTCCCGGCCAATGCAATTATGGGCTCTTTGTGTTTGCAGCGCTCTCCCCCAATTTCCAGCCCCGTGGAGTGCATCAAGGCACAAGGTGTTTCTTGTCGAGAATGTACTAGGCGGTGTGAGTGCTTTTTGAAACCAGCCTTCTCCCAATTACATCATTGAAACCCATGGGGCCATACCTCTGAAGGGGCTCAGTTGTCAAAGGTCGTAGGAGGGAAAAAAAAGGGGGGTGCAAACCTTCTACGCTAGGAAAGCGGGTGGCTCTCCTGGTGTCTAGCGGCCAGAGCAGGTTGTGGATTTCGCAAAACTGACTATATTTTACACATAGCCCAGGAGAGGACAGGGATCAGCCATAGCGCAAGCAACACACTCGAGCAAAGGGGGATTAGCTCAAGTGGCAGAGCGCTCGCTTTGCATGCGAGAGGTAGCGGGATCGATGCCCGCATTCTCCAAACGCAGCTTTCCTGGTTTCACGGGAGGCACCTTGCTTTTGTGTTTGATGTTGAAGCTTGGAACCGAGCGCCGTGAGCAACATGGGAAGCCGGAGTGCTCCTCATAACATGTGCCAAGGCATTGCCACGTTTTTGTGGTGGCATCTGTGGCTTCAGCCAAAGTCACGTAGGCAGTATTGGACAAAAGCAATCAATTAAAGAAAGCACGACCAGGCTTCCATGGCCAAGAGACAATATTCCATTAGGGGGAAAGGTGCCAGTGCCATGCTTACGCTGAGAGCTTTGGACTCGTTGAATCACCTGAATCAGGTTCAACTTCTCTTTGTGTGCGAAAGAAAGGCCTTTGGGCCCGCAAGCAAATATCGATTGGCATAGGAAAAGGCAACGTAGCAGAGGATGGTTTTGATCCATCGACCTCTGGGTTATGGGCCCAGCACGCTTCCGCTGCGCCACTCTGCTCTTGTCGCTGGCCATCCTCATGGATTTCGACAAGCGAATCCCAAGTCAAGCGTGGGCGAGAGCTGGACTCTCCTAGGCCAGCTGAGCGAGGGTGGTGGCGCCTGGCCCGGCGTGGAGCATTGGTGGTTCAGTGGTAGAATTCTCGCCTGCCACGCGGGAGGCCCGGGTTCGATTCCCGGCCAATGCAATTATGGGCTCTTGGTGTTTGTAGCTCTCTCCCCCAATTTCCAGCCCCATGGAATGCCTCAAGGCACAAGGTGTTTCTTGTCGAGAATGTATTAGGCGGTGTGAGTGCTTTTTGAAACCACCTTCTCCCAATGACATCATTGAAACCCATGGGGCCATACTTCAGAAGGGGCTCAGTTGTCCAAGGTCTTGGGGGAGTGGCTCTCCTGGTGTCTAGCGGCCAGAGCAAGTTGTGGATTTAGCAAAACTGCCTATAGTTTACACATAGCCCAGGAGAGGACAGGGATCAGCCATAGCACAAGCAACAACCTCAAGCAAAGGGGGATTAGCTCAAATGGTAGAGCGCTCGCTTAGCATGCGAGAGGTAGCGGGATCGATGCCCGCATTCTCCAAATGCAGCTTTCCTGATTTGCCAGGAGACACCTTGCTTTTGTGTTTGATGTTGAAGCTTGGAACCGAGCGCCGTGAGCAACATGGGAAGCCGGAGTCCTCCTCATAACGCGTGCCAAGGCGTTGCCACGTTTTTGTGGTGGCAACTGTGGCTTCAGCCAAAGTCACGTAGGCAGTGTTGGACAAAAGCAATCTAGTAAACAAAGCACGAGCAGGCCTCCATGGCCAAGAGACAATATTTCATTAGCGCAAAAGGTGCCAGTGCCATGCTTACGCTGAGAGCTTTGGACTCGTTGAATCACCTGAATCAGGTTCAACTTCTCTTTGTGTGCGAAAGAAAGGCCTTTGGGCCCGCACGCAAGCAAATATCGATAGGAAAGGGCAACGTAGCAGAGGATGGTTTCGATCCATCGACCTCTGGGTTATGGGCCCAGCACGCTTCCGCTGCGCCACTCTGCTCTTGTCGCTGACCAACCTCAACAACCACATGTGGATGTAGTTTGCCAGCGATTCCCACGGGGAGTGGGTCCATGTGGCAAAGTCACAATGTAGACGACTAGGCGTTTCCATTGATTTTCGACCAGCGAATCCCAAGTCAAGCGTGGGCGAGAGCTGGACTCTCCTAGGCCAGCTGAGCGAGGGTGGTGGCAAGTGGCCCGGCGTGGAGCATTGGTGGTTCAGTGGTAGAATTCTCGCCTGCCACGCGGGAGGCCCGGGTTCGATTCCCGGCCAATGCAATTATGGGCTCTTGGTGTTTGTAGCTCTCTCCCCCAATTTCCAGCCCCATGGAATGCCTCAAGGCACAAGGTGTTTCTTGTCGAGAATGTATTAGGCGGTGTGAGTGCTTTTTGAAACCACCTTCTCCCAATGACATCATTGAAACCCATGGGGCCATACTTCAGAAGGGGCTCAGTTGTCCAAGGTCTTGGGGGAGTGGCTCTCCTGGTGTCTAGCGGCCAGAGCAAGTTGTGGATTTAGCAAAACTGCCTATAGTTTACACATAGCCCAGGAGAGGACAGGGATCAGCCATAGCACAAGCAACAACCTCAAGCAAAGGGGGATTAGCTCAAATGGTAGAGCGCTCGCTTAGCATGCGAGAGGTAGCGGGATCGATGCCCGCATTCTCCAAATGCAGCTTTCCTGATTTGCCAGGAGACACCTTGCTTTTGTGTTTGATGTTGAAGCTTGGAACCGAGCGCCGTGAGCAACATGGGAAGCCGGAGTCCTCCTCATAACGCGTGCCAAGGCGTTGCCACGTTTTTGTGGTGGCAACTGTGGCTTCAGCCAAAGTCACGTAGGCAGTGTTGGACAAAAGCAATCTAGTAAACAAAGCACGAGCAGGCCTCCATGGCCAAGAGACAAATATCGATAGGAAAGGGCAACGTAGCAGAGGATGGTTTCGATCCATCGACCTCTGGGTTATGGGCCCAGCACGCTTCCGCTGCGCCACTCTGCTCTTGTCGCTGACCAACCTCAACAACCACATGTGGATGTAGTTTGCCAGCGATTCCCACGGGGAGTGGGTCCATGTGGCAAAGTCACAATGTAGACGACTAGGCGTTTCCATTGATTTTCGACCAGCGAATCCCAAGTCAAGCGTGGGCGAGAGCTGGACTCTCCTAGACCAGCTGAGCGAGGGTGGTGGCAAGTGGCCCGGCGTGGAGCATTGGTGGTTCAGTGGTAGAATTCTCGCCTGCCACGCGGGAGGCCCGGGTTCGATTCCCGGCCAATGCAATTATGGGCTCTTTGTGTTTGCAGCGCTCTCCCCCAATTTCCAGCCCCGTGGAGTGCATCAAGGCACAAGGTGTTTCTTGTCGAGAATGTACTAGGCGGTGTGAGTGCTTTTTGAAACCAGCCTTCTCCCAATTACATCATTGAAACCCATGGGGCCATACCTCTGAAGGGGCTCAGTTGTCAAAGGTCGTAGGAGGGAAAAAAAAGGGGGGTGCAAACCTTCTACGCTAGGAAAGCGGGTGGCTCTCCTGGTGTCTAGCGGCCAGAGCAGGTTGTGGATTTCGCAAAACTGACTATATTTTACACATAGCCCAGGAGAGGACAGGGATCAGCCATAGCGCAAGCAACACACTCGAGCAAAGGGGGATTAGCTCAAGTGGCAGAGCGCTCGCTTTGCATGCGAGAGGTAGCGGGATCGATGCCCGCATTCTCCAAACGCAGCTTTCCTGGTTTCACGGGAGGCACCTTGCTTTTGTGTTTGATGTTGAAGCTTGGAACCGAGCGCCGTGAGCAACATGGGAAGCCGGAGTGCTCCTCATAACATGTGCCAAGGCATTGCCACGTTTTTGTGGTGGCATCTGTGGCTTCAGCCAAAGTCACGTAGGCAGTATTGGACAAAAGCAATCAATTAAAGAAAGCACGACCAGGCTTCCATGGCCAAGAGACAATATTCCATTAGGGGGAAAGGTGCCAGTGCCATGCTTACGCTGAGAGCTTTGGACTCGTTGAATCACCTGAATCAGGTTCAACTTCTCTTTGTGTGCGAAAGAAAGGCCTTTGGGCCCGCAAGCAAATATCGATTGGCATAGGAAAAGGCAACGTAGCAGAGGATGGTTTCGATCCATCGACCTCTGGGTTATGGGCCCAGCACGCTTCCGCTGCGCCACTCTGCTCTTGTCGCTGGCCATCCTCATGGATTTCGACAAGCGAATCCCAAGTCAAGCGTGGGCGAGAGCTGGACTCTCCTAGGCCAGCTGAGCGAGGGTGGTGGCGCCTGGCCCGGCGTGGAGCATTGGTGGTTCAGTGGTAGAATTCTCGCCTGCCACGCGGGAGGCCCGGGTTCGATTCCCGGCCAATGCAATTATGGGCTCTTGGTGTTTGTAGCTCTCTCCCCCAATTTCCAGCCCCATGGAATGCCTCAAGGCACAAGGTGTTTCTTGTCGAGAATGTATTAGGCGGTGTGAGTGCTTTTTGAAACCACCTTCTCCCAATGACATCATTGAAACCCATGGGGCCATACTTCAGAAGGGGCTCAGTTGTCCAAGGTCTTGGGGGAGTGGCTCTCCTGGTGTCTAGCGGCCAGAGCAAGTTGTGGATTTAGCAAAACTGCCTATAGTTTACACATAGCCCAGGAGAGGACAGGGATCAGCCATAGCACAAGCAACAACCTCAAGCAAAGGGGGATTAGCTCAAATGGTAGAGCGCTCGCTTAGCATGCGAGAGGTAGCGGGATCGATGCCCGCATTCTCCAAATGCAGCTTTCCTGATTTGCCAGGAGACACCTTGCTTTTGTGTTTGATGTTGAAGCTTGGAACCGAGCGCCGTGAGCAACATGGGAAGCCGGAGTCCTCCTCATAACGCGTGCCAAGGCGTTGCCACGTTTTTGTGGTGGCAACTGTGGCTTCAGCCAAAGTCACGTAGGCAGTGTTGGACAAAAGCAATCTAGTAAACAAAGCACGAGCAGGCCTCCATGGCCAAGAGACAATATTTCATTAGCGCAAAAGGTGCCAGTGCCATGCTTACGCTGAGAGCTTTGGACTCGTTGAATCACCTGAATCAGGTTCAACTTCTCTTTGTGTGCGAAAGAAAGGCCTTTGGGCCCGCACGCAAGCAAATATCGATTGGCATAGGAAAGGGCAACGTAGCAGAGGATGGTTTCGATCCATCGACCTCTGGGTTATGGGCCCAGCACGCTTCCGCTGCGCCACTCTGCTCTTGTCGCTGACCAACCTCAACAACCACATGTGGATGTAGTTTGCCAGCGATTCCCACGGGGAGTGGGTCCATGTGGCAAAGTCACAATGTAGACGACTAGGCGTTTCCATTGATTTTCGACCAGCGAATCCCAAGTCAAGCGTGGGCGAGAGCTGGACTCTCCTAGACCAGCTGAGCGAGGGTGGTGGCAAGTGGCCCGGCGTGGAGCATTGGTGGTTCAGTGGTAGAATTCTCGCCTGCCACGCGGGAGGCCCGGGTTCGATTCCCGGCCAATGCAATTATGGGCTCTTTGTGTTTGCAGCGCTCTCCCCCAATTTCCAGCCCCGTGGAGTGCATCAAGGCACAAGGTGTTTCTTGTCGAGAATGTACTAGGCGGTGTGAGTGCTTTTTGAAACCAGCCTTCTCCCAATTACATCATTGAAACCCATGGGGCCATACCTCTGAAGGGGCTCAGTTGTCAAAGGTCGTAGGAGGGAAAAAAAAGGGGGGTGCAAACCTTCTACGCTAGGAAAGCGGGTGGCTCTCCTGGTGTCTAGCGGCCAGAGCAGGTTGTGGATTTCGCAAAACTGACTATATTTTACACATAGCCCAGGAGAGGACAGGGATCAGCCATAGCGCAAGCAACGCACTCGAGCAAAGGGGGATTAGCTCAAGTGGCAGAGCGCTCGCTTTGCATGCGAGAGGTAGCGGGATCGATGCCCGCATTCTCCAAACGCAGCTTTCCTGGTTTCACGGGAGGCACCTTGCTTTTGTGTTTGATGTTGAAGCTTGGAACCGAGCGCCGTGAGCAACATGGGAAGCCGGAGTGCTCCTCATAACATGTGCCAAGGCATTGCCACGTTTTTGTGGTGGCATCTGTGGCTTCAGCCAAAGTCACGTAGGCAGTATTGGACAAAAGCAATCAATTAAAGAAAGCACGACCAGGCTTCCATGGCCAAGAGACAATATTCCATTAGGGGGAAAGGTGCCAGTGCCATGCTTACGCTGAGAGCTTTGGACTCGTTGAATCACCTGAATCAGGTTCAACTTCTCTTTGTGTGCGAAAGAAAGGCCTTTGGGCCCGCAAGCAAATATCGATTGGCAAAGGAAAAGGCAACGTAGCAGAGGATGGTTTCGATCCATCGACCTCTGGGTTATGGGCCCAGCACGCTTCCGCTGCGCCACTCTGCTCTTGTCGCTGGCCATCCTCATGGATTTCGACAAGCGAATCCCAAGTCAAGCGTGGGCGAGAGCTGGACTCTCCTAGGCCAGCTGAGCGAGGGTGGTGGCGCCTGGCCCGGCGTGGAGCATTGGTGGTTCAGTGGTAGAATTCTCGCCTGCCACGCGGGAGGCCCGGGTTCGATTCCCGGCCAATGCAATTATGGGCTCTTGGTGTTTGTAGCTCTCTCCCCCAATTTCCAGCCCCATGGAATGCCTCAAGGCACAAGGTGTTTCTTGTCGAGAATGTATTAGGCGGTGTGAGTGCTTTTTGAAACCACCTTCTCCCAATGACATCATTGAAACCCATGGGGCCATACTTCAGAAGGGGCTCAGTTGTCCAAGGTCTTGGGGGAGTGGCTCTCCTGGTGTCTAGCGGCCAGAGCAAGTTGTGGATTTAGCAAAACTGCCTATAGTTTACACATAGCCCAGGAGAGGACAGGGATCAGCCATAGCACAAGCAACAACCTCAAGCAAAGGGGGATTAGCTCAAATGGTAGAGCGCTCGCTTAGCATGCGAGAGGTAGCGGGATCGATGCCCGCATTCTCCAAATGCAGCTTTCCTGATTTGCCAGGAGACACCTTGCTTTTGTGTTTGATGTTGAAGCTTGGAACCGAGCGCCGTGAGCAACATGGGAAGCCGGAGTCCTCCTCATAACGCGTGCCAAGGCGTTGCCACGTTTTTGTGGTGGCAACTGTGGCTTCAGCCAAAGTCACGTAGGCAGTGTTGGACAAAAGCAATCTAGTAAACAAAGCACGAGCAGGCCTCCATGGCCAAGAGACAATATTTCATTAGCGCAAAAGGTGCCAGTGCCATGCTTACGCTGAGAGCTTTGGACTCGTTGAATCACCTGAATCAGGTTCAACTTCTCTTTGTGTGCGAAAGAAAGGCCTTTGGGCCCGCACGCAAGCAAATATCGATTGGCATAGGAAAGGGCAACGTAGCAGAGGATGGTTTCGATCCATCGACCTCTGGGTTATGGGCCCAGCACGCTTCCGCTGCGCCACTCTGCTCTTGTCGCTGACCAACCTCAACAACCACATGTGGATGTAGTTTGCCAGCGATTCCCACGGGGAGTGGGTCCATGTGGCAAAGTCACAATGTAGACGACTAGGCGTTTCCATTGATTTTCGACCAGCGAATCCCAAGTCAAGCGTGGGCGAGAGCTGGACTCTCCTAGACCAGCTGAGCGAGGGTGGTGGCAAGTGGCCCGGCGTGGAGCATTGGTGGTTCAGTGGTAGAATTCTCGCCTGCCACGCGGGAGGCCCGGGTTCGATTCCCGGCCAATGCAATTATGGGCTCTTTGTGTTTGCAGCGCTCTCCCCCAATTTCCAGCCCCGTGGAGTGCATCAAGGCACAAGGTGTTTCTTGTCGAGAATGTACTAGGCGGTGTGAGTGCTTTTTGAAACCAGCCTTCTCCCAATTACATCATTGAAACCCATGGGGCCATACCTCTGAAGGGGCTCAGTTGTCAAAGGTCGTAGGAGGGAAAAAAAAGGGGGGTGCAAACCTTCTACGCTAGGAAAGCGGGTGGCTCTCCTGGTGTCTAGCGGCCAGAGCAGGTTGTGGATTTCGCAAAACTGACTATATTTTACACATAGCCCAGGAGAGGACAGGGATCAGCCATAGCGCAAGCAACACACTCGAGCAAAGGGGGATTAGCTCAAGTGGCAGAGCGCTCGCTTTGCATGCGAGAGGTAGCGGGATCGATGCCCGCATTCTCCAAACGCAGCTTTCCTGGTTTCACGGGAGGCACCTTGCTTTTGTGTTTGATGTTGAAGCTTGGAACCGAGCGCCGTGAGCAACATGGGAAGCCGGAGTGCTCCTCATAACATGTGCCAAGGCATTGCCACGTTTTTGTGGTGGCATCTGTGGCTTCAGCCAAAGTCACGTAGGCAGTATTGGACAAAAGCAATCAATTAAAGAAAGCACGACCAGGCTTCCATGGCCAAGAGACAATATTCCATTAGGGGGAAAGGTGCCAGTGCCATGCTTACGCTGAGAGCTTTGGACTCGTTGAATCACCTGAATCAGGTTCAACTTCTCTTTGTGTGCGAAAGAAAGGCCTTTGGGCCCGCAAGCAAATATCGATTGGCATAGGAAAAGGCAACGTAGCAGAGGATGGTTTCGATCCATCGACCTCTGGGTTATGGGCCCAGCACGCTTCCGCTGCGCCACTCTGCTCTTGTCGCTGACCATCCTCATGGATTTCGACAAGCGAATCCCAAGTCAAGCGTGGGCGAGAGCTGGACTCTCCTAGGCCAGCTGAGCGAGGGTGGTGGCGCCTGGCCTGGCGTGGAGCATTGGTGGTTCAGTGGTAGAATTCTCGCCTGCCACGCGGGAGGCCCGGGTTCGATTCCCGGCCAATGCAATTATGGGCTCTTGGTGTTTGTAGCTCTCTCCCCCAATTTCCAGCCCCATGGAATGCCTCAAGGCACAAGGTGTTTCTTGTCGAGAATGTATTAGGCGGTGTGAGTGCTTTTTGAAACCACCTTCTCCCAATGACATCATTGAAACCCATGGGGCCATACTTCAGAAGGGGCTCAGTTGTCCAAGGTCTTGGGGGAGTGGCTCTCCTGGTGTCTAGCGGCCAGAGCAAGTTGTGGATTTAGCAAAACTGCCTATAGTTTACACATAGCCCAGGAGAGGACAGGGATCAGCCATAGCACAAGCAACAACCTCAAGCAAAGGGGGATTAGCTCAAATGGTAGAGCGCTCGCTTAGCATGCGAGAGGTAGCGGGATCGATGCCCGCATTCTCCAAATGCAGCTTTCCTGATTTGCCAGGAGACACCTTGCTTTTGTGTTTGATGTTGAAGCTTGGAACCGAGCGCCGTGAGCAACATGGGAAGCCGGAGTCCTCCTCATAACGCGTGCCAAGGCGTTGCCATGTTTTTGTGGTGGCAACTGTGGCTTCAGCCAAAGTCACGTAGGCAGTGTTGGACAAAAGCAATCTAGTAAACAAAGCACGAGCAGGCCTCCATGGCCAAGAGACAATATTTCATTAGCGCAAAAGGTGCCAGTGCCATGCTTACGCTGAGAGCTTTGGACTCGTTGAATCACCTGAATCAGGTTCAACTTCTCTTTGTGTGCGAAAGAAAGGCCTTTGGGCCCGCAAGCAAATATCGATTGGCATAGGAAAAGGCAACGTAGCAGAGGATGGTTTCGATCCATCGACCTCTGGGTTATGGGCCCAGCACGCTTCCGCTGCGCCACTCTGCTCTTGTCGCTGGCCATCCTCATGGATTTCGACAAGCGAATCCCAAGTCAAGCGTGGGCGAGAGCTGGACTCTCCTAGGCCAGCTGAGCGAGGGTGGTGGCGCCTGGCCCGGCGTGGAGCATTGGTGGTTCAGTGGTAGAATTCTCGCCTGCCACGCGGGAGGCCCGGGTTCGATTCCCGGCCAATGCAATTATGGGCTCTTGGTGTTTGTAGCTCTCTCCCCCAATTTCCAGCCCCATGGAATGCCTCAAGGCACAAGGTGTTTCTTGTCGAGAATGTATTAGGCGGTGTGAGTGCTTTTTGAAACCACCTTCTCCCAATGACATCATTGAAACCCATGGGGCCATACTTCAGAAGGGGCTCAGTTGTCCAAGGTCTTGGGGGAGTGGCTCTCCTGGTGTCTAGCGGCCAGAGCAAGTTGTGGATTTAGCAAAACTGCCTATAGTTTACACATAGCCCAGGAGAGGACAGGGATCAGCCATAGCACAAGCAACAACCTCAAGCAAAGGGGGATTAGCTCAAATGGTAGAGCGCTCGCTTAGCATGCGAGAGGTAGCGGGATCGATGCCCGCATTCTCCAAATGCAGCTTTCCTGATTTGCCAGGAGACACCTTGCTTTTGTGTTTGATGTTGAAGCTTGGAACCGAGCGCCGTGAGCAACATGGGAAGCCGGAGTCCTCCTCATAACGCGTGCCAAGGCGTTGCCACGTTTTTGTGGTGGCAACTGTGGCTTCAGCCAAAGTCACGTAGGCAGTGTTGGACAAAAGCAATCTAGTAAACAAAGCACGAGCAGGCCTCCATGGCCAAGAGACAATATTTCATTAGCGCAAAAGGTGCCAGTGCCATGCTTACGCTGAGAGCTTTGGACTCGTTGAATCACCTGAATCAGGTTCAACTTCTCTTTGTGTGCGAAAGAAAGGCCTTTGGGCCCGCACGCAAGCAAATATCGATTGGCATAGGAAAGGGCAACGTAGCAGAGGATGGTTTCGATCCATCGACCTCTGGGTTATGGGCCCAGCACGCTTCCGCTGCGCCACTCTGCTCTTGTCGCTGACCAACCTCAACAACCACATGTGGATGTAGTTTGCCAGCGATTCCCACGGGGAGTGGGTCCATGTGGCAAAGTCACAATGTAGACGACTAGGCGTTTCCATTGATTTTCGACCAGCGAATCCCAAGTCAAGCGTGGGCGAGAGCTGGACTCTCCTAGACCAGCTGAGCGAGGGTGGTGGCAAGTGGCCCGGCGTGGAGCATTGGTGGTTCAGTGGTAGAATTCTCGCCTGCCACGCGGGAGGCCCGGGTTCGATTCCCGGCCAATGCAATTATGGGCTCTTTGTGTTTGCAGCGCTCTCCCCCAATTTCCAGCCCCGTGGAGTGCATCAAGGCACAAGGTGTTTCTTGTCGAGAATGTACTAGGCGGTGTGAGTGCTTTTTGAAACCAGCCTTCTCCCAATTACATCATTGAAACCCATGGGGCCATACCTCTGAAGGGGCTCAGTTGTCAAAGGTCGTAGGAGGGAAAAAAAAGGGGGGTGCAAACCTTCTACGCTAGGAAAGCGGGTGGCTCTCCTGGTGTCTAGCGGCCAGAGCAGGTTGTGGATTTCGCAAAACTGACTATATTTTACACATAGCCCAGGAGAGGACAGGGATCAGCCATAGCGCAAGCAACGCACTCGAGCAAAGGGGGATTAGCTCAAGTGGCAGAGCGCTCGCTTTGCATGCGAGAGGTAGCGGGATCGATGCCCGCATTCTCCAAACGCAGCTTTCCTGGTTTCACGGGAGGCACCTTGCTTTTGTGTTTGATGTTGAAGCTTGGAACCGAGCGCCGTGAGCAACATGGGAAGCCGGAGTG
The DNA here is from genome assembly GCF_037356315.1 of Lithobates pipiens. Taxonomy (NCBI): domain Eukaryota; kingdom Metazoa; phylum Chordata; class Amphibia; order Anura; family Ranidae; genus Lithobates; species Lithobates pipiens. The sequence continues at coordinate 580,692,959 of NW_027507758.1, forward strand.
CTCCTCATAACATGTGCCAAGGCATTGCCACGTTTTTGTGGTGGCATCTGTGGCTTCAGCCAAAGTCACGTAGGCAGTATTGGACAAAAGCAATCAATTAAAGAAAGCACGACCAGGCTTCCATGGCCAAGAGACAATATTCCATTAGGGGGAAAGGTGCCAGTGCCATGCTTACGCTGAGAGCTTTGGACTCGTTGAATCACCTGAATCAGGTTCAACTTCTCTTTGTGTGCGAAAGAAAGGCCTTTGGGCCCGCAAGCAAATATCGATTGGCAAAGGAAAAGGCAACGTAGCAGAGGATGGTTTCGATCCATCGACCTCTGGGTTATGGGCCCAGCACGCTTCCGCTGCGCCACTCTGCTCTTGTCGCTGGCCATCCTCATGGATTTCGACAAGCGAATCCCAAGTCAAGCGTGGGCGAGAGCTGGACTCTCCTAGGCCAGCTGAGCGAGGGTGGTGGCGCCTGGCCCGGCGTGGAGCATTGGTGGTTCAGTGGTAGAATTCTCGCCTGCCACGCGGGAGGCCCGGGTTCGATTCCCGGCCAATGCAATTATGGGCTCTTGGTGTTTGTAGCTCTCTCCCCCAATTTCCAGCCCCATGGAATGCCTCAAGGCACAAGGTGTTTCTTGTCGAGAATGTATTAGGCGGTGTGAGTGCTTTTTGAAACCACCTTCTCCCAATGACATCATTGAAACCCATGGGGCCATACTTCAGAAGGGGCTCAGTTGTCCAAGGTCTTGGGGGAGTGGCTCTCCTGGTGTCTAGCGGCCAGAGCAAGTTGTGGATTTAGCAAAACTGCCTATAGTTTACACATAGCCCAGGAGAGGACAGGGATCAGCCATAGCACAAGCAACAACCTCAAGCAAAGGGGGATTAGCTCAAATGGTAGAGCGCTCGCTTAGCATGCGAGAGGTAGCGGGATCGATGCCCGCATTCTCCAAATGCAGCTTTCCTGATTTGCCAGGAGACACCTTGCTTTTGTGTTTGATGTTGAAGCTTGGAACCGAGCGCCGTGAGCAACATGGGAAGCCGGAGTCCTCCTCATAACGCGTGCCAAGGCGTTGCCACGTTTTTGTGGTGGCAACTGTGGCTTCAGCCAAAGTCACGTAGGCAGTGTTGGACAAAAGCAATCTAGTAAACAAAGCACGAGCAGGCCTCCATGGCCAAGAGACAATATTTCATTAGCGCAAAAGGTGCCAGTGCCATGCTTACGCTGAGAGCTTTGGACTCGTTGAATCACCTGAATCAGGTTCAACTTCTCTTTGTGTGCGAAAGAAAGGCCTTTGGGCCCGCACGCAAGCAAATATCGATTGGCATAGGAAAGGGCAACGTAGCAGAGGATGGTTTCGATCCATCGACCTCTGGGTTATGGGCCCAGCACGCTTCCGCTGCGCCACTCTGCTCTTGTCGCTGACCAACCTCAACAACCACATGTGGATGTAGTTTGCCAGCGATTCCCACGGGGAGTGGGTCCATGTGGCAAAGTCACAATGTAGACGACTAGGCGTTTCCATTGATTTTCGACCAGCGAATCCCAAGTCAAGCGTGGGCGAGAGCTGGACTCTCCTAGACCAGCTGAGCGAGGGTGGTGGCAAGTGGCCCGGCGTGGAGCATTGGTGGTTCAGTGGTAGAATTCTCGCCTGCCACGCGGGAGGCCCGGGTTCGATTCCCGGCCAATGCAATTATGGGCTCTTTGTGTTTGCAGCGCTCTCCCCCAATTTCCAGCCCCGTGGAGTGCATCAAGGCACAAGGTGTTTCTTGTCGAGAATGTACTAGGCGGTGTGAGTGCTTTTTGAAACCAGCCTTCTCCCAATTACATCATTGAAACCCATGGGGCCATACCTCTGAAGGGGCTCAGTTGTCAAAGGTCGTAGGAGGGAAAAAAAAGGGGGGTGCAAACCTTCTACGCTAGGAAAGCGGGTGGCTCTCCTGGTGTCTAGCGGCCAGAGCAGGTTGTGGATTTCGCAAAACTGACTATATTTTACACATAGCCCAGGAGAGGACAGGGATCAGCCATAGCGCAAGCAACACACTCGAGCAAAGGGGGATTAGCTCAAGTGGCAGAGCGCTCGCTTTGCATGCGAGAGGTAGCGGGATCGATGCCCGCATTCTCCAAACGCAGCTTTCCTGGTTTCACGGGAGGCACCTTGCTTTTGTGTTTGATGTTGAAGCTTGGAACCGAGCGCCGTGAGCAACATGGGAAGCCGGAGTGCTCCTCATAACATGTGCCAAGGCATTGCCACGTTTTTGTGGTGGCATCTGTGGCTTCAGCCAAAGTCACGTAGGCAGTATTGGACAAAAGCAATCAATTAAAGAAAGCACGACCAGGCTTCCATGGCCAAGAGACAATATTCCATTAGGGGGAAAGGTGCCAGTGCCATGCTTACGCTGAGAGCTTTGGACTCGTTGAATCACCTGAATCAGGTTCAACTTCTCTTTGTGTGCGAAAGAAAGGCCTTTGGGCCCGCAAGCAAATATCGATTGGCATAGGAAAAGGCAACGTAGCAGAGGATGGTTTCGATCCATCGACCTCTGGGTTATGGGCCCAGCACGCTTCCGCTGCGCCACTCTGCTCTTGTCGCTGACCATCCTCATGGATTTCGACAAGCGAATCCCAAGTCAAGCGTGGGCGAGAGCTGGACTCTCCTAGGCCAGCTGAGCGAGGGTGGTGGCGCCTGGCCCGGCGTGGAGCATTGGTGGTTCAGTGGTAGAATTCTCGCCTGCCACGCGGGAGGCCCGGGTTCGATTCCCGGCCAATGCAATTATGGGCTCTTGGTGTTTGTAGCTCTCTCCCCCAATTTCCAGCCCCATGGAATGCCTCAAGGCACAAGGTGTTTCTTGTCGAGAATGTATTAGGCGGTGTGAGTGCTTTTTGAAACCACCTTCTCCCAATGACATCATTGAAACCCATGGGGCCATACTTCAGAAGGGGCTCAGTTGTCCAAGGTCTTGGGGGAGTGGCTCTCCTGGTGTCTAGCGGCCAGAGCAAGTTGTGGATTTAGCAAAACTGCCTATAGTTTACACATAGCCCAGGAGAGGACAGGGATCAGCCATAGCACAAGCAACAACCTCAAGCAAAGGGGGATTAGCTCAAATGGTAGAGCGCTCGCTTAGCATGCGAGAGGTAGCGGGATCGATGCCCGCATTCTCCAAATGCAGCTTTCCTGATTTGCCAGGAGACACCTTGCTTTTGTGTTTGATGTTGAAGCTTGGAACCGAGCGCCGTGAGCAACATGGGAAGCCGGAGTCCTCCTCATAACGCGTGCCAAGGCGTTGCCACGTTTTTGTGGTGGCAACTGTGGCTTCAGTCAAAGTCACGTAGGCAGTGTTGGACAAAAGCAATCTAGTAAACAAAGCACGAGCAGGCCTCCATGGCCAAGAGACAATATTTCATTAGCGCAAAAGGTGCCAGTGCCATGCTTACGCTGAGAGCTTTGGACTCGTTGAATCACCTGAATCAGGTTCAACTTCTCTTTGTGTGCGAAAGAAAGGCCTTTGGGCCCGCACGCAAGCAAATATCGATTGGCATAGGAAAGGGCAACGTAGCAGAGGATGGTTTCGATCCATCGACCTCTGGGTTATGGGCCCAGCACGCTTCCGCTGCGCCACTCTGCTCTTGTCGCTGACCAACCTCAACAACCACATGTGGATGTAGTTTGCCAGCGATTCCCACGGGGAGTGGGTCCATGTGGCAAAGTCACAATGTAGACGACTAGGCGTTTCCATTGATTTTCGACCAGCGAATCCCAAGTCAAGCGTGGGCGAGAGCTGGACTCTCCTAGACCAGCTGAGCGAGGGTGGTGGCAAGTGGCCCGGCGTGGAGCATTGGTGGTTCAGTGGTAGAATTCTCGCCTGCCACGCGGGAGGCCCGGGTTCGATTCCCGGCCAATGCAATTATGGGCTCTTTGTGTTTGCAGCGCTCTCCCCCAATTTCCAGCCCCGTGGAGTGCATCAAGGCACAAGGTGTTTCTTGTCGAGAATGTACTAGGCGGTGTGAGTGCTTTTTGAAACCAGCCTTCTCCCAATTACATCATTGAAACCCATGGGGCCATACCTCTGAAGGGGCTCAGTTGTCAAAGGTCGTAGGAGGGAAAAAAAAGGGGGGTGCAAACCTTCTACGCTAGGAAAGCGGGTGGCTCTCCTGGTGTCTAGCGGCCAGAGCAGGTTGTGGATTTCGCAAAACTGACTATATTTTACACATAGCCCAGGAGAGGACAGGGATCAGCCATAGCGCAAGCAACACACTCGAGCAAAGGGGGATTAGCTCAAGTGGCAGAGCGCTCGCTTTGCATGCGAGAGGTAGCGGGATCGATGCCCGCATTCTCCAAACGCAGCTTTCCTGGTTTCACGGGAGGCACCTTGCTTTTGTGTTTGATGTTGAAGCTTGGAACCGAGCGCCGTGAGCAACATGGGAAGCCGGAGTGCTCCTCATAACATGTGCCAAGGCATTGCCACGTTTTTGTGGTGGCATCTGTGGCTTCAGCCAAAGTCACGTAGGCAGTATTGGACAAAAGCAATCAATTAAAGAAAGCACGACCAGGCTTCCATGGCCAAGAGACAATATTCCATTAGGGGGAAAGGTGCCAGTGCCATGCTTACGCTGAGAGCTTTGGACTCGTTGAATCACCTGAATCAGGTTCAACTTCTCTTTGTGTGCGAAAGAAAGGCCTTTGGGCCCGCAAGCAAATATCGATTGGCATAGGAAAAGGCAACGTAGCAGAGGATGGTTTCGATCCATCGACCTCTGGGTTATGGGCCCAGCACGCTTCCGCTGCGCCACTCTGCTCTTGTCGCTGGCCATCCTCATGGATTTCGACAAGCGAATCCCAAGTCAAGCGTGGGCGAGAGCTGGACTCTCCTAGGCCAGCTGAGCAAGGGTGGTGGCGCCTGGCCCGGCGTGGAGCATTGGTGGTTCAGTGGTAGAATTCTCGCCTGCCACGCGGGAGGCCCGGGTTCGATTCCCGGCCAATGCAATTATGGGCTCTTGGTGTTTGTAGCTCTCTCCCCCAATTTCCAGCCCCATGGAATGCCTCAAGGCACAAGGTGTTTCTTGTCGAGAATGTATTAGGCGGTGTGAGTGCTTTTTGAAACCACCTTCTCCCAATGACATCATTGAAACCCATGGGGCCATACTTCAGAAGGGGCTCAGTTGTCCAAGGTCTTGGGGGAGTGGCTCTCCTGGTGTCTAGCGGCCAGAGCAAGTTGTGGATTTAGCAAAACTGCCTATAGTTTACACATAGCCCAGGAGAGGACAGGGATCAGCCATAGCACAAGCAACAACCTCAAGCAAAGGGGGATTAGCTCAAATGGTAGAGCGCTCGCTTAGCATGCGAGAGGTAGCGGGATCGATGCCCGCATTCTCCAAATGCAGCTTTCCTGATTTGCCAGGAGACACCTTGCTTTTGTGTTTGATGTTGAAGCTTGGAACCGAGCGCCGTGAGCAACATGGGAAGCCGGAGTCCTCCTCATAACGCGTGCCAAGGCGTTGCCACGTTTTTGTGGTGGCAACTGTGGCTTCAGCCAAAGTCACGTAGGCAGTGTTGGACAAAAGCAATCTAGTAAACAAAGCACGAGCAGGCCTCCATGGCCAAGAGACAATATTTCATTAGCGCAAAAGGTGCCAGTGCCATGCTTACGCTGAGAGCTTTGGACTCGTTGAATCACCTGAATCAGGTTCAACTTCTCTTTGTGTGCGAAAGAAAGGCCTTTGGGCCCGCACGCAAGCAAATATCGATTGGCATAGGAAAGGGCAACGTAGCAGAGGATGGTTTCGATCCATCGACCTCTGGGTTATGGGCCCAGCACGCTTCCGCTGCACCACTCTGCTCTTGTCGCTGACCAACCTCAACAACCACATGTGGATGTAGTTTGCCAGCGATTCCCACGGGGAGTGGGTCCATGTGGCAAAGTCACAATGTAGACGACTAGGCGTTTCCATTGATTTTCGACCAGCGAATCCCAAGTCAAGCGTGGGCGAGAGCTGGACTCTCCTAGACCAGCTGAGCGAGGGTGGTGGCAAGTGGCCCGGCGTGGAGCATTGGTGGTTCAGTGGTAGAATTCTCGCCTGCCACGCGGGAGGCCCGGGTTCGATTCCCGGCCAATGCAATTATGGGCTCTTTGTGTTTGCAGCGCTCTCCCCCAATTTCCAGCCCCGTGGAGTGCATCAAGGCACAAGGTGTTTCTTGTCGAGAATGTACTAGGCGGTGTGAGTGCTTTTTGAAACCAGCCTTCTCCCAATTACATCATTGAAACCCATGGGGCCATACCTCTGAAGGGGCTCAGTTGTCAAAGGTCGTAGGAGGGAAAAAAAAGGGGGGTGCAAACCTTCTACGCTAGGAAAGCGGGTGGCTCTCCTGGTGTCTAGCGGCCAGAGCAGGTTGTGGATTTCGCAAAACTGACTATATTTTACACATAGCCCAGGAGAGGACAGGGATCAGCCATAGCGCAAGCAACACACTCGAGCAAAGGGGGATTAGCTCAAGTGGCAGAGCGCTCGCTTTGCATGCGAGAGGTAGCGGGATCGATGCCCGCATTCTCCAAACGCAGCTTTCCTGGTTTCACGGGAGGCACCTTGCTTTTGTGTTTGATGTTGAAGCTTGGAACCGAGCGCCGTGAGCAACATGGGAAGCCGGAGTGCTCCTCATAACATGTGCCAAGGCATTGCCACGTTTTTGTGGTGGCATCTGTGGCTTCAGCCAAAGTCACGTAGGCAGTATTGGACAAAAGCAATCAATTAAAGAAAGCACGACCAGGCTTCCATGGCCAAGAGACAATATTCCATTAGGGGGAAAGGTGCCAGTGCCATGCTTACGCTGAGAGCTTTGGACTCGTTGAATCACCTGAATCAGGTTCAACTTCTCTTTGTGTGCGAAAGAAAGGCCTTTGGGCCCGCAAGCAAATATCGATTGGCATAGGAAAAGGCAACGTAGCAGAGGATGGTTTCGATCCATCGACCTCTGGGTTATGGGCCCAGCACGCTTCCGCTGCGCCACTCTGCTCTTGTCGCTGGCCATCCTCATGGATTTCGACAAGCGAATCCCAAGTCAAGCGTGGGCGAGAGCTGGACTCTCCTAGGCCAGCTGAGCGAGGGTGGTGGCGCCTGGCCCGGCGTGGAGCATTGGTGGTTCAGTGGTAGAATTCTCGCCTGCCACGCGGGAGGCCCGGGTTCGATTCCCGGCCAATGCAATTATGGGCTCTTGGTGTTTGTAGCTCTCTCCCCCAATTTCCAGCCCCATGGAATGCCTCAAGGCACAAGGTGTTTCTTGTCGAGAATGTATTAGGCGGTGTGAGTGCTTTTTGAAACCACCTTCTCCCAATGACATCATTGAAACCCATGGGGCCATACTTCAGAAGGGGCTCAGTTGTCCAAGGTCTTGGGGGAGTGGCTCTCCTGGTGTCTAGCGGCCAGAGCAAGTTGTGGATTTAGCAAAACTGCCTATAGTTTACACATAGCCCAGGAGAGGACAGGGATCAGCCATAGCACAAGCAACAACCTCAAGCAAAGGGGGATTAGCTCAAATGGTAGAGCGCTCGCTTAGCATGCGAGAGGTAGCGGGATCGATGCCCGCATTCTCCAAATGCAGCTTTCCTGATTTGCCAGGAGACACCTTGCTTTTGTGTTTGATGTTGAAGCTTGGAACCGAGCGCCGTGAGCAACATGGGAAGCCGGAGTCCTCCTCATAACGCGTGCCAAGGCGTTGCCACGTTTTTGTGGTGGCAACTGTGGCTTCAGCCAAAGTCACGTAGGCAGTGTTGGACAAAAGCAATCTAGTAAACAAAGCACGAGCAGGCCTCCATGGCCAAGAGACAATATTTCATTAGCGCAAAAGGTGCCAGTGCCATGCTTACGCTGAGAGCTTTGGACTCGTTGAATCACCTGAATCAGGTTCAACTTCTCTTTGTGTGCGAAAGAAAGGCCTTTGGGCCCGCACGCAAGCAAATATCGATTGGCATAGGAAAGGGCAACGTAGCAGAGGATGGTTTCGATCCATCGACCTCTGGGTTATGGGCCCAGCACGCTTCCGCTGCGCCACTCTGCTCTTGTCGCTGACCAACCTCAACAACCACATGTGGATGTAGTTTGCCAGCGATTCCCACGGGGAGTGGGTCCATGTGGCAAAGTCACAATGTAGACGACTAGGCGTTTCCATTGATTTTCGACCAGCGAATCCCAAGTCAAGCGTGGGCGAGAGCTGGACTCTCCTAGACCAGCTGAGCGAGGGTGGTGGCAAGTGGCCCGGCGTGGAGCATTGGTGGTTCAGTGGTAGAATTCTCGCCTGCCACGCGGGAGGCCCGGGTTCGATTCCCGGCCAATGCAATTATGGGCTCTTTGTGTTTGCAGCGCTCTCCCCCAATTTCCAGCCCCGTGGAGTGCATCAAGGCACAAGGTGTTTCTTGTCGAGAATGTACTAGGCGGTGTGAGTGCTTTTTGAAACCAGCCTTCTCCCAATTACATCATTGAAACCCATGGGGCCATACCTCTGAAGGGGCTCAGTTGTCAAAGGTCGTAGGAGGGAAAAAAAAGGGGGGTGCAAACCTTCTACGCTAGGAAAGCGGGTGGCTCTCCTGGTGTCTAGCGGCCAGAGCAGGTTGTGGATTTCGCAAAACTGACTATATTTTACACATAGCCCAGGAGAGGACAGGGATCAGCCATAGCGCAAGCAACACACTCGAGCAAAGGGGGATTAGCTCAAGTGGCAGAGCGCTCGCTTTGCATGCGAGAGGTAGCGGGATCGATGCCCGCATTCTCCAAACGCAGCTTTCCTGGTTTCACGGGAGGCACCTTGCTTTTGTGTTTGATGTTGAAGCTTGGAACCGAGCGCCGTGAGCAACATGGGAAGCCGGAGTGCTCCTCATAACATGTGCCAAGGCATTGCCACGTTTTTGTGGTGGCATCTGTGGCTTCAGCCAAAGTCACGTAGGCAGTATTGGACAAAAGCAATCAATTAAAGAAAGCACGACCAGGCTTCCATGGCCAAGAGACAATATTCCATTAGGGGGAAAGGTGCCAGTGCCATGCTTACGCTGAGAGCTTTGGACTCGTTGAATCACCTGAATCAGGTTCAACTTCTCTTTGTGTGCGAAAGAAAGGCCTTTGGGCCCGCAAGCAAATATCGATTGGCATAGGAAAAGGCAACGTAGCAGAGGATGGTTTCGATCCATCGACCTCTGGGTTATGGGCCCAGCACGCTTCCGCTGCGCCACTCTGCTCTTGTCGCTGGCCATCCTCATGGATTTCGACAAGCGAATCCCAAGTCAAGCGTGGGCGAGAGCTGGACTCTCCTAGGCCAGCTGAGCGAGGGTGGTGGCGCCTGGCCCGGCGTGGAGCATTGGTGGTTCAGTGGTAGAATTCTCGCCTGCCACGCGGGAGGCCCGGGTTCGATTCCCGGCCAATGCAATTATGGGCTCTTGGTGTTTGTAGCTCTCTCCCCCAATTTCCAGCCCCATGGAATGCCTCAAGGCACAAGGTGTTTCTTGTCGAGAATGTATTAGGCGGTGTGAGTGCTTTTTGAAACCACCTTCTCCCAATGACATCATTGAAACCCATGGGGCCATACTTCAGAAGGGGCTCAGTTGTCCAAGGTCTTGGGGGAGTGGCTCTCCTGGTGTCTAGCGGCCAGAGCAAGTTGTGGATTTAGCAAAACTGCCTATAGTTTACACATAGCCCAGGAGAGGACAGGGATCAGCCATAGCACAAGCAACAACCTCAAGCAAAGGGGGATTAGCTCAAATGGTAGAGCGCTCGCTTAGCATGCGAGAGGTAGCGGGATCGATGCCCGCATTCTCCAAATGCAGCTTTCCTGATTTGCCAGGAGACACCTTGCTTTTGTGTTTGATGTTGAAGCTTGGAACCGAGCGCCGTGAGCAACATGGGAAGCCGGAGTCCTCCTCATAACGCGTGCCAAGGCGTTGCCACGTTTTTGTGGTGGCAACTGTGGCTTCAGCCAAAGTCACGTAGGCAGTGTTGGACAAAAGCAATCTAGTAAACAAAGCACGAGCAGGCCTCCATGGCCAAGAGACAATATTTCATTAGCGCAAAAGGTGCCAGTGCCATGCTTACGCTGAGAGCTTTGGACTCGTTGAATCACCTGAATCAGGTTCAACTGCTCTTTGTGTGCGAAAGAAAGGCCTTTGGGCCCGCACGCAAGCAAATATCGATTGGCATAGGAAAGGGCAACGTAGCAGAGGATGGTTTCGATCCATCGACCTCTGGGTTATGGGCCCAGCACGCTTCCGCTGCGCCACTCTGCTCTTGTCGCTGACCAACCTCAACAACCACATGTGGATGTAGTTTGCCAGCGATTCCCACGGGGAGTGGGTCCATGTGGCAAAGTCACAATGTAGACGACTAGGCGTTTCCATTGATTTTCGACCAGCGAATCCCAAGTCAAGCGTGGGCGAGAGCTGGACTCTCCTAGACCAGCTGAGCGAGGGTGGTGGCAAGTGGCCCGGCGTGGAGCATTGGTGGTTCAGTGGTAGAATTCTCGCCTGCCACGCGGGAGGCCCGGGTTCGATTCCCGGCCAATGCAATTATGGGCTCTTTGTGTTTGCAGCGCTCTCCCCCAATTTCCAGCCCCGTGGAGTGCATCAAGGCACAAGGTGTTTCTTGTCGAGAATGTACTAGGCGGTGTGAGTGCTTTTTGAAACCAGCCTTCTCCCAATTACATCATTGAAACCCATGGGGCCATACCTCTGAAGGGGCTCAGTTGTCAAAGGTCGTAGGAGGGAAAAAAAAGGGGGGTGCAAACCTTCTACGCTAGGAAAGCGGGTGGCTCTCCTGGTGTCTAGCGGCCAGAGCAGGTTGTGGATTTCGCAAAACTGACTATATTTTACACATAGCCCAGGAGAGGACAGGGATCAGCCATAGCGCAAGCAACACACTCGAGCAAAGGGGGATTAGCTCAAGTGGCAGAGCGCTCGCTTTGCATGCGAGAGGTAGCGGGATCGATGCCCGCATTCTCCAAACGCAGCTTTCCTGGTTTCACGGGAGGCACCTTGCTTTTGTGTTTGATGTTGAAGCTTGGAACCGAGCGCCGTGAGCAACATGGGAAGCCGGAGTGCTCCTCATAACATGTGCCAAGGCATTGCCACGTTTTTGTGGTGGCATCTGTGGCTTCAGCCAAAGTCACGTAGGCAGTATTGGACAAAAGCAATCAATTAAAGAAAGCACGACCAGGCTTCCATGGCCAAGAGACAATATTCCATTAGGGGGAAAGGTGCCAGTGCCATGCTTACGCTGAGAGCTTTGGACTCGTTGAATCACCTGAATCAGGTTCAACTTCTCTTTGTGTGCGAAAGAAAGGCCTTTGGGCCCGCAAGCAAATATCGATTGGCATAGGAAAAGGCAACGTAGCAGAGGATGGTTTCGATCCATCGACCTCTGGGTTATGGGCCCAGCACGCTTCCGCTGCGCCACTCTGCTCTTGTCGCTGGCCATCCTCATGGATTTCGACAAGCGAATCCCAAGTCAAGCGTGGGCGAGAGCTGGACTCTCCTAGGCCAGCTGAGCGAGGGTGGTGGCGCCTGGCCCGGCGTGGAGCATTGGTGGTTCAGTGGTAGAATTCTCGCCTGCCACGCGGGAGGCCCGGGTTCGATTCCCGGCCAATGCAATTATGGGCTCTTGGTGTTTGTAGCTCTCTCCCCCAATTTCCAGCCCCATGGAATGCCTCAAGGCACAAGGTGTTTCTTGTCGAGAATGTATTAGGCGGTGTGAGTGCTTTTTGAAACCACCTTCTCCCAATGACATCATTGAAACCCATGGGGCCATACTTCAGAAGGGGCTCAGTTGTCCAAGGTCTTGGGGGAGTGGCTCTCCTGGTGTCTAGCGGCCAGAGCAAGTTGTGGATTTAGCAAAACTGCCTATAGTTTACACATAGCCCAGGAGAGGACAGGGATCAGCCATAGCACAAGCAACAACCTCAAGCAAAGGGGGATTAGCTCAAATGGTAGAGCGCTCGCTTAGCATGCGAGAGGTAGCGGGATCGATGCCCGCATTCTCCAAATGCAGCTTTCCTGATTTGCCAGGAGACACCTTGCTTTTGTGTTTGATGTTGAAGCTTGGAACCGAGCGCCGTGAGCAACATGGGAAGCCGGAGTCCTCCTCATAACGCGTGCCAAGGCGTTGCCACGTTTTTGTGGTGGCAACTGTGGCTTCAGCCAAAGTCACGTAGGCAGTGTTGGACAAAAGCAATCTAGTAAACAAAGCACGAGCAGGCCTCCATGGCCAAGAGACAATATTTCATTAGCGCAAAAGGTGCCAGTGCCATGCTTACGCTGAGAGCTTTGGACTCGTTGAATCACCTGAATCAGGTTCAACTTCTCTTTGTGTGCGAAAGAAAGGCCTTTGGGCCCGCACGCAAGCAAATATCGATTGGCATAGGAAAGGGCAACGTAGCAGAGGATGGTTTCGATCCATCGACCTCTGGGTTATGGGCCCAGCACGCTTCCGCTGCGCCACTCTGCTCTTGTCGCTGACCAACCTCAACAACCACATGTGGATGTAGTTTGCCAGCGATTCCCACGGGGAGTGGGTCCATGTGGCAAAGTCACAATGTAGACGACTAGGCGTTTCCATTGATTTTCGACCAGCGAATCCCAAGTCAAGCGTGGGCGAGAGCTGGACTCTCCTAGACCAGCTGAGCGAGGGTGGTGGCAAGTGGCCCGGCGTGGAGCATTGGTGGTTCAGTGGTAGAATTCTCGCCTGCCACGCGGGAGGCCCGGGTTCGATTCCCGGCCAATGCAATTATGGGCTCTTTGTGTTTGCAGCGCTCTCCCCCAATTTCCAGCCCCGTGGAGTGCATCAAGGCACAAGGTGTTTCTTGTCGAGAATGTACTAGGCGGTGTGAGTGCTTTTTGAAACCAGCCTTCTCCCAATTACATCATTGAAACCCATGGGGCCATACCTCTGAAGGGGCTCAGTTGTCAAAGGTCGTAGGAGGGAAAAAAAAGGGGGGTGCAAACCTTCTACGCTAGGAAAGCGGGTGGCTCTCCTGGTGTCTAGCGGCCAGAGCAGGTTGTGGATTTCGCAAAACTGACTATATTTTACACATAGCCCAGGAGAGGACAGGGATCAGCCATAGCGCAAGCAACACACTCGAGCAAAGGGGGATTAGCTCAAGTGGCAGAGCGCTCGCTTTGCATGCGAGAGGTAGCGGGATCGATGCCCGCATTCTCCAAACGCAGCTTTCCTGGTTTCACGGGAGGCACCTTGCTTTTGTGTTTGATGTTGAAGCTTGGAACCGAGCGCCGTGAGCAACATGGGAAGCCGGAGTGCTCCTCATAACATGTGCCAAGGCATTGCCACGTTTTTGTGGTGGCATCTGTGGCTTCAGCCAAAGTCACGTAGGCAGTATTGGACAAAAGCAATCAATTAAAGAAAGCACGACCAGGCTTCCATGGCCAAGAGACAATATTCCATTAGGGGGAAAGGTGCCAGTGCCATGCTTACGCTGAGAGCTTTGGACTCGTTGAATCACCTGAATCAGGTTCAACTTCTCTTTGTGTGCGAAAGAAAGGCCTTTGGGCCCGCAAGCAAATATCGATTGGCATAGGAAAAGGCAACGTAGCAGAGGATGGTTTCGATCCATCGACCTCTGGGTTATGGGCCCAGCACGCTTCCGCTGCGCCACTCTGCTCTTGTCGCTGGCCATCCTCATGGATTTCGACAAGCGAATCCCAAGTCAAGCGTGGGCGAGAGCTGGACTCTCCTAGGCCAGCTGAGCGAGGGTGGTGGCGCCTGGCCCGGCGTGGAGCATTGGTGGTTCAGTGGTAGAATTCTCGCCTGCCACGCGGGAGGCCCGGGTTCGATTCCCGGCCAATGCAATTATGGGCTCTTGGTGTTTGTAGCTCTCTCCCCCAATTTCCAGCCCCATGGAATGCCTCAAGGCACAAGGTGTTTCTTGTCGAGAATGTATTAGGCGGTGTGAGTGCTTTTTGAAACCACCTTCTCCCAATGACATCATTGAAACCCATGGGGCCATACTTCAGAAGGGGCTCAGTTGTCCAAGGTCTTGGGGGAGTGGCTCTCCTGGTGTCTAGCGGCCAGAGCAAGTTGTGGATTTAGCAAAACTGCCTATAGTTTACACATAGCCCAGGAGAGGACAGGGATCAGCCATAGCACAAGCAACAACCTCAAGCAAAGGGGGATTAGCTCAAATGGTAGAGCGCTTGCTTAGCATGCGAGAGGTAGCGGGATCGATGCCCGCGTTCTCCAAATGCAGCTTTCCTGATTTGCCAGGAGACACCTTGCTTTTGTGTTTGATGTTGAAGCTTGGAACCGAGCGCCGTGAGCAACATGGGAAGCCGGAGTCCTCCTCATAACGCGTGCCAAGGCGTTGCCACGTTTTTGTGGTGGCAACTGTGGCTTCAGCCAAAGTCACGTAGGCAGTGTTGGACAAAAGCAATCTAGTAAACAAAGCACGAGCAGGCCTCCATGGCCAAGAGACAATATTTCATTAGCGCAAAAGGTGCCAGTGCCATGCTTACGCTGAGAGCTTTGGACTCGTTGAATCACCTGAATCAGGTTCAACTTCTCTTTGTGTGCGAAAGAAAGGCCTTTGGGCCCGCACGCAAGCAAATATCGATTGGCATAGGAAAGGGCAACGTAGCAGAGGATGGTTTCGATCCATCGACCTCTGGGTTATGGGCCCAGCACGCTTCCGCTGCGCCACTCTGCTCTTGTCGCTGACCAACCTCAACAACCACATGTGGATGTAGTTTGCCAGCGATTCCCACGGGGAGTGGGTCCATGTGGCAAAGTCACAATGTAGACGACTAGGCGTTTCCATTGATTTTCGACCAGCGAATCCCAAGTCAAGCGTGGGCGAGAGCTGGACTCTCCTAGACCAGCTGAGCGAGGGTGGTGGCAAGTGGCCCGGCGTGGAGCATTGGTGGTTAAGTGGTAGAATTCTCGCCTGCCACGCGGGAGGCCCGGGTTCGATTCCCGGCCAATGCAATTATGGGCTCTTTGTGTTTGCAGCGCTCTCCCCCAATTTCCAGCCCCGTGGAGTGCATCAAGGCACAAGGTGTTTCTTGTCGAGAATGTACTAGGCGGTGTGAGTGCTTTTTGAAACCAGCCTTCTCCCAATTACATCATTGAAACCCATGGGGCCATACCTCTGAAGGGGCTCAGTTGTCAAAGGTCGTAGGAGGGAAAAAAAAGGGGGGTGCAAACCTTCTACGCTAGGAAAGCGGGTGGCTCTCCTGGTGTCTAGCGGCCAGAGCAGGTTGTGGATTTCGCAAAACTGACTATATTTTACACATAGCCCAGGAGAGGACAGGGATCAGCCATAGCGCAAGCAACACACTCGAGCAAAGGGGGATTAGCTCAAGTGGCAGAGCGCTTGCTTTGCATGCGAGAGGTAGCGGGATCGATGCCCGCATTCTCCAAACGCAGCTTTCCTGGTTTCACGGGAGGCACCTTGCTTTTGTGTTTGATGTTGAAGCTTGGAACCGAGCGCCGTGAGCAACATGGGAAGCCGGAGTGCTCCTCATAACATGTGCCAAGGCATTGCCACGTTTTTGTGGTGGCATCTGTGGCTTCAGCCAAAGTCACGTAGGCAGTATTGGACAAAAGCAATCAATTAAAGAAAGCACGACCAGGCTTCCATGGCCAAGAGACAATATTCCATTAGGGGGAAAGGTGCCAGTGCCATGCTTACGCTGAGAGCTTTGGACTCGTTGAATCACCTGAATCAGGTTCAACTTCTCTTTGTGTGCGAAAGAAAGGCCTTTGGGCCCGCAAGCAAATATCGATTGGCATGGAAAAGGCAACGTAGCAGAGGATGGTTTCGATCCATCGACCTCTGGGTTATGGGCCCAGCACGCTTCCGCTGCGCCACTCTGCTCTTGTCGCTGGCCATCCTCATGGATTTCGACAAGCGAATCCCAAGTCAAGCGTGGGCGAGAGCTGGACTCTCCTAGGCCAGCTGAGCGAGGGTGGTGGCGCCTGGCCCGGCGTGGAGCATTGGTGGTTCAGTGGTAGAATTCTCGCCTGCCACGCGGGAGGCCCGGGTTCGATTCCCGGCCAATGCAATTATGGGCTCTTGGTGTTTGTAGCTCTCTCCCCCAATTTCCAGCCCCATGGAATGCCTCAAGGCACAAGGTGTTTCTTGTCGAGAATGTATTAGGCGGTGTGAGTGCTTTTTGAAACCACCTTCTCCCAATGACATCATTGAAACCCATGGGGCCATACTTCAGAAGGGGCTCAGTTGTCCAAGGTCTTGGGGGAGTGGCTCTCCTGGTGTCTAGCGGCCAGAGCAAGTTGTGGATTTAGCAAAACTGCCTATAGTTTACACATAGCCCAGGAGAGGACAGGGATCAGCCATAGCACAAGCAACAACCTCAAGCAAAGGGGGATTAGCTCAAATGGTAGAGCGCTCGCTTAGCATGCGAGAGGTAGCGGGATCGATGCCCGCATTCTCCAAATGCAGCTTTCCTGATTTGCCAGGAGACACCTTGCTTTTGTGTTTGATGTTGAAGCTTGGAACCGAGCGCCGTGAGCAACATGGGAAGCCGGAGTCCTCCTCATAACGCGTGCCAAGGCGTTGCCACGTTTTTGTGGTGGCAACTGTGGCTTCAGCCAAAGTCACGTAGGCAGTGTTGGACAAAAGCAATCTAGTAAACAAAGCACGAGAAGGCCTCCATGGCCAAGAGACAATATTTCATTAGCGCAAAAGGTGCCAGTGCCATGCTTACGCTGAGAGCTTTGGACTCGTTGAATCACCTGAATCAGGTTCAACTTCTCTTTGTGTGCGAAAGAAAGGCCTTTGGGCCCGCACGCAAGCAAATATCGATTGGCATAGGAAAGGGCAACGTAGCAGAGGATGGTTTCGATCCATCGACCTCTGGGTTATGGGCCCAGCACGCTTCCGCTGCGCCACTCTGCTCTTGTCGCTGACCAACCTCAACAACCACATGTGGATGTAGTTTGCCAGCGATTCCCACGGGGAGTGGGTCCATGTGGCAAAGTCACAATGTAGACGACTAGGCGTTTCCATTGATTTTCGACCAGCGAATCCCAAGTCAAGCGTGGGCGAGAGCTGGACTCTCCTAGACCAGCTGAGCGAGGGTGGTGGCAAGTGGCCCGGCGTGGAGCATTGGTGGTTCAGTGGTAGAATTCTCGCCTGCCACGCGGGAGGCCCGGGTTCGATTCCCGGCCAATGCAATTATGGGCTCTTTGTGTTTGCAGCGCTCTCCCCCAATTTCCAGCCCCGTGGAGTGCATCAAGGCACAAGGTGTTTCTTGTCGAGAATGTACTAGGCGGTGTGAGTGCTTTTTGAAACCAGCCTTCTCCCAATTACATCATTGAAACCCATGGGGCCATACCTCTGAAGGGGCTCAGTTGTCAAAGGTCGTAGGAGGGAAAAAAAAGGGGGGTGCAAACCTTCTACGCTAGGAAAGCGGGTGGCTCTCCTGGTGTCTAGCGGCCAGAGCAGGTTGTGGATTTCGCAAAACTGACTATATTTTACACATAGCCCAGGAGAGGACAGGGATCAGCCATAGCGCAAGCAACACACTCGAGCAAAGGGGGATTAGCTCAAGTGGCAGAGCGCTCGCTTTGCATGCGAGAGGTAGCGGGATCGATGCCCGCATTCTCCAAACGCAGCTTTCCTGGTTTCACGGGAGGCACCTTGCTTTTGTGTTTGATGTTGAAGCTTGGAACCGAGCGCCGTGAGCAACATGGGAAGCCGGAGTGCTCCTCATAACATGTGCCAAGGCATTGCCACGTTTTTGTGGTGGCATCTGTGGCTTCAGCCAAAGTCACGTAGGCAGTATTGGACAAAAGCAATCAATTAAAGAAAGCACGACCAGGCTTCCATGGCCAAGAGACAATATTCCATTAGGGGGAAAGGTGCCAGTGCCATGCTTACGCTGAGAGCTTTGGACTCGTTGAATCACCTGAATCAGGTTCAACTTCTCTTTGTGTGCGAAAGAAAGGCCTTTGGGCCCGCAAGCAAATATCGATTGGCATAGGAAAAGGCAACGTAGCAGAGGATGGTTTCGATCCATCGACCTCTGGGTTATGGGCCCAGCACGCTTCCGCTGCGCCACTCTGCTCTTGTCGCTGGCCACCCTCATGGATTTCGACAAGCGAATCCCAAGTCAAGCGTGGGCGAGAGCTGGACTCTCCTAGGCCAGCTGAGCGAGGGTGGTGGCGCCTGGCCCGGCGTGGAGCATTGGTGGTTCAGTGGTAGAATTCTCGCCTGCCACGCGGGAGGCCCGGGTTCGATTCCCGGCCAATGCAATTATGGGCTCTTGGTGTTTGTAGCTCTCTCCCCCAATTTCCAGCCCCATGGAATGCCTCAAGGCACAAGGTGTTTCTTGTCGAGAATGTATTAGGCGGTGTGAGTGCTTTTTGAAACCACCTTCTCCCAATGACATCATTGAAACCCATGGGGCCATACTTCAGAAGGGGCTCAGTTGTCCAAGGTCTTGGGGGAGTGGCTCTCCTGGTGTCTAGCGGCCAGAGCAAGTTGTGGATTTAGCAAAACTGCCTATAGTTTACACATAGCCCAGGAGAGGACAGGGATCAGCCATAGCACAAGCAACAACCTCAAGCAAAGGGGGATTAGCTCAAATGGTAGAGCGCTTGCTTAGCATGCGAGAGGTAGCGGGATCGATGCCCGCATTCTCCAAATGCAGCTTTCCTGATTTGCCAGGAGACACCTTGCTTTTGTGTTTGATGTTGAAGCTTGGAACCGAGCGCCGTGAGCAACATGGGAAGCCGGAGTCCTCCTCATAACGCGTGCCAAGGCGTTGCCACGTTTTTGTGGTGGCAACTGTGGCTTCAGCCAAAGTCACGTAGGCAGTGTTGGACAAAAGCAATCTAGTAAACAAAGCACGAGCAGGCCTCCATGGCCAAGAGACAATATTTCATTAGCGCAAAAGGTGCCAGTGCCATGCTTACGCTGAGAGCTTTGGACTCGTTGAATCACCTGAATCAGGTTCAACTTCTCTTTGTGTGCGAAAGAAAGGCCTTTGGGCCCGCACGCAAGCAAATATCGATTGGCATAGAAAAAGGCAACGTAGCAGAGGATGGTTTCGATCCATCGACCTCTGGGTTATGGGCCCAGCACGCTTCCGCTGCGCCACTCTGCTCTTGTCGCTGACCAACCTCAACAACCACATGTGGATGTAGTTTGCCAGCGATTCCCACGGGGAGTGGGTCCATGTGGCAAAGTCACAATGTAGACGACTAGGCGTTTCCATTGATTTTCGACCAGCGAATCCCAAGTCAAGCGTGGGCGAGAGCTGGACTCTCCTAGACCAGCTGAGCGAGGGTGGTGGCAAGTGGCCCGGCGTGGAGCATTGGTGGTTCAGTGGTAGAATTCTCGCCTGCCACGCGGGAGGCCCGGGTTCGATTCCCGGCCAATGCAATTATGGGCTCTTTGTGTTTGCAGCGCTCTCCCCCAATTTCCAGCCCCGTGGAGTGCATCAAGGCACAAGGTGTTTCTTGTCGAGAATGTACTAGGCGGTGTGAGTGCTTTTTGAAACCAGCCTTCTCCCAATTACATCATTGAAACCCATGGGGCCATACCTCTGAAGGGGCTCAGTTGTCAAAGGTCGTAGGAGGGAAAAAAAAGGGGGGTGCAAACCTTCTACGCTAGGAAAGCGGGTGGCTCTCCTGGTGTCTAGCGGCCAGAGCAGGTTGTGGATTTCGCAAAACTGACTATATTTTACACATAGCCCAGGAGAGGACAGGGATCAGCCATAGCGCAAGCAACACACTCGAGCAAAGGGGGATTAGCTCAAGTGGCAGAGCGCTCGCTTTGCATGCGAGAGGTAGCGGGATCGATGCCCGCATTCTCCAAACGCAGCTTTCCTGGTTTCACGGGAGGCACCTTGCTTTTGTGTTTGATGTTGAAGCTTGGAACCGAGCGCCGTGAGCAACATGGGAAGCCGGAGTGCTCCTCATAACATGTGCCAAGGCATTGCCACGTTTTTGTGGTGGCATCTGTGGCTTCAGCCAAAGTCACGTAGGCAGTATTGGACAAAAGCAATCAATTAAAGAAAGCACGACCAGGCTTCCATGGCCAAGAGACAATATTCCATTAGGGGGAAAGGTGCCAGTGCCATGCTTACGCTGAGAGCTTTGGACTCGTTGAATCACCTGAATCAGGTTCAACTTCTCTTTGTGTGCGAAAGAAAGGCCTTTGGGCCCGCAAGCAAATATCGATTGGCATAGGAAAAGGCAACGTAGCAGAGGATGGTTTCGATCCATCGACCTCTGGGTTATGGGCCCAGCACGCTTCCGCTGCGCCACTCTGCTCTTGTCGCTGGCCATCCTCATGGATTTCGACAAGCGAATCCCAAGTCAAGCGTGGGCGAGAGCTGGACTCTCCTAGGCCAGCTGAGCGAGGGTGGTGGCGCCTGGCCCGGCGTGGAGCATTGGTGGTTCAGTGGTAGAATTCTCGCCTGCCACGCGGGAGGCCCGGGTTCGATTCCCGGCCAATGCAATTATGGGCTCTTGGTGTTTGTAGCTCTCTCCCCCAATTTCCAGCCCCATGGAATGCCTCAAGGCACAAGGTGTTTCTTGTCGAGAATGTATTAGGCGGTGTGAGTGCTTTTTGAAACCACCTTCTCCCAATGACATCATTGAAACCCATGGGGCCATACTTCAGAAGGGGCTCAGTTGTCCAAGGTCTTGGGGGAGTGGCTCTCCTGGTGTCTAGCGGCCAGAGCAAGTTGTGGATTTAGCAAAACTGCCTATAGTTTACACATAGCCCAGGAGAGGACAGGGATCAGCCATAGCACAAGCAACAACCTCAAGCAAAGGGGGATTAGCTCAAATGGTAGAGCGCTCGCTTAGCATGCGAGAGGTAGCGGGATCGATGCCCGCATTCTCCAAATGCAGCTTTCCTGATTTGCCAGGAGACACCTTGCTTTTGTGTTTGATGTTGAAGCTTGGAACCGAGCGCCGTGAGCAACATGGGAAGCCGGAGTCCTCCTCATAACGCGTGCCAAGGCGTTGCCACGTTTTTGTGGTGGCAACTGTGGCTTCAGCCAAAGTCACGTAGGCAGTGTTGGACAAAAGCAATCTAGTAAACAAAGCACGAGCAGGCCTCCATGGCCAAGAGACAATATTTCATTAGCGCAAAAGGTGCCAGTGCCATGCTTACGCTGAGAGCTTTGGACTCGTTGAATCACCTGAATCAGGTTCAACTTCTCTTTGTGTGCGAAAGAAAGGCCTTTGGGCCCGCACGCAAGCAAATATCGATTGGCATAGGAAAGGGCAACGTAGCAGAGGATGGTTTCGATCCATCGACCTCTGGGTTATGGGCCCAGCACGCTTCCGCTGCGCCACTCTGCTCTTGTCGCTGACCAACCTCAACAACCACATGTGGATGTAGTTTGCCAGCGATTCCCACGGGGAGTGGGTCCATGTGGCAAAGTCACAATGTAGACGACTAGGTGTTTCCATTGATTTTCGACCAGCGAATCCCAAGTCAAGCGTGGGCGAGAGCTGGACTCTCCTAGACCAGCTGAGCGAGGGTGGTGGCAAGTGGCCCGGCGTGGAGCATTGGTGGTTCAGTGGTAGAATTCTCGCCTGCCACGCGGGAGGCCCGGGTTCGATTCCCGGCCAATGCAATTATGGGCTCTTTGTGTTTGCAGCGCTCTCCCCCAATTTCCAGCCCCGTGGAGTGCATTAAGGCACAAGGTGTTTCTTGTCGAGAATGTACTAGGCGGTGTGAGTGCTTTTTGAAACCAGCCTTCTCCCAATTACATCATTGAAACCCATGGGGCCATACCTCTGAAGGGGCTCAGTTGTCAAAGGTCGTAGGAGGGAAAAAAAAGGGGGGTGCAAACCTTCTACGCTAGGAAAGCGGGTGGCTCTCCTGGTGTCTAGCGGCCAGAGCAGGTTGTGGATTTCGCAAAACTGACTATATTTTACACATAGCCCAGGAGAGGACAGGGATCAGCCATAGCGCAAGCAACACACTCGAGCAAAGGGGGATTAGCTCAAGTGGCAGAGCGCTCGCTTTGCATGCGAGAGGTAGCGGGATCGATGCCCGCATTCTCCAAACGCAGCTTTCCTGGTTTCACGGGAGGCACCTTGCTTTTGTGTTTGATGTTGAAGCTTGGAACCGAGCGCCGTGAGCAACATGGGAAGCCGGAGTGCTCCTCATAACATGTGCCAAGGCATTGCCACGTTTTTGTGGTGGCATCTGTGGCTTCAGCCAAAGTCACGTAGGCAGTATTGGACAAAAGCAATCAATTAAAGAAAGCACGACCAGGCTTCCATGGCCAAGAGACAATATTCCATTAGGGGGAAAGGTGCCAGTGCCATGCTTACGCTGAGAGCTTTGGACTCGATGAATCACCTGAATCAGGTTCAACTTCTCTTTGTGTGCGAAAGAAAGGCCTTTGGGCCCGCAAGCAAATATCGATTGGCATAGGAAAAGGCAACGTAGCAGAGGATGGTTTCGATCCATCGACCTCTGGGTTATGGGCCCAGCACGCTTCCGCTGCGCCACTCTGCTCTTGTCGCTGGCCATCCTCATGGATTTCGACAAGCGAATCCCAAGTCAAGCGTGGGCGAGAGCTGGACTCTCCTAGGCCAGCTGAGCGAGGGTGGTGGCGCCTGGCCCGGCGTGGAGCATTGGTGGTTCAGTGGTAGAATTCTCGCCTGCCACGCGGGAGGCCCGGGTTCGATTCCCGGCCAATGCAATTATGGGCTCTTGGTGTTTGTAGCTCTCTCCCCCAATTTCCAGCCCCATGGAATGCCTCAAGGCACAAGGTGTTTCTTGTCGAGAATGTATTAGGCGGTGTGAGTGCTTTTTGAAACCACCTTCTCCCAATGACATCATTGAAACCCATGGGGCCATACTTCAGAAGGGGCTCAGTTGTCCAAGGTCTTGGGGGAGTGGCTCTCCTGGTGTCTAGCGGCCAGAGCAAGTTGTGGATTTAGCAAAACTGCCTATAGTTTACACATAGCCCAGGAGAGGACAGGGATCAGCCATAGCACAAGCAACAACCTCAAGCAAAGGGGGATTAGCTCAAATGGTAGAGCGCTCGCTTAGCATGCGAGAGGTAGCGGGATCGATGCCCGCATTCTCCAAATGCAGCTTTCCTGATTTGCCAGGAGACACCTTGCTTTTGTGTTTGATGTTGAAGCTTGGAACCGAGCGCCGTGAGCAACATGGGAAGCCGGAGTCCTCCTCATAACGCGTGCCAAGGCGTTGCCACGTTTTTGTGGTGGCAACTGTGGCTTCAGCCAAAGTCACGTAGGCAGTGTTGGACAAAAGCAATCTAGTAAACAAAGCACGAGCAGGGCTCCATGGCCAAGAGACAATATTTCATTAGCGCAAAAGGTGCCAGTGCCATGCTTACGCTGAGAGCTTTGGACTCGTTGAATCACCTGAATCAGGTTCAACTTCTCTTTGTGTGCGAAAGAAAGGCCTTTGGGCCCGCACGCAAGCAAATATCGATTGGCATAGGAAAGGGCAACGTAGCAGAGGATGGTTTCGATCCATCGACCTCTGGGTTATGGGCCCAGCACGCTTCCGCTGCGCCACTCTGCTCTTGTCGCTGACCAACCTCAACAACCACATGTGGATGTAGTTTGCCAGCGATTCCCACGGGGAGTGGGTCCATGTGGCAAAGTCACAATGTAGACGACTAGGCGTTTCCATTGATTTTCGACCAGCGAATCCCAAGTCAAGCGTGGGCGAGAGCTGGACTCTCCTAGACCAGCTGAGCGAGGGTGGTGGCAAGTGGCCCGGCGTGGAGCATTGGTGGTTAAGTGGTAGAATTCTCGCCTGCCACGCGGGAGGCCCGGGTTCGATTCCCGGCCAATGCAATTATGGGCTCTTTCTGTTTGCAGCGCTCTCCCCCAATTTCCAGCCCCGTGGAGTGCATCAAGGCACAAGGTGTTTCTTGTCGAGAATGTACTAGGCGGTGTGAGTGCTTTTTGAAACCAGCCTTCTCCCAATTACATCATTGAAACCCATGGGGCCATACCTCTGAAGGGGCTCAGTTGTCAAAGGTCGTAGGAGGGAAAAAAAAGGGGGGTGCAAACCTTCTACGCTAGGAAAGCGGGTGGCTCTCCTGGTGTCTAGCGGCCAGAGCAGGTTGTGGATTTCGCAAAACTGACTATATTTTACACATAGCCCAGGAGAGGACAGGGATCAGCCATAGCGCAAGCAACACACTCGAGCAAAGGGGGATTAGCTCAAGTGGCAGAGCGCTCGCTTTGCATGCGAGAGGTAGCGGGATCGATGCCCGCATTCTCCAAACGCAGCTTTCCTGGTTTCACGGGAGGCACCTTGCTTTTGTGTTTGATGTTGAAGCTTGGAACCGAGCGCCGTGAGCAACATGGGAAGCCGGAGTGCTCCTCATAACATGTGCCAAGGCATTGCCACGTTTTTGTGGTGGCATCTGTGGCTTCAGCCAAAGTCACGTAGGCAGTATTGGACAAAAGCAATCAATTAAAGAAAGCACGACCAGGCTTCCATGGCCAAGAGACAATATTCCATTAGGGGGAAAGGTGCCAGTGCCATGCTTACGCTGAGAGCTTTGGACTCGTTGAATCACCTGAATCAGGTTCAACTTCTCTTTGTGTGCGAAAGAAAGGCCTTTGGGCCCGCAAGCAAATATCGATTGGCATAGGAAAAGGCAACGTAGCAGAGGATGGTTTCGATCCATCGACCTCTGGGTTATGGGCCCAGCACGCTTCCGCTGCGCCACTCTGCTCTTGTCGCTGGCCATCCTCATGGATTTCGACAAGCGAATCCCAAGTCAAGCGTGGGCGAGAGCTGGACTCTCCTAGGCCAGCTGAGCGAGGGTGGTGGCGCCTGGCCCGGCGTGGAGCATTGGTGGTTCAGTGGTAGAATTCTCGCCTGCCACGCGGGAGGCCCGGGTTCGATTCCCGGCCAATGCAATTATGGGCTCTTGGTGTTTGTAGCTCTCTCCCCCAATTTCCAGCCCCATGGAATGCCTCAAGGCACAAGGTGTTTCTTGTCGAGAATGTATTAGGCGGTGTGAGTGCTTTTTGAAACCACCTTCTCCCAATGACATCATTGAAACCCATGGGGCCATACTTCAGAAGGGGCTCAGTTGTCCAAGGTCTTGGGGGAGTGGCTCTCCTGGTGTCTAGCGGCCAGAGCAAGTTGTGGATTTAGCAAAACTGCCTATAGTTTACACATAGCCCAGGAGAGGACAGGGATCAGCCATAGCACAAGCAACAACCTCAAGCAAAGGGGGATTAGCTCAAATGGTAGAGCGCTCGCTTAGCATGCGAGAGGTAGCGGGATCGATGCCCGCATTCTCCAAATGCAGCTTTCCTGATTTGCCAGGAGACACCTTGCTTTTGTGTTTGATGTTGAAGCTTGGAACCGAGCGCCGTGAGCAACATGGGAAGCCGGAGTCCTCCTCATAACGCGTGCCAAGGCGTTGCCACGTTTTTGTGGTGGCAACTGTGGCTTCAGCCAAAGTCACGTAGGCAGTGTTGGACAAAAGCAATCTAGTAAACAAAGCACGAGCAGGCCTCCATGGCCAAGAGACAATATTTCATTAGCGCAAAAGGTGCCAGTGCCAGTGCCATGCTTACGCTGAGAGCTTTGGACTCGTTGAATCACCTGAATCAGGTTCAACTTCTCTTTGTGTGCGAAAGAAAGGCCTTTGGGCCCGCACGCAAGCAAATATCGATTGGCATAGGAAAGGGCAACGTAGCAGAGGATGGTTTCGATCCATCGACCTCTGGGTTATGGGCCCAGCACGCTTCCGCTGCGCCACTCTGCTCTTGTCGCTGACCAACCTCAACAACCACATGTGGATGTAGTTTGCCAGCGATTCCCACGGGGAGTGGGTCCATGTGGCAAAGTCACAATGTAGACGACTAGGCGTTTCCATTGATTTTCGACCAGCGAATCCCAAGTCAAGCGTGGGCGAGAGCTGGACTCTCCTAGACCAGCTGAGCGAGGGTGGTGGCAAGTGGCCCGGCGTGGAGCATTGGTGGTTCAGTGGTAGAATTCTCGCCTGCCACGCGGGAGGCCCGGGTTCGATTCCCGGCCAATGCAATTATGGGCTCTTTGTGTTTGCAGCGCTCTCCCCCAATTTCCAGCCCCGTGGAGTGCATCAAGGCACAAGGTGTTTCTTGTCGAGAATGTACTAGGCGGTGTGAGTGCTTTTTGAAACCAGCCTTCTCCCAATTACATCATTGAAACCCATGGGGCCATGCCTCTGAAGGGGCTCAGTTGTCAAAGGTCGTAGGAGGGAAAAAAAAGGGGGGTGCAAACCTTCTACGCTAGGAAAGTGGGTGGCTCTCCTGGTGTCTAGCGGCCAGAGCAGGTTGTGGATTTCGCAAAACTGACTATATTTTACACATAGCCCAGGAGAGGACAGGGATCAGCCATAGCGCAAGCAACACACTCGAGCAAAGGGGGATTAGCTCAAGTGGCAGAGCGCTCGCTTTGCATGCGAGAGGTAGCGGGATCGATGCCCGCATTCTCCAAACGCAGCTTTCCTGGTTTCACGGGAGGCACCTTGCTTTTGTGTTTGATGTTGAAGCTTGGAACCGAGCGCCGTGAGCAACATGGGAAGCCGGAGTGCTCCTCATAACATGTGCCAAGGCATTGCCACGTTTTTGTGGTGGCATCTGTGGCTTCAGCCAAAGTCACGTAGGCAGTATTGGACAAAAGCAATCAATTAAAGAAAGCACGACCAGGCTTCCATGGCCAAGAGACAATATTCCATTAGGGGGAAAGGTGCCAGTGCCATGCTTACGCTGAGAGCTTTGGACTCGTTGAATCACCTGAATCAGGTTCAACTTCTCTTTGTGTGCGAAAGAAAGGCCTTTGGGCCCGCAAGCAAATATCGATTGGCATAGGAAAAGGCAACGTAGCAGAGGATGGTTTCGATCCATCGACCTCTGGGTTATGGGCCCAGCACGCTTCCGCTGCGCCACTCTGCTCTTGTCGCTGGCCATCCTCATGGATTTCGACAAGCGAATCCCAAGTCAAGCGTGGGCGAGAGCTGGACTCTCCTAGGCCAGCTGAGCGAGGGTGGTGGCGCCTGGCCCGGCGTGGAGCATTGGTGGTTCAGTGGTAGAATTCTTGCCTGCCACGCGGGAGGCCCGGGTTCGATGCCCGGGTTCGATTCCCGGCCAATGCAATTATGGGCTCTTGGTGTTTGTAGCTCTCTCCCCCAATTTCCAGCCCCATGGAATGCCTCAAGGCACAAGGTGTTTCTTGTCGAGAATGTATTAGGCGGTGTGAGTGCTTTTTGAAACCACCTTCTCCCAATGACATCATTGAAACCCATGGGGCCATACTTCAGAAGGGGCTCAGTTGTCCAAGGTCTTGGGGGAGTGGCTCTCCTGGTGTCTAGCGGCCAGAGCAAGTTGTGGATTTAGCAAAACTGCCTATAGTTTACACATAGCCCAGGAGAGGACAGGGATCAGCCATAGCACAAGCAACAACCTCAAGCAAAGGGGGATTAGCTCAAATGGTAGAGCGCTCGCTTAGCATGCGAGAGGTAGCGGGATCGATGCCCGCATTCTCCAAATGCAGCTTTCCTGATTTGCCAGGAGACACCTTGCTTTTGTGTTTGATGTTGAAGCTTGGAACCGAGCGCCGTGAGCAACATGGGAAGCCGGAGTCCTCCTCATAACGCGTGCCAAGGCGTTGCCACGTTTTTGTGGTGGCAACTGTGGCTTCAGCCAAAGTCACGTAGGCAGTGTTGGACAAAAGCAATCTAGTAAACAAAGCACGAGCAGGCCTCCATGGCCAAGAGACAATATTTCATTAGCGCAAAAGGTGCCAGTGCCATGCTTACGCTGAGAGCTTTGGACTCGTTGAATCACCTGAATCAGGTTCAACTTCTCTTTGTGTGCGAAAGAAAGGCCTTTGGGCCCGCACGCAAGCAAATATCGATTGGCATAGGAAAGGGCAACGTAGCAGAGGATGGTTTCGATCCATCGACCTCTGGGTTATGGGCCCAGCACGCTTCCGCTGCGCCACTCTGCTCTTGTCGCTGACCAACCTCAACAACCACATGTGGATGTAGTTTGCCAGCGATTCCCACGGGGAGTGGGTCCATGTGGCAAAGTCACAATGTAGACGACTAGGCGTTTCCATTGATTTTCGACCAGCGAATCCCAAGTCAAGCGTGGGCGAGAGCTGGACTCTCCTAGACCAGCTGAGCGAGGGTGGTGGCAAGTGGCCCGGCGTGGAGCATTGGTGGTTCAGTGGTAGAATTCTCGCCTGCCACGCGGGAGGCCCGGGTTCGATTCCCGGCCAATGCAATTATGGGCTCTTTGTGTTTGCAGCGCTCTCCCCCAATTTCCAGCCCCGTGGAGTGCATCAAGGCACAAGGTGTTTCTTGTCGAGAATGTACTAGGCGGTGTGAGTGCTTTTTGAAACCAGCCTTCTCCCAATTACATCATTGAAACCCATGGGGCCATACCTCTGAAGGGGCTCAGTTGTCAAAGGTCGTAGGAGGGAAAAAAAAGGGGGGTGCAAACCTTCTACGCTAGGAAAGCGGGTGGCTCTCCTGGTGTCTAGCGGCCAGAGCAGGTTGTGGATTTCGCAAAACTGACTATATTTTACACATAGCCCAGGAGAGGACAGGGATCAGCCATAGCGCAAGCAACACACTCGAGCAAAGGGGGATTAGCTCAAGTGGCAGAGCGCTCGCTTTGCATGCGAGAGGTAGCGGGATCGATGCCCGCATTCTCCAAACGCAGCTTTCCTGGTTTCATGGGAGGCACCTTGCTTTTGTGTTTGATGTTGAAGCTTGGAACCGAGCGCCGTGAGCAACATGGGAAGCCGGAGTGCTCCTCATAACATGTGCCAAGGCATTGCCACGTTTTTGTGGTGGCATCTGTGGCTTCAGCCAAAGTCACGTAGGCAGTATTGGACAAAAGCAATCAATTAAAGAAAGCACGACCAGGCTTCCATGGCCAAGAGACAATATTCCATTAGGGGGAAAGGTGCCAGTGCCATGCTTACGCTGAGAGCTTTGGACTCGTTGAATCACCTGAATCAGGTTCAACTTCTCTTTGTGTGCGAAAGAAAGGCCTTTGGGCCCGCAAGCAAATATCGATTGGCATAGGAAAAGGCAACGTAGCAGAGGATGGTTTCGATCCATCGACCTCTGGGTTATGGGCCCAGCACGCTTCCGCTGCGCCACTCTGCTCTTGTCGCTGACCATCCTCATGGATTTCGACAAGCGAATCCCAAGTCAAGCGTGGGCGAGAGCTGGACTCTCCTAGGCCAGCTGAGCGAGGGTGGTGGCGCATGGCCCGGCGTGGAGCATTGGTGGTTCAGTGGTAGAATTCTCGCCTGCCACGCGGGAGGCCCGGGTTCGATTCCCGGCCAATGCAATTATGGGCTCTTGGTGTTTGTAGCTCTCTCCCCCAATTTCCAGCCCCATGGAATGCCTCAAGGCACAAGGTGTTTCTTGTCGAGAATGTATTAGGCGGTGTGAGTGCTTTTTGAAACCACCTTCTCCCAATGACATCATTGAAACCCATGGGGCCATACTTCAGAAGGGGCTCAGTTGTCCAAGGTCTTGGGGGAGTGGCTCTCCTGGTGTCTAGCGGCCAGAGCAAGTTGTGGATTTAGCAAAACTGCCTATAGTTTACACATAGCCCAGGAGAGGACAGGGATCAGCCATAGCACAAGCAACAACCTCAAGCAAAGGGGGATTAGCTCAAATGGTAGAGCGCTCGCTTAGCATGCGAGAGGTAGCGGGATCGATGCCCGCATTCTCCAAATGCAGCTTTCCTGATTTGCCAGGAGACACCTTGCTTTTGTGTTTGATGTTGAAGCTTGGAACCGAGCGCCGTGAGCAACATGGGAAGCCGGAGTCCTCCTCATAACGCGTGCCAAGGCGTTGCCACGTTTTTGTGGTGGCAACTGTGGCTTCAGCCAAAGTCACGTAGGCAGTGTTGGACAAAAGCAATCTAGTAAACAAAGCACGAGCAGGCCTCCATGGCCAAGAGACAATATTTCATTAGCGCAAAAGGTGCCAGTGCCATGCTTACGCTGAGAGCTTTGGACTCGTTGAATCACCTGAATCAGGTTCAACTTCTCTTTGTGTGCGAAAGAAAGGCCTTTGGGCCCGCACGCAAGCAAATATCGATTGGCATAGGAAAGGGCAACGTAGCAGAGGATGGTTTCGATCCATCGACCTCTGGGTTATGGGCCCAGCACGCTTCCGCTGCGCCACTCTGCTCTTGTCGCTGACCAACCTCAACAACCACATGTGGATGTAGTTTGCCAGCGATTCCCACGGGGAGTGGGTCCATGTGGCAAAGTCACAATGTAGACGACTAGGCGTTTCCATTGATTTTCGACCAGCGAATCCCAAGTCAAGCGTGGGCGAGAGCTGGACTCTCCTAGACCAGCTGAGCGAGGGTGGTGGCAAGTGGCCCGGCGTGGAGCATTGGTGGTTCAGTGGTAGAATTCTCGCCTGCCACGCGGGAGGCCCGGGTTCGATTCCCGGCCAATGCAATTATGGGCTCTTTGTGTTTGCAGCGCTCTCCCCCAATTTCCAGCCCCGTGGAGTGCATCAAGGCACAAGGTGTTTCTTGTCGAGAATGTACTAGGCGGTGTGAGTGCTTTTTGAAACCAGCCTTCTCCCAATTACATCATTGAAACCCATGGGGCCATACCTCTGAAGGGGCTCAGTTGTCAAAGGTCGTAGGAGGGAAAAAAAAGGGGGGTGCAAACCTTCTACGCTAGGAAAGCGGGTGGCTCTCCTGGTGTCTAGCGGCCAGAGCAGGTTGTGGATTTCGCAAAACTGACTATATTTTACACATAGCCCAGGAGAGGACAGGGATCAGCCATAGCGCAAGCAACACACTCGAGCAAAGGGGGATTAGCTCAAGTGGCAGAGCGCTCGCTTTGCATGCGAGAGGTAGCGGGATCGATGCCCGCATTCTCCAAACGCAGCTTTCCTGGTTTCACGGGAGGCACCTTGCTTTTGTGTTTGATGTTGAAGCTTGGAACCGAGCGCCGTGAGCAACATGGGAAGCCGGAGTGCTCCTCATAACATGTGCCAAGGCATTGCCACGTTTTTGTGGTGGCATCTGTGGCTTCAGCCAAAGTCACGTAGGCAGTATTGGACAAAAGCAATCAATTAAAGAAAGCACGACCAGGCTTCCATGGCCAAGAGACAATATTCCATTAGGGGGAAAGGTGCCAGTGCCATGCTTACGCTGAGAGCTTTGGACTCGTTGAATCACCTGAATCAGGTTCAACTTCTCTTTGTGTGCGAAAGAAAGGCCTTTGGGCCCGCAAGCAAATATCGATTGGCATAGGAAAAGGCAACGTAGCAGAGGATGGTTTCGATCCATCAACCTCTGGGTTATGGGCCCAGCACGCTTCCGCTGCGCCACTCTGCTCTTGTCGCTGGCCATCCTCATGGATTTCGACAAGCGAATCCCAAGTCAAGCGTGGGCGAGAGCTGGACTCTCCTAGGCCAGCTGAGCGAGGGTGGTGGCGCCTGGCCCGGCGTGGAGCATTGGTGGTTCAGTGGTAGAATTCTCGCCTGCCACGCAGGAGGCCCGGGTTCGATTCCCGGCCAATGCAATTATGGGCTCTTGGTGTTTGTAGCTCTCTCCCCCAATTTCCAGCCCCATGGAATGCCTCAAGGCACAAGGTGTTTCTTGTCGAGAATGTATTAGGCGGTGTGAGTGCTTTTTGAAACCACCTTCTCCCAATGACATCATTGAAACCCATGGGGCCATACTTCAGAAGGGGCTCAGTTGTCCAAGGTCTTGGGGGAGTGGCTTTCCTGGTGTCTAGCGGCCAGAGCAAGTTGTGGATTTAGCAAAACTGCCTATAGTTTACACATAGCCCAGGAGAGGACAGGGATCAGCCATAGCACAAGCAACAACCTCAAGCAACAACCTCAAGCAACAACCTCAAGCAAAGGGGGATTAGCTCAAATGGTAGAGCGCTCGCTTAGCATGCGAGAGGTAGCGGGATCGATGCCCGCATTCTCCAAATGCAGCTTTCCTGATTTGCCAGGAGACACCTTGCTTTTGTGTTTGATGTTGAAGCTTGGAACCGAGCGCCGTGAGCAACATGGGAAGCCGGAGTCCTCCTCATAACGCGTGCCAAGGCGTTGCCACGTTTTTGTGGTGGCAACTGTGGCTTCAGCCAAAGTCACGTAGGCAGTGTTGGACAAAAGCAATCTAGTAAACAAAGCACGAGCAGGCCTCCATGGCCAAGAGACAATATTTCATTAGCGCAAAAGGTGCCAGTGCCATGCTTACGCTGAGAGCTTTGGACTCGTTGAATCACCTGAATCAGGTTCAACTTCTCTTTGTGTGCGAAAGAAAGGCCTTTGGGCCCGCACGCAAGCAAATATCGATTGGCATAGGAAAGGGCAACGTAGCAGAGGATGGTTTCGATCCATCGACCTCTGGGTTATGGGCCCAGCACGCTTCCGCTGCGCCACTCTGCTCTTGTCGCTGACCAACCTCAACAACCACATGTGGATGTAGTTTGCCAGCGATTCCCACGGGGAGTGGGTCCATGTGGCAAAGTCACAATGTAGACGACTAGGCGTTTCCATTGATTTTCGACCAGCGAATCCCAAGTCAAGCGTGGGCGAGAGCTGGACTCTCCTAGACCAGCTGAGCGAGGGTGGTGGCAAGTGGCCCGGCGTGGAGCATTGGTGGTTAAGTGGTAGAATTCTCGCCTGCCACGCGGGAGGCCCGGGTTCGATTCCCGGCCAATGCAATTATGGGCTCTTTGTGTTTGCAGCGCTCTCCCCCAATTTCCAGCCCCGTGGAGTGCATCAAGGCACAAGGTGTTTCTTGTCGAGAATGTACTAGGCGGTGTGAGTGCTTTTTGAAACCAGCCTTCTCCCAATTACATCATTGAAACCCATGGGGCCATACCTCTGAAGGGGCTCAGTTGTCAAAGGTCGTAGGAGGGAAAAAAAAGGGGGGTGCAAACCTTCTACGCTAGGAAAGCGGGTGGCTCTCCTGGTGTCTAGCGGCCAGAGCAGGTTGTGGATTTCGCAAAACTGACTATATTTTACACATAGCCCAGGAGAGGACAGGGATCAGCCATAGCGCAAGCAACACACTCGAGCAAAGGGGGATTAGCTCAAGTGGCAGAGCGCTCGCTTTGCATGCGAGAGGTAGCGGGATCGATGCCCGCATTCTCCAAACGCAGCTTTCCTGGTTTCACGGGAGGCACCTTGCTTTTGTGTTTGATGTTGAAGCTTGGAACCGAGCGCCGTGAGCAACATGGGAAGCCGGAGTGCTCCTCATAACATGTGCCAAGGCATTGCCACGTTTTTGTGGTGGCATCTGTGGCTTCAGCCAAAGTCACGTAGGCAGTATTGGACAAAAGCAATCAATTAAAGAAAGCACGACCAGGCTTCCATGGCCAAGAGACAATATTCCATTAGGGGGAAAGGTGCCAGTGCCATGCTTACGCTGAGAGCTTTGGACTCGTTGAATCACCTGAATCAGGTTCAACTTCTCTTTGTGTGCGAAAGAAAGGCCTTTGGGCCCGCAAGCAAATATCGATTGGCATAGGAAAAGGCAACGTAGCAGAGGATGGTTTCGATCCATCGACCTCTGGGTTATGGGCCCAGCACGCTTCCGCTGCGCCACTCTGCTCTTGTCGCTGGCCATCCTCATGGATTTCGACAAGCGAATCCCAAGTCAAGCGTGGGCGAGAGCTGGACTCTCCTAGGCCAGCTGAGCGAGGGTGGTGGCGCCTGGCCCGGCGTGGAGCATTGGTGGTTCAGTGGTAGAATTCTCGCCTGCCACGCGGGAGGCCCGGGTTCGATTCCCGGCCAATGCAATTATGGGCTCTTGGTGTTTGTAGCTCTCTCCCCCAATTTCCAGCCCCATGGAATGCCTCAAGGCACAAGGTGTTTCTTGTCGAGAATGTATTAGGCGGTGTGAGTGCTTTTTGAAACCACCTTCTCCCAATGACATCATTGAAACCCATGGGGCCATACTTCAGAAGGGGCTCAGTTGTCCAAGGTCTTGGGGGAGTGGCTCTCCTGGTGTCTAGCGGCCAGAGCAAGTTGTGGATTTAGCAAAACTGCCTATAGTTTACACATAGCCCAGGAGAGGACAGGGATCAGCCATAGCACAAGCAACAACCTCAAGCAAAGGGGGATTAGCTCAAATGGTAGAGCGCTCGCTTAGCATGCGAGAGGTAGCGGGATCGATGCCCGCATTCTCCAAATGCAGCTTTCCTGATTTGCCAGGAGACACCTTGCTTTTGTGTTTGATGTTGAAGCTTGGAACCGAGCGCCGTGAGCAACATGGGAAGCCGGAGTCCTCCTCATAACGCGTGCCAAGGCGTTGCCACGTTTTTGTGGTGGCAACTGTGGCTTCAGCCAAAGTCACGTAGGCAGTGTTGGACAAAAGCAATCTAGTAAACAAAGCACGAGCAGGCCTCCATGGCCAAGAGACAATATTTCATTAGCGCAAAAGGTGCCAGTGCCATGCTTACGCTGAGAGCTTTGGACTCGTTGAATCACCTGAATCAGGTTCAACTTCTCTTTGTGTGCGAAAGAAAGGCCTTTGGGCCCACACGCAAGCAAATATCGATTGGCATAGGAAAGGGCAACGTAGCAGAGGATGGTTTCGATCCATCGACCTCTGGGTTATGGGCCCAGCACGCTTCCGCTGCGCCACTCTGCTCTTGTCGCTGACCAACCTCAACAACCACATGTGGATGTAGTTTGCCAGCGATTCCCACGGGGAGTGGGTCCATGTGGCAAAGTCACAATGTAGACGACTAGGCGTTTCCATTGATTTTCGACCAGCGAATCCCAAGTCAAGCGTGGGCGAGAGCTGGACTCTCCTAGACCAGCTGAGCGAGGGTGGTGGCAAGTGGCCCGGCGTGGAGCATTGGTGGTTCAGTGGTAGAATTCTCGCCTGCCACGCGGGAGGCCCGGGTTCGATTCCCGGCCAATGCAATTATGGGCTCTTTGTGTTTGCAGCGCTCTCCCCCAATTTCCAGCCCCGTGGAGTGCATCAAGGCACAAGGTGTTTCTTGTCGAGAATGTACTAGGCGGTGTGAGTGCTTTTTGAAACCAGCCTTCTCCCAATTACATCATTGAAACCCATGGGGCCATACCTCTGAAGGGGCTCAGTTGTCAAAGGTCGTAGGAGGGAAAAAAAAGGGGGGTGCAAACCTTCTACGCTAGGAAAGCGGGTGGCTCTCCTGGTGTCTAGCGGCCAGAGCAGGTTGTGGATTTCGCAAAACTGACTATATTTTACACATAGCCCAGGAGAGGACAGGGATCAGCCATAGCGCAAGCAACACACTCGAGCAAAGGGGGATTAGCTCAAGTGGCAGAGCGCTCGCTTTGCATGCGAGAGGTAGCGGGATCGATGCCCGCATTCTCCAAACGCAGCTTTCCTGGTTTCACGGGAGGCACCTTGCTTTTGTGTTTGATGTTGAAGCTTGGAACCGAGCGCCGTGAGCAACATGGGAAGCCGGAGTGCTCCTCATAACATGTGCCAAGGCATTGCCACGTTTTTGTGGTGGCATCTGTGGCTTCAGCCAAAGTCACGTAGGCAGTATTGGACAAAAGCAATCAATTAAAGAAAGCACGACCAGGCTTCCATGGCCAAGAGACAATATTCCATTAGGGGGAAAGGTGCCAGTGCCATGCTTACGCTGAGAGCTTTGGACTCGTTGAATCACCTGAATCAGGTTCAACTTCTCTTTGTGTGCGAAAGAAAGGCCTTTGGGCCCGCAAGCAAATATCGATTGGCATGGAAAAGGCAACGTAGCAGAGGATGGTTTCGATCCATCGACCTCTGGGTTATGGGCCCAGCACGCTTCCGCTGCGCCACTCTGCTCTTGTCGCTGGCCATCCTCATGGATTTCGACAAGCGAATCCCAAGTCAAGCGTGGGCGAGAGCTGGACTCTCCTAGGCCAGCTGAGCGAGGGTGGTGGCGCCTGGCCCGGCGTGGAGCATTGGTGGTTCAGTGGTAGAATTCTCGCCTGCCACGCGGGAGGCCCGGGTTCGATTCCCGGCCAATGCAATTATGGGCTCTTGGTGTTTGTAGCTCTCTCCCCCAATTTCCAGCCCCATGGAATGCCTCAAGGCACAAGGTGTTTCTTGTCGAGAATGTATTAGGCGGTGTGAGTGCTTTTTGAAACCACCTTCTCCCAATGACATCATTGAAACCCATGGGGCCATACTTCAGAAGGGGCTCAGTTGTCCAAGGTCTTGGGGGAGTGGCTCTCCTGGTGTCTAGCGGCCAGAGCAAGTTGTGGATTTAGCAAAACTGCCTATAGTTTACACATAGCCCAGGAGAGGACAGGGATCAGCCATAGCACAAGCAACAACCTCAAGCAAAGGGGGATTAGCTCAAATGGTAGAGCGCTCGCTTAGCATGCGAGAGGTAGCGGGATCGATGCCCGCATTCTCCAAATGCAGCTTTCCTGATTTGCCAGGAGACACCTTGCTTTTGTGTTTGATGTTGAAGCTTGGAACCGAGCGCCGTGAGCAACATGGGAAGCCGGAGTCCTCCTCATAACGCGTGCCAAGGCGTTGCCACGTTTTTGTGGTGGCAACTGTGGCTTCAGCCAAAGTCACGTAGGCAGTGTTGGACAAAAGCAATCTAGTAAACAAAGCACGAGAAGGCCTCCATGGCCAAGAGACAATATTTCATTAGCGCAAAAGGTGCCAGTGCCATGCTTACGCTGAGAGCTTTGGACTCGTTGAATCACCTGAATCAGGTTCAACTTCTCTTTGTGTGCGAAAGAAAGGCCTTTGGGCCCGCACGCAAGCAAATATCGATTGGCATAGGAAAGGGCAACGTAGCAGAGGATGGTTTCGATCCATCGACCTCTGGGTTATGGGCCCAGCACGCTTCCGCTGCGCCACTCTGCTCTTGTCGCTGACCAACCTCAACAACCACATGTGGATGTAGTTTGCCAGCGATTCCCACGGGGAGTGGGTCCATGTGGCAAAGTCACAATGTAGACGACTAGGCGTTTCCATTGATTTTCGACCAGCGAATCCCAAGTCAAGCGTGGGCGAGAGCTGGACTCTCCTAGACCAGCTGAGCGAGGGTGGTGGCAAGTGGCCCGGCGTGGAGCATTGGTGGTTCAGTGGTAGAATTCTCGCCTGCCACGCGGGAGGCCCGGGTTCGATTCCCGGCCAATGCAATTATGGGCTCTTTGTGTTTGCAGCGCTCTCCCCCAATTTCCAGCCCCGTGGAGTGCATCAAGGCACAAGGTGTTTCTTGTCGAGAATGTACTAGGCGGTGTGAGTGCTTTTTGAAACCAGCCTTCTCCCAATTACATCATTGAAACCCATGGGGCCATACCTCTGAAGGGGCTCAGTTGTCAAAGGTCGTAGGAGGGAAAAAAAAGGGGGGTGCAAACCTTCTACGCTAGGAAAGCGGGTGGCTCTCCTGGTGTCTAGCGGCCAGAGCAGGTTGTGGATTTCGCAAAACTGACTATATTTTACACATAGCCCAGGAGAGGACAGGGATCAGCCATAGCGCAAGCAACACACTCGAGCAAAGGGGGATTAGCTCAAGTGGCAGAGCGCTCGCTTTGCATGCGAGAGGTAGCGGGATCGATGCCCGCATTCTCCAAACGCAGCTTTCCTGGTTTCACGGGAGGCACCTTGCTTTTGTGTTTGATGTTGAAGCTTGGAACCGAGCGCCGTGAGCAACATGGGAAGCCGGAGTGCTCCTCATAACATGTGCCAAGGCATTGCCACGTTTTTGTGGTGGCATCTGTGGCTTCAGCCAAAGTCACGTAGGCAGTATTGGACAAAAGCAATCAATTAAAGAAAGCACGACCAGGCTTCCATGGCCAAGAGACAATATTCCATTAGGGGGAAAGGTGCCAGTGCCATGCTTACGCTGAGAGCTTTGGACTCGTTGAATCACCTGAATCAGGTTCAACTTCTCTTTGTGTGCGAAAGAAAGGCCTTTGGGCCCGCAAGCAAATATCGATTGGCATAGGAAAAGGCAACGTAGCAGAGGATGGTTTCGATCCATCGACCTCTGGGTTATG
Organism: Lithobates pipiens; assembly: GCF_037356315.1. Classification (NCBI taxonomy): domain Eukaryota; kingdom Metazoa; phylum Chordata; class Amphibia; order Anura; family Ranidae; genus Lithobates; species Lithobates pipiens. The sequence continues at coordinate 580,730,936 of NW_027507758.1, forward strand.
GGCCCAGCACGCTTCCGCTGCGCCACTCTGCTCTTGTCGCTGGCCATCCTCATGGATTTTGACAAGCGAATCCCAAGTCAAGCGTGGGCGAGAGCTGGACTCTCCTAGGCCAGCTGAGCGAGGGTGGTGGCGCCTGGCCCGGCGTGGAGCATTGGTGGTTCAGTGGTAGAATTCTCGCCTGCCACGCGGGAGGCCCGGGTTCGATTCCCGGCCAATGCAATTATGGGCTCTTGGTGTTTGTAGCTCTCTCCCCCAATTTCCAGCCCCATGGAATGCCTCAAGGCACAAGGTGTTTCTTGTCGAGAATGTATTAGGCGGTGTGAGTGCTTTTTGAAACCACCTTCTCCCAATGACATCATTGAAACCCATGGGGCCATACTTCAGAAGGGGCTCAGTTGTCCAAGGTCTTGGGGGAGTGGCTCTCCTGGTGTCTAGCGGCCAGAGCAAGTTGTGGATTTAGCAAAACTGCCTATAGTTTACACATAGCCCAGGAGAGGACAGGGATCAGCCATAGCACAAGCAACAACCTCAAGCAAAGGGGGATTAGCTCAAATGGTAGAGCGCTCGCTTAGCATGCGAGAGGTAGCGGGATCGATGCCCGCATTCTCCAAATGCAGCTTTCCTGATTTGCCAGGAGACACCTTGCTTTTGTGTTTGATGTTGAAGCTTGGAACCGAGCGCCGTGAGCAACATGGGAAGCCGGAGTCCTCCTCATAACGCGTGCCAAGGCGTTGCCACGTTTTTGTGGTGGCAACTGTGGCTTCAGCCAAAGTCACGTAGGCAGTGTTGGACAAAAGCAATCTAGTAAACAAAGCACGAGCAGGCCTCCATGGCCAAGAGACAATATTTCATTAGCGCAAAAGGTGCCAGTGCCATGCTTACGCTGAGAGCTTTGGACTCGTTGAATCACCTGAATCAGGTTCAACTTCTCTTTGTGTGCGAAAGAAAGGCCTTTGGGCCCGCACGCAAGCAAATATCGATTGGCATAGGAAAGGGCAACGTAGCAGAGGATGGTTTCGATCCATCGACCTCTGGGTTATGGGCCCAGCACGCTTCCGCTGCGCCACTCTGCTCTTGTCGCTGACCAACCTCAACAACCACATGTGGATGTAGTTTGCCAGCGATTCCCACGGGGAGTGGGTCCATGTGGCAAAGTCACAATGTAGACGACTAGGCGTTTCCATTGATTTTCGACCAGCGAATCCCAAGTCAAGCGTGGGCGAGAGCTGGACTCTCCTAGACCAGCTGAGCGAGGGTGGTGGCAAGTGGCCCGGCGTGGAGCATTGGTGGTTCAGTGGTAGAATTCTCGCCTGCCATGCGGGAGGCCCTGGGTTCGATTCCCGGCCAATGCAATTATGGGCTCTTTGTGTTTGCAGCGCTCTCCCCCAATTTCCAGTCCCGTGGAGTGCATCAAGGCACAAGGTGTTTCTTGTCGAGAATGTACTAGGCGGTGTGAGTGCTTTTTGAAACCAGCCTTCTCCCAATTACATCATTGAAACCCATGGGGCCATACCTCTGAAGGGGCTCAGTTGTCAAAGGTCGTAGGAGGGAAAAAAAAGGGGGGTGCAAACCTTCTACGCTAGGAAAGCGGGTGGCTCTCCTGGTGTCTAGCGGCCAGAGCAGGTTGTGGATTTCGCAAAACTGACTATATTTTACACATAGCCCAGGAGAGGACAGGGATCAGCCATAGCGCAAGCAACACACTCGAGCAAAGGGGGATTAGCTCAAGTGGCAGAGCGCTCGCTTTGCATGCGAGAGGTAGCGGGATCGATGCCCGCATTCTCCAAACGCAGCTTTCCTGGTTTCACGGGAGGCACCTTGCTTTTGTGTTTGATGTTGAAGCTTGGAACCGAGCGCCGTGAGCAACATGGGAAGCCGGAGTGCTCCTCATAACATGTGCCAAGGCATTGCCACGTTTTTGTGGTGGCATCTGTGGCTTCAGCCAAAGTCACGTAGGCAGTATTGGACAAAAGCAATCAATTAAAGAAAGCACGACCAGGCTTCCATGGCCAAGAGACAATATTCCATTAGGGGGAAAGGTGCCAGTGCCATGCTTACGCTGAGAGCTTTGGACTCGTTGAATCACCTGAATCAGGTTCAACTTCTCTTTGTGTGCGAAAGAAAGGCCTTTGGGCCCGCAAGCAAATATCGATTGGCATAGGAAAAGGCAACGTAGCAGAGGATGGTTTCGATCCATCGACCTCTGGGTTATGGGCCCAGCACGCTTCCGCTGCGCCACTCTGCTCTTGTCGCTGGCCATCCTCATGGATTTCGACAAGCGAATCCCAAGTCAAGCGTGGGCGAGAGCTGGACTCTCCTAGGCCAGCTGAGCGAGGGTGGTGGCGCCTGGCCCGGCGTGGAGCATTGGTGGTTCAGTGGTAGAATTCTCGCCTGCCACGCGGGAGGCCCGGGTTCGATTCCCGGCCAATGCAATTATGGGCTCTTGGTGTTTGTAGCTCTCTCCCCCAATTTCCAGCCCCATGGAATGCCTCAAGGCACAAGGTGTTTCTTGTCGAGAATGTATTAGGCGGTGTGAGTGCTTTTTGAAACCACCTTCTCCCAATGACATCATTGAAACCCATGGGGCCATACTTCAGAAGGGGCTCAGTTGTCCAAGGTCTTGGGGGAGTGGCTCTCCTGGTGTCTAGCGGCCAGAGCAAGTTGTGGATTTAGCAAAACTGCCTATAGTTTACACATAGCCCAGGAGAGGACAGGGATCAGCCATAGCACAAGCAACAACCTCAAGCAAAGGGGGATTAGCTCAAATGGTAGAGCGCTTGCTTAGCATGCGAGAGGTAGCGGGATCGATGCCCGCATTCTCCAAATGCAGCTTTCCTGATTTGCCAGGAGACACCTTGCTTTTGTGTTTGATGTTGAAGCTTGGAACCGAGCGCCGTGAGCAACATGGGAAGCCGGAGTCCTCCTCATAACGCGTGCCAAGGCGTTGCCACGTTTTTGTGGTGGCAACTGTGGCTTCAGCCAAAGTCACGTAGGCAGTGTTGGACAAAAGCAATCTAGTAAACAAAGCACGAGCAGGCCTCCATGGCCAAGAGACAATATTTCATTAGCGCAAAAGGTGCCAGTGCCATGCTTACGCTGAGAGCTTTGGACTCGTTGAATCACCTGAATCAGGTTCAACTTCTCTTTGTGTGCGAAAGAAAGGCCTTTGGGCCCGCACGCAAGCAAATATCGATTGGCATAGGAAAGGGCAACGTAGCAGAGGATGGTTTCGATCCATCGACCTCTGGGTTATGGGCCCAGCACGCTTCCGCTGCGCCACTCTGCTCTTGTCGCTGACCAACCTCAACAACCACATGTGGATGTAGTTTGCCAGCGATTCCCACGGGGAGTGGGTCCATGTGGCAAAGTCACAATGTAGACGACTAGGCGTTTCCATTGATTTTCGACCAGCGAATCCCAAGTCAAGCGTGGGCGAGAGCTGGACTCTCCTAGACCAGCTGAGCGAGGGTGGTGGCAAGTGGCCCGGCGTGGAGCATTGGTGGTTAAGTGGTAGAATTCTCGCCTGCCACGCGGGAGGCCCGGGTTCGATTCCCGGCCAATGCAATTATGGGCTCTTTGTGTTTGCAGCGCTCTCCCCCAATTTCCAGCCCCGTGGAGTGCATCAAGGCACAAGGTGTTTCTTGTCGAGAATGTACTAGGCGGTGTGAGTGCTTTTTGAAACCAGCCTTCTCCCAATTACATCATTGAAACCCATGGGGCCATACCTCTGAAGGGGCTCAGTTTTCAAAGGTCGTAGGAGGGAAAAAAAAGGGGGGTGCAAACCTTCTACGCTAGGAAAGCGGGTGGCTCTCCTGGTGTCTAGCGGCCAGAGCAGGTTGTGGATTTCGCAAAACTGACTATATTTTACACATAGCCCAGGAGAGGACAGGGATCAGCCATAGCGCAAGCAACACACTCGAGCAAAGGGGGATTAGCTCAAGTGGCAGAGCGCTCGCTTTGCATGCGAGAGGTAGCGGGATCGATGCCCGCATTCTCCAAACGCAGCTTTCCTGGTTTCACGGGAGGCACCTTGCTTTTGTGTTTGATGTTGAAGCTTGGAACCGAGCGCCGTGAGCAACATGGGAAGCCGGAGTGCTCCTCATAACATGTGCCAAGGCATTGCCACGTTTTTGTGGTGGCATCTGTGGCTTCAGCCAAAGTCACGTAGGCAGTATTGGACAAAAGCAATCAATTAAAGAAAGCACGACCAGGCTTCCATGGCCAAGAGACAATATTCCATTAGGGGGAAAGGTGCCAGTGCCATGCTTACGCTGAGAGCTTTGGACTCGTTGAATCACCTGAATCAGGTTCAACTTCTCTTTGTGTGCGAAAGAAAGGCCTTTGGGCCCGCAAGCAAATATCGATTGGCATAGGAAAAGGCAACGTAGCAGAGGATGGTTTCGATCCATCGACCTCTGGGTTATGGGCCCAGCACGCTTCCGCTGCGCCACTCTGCTCTTGTCGCTGGCCATCCTCATGGATTTCGACAAGCGAATCCCAAGTCAAGCGTGGGCGAGAGCTGGACTCTCCTAGGCCAGCTGAGCGAGGGTGGTGGCGCCTGGCCCGGCGTGGAGCATTGGTGGTTCAGTGGTAGAATTCTCGCCTGCCACGCGGGAGGCCCGGGTTCGATTCCCGGCCAATGCAATTATGGGCTCTTGGTGTTTGTAGCTCTCTCCCCCAATTTCCAGCCCCATGGAATGCCTCAAGGCACAAGGTGTTTCTTGTCGAGAATGTATTAGGCGGTGTGAGTGCTTTTTGAAACCACCTTCTCCCAATGACATCATTGAAACCCATGGGGCCATACTTCAGAAGGGGCTCAGTTGTCCAAGGTCTTGGGGGAGTGGCTCTCCTGGTGTCTAGCGGCCAGAGCAAGTTGTGGATTTAGCAAAACTGCCTATAGTTTACACATAGCCCAGGAGAGGACAGGGATCAGCCATAGCACAAGCAACAACCTCAAGCAAAGGGGGATTAGCTCAAATGGTAGAGCGCTCGCTTAGCATGCGAGAGGTAGCGGGATCGATGCCCGCATTCTCCAAATGCAGCTTTCCTGATTTGCCAGGAGACACCTTGCTTTTGTGTTTGATGTTGAAGCTTGGAACCGAGCGCCGTGAGCAACATGGGAAGCCGGAGTCCTCCTCATAACGCGTGCCAAGGCGTTGCCACGTTTTTGTGGTGGCAACTGTGGCTTCAGCCAAAGTCACGTAGGCAGTGTTGGACAAAAGCAATCTAGTAAACAAAGCACGAGCAGGCCTCCATGGCCAAGAGACAATATTTCATTAGCGCAAAAGGTGCCAGTGCCATGCTTACGCTGAGAGCTTTGGACTCGTTGAATCACCTGAATCAGGTTCAACTTCTCTTTGTGTGCGAAAGAAAGGCCTTTGGGCCTGCACGCAAGCAAATATCGATTGGCATAGGAAAGGGCAACGTAGCAGAGGATGGTTTCGATCCATCGACCTCTGGGTTATGGGCCCAGCACGCTTCCGCTGCGCCACTCTGCTCTTGTCGCTGACCAACCTCAACAACCACATGTGGATGTAGTTTGCCAGCGATTCCCACGGGGAGTGGGTCCATGTGGCAAAGTCACAATGTAGACGACTAGGCGTTTCCATTGATTTTCGACCAGCGAATCCCAAGTCAAGCGTGGGCGAGAGCTGGACTCTCCTAGACCAGCTGAGCGAGGGTGGTGGCAAGTGGCCCGGCGTGGAGCATTGGTGGTTAAGTGGTAGAATTCTCGCCTGCCACGCGGGAGGCCCGGGTTCGATTCCCGGCCAATGCAATTATGGGCTCTTTGTGTTTGCAGCGCTCTCCCCCAATTTCCAGCCCCGTGGAGTGCATCAAGGCACAAGGTGTTTCTTGTCGAGAATGTACTAGGCGGTGTGAGTGCTTTTTGAAACCAGCCTTCTCCCAATTACATCATTGAAACCCATGGGGCCATACCTCTGAAGGGGCTCAGTTGTCAAAGGTCGTAGGAGGGAAAAAAAGGGGGGTGCAAACCTTCTACGCTAGGAAAGCGGGTGGCTCTCCTGGTGTCTAGCGGCCAGAGCAGGTTGTGGATTTCGCAAAACTGACTATATTTTACACATAGCCCAGGAGAGGACAGGGATCAGCCATAGCGCAAGCAACACACTCGAGCAAAGGGGGATTAGCTCAAGTGGCAGAGCGCTCGCTTTGCATGCGAGAGGTAGCGGGATCGATGCCCGCATTCTCCAAACGCAGCTTTCCTGGTTTCACGGGAGGCACCTTGCTTTTGTGTTTGATGTTGAAGCTTGGAACCGAGCGCCGTGAGCAACATGGGAAGCCGGAGTGCTCCTCATAACATGTGCCAAGGCATTGCCACGTTTTTGTGGTGGCATCTGTGGCTTCAGCCAAAGTCACGTAGGCAGTATTGGACAAAAGCAATCAATTAAAGAAAGCACGACCAGGCTTCCATGGCCAAGAGACAATATTCCATTAGGGGGAAAGGTGCCAGTGCCATGCTTACGCTGAGAGCTTTGGACTCGTTGAATCACCTGAATCAGGTTCAACTTCTCTTTGTGTGCGAAAGAAAGGCCTTTGGGCCCGCAAGCAAATATCGATTGGCATAGGAAAAGGCAACGTAGCAGAGGATGGTTTCGATCCATCGACCTCTGGGTTATGGGCCCAGCACGCTTCCGCTGCGCCACTCTGCTCTTGTCGCTGGCCATCCTCATGGATTTCGACAAGCGAATCCCAAGTCAAGCGTGGGCGAGAGCTGGACTCTCCTAGGCCAGCTGAGCGAGGGTGGTGGCGCCTGGCCCGGCGTGGAGCATTGGTGGTTCAGTGGTAGAATTCTCGCCTGCCACGCGGGAGGCCCGGGTTCGATTCCCGGCCAATGCAATTATGGGCTCTTGGTGTTTGTAGCTCTCTCCCCCAATTTCCAGCCCCATGGAATGCCTCAAGGCACAAGGTGTTTCTTGTCGAGAATGTATTAGGCGGTGTGAGTGCTTTTTGAAACCACCTTCTCCCAATGACATCATTGAAACCCATGGGGCCATACTTCAGAAGGGGCTCAGTTGTCCAAGGTCTTGGGGGAGTGGCTCTCCTGGTGTCTAGCGGCCAGAGCAAGTTGTGGATTTAGCAAAACTGCCTATAGTTTACACATAGCCCAGGAGAGGACAGGGATCAGCCATAGCACAAGCAACAACCTCAAGCAAAGGGGGATTAGCTCAAATGGTAGAGCGCTCGCTTAGCATGCGAGAGGTAGCGGGATCGATGCCCGCATTCTCCAAATGCAGCTTTCCTGATTTGCCAGGAGACACCTTGCTTTTGTGTTTGATGTTGAAGCTTGGAACCGAGCGCCGTGAGCAACATGGGAAGCCGGAGTCCTCCTCATAACGCGTGCCAAGGCGTTGCCACGTTTTTGTGGTGGCAACTGTGGCTTCAGCCAAAGTCACGTAGGCAGTGTTGGACAAAAGCAATCTAGTAAACAAAGCACGAGCAGGCCTCCATGGCCAAGAGACAATATTTCATTAGCGCAAAAGGTGCCAGTGCCATGCTTACGCTGAGAGCTTTGGACTCGTTGAATCACCTGAATCAGGTTCAACTTCTCTTTGTGTGCGAAAGAAAGGCCTTTGGGCCCGCACGCAAGAAAATATCGATTGGCATAGGAAAGGGCAACGTAGCAGAGGATGGTTTCGATCCATCGACCTCTGGGTTATGGGCCCAGCACGCTTCCGCTGCGCCACTCTGCTCTTGTCGCTGACCAACCTCAACAACCACATGTGGATGTAGTTTGCCAGCGATTCCCACGGGGAGTGGGTCCATGTGGCAAAGTCACAATGTAGACGACTAGGCGTTTCCATTGATTTTCGACCAGCGAATCCCAAGTCAAGCGTGGGCGAGAGCTGGACTCTCCTAGACCAGCTGAGCGAGGGTGGTGGCAAGTGGCCCGGCGTGGAGCATTGGTGGTTCAGTGGTAGAATTCTCGCCTGCCACGCGGGAGGCCCGGGTTCGATTCCCGGCCAATGCAATTATGGGCTCTTTGTGTTTGCAGCGCTCTCCCCCAATTTCCAGCCCCGTGGAGTGCATCAAGGCACAAGGTGTTTCTTGTCGAGAATGTACTAGGCGGTGTGAGTGCTTTTTGAAACCAGCCTTCTCCCAATTACATCATTGAAACCCATGGGGCCATACCTCTGAAGGGGCTCAGTTGTCAAAGGTCGTAGGAGGGAAAAAAAAGGGGGGTGCAAACCTTCTACGCTAGGAAAGCGGGTGGCTCTCCTGGTGTCTAGCGGCCAGAGCAGGTTGTGGATTTCGCAAAACTGACTATATTTTACACATAGCCCAGGAGAGGACAGGGATCAGCCATAGCGCAAGCAACACACTCGAGCAAAGGGGGATTAGCTCAAGTGGCAGAGCGCTCGCTTTGCATGCGAGAGGTAGCGGGATCGATGCCCGCATTCTCCAAACGCAGCTTTCCTGGTTTCACGGGAGGCACCTTGCTTTTGTGTTTGATGTTGAAGCTTGGAACCGAGCGCCGTGAGCAACATGGGAAGCCGGAGTGCTCCTCATAACATGTGCCAAGGCATTGCCACGTTTTTGTGGTGGCATCTGTGGCTTCAGCCAAAGTCACGTAGGCAGTATTGGACAAAAGCAATCAATTAAAGAAAGCACGACCAGGCTTCCATGGCCAAGAGACAATATTCCATTAGGGGGAAAGGTGCCAGTGCCATGCTTACGCTGAGAGCTTTGGACTCGTTGAATCACCTGAATCAGGTTCAACTTCTCTTTGTGTGCGAAAGAAAGGCCTTTGGGCCCGCAAGCAAATATCGATTGGCATAGGAAAAGGCAACGTAGCAGAGGATGGTTTCGATCCATCGACCTCTGGGTTATGGGCCCAGCACGCTTCCGCTGCGCCACTCTGCTCTTGTCGCTGACCATCCTCATGGATTTCGACAAGCGAATCCCAAGTCAAGCGTGGGCGAGAGCTGGACTCTCCTAGGCCAGCTGAGCGAGGGTGGTGGCGCCTGGCCCGGCGTGGAGCATTGGTGGTTCAGTGGTAGAATTCTCGCCTGCCACGCGGGAGGCCCGGGTTCGATTCCCGGCCAATGCAATTATGGGCTCTTGGTGTTTGTAGCTCTCTCCCCCAATTTCCAGCCCCATGGAATGCCTCAAGGCACAAGGTGTTTCTTGTCGAGAATGTATTAGGCGGTGTGAGTGCTTTTTGAAACCACCTTCTCCCAATGACATCATTGAAACCCATGGGGCCATACTTCAGAAGGGGCTCAGTTGTCCAAGGTCTTGGGGGAGTGGCTCTCCTGGTGTCTAGCGGCCAGAGCAAGTTGTGGATTTAGCAAAACTGCCTATAGTTTACACATAGCCCAGGAGAGGACAGGGATCAGCCATAGCACAAGCAACAACCTCAAGCAAAGGGGGATTAGCTCAAATGGTAGAGCGCTCGCTTAGCATGCGAGAGGTAGCGGGATCGATGCCCGCATTCTCCAAATGCAGCTTTCCTGATTTGCCAGGAGACACCTTGCTTTTGTGTTTGATGTTGAAGCTTGGAACCGAGCGCCGTGAGCAACATGGGAAGCCGGAGTCCTCCTCATAACGCGTGCCAAGGCGTTGCCACGTTTTTGTGGTGGCAACTGTGGCTTCAGCCAAAGTCACGTAGGCAGTGTTGGACAAAAGCAATCTAGTAAACAAAGCACGAGCAGGCCTCCATGGCCAAGAGACAATATTTCATTAGCGCAAAAGGTGCCAGTGCCATGCTTACGCTGAGAGCTTTGGACTCGTTGAATCACCTGAATCAGGTTCAACTTCTCTTTGTGTGCGAAAGAAAGGCCTTTGGGCCCGCACGCAAGCAAATATCGATTGGCATAGGAAAGGGCAACGTAGCAGAGGATGGTTTCGATCCATCGACCTCTGGGTTATGGGCCCAGCACGCTTCCGCTGCGCCACTCTGCTCTTGTCGCTGACCAACCTCAACAACCACATGTGGATGTAGTTTGCCAGCGATTCCCACGGGGAGTGGGTCCATGTGGCAAAGTCACAATGTAGACGACTAGGCGTTTCCATTGATTTTCGACCAGCGAATCCCAAGTCAAGCGTGGGCGAGAGCTGGACTCTCCTAGACCAGCTGAGCGAGGGTGGTGGCAAGTGGCCCGGCGTGGAGCATTGGTGGTTAAGTGGTAGAATTCTCGCCTGCCACGCGGGAGGCCCGGGTTCGATTCCCGGCCAATGCAATTATGGGCTCTTTGTGTTTGCAGCGCTCTCCCCCAATTTCCAGCCCCGTGGAGTGCATCAAGGCACAAGGTGTTTCTTGTCGAGAATGTACTAGGCGGTGTGAGTGCTTTTTGAAACCAGCCTTCTCCCAATTACATCATTGAAACCCATGGGGCCATACCTCTGAAGGGGCTCAGTTGTCAAAGGTCGTAGGAGGGAAAAAAAAGGGGGGTGCAAACCTTCTACGCTAGGAAAGCGGGTGGCTCTCCTGGTGTCTAGCGGCCAGAGCAGGTTGTGGATTTCGCAAAACTGACTATATTTTACACATAGCCCAGGAGAGGACAGGGATCAGCCATAGCGCAAGCAACACACTCGAGCAAAGGGGGATTAGCTCAAGTGGCAGAGCGCTCGCTTTGCATGCGAGAGGTAGCGGGATCGATGCCCGCATTCTCCAAACGCAGCTTTCCTGGTTTCACGGGAGGCACCTTGCTTTTGTGTTTGATGTTGAAGCTTGGAACCGAGCGCCGTGAGCAACATGGGAAGCCGGAGTGCTCCTCATAACATGTGCCAAGGCATTGCCACGTTTTTGTGGTGGCATCTGTGGCTTCAGCCAAAGTCACGTAGGCAGTATTGGACAAAAGCAATCAATTAAAGAAAGCACGACCAGGCTTCCATGGCCAAGAGACAATATTCCATTAGGGGGAAAGGTGCCAGTGCCATGCTTACGCTGAGAGCTTTGGACTCGTTGAATCACCTGAATCAGGTTCAACTTCTCTTTGTGTGCGAAAGAAAGGCCTTTGGGCCCGCAAGCAAATATCGATTGGCATAGGAAAAGGCAACGTAGCAGAGGATGGTTTCGATCCATCGACCTCTGGGTTATGGGCCCAGCACGCTTCCGCTGCGCCACTCTGCTCTTGTCGCTGGCCATCCTCATGGATTTCGACAAGCGAATCCCAAGTCAAGCGTGGGCGAGAGCTGGACTCTCCTAGGCCAGCTGAGCGAGGGTGGTGGCGCCTGGCCCGGCGTGGAGCATTGGTGGTTCAGTGGTAGAATTCTCGCCTGCCACGCGGGAGGCCCGGGTTCGATTCCCGGCCAATGCAATTATGGGCTCTTGGTGTTTGTAGCTCTCTCCCCCAATTTCCAGCCCCATGGAATGCCTCAAGGCACAAGGTGTTTCTTGTCGAGAATGTATTAGGCGGTGTGAGTGCTTTTTGAAACCACCTTCTCCCAATGACATCATTGAAACCCATGGGGCCATACTTCAGAAGGGGCTCAGTTGTCCAAGGTCTTGGGGGAGTGGCTCTCCTGGTGTCTAGCGGCCAGAGCAAGTTGTGGATTTAGCAAAACTGCCTATAGTTTACACATAGCCCAGGAGAGGACAGGGATCAGCCATAGCACAAGCAACAACCTCAAGCAAAGGGGGATTAGCTCAAATGGTAGAGCGCTCGCTTAGCATGCGAGAGGTAGCGGGATCGATGCCCGCATTCTCCAAATGCAGCTTTCCTGATTTGCCAGGAGACACCTTGCTTTTGTGTTTGATGTTGAAGCTTGGAACCGAGCGCCGTGAGCAACATGGGAAGCCGGAGTCCTCCTCATAACGCGTGCCAAGGCGTTGCCACGTTTTTGTGGTGGCAACTGTGGCTTCAGCCAAAGTCACGTAGGCAGTGTTGGACAAAAGCAATCTAGTAAACAAAGCACGAGCAGGCCTCCATGGCCAAGAGACAATATTTCATTAGCGCAAAAGGTGCCAGTGCCATGCTTACGCTGAGAGCTTTGGACTCGTTGAATCACCTGAATCAGGTTCAACTTCTCTTTGTGTGCGAAAGAAAGGCCTTTGGGCCCGCACGCAAGCAAATATCGATTGGCATAGGAAAGGGCAACGTAGCAGAGGATGGTTTCGATCCATCGACCTCTGGGTTATGGGCCCAGCACGCTTCCGCTGCGCCACTCTGCTCTTGTCGCTGACCAACCTCAACAACCACATGTGGATGTAGTTTGCCAGCGATTCCCACGGGGAGTGGGTCCATGTGGCAAAGTCACAATGTAGACGACTAGGCGTTTCCATTGATTTTCGACCAGCGAATCCCAAGTCAAGCGTGGGCGAGAGCTGGACTCTCCTAGACCAGCTGAGCGAGGGTGGTGGCAAGTGGCCCGGCGTGGAGCATTGGTGGTTCAGTGGTAGAATTCTCGCCTGCCACGCGGGAGGCCCGGGTTCGATTCCCGGCCAATGCAATTATGGGCTCTTTGTGTTTGCAGCGCTCTCCCCCAATTTCCAGCCCCGTGGAGTGCATCAAGGCACAAGGTGTTTCTTGTCGAGAATGTACTAGGCGGTGTGAGTGCTTTTTGAAACCAGCCTTCTCCCAATTACATCATTGAAACCCATGGGGCCATACCTCTGAAGGGGCTCAGTTGTCAAAGGTCGTAGGAGGGAAAAAAAAGGGGGGTGCAAACCTTCTACGCTAGGAAAGCGGGTGGCTCTCCTGGTGTCTAGCGGCCAGAGCAGGTTGTGGATTTCGCAAAACTGACTATATTTTACACATAGCCCAGGAGAGGACAGGGATCAGCCATAGCGCAAGCAACACACTCGAGCAAAGGGGGATTAGCTCAAGTGGCAGAGCGCTCGCTTTGCATGCGAGAGGTAGCGGGATCGATGCCCGCATTCTCCAAACGCAGCTTTCCTGGTTTCACGGGAGGCACCTTGCTTTTGTGTTTGATGTTGAAGCTTGGAACCGAGCGCCGTGAGCAACATGGGAAGCCGGAGTGCTCCTCATAACATGTGCCAAGGCATTGCCACGTTTTTGTGGTGGCATCTGTGGCTTCAGCCAAAGTCACGTAGGCAGTATTGGACAAAAGCAATCAATTAAAGAAAGCACGACCAGGCTTCCATGGCCAAGAGACAATATTCCATTAGGGGGAAAGGTGCCAGTGCCATGCTTACGCTGAGAGCTTTGGACTCGTTGAATCACCTGAATCAGGTTCAACTTCTCTTTGTGTGCGAAAGAAAGGCCTTTGGGCACGCAAGCAAATATCGATTGGCATAGGAAAAGGCAACGTAGCAGAGGATGGTTTCGATCCATCGACCTCTGGGTTATGGGCCCAGCACGCTTCCGCTGCGCCACTCTGCTCTTGTCGCTGGCCATCCTCATGGATTTCGACAAGCGAATCCCAAGTCAAGCGTGGGCGAGAGCTGGACTCTCCTAGGCCAGCTGAGCGAGGGTGGTGGCGCCTGGCCCGGCGTGGAGCATTGGTGGTTCAGTGGTAGAATTCTCGCCTGCCACGCGGGAGGCCCGGGTTCGATTCCCGGCCAATGCAATTATGGGCTCTTGGTGTTTGTAGCTCTCTCCCCCAATTTCCAGCCCCATGGAATGCCTCAAGGCACAAGGTGTTTCTTGTCGAGAATGTATTAGGCGGTGTGAGTGCTTTTTGAAACCACCTTCTCCCAATGACATCATTGAAACCCATGGGGCCATACTTCAGAAGGGGCTCAGTTGTCCAAGGTCTTGGGGGAGTGGCTCTCCTGGTGTCTAGCGGCCAGAGCAAGTTGTGGATTTAGCAAAACTGCCTATAGTTTACACATAGCCCAGGAGAGGACAGGGATCAGCCATAGCACAAGCAACAACCTCAAGCAAAGGGGGATTAGCTCAAATGGTAGAGCGCTCGCTTAGCATGCGAGAGGTAGCGGGATCGATGCCCGCATTCTCCAAATGCAGCTTTCCTGATTTGCCAGGAGACACCTTGCTTTTGTGTTTGATGTTGAAGCTTGGAACCGAGCGCCGTGAGCAACATGGGAAGCCGGAGTCCTCCTCATAACGCGTGCCAAGGCGTTGCCACGTTTTTGTGGTGGCAACTGTGGCTTCAGCCAAAGTCACGTAGGCAGTGTTGGACAAAAGCAATCTAGTAAACAAAGCACGAGCAGGCCTCCATGGCCAAGAGACAATATTTCATTAGCGCAAAAGGTGCCAGTGCCATGCTTACGCTGAGAGCTTTGGACTCGTTGAATCACCTGAATCAGGTTCAACTTCTCTTTGTGTGCGAAAGAAAGGCCTTTGGGCCCGCACGCAAGCAAATATCGATTGGCATAGGAAAGGGCAACGTAGCAGAGGATGGTTTCGATCCATCGACCTCTGGGTTATGGGCCCAGCACGCTTCCGCTGCGCCACTCTGCTCTTGTCGCTGACCAACCTCAACAACCACATGTGGATGTAGTTTGCCAGCGATTCCCACGGGGAGTGGGTCCATGTGGCAAAGTCACAATGTAGACGACTAGGCGTTTCCATTGATTTTCGACCAGCGAATCCCAAGTCAAGCGTGGGCGAGAGCTGGACTCTCCTAGACCAGCTGAGCGAGGGTGGTGGCAAGTGGCCCGGCGTGGAGCATTGGTGGTTCAGTGGTAGAATTCTCGCCTGCCACGCGGGAGGCCCGGGTTCGATTCCCGGCCAACGCAATTATGGGCTCTTTGTGTTTGCAGCGCTCTCCCCCAATTTCCAGCCCCGTGGAGTGCATCAAGGCACAAGGTGTTTCTTGTCGAGAATGTACTAGGCGGTGTGAGTGCTTTTTGAAACCAGCCTTCTCCCAATTACATCATTGAAACCCATGGGGCCATACCTCTGAAGGGGCTCAGTTGTCAAAGGTCGTAGGAGGGAAAAAAAAGGGGGGTGCAAACCTTCTACGCTAGGAAAGCGGGTGGCTCTCCTGGTGTCTAGCGGCCAGAGCAGGTTGTGGATTTCGCAAAACTGACTATATTTTACACATAGCCCAGGAGAGGACAGGGATCAGCCATAGCGCAAGCAACACACTCGAGCAAAGGGGGATTAGCTCAAGTGGCAGAGCGCTCGCTTTGCATGCGAGAGGTAGCGGGATTGATGCCCGCATTCTCCAAACGCAGCTTTCCTGGTTTCACGGGAGGCACCTTGCTTTTGTGTTTGATGTTGAAGCTTGGAACCGAGCGCCGTGAGCAACATGGGAAGCCGGAGTGCTCCTCATAACATGTGCCAAGGCATTGCCACGTTTTTGTGGTGGCATCTGTGGCTTCAGCCAAAGTCACGTAGGCAGTATTGGACAAAAGCAATCAATTAAAGAAAGCACGACCAGGCTTCCATGGCCAAGAGACAATATTCCATTAGGGGGAAAGGTGCCAGTGCCATGCTTACGCTGAGAGCTTTGGACTCGTTGAATCACCTGAATCAGGTTCAACTTCTCTTTGTGTGCGAAAGAAAGGCCTTTGGGCCCGCAAGCAAATATCGATTGGCATAGGAAAAGGCAACGTAGCAGAGGATGGTTTCGATCCATCGACCTCTGGGTTATGGGCCCAGCACGCTTCCGCTGCGCCACTCTGCTCTTGTCGCTGGCCATCCTCATGGATTTCGACAAGCGAATCCCAAGTCAAGCGTGGGCGAGAGCTGGACTCTCCTAGGCCAGCTGAGCGAGGGTGGTGGCGCCTGGCCCGGCGTGGAGCATTGGTGGTTCAGTGGTAGAATTCTCGCCTGCCACGCGGGAGGCCCGGGTTCGATTCCCGGCCAATGCAATTATGGGCTCTTGGTGTTTGTAGCTCTCTCCCCCAATTTCCAGCCCCATGGAATGCCTCAAGGCACAAGGTGTTTCTTGTCGAGAATGTATTAGGCGGTGTGAGTGCTTTTTGAAACCACCTTCTCCCAATGACATCATTGAAACCCATGGGGCCATACTTCAGAAGGGGCTCAGTTGTCCAAGGTCTTGGGGGAGTGGCTCTCCTGGTGTCTAGCGGCCAGAGCAAGTTGTGGATTTAGCAAAACTGCCTATAGTTTACACATAGCCCAGGAGAGGACAGGGATCAGCCATAGCACAAGCAACAACCTCAAGCAAAGGGGGATTAGCTCAAATGGTAGAGCGCTCGCTTAGCATGCGAGAGGTAGCGGGATCGATGCCCGCATTCTCCAAATGCAGCTTTCCTGATTTGCCAGGAGACACCTTGCTTTTGTGTTTGATGTTGAAGCTTGGAACCGAGCGCCGTGAGCAACATGGGAAGCCGGAGTCCTCCTCATAACGCGTGCCAAGGCGTTGCCACGTTTTTGTGGTGGCAACTGTGGCTTCAGCCAAAGTCACGTAGGCAGTGTTGGACAAAAGCAATCTAGTAAACAAAGCACGAGCAGGCCTCCATGGCCAAGAGACAATATTTCATTAGCGCAAAAGGTGCCAGTGCCATGCTTACGCTGAGAGCTTTGGACTCGTTGAATCACCTGAATCAGGTTCAACTTCTCTTTGTGTGCGAAAGAAAGGCCTTTGGGCCCGCACGCAAGCAAATATCGATTGGCATAGGAAAGGGCAACGTAGCAGAGGATGGTTTCGATCCATCGACCTCTGGGTTATGGGCCCAGCACGCTTCCGCTGCGCCACTCTGCTCTTGTCGCTGACCAACCTCAACAACCACATGTGGATGTAGTTTGCCAGCGATTCCCACGGGGAGTGGGTCCATGTGGCAAAGTCACAATGTAGACGACTAGGCGTTTCCATTGATTTTCGACCAGCGAATCCCAAGTCAAGCGTGGGCGAGAGCTGGACTCTCCTAGACCAGCTGAGCGAGGGTGGTGGCAAGTGGCCCGGCGTGGAGCATTGGTGGTTCAGTGGTAGAATTCTCGCCTGCCACGCGGGAGGCCCGGGTTCGATTCCCGGCCAATGCAATTATGGGCTCTTTGTGTTTGCAGCGCTCTCCCCCAATTTCCAGCCCCGTGGAGTGCATCAAGGCACAAGGTGTTTCTTGTCGAGAATGTACTAGGCGGTGTGAGTGCTTTTTGAAACCAGCCTTCTCCCAATTACATCATTGAAACCCATGGGGCCATACCTCTGAAGGGGCTCAGTTGTCAAAGGTCGTAGGAGGGAAAAAAAAGGGGGGTGCAAACCTTCTACGCTAGGAAAGCGGGTGGCTCTCCTGGTGTCTAGCGGCCAGAGCAGGTTGTGGATTTCGCAAAACTGACTATATTTTACACATAGCCCAGGAGAGGACAGGGATCAGCCATAGCGCAAGCAACACACTCGAGCAAAGGGGGATTAGCTCAAGTGGCAGAGCGCTCGCTTTGCATGCGAGAGGTAGCGGGATCGATGCCCGCATTCTCCAAACGCAGCTTTCCTGGTTTCACGGGAGGCACCTTGCTTTTGTGTTTGATGTTGAAGCTTGGAACCGAGCGCCGTGAGCAACATGGGAAGCCGGAGTGCTCCTCATAACATGTGCCAAGGCATTGCCACGTTTTTGTGGTGGCATCTGTGGCTTCAGCCAAAGTCACGTAGGCAGTATTGGACAAAAGCAATCAATTAAAGAAAGCACGACCAGGCTTCCATGGCCAAGAGACAATATTCCATTAGGGGGAAAGGTGCCAGTGCCATGCTTACGCTGAGAGCTTTGGACTCGTTGAATCACCTGAATCAGGTTCAACTTCTCTTTGTGTGCGAAAGAAAGGCCTTTGGGCCCGCAAGCAAATATCGATTGGCATAGGAAAAGGCAACGTAGCAGAGGATGGTTTCGATCCATCGACCTCTGGGTTATGGGCCCAGCACGCTTCCGCTGCGCCACTCTGCTCTTGTCGCTGGCCATCCTCATGGATTTCGACAAGCGAATCCCAAGTCAAGCGTGGGCGAGAGCTGGACTCTCCTAGGCCAGCTGAGCGAGGGTGGTGGCGCCTGGCCCGGCGTGGAGCATTGGTGGTTCAGTGGTAGAATTCTCGCCTGCCACGCGGGAGGCCCGGGTTCGATTCCCGGCCAATGCAATTATGGGCTCTTGGTGTTTGTAGCTCTCTCCCCCAATTTCCAGCCCCATGGAATGCCTCAAGGCACAAGGTGTTTCTTGTCGAGAATGTATTAGGCGGTGTGAGTGCTTTTTGAAACCACCTTCTCCCAATGACATCATTGAAACCCATGGGGCCATACTTCAGAAGGGGCTCAGTTGTCCAAGGTCTTAGGGGAGTGGCTCTCCTGGTGTCTAGCGGCCAGAGCAAGTTGTGGATTTAGCAAAACTGCCTATAGTTTACACATAGCCCAGGAGAGGACAGGGATCAGCCATAGCACAAGCAACAACCTCAAGCAACAACCTCAAGCAACAACCTCAAGCAAAGGGGGATTAGCTCAAATGGTAGAGCGCTCGCTTAGCATGCGAGAGGTAGCGGGATCGATGCCCGCATTCTCCAAATGCAGCTTTCCTGATTTGCCAGGAGACACCTTGCTTTTGTGTTTGATGTTGAAGCTTGGAACCGAGCGCCGTGAGCAACATGGGAAGCCGGAGTCCTCCTCATAACGCGTGCCAAGGCGTTGCCACGTTTTTGTGGTGGCAACTGTGGCTTCAGCCAAAGTCACGTAGGCAGTGTTGGACAAAAGCAATCTAGTAAACAAAGCACGAGCAGGCCTCCATGGCCAAGAGACAATATTTCATTAGCGCAAAAGGTGCCAGTGCCATGCTTACGCTGAGAGCTTTGGACTCGTTGAATCACCTGAATCAGGTTCAACTTCTCTTTGTGTGCGAAAGAAAGGCCTTTGGGCCCGCACGCAAGCAAATATCGATTGGCATAGGAAAGGGCAACGTAGCAGAGGATGGTTTCGATCCATCGACCTCTGGGTTATGGGCCCAGCACGCTTCCGCTGCACCACTCTGCTCTTGTCGCTGACCAACCTCAACAACCACATGTGGATGTAGTTTGCCAGCGATTCCCACGGGGAGTGGGTCCATGTGGCAAAGTCACAATGTAGACGACTAGGCGTTTCCATTGATTTTCGACCAGCGAATCCCAAGTCAAGCGTGGGCGAGAGCTGGACTCTCCTAGACCAGCTGAGCGAGGGTGGTGGCAAGTGGCCCGGCGTGGAGCATTGGTGGTTCAGTGGTAGAATTCTCGCCTGCCACGCGGGAGGCCCGGGTTCGATTCCCGGCCAATGCAATTATGGGCTCTTTGTGTTTGCAGCGCTCTCCCCCAATTTCCAGCCCCGTGGAGTGCATCAAGGCACAAGGTGTTTCTTGTCGAGAATGTACTAGGCGGTGTGAGTGCTTTTTGAAACCAGCCTTCTCCCAATTACATCATTGAAACCCATGGGGCCATACCTCTGAAGGGGCTCAGTTGTCAAAGGTCGTAGGAGGGAAAAAAAAGGGGGGTGCAAACCTTCTACGCTAGGAAAGCGGGTGGCTCTCCTGGTGTCTAGCGGCCAGAGCAGGTTGTGGATTTCGCAAAACTGACTATATTTTACACATAGCCCAGGAGAGGACAGGGATCAGCCATAGCGCAAGCAACACACTCGAGCAAAAGGGGATTAGCTCAAGTGGCAGAGCGCTCGCTTTGCATGCGAGAGGTAGCGGGATCGATGCCCGCATTCTCCAAACGCAGCTTTCCTGGTTTCACGGGAGGCACCTTGCTTTTGTGTTTGATGTTGAAGCTTGGAACCGAGCGCCGTGAGCAACATGGGAAGCCGGAGTGCTCCTCATAACATGTGCCAAGGCATTGCCACGTTTTTGTGGTGGCATCTGTGGCTTCAGCCAAAGTCACGTAGGCAGTATTGGACAAAAGCAATCAATTAAAGAAAGCACGACCAGGCTTCCATGGCCAAGAGACAATATTCCATTAGGGGGAAAGGTGCCAGTGCCATGCTTACGCTGAGAGCTTTGGACTCGTTGAATCACCTGAATCAGGTTCAACTTCTCTTTGTGTGCGAAAGAAAGGCCTTTGGGCCCGCAAGCAAATATCGATTGGCATAGGAAAAGGCAACGTAGCAGAGGATGGTTTCGATCCATCGACCTCTGGGTTATGGGCCCAGCACGCTTCTGCTGCGCCACTCTGCTCTTGTCGCTGGCCATCCTCATGGATTTCGACAAGCGAATCCCAAGTCAAGCGTGGGCGAGAGCTGGACTCTCCTAGGCCAGCTGAGCGAGGGTGGTGGCGCCTGGCCCGGCGTGGAGCATTGGTGGTTCAGTGGTAGAATTCTCGCCTGCCACGCGGGAGGCCCGGGTTCGATTCCCGGCCAATGCAATTATGGGCTCTTGGTGTTTGTAGCTCTCTCCCCCAATTTCCAGCCCCATGGAATGCCTCAAGGCACAAGGTGTTTCTTGTCGAGAATGTATTAGGCGGTGTGAGTGCTTTTTGAAACCACCTTCTCCCAATGACATCATTGAAACCCATGGGGCCATACTTCAGAAGGGGCTCAGTTGTCCAAGGTCTTGGGGGAGTGGCTCTCCTGGTGTCTAGCGGCCAGAGCAAGTTGTGGATTTAGCAAAACTGCCTATAGTTTACACATAGCCCAGGAGAGGACAGGGATCAGCCATAGCACAAGCAACAACCTCAAGCAAAGGGGGATTAGCTCAAATGGTAGAGCGCTCGCTTAGCATGCGAGAGGTAGCGGGATCGATGCCCGCATTCTCCAAATGCAGCTTTCCTGATTTGCCAGGAGACACCTTGCTTTTGTGTTTGATGTTGAAGCTTGGAACCGAGCGCCGTGAGCAACATGGGAAGCCGGAGTCCTCCTCATAACGCGTGCCAAGGCGTTGCCACGTTTTTGTGGTGGCAACTGTGGCTTCAGCCAAAGTCACGTAGGCAGTGTTGGACAAAAGCAATCTAGTAAACAAAGCACGAGCAGGCCTCCATGGCCAAGAGACAATATTTCATTAGCGCAAAAGGTGCCAGTGCCATGCTTACGCTGAGAGCTTTGGACTCGTTGAATCACCTGAATCAGGTTCAACTTCTCTTTGTGTGCGAAAGAAAGGCCTTTGGGCCCGCACGCAAGCAAATATCGATTGGCATAGGAAAGGGCAACGTAGCAGAGGATGGTTTCGATCCATCGACCTCTGGGTTATGGGCCCAGCACGCTTCCGCTGCGCCACTCTGCTCTTGTCGCTGACCAACCTCAACAACCACATGTGGATGTAGTTTGCCAGCGATTCCCACGGGGAGTGGGTCCATGTGGCAAAGTCACAATGTAGACGACTAGGCGTTTCCATTGATTTTCGACCAGCGAATCCCAAGTCAAGCGTGGGCGAGAGCTGGACTCTCCTAGACCAGCTGAGCGAGGGTGGTGGCAAGTGGCCCGGCGTGGAGCATTGGTGGTTCAGTGGTAGAATTCTCGCCTGCCACGCGGGAGGCCCGGGTTCGATTCCCGGCCAATGCAATTATGGGCTCTTTGTGTTTGCAGCGCTCTCCCCCAATTTCCAGCCCCGTGGAGTGCATCAAGGCACAAGGTGTTTCTTGTCGAGAATGTACTAGGCGGTGTGAGTGCTTTTTGAAACCAGCCTTCTCCCAATTACATCATTGAAACCCATGGGGCCATACCTCTGAAGGGGCTCAGTTGTCAAAGGTCGTAGGAGGGAAAAAAAAGGGGGGTGCAAACCTTCTACGCTAGGAAAGCGGGTGGCTCTCCTGGTGTCTAGCGGCCAGAGCAGGTTGTGGATTTCGCAAAACTGACTATATTTTACACATAGCCCAGGAGAGGACAGGGATCAGCCATAGCGCAAGCAACACACTCGAGCAAAGGGGGATTAGCTCAAGTGGCAGAGCGCTCGCTTTGCATGCGAGAGGTAGCGGGATCGATGCCCGCATTCTCCAAACGCAGCTTTCCTGGTTTCACGGGAGGCACCTTGCTTTTGTGTTTGATGTTGAAGCTTGGAACCGAGCGCCGTGAGCAACATGGGAAGCCGGAGTGCTCCTCATAACATGTGCCAAGGCATTGCCACGTTTTTGTGGTGGCATCTGTGGCTTCAGCCAAAGTCACGTAGGCAGTATTGGACAAAAGCAATCAATTAAAGAAAGCACGACCAGGCTTCCATGGCCAAGAGACAATATTCCATTAGGGGGAAAGGTGCCAGTGCCATGCTTACGCTGAGAGCTTTGGACTCGTTGAATCACCTGAATCAGGTTCAACTTCTCTTTGTGTGCGAAAGAAAGGCCTTTGGGCCCGCAAGCAAATATCGATTGGCATAGGAAAAGGCAACGTAGCAGAGGATGGTTTCGATCCATCGACCTCTGGGTTATGGGCCCAGCACGCTTCCGCTGCGCCACTCTGCTCTTGTCGCTGACCATCCTCATGGATTTCGACAAGCGAATCCCAAGTCAAGCGTGGGCGAGAGCTGGACTCTCCTAGGCCAGCTGAGCGAGGGTGGTGGCGCCTGGCCCGGCGTGGAGCATTGGTGGTTCAGTGGTAGAATTCTCGCCTGCCACGCGGGAGGCCCGGGTTCGATTCCCGGCCAATGCAATTATGGGCTCTTGGTGTTTGTAGCTCTCTCCCCCAATTTCCAGCCCCATGGAATGCCTCAAGGCACAAGGTGTTTCTTGTCGAGAATGTATTAGGCGGTGTGAGTGCTTTTTGAAACCACCTTCTCCCAATGACATCATTGAAACCCATGGGGCCATACTTCAGAAGGGGCTCAGTTGTCCAAGGTCTTGGGGGAGTGGCTCTCCTGGTGTCTAGCGGCCAGAGCAAGTTGTGGATTTAGCAAAACTGCCTATAGTTTACACATAGCCCAGGAGAGGACAGGGATCAGCCATAGCACAAGCAACAACCTCAAGCAACAACCTCAAGCAACAACCTCAAGCAAAGGGGGATTAGCTCAAATGGTAGAGCGCTCGCTTAGCATGCGAGAGGTAGCGGGATCGATGCCCGCATTCTCCAAATGCAGCCTTCCTGATTTGCCAGGAGACACCTTGCTTTTGTGTTTGATGTTGAAGCTTGGAACCGAGCGCCGTGAGCAACATGGGAAGCCGGAGTCCTCCTCATAACGCGTGCCAAGGCGTTGCCACGTTTTTGTGGTGGCAACTGTGGCTTCAGCCAAAGTCACGTAGGCAGTGTTGGACAAAAGCAATCTAGTAAACAAAGCACGAGCAGGCCTCCATGGCCAAGAGACAATATTTCATTAGCGCAAAAGGTGCCAGTGCCATGCTTACGCTGAGAGCTTTGGACTCGTTGAATCACCTGAATCAGGTTCAACTTCTCTTTGTGTGCGAAAGAAAGGCCTTTGGGCCCGCACGCAAGCAAATATCGATTGGCATAGGAAAGGGCAACGTAGCAGAGGATGGTTTCGATCCATCGACCTCTGGGTTATGGGCCCAGCACGCTTCCGCTGCGCCACTCTGCTCTTGTCGCTGACCAACCTCAACAACCACATGTGGATGTAGTTTGCCAGCGATTCCCACGGGGAGTGGGTCCATGTGGCAAAGTCACAATGTAGACGACTAGGCGTTTCCATTGATTTTCGACCAGCGAATCCCAAGTCAAGCGTGGGCGAGAGCTGGACTCTCCTAGACCAGCTGAGCGAGGGTGGTGGCAAGTGGCCCGGCGTGGAGCATTGGTGGTTAAGTGGTAGAATTCTCGCCTGCCACGCGGGAGGCCCGGGTTCGATTCCCGGCCAATGCAATTATGGGCTCTTTGTGTTTGCAGCGCTCTCCCCCAATTTCCAGCCCCGTGGAGTGCATCAAGGCACAAGGTGTTTCTTGTCGAGAATGTACTAGGCGGTGTGAGTGCTTTTTGAAACCAGCCTTCTCCCAATTACATCATTGAAACCCATGGGGCCATACCTCTGAAGGGGCTCAGTTGTCAAAGGTCGTAGGAGGGAAAAAAAAGGGGGGTGCAAACCTTCTACGCTAGGAAAGCGGGTGGCTCTCCTGGTGTCTAGCGGCCAGAGCAGGTTGTGGATTTCGCAAAACTGACTATATTTTACACATAGCCCAGGAGAGGACAGGGATCAGCCATAGCGCAAGCAACACACTCGAGCAAAGGGGGATTAGCTCAAGTGGCAGAGCGCTCGCTTTGCATGCGAGAGGTAGCGGGATCGATGCCCGCATTCTCCAAATGCAGCTTTCCTGGTTTCACGGGAGGCACCTTGCTTTTGTGTTTGATGTTGAAGCTTGGAACCGAGCGCCGTGAGCAACATGTGAAGCCGGAGTGCTCCTCATAACATGTGCCAAGGCATTGCCACGTTTTTGTGGTGGCATCTGTGGCTTCAGCCAAAGTCACGTAGGCAGTATTGGACAAAAGCAATCAATTAAAGAAAGCACGACCAGGCTTCCATGGCCAAGAGACAATATTCCATTAGGGGGAAAGGTGCCAGTGCCATGCTTACGCTGAGAGCTTTGGACTCGTTGAATCACCTGAATCAGGTTCAACTTCTCTTTGTGTGCGAAAGAAAGGCCTTTGGGCCCGCAAGCAAATATCGATTGGCATAGGAAAAGGCAACGTAGCAGAGGATGGTTTCGATCCATCGACCTCTGGGTTATGGGCCCAGCACGCTTCCGCTGCGCCACTCTGCTCTTGTCGCTGGCCATCCTCATGGATTTCGACAAGCGAATCCCAAGTCAAGCGTGGGCGAGAGCTGGACTCTCCTAGGCCAGCTGAGCGAGGGTGGTGGCGCCTGGCCCGGCGTGGAGCATTGGTGGTTCAGTGGTAGAATTCTCGCCTGCCACGCGGGAGGCCCGGGTTCGATTCCCGGCCAATGCAATTATGGGCTCTTGGTGTTTGTAGCTCTCTCCCCCAATTTCCAGCCCCATGGAATGCCTCAAGGCACAAGGTGTTTCTTGTCGAGAATGTATTAGGCGGTGTGAGTGCTTTTTGAAACCACCTTCTCCCAATGACATCATTGAAACCCATGGGGCCATACTTCAGAAGGGGCTCAGTTGTCCAAGGTCTTGGGGGAGTGGCTCTCCTGGTGTCTAGCGGCCAGAGCAAGTTGTGGATTTAGCAAAACTGCCTATAGTTTACACATAGCCCAGGAGAGGACAGGGATCAGCCATAGCACAAGCAACAACCTCAAGCAAAGGGGGATTAGCTCAAATGGTAGAGCGCTCGCTTAGCATGCGAGAGGCAGCGGGATCGATGCCCGCATTCTCCAAATGCAGCTTTCCTGATTTGCCAGGAGACACCTTGCTTTTGTGTTTGATGTTGAAGCTTGGAACCGAGCGCCGTGAGCAACATGGGAAGCCGGAGTCCTCCTCATAACGCGTGCCAAGGCGTTGCCACGTTTTTGTGGTGGCAACTGTGGCTTCAGCCAAAGTCACGTAGGCAGTGTTGGACAAAAGCAATCTAGTAAACAAAGCACGAGCAGGCCTCCATGGCCAAGAGACAATATTTCATTAGCGCAAAAGGTGCCAGTGCCATGCTTACGCTGAGAGCTTTGGACTCGTTGAATCACCTGAATCAGGTTCAACTTCTCTTTGTGTGCGAAAGAAAGGCCTTTGGGCCCGCACGCAAGCAAATATCGATTGGCATAGGAAAGGGCAACGTAGCAGAGGATGGTTTCGATCCATCGACCTCTGGGTTATGGGCCCAGCACGCTTCCGCTGCGCCACTCTGCTCTTGTCGCTGACCAACCTCAACAACCACATGTGGATGTAGTTTGCCAGCGATTCCCACGGGGAGTGGGTCCATGTGGCAAAGTCACAATGTAGACGACTAGGCGTTTCCATTGATTTTCGACCAGCGAATCCCAAGTCAAGCGTGGGCGAGAGCTGGACTCTCCTAGACCAGCTGAGCGAGGGTGGTGGCAAGTGGCCCGGCGTGGAGCATTGGTGGTTAAGTGGTAGAATTCTCGCCTGCCACGCGGGAGGCCCGGGTTCGATTCCCGGCCAATGCAATTATGGGCTCTTTGTGTTTGCAGCGCTCTCCCCCAATTTCCAGCCCCGTGGAGTGCATCAAGGCACAAGGTGTTTCTTGTCGAGAATGTACTAGGCGGTGTGAGTGCTTTTTGAAACCAGCCTTCTCCCAATTACATCATTGAAACCCATGGGGCCATACCTCTGAAGGGGCTCAGTTGTCAAAGGTCGTAGGAGGGAAAAAAAAGGGGGGTGCAAACCTTCTACGCTAGGAAAGCGGGTGGCTCTCCTGGTGTCTAGCGGCCAGAGCAGGTTGTGGATTTCGCAAAACTGACTATATTTTACACATAGCCCAGGAGAGGACAGGGATCAGCCATAGCGCAAGCAACACACTCGAGCAAAGGGGGATTAGCTCAAGTGGCAGAGCGCTCGCTTTGCATGCGAGAGGTAGCGGGATCGATGCCCGCATTCTCCAAACGCAGCTTTCCTGGTTTCACGGGAGGCACCTTGCTTTTGTGTTTGATGTTGAAGCTTGGAACCGAGCGCCGTGAGCAACATGGGAAGCCGGAGTGCTCCTCATAACATGTGCCAAGGCATTGCCACGTTTTTGTGGTGGCATCTGTGGCTTCAGCCAAAGTCACGTAGGCAGTATTGGACAAAAGCAATCAATTAAAGAAAGCACGACCAGGCTTCCATGGCCAAGAGACAATATTCCATTAGGGGGAAAGGTGCCAGTGCCATGCTTACGCTGAGAGCTTTGGACTCGTTGAATCACCTGAATCAGGTTCAACTTCTCTTTGTGTGCGAAAGAAAGGCCTTTGGGCCCGCAAGCAAATATCGATTGGCATAGGAAAAGGCAACGTAGCAGAGGATGGTTTCGATCCATCGACCTCTGGGTTATGGGCCCAGCACGCTTCCGCTGCGCCACTCTGCTCTTGTCGCTGGCCATCCTCATGGATTTCGACAAGCGAATCCCAAGTCAAGCGTGGGCGAGAGCTGGACTCTCCTAGGCCAGCTGAGCGAGGGTGGTGGCGCCTGGCCCGGCGTGGAGCATTGGTGGTTCAGTGGTAGAATTCTCGCCTGCCACGCGGGAGGCCCGGGTTCGATTCCCGGCCAATGCAATTATGGGCTCTTGGTGTTTGTAGCTCTCTCCCCCAATTTCCAGCCCCATGGAATGCCTCAAGGCACAAGGTGTTTCTTGTCGAGAATGTATTAGGCGGTGTGAGTGCTTTTTGAAACCACCTTCTCCCAATGACATCATTGAAACCCATGGGGCCATACTTCAGAAGGGGCTCAGTTGTCCAAGGTCTTGGGGGAGTGGCTCTCCTGGTGTCTAGCGGCCAGAGCAAGTTGTGGATTTAGCAAAACTGCCTATAGTTTACACATAGCCCAGGAGAGGACAGGGATCAGCCATAGCACAAGCAACAACCTCAAGCAAAGGGGGATTAGCTCAAATGGTAGAGTGCTCGCTTAGCATGCGAGAGGTAGCGGGATCGATGCCCGCATTCTCCAAATGCAGCTTTCCTGATTTGCCAGGAGACACCTTGCTTTTGTGTTTGATGTTGAAGCTTGGAACCGAGCGCCGTGAGCAACATGGGAAGCCGGAGTCCTCCTCATAACGCGTGCCAAGGCGTTGCCACGTTTTTGTGGTGGCAACTGTGGCTTCAGCCAAAGTCACGTAGGCAGTGTTGGACAAAAGCAATCTAGTAAACAAAGCACGAGCAGGCCTCCATGGCCAAGAGACAATATTTCATTAGCGCAAAAGGTGCCAGTGCCATGCTTACGCTGAGAGCTTTGGACTCGTTGAATCACCTGAATCAGGTTCAACTTCTCTTTGTGTGCGAAAGAAAGGCCTTTGGGCCCGCACGCAAGCAAATATCGATTGGCATAGGAAAGGGCAACGTAGCAGAGGATGGTTTCAATCCATCGACCTCTGGGTTATGGGCCCAGCACGCTTCCGCTGCGCCACTCTGCTCTTGTCGCTGACCAACCTCAACAACCACATGTGGATGTAGTTTGCCAGCGATTCCCACGGGGAGTGGGTCCATGTGGCAAAGTCACAATGTAGACGACTAGGCGTTTCCATTGATTTTCGACCAGCGAATCCCAAGTCAAGCGTGGGCGAGAGCTGGACTCTCCTAGACCAGCTGAGCGAGGGTGGTGGCAAGTGGCCCGGCGTGGAGCATTGGTGGTTAAGTGGTAGAATTCTCGCCTGCCACGCGGGAGGCCCGGGTTCGATTCCCGGCCAATGCAATTATGGGCTCTTTGTGTTTGCAGCGCTCTCCCCCAATTTCCAGCCCCGTGGAGTGCATCAAGGCACAAGGTGTTTCTTGTCGAGAATGTACTAGGCGGTGTGAGTGCTTTTTGAAACCAGCCTTCTCCCAATTACATCATTGAAACCCATGGGGCCATACCTCTGAAGGGGCTCAGTTGTCAAAGGTCGTAGGAGGGAAAAAAAAGGGGGGTGCAAACCTTCTACGCTAGGAAAGCGGGTGGCTCTCCTGGTGTCTAGCGGCCAGAGCAGGTTGTGGATTTCGCAAAACTGACTATATTTTACACATAGCCCAGGAGAGGACAGGGATCAG
The DNA here is from genome assembly GCF_037356315.1 of Lithobates pipiens. Classification (NCBI taxonomy): domain Eukaryota; kingdom Metazoa; phylum Chordata; class Amphibia; order Anura; family Ranidae; genus Lithobates; species Lithobates pipiens. Next base: position 580,759,215 of record NW_027507758.1, read on the forward strand.
CCATAGCGCAAGCAACATACTCGAGCAAAGGGGGATTAGCTCAAGTGGCAGAGCGCTCGCTTTGCATGCGAGAGGTAGCGGGATCGATGCCCGCATTCTCCAAACGCAGCTTTCCTGGTTTCACGGGAGGCACCTTGCTTTTGTGTTTGATGTTGAAGCTTGGAACCGAGCGCCGTGAGCAACATGGGAAGCCGGAGTGCTCCTCATAACATGTGCCAAGGCATTGCCACGTTTTTGTGGTGGCATCTGTGGCTTCAGCCAAAGTCACGTAGGCAGTATTGGACAAAAGCAATCAATTAAAGAAAGCACGACCAGGCTTCCATGGCCAAGAGACAATATTCCATTAGGGGGAAAGGTGCCAGTGCCATGCTTACGCTGAGAGCTTTGGACTCGTTGAATCACCTGAATCAGGTTCAACTTCTCTTTGTGTGCGAAAGAAAGGCCTTTGGGCCCGCAAGCAAATATCGATTGGCATAGGAAAAGGCAACGTAGCAGAGGATGGTTTCGATCCATCGACCTCTGGGTTATGGGCCCAGCACGCTTCCGCTGCGCCACTCTGCTCTTGTCGCTGGCCATCCTCATGGATTTCGACAAGCGAATCCCAAGTCAAGCGTGGGCGAGAGCTGGACTCTCCTAGGCCAGCTGAGCGAGGGTGGTGGCGCCTGGCCCGGCGTGGAGCATTGGTGGTTCAGTGGTAGAATTCTCGCCTGCCACGCGGGAGGCCCGGGTTCGATTCCCGGCCAATGCAATTATGGGCTCTTGGTGTTTGTAGCTCTCTCCCCCAATTTCCAGCCCCATGGAATGCCTCAAGGCACAAGGTGTTTCTTGTCGAGAATGTATTAGGCGGTGTGAGTGCTTTTTGAAACCACCTTCTCCCAATGACATCATTGAAACCCATGGGGCCATACTTCAGAAGGGGCTCAGTTGTCCAAGGTCTTGGGGGAGTGGCTCTCCTGGTGTCTAGCGGCCAGAGCAAGTTGTGGATTTAGCAAAACTGCCTATAGTTTACACATAGCCCAGGAGAGGACAGGGATCAGCCATAGCACAAGCAACAACCTCAAGCAAAGGGGGATTAGCTCAAATGGTAGAGCGCTCGCTTAGCATGCGAGAGGTAGCGGGATCGATGCCCGCATTCTCCAAATGCAGCTTTCCTGATTTGCCAGGAGACACCTTGCTTTTGTGTTTGATGTTGAAGCTTGGAACCGAGCGCCGTGAGCAACATGGGAAGCCGGAGTCCTCCTCATAACGCGTGCCAAGGCGTTGCCACGTTTTTGTGGTGGCAACTGTGGCTTCAGCCAAAGTCACGTAGGCAGTGTTGGACAAAAGCAATCTAGTAAACAAAGCACGAGCAGGCCTCCATGGCCAAGAGACAATATTTCATTAGCGCAAAAGGTGCCAGTGCCATGCTTACGCTGAGAGCTTTGGACTCGTTGAATCACCTGAATCAGGTTCAACTTCTCTTTGTGTGCGAAAGAAAGGCCTTTGGGCCCGCACGCAAGCAAATATCGATTGGCATAGGAAAGGGCAACGTAGCAGAGGATGGTTTCGATCCATCGACCTCTGGGTTATGGGCCCAGCACGCTTCCGCTGCGCCACTCTGCTCTTGTCGCTGACCACCCTCAACAACCACATGTGGATGTAGTTTGCCAGCGATTCCCACGGGGAGTGGGTCCATGTGGCAAAGTCACAATGTAGACGACTAGGCGTTTCCATTGATTTTCGACCAGCGAATCCCAAGTCAAGCGTGGGCGAGAGCTGGACTCTCCTAGACCAGCTGAGCGAGGGTGGTGGCAAGTGGCCCGGCGTGGAGCATTGGTGGTTCAGTGGTAGAATTCTCGCCTGCCACGCGGGAGGCCCGGGTTCGATTCCCGGCCAATGCAATTATGGGCTCTTTGTGTTTGCAGCGCTCTCCCCCAATTTCCAGCCCCGTGGAGTGCATCAAGGCACAAGGTGTTTCTTGTCGAGAATGTACTAGGCGGTGTGAGTGCTTTTTGAAACCAGCCTTCTCCCAATTACATCATTGAAACCCATGGGGCCATACCTCTGAAGGGGCTCAGTTGTCAAAGGTCGTAGGAGGGAAAAAAAAGGGGGGTGCAAACCTTCTACGCTAGGAAAGCGGGTGGCTCTCCTGGTGTCTAGCGGCCAGAGCAGGTTGTGGATTTCGCAAAACTGACTATATTTTACACATAGCCCAGGAGAGGACAGGGATCAGCCATAGCGCAAGCAACACACTCGAGCAAAGGGGGATTAGCTCAAGTGGCAGAGCGCTCGCTTTGCATGCGAGAGGTAGCGGGATCGATGCCCGCATTCTCCAAACGCAGCTTTCCTGGTTTCACGGGAGGCACCTTGCTTTTGTGTTTGATGTTGAAGCTTGGAACCGAGCGCCGTGAGCAACATGGGAAGCCGGAGTGCTCCTCATAACATGTGCCAAGGCATTGCCACGTTTTTGTGGTGGCATCTGTGGCTTCAGCCAAAGTCACGTAGGCAGTATTGGACAAAAGCAATCAATTAAAGAAAGCACGACCAGGCTTCCATGGCCAAGAGACAATATTCCATTAGGGGGAAAGGTGCCAGTGCCATGCTTACGCTGAGAGCTTTGGACTCGTTGAATCACCTGAATCAGGTTCAACTTCTCTTTGTGTGCGAAAGAAAGGCCTTTGGGCCCGCAAGCAAATATCGATTGGCATAGGAAAAGGCAACGTAGCAGAGGATGGTTTCGATCCATCGACCTCTGGGTTATGGGCCCAGCACGCTTCCGCTGCGCCACTCTGCTCTTGTCGCTGGCCATCCTCATGGATTTCGACAAGCGAATCCCAAGTCAAGCGTGGGCGAGAGCTGGACTCTCCTAGGCCAGCTGAGCGAGGGTGGTGGCGCCTGGCCCGGCGTGGAGCATTGGTGGTTCAGTGGTAGAATTCTCGCCTGCCACGCGGGAGGCCCGGGTTCGATTCCCGGCCAATGCAATTATGGGCTCTTGGTGTTTGTAGCTCTCTCCCCCAATTTCCAGCCCCATGGAATGCCTCAAGGCACAAGGTGTTTCTTGTCGAGAATGTATTAGGCGGTGTGAGTGCTTTTTGAAACCACCTTCTCCCAATGACATCATTGAAACCCATGGGGCCATACTTCAGAAGGGGCTCAGTTGTCCAAGGTCTTGGGGGAGTGGCTCTCCTGGTGTCTAGCGGCCAGAGCAAGTTGTGGATTTAGCAAAACTGCCTATAGTTTACACATAGCCCAGGAGAGGACAGGGATCAGCCATAGCACAAGCAACAACCTCAAGCAAAGGGGGATTAGCTCAAATGGTAGAGCGCTCGCTTAGCATGCGAGAGGTAGCGGGATCGATGCCCGCATTCTCCAAATGCAGCTTTCCTGATTTGCCAGGAGACACCTTGCTTTTGTGTTTGATGTTGAAGCTTGGAACCGAGCGCCGTGAGCAACATGGGAAGCCGGAGTCCTCCTCATAACGCGTGCCAAGGCGTTGCCACGTTTTTGTGGTGGCAACTGTGGCTTCAGCCAAAGTCACGTAGGCAGTGTTGGACAAAAGCAATCTAGTAAACAAAGCACGAGCAGGCCTCCATGGCCAAGAGACAATATTTCATTAGCGCAAAAGGTGCCAGTGCCATGCTTACGCTGAGAGCTTTGGACTCGTTGAATCACCTGAATCAGGTTCAACTTCTCTTTGTGTGCGAAAGAAAGGCCTTTGGGCCCGCACGCAAGCAAATATCGATTGGCATAGGAAAGGGCAACGTAGCAGAGGATGGTTTCGATCCATCGACCTCTGGGTTATGGGCCCAGCACGCTTCCGCTGCGCCACTCTGCTCTTGTCGCTGACCACCCTCAACAACCACATGTGGATGTAGTTTGCCAGCGATTCCCACGGGGAGTGGGTCCATGTGGCAAAGTCACAATGTAGACGACTAGGCGTTTCCATTGATTTTCGACCAGCGAATCCCAAGTCAAGCGTGGGCGAGAGCTGGACTCTCCTAGACCAGCTGAGCGAGGGTGGTGGCAAGTGGCCCGGCGTGGAGCATTGGTGGTTCAGTGGTAGAATTCTCGCCTGCCACGCGGGAGGCCCGGGTTCGATTCCCGGCCAATGCAATTATGGGCTCTTTGTGTTTGCAGCGCTCTCCCCCAATTTCCAGCCCCGTGGAGTGCATCAAGGCACAAGGTGTTTCTTGTCGAGAATGTACTAGGCGGTGTGAGTGCTTTTTGAAACCAGCCTTCTCCCAATTACATCATTGAAACCCATGGGGCCATACCTCTGAAGGGGCTCAGTTGTCAAAGGTCGTAGGAGGGAAAAAAAAGGGGGGTGCAAACCTTCTACGCTAGGAAAGCGGGTGGCTCTCCTGGTGTCTAGCGGCCAGAGCAGGTTGTGGATTTCGCAAAACTGACTATATTTTACACATAGCCCAGGAGAGGACAGGGATCAGCCATAGCGCAAGCAACACACTCGAGCAAAGGGGGATTAGCTCAAGTGGCAGAGCGCTCGCTTTGCATGCGAGAGGTAGCGGGATCGATGCCCGCATTCTCCAAACGCAGCTTTCCTGGTTTCACGGGAGGCACCTTGCTTTTGTGTTTGATGTTGAAGCTTGGAACCGAGCGCCGTGAGCAACATGGGAAGCCGGAGTGCTCCTCATAACATGTGCCAAGGCATTGCCACGTTTTTGTGGTGGCATCTGTGGCTTCAGCCAAAGTCACGTAGGCAGTATTGGACAAAAGCAATCAATTAAAGAAAGCACGACCAGGCTTCCATGGCCAAGAGACAATATTCCATTAGGGGGAAAGGTGCCAGTGCCATGCTTACGCTGAGAGCTTTGGACTCGTTGAATCACCTGAATCAGGTTCAACTTCTCTTTGTGTGCGAAAGAAAGGCCTTTGGGCCCGCAAGCAAATATCGATTGGCATAGGAAAAGGCAACGTAGCAGAGGATGGTTTCGATCCATCGACCTCTGGGTTATGGGCCCAGCACGCTTCCGCTGCGCCACTCTGCTCTTGTCGCTGGCCATCCTCATGGATTTCGACAAGCGAATCCCAAGTCAAGCGTGGGCGAGAGCTGGACTCTCCTAGGCCAGCTGAGCGAGGGTGGTGGCGCCTGGCCCGGCGTGGAGCATTGGTGGTTCAGTGGTAGAATTCTCGCCTGCCACGCGGGAGGCCCGGGTTCGATTCCCGGCCAATGCAATTATGGGCTCTTGGTGTTTGTAGCTCTCTCCCCCAATTTCCAGCCCCATGGAATGCCTCAAGGCACAAGGTGTTTCTTGTCGAGAATGTATTAGGCGGTGTGAGTGCTTTTTGAAACCACCTTCTCCCAATGACATCATTGAAACCCATGGGGCCATACTTCAGAAGGGGCTCAGTTGTCCAAGGTCTTGGGGGAGTGGCTCTCCTGGTGTCTAGCGGCCAGAGCAAGTTGTGGATTTAGCAAAACTGCCTATAGTTTACACATAGCCCAGGAGAGGACAGGGATCAGCCATAGCACAAGCAACAACCTCAAGCAAAGGGGGATTAGCTCAAATGGTAGAGCGCTCGCTTAGCATGCGAGAGGTAGCGGGATCGATGCCCGCATTCTCCAAATGCAGCTTTCCTGATTTGCCAGGAGACACCTTGCTTTTGTGTTTGATGTTGAAGCTTGGAACCGAGCGCCGTGAGCAACATGGGAAGCCGGAGTCCTCCTCATAACGCGTGCCAAGGCGTTGCCACGTTTTTGTGGTGGCAACTGTGGCTTCAGCCAAAGTCACGTAGGCAGTGTTGGACAAAAGCAATCTAGTAAACAAAGCACGAGCAGGCCTCCATGGCCAAGAGACAATATTTCATTAGCGCAAAAGGTGCCAGTGCCATGCTTACGCTGAGAGCTTTGGACTCGTTGAATCACCTGAATCAGGTTCAACTTCTCTTTGTGTGCGAAAGAAAGGCCTTTGGGCCCGCACGCAAGCAAATATCGATTGGCATAGAAAAAGGCAACGTAGCAGAGGATGGTTTCGATCCATCGACCTCTGGGTTATGGGCCCAGCACGCTTCCGCTGCGCCACTCTGCTCTTGTCACTGACCAACCTCAACAACCACATGTGGATGTAGTTTGCCAGCGATTCCCACGGGGAGTGGGTCCATGTGGCAAAGTCACAATGTAGACGACTAGGCGTTTCCATTGATTTTCGACCAGCGAATCCCAAGTCAAGCGTGGGCGAGAGCTGGACTCTCCTAGACCAGCTGAGCGAGGGTGGTGGCAAGTGGCCCGGCGTGGAGCATTGGTGGTTCAGTGGTAGAATTCTCGCCTGCCACGCGGGAGGCCCGGGTTCGATTCCCGGCCAATGCAATTATGGGCTCTTTGTGTTTGCAGCGCTCTCCCCCAATTTCCAGCCCCGTGGAGTGCATCAAGGCACAAGGTGTTTCTTGTCGAGAATGTACTAGGCGGTGTGAGTGATGTGATTTCGCAAAACTGACTATATTTTACACATAGCCCAGGAGAGGACAGGGATCAGCCATAGCGCAAGCAACACACTCGAGCAAAGGGGGATTAGCTCAAGTGGCAGAGCGCTCGCTTTGCATGCGAGAGGTAGCGGGATCGATGCCCGCATTCTCCAAACGCAGCTTTCCTGGTTTCACGGGAGGCACCTTGCTTTTGTGTTTGATGTTGAAGCTTGGAACCGAGCGCCGTGAGCAACATGGGAAGCCGGAGTGCTCCTCATAACATGTGCCAAGGCATTGCCACGTTTTTGTGGTGGCATCTGTGGCTTCAGCCAAAGTCACGTAGGCAGTATTGGACAAAAGCAATCAATTAAAGAAAGCACGACCAGGCTTCCATGGCCAAGAGACAATATTCCATTAGGGGGAAAGGTGCCATGCTTACGCTGAGAGCTTTGGACTCGTTGAATCACCTGAATCAGGTTCAACTTCTCTTTGTGTGCGAAAGAAAGGCCTTTGGGCCCGCAAGCAAATATCGATTGGCATAGGAAAAGGCAACGTAGCAGAGGATGGTTTCGATCCATCGACCTCTGGGTTATGGGCCCAGCACGCTTCCGCTGCGCCACTCTGCTCTTGTCGCTGGCCATCCTCATGGATTTCGACAAGCGAATCCCAAGTCAAGCGTGGGCGAGAGCTGGACTCTCCTAGGCCAGCTGAGCGAGGGTGGTGGCGCCTGGCCCGGCGTGGAGCATTGGTGGTTCAGTGGTAGAATTCTCGCCTGCCACGCGGGAGGCCCGGGTTCGATTCCCGGCCAATGCAATTATGGGCTCTTGGTGTTTGTAGCTCTCTCCCCCAATTTCCAGCCCCATGGAATGCCTCAAGGCACAAGGTGTTTCTTGTCGAGAATGTATTAGGCGGTGTGAGTGCTTTTTGAAACCACCTTCTCCCAATGACATCATTGAAACCCATGGGGCCATACTTCAGAAGGGGCTCAGTTGTCCAAGGTCTTGGGGGAGTGGCTCTCCTGGTGTCTAGCGGCCAGAGCAAGTTGTGGATTTAGCAAAACTGCCTATAGTTTACACATAGCCCAGGAGAGGACAGGGATCAGCCATAGCACAAGCAACAACCTCAAGCAAAGGGGGATTAGCTCAAATGGTAGAGCGCTCGCTTAGCATGCGAGAGGTAGCGGGATCGATGCCCGCATTCTCCAAATGCAGCTTTCCTGATTTGCCAGGAGACACCTTGCTTTTGTGTTTGATGTTGAAGCTTGGAACCGAGCGCCGTGAGCAACATGGGAAGCCGGAGTCCTCCTCATAACGCGTGCCAAGGCGTTGCCACGTTTTTGTGGTGGCAACTGTGGCTTCAGCCAAAGTCACGTAGGCAGTGTTGGACAAAAGCAATCTAGTAAACAAAGCACGAGCAGGCCTCCATGGCCAAGAGACAATATTTCATTAGCGCAAAAGGTGCCAGTGCCATGCTTACGCTGAGAGCTTTGGACTCGTTGAATCACCTGAATCAGGTTCAACTTCTCTTTGTGTGCGAAAGAAAGGCCTTTGGGCCCGCACGCAAGCAAATATCGATTGGCATAGGAAAGGGCAACGTAGCAGAGGATGGTTTCGATCCATCGACCTCTGGGTTATGGGCCCAGCACGCTTCCGCTGCGCCACTCTGCTCTTGTCGCTGACCAACCTCAACAACCACATGTGGATGTAGTTTGCCAGCGATTCCCACGGGGAGTGGGTCCATGTGGCAAAGTCACAATGTAGACGACTAGGCGTTTCCATTGATTTTCGACCAGCGAATCCCAAGTCAAGCGTGGGCGAGAGCTGGACTCTCCTAGACCAGCTGAGCGAGGGTGGTGGCAAGTGGCCCGGCGTGGAGCATTGGTGGTTCAGTGGTAGAATTCTCGCCTGCCACGCGGGAGGCCCGGGTTCGATTCCCGGCCAATGCAATTATGGGCTCTTTGTGTTTGCAGCGCTCTCCCCCAATTTCCAGCCCCGTGGAGTGCATCAAGGCACAAGGTGTTTCTTGTCGAGAATGTACTAGGCGGTGTGAGTGCTTTTTGAAACCAGCCTTCTCCCAATTACATCATTGAAACCCATGGGGCCATACCTCTGAAGGGGCTCAGTTGTCAAAGGTCGTAGGAGGGAAAAAAAAGGGGGGTTCAAACCTTCTACGCTAGGAAAGCGGGTGGCTCTCCTGGTGTCTAGCGGCCAGAGCAGGTTGTGGATTTCGCAAAACTGACTATATTTTACACATAGCCCAGGAGAGGACAGGGATCAGCCATAGCGCAAGCAACACACTCGAGCAAAGGGGGATTAGCTCAAGTGGCAGAGCGCTCGCTTTGCATGCGAGAGGTAGCGGGATCGATGCCCGCATTCTCCAAACGCAGCTTTCCTGGTTTCACGGGAGGCACCTTGCTTTTGTGTTTGATGTTGAAGCTTGGAACCGAGCGCCGTGAGCAACATGGGAAGCCGGAGTGCTCCTCATAACATGTGCCAAGGCATTGCCACGTTTTTGTGGTGGCATCTGTGGCTTCAGCCAAAGTCACGTAGGCAGTATTGGACAAAAGCAATCAATTAAAGAAAGCACGACCAGGCTTCCATGGCCAAGAGACAATATTCCATTAGGGGGAAAGGTGCCAGTGCCATGCTTACGCTGAGAGCTTTGGACTCGTTGAATCACCTGAATCAGGTTCAACTTCTCTTTGTGTGCGAAAGAAAGGCCTTTGGGCCCGCAAGCAAATATCGATTGGCATAGGAAAAGGCAACGTAGCAGAGGATGGTTTCGATCCATCGACCTCTGGGTTATGGGCCCAGCACGCTTCCGCTGCGCCACTCTGCTCTTGTCGCTGGCCATCCTCATGGATTTCGACAAGCGAATCCCAAGTCAAGCGTGGGCGAGAGCTGGACTCTCCTAGGCCAGCTGAGCGAGGGTGGTGGCGCCTGGCCCGGCGTGGAGCATTGGTGGTTCAGTGGTAGAATTCTCGCCTGCCACGCGGGAGGCCCGGGTTCGATTCCCGGCCAATGCAATTATGGGCTCTTGGTGTTTGTAGCTCTCTCCCCCAATTTCCAGCCCCATGGAATGCCTCAAGGCACAAGGTGTTTCTTGTCGAGAATGTATTAGGCGGTGTGAGTGCTTTTTGAAACCACCTTCTCCCAATGACATCATTGAAACCCATGGGGCCATACTTCAGAAGGGGCTCAGTTGTCCAAGGTCTTGGGGGAGTGGCTCTCCTGGTGTCTAGCGGCCAGAGCAAGTTGTGGATTTAGCAAAACTGCCTATAGTTTACACATAGCCCAGGAGAGGACAGGGATCAGCCATAGCACAAGCAACAACCTCAAGCAAAGGGGGATTAGCTCAAATGGTAGAGCGCTCGCTTAGCATGCGAGAGGTAGCGGGATCGATGCCCGCATTCTCCAAATGCAGCTTTCCTGATTTGCCAGGAGACACCTTGCTTTTGTGTTTGATGTTGAAGCTTGGAACCGAGCGCCGTGAGCAACATGGGAAGCCGGAGTCCTCCTCATAACGCGTGCCAAGGCGTTGCCACGTTTTTGTGGTGGCAACTGTGGCTTCAGCCAAAGTCACGTAGGCAGTGTTGGACAAAAGCAATCTAGTAAACAAAGCACGAGCAGGCCTCCATGGCCAAGAGACAATATTTCATTAGCGCAAAAGGTGCCAGTGCCATGCTTACGCTGAGAGCTTTGGACTCGTTGAATCACCTGAATCAGGTTCAACTTCTCTTTGTGTGCGAAAGAAAGGCCTTTGGGCCCGCACGCAAGCAAATATCGATTGGCATAGGAAAGGGCAACGTAGCAGAGGATGGTTTCGATCCATCGACCTCTGGGTTATGGGCCCAGCACGCTTCCGCTGCGCCACTCTGCTCTTGTCGCTGACCAACCTCAACAACCACATGTGGATGTAGTTTGCCAGCGATTCCCACGGGGAGTGGGTCCATGTGGCAAAGTCACAATGTAGACGACTAGGCGTTTCCATTGATTTTCGACCAGCGAATCCCAAGTCAAGCGTGGGCGAGAGCTGGACTCTCCTAGACCAGCTGAGCGAGGGTGGTGGCAAGTGGCCCGGCGTGGAGCATTGGTGGTTCAGTGGTAGAATTCTCGCCTGCCACGCGGGAGGCCCGGGTTCGATTCCCGGCCAATGCAATTATGGGCTCTTTGTGTTTGCAGCGCTCTCCCCCAATTTCCAGCCCCGTGGAGTGCATCAAGGCACAAGGTGTTTCTTGTCGAGAATGTACTAGGCGGTGTGAGTGCTTTTTGAAACCAGCCTTCTCCCAATTACATCATTGAAACCCATGGGGCCATACCTCTGAAGGGGCTCAGTTGTCAAAGGTCGTAGGAGGGAAAAAAAAGGGGGGTGCAAACCTTCTACGCTAGGAAAGCGGGTGGCTCTCCTGGTGTCTAGCGGCCAGAGCAGGTTGTGGATTTCGCAAAACTGACTATATTTTACACATAGCCCAGGAGAGGACAGGGATCAGCCATAGCGCAAGCAACACACTCGAGCAAAGGGGGATTAGCTCAAGTGGCAGAGCGCTCGCTTTGCATGCGAGAGGTAGCGGGATCGATGCCCGCATTCTCCAAACGCAGCTTTCCTGGTTTCACGGGAGGCACCTTGCTTTTGTGTTTGATGTTGAAGCTTGGAACCGAGCGCCGTGAGCAACATGGGAAGCCGGAGTGCTCCTCATAACATGTGCCAAGGCATTGCCACGTTTTTGTGGTGGCATCTGTGGCTTCAGCCAAAGTCACGTAGGCAGTATTGGACAAAAGCAATCAATTAAAGAAAGCACGACCAGGCTTCCATGGCCAAGAGACAATATTCCATTAGGGGGAAAGGTGCCAGTGCCATGCTTACGCTGAGAGCTTTGGACTCGTTGAATCACCTGAATCAGGTTCAACTTCTCTTTGTGTGCGAAAGAAAGGCCTTTGGGCCCGCAAGCAAATATCGATTGGCATAGGAAAAGGCAACGTAGCAGAGGATGGTTTCGATCCATCGACCTCTGGGTTATGGGCCCAGCACGCTTCCGCTGCGCCACTCTGCTCTTGTCGCTGGCCATCCTCATGGATTTCGACAAGCGAATCCCAAGTCAAGCGTGGGCGAGAGCTGGACTCTCCTAGGCCAGCTGAGCGAGGGTGGTGGCGCCTGGCCCGGCGTGGAGCATTGGTGGTTCAGTGGTAGAATTCTCGCCTGCCACGCGGGAGGCCCGGGTTCGATTCCCGGCCAATGCAATTATGGGCTCTTGGTGTTTGTAGCTCTCTCCCCCAATTTCCAGCCCCATGGAATGCCTCAAGGCACAAGGTGTTTCTTGTCGAGAATGTATTAGGCGGTGTGAGTGCTTTTTGAAACCACCTTCTCCCAATGACATCATTGAAACCCATGGGGCCATACTTCAGAAGGGGCTCAGTTGTCCAAGGTCTTGGGGGAGTGGCTCTCCTGGTGTCTAGCGGCCAGAGCAAGTTGTGGATTTAGCAAAACTGCCTATAGTTTACACATAGCCCAGGAGAGGACAGGGATCAGCCATAGCACAAGCAACAACCTCAAGCAAAGGGGGATTAGCTCAAATGGTAGAGCGCTCGCTTAGCATGCGAGAGGTAGCGGGATCGATGCCCGCATTCTCCAAATGCAGCTTTCCTGATTTGCCAGGAGACACCTTGCTTTTGTGTTTGATGTTGAAGCTTGGAACCGAGCGCCGTGAGCAACATGGGAAGCCGGAGTCCTCCTCATAACGCGTGCCAAGGCGTTGCCACGTTTTTGTGGTGGCAACTGTGGCTTCAGCCAAAGTCACGTAGGCAGTGTTGGACAAAAGCAATCTAGTAAACAAAGCACGAGCAGGCCTCCATGGCCAAGAGACAATATTTCATTAGCGCAAAAGGTGCCAGTGCCATGCTTACGCTGAGAGCTTTGGACTCGTTGAATCACCTGAATCAGGTTCAACTTCTCTTTGTGTGCGAAAGAAAGGCCTTTGGGCCCGCACGCAAGCAAATATCGATTGGCATAGGAAAGGGCAACGTAGCAGAGGATGGTTTCGATCCATCGACCTCTGGGTTATGGGCCCAGCACGCTTCCGCTGCGCCACTCTGCTCTTGTCGCTGACCAACCTCAACAACCACATGTGGATGTAGTTTGCCAGCGATTCCCACGGGGAGTGGGTCCATGTGGCAAAGTCACAATGTAGACGACTAGGCGTTTCCATTGATTTTCGACCAGCGAATCCCAAGTCAAGCATGGGCGAGAGCTGGACTCTCCTAGACCAGCTGAGCGAGGGTGGTGGCAAGTGGCCCGGCGTGGAGCATTGGTGGTTAAGTGGTAGAATTCTCGCCTGCCACGCGGGAGGCCCGGGTTCGATTCCCGGCCAATGCAATTATGGGCTCTTTGTGTTTGCAGCGCTCTCCCCCAATTTCCAGCCCCGTGGAGTGCATCAAGGCACAAGGTGTTTCTTGTCGAGAATGTACTAGGCGGTGTGAGTGCTTTTTGAAACCAGCCTTCTCCCAATTACATCATTGAAACCCATGGGGCCATACCTCTGAAGGGGCTCAGTTGTCAAAGGTCGTAGGAGGGAAAAAAAAGGGGGGTGCAAACCTTCTACGCTAGGAAAGCGGGTGGCTCTCCTGGTGTCTAGCGGCCAGAGCAGGTTGTGGATTTCGCAAAACTGACTATATTTTACACATAGCCCAGGAGAGGACAGGGATCAGCCATAGCGCAAGCAACACACTCGAGCAAAGGGGGATTAGCTCAAGTGGCAGAGCGCTCGCTTTGCATGCGAGAGGTAGCGGGATCGATGCCCGCATTCTCCAAACGCAGCTTTCCTGGTTTCACGGGAGGCACCTTGCTTTTGTGTTTGATGTTGAAGCTTGGAACCGAGCGCCGTGAGCAACATGGGAAGCCGGAGTGCTCCTCATAACATGTGCCAAGGCATTGCCACGTTTTTGTGGTGGCATCTGTGGCTTCAGCCAAAGTCACGTAGGCAGTATTGGACAAAAGCAATCAATTAAAGAAAGCACGACCAGGCTTCCATGGCCAAGAGACAATATTCCATTAGGGGGAAAGGTGCCAGTGCCATGCTTACGCTGAGAGCTTTGGACTCGTTGAATCACCTGAATCAGGTTCAACTTCTCTTTGTGTGCGAAAGAAAGGCCTTTGGGCCCGCAAGCAAATATCGATTGGCATAGGAAAAGGCAACGTAGCAGAGGATGGTTTCGATCCATCGACCTCTGGGTTATGGGCCCAGCACGCTTCCGCTGCGCCACTCTGCTCTTGTCGCTGGCCATCCTCATGGATTTCGACAAGCGAATCCCAAGTCAAGCGTGGGCGAGAGCTGGACTCTCCTAGGCCAGCTGAGCGAGGGTGGTGGCGCCTGGCCCGGCGTGGAGCATTGGTGGTTCAGTGGTAGAATTCTCGCCTGCCACGCGGGAGGCCCGGGTTCGATTCCCGGCCAATGCAATTATGGGCTCTTGGTGTTTGTAGCTCTCTCCCCCAATTTCCAGCCCCATGGAATGCCTCAAGGCACAAGGTGTTTCTTGTCGAGAATGTATTAGGCGGTGTGAGTGCTTTTTGAAACCACCTTCTCCCAATGACATCATTGAAACCCATGGGGCCATACTTCAGAAGGGGCTCAGTTGTCCAAGGTCTTGGGGGAGTGGCTCTCCTGGTGTCTAGCGGCCAGAGCAAGTTGTGGATTTAGCAAAACTGCCTATAGTTTACACATAGCCCAGGAGAGGACAGGGATCAGCCATAGCACAAGCAACAACCTCAAGCAAAGGGGGATTAGCTCAAATGGTAGAGCGCTCGCTTAGCATGCGAGAGGTAGCGGGATCGATGCCCGCATTCTCCAAATGCAGCTTTCCTGATTTGCCAGGAGACACCTTGCTTTTGTGTTTGATGTTGAAGCTTGGAACCGAGCGCCGTGAGCAACATGGGAAGCCGGAGTCCTCCTCATAACGCGTGCCAAGGCGTTGCCACGTTTTTGTGGTGGCAACTGTGGCTTCAGCCAAAGTCACGTAGGCAGTGTTGGACAAAAGCAATCTAGTAAACAAAGCACGAGCAGGCCTCCATGGCCAAGAGACAATATTTCATTAGCGCAAAAGGTGCCAGTGCCATGCTTACGCTGAGAGCTTTGGACTCGTTGAATCACCTGAATCAGGTTCAACTTCTCTTTGTGTGCGAAAGAAAGGCCTTTGGGCCCGCACGCAAGCAAATATCGATTGGCATAGGAAAGGGCAACGTAGCAGAGGATGGTTTCGATCCATCGACCTCTGGGTTATGGGCCCAGCACGCTTCCGCTGCGCCACTCTGCTCTTGTCGCTGACCAACCTCAACAACCACATGTGGATGTAGTTTGCCAGCGATTCCCACGGGGAGTGGGTCCATGTGGCAAAGTCACAATGTAGACGACTAGGCGTTTCCATTGATTTTCGACCAGCGAATCCCAAGTCAAGCGTGGGCGAGAGCTGGACTCTCCTAGACCAGCTGAGCGAGGGTGGTGGCAAGTGGCCCGGCGTGGAGCATTGGTGGTTCAGTGGTAGAATTCTCGCCTGCCACGCGGGAGGCCCGGGTTCGATTCCCGGCCAATGCAATTATGGGCTCTTTGTGTTTGCAGCGCTCTCCCCCAATTTCCAGCCCCGTGGAGTGCATCAAGGCACAAGGTGTTTCTTGTCGAGAATGTACTAGGCGGTGTGAGTGCTTTTTGAAACCAGCCTTCTCCCAATTACATCATTGAAACCCATGGGGCCATACCTCTGAAGGGGCTCAGTTGTCAAAGGTCGTAGGAGGGAAAAAAAAGGGGGGTGCAAACCTTCTACGCTAGGAAAGCGGGTGGCTCTCCTGGTGTCTAGCGGCCAGAGCAGGTTGTGGATTTCGCAAAACTGACTATATTTTACACATAGCCCAGGAGAGGACAGGGATCAGCCATAGCGCAAGCAACACACTCGAGCAAAGGGGGATTAGCTCAAGTGGCAGAGCGCTCGCTTTGCATGCGAGAGGTAGCGGGATCGATGCCCGCATTCTCCAAACGCAGCTTTCCTGGTTTCACGGGAGGCACCTTGCTTTTGTGTTTGATGTTGAAGCTTGGAACCGAGCGCCGTGAGCAACATGGGAAGCTGGAGTGCTCCTCATAACATGTGCCAAGGCATTGCCACGTTTTTGTGGTGGCATCTGTGGCTTCAGCCAAAGTCACGTAGGCAGTATTGGACAAAAGCAATCAATTAAAGAAAGCACGACCAGGCTTCCATGGCCAAGAGACAATATTCCATTAGGGGGAAAGGTGCCAGTGCCATGCTTACGCTGAGAGCTTTGGACTCGTTGAATCACCTGAATCAGGTTCAACTTCTCTTTGTGTGCGAAAGAAAGGCCTTTGGGCCCGCAAGCAAATATCGATTGGCATAGGAAAAGGCAACGTAGCAGAGGATGGTTTCGATCCATCGACCTCTGGGTTATGGGCCCAGCACGCTTCCGCTGCGCCACTCTGCTCTTGTCACTGGCCATCCTCATGGATTTCGACAAGCGAATCCCAAGTCAAGCGTGGGCGAGAGCTGGACTCTCCTAGGCCAGCTGAGCGAGGGTGGTGGCGCCTGGCCCGGCGTGGAGCATTGGTGGTTCAGTGGTAGAATTCTCGCCTGCCACGCGGGAGGCCCGGGTTCGATTCCCGGCCAATGCAATTATGGGCTCTTGGTGTTTGTAGCTCTCTCCCCCAATTTCCAGCCCCATGGAATGCCTCAAGGCACAAGGTGTTTCTTGTCGAGAATGTATTAGGCGGTGTGAGTGCTTTTTGAAACCACCTTCTCCCAATGACATCATTGAAACCCATGGGGCCATACTTCAGAAGGGGCTCAGTTGTCCAAGGTCTTGGGGGAGTGGCTCTCCTGGTGTCTAGCGGCCAGAGCAAGTTGTGGATTTAGCAAAACTGCCTATAGTTTACACATAGCCCAGGAGAAGACAGGGATCAGCCATAGCACAAGCAAAGGGGGATTAGCTCAAATGGTAGAGCGCTCGCTTAGCATGCGAGAGGTAGCGGGATCGATGCCCGCATTCTCCAAATGCAGCTTTCCTGATTTGCCAGGAGACACCTTGCTTTTGTGTTTGATGTTGAAGCTTGGAACCGAGCGCCGTGAGCAACATGGGAAGCCGGAGTCCTCCTCATAACGCGTGCCAAGGCGTTGCCACGTTTTTGTGGTGGCAACTGTGGCTTCAGCCAAAGTCACGTAGGCAGTGTTGGACAAAAGCAATCTAGTAAACAAAGCACGAGCAGGCCTCCATGGCCAAGAGACAATATTTCATTAGCGCAAAAGGTGCCAGTGCCATGCTTACGCTGAGAGCTTTGGACTCGTTGAATCACCTGAATCAGGTTCAACTTCTCTTTGTGTGCGAAAGAAAGGCCTTTGGGCCCGCACGCAAGCAAATATCGATTGGCATAGGAAAGGGCAACGTAGCAGAGGATGGTTTCGATCCATCGACCTCTGGGTTATGGGCCCAGCACGCTTCCGCTGCGCCACTCTGCTCTTGTCGCTGACCAACCTCAACAACCACATGTGGATGTAGTTTGCCAGCGATTCCCACGGGGAGTGGGTCCATGTGGCAAAGTCACAATGTAGACGACTAGGCGTTTCCATTGATTTTCGACCAGCGAATCCCAAGTCAAGCGTGGGCGAGAGCTGGACTCTCCTAGACCAGCTGAGCGAGGGTGGTGGCAAGTGGCCCGGCGTGGAGCATTGGTGGTTCAGTGGTAGAATTCTCGCCTGCCACGCGGGAGGCCCTGGGTTCGATTCCCGGCCAATGCAATTATGGGCTCTTTGTGTTTGCAGCGCTCTCCCCCAATTTCCAGCCCCGTGGAGTGCATCAAGGCACAAGGTGTTTCTTGTCGAGAATGTACTAGGCGGTGTGAGTGCTTTTTGAAACCAGCCTTCTCCCAATTACATCATTGAAACCCATGGGGCCATACCTCTGAAGGGGCTCAGTTGTCAAAGGTCGTAGGAGGGAAAAAAAAGGGGGGTGCAAACCTTCTACGCTAGGAAAGCGGGTGGCTCTCCTGGTGTCTAGCGGCCAGAGCAGGTTGTGGATTTCGCAAAACTGACTATATTTTACACATAGCCCAGGAGAGGACAGGGATCAGCCATAGCGCAAGCAACACACTCGAGCAAAGGGGGATTAGCTCAAGTGGCAGAGCGCTCGCTTTGCATGCGAGAGGTAGCGGGATCGATGCCCGCATTCTCCAAACGCAGCTTTCCTGGTTTCACGGGAGGCACCTTGCTTTTGTGTTTGATGTTGAAGCTTGGAACCGAGCGCCGTGAGCAACATGGGAAGCCGGAGTGCTCCTCATAACATGTGCCAAGGCATTGCCACGTTTTTGTGGTGGCATCTGTGGCTTCAGCCAAAGTCACATAGGCAGTATTGGACAAAAGCAATCAATTAAAGAAAGCACGACCAGGCTTCCATGGCCAAGAGACAATATTCCATTAGGGGGAAAGGTGCCAGTGCCATGCTTACGCTGAGAGCTTTGGACTCGTTGAATCACCTGAATCAGGTTCAACTTCTCTTTGTGTGCGAAAGAAAGGCCTTTGGGCCCGCAAGCAAATATCGATTGGCATAGGAAAAGGCAACGTAGCAGAGGATGGTTTCGATCCATCGACCTCTGGGTTATGGGCCCAGCACGCTTCCGCTGCGCCACTCTGCTCTTGTCGCTGGCCATCCTCATGGATTTCGACAAGCGAATCCCAAGTCAAGCGTGGGCGAGAGCTGGACTCTCCTAGGCCAGCTGAGCGAGGGTGGTGGCGCCTGGCCCGGCGTGGAGCATTGGTGGTTCAGTGGTAGAATTCTCGCCTGCCACGCGGGAGGCCCGGGTTCGATTCCCGGCCAATGCAATTATGGGCTCTTGGTGTTTGTAGCTCTCTCCCCCAATTTCCAGCCCCATGGAATGCCTCAAGGCACAAGGTGTTTCTTGTCGAGAATGTATTAGGCGGTGTGAGTGCTTTTTGAAACCACCTTCTCCCAATGACATCATTGAAACCCATGGGGCCATACTTCAGAAGGGGCTCAGTTGTCCAAGGTCTTGGGGGAGTGGCTCTCCTGGTGTCTAGCGGCCAGAGCAAGTTGTGGATTTAGCAAAACTGCCTATAGTTTACACATAGCCCAGGAGAGGACAGGGATCAGCCATAGCACAAGCAACAACCTCAAGCAAAGGGGGATTAGCTCAAATGGTAGAGCGCTCGCTTAGCATGCGAGAGGTAGCGGGATCGATGCCCGCATTCTCCAAATGCAGCTTTCCTGATTTGCCAGGAGACACCTTGCTTTTGTGTTTGATGTTGAAGCTTTGAACCGAGCGCCGTGAGCAACATGGGAAGCCGGAGTCCTCCTCATAACGCGTGCCAAGGCGTTGCCACGTTTTTGTGGTGGCAACTGTGGCTTCAGCCAAAGTCACGTAGGCAGTGTTGGACAAAAGCAATCTAGTAAACAAAGCACGAGCAGGCCTCCATGGCCAAGAGACAATATTTCATTAGCGCAAAAGGTGCCAGTGCCATGCTTACGCTGAGAGCTTTGGACTCGTTGAATCACCTGAATCAGGTTCAACTTCTCTTTGTGTGCGAAAGAAAGGCCTTTGGGCCCGCACGCAAGCAAATATCGATTGGCATAGAAAAAGGCAACGTAGCAGAGGATGGTTTCGATCCATCGACCTCTGGGTTATGGGCCCAGCACGCTTCCGCTGCGCCACTCTGCTCTTGTCGCTGACCAACCTCAACAACCACATGTGGATGTAGTTTGCCAGCGATTCCCACGGGGAGTGGGTCCATGTGGCAAAGTCACAATGTAGACGACTAGGCGTTTCCATTGATTTTCGACCAGCGAATCCCAAGTCAAGCGTGGGCGAGAGCTGGACTCTCCTAGACCAGCTGAGCGAGGGTGGTGGCAAGTGGCCCGGCGTGGAGCATTGGTGGTTCAGTGGTAGAATTCTCGCCTGCCACGCGGGAGGCCCGGGTTCGATTCCCGGCCAATGCAATTATGGGCTCTTTGTGTTTGCAGCGCTCTCCCCCAATTTCCAGCCCCGTGGAGTGCATCAAGGCACAAGGTGTTTCTTGTCGAGAATGTACTAGGCGGTGTGAGTGCTTTTTGAAACCAGCCTTCTCCCAATTACATCATTGAAACCCATGGGGCCATACCTCTGAAGGGGCTCAGTTGTCAAAGGTCGTAGGAGGGAAAAAAAAGGGGGGTGCAAACCTTCTACGCTAGGAAAGCGGGTGGCTCTCCTGGTGTCTAGCGGCCAGAGCAGGTTGTGGATTTCGCAAAACTGACTATATTTTACACATAGCCCAGGAGAGGACAGGGATCAGCCATAGCGCAAGCAACACACTCGAGCAAAGGGGGATTAGCTCAAGTGGCAGAGCGCTCGCTTTGCATGCGAGAGGTAGCAGGATCGATGCCCGCATTCTCCAAACGCAGCTTTCCTGGTTTCACGGGAGGCACCTTGCTTTTGTGTTTGATGTTGAAGCTTGGAACCGAGCGCCGTGAGCAACATGGGAAGCCGGAGTGCTCCTCATAACATGTGCCAAGGCATTGCCACGTTTTTGTGGTGGCATCTGTGGCTTCAGCCAAAGTCACGTAGGCAGTATTGGACAAAAGCAATCAATTAAAGAAAGCACGACCAGGCTTCCATGGCCAAGAGACAATATTCCATTAGGGGGAAAGGTGCCAGTGCCATGCTTACGCTGAGAGCTTTGGACTCGTTGAATCACCTGAATCAGGTTCAACTTCTCTTTGTGTGCGAAAGAAAGGCCTTTGGGCCCGCAAGCAAATATCGATTGGCATAGGAAAAGGCAACGTAGCAGAGGATGGTTTCGATCCATCGACCTCTGGGTTATGGGCCCAGCACGCTTCCGCTGCGCCACTCTGCTCTTGTCGCTGGCCATCCTCATGGATTTCGACAAGCGAATCCCAAGTCAAGCGTGGGCGAGAGCTGGACTCTCCTAGGCCAGCTGAGCGAGGGTGGTGGCGCCTGGCCCGGCGTGGAGCATTGGTGGTTCAGTGGTAGAATTCTCGCCTGCCACGCAGGAGGCCCGGGTTCGATTCCCGGCCAATGCAATTATGGGCTCTTGGTGTTTGTAGCTCTCTCCCCCAATTTCCAGCCCCATGGAATGCCTCAAGGCACAAGGTGTTTCTTGTCGAGAATGTATTAGGCGGTGTGAGTGCTTTTTGAAACCACCTTCTCCCAATGACATCATTGAAACCCATGGGGCCATACTTCAGAAGGGGCTCAGTTGTCCAAGGTCTTGGGGGAGTGGCTCTCCTGGTGTCTAGCGGCCAGAGCAAGTTGTGGATTTAGCAAAACTGCCTATAGTTTACACATAGCCCAGGAGAGGACAGGGATCAGCCATAGCACAAGCAACAACCTCAAGCAAAGGGGGATTAGCTCAAATGGTAGAGCGCTCGCTTAGCATGCGAGAGGTAGCGGGATCGATGCCCGCATTCTCCAAATGCAGCTTTCCTGATTTGCCAGGAGACACCTTGCTTTTGTGTTTGATGTTGAAGCTTGGAACCGAGCGCCGTGAGCAACATGGGAAGCCGGAGTCCTCCTCATAACGCGTGCCAAGGCGTTGCAACGTTTTTGTGGTGGCAACTGTGGCTTCAGCCAAAGTCACGTAGGCAGTGTTGGACAAAAGCAATCTAGTAAACAAAGCACGAGCAGGCCTCCATGGCCAAGAGACAATATTTCATTAGCGCAAAAGGTGCCAGTGCCATGCTTACGCTGAGAGCTTTGGACTCGTTGAATCACCTGAATCAGGTTCAACTTCTCTTTGTGTGCGAAAGAAAGGCCTTTGGGCCCGCACGCAAGCAAATATCGATTGGCATAGGAAAGGGCAACGTAGCAGAGGATGGTTTCGATCCATCGACCTCTGGGTTATGGGCCCAGCACGCTTCCGCTGCGCCACTCTGCTCTTGTCGCTGACCAACCTCAACAACCACATGTGGATGTAGTTTGCCAGCGATTCCCACGGGGAGTGGGTCCATGTGGCAAAGTCACAATGTAGACGACTAGGCGTTTCCATTGATTTTCGACCAGCGAATCCCAAGTCAAGCGTGGGCGAGAGCTGGACTCTCCTAGACCAGCTGAGCGAGGGTGGTGGCAAGTGACCCGGCGTGGAGCATTGGTGGTTCAGTGGTAGAATTCTCGCCTGCCACGCGGGAGGCCCGGGTTCGATTCCCGGCCAATGCAATTATGGGCTCTTTGTGTTTGCAGCGCTCTCCCCCAATTTCCAGCCCCGTGGAGTGCATCAAGGCACAAGGTGTTTCTTGTCGAGAATGTACTAGGCGGTGTGAGTGCTTTTTGAAACCAGCCTTCTCCCAATTACATCATTGAAACCCATGGGGCCATACCTCTGAAGGGGCTCAGTTGTCAAAGGTCGTGGGAGGGAAAAAAAAGGGGGGTGCAAACCTTCTACGCTAGGAAAGCGGGTGGCTCTCCTGGTGTCTAGCGGCCAGAGCAGGTTGTGGATTTCGCAAAACTGACTATATTTTACACATAGCCCAGGAGAGGACAGGGATCAGCCATAGCGCAAGCAACACACTCGAGCAAAGGGGGATTAGCTCAAGTGGCAGAGCGCTCGCTTTGCATGCGAGAGGTAGCGGGATCGATGCCCGCATTCTCCAAACGCAGCTTTCCTGGTTTCACGGGAGGCACCTTGCTTTTGTGTTTGATGTTGAAGCTTGGAACCGAGCGCCGTGAGCAACATGGGAAGCCGGAGTGCTCCTCATAACATGTGCCAAGGCATTGCCACGTTTTTGTGGTGGCATCTGTGGCTTCAGCCAAAGTCACGTAGGCAGTATTGGACAAAAGCAATCAATTAAAGAAAGCACGACCAGGCTTCCATGGCCAAGAGACAATATTCCATTAGGGGGAAAGGTGCCAGTGCCATGCTTACGCTGAGAGCTTTGGACTCGTTGAATCACCTGAATCAGGTTCAACTTCTCTTTGTGTGCGAAAGAAAGGCCTTTGGGCCCGCAAGCAAATATCGATTGGCATAGGAAAAGGCAACGTAGCAGAGGATGGTTTCGATCCATCGACCTCTGGGTTATGGGCCCAGCACGCTTCCGCTGCGCCACTCTGCTCTTGTCGCTGACCATCCTCATGGATTTCGACAAGCGAATCCCAAGTCAAGCGTGGGCGAGAGCTGGACTCTCCTAGGCCAGCTGAGCGAGGGTGGTGGCGCCTGGCCCGGCGTGGAGCATTGGTGGTTCAGTGGTAGAATTCTCGCCTGCCACGCGGGAGGCCCGGGTTCGATTCCCGGCCAATGCAATTATGGGCTCTTGGTGTTTGTAGCTCTCTCCCCCAATTTCCAGCCCCATGGAATGCCTCAAGGCACAAGGTGTTTCTTGTCGAGAATGTATTAGGCGGTGTGAGTGCTTTTTGAAACCACCTTCTCCCAATGACATCATTGAAACCCATGGGGCCATACTTCAGAAGGGGCTCAGTTGTCCAAGGTCTTGGGGGAGTGGCTCTCCTGGTGTCTAGCGGCCAGAGCAAGTTGTGGATTTAGCAAAACTGCCTATAGTTTACACATAGCCCAGGAGAGGACAGGGATCAGCCATAGCACAAGCAACAACCTCAAGCAAAGGGGGATTAGCTCAAATGGTAGAGCGCTCGCTTAGCATGCGAGAGGTAGCGGGATCGATGCCCGCATTCTCCAAATGCAGCTTTCCTGATTTGCCAGGAGACACCTTGCTTTTGTGTTTGATGTTGAAGCTTGGAACCGAGCGCCGTGAGCAACATGGGAAGCCGGAGTCCTCCTCATAACGCGTGCCAAGGCGTTGCCACGTTTTTGTGGTGGCAACTGTGGCTTCAGCCAAAGTCACGTAGGCAGTGTTGGACAAAAGCAATCTAGTAAACAAAGCACGAGCAGGCCTCCATGGCCAAGAGACAATATTTCATTAGCGCAAAAGGTGCCAGTGCCATGCTTACGCTGAGAGCTTTGGACTCGTTGAATCACCTGAATCAGGTTCAACTTCTCTTTGTGTGCGAAAGAAAGGCCTTTGGGCCCGCACGCAAGCAAATATCGATTGGCATAGGAAAGGGCAACGTAGCAGAGGATGGTTTCGATCCATCGACCTCTGGGTTATGGGCCCAGCACGCTTCCGCTGCGCCACTCTGCTCTTGTCGCTGACCAACCTCAACAACCACATGTGGATGTAGTTTGCCAGCGATTCCCACGGGGAGTGGGTCCATGTGGCAAAGTCACAATGTAGACGACTAGGCGTTTCCATTGATTTTCGACCAGCGAATCCCAAGTCAAGCGTGGGCGAGAGCTGGACTCTCCTAGACCAGCTGAGCGAGGGTGGTGGCAAGTGGCCCGGCGTGGAGCATTGGTGGTTCAGTGGTAGAATTCTCGCCTGCCACGCGGGAGGCCCGGGTTCGATTCCCGGCCAATGCAATTATGGGCTCTTTGTGTTTGCAGCGCTCTCCCCCAATTTCCAGCCCCGTGGAGTGCATCAAGGCACAAGGTGTTTCTTGTCGAGAATGTACTAGGCGGTGTGAGTGCTTTTTGAAACCAGCCTTCTCCCAATTACATCATTGAAACCCATGGGGCCATACCTCTGAAGGGGCTCAGTTGTCAAAGGTCGTAGGAGGGAAAAAAAAGGGGGGTGCAAACCTTCTACGCTAGGAAAGCGGGTGGCTCTCCTGGTGTCTAGCGGCCAGAGCAGGTTGTGGATTTCGCAAAACTGACTATATTTTACACATAGCCCAGGAGAGGACAGGGATCAGCCATAGCGCAAGCAACACACTCGAGCAAAGGGGGATTAGCTCAAGTGGCAGAGCGCTCGCTTTGCATGCGAGAGGTAGCGGGATCGATGCCCGCATTCTCCAAACGCAGCTTTCCTGGTTTCACGGGAGGCACCTTGCTTTTGTGTTTGATGTTGAAGCTTGGAACCGAGCGCCGTGAGCAACATGGGAAGCCGGAGTGCTCCTCATAACATGTGCCAAGGCATTGCCACGTTTTTGTGGTGGCATCTGTGGCTTCAGCCAAAGTCACGTAGGCAGTATTGGACAAAAGCAATCAATTAAAGAAAGCACGACCAGGCTTCCATGGCCAAGAGACAATATTCCATTAGGGGGAAAGGTGCCAGTGCCATGCTTACGCTGAGAGCTTTGGACTCGTTGAATCACCTGAATCAGGTTCAACTTCTCTTTGTGTGCGAAAGAAAGGCCTTTGGGCCCGCAAGCAAATATCGATTGGCATAGGAAAAGGCAACGTAGCAGAGGATGGTTTCGATCCATCGACCTCTGGGTTATGGGCCCAGCACGCTTCCGCTGCGCCACTCTGCTCTTGTCGCTGGCCATCCTCATGGATTTCGACAAGCGAATCCCAAGTCAAGCGTGGGCGAGAGCTGGACTCTCCTAGGCCAGCTGAGCGAGGGTGGTGGCGCCTGGCCCGGCGTGGAGCATTGGTGGTTCAGTGGTAGAATTCTCGCCTGCCACGCGGGAGGCCCGGGTTCGATTCCCGGCCAATGCAATTATGGGCTCTTGGTGTTTGTAGCTCTCTCCCCCAATTTCCAGCCCCATGGAATGCCTCAAGGCACAAGGTGTTTCTTGTCGAGAATGTATTAGGCGGTGTGAGTGCTTTTTGAAACCACCTTCTCCCAATGACATCATTGAAACCCATGGGGCCATACTTCAGAAGGGGCTCAGTTGTCCAAGGTCTTGGGGGAGTGGCTCTCCTGGTGTCTAGCGGCCAGAGCAAGTTGTGGATTTAGCAAAACTGCCTATAGTTTACACATAGCCCAGGAGAGGACAGGGATCAGCCATAGCACAAGCAACAACCTCAAGCAAAGGGGGATTAGCTCAAATGGTAGAGCGCTCGCTTAGCATGCGAGTGGTAGCGGGATCGATGCCCGCATTCTCCAAATGCAGCTTTCCTGATTTGCCAGGAGACACCTTGCTTTTGTGTTTGATGTTGAAGCTTGGAACCGAGCGCCGTGAGCAACATGGGAAGCCGGAGTCCTCCTCATAACGCGTGCCAAGGCGTTGCCACATTTTTGTGGTGGCAACTGTGGCTTCAGCCAAAGTCACGTAGGCAGTGTTGGACAAAAGCAATCTAGTAAACAAAGCACGAGCAGGCCTCCATGGCCAAGAGACAATATTTCATTAGCGCAAAAGGTGCCAGTGCCATGCTTACGCTGAGAGCTTTGGACTCGTTGAATCACCTGAATCAGGTTCAACTTCTCTTTGTGTGCGAAAGAAAGGCCTTTGGGCCCGCACGCAAGCAAATATCGATTGGCATAGGAAAGGGCAACGTAGCAGAGGATGGTTTCGATCCATCGACCTCTGGGTTATGGGCCCAGCACGCTTCCGCTGCGCCACTCTGCTCTTGTCGCTGACCAACCTCAACAACCACATGTGGATGTAGTTTGCCAGCGATTCCCACGGGGAGTGGGTCCATGTGGCAAAGTCACAATGTAGACGACTAGGCGTTTCCATTGATTTTCGACCAGCGAATCCCAAGTCAAGCGTGGGCGAGAGCTGGACTCTCCTAGACCAGCTGAGCGAGGGTGGTGGCAAGTGGCCCGGCGTGGAGCATTGGTGGTTCAGTGGTAGAATTCTCGCCTGCCACACGGGAGGCCCGGGTTCGATTCCCGGCCAATGCAATTATGGGCTCTTTGTGTTTGCAGCGCTCTCCCCCAATTTCCAGCCCCGTGGAGTGCATCAAGGCACAAGGTGTTTCTTGTCGAGAATGTACTAGGCGGTGTGAGTGCTTTTTGAAACCAGCCTTCTCCCAATTACATCATTGAAACCCATGGGGCCATACCTCTGAAGGGGCTCAGTTGTCAAAGGTCGTAGGAGGGAAAAAAAAGGGGGGTGCAAACCTTCTACGCTAGGAAAGCGGGTGGCTCTCCTGGTGTCTAGCGGCCAGAGCAGGTTGTGGATTTCGCAAAACTGACTATATTTTACACATAGCCCAGGAGAGGACAGGGATCAGCCATAGCGCAAGCAACACACTCGAGCAAAGGGGGATTAGCTCAAGTGGCAGAGCGCTCGCTTTGCATGCGAGAGGTAGCGGGATCGATGCCCGCATTCTCCAAACGCAGCTTTCCTGGTTTCACGGGAGGCACCTTGCTTTTGTGTTTGATGTTGAAGCTTGGAACCGAGCGCCGTGAGCAACATGGGAAGCCGGAGTGCTCCTCATAACATGTGCCAAGGCATTGCCACGTTTTTGTGGTGGCATCTGTGGCTTCAGCCAAAGTCACGTAGGCAGTATTGGACAAAAGCAATCAATTAAAGAAAGCACGACCAGGCTTCCATGGCCAAGAGACAATATTCCATTAGGGGGAAAGGTGCCAGTGCCATGCTTACGCTGAGAGCTTTGGACTCGTTGAATCACCTGAATCAGGTTCAACTTCTCTTTGTGTGCGAAAGAAAGGCCTTTGGGCCCGCAAGCAAATATCGATTGGCATAGGAAAAGGCAACGTAGCAGAGGATGGTTTCGATCCATCGACCTCTGGGTTATGGGCCCAGCACGCTTCCGCTGCGCCACTCTGCTCTTGTCGCTGGCCATCCTCATGGATTTCGACAAGCGAATCCCAAGTCAAGCGTGGGCGAGAGCTGGACTCTCCTAGGCCAGCTGAGCGAGGGTGGTGGCGCCTGGCCCGGCGTGGAGCATTGGTGGTTCAGTGGTAGAATTCTCGCCTGCCACGCGGGAGGCCCGGGTTCGATTCCCAGCCAATGCAATTATGGGCTCTTGGTGTTTGTAGCTCTCTCCCCCAATTTCCAGCCCCATGGAATGCCTCAAGGCACAAGGTGTTTCTTGTCGAGAATGTATTAGGCGGTGTGAGTGCTTTTTGAAACCACCTTCTCCCAATGACATCATTGAAACCCATGGGGCCATACTTCAGAAGGGGCTCAGTTGTCCAAGGTCTTGGGGGAGTGGCTCTCCTGGTGTCTAGCGGCCAGAGCAAGTTGTGGATTTAGCAAAACTGCCTATAGTTTACACATAGCCCAGGAGAGGACAGGGATCAGCCATAGCACAAGCAACAACCTCAAGCAACAACCTCAAGCAAAGGGGGATTAGCTCAAATGGTAGAGCGCTCGCTTAGCATGCGAGAGGTAGCGGGATCGATGCCCGCATTCTCCAAATGCAGCTTTCCTGATTTGCCAGGAGACACCTTGCTTTTGTGTTTGATGTTGAAGCTTGGAACCGAGCGCCGTGAGCAACATGGGAAGCCGGAGTCCTCCTCATAACGCGTGCCAAGGCGTTGCCATGTTTTTGTGGTGGCAACTGTGGCTTCAGCCAAAGTCACGTAGGCAGTGTTGGACAAAAGCAATCTAGTAAACAAAGCACGAGCAGGCCTCCATGGCCAAGAGACAATATTTCATTAGCGCAAAAGGTGCCAGTGCCATGCTTACGCTGAGAGCTTTGGACTCGTTGAATCACCTGAATCAGGTTCAACTTCTCTTTGTGTGCGAAAGAAAGGCCTTTGGGCCCGCACGGAAGCAAATATCGATTGGCATAGGAAAGGGCAACGTAGCAGAGGATGGTTTCGATCCATCGACCTCTGGGTTATGGGCCCAGCACGCTTCCGCTGCGCCACTCTGCTCTTGTCGCTGACCAACCTCAACAACCACATGTGGATGTAGTTTGCCAGCGATTCCCACGGGGAGTGGGTCCATGTGGCAAAGTCACAATGTAGACGACTAGGCGTTTCCATTGATTTTCGACCAGCGAATCCCAAGTCAAGCGTGGGCGAGAGCTGGACTCTCCTAGACCAGCTGAGCGAGGGTGGTGGCAAGTGGCCCGGCGTGGAGCATTGGTGGTTCAGTGGTAGAATTCTCGCCTGCCACGCGGGAGGCCCGGGTTCGATTCCCGGCCAATGCAATTATGGGCTCTTTGTGTTTGCAGCGCTCTCCCCCAATTTCCAGCCCCGTGGAGTGCATCAAGGCACAAGGTGTTTCTTGTCGAGAATGTACTAGGCGGTGTGAGTGCTTTTTGAAACCAGCCTTCTCCCAATTACATCATTGAAACCCATGGGGCCATACCTCTGAAGGGGCTCAGTTGTCAAAGGTCGTAGGAGGGAAAAAAAAGGGGGGTGCAAACCTTCTACGCTAGGAAAGCGGGTGGCTCTCCTGGTGTCTAGCGGCCAGAGCAGGTTGTGGATTTCGCAAAACTGACTATATTTTACACATAGCCCAGGAGAGGACAGGGATCAGCCATAGCGCAAGCAACACACTCGAGCAAAGGGGGATTAGCTCAAGTGGCAGAGCGCTCGCTTTGCATGCGAGAGGTAGCGGGATCGATGCCCGCATTCTCCAAACGCAGCTTTCCTGGTTTCACGGGAGGCACCTTGCTTTTGTGTTTGATGTTGAAGCTTGGAACCGAGCGCCGTGAGCAACATGGGAAGCCGGAGTGCTCCTCATAACATGTGCCAAGGCATTGCCACGTTTTTGTGGTGGCATCTGTGGCTTCAGCCAAAGTCACGTAGGCAGTATTGGACAAAAGCAATCAATTAAAGAAAGCACGACCAGGCTTCCATGGCCAAGAGACAATATTCCATTAGGGGGAAAGGTGCCAGTGCCATGCTTACGCTGAGAGCTTTGGACTCGTTGAATCACCTGAATCAGGTTCAACTTCTCTTTGTGTGCGAAAGAAAGGCCTTTGGGCCCGCAAGCAAATATCGATTGGCATAGGAAAAGGCAACGTAGCAGAGGATGGTTTCGATCCATCGACCTCTGGGTTATGGGCCCAGCACGCTTCCGCTGCGCCACTCTGCTCTTGTCGCTGGCCATCCTCATGGATTTCGACAAGCGAATCCCAAGTCAAGCGTGGGCGAGAGCTGGACTCTCCTAGGCCAGCTGAGCGAGGGTGGTGGCGCCTGGCCCGGCGTGGAGCATTGGTGGTTCAGTGGTAGAATTCTCGCCTGCCACGCGGGAGGCCCGGGTTCGATTCCCGGCCAATGCAATTATGGGCTCTTGGTGTTTGTAGCTCTCTCCCCCAATTTCCAGCCCCATGGAATGCCTCAAGGCACAAGGTGTTTCTTGTCGAGAATGTATTAGGCGGTGTGAGTGCTTTTTGAAACCACCTTCTCCCAATGACATCATTGAAACCCATGGGGCCATACTTCAGAAGGGGCTCAGTTGTCCAAGGTCTTGGGGGAGTGGCTCTCCTGGTGTCTAGCGGCCAGAGCAAGTTGTGGATTTAGCAAAACTGCCTATAGTTTACACATAGCCCAGGAGAGGACAGGGATCAGCCATAGCACAAGCAACAACCTCAAGCAAAGGGGGATTAGCTCAAATGGTAGAGCGCTCGCTTAGCATGCGAGAGGTAGCGGGATCGATGCCCGCATTCTCCAAATGCAGCTTTCCTGATTTGCCAGGAGACACCTTGCTTTTGTGTTTGATGTTGAAGCTTGGAACCGAGCGCCGTGAGCAACATGGGAAGCCGGAGTCCTCCTCATAACGCGTGCCAAGGCGTTGCCACGTTTTTGTGGTGGCAACTGTGGCTTCAGCCAAAGTCACGTAGGCAGTGTTGGACAAAAGCAATCTAGTAAACAAAGCACGAGCAGGCCTCCATGGCCAAGAGACAATATTTCATTAGCGCAAAAGGTGCCAGTGCCATGCTTACGCTGAGAGCTTTGGACTCGTTGAATCACCTGAATCAGGTTCAACTTCTCTTTGTGTGCGAAAGAAAGGCCTTTGGGCCCGCACACAAGCAAATATCGATTGGCATAGGAAAGGGCAACGTAGCAGAGGATGGTTTCGATCCATCGACCTCTGGGTTATGGGCCCAGCACGCTTCCGCTGCGCCACTCTGCTCTTGTCGCTGACCAACCTCAACAACCACATGTGGATGTAGTTTGCCAGCGATTCCCACGGGGAGTGGGTCCATGTGGCAAAGTCACAATGTAGACGACTAGGCGTTTCCATTGATTTTCGACCAGCGAATCCCAAGTCAAGCGTGGGCGAGAGCTGGACTCTCCTAGACCAGCTGAGCGAGGGTGGTGGCAAGTGGCCCGGCGTGGAGCATTGGTGGTTCAGTGGTAGAATTCTCGCCTGCCACGCGGGAGGCCCGGGTTCGATTCCCGGCCAATGCAATTATGGGCTCTTTGTGTTTGCAGCGCTCTCCCCCAATTTCCAGCCCCGTGGAGTGCATCAAGGCACAAGGTGTTTCTTGTCGAGAATGTACTAGGCGGTGTGAGTGCTTTTTGAAACCAGCCTTCTCCCAATTACATCATTGAAACCCATGGGGCCATACCTCTGAAGGGGCTCAGTTGTCAAAGGTCGTAGGAGGGAAAAAAAAGGGGGGTGCAAACCTTCTACGCTAGGAAAGCGGGTGGCTCTCCTGGTGTCTAGCGGCCAGAGCAGGTTGTGGATTTCGCAAAACTGACTATATTTTACACATAGCCCAGGAGAGGACAGGGATCAGCCATAGCGCAAGCAACACACTCGAGCAAAGGGGGATTAGCTCAAGTGGCAGAGCGCTCGCTTTGCATGCGAGAGGTAGCGGGATCGATGCCCGCATTCTCCAAACGCAGCTTTCCTGGTTTCACGGGAGGCACCTTGCTTTTGTGTTTGATGTTGAAGCTTGGAACCGAGCGCCGTGAGCAACATGGGAAGCCGGAGTGCTCCTCATAACATGTGCCAAGGCATTGCCACGTTTTTGTGGTGGCATCTGTGGCTTCAGCCAAAGTCACGTAGGCAGTATTGGACAAAAGCAATCAATTAAAGAAAGCACGACCAGGCTTCCATGGCCAAGAGACAATATTCCATTAGGGGGAAAGGTGCCAGTGCCATGCTTACGCTGAGAGCTTTGGACTCGTTGAATCACCTGAATCAGGTTCAACTTCTCTTTGTGTGCGAAAGAAAGGCCTTTGGGCCCGCAAGCAAATATCGATTGGCATAGGAAAAGGCAACGTAGCAGAGGATGGTTTCGATCCATCGACCTCTGGGTTATGGGCCCAGCACTCTTCCGCTGCGCCACTCTGCTCTTGTCGCTGGCCATCCTCATGGATTTCGACAAGCGAATCCCAAGTCAAGCGTGGGCGAGAGCTGGACTCTCCTAGGCCAGCTGAGCGAGGGTGGTGGCGCCTGGCCCGGCGTGGAGCATTGGTGGTTCAGTGGTAGAATTCTCGCCTGCCACGCGGGAGGCCCGGGTTCGATTCCCGGCCAATGCAATTATGGGCTCTTGGTGTTTGTAGCTCTCTCCCCCAATTTCCAGCCCCATGGAATGCCTCAAGGCACAAGGTGTTTCTTGTCGAGAATGTATTAGGCGGTGTGAGTGCTTTTTGAAACCACCTTCTCCCAATGACATCATTGAAACCCATGGGGCCATACTTCAGAAGGGGCTCAGTTGTCCAAGGTCTTGGGGGAGTGGCTCTCCTGGTGTCTAGCGGCCAGAGCAAGTTGTGGATTTAGCAAAACTGCCTATAGTTTACACATAGCCCAGGAGAGGACAGGGATCAGCCATAGCACAAGCAACAACCTCAAGCAAAGGGGGATTAGCTCAAATGGTAGAGCGCTCGCTTAGCATGCGAGAGGTAGCGGGATCGATGCCTGCATTCTCCAAATGCAGCTTTCCTGATTTGCCAGGAGACACCTTGCTTTTGTGTTTGATGTTGAAGCTTGGAACCGAGCGCCGTGAGCAACATGGGAAGCCGGAGTCCTCCTCATAACGCGTGCCAAGGCGTTGCCACGTTTTTGTGGTGGCAACTGTGGCTTCAGCCAAAGTCACGTAGGCAGTGTTGGACAAAAGCAATCTAGTAAACAAAGCACGAGCAGGCCTCCATGGCCAAGAGACAATATTTCATTAGCGCAAAAGGTGCCAGTGCCATGCTTACGCTGAGAGCTTTGGACTCATTGAATCACCTGAATCAGGTTCAACTTCTCTTTGTGTGCGAAAGAAAGGCCTTTGGGCCCGCACGCAAGCAAATATCGATTGGCATAGGAAAGGGCAACGTAGCAGAGGATGGTTTCGATCCATCGACCTCTGGGTTATGGGCCCAGCACGCTTCCG
Organism: Lithobates pipiens; assembly: GCF_037356315.1. Classification (NCBI taxonomy): domain Eukaryota; kingdom Metazoa; phylum Chordata; class Amphibia; order Anura; family Ranidae; genus Lithobates; species Lithobates pipiens. Next base: position 580,791,599 of record NW_027507758.1, read on the forward strand.
CTGCGCCACTCTGCTCTTGTCGCTGACCAACCTCAACAACCACATGTGGATGTAGTTTGCCAGCGATTCCCACGGGGAGTGGGTCCATGTGGCAAAGTCACAATGTAGACGACTAGGCGTTTCCATTGATTTTCGACCAGCGAATCCCAAGTCAAGCGTGGGCGAGAGCTGGACTCTCCTAGACCAGCTGAGCGAGGGTGGTGGCAAGTGGCCCGGCGTGGAGCATTGGTGGTTAAGTGGTAGAATTCTCGCCTGCCACGCGGGAGGCCCGGGTTCGATTCCCGGCCAATGCAATTATGGGCTCTTTGTGTTTGCAGCGCTCTCCCCCAATTTCCAGCCCCGTGGAGTGCATCAAGGCACAAGGTGTTTCTTGTCGAGAATGTACTAGGCGGTGTGAGTGCTTTTTGAAACCAGCCTTCTCCCAATTACATCATTGAAACCCATGGGGCCATACCTCTGAAGGGGCTCAGTTGTCAAAGGTCGTAGGAGGGAAAAAAAAGGGGGGTGCAAACCTTCTACGCTAGGAAAGCGGGTGGCTCTCCTGGTGTCTAGCGGCCAGAGCAGGTTGTGGATTTCGCAAAACTGACTATATTTTACACATAGCCCAGGAGAGGACAGGGATCAGCCATAGCGCAAGCAACACACTCGAGCAAAGGGGGATTAGCTCAAGTGGCAGAGCGCTCGCTTTGCATGCGAGAGGTAGCGGGATCGATGCCCGCATTCTCCAAACGCAGCTTTCCTGGTTTCACGGGAGGCACCTTGCTTTTGTGTTTGATGTTGAAGCTTGGAACCGAGCGCCGTGAGCAACATGGGAAGCCGGAGTGCTCCTCATAACATGTGCCAAGGCATTGCCACGTTTTTGTGGTGGCATCTGTGGCTTCAGCCAAAGTCACGTAGGCAGTATTGGACAAAAGCAATCAATTAAAGAAAGCACGACCAGGCTTCCATGGCCAAGAGACAATATTCCATTAGGGGGAAAGGTGCCAGTGCCATGCTTACGCTGAGAGCTTTGGACTCGTTGAATCACCTGAATCAGGTTCAACTTCTCTTTGTGTGCGAAAGAAAGGCCTTTGGGCCCGCAAGCAAATATCGATTGGCATAGGAAAAGGCAACGTAGCAGAGGATGGTTTCGATCCATCGACCTCTGGGTTATGGGCCCAGCACGCTTCCGCTGCGCCACTCTGCTCTTGTCGCTGGCCATCCTCATGGATTTCGACAAGCGAATCCCAAGTCAAGCGTGGGCGAGAGCTGGACTCTCCTAGGCCAGCTGAGCGAGGGTGGTGGCGCCTGGCCCGGCGTGGAGCATTGGTGGTTCAGTGGTAGAATTCTCGCCTGCCACGCGGGAGGCCCGGGTTCGATTCCCGGCCAATGCAATTATGGGCTCTTGGTGTTTGTAGCTCTCTCCCCCAATTTCCAGCCCCATGGAATGCCTCAAGGCACAAGGTGTTTCTTGTCGAGAATGTATTAGGCGGTGTGAGTGCTTTTTGAAACCACCTTCTCCCAATGACATCATTGAAACCCATGGGGCCATACTTCAGAAGGGGCTCAGTTGTCCAAGGTCTTGGGGGAGTGGCTCTCCTGGTGTCTAGCGGCCAGAGCAAGTTGTGGATTTAGCAAAACTGCCTATAGTTTACACATAGCCCAGGAGAGGACAGGGATCAGCCATAGCACAAGCAACAACCTCAAGCAAAGGGGGATTAGCTCAAATGGTAGAGCGCTCGCTTAGCATGCGAGAGGTAGCGGGATCGATGCCCGCATTCTCCAAATGCAGCTTTCCTGATTTGCCAGGAGACACCTTGCTTTTGTGTTTGATGTTGAAGCTTGGAACCGAGCGCCGTGAGCAACATGGGAAGCCGGAGTCCTCCTCATAACGCGTGCCAAGGCGTTGCCACGTTTTTGTGGTGGCAACTGTGGCTTCAGCCAAAGTCACGTAGGCAGTGTTGGACAAAAGCAATCTAGTAAACAAAGCACGAGCAGGCCTCCATGGCCAAGAGACAATATTTCATTAGCGCAAAAGGTGCCAGTGCCATGCTTACGCTGAGAGCTTTGGACTCGTTGAATCACCTGAATCAGGTTCAACTTCTCTTTGTGTGCGAAAGAAAGGCCTTTGGGCCCGCACGCAAGCAAATATCGATTGGCATAGGAAAGGGCAACGTAGCAGAGGATGGTTTCGATCCATCGACCTCTGGGTTATGGGCCCAGCACGCTTCCGCTGCGCCACTCTGCTCTTGTCGCTGACCAACCTCAACAACCACATGTGGATGTAGTTTGCCAGCGATTCCCACGGGGAGTGGGTCCATGTGGCAAAGTCACAATGTAGACGACTAGGCGTTTCCATTGATTTTCGACCAGCGAATCCCAAGTCAAGCGTGGGCGAGAGCTGGACTCTCCTAGACCAGCTGAGCGAGGGTGGTGGCAAGTGGCCCGGCGTGGAGCATTGGTGGTTCAGTGGTAGAATTCTCGCCTGCCACGCGGGAGGCCCGGGTTCGATTCCCGGCCAATGCAATTATGGGCTCTTTGTGTTTGCAGCGCTCTCCCCCAATTTCCAGCCCCGTGGAGTGCATCAAGGCACAAGGTGTTTCTTGTCGAGAATGTACTAGGCGGTGTGAGTGCTTTTTGAAACCAGCCTTCTCCCAATTACATCATTGAAACCCATGGGGCCATACCTCTGAAGGGGCTCAGTTGTCAAAGGTCGTAGGAGGGAAAAAAAAGGGGGGTGCAAACCTTCTACGCTAGGAAAGCGGGTGGCTCTCCTGGTGTCTAGCGGCCAGAGCAGGTTGTGGATTTCGCAAAACTGACTATATTTTACACATAGCCCAGGAGAGGACAGGGATCAGCCATAGCGCAAGCAACACACTCGAGCAAAGGGGGATTAGCTCAAGTGGCAGAGCGCTCGCTTTGCATGCGAGAGGTAGCGGGATCGATGCCCGCATTCTCCAAACGCAGCTTTCCTGGTTTCACGGGAGGCACCTTGCTTTTGTGTTTGATGTTGAAGCTTGGAACCGAGCGCCGTGAGCAACATGGGAAGCCGGAGTGCTCCTCATAACATGTGCCAAGGCATTGCCACGTTTTTGTGGTGGCATCTGTGGCTTCAGCCAAAGTCACGTAGGCAGTATTGGACAAAAGCAATCAATTAAAGAAAGCACGACCAGGCTTCCATGGCCAAGAGACAATATTCCATTAGGGGGAAAGGTGCCAGTGCCATGCTTACGCTGAGAGCTTTGGACTCGTTGAATCACCTGAATCAGGTTCAACTTCTCTTTGTGTGCGAAAGAAAGGCCTTTGGGCCCGCAAGCAAATATCGATTGGCATAGGAAAAGGCAACGTAGCAGAGGATGGTTTCGATCCATCGACCTCTGGGTTATGGGCCCAGCACGCTTCCGCTGCGCCACTCTGCTCTTGTCGCTGGCCATCCTCATGGATTTCGACAAGCGAATCCCAAGTCAAGCGTGGGCGAGAGCTGGACTCTCCTAGGCCAGCTGAGCGAGGGTGGTGGCGCCTGGCCCGGCGTGGAGCATTGGTGGTTCAGTGGTAGAATTCTCGCCTGCCACGCGGGAGGCCCGGGTTCGATTCCCGGCCAATGCAATTATGGGCTCTTGGTGTTTGTAGCTCTCTCCCCCAATTTCCAGCCCCATGGAATGCCTCAAGGCACAAGGTGTTTCTTGTCGAGAATGTATTAGGCGGTGTGAGTGCTTTTTGAAACCACCTTCTCCCAATGACATCATTGAAACCCATGGGGCCATACTTCAGAAGGGGCTCAGTTGTCCAAGGTCTTGGGGGAGTGGCTCTCCTGGTGTCTAGCGGCCAGAGCAAGTTGTGGATTTAGCAAAACTGCCTATAGTTTACACATAGCCCAGGAGAGGACAGGGATCAGCCATAGCACAAGCAACAACCTCAAGCAAAGGGGGATTAGCTCAAATGGTAGAGCGCTCGCTTAGCATGCGAGAGGTAGCGGGATCGATGCCCGCATTCTCCAAATGCAGCTTTCCTGATTTGCCAGGAGACACCTTGCTTTTGTGTTTGATGTTGAAGCTTGGAACCGAGCGCCGTGAGCAACATGGGAAGCCGGAGTCCTCCTCATAACGCGTGCCAAGGCGTTGCCACGTTTTTGTGGTGGCAACTGTGGCTTCAGCCAAAGTCACGTAGGCAGTGTTGGACAAAAGCAATCTAGTAAACAAAGCACGAGCAGGCCTCCATGGCCAAGAGACAATATTTCATTAGCGCAAAAGGTGCCAGTGCCATGCTTACGCTGAGAGCTTTGGACTCGTTGAATCACCTGAATCAGGTTCAACTTCTCTTTGTGTGCGAAAGAAAGGCCTTTGGGCCCGCACGCAAGCAAATATCGATTGGCATAGGAAAGGGCAACGTAGCAGAGGATGGTTTCGATCCATCGACCTCTGGGTTATGGGCCCAGCACGCTTCCGCTGCGCCACTCTGCTCTTGTCGCTGACCAACCTCAACAACCACATGTGGATGTAGTTTGCCAGCGATTCCCACGGGGAGTGGGTCCATGTGGCAAAGTCACAATGTAGACGACTAGGCGTTTCCATTGATTTTCGACCAGCGAATCCCAAGTCAAGCGTGGGCGAGAGCTGGACTCTCCTAGACCAGCTGAGCGAGGGTGGTGGCAAGTGGCCCGGCGTGGAGCATTGGTGGTTCAGTGGTAGAATTCTCGCCTGCCACGCGGGAGGCCCGGGTTCGATTCCCGGCCAATGCAATTATGGGCTCTTTGTGTTTGCAGCGCTCTCCCCCAATTTCCAGCCCCGTGGAGTGCATCAAGGCACAAGGTGTTTCTTGTCGAGAATGTACTAGGCGGTGTGAGTGCTTTTTGAAACCAGCCTTCTCCCAATTACATCATTGAAACCCATGGGGCCATACCTCTGAAGGGGCTCAGTTGTCAAAGGTCGTAGGAGGGAAAAAAAAGGGGGGTGCAAACCTTCTACGCTAGGAAAGCGGGTGGCTCTCCTGGTGTCTAGCGGCCAGAGCAGGTTGTGGATTTCGCAAAACTGACTATATTTTACACATAGCCCAGGAGAGGACAGGGATCAGCCATAGCGCAAGCAACACACTCGAGCAAAGGGGGATTAGCTCAAGTGGCAGAGCGCTTGCTTTGCATGCGAGAGGTAGCGGGATCGATGCCCGCATTCTCCAAACGCAGCTTTCCTGGTTTCACGGGAGGCACCTTGCTTTTGTGTTTGATGTTGAAGCTTGGAACCGAGCGCCGTGAGCAACATGGGAAGCCGGAGTGCTCCTCATAACATGTGCCAAGGCATTGCCACGTTTTTGTGGTGGCATCTGTGGCTTCAGCCAAAGTCACGTAGGCAGTATTGGACAAAAACAATCAATTAAAGAAAGCACGACCAGGCTTCCATGGCCAAGAGACAATATTCCATTAGGGGGAAAGGTGCCAGTGCCATGCTTACGCTGAGAGCTTTGGACTCGTTGAATCACCTGAATCAGGTTCAACTTCTCTTTGTGTGCGAAAGAAAGGCCTTTGGGCCCGCAAGCAAATATCGATTGGCATAGGAAAAGGCAACGTAGCAGAGGATGGTTTCGATCCATCGACCTCTGGGTTATGGGCCCAGCACGCTTCCGCTGCGCCACTCTGCTCTTGTCGCTGGCCATCCTCATGGATTTCGACAAGCGAATCCCAAGTCAAGCGTGGGCGAGAGCTGGACTCTCCTAGGCCAGCTGAGCGAGGGTGGTGGCGCCTGGCCCGGCGTGGAGCATTGGTGGTTCAGTGGTAGAATTCTCGCCTGCCACGCGGGAGGCCCGGGTTCGATTCCCGGCCAATGCAATTATGGGCTCTTGGTGTTTGTAGCTCTCTCCCCCAATTTCCAGCCCCATGGAATGCCTCAAGGCACAAGGTGTTTCTTGTCGAGAATGTATTAGGCGGTGTGAGTGCTTTTTGAAACCACCTTCTCCCAATGACATCATTGAAACCCATGGGGCCATACTTCAGAAGGGGCTCAGTTGTCCAAGGTCTTGGGGGAGTGGCTCTCCTGGTGTCTAGCGGCCAGAGCAAGTTGTGGATTTAGCAAAACTGCCTATAGTTTACACATAGCCCAGGAGAGGACAGGGATCAGCCATAGCACAAGCAACAACCTCAAGCAAAGGGGGATTAGCTCAAATGGTAGAGCGCTCGCTTAGCATGCGAGAGGTAGCGGGATCGATGCCCGCATTCTCCAAATGCAGCTTTCCTGATTTGCCAGGAGACACCTTGCTTTTGTGTTTGATGTTGAAGCTTGGAACCGAGCGCCGTGAGCAACATGGGAAGCCGGAGTCCTCCTCATAACGCGTGCCAAGGCGTTGCCACGTTTTTGTGGTGGCAACTGTGGCTTCAGCCAAAGTCACGTAGGCAGTGTTGGACAAAAGCAATCTAGTAAACAAAGCACGAGCAGGCCTCCATGGCCAAGAGACAATATTTCATTAGCGCAAAAGGTGCCAGTGCCATGCTTACGCTGAGAGCTTTGGACTCGTTGAATCACCTGAATCAGGTTCAACTTCTCTTTGTGTGCGAAAGAAAGGCCTTTGGGCCCGCACGCAAGCAAATATCGATTGGCATAGGAAAGGGCAACGTAGCAGAGGATGGTTTCGATCCATCGACCTCTGGGTTATGGGCCCAGCACGCTTCCGCTGCGCCACTCTGCTCTTGTCGCTGACCAACCTCAACAACCACATGTGGATGTAGTTTGCCAGCGATTCCCACGGGGAGTGGGTCCATGTGGCAAAGTCACAATGTAGACGACTAGGCGTTTCCATTGATTTTCGACCAGCGAATCCCAAGTCAAGCGTGGGCGAGAGCTGGACTCTCCTAGACCAGCTGAGCGAGGGTGGTGGCAAGTGGCCCGGCGTGGAGCATTGGTGGTTCAGTGGTAGAATTCTCGCCTGCCACGCGGGAGGCCCGGGTTCGATTCCCGGCCAATGCAATTATGGGCTCTTTGTGTTTGCAGCGCTCTCCCCCAATTTCCAGCCCCGTGGAGTGCATCAAGGCACAAGGTGTTTCTTGTCGAGAATGTACTAGGCGGTGTGAGTGCTTTTTGAAACCAGCCTTCTCCCAATTACATCATTGAAACCCATGGGGCCATACCTCTGAAGGGGCTCAGTTGTCAAAGGTCGTAGGAGGGAAAAAAAAGGGGGGTGCAAACCTTCTACGCTAGGAAAGCGGGTGGCTCTCCTGGTGTCTAGCGGCCAGAGCAGGTTGTGGATTTCGCAAAACTGACTATATTTTACACATAGCCCAGGAGAGGACAGGGATCAGCCATAGCGCAAGCAACACACTCGAGCAAAGGGGGATTAGCTCAAGTGGCAGAGCGCTCGCTTTGCATGCGAGAGGTAGCGGGATCGATGCCCGCATTCTCCAAACGCAGCTTTCCTGGTTTCACGGGAGGCACCTTGCTTTTGTGTTTGATGTTGAAGCTTGGAACCGAGCGCCGTGAGCAACATGGGAAGCTGGAGTGCTCCTCATAACATGTGCCAAGGCATTGCCACGTTTTTGTGGTGGCATCTGTGGCTTCAGCCAAAGTCACGTAGGCAGTATTGGACAAAAGCAATCAATTAAAGAAAGCACGACCAGGCTTCCATGGCCAAGAGACAATATTCCATTAGGGGGAAAGGTGCCAGTGCCATGCTTACGCTGAGAGCTTTGGACTCGTTGAATCACCTGAATCAGGTTCAACTTCTCTTTGTGTGCGAAAGAAAGGCCTTTGGGCCCGCAAGCAAATATCGATTGGCATAGGAAAAGGCAACGTAGCAGAGGATGGTTTCGATCCATCGACCTCTGGGTTATGGGCCCAGCACGCTTCCGCTGCGCCACTCTGCTCTTGTCGCTGGCCATCCTCATGGATTTCGACAAGCGAATCCCAAGTCAAGCGTGGGCGAGAGCTGGACTCTCCTAGGCCAGCTGAGCGAGGGTGGTGGCGCCTGGCCCGGCGTGGAGCATTGGTGGTTCAGTGGTAGAATTCTCGCCTGCCACGCGGGAGGCCCGGGTTCGATTCCCGGCCAATGCAATTATGGGCTCTTGGTGTTTGTAGCTCTCTCCCCCAATTTCCAGCCCCATGGAATGCCTCAAGGCACAAGGTGTTTCTTGTCGAGAATGTATTAGGCGGTGTGAGTGCTTTTTGAAACCACCTTCTCCCAATGACATCATTGAAACCCATGGGGCCATACTTCAGAAGGGGCTCAGTTGTCCAAGGTCTTGGGGGAGTGGCTCTCCTGGTGTCTAGCGGCCAGAGCAAGTTGTGGATTTAGCAAAACTGCCTATAGTTTACACATAGCCCAGGAGAGGACAGGGATCAGCCATAGCACAAGCAACAACCTCAAGCAACAACCTCAAGCAAAGGGGGATTAGCTCAAATGGTAGAGCGCTCGCTTAGCATGCGAGAGGTAGCGGGATCGATGCCCGCATTCTCCAAATGCAGCTTTCCTGATTTGCCAGGAGACACCTTGCTTTTGTGTTTGATGTTGAAGCTTGGAACCGAGCGCCGTGAGCAACATGGGAAGCCGGAGTCCTCCTCATAACGCGTGCCAAGGCGTTGCCACGTTTTTGTGGTGGCAACTGTGGCTTCAGCCAAAGTCACGTAGGCAGTGTTGGACAAAAGCAATCTAGTAAACAAAGCACGAGCAGGCCTCCATGGCCAAGAGACAATATTTCATTAGCGCAAAAGGTGCCAGTGCCATGCTTACGCTGAGAGCTTTGGACTCGTTGAATCACCTGAATCAGGTTCAACTTCTCTTTGTGTGCGAAAGAAAGGCCTTTGGGCCCGCACGCAAGCAAATATCGATTGGCATAGGAAAGGGCAACGTAGCAGAGGATGGTTTCGATCCATCGACCTCTGGGTTATGGGCCCAGCACGCTTCCGCTGCGCCACTCTGCTCTTGTCGCTGACCAACCTCAACAACCACATGTGGATGTAGTTTGCCAGCGATTCCCACGGGGAGTGGGTCCATGTGGCAAAGTCACAATGTAGACGACTAGGCGTTTCCATTGATTTTCGACCAGCGAATCCCAAGTCAAGCGTGGGCGAGAGCTGGACTCTCCTAGACCAGCTGAGCGAGGGTGGTGGCAAGTGGCCCGGCGTGGAGCATTGGTGGTTCAGTGGTAGAATTCTCGCCTGCCACGCGGGAGGCCCGGGTTCGATTCCCGGCCAATGCAATTATGGGCTCTTTGTGTTTGCAGCGCTCTCCCCCAATTTCCAGCCCCGTGGAGTGCATCAAGGCACAAGGTGTTTCTTGTCGAGAATGTACTAGGCGGTGTGAGTGCTTTTTGAAACCAGCCTTCTCCCAATTACATCATTGAAACCCATGGGGCCATACCTCTGAAGGGGCTCAGTTGTCAAAGGTCGTAGGAGGGAAAAAAAAGGGGGGTGCAAACCTTCTACGCTAGGAAAGCGGGTGGCTCTCCTGGTGTCTAGCGGCCAGAGCAGGTTGTGGATTTCGCAAAACTGACTATATTTTACACATAGCCCAGGAGAGGACAGGGATCAGCCATAGCGCAAGCAACACACTCGAGCAAAGGGGGATTAGCTCAAGTGGCAGAGCGCTCGCTTTGCATGCGAGAGGTAGCGGGATCGATGCCCGCATTCTCCAAACGCAGCTTTCCTGGTTTCACGGGAGGCACCTTGCTTTTGTGTTTGATGTTGAAGCTTGGAACCGAGCGCCGTGAGCAACATGGGAAGCCGGAGTGCTCCTCATAACATGTGCCAAGGCATTGCCACGTTTTTGTGGTGGCATCTGTGGCTTCAGCCAAAGTCACGTAGGCAGTATTGGACAAAAGCAATCAATTAAAGAAAGCACGACCAGGCTTCCATGGCCAAGAGACAATATTCCATTAGGGGGAAAGGTGCCAGTGCCATGCTTACGCTGAGAGCTTTGGACTCGTTGAATCACCTGAATCAGGTTCAACTTCTCTTTGTGTGCGAAAGAAAGGCCTTTGGGCCCGCAAGCAAATATCGATTGGCATAGGAAAAGGCAACGTAGCAGAGGATGGTTTCGATCCATCGACCTCTGGGTTATGGGCCCAGCACGCTTCCGCTGCGCCACTCTGCTCTTGTCGCTGACCATCCTCATGGATTTCGACAAGCGAATCCCAAGTCAAGCGTGGGCGAGAGCTGGACTCTCCTAGGCCAGCTGAGCGAGGGTGGTGGCGCCTGGCCCGGCGTGGAGCATTGGTGGTTCAGTGGTAGAATTCTCGCCTGCCACGCGGGAGGCCCGGGTTCGATTCCCGGCCAATGCAATTATGGGCTCTTGGTGTTTGTAGCTCTCTCCCCCAATTTCCAGCCCCATGGAATGCCTCAAGGCACAAGGTGTTTCTTGTCGAGAATGTATTAGGCGGTGTGAGTGCTTTTTGAAACCACCTTCTCCCAATGACATCATTGAAACCCATGGGGCCATACTTCAGAAGGGGCTCAGTTGTCCAAGGTCTTGGGGGAGTGGCTCTCCTGGTGTCTAGCGGCCAGAGCAAGTTGTGGATTTAGCAAAACTGCCTATAGTTTACACATAGCCCAGGAGAGGACAGGGATCAGCCATAGCACAAGCAACAACCTCAAGCAAAGGGGGATTAGCTCAAATGGTAGAGCGCTCGCTTAGCATGCGAGAGGTAGTGGGATCGATGCCCGCATTCTCCAAATGCAGCTTTCCTGATTTGCCAGGAGACACCTTGCTTTTGTGTTTGATGTTGAAGCTTGGAACCGAGCGCCGTGAGCAACATGGGAAGCCGGAGTCCTCCTCATAACGCGTGCCAAGGCGTTGCCACGTTTTTGTGGTGGCAACTGTGGCTTCAGCCAAAGTCACGTAGGCAGTGTTGGACAAAAGCAATCTAGTAAACAAAGCACGAGCAGGCCTCCATGGCCAAGAGACAATATTTCATTAGCGCAAAAGGTGCCAGTGCCATGCTTACGCTGAGAGCTTTGGACTCGTTGAATCACCTGAATCAGGTTCAACTTCTCTTTGTGTGCGAAAGAAAGGCCTTTGGGCCCGCACGCAAGCAAATATCGATTGGCATAGGAAAGGGCAACGTAGCAGAGGATGGTTTCGATCCATCGACCTCTGGGTTATGGGCCCAGCACGCTTCCGCTGCGCCACTCTGCTCTTGTCGCTGACCAACCTCAACAACCACATGTGGATGTAGTTTGCCAGCGATTCCCACGGGGAGTGGGTCCATGTGGCAAAGTCACAATGTAGACGACTAGGCGTTTCCATTGATTTTCGACCAGCGAATCCCAAGTCAAGCGTGGGCGAGAGCTGGACTCTCCTAGACCAGCTGAGCGAGGGTGGTGGCAAGTGGCCCGGCGTGGAGCATTGGTGGTTAAGTGGTAGAATTCTCGCCTGCCACGCGGGAGGCCCGGGTTCGATTCCCGGCCAATGCAATTATGGGCTCTTTGTGTTTGCAGCGCTCTCCCCCAATTTCCAGCCCTGTGGAGTGCATCAAGGCACAAGGTGTTTCTTGTCGAGAATGTACTAGGCGGTGTGAGTGCTTTTTGAAACCAGCCTTCTCCCAATTACATCATTGAAACCCATGGGGCCATACCTCTGAAGGGGCTCAGTTGTCAAAGGTCGTAGGAGGGAAAAAAAAGGGGGGTGCAAACCTTCTACGCTAGGAAAGCGGGTGGCTCTCCTGGTGTCTAGCGGCCAGAGCAGGTTGTGGATTTCGCAAAACTGACTATATTTTACACATAGCCCAGGAGAGGACAGGGATCAGCCATAGCGCAAGCAACACACTCGAGCAAAGGGGGATTAGCTCAAGTGGCAGAGCGCTCGCTTTGCATGCGAGAGGTAGCGGGATCGATGCCCGCATTCTCCAAACGCAGCTTTCCTGGTTTCACGGGAGGCACCTTGCTTTTGTGTTTGATGTTGAAGCTTGGAACCGAGCGCCGTGAGCAACATGGGAAGCCGGAGTGCTCCTCATAACATGTGCCAAGGCATTGCCACGTTTTTGTGGTGGCATCTGTGGCTTCAGCCAAAGTCACGTAGGCAGTATTGGACAAAAGCAATCAATTAAAGAAAGCACGACCAGGCTTCCATGGCCAAGAGACAATATTCCATTAGGGGGAAAGGTGCCAGTGCCATGCTTACGCTGAGAGCTTTGGACTCGTTGAATCACCTGAATCAGGTTCAACTTCTCTTTGTGTGCGAAAGAAAGGCCTTTGGGCCCGCAAGCAAATATCGATTGGCATAGGAAAAGGCAACGTAGCAGAGGATGGTTTCGATCCATCGACCTCTGGGTTATGGGCCCAGCACGCTTCCGCTGCGCCACTCTGCTCTTGTCGCTGGCCTTCCTCATGGATTTCGACAAGCGAATCCCAAGTCAAGCGTGGGCGAGAGCTGGACTCTCCTAGGCCAGCTGAGCGAGGGTGGTGGCGCCTGGCCCGGCGTGGAGCATTGGTGGTTCAGTGGTAGAATTCTCGCCTGCCACGCGGGAGGCCCGGGTTCGATTCCCGGCCAATGCAATTATGGGCTCTTGGTGTTTGTAGCTCTCTCCCCCAATTTCCAGCCCCATGGAATGCCTCAAGGCACAAGGTGTTTCTTGTCGAGAATGTATTAGGCGGTGTGAGTGCTTTTTGAAACCACCTTCTCCCAATGACATCATTGAAACCCATGGGGCCATACTTCAGAAGGGGCTCAGTTGTCCAAGGTCTTGGGGGAGTGGCTCTCCTGGTGTCTAGCGGCCAGAGCAAGTTGTGGATTTAGCAAAACTGCCTATAGTTTACACATAGCCCAGGAGAGGACAGGGATCAGCCATAGCACAAGCAACAACCTCAAGCAAAGGGGGATTAGCTCAAATGGTAGAGCGCTCGCTTAGCATGCGAGAGGTAGCGGGATCGATGCCCGCATTCTCCAAATGCAGCTTTCCTGATTTGCCAGGAGACACCTTGCTTTTGTGTTTGATGTTGAAGCTTGGAACCGAGCGCCGTGAGCAACATGGGAAGCCGGAGTCCTCCTCATAACGCGTGCCAAGGCGTTGCCACGTTTTTGTGGTGGCAACTGTGGCTTCAGCCAAAGTCACGTAGGCAGTGTTGGACAAAAGCAATCTAGTAAACAAAGCACGAGCAGGCCTCCATGGCCAAGAGACAATATTTCATTAGCGCAAAAGGTGCTAGTGCCATGCTTACGCTGAGAGCTTTGGACTCGTTGAATCACCTGAATCAGGTTCAACTTCTCTTTGTGTGCGAAAGAAAGGCCTTTGGGCCCGCACGCAAGCAAATATCGATTGGCATAGGAAAGGGCAACGTAGCAGAGGATGGTTTCGATCCATCGACCTCTGGGTTATGGGCCCAGCACGCTTCCGCTGCGCCACTCTGCTCTTGTCGCTGACCAACCTCAACAACCACATGTGGATGTAGTTTGCCAGCGATTCCCACGGGGAGTGGGTCCATGTGGCAAAGTCACAATGTAGACGACTAGGCGTTTCCATTGATTTTCGACCAGCGAATCCCAAGTCAAGCGTGGGCGAGAGCTGGACTCTCCTAGACCAGCTGAGCGAGGGTGGTGGCAAGTGGCCCGGCGTGGAGCATTGGTGGTTCAGTGGTAGAATTCTCGCCTGCCACGCGGGAGGCCCGGGTTCGATTCCCGGCCAATGCAATTATGGGCTCTTTGTGTTTGCAGCGCTCTCCCCCAATTTCCAGCCCCGTGGAGTGCATCAAGGCACAAGGTGTTTCTTGTCGAGAATGTACTAGGCGGTGTGAGTGCTTTTTGAAACCAGCCTTCTCCCAATTACATCATTGAAACCCATGGGGCCATACCTCTGAAGGGGCTCAGTTGTCAAAGGTCGTAGGAGGGAAAAAAAAGGGGGGTGCAAACCTTCTACGCTAGGAAAGCGGGTGGCTCTCCTGGTGTCTAGCGGCCAGAGCAGGTTGTGGATTTCGCAAAACTGACTATATTTTACACATAGCCCAGGAGAGGACAGGGATCAGCCATAGCGCAAGCAACACACTCGAGCAAAGGGGGATTAGCTCAAGTGGCAGAGCGCTCGCTTTGCATGCGAGAGGTAGCGGGATCGATGCCCGCATTCTCCAAACGCAGCTTTCCTGGTTTCACGGGAGGCACCTTGCTTTTGTGTTTGATGTTGAAGCTTGGAACCGAGCGCCGTGAGCAACATGGGAAGCCGGAGTGCTCCTCATAACATGTGCCAAGGCATTGCCACGTTTTTGTGGTGGCATCTGTGGCTTCAGCCAAAGTCACGTAGGCAGTATTGGACAAAAGCAATCAATTAAAGAAAGCACGACCAGGCTTCCATGGCCAAGAGACAATATTCCATTAGGGGGAAAGGTGCCAGTGCCATGCTTACGCTGAGAGCTTTGGACTCGTTGAATCACCTGAATCAGGTTCAACTTCTCTTTGTGTGCGAAAGAAAGGCCTTTGGGCCCGCAAGCAAATATCGATTGGCATAGGAAAAGGCAACGTAGCAGAGGATGGTTTCGATCCATCGACCTCTGGGTTATGGGCCCAGCACGCTTCCGCTGCGCCACTCTGCTCTTGTCGCTGGCCATCCTCATGGATTTCGACAAGCGAATCCCAAGTCAAGCGTGGGCGAGAGCTGGACTCTCCTAGGCCAGCTGAGCGAGGGTGGTGGCGCCTGGCCCGGCGTGGAGCATTGGTGGTTCAGTGGTAGAATTCTCGCCTGCCACGCGGGAGGCCCGGGTTCGATTCCCGGCCAATGCAATTATGGGCTCTTGGTGTTTGTAGCTCTCTCCCCCAATTTCCAGCCCCATGGAATGCCTCAAGGCACAAGGTGTTTCTTGTCGAGAATGTATTAGGCGGTGTGAGTGCTTTTTGAAACCACCTTCTCCCAATGACATCATTGAAACCCATGGGGCCATACTTCAGAAGGGGCTCAGTTGTCCAAGGTCTTGGGGGAGTGGCTCTCCTGGTGTCTAGCGGCCAGAGCAAGTTGTGGATTTAGCAAAACTGCCTATAGTTTACACATAGCCCAGGAGAGGACAGGGATCAGCCATAGCACAAGCAACAACCTCAAGCAAAGGGGGATTAGCTCAAATGGTAGAGCGCTCGCTTAGCATGCGAGAGGTAGCGGGATCGATGCCCGCATTCTCCAAATGCAGCTTTCCTGATTTGCCAGGAGACACCTTGCTTTTGTGTTTGATGTTGAAGCTTGGAACCGAGCGCCGTGAGCAACATGGGAAGCCGGAGTCCTCCTCATAACGCGTGCCAAGGCGTTGCCACGTTTTTGTGGTGGCAACTGTGGCTTCAGCCAAAGTCACGTAGGCAGTGTTGGACAAAAGCAATCTAGTAAACAAAGCACGAGCAGGCCTCCATGGCCAAGAGACAATATTTCATTAGCGCAAAAGGTGCCAGTGCCATGCTTACGCTGAGAGCTTTGGACTCGTTGAATCACCTGAATCAGGTTCAACTTCTCTTTGTGTGCGAAAGAAAGGCCTTTGGGCCCGCACGCAAGCAAATATCGATTGGCATAGGAAAGGGCAACGTAGCAGAGGATGGTTTCGATCCATCAACCTCTGGGTTATGGGCCCAGCACGCTTCCGCTGCGCCACTCTGCTCTTGTCGCTGACCAACCTCAACAACCACATGTGGATGTAGTTTGCCAGCGATTCCCACGGGGAGTGGGTCCATGTGGCAAAGTCACAATGTAGACGACTAGGCGTTTCCATTGATTTTCGACCAGCGAATCCCAAGTCAAGCGTGGGCGAGAGCTGGACTCTCCTAGACCAGCTGAGCGAGGGTGGTGGCAAGTGGCCCGGCGTGGAGCATTGGTGGTTAAGTGGTAGAATTCTCGCCTGCCACGCGGGAGGCCCGGGTTCGATTCCCGGCCAATGCAATTATGGGCTCTTTGTGTTTGCAGCGCTCTCCCCCAATTTCCAGCCCTGTGGAGTGCATCAAGGCACAAGGTGTTTCTTGTCGAGAATGTACTAGGCGGTGTGAGTGCTTTTTGAAACCAGCCTTCTCCCAATTACATCATTGAAACCCATGGGGCCATACCTCTGAAGGGGCTCAGTTGTCAAAGGTCGTAGGAGGGAAAAAAAAGGGGGGTGCAAACCTTCTACGCTAGGAAAGCGGGTGGCTCTCCTGGTGTCTAGCGGCCAGAGCAGGTTGTGGATTTCGCAAAACTGACTATATTTTACACATAGCCCAGGAGAGGACAGGGATCAGCCATAGCGCAAGCAACACACTCGAGCAAAGGGGGATTAGCTCAAGTGGCAGAGCGCTCGCTTTGCATGCGAGAGGTAGCGGGATCGATGCCCGCATTCTCCAAACGCAGCTTTCCTGGTTTCACGGGAGGCACCTTGCTTTTGTGTTTGATGTTGAAGCTTGGAACCGAGCGCCGTGAGCAACATGGGAAGCCGGAGTGCTCCTCATAACATGTGCCAAGGCATTGCCACGTTTTTGTGGTGGCATCTGTGGCTTCAGCCAAAGTCACGTAGGCAGTATTGGACAAAAGCAATCAATTAAAGAAAGCACGACCAGGCTTCCATGGCCAAGAGACAATATTCCATTAGGGGGAAAGGTGCCAGTGCCATGCTTACGCTGAGAGCTTTGGACTCGTTGAATCACCTGAATCAGGTTCAACTTCTCTTTGTGTGCGAAAGAAAGGCCTTTGGGCCCGCAAGCAAATATCGATTGGCATAGGAAAAGGCAACGTAGCAGAGGATGGTTTCGATCCATCGACCTCTGGGTTATGGGCCCAGCACGCTTCCGCTGCGCCACTCTGCTCTTGTCGCTGGCCTTCCTCATGGATTTCGACAAGCGAATCCCAAGTCAAGCGTGGGCGAGAGCTGGACTCTCCTAGGCCAGCTGAGCGAGGGTGGTGGCGCCTGGCCCAGCGTGGAGCATTGGTGGTTCAGTGGTAGAATTCTCGCCTGCCACGCGGGAGGCCCGGGTTCGATTCCCGGCCAATGCAATTATGGGCTCTTGGTGTTTGTAGCTCTCTCCCCCAATTTCCAGCCCCATGGAATGCCTCAAGGCACAAGGTGTTTCTTGTCGAGAATGTATTAGGCGGTGTGAGTGCTTTTTGAAACCACCTTCTCCCAATGACATCATTGAAACCCATGGGGCCATACTTCAGAAGGGGCTCAGTTGTCCAAGGTCTTGGGGGAGTGGCTCTCCTGGTGTCTAGCGGCCAGAGCAAGTTGTGGATTTAGCAAAACTGCCTATAGTTTACACATAGCCCAGGAGAGGACAGGGATCAGCCATAGCACAAGCAACAACCTCAAGCAAAGGGGGATTAGCTCAAATGGTAGAGCGCTCGCTTAGCATGCGAGAGGTAGCGGGATCGATGCCCGCATTCTCCAAATGCAGCTTTCCTGATTTGCCAGGAGACACCTTGCTTTTGTGTTTGATGTTGAAGCTTGGAACCGAGCGCCGTGAGCAACATGGGAAGCCGGAGTCCTCCTCATAACGCGTGCCAAGGCGTTGCCACGTTTTTGTGGTGGCAACTGTGGCTTCAGCCAAAGTCACGTAGGCAGTGTTGGACAAAAGCAATCTAGTAAACAAAGCACGAGCAGGCCTCCATGGCCAAGAGACAATATTTCATTAGCGCAAAAGGTGCTAGTGCCATGCTTACGCTGAGAGCTTTGGACTCGTTGAATCACCTGAATCAGGTTCAACTTCTCTTTGTGTGCGAAAGAAAGGCCTTTGGGCCCGCACGCAAGCAAATATCGATTGGCATAGGAAAGGGCAACGTAGCAGAGGATGGTTTCGATCCATCGACCTCTGGGTTATGGGCCCAGCACGCTTCCGCTGCGCCACTCTGCTCTTGTCGCTGACCAACCTCAACAACCACATGTGGATGTAGTTTGCCAGCGATTCCCACGGGGAGTGGGTCCATGTGGCAAAGTCACAATGTAGACGACTAGGCGTTTCCATTGATTTTCGACCAGCGAATCCCAAGTCAAGCGTGGGCGAGAGCTGGACTCTCCTAGACCAGCTGAGCGAGGGTGGTGGCAAGTGGCCCGGCGTGGAGCATTGGTGGTTCAGTGGTAGAATTCTCGCCTGCCACGCGGGAGGCCCGGGTTCGATTCCCGGCCAATGCAATTATGGGCTCTTTGTGTTTGCAGCGCTCTCCCCCAATTTCCAGCCCCGTGGAGTGCATCAAGGCACAAGGTGTTTCTTGTCGAGAATGTACTAGGCGGTGTGAGTGCTTTTTGAAACCAGCCTTCTCCCAATTACATCATTGAAACCCATGGGGCCATACCTCTGAAGGGGCTCAGTTGTCAAAGGTCGTAGGAGGGAAAAAAAAGGGGGGTGCAAACCTTCTACGCTAGGAAAGCGTGTGGCTCTCCTGGTGTCTAGCGGCCAGAGCAGGTTGTGGATTTCGCAAAACTGACTATATTTTACACATAGCCCAGGAGAGGACAGGGATCAGCCATAGCGCAAGCAACACACTCGAGCAAAGGGGGATTAGCTCAAGTGGCAGAGCGCTCGCTTTGCATGCGAGAGGTAGCGGGATCGATGCCCGCATTCTCCAAACGCAGCTTTCCTGGTTTCACGGGAGGCACCTTGCTTTTGTGTTTGATGTTGAAGCTTGGAACCGAGCGCCGTGAGCAACATGGGAAGCCGGAGTGCTCCTCATAACATGTGCCAAGGCATTGCCACGTTTTTGTGGTGGCATCTGTGGCTTCAGCCAAAGTCACGTAGGCAGTATTGGACAAAAGCAATCAATTAAAGAAAGCACGACCAGGCTTCCATGGCCAAGAGACAATATTCCATTAGGGGGAAAGGTGCCAGTGCCATGCTTACGCTGAGAGCTTTGGACTCGTTGAATCACCTGAATCAGGTTCAACTTCTCTTTGTGTGCGAAAGAAAGGCCTTTGGGCCCGCAAGCAAATATCGATTGGCATAGGAAAAGGCAACGTAGCAGAGGATGGTTTCGATCCATCGACCTCTGGGTTATGGGCCCAGCACGCTTCCGCTGCGCCACTCTGCTCTTGTCGCTGGCCATCCTCATGGATTTCGACAAGCGAATCCCAAGTCAAGCGTGGGCGAGAGCTGGACTCTCCTAGGCCAGCTGAGCGAGGGTGGTGGCGCCTGGCCCGGCGTGGAGCATTGGTGGTTCAGTGGTAGAATTCTCGCCTGCCACGCGGGAGGCCCGGGTTCGATTCCCGGCCAATGCAATTATGGGCTCTTGGTGTTTGTAGCTCTCTCCCCCAATTTCCAGCCCCATGGAATGCCTCAAGGCACAAGGTGTTTCTTGTCGAGAATGTATTAGGCGGTGTGAGTGCTTTTTGAAACCACCTTCTCCCAATGACATCATTGAAACCCATGGGGCCATACTTCAGAAGGGGCTCAGTTGTCCAAGGTCTTGGGGGAGTGGCTCTCCTGGTGTCTAGCGGCCAGAGCAAGTTGTGGATTTAGCAAAACTGCCTATAGTTTACACATAGCCCAGGAGAGGACAGGGATCAGCCATAGCACAAGCAACAACCTCAAGCAAAGGGGGATTAGCTCAAATGGTAGAGCGCTCGCTTAGCATGCGAGAGGTAGCGGGATCGATGCCCGCATTCTCCAAATGCAGCTTTCCTGATTTGCCAGGAGACACCTTGCTTTTGTGTTTGATGTTGAAGCTTGGAACCGAGCGCCGTGAGCAACATGGGAAGCCGGAGTCCTCCTCATAACGCGTGCCAAGGCGTTGCCACGTTTTTGTGGTGGCAACTGTGGCTTCAGCCAAAGTCACGTAGGCAGTGTTGGACAAAAGCAATCTAGTAAACAAAGCACGAGCAGGCCTCCATGGCCAAGAGACAATATTTCATTAGCGCAAAAGGTGCCAGTGCCATGCTTACGCTGAGAGCTTTGGACTCGTTGAATCACCTGAATCAGGTTCAACTTCTCTTTGTGTGCGAAAGAAAGGCCTTTGGGCCCGCACGCAAGCAAATATCGATTGGCATAGGAAAGGGCAACGTAGCAGAGGATGGTTTCGATCCATCGACCTCTGGGTTATGGGCCCAGCACGCTTCCGCTGCGCCACTCTGCTCTTGTCGCTGACCAACCTCAACAACCACATGTGGATGTAGTTTGCCAGCGATTCCCACGGGGAGTGGGTCCATGTGGCAAAGTCACAATGTAGACGACTAGGCGTTTCCATTGATTTTCGACCAGCGAATCCCAAGTCAAGCGTGGGCGAGAGCTGGACTCTCCTAGACCAGCTGAGCGAGGGTGGTGGCAAGTGGCCCGGCGTGGAGCATTGGTGGTTCAGTGGTAGAATTCTCGCCTGCCACGCGGGAGGCCCGGGTTCGATTCCCGGCCAATGCAATTATGGGCTCTTTGTGTTTGCAGCGCTCTCCCCCAATTTCCAGCCCCGTGGAGTGCATCAAGGCACAAGGTGTTTCTTGTCGAGAATGTACTAGGCGGTGTGAGTGCTTTTTGAAACCAGCCTTCTCCCAATTACATCATTGAAACCCATGGGGCCATACCTCTGAAGGGGCTCAGTTGTCAAAGGTCGTAGGAGGGAAAAAAAAGGGGGGTGCAAACCTTCTACGCTAGGAAAGCGGGTGGCTCTCCTGGTGTCTAGCGGCCAGAGCAGGTTGTGGATTTCGCAAAACTGACTATATTTTACACATAGCCCAGGAGAGGACAGGGATCAGCCATAGCGCAAGCAACACACTCGAGCAAAGGGGGATTAGCTCAAGTGGCAGAGCGCTCGCTTTGCATGCGAGAGGTAGCGGGATCGATGCCCGCATTCTCCAAACGCAGCTTTCCTGGTTTCACGGGAGGCACCTTGCTTTTGTGTTTGATGTTGAAGCTTGGAACCGAGCGCCGTGAGCAACATGGGAAGCCGGAGTGCTCCTCATAACATGTGCCAAGGCATTGCCACGTTTTTGTGGTGGCATCTGTGGCTTCAGCCAAAGTCACGTAGGCAGTATTGGACAAAAGCAATCAATTAAAGAAAGCACGACCAGGCTTCCATGGCCAAGAGACAATATTCCATTAGGGGGAAAGGTGCCAGTGCCATGCTTACGCTGAGAGCTTTGGACTCGTTGAATCACCTGAATCAGGTTCAACTTCTCTTTGTGTGCGAAAGAAAGGCCTTTGGGCCCGCAAGCAAATATCGATTGGCATAGGAAAAGGCAACGTAGCAGAGGATGGTTTCGATCCATCGACCTCTGGGTTATGGGCCCAGCACGCTTCCGCTGCGCCACTCTGCTCTTGTCGCTGGCCATCCTCATGGATTTCGACAAGCGAATCCCAAGTCAAGCGTGGGCGAGAGCTGGACTCTCCTAGGCCAGCTGAGCGAGGGTGGTGGCGCCTGGCCCGGCGTGGAGCATTGGTGGTTCAGTGGTAGAATTCTCGCCTGCCACGCGGGAGGCCCGGGTTCGATTCCCGGCCAATGCAATTATGGGCTCTTGGTGTTTGTAGCTCTCTCCCCCAATTTCCAGCCCCATGGAATGCCTCAAGGCACAAGGTGTTTCTTGTCGAGAATGTATTAGGCGGTGTGAGTGCTTTTTGAAACCACCTTCTCCCAATGACATCATTGAAACCCATGGGGCCATACTTCAGAAGGGGCTCAGTTGTCCAAGGTCTTGGGGGAGTGGCTCTCCTGGTGTCTAGCGGCCAGAGCAAGTTGTGGATTTAGCAAAACTGCCTATAGTTTACACATAGCCCAGGAGAGGACAGGGATCAGCCATAGCACAAGCAACAACCTCAAGCAAAGGGGGATTAGCTCAAATGGTAGAGCGCTCGCTTAGCATGCGAGAGGTAGCGGGATCGATGCCCGCATTCTCCAAATGCAGCTTTCCTGATTTGCCAGGAGACACCTTGCTTTTGTGTTTGATGTTGAAGCTTGGAACCGAGCGCCGTGAGCAACATGGGAAGCCGGAGTCCTCCTCATAACGCGTGCCAAGGCGTTGCCACGTTTTTGTGGTGGCAACTGTGGCTTCAGCCAAAGTCACGTAGGCAGTGTTGGACAAAAGCAATCTAGTAAACAAAGCACGAGCAGGCCTCCATGGCCAAGAGACAATATTTCATTAGCGCAAAAGGTGCCAGTGCCATGCTTACGCTGAGAGCTTTGGACTCGTTGAATCACCTGAATCAGGTTCAACTTCTCTTTGTGTGCGAAAGAAAGGCCTTTGGGCCCGCACGCAAGCAAATATCGATTGGCATAGAAAAAGGCAACGTAGCAGAGGATGGTTTCGATCCATCGACCTCTGGGTTATGGGCCCAGCACGCTTCCGCTGCGCCACTCTGCTCTTGTCGCTGACCAACCTCAACAACCACATGTGGATGTAGTTTGCCAGCGATTCCCACGGGGAGTGGGTCCATGTGGCAAAGTCACAATGTAGACGACTAGGCGTTTCCATTGATTTTCGACCAGCGAATCCCAAGTCAAGCGTGGGCGAGAGCTGGACTCTCCTAGACCAGCTGAGCGAGGGTGGTGGCAAGTGGCCCGGCGTGGAGCATTGGTGGTTCAGTGGTAGAATTCTCGCCTGCCACGCGGGAGGCCCGGGTTCGATTCCCGGCCAATGCAATTATGGGCTCTTTGTGTTTGCAGCGCTCTCCCCCAATTTCCAGCCCCGTGGAGTGCATCAAGGCACAAGGTGTTTCTTGTCGAGAATGTACTAGGCGGTGTGAGTGCTTTTTGAAACCAGCCTTCTCCCAATTACATCATTGAAACCCATGGGGCCATACCTCTGAAGGGGCTCAGTTGTCAAAGGTCGTAGGAGGGAAAAAAAAGGGGGGTGCAAACCTTCTACGCTAGGAAAGCGGGTGGCTCTCCTGGTGTCTAGCGGCCAGAGCAGGTTGTGGATTTCGCAAAACTGACTATATTTTACACATAGCCCAGGAGAGGACAGGGATCAGCCATAGCGCAAGCAACACACTCGAGCAAAGGGGGATTAGCTCAAGTGGCAGAGCGCTCGCTTTGCATGCGAGAGGTAGCGGGATCGATGCCCGCATTCTCCAAACGCAGCTTTCCTGGTTTCACGGGAGGCACCTTGCTTTTGTGTTTGATGTTGAAGCTTGGAACCGAGCGCCGTGAGCAACATGGGAAGCCGGAGTGCTCCTCATAACATGTGCCAAGGCATTGCCACGTTTTTGTGGTGGCATCTGTGGCTTCAGCCAAAGTCACGTAGGCAGTATTGGACAAAAGCAATCAATTAAAGAAAGCACGACCAGGCTTCCATGGCCAAGAGACAATATTCCATTAGTGGGAAAGGTGCCAGTGCCATGCTTACGCTGAGAGCTTTGGACTCGTTGAATCACCTGAATCAGGTTCAACTTCTCTTTGTGTGCGAAAGAAAGGCCTTTGGGCCCGCAAGCAAATATCGATTGGCATAGGAAAAGGCAACGTAGCAGAGGATGGTTTCGATCCATCGACCTCTGGGTTATGGGCCCAGCACGCTTCCGCTGCGCCACTCTGCTCTTGTCGCTGGCCATCCTCATGGATTTCGACAAGCGAATCCCAAGTCAAGCGTGGGCGAGAGCTGGACTCTCCTAGGCCAGCTGAGCGAGGGTGGTGGCGCCTGGCCCGGCGTGGACCATTGGTGGTTCAGTGGTAGAATTCTCGCCTGCCACGCGGGAGGCCCGGGTTCGATTCCCGGCCAATGCAATTATGGGCTCTTGGTGTTTGTAGCTCTCTCCCCCAATTTCCAGCCCCATGGAATGCCTCAAGGCACAAGGTGTTTCTTGTCGAGAATGTATTAGGCGGTGTGAGTGCTTTTTGAAACCACCTTCTCCCAATGACATCATTGAAACCCATGGGGCCATACTTCAGAAGGGGCTCAGTTGTCCAAGGTCTTGGGGGAGTGGCTCTCCTGGTGTCTAGCGGCCAGAGCAAGTTGTGGATTTAGCAAAACTGCCTATAGTTTACACATAGCCCAGGAGAGGACAGGGATCAGCCATAGCACAAGCAACAACCTCAAGCAAAGGGGGATTAGCTCAAATGGTAGAGCGCTCGCTTAGCATGCGAGAGGTAGCGGGATCGATGCCCGCATTCTCCAAATGCAGCTTTCCTGATTTGCCAGGAGACACCTTGCTTTTGTGTTTGATGTTGAAGCTTGGAACCGAGCGCCGTGAGCAACATGGGAAGCCGGAGTCCTCCTCATAACGCGTGCCAAGGCGTTGCCACGTTTTTGTGGTGGCAACTGTGGCTTCAGCCAAAGTCACGTAGGCAGTGTTGGACAAAAGCAATCTAGTAAACAAAGCACGAGCAGGCCTCCATGGCCAAGAGACAATATTTCATTAGCGCAAAAGGTGCCAGTGCCATGCTTACGCTGAGAGCTTTGGACTCGTTGAATCACCTGAATCAGGTTCAACTTCTCTTTGTGTGCGAAAGAAAGGCCTTTGGGCCCGCACGCAAGCAAATATCGATTGGCATAGGAAAGGGCAACGTAGCAGAGGATGGTTTCGATCCATCGACCTCTGGGTTATGGGCCCAGCACGCTTCCGCTGCGCCACTCTGCTCTTGTCGCTGACCAACCTCAACAACCACATGTGGATGTAGTTTGCCAGCGATTCCCACGGGGAGTGGGTCCATGTGGCAAAGTCACAATGTAGACGACTAGGCGTTTCCATTGATTTTCGACCAGCGAATCCCAAGTCAAGCGTGGGCGAGAGCTGGACTCTCCTAGACCAGCTGAGCGAGGGTGGTGGCAAGTGGCCCGGCGTGGAGCATTGGTGGTTCAGTGGTAGAATTCTCGCCTGCCACGCGGGAGGCCCGGGTTCGATTCCCGGCCAATGCAATTATGGGCTCTTTGTGTTTGCAGCGCTCTCCCCCAATTTCCAGCCCCGTGGAGTGCATCAAGGCACAAGGTGTTTCTTGTCGAGAATGTACTAGGCGGTGTGAGTGCTTTTTGAAACCAGCCTTCTCCCAATTACATCATTGAAACCCATGGGGCCATACCTCTGAAGGGGCTCAGTTGTCAAAGGTCGTAGGAGGGAAAAAAAAGGGGGGTGCAAACCTTCTACGCTAGGAAAGCGGGTGGCTCTCCTGGTGTCTAGCGGCCAGAGCAGGTTGTGGATTTCGCAAAACTGACTATATTTTACACATAGCCCAGGAGAGGACAGGGATCAGCCATAGCGCAAGCAACACACTCGAGCAAAGGGGGATTAGCTCAAGTGGCAGAGCGCTCGCTTTGCATGCGAGAGGTAGCGGGATCGATGCCCGCATTCTCCAAACGCAGCTTTCCTGGTTTCACGGGAGGCACCTTGCTTTTGTGTTTGATGTTGAAGCTTGGAACCGAGCGCCGTGAGCAACATGGGAAGCCGGAGTGCTCCTCATAACATGTGCCAAGGCATTGCCACGTTTTTGTGGTGGCATCTGTGGCTTCAGCCAAAGTCACGTAGGCAGTATTGGACAAAAGCAATCAATTAAAGAAAGCACGACCAGGCTTCCATGGCCAAGAGACAATATTCCATTAGGGGGAAAGGTGCCAGTGCCATGCTTACGCTGATAGCTTTGGACTCGTTGAATCACCTGAATCAGGTTCAACTTCTCTTTGTGTGCGAAAGAAAGGCCTTTGGGCCCGCAAGCAAATATCGATTGGCATAGGAAAAGGCAACGTAGCAGAGGATGGTTTAGATCCATCGACCTCTGGGTTATGGGCCCAGCACGCTTCCGCTGCGCCACTCTGCTCTTGTCGCTGACCATCCTCATGGACTTCGACAAGCGAATCCCAAGTCAAGCGTGGGCGAGAGCTGGACTCTCCTAGGCCAGCTGAGCGAGGGTGGTGGCGCCTGGCCCGGCGTGGAGCATTGGTGGTTCAGTGGTAGAATTCTCGCCTGCCACGCGGGAGGCCCGGGTTCGATTCCCGGCCAATGCAATTATGGGCTCTTGGTGTTTGTAGCTCTCTCCCCCAATTTCCAGCCCCATGGAATGCCTCAAGGCACAAGGTGTTTCTTGTCGAGAATGTATTAGGCGGTGTGAGTGCTTTTTGAAACCACCTTCTCCCAATGACATCATTGAAACCCATGGGGCCATACTTCAGAAGGGGCTCAGTTGTCCAAGGTCTTGGGGGAGTGGCTCTCCTGGTGTCTAGCGGCCAGAGCAAGTTGTGGATTTAGCAAAACTGCCTATAGTTTACACATAGCCCAGGAGAGGACAGGGATCAGCCATAGCACAAGCAACAACCTCAAGCAAAGGGGGATTAGCTCAAATGGTAGAGCGCTCGCTTAGCATGCGAGAGGTAGCGGGATCGATGCCCGCATTCTCCAAATGCAGCTTTCCTGATTTGCCAGGAGACACCTTGCTTTTGTGTTTGATGTTGAAGCTTGGAACCGAGCGCCGTGAGCAACATGGGAAGCCGGAGTCCTCCTCATAACGCGTGCCAAGGCGTTGCCACGTTTTTGTGGTGGCAACTGTGGCTTCAGCCAAAGTCACGTAGGCAGTGTTGGACAAAAGCAATCTAGTAAACAAAGCACGAGCAGGCCTCCATGGCCAAGAGACAATATTTCATTAGCGCAAAAGGTGCCAGTGCCATGCTTACGCTGAGAGCTTTGGACTCGTTGAATCACCTGAATCAGGTTCAACTTCTCTTTGTGTGCGAAAGAAAGGCCTTTGGGCCCGCACGCAAGCAAATATCGATTGGCATAGGAAAGGGCAACGTAGCAGAGGATGGTTTCGATCCATCGACCTCTGGGTTATGGGCCCAGCACGCTTCCGCTGCGCCACTCTGCTCTTGTCGCTGACCAACCTCAACAACCACATGTGGATGTAGTTTGCCAGCGATTCCCACGGGGAGTGGGTCCATGTGGCAAAGTCACAATGTAGACGACTAGGCGTTTCCATTGATTTTCGACCAGCGAATCCCAAGTCAAGCGTGGGCGAGAGCTGGACTCTCCTAGACCAGCTGAGCGAGGGTGGTGGCAAGTGGCCCGGCGTGGAGCATTGGTGGTTCAGTGGTAGAATTCTCGCCTGCCACGCGGGAGGCCCGGGTTCGATTCCCGGCCAATGCAATTATGGGCTCTTTGTGTTTGCAGCGCTCTCCCCCAATTTCCAGCCCCGTGGAGTGCATCAAGGCACAAGGTGTTTCTTGTCGAGAATGTACTAGGCGGTGTGAGTGCTTTTTGAAACCAGCCTTCTCCCAATTACATCATTGAAACCCATGGGGCCATACCTCTGAAGGGGCTCAGTTGTCAAAGGTCGTAGGAGGGAAAAAAAAGGGGGGTGCAAACCTTCTACGCTAGGAAAGCGGGTGGCTCTCCTGGTGTCTAGCGGCCAGAGCAGGTTGTGGATTTCGCAAAACTGACTATATTTTACACATAGCCCAGGAGAGGACAGGGATCAGCCATAGCGCAAGCAACACACTCGAGCAAAGGGGGATTAGCTCAAGTGGCAGAGCGCTCGCTTTGCATGCGAGAGGTAGCGGGATCGATGCCCGCATTCTCCAAACGCAGCTTTCCTGGTTTCACGGGAGGCACCTTGCTTTTGTGTTTGATGTTGAAGCTTGGAACCGAGCGCCGTGAGCAACATGGGAAGCCGGAGTGCTCCTCATAACATGTGCCAAGGCATTGCCACGTTTTTGTGGTGGCATCTGTGGCTTCAGCCAAAGTCACGTAGGCAGTATTGGACAAAAGCAATCAATTAAAGAAAGCACGACCAGGCTTCCATGGCCAAGAGACAATATTCCATTAGGGGGAAAGGTGCCAGTGCCATGCTTACGCTGATAGCTTTGGACTCGTTGAATCACCTGAATCAGGTTCAACTTCTCTTTGTGTGCGAAAGAAAGGCCTTTGGGCCCGCAAGCAAATATCGATTGGCATAGGAAAAGGCAACGTAGCAGAGGATGGTTTAGATCCATCGACCTCTGGGTTATGGGCCCAGCACGCTTCCGCTGCGCCACTCTGCTCTTGTCGCTGACCATCCTCATGGACTTCGACAAGCGAATCCCAAGTCAAGCGTGGGCGAGAGCTGGACTCTCCTAGGCCAGCTGAGCGAGGGTGGTGGCGCCTGGCCCGGCGTGGAGCATTGGTGGTTCAGTGGTAGAATTCTCGCCTGCCACGCGGGAGGCCCGGGTTCGATTCCCGGCCAATGCAATTATGGGCTCTTGGTGTTTGTAGCTCTCTCCCCCAATTTCCAGCCCCATGGAATGCCTCAAGGCACAAGGTGTTTCTTGTCGAGAATGTATTAGGCGGTGTGAGTGCTTTTTGAAACCACCTTCTCCCAATGACATCATTGAAACCCATGGGGCCATACTTCAGAAGGGGCTCAGTTGTCCAAGGTCTTGGGGGAGTGGCTCTCCTGGTGTCTAGCGGCCAGAGCAAGTTGTGGATTTAGCAAAACTGCCTATAGTTTACACATAGCCCAGGAGAGGACAGGGATCAGCCATAGCACAAGCAACAACCTCAAGCAAAGGGGGATTAGCTCAAATGGTAGAGCGCTCGCTTAGCATGCGAGAGGTAGCGGGATCGATGCCCGCATTCTCCAAATGCAGCTTTCCTGATTTGCCAGGAGACACCTTGCTTTTGTGTTTGATGTTGAAGCTTGGAACCGAGCGCCGTGAGCAACATGGGAAGCCGGAGTCCTCCTCATAACGCGTGCCAAGGCGTTGCCACGTTTTTGTGGTGGCAACTGTGGCTTCAGCCAAAGTCACGTAGGCAGTGTTGGACAAAAGCAATCTAGTAAACAAAGCACGAGCAGGCCTCCATGGCCAAGAGACAATATTTCATTAGCGCAAAAGGTGCCAGTGCCATGCTTACGCTGAGAGCTTTGGACTCGTTGAATCACCTGAATCAGGTTCAACTTCTCTTTGTGTGCGAAAGAAAGGCCTTTGGGCCCGCACGCAAGCAAATATCGATTGGCATAGGAAAGGGCAACGTAGCAGAGGATGGTTTCGATCCATCGACCTCTGGGTTATGGGCCCAGCACGCTTCCGCTGCGCCACTCTGCTCTTGTCGCTGACCAACCTCAACAACCACATGTGGATGTAGTTTGCCAGCGATTCCCACGGGGAGTGGGTCCATGTGGCAAAGTCACAATGTAGACGACTAGGCGTTTCCATTGATTTTCGACCAGCGAATCCCAAGTCAAGCGTGGGCGAGAGCTGGACTCTCCTAGACCAGCTGAGCGAGGGTGGTGGCAAGTGGCCCGGCGTGGAGCATTGGTGGTTCAGTGGTAGAATTCTCGCCTGCCACGCGGGAGGCCCGGGTTCGATTCCCGGCCAATGCAATTATGGGCTCTTTGTGTTTGCAGCGCTCTCCCCCAATTTCCAGCCCCGTGGAGTGCATCAAGGCACAAGGTGTTTCTTGTCGAGAATGTACTAGGCGGTGTGAGTGCTTTTTGAAACCAGCCTTCTCCCAATTACATCATTGAAACCCATGGGGCCATACCTCTGAAGGGGCTCAGTTGTCAAAGGTCGTAGGAGGGAAAAAAAAGGGGGGTGCAAACCTTCTACGCTAGGAAAGCGGGTGGCTCTCCTGGTGTCTAGCGGCCAGAGCAGGTTGTGGATTTCGCAAAACTGACTATATTTTACACATAGCCCAGGAGAGGACAGGGATCAGCCATAGCGCAAGCAACACACTCGAGCAAAGGGGGATTAGCTCAAGTGGCAGAGCGCTCGCTTTGCATGCGAGAGGTAGCGGGATCGATGCCCGCATTCTCCAAACGCAGCTTTCCTGGTTTCACGGGAGGCACCTTGCTTTTGTGTTTGATGTTGAAGCTTGGAACCGAGCGCCGTGAGCAACATGGGAAGCCGGAGTGCTCCTCATAACATGTGCCAAGGCATTGCCACGTTTTTGTGGTGGCATCTGTGGCTTCAGCCAAAGTCACGTAGGCAGTATTGGACAAAAGCAATCAATTAAAGAAAGCACGACCAGGCTTCCATGGCCAAGAGACAATATTCCATTAGGGGGAAAGGTGCCAGTGCCATGCTTACGCTGAGAGCTTTGGACTCGTTGAATCACCTGAATCAGGTTCAACTTCTCTTTGTGTGCGAAAGAAAGGCCTTTGGGCCCGCAAGCAAATATCGATTGGCATAGGAAAAGGCAACGTAGCAGAGGATGGTTTCGATCCATCGACCTCTGGGTTATGGGCCCAGCACGCTTCCGCTGCGCCACTCTGCTCTTGTCGCTGGCCATCCTCATGGATTTCGACAAGCGAATCCCAAGTCAAGCGTGGGCGAGAGCTGGACTCTCCTAGGCCAGCTGAGCGAGGGTGGTGGCGCCTGGCCCGGCGTGGAGCATTGGTGGTTCAGTGGTAGAATTCTCGCCTGCCACGCGGGAGGCCCGGGTTCGATTCCCGGCCAATGCAATTATGGGCTCTTGGTGTTTGTAGCTCTCTCCCCCAATTTCCAGCCCCATGGAATGCCTCAAGGCACAAGGTGTTTCTTGTCGAGAATGTATTAGGCGGTGTGAGTGCTTTTTGAAACCACCTTCTCCCAATGACATCATTGAAACCCATGGGGCCATACTTCAGAAGGGGCTCAGTTGTCCAAGGTCTTGGGGGAGTGGCTCTCCTGGTGTCTAGCGGCCAGAGCAAGTTGTGGATTTAGCAAAACTGCCTATAGTTTACACATAGCCCAGGAGAGGACAGGGATCAGCCATAGCACAAGCAACAACCTCAAGCAACAACCTCAAGCAAAGGGGGATTAGCTCAAATGGTAGAGCGCTCGCTTAGCATGCGAGAGGTAGCGGGATCGATGCCCGCATTCTCCAAATGCGGCTTTCCTGATTTGCCAGGAGACACCTTGCTTTTGTGTTTGATGTTGAAGCTTGGAACCGAGCGCCGTGAGCAACATGGGAAGCCGGAGTCCTCCTCATAACGCGTGCCAAGGCGTTGCCACGTTTTTGTGGTGGCAACTGTGGCTTCAGCCAAAGTCACGTAGGCAGTGTTGGACAAAAGCAATCTAGTAAACAAAGCACGAGCAGGCCTCCATGGCCAAGAGACAATATTTCATTAGCGCAAAAGGTGCCAGTGCCATGCTTACGCTGAGAGCTTTGGACTCGTTGAATCACCTGAATCAGGTTCAACTTCTCTTTGTGTGCGAAAGAAAGGCCTTTGGGCCCGCACGCAAGCAAATATCGATTGGCATAGGAAAGGGCAACGTAGCAGAGGATGGTTTCGATCCATCGACCTCTGGGTTATGGGCCCAGCACGCTTCCGCTGCGCCACTCTGCTCTTGTCGCTGACCAACCTCAACAACCACATGTGGATGTAGTTTGCCAGCGATTCCCACGGGGAGTGGGTCCATGTGGCAAAGTCACAATGTAGACGACTAGGCGTTTCCATTGATTTTCGACCAGCGAATCCCAAGTCAAGCGTGGGCGAGAGCTGGACTCTCCTAGACCAGCTGAGCGAGGGTGGTGGCAAGTGGCCCGGCGTGGAGCATTGGTGGTTCAGTGGTAGAATTCTCGCCTGCCACGCGGGAGGCCCGGGTTCGATTCCCGGCCAATGCAATTATGGGCTCTTTGTGTTTGCAGCGCTCTCCCCCAATTTCCAGCCCCGTGGAGTGCATCAAGGCACAAGGTGTTTCTTGTCGAGAATGTACTAGGCGGTGTGAGTGCTTTTTGAAACCAGCCTTCTCCCAATTACATCATTGAAACCCATGGGGCCATACCTCTGAAGGGGCTCAGTTGTCAAAGGTCGTAGGAGGGAAAAAAAAGGGGGGTGCAAACCTTCTACGCTAGGAAAGCGGGTGGCTCTCCTGGTGTCTAGCGGCCAGAGCAGGTTGTGGATTTCGCAAAACTGACTATATTTTACACATAGCCCAGGAGAGGACAGGGATCAGCCATAGCGCAAGCAACACACTCGAGCAAAGGGGGATTAGCTCAAGTGGCAGAGCGCTCGCTTTGCATGCGAGAGGTAGCGGGATCGATGCCCGCATTCTCCAAACGCAGCTTTCCTGGTTTCACGGGAGGCACCTTGCTTTTGTGTTTGATGTTGAAGCTTGGAACCGAGCGCCGTGAGCAACATGGGAAGCCGGAGTGCTCCTCATAACATGTGCCAAGGCATTGCCACGTTTTTGTGGTGGCATCTGTGGCTTCAGCCAAAGTCACGTAGGCAGTATTGGACAAAAGCAATCAATTAAAGAAAGCACGACCAGGCTTCCATGGCCAAGAGACAATATTCCATTAGGGGGAAAGGTGCCAGTGCCATGCTTACGCTGAGAGCTTTGGACTCGTTGAATCACCTGAATCAGGTTCAACTTCTCTTTGTGTGCGAAAGAAAGGCCTTTGGGCCCGCAAGCAAATATCGATTGGCATAGGAAAAGGCAACGTAGCAGAGGATGGTTTCGATCCATCGACCTCTGGGTTATGGGCCCAGCACGCTTCCGCTGCGCCACTCTGCTCTTGTCGCTGGCCATCCTCATGGATTTCGACAAGCGAATCCCAAGTCAAGCGTGGGCGAGAGCTGGACTCTCCTAGGCCAGCTGAGCGAGGGTGGTGGCGCCTGGCCCGGCGTGGAGCATTGGTGGTTCAGTGGTAGAATTCTCGCCTGCCACGCGGGAGGCCTGGGTTCGATTCCCGGCCAATGCAATTATGGGCTCTTGGTGTTTGTAGCTCTCTCCCCCAATTTCCAGCCCCATGGAATGCCTCAAGGCACAAGGTGTTTCTTGTCGAGAATGTATTAGGCGGTGTGAGTGCTTTTTGAAACCACCTTCTCCCAATGACATCATTGAAACCCATGGGGCCATACTTCAGAAGGGGCTCAGTTGTCCAAGGTCTTGGGGGAGTGGCTCTCCTGGTGTCTAGCGGCCAGAGCAAGTTGTGGATTTAGCAAAACTGCCTATAGTTTACACATAGCCCAGGAGAGGACAGGGATCAGCCATAGCACAAGCAACAACCTCAAGCAAAGGGGGATTAGCTCAAATGGTAGAGCGCTCGCTTAGCATGCGAGAGGTAGCGGGATCGATGCCCGCATTCTCCAAATGCAGCTTTCCTGATTTGCCAGGAGACACCTTGCTTTTGTGTTTGATGTTGAAGCTTGGAACCGAGCGCCGTGAGCAACATGGGAAGCCGGAGTCCTCCTCATAACGCGTGCCAAGGCGTTGCCACGTTTTTGTGGTGGCAACTGTGGCTTCAGCCAAAGTCACGTAGGCAGTGTTGGACAAAAGCAATCTAGTAAACAAAGCACGAGCAGGCCTCCATGGCCAAGAGACAATATTTCATTAGCGCAAAAGGTGCCAGTGCCATGCTTACGCTGAGAGCTTTGGACTCGTTGAATCACCTGAATCAGGTTCAACTTCTCTTTGTGTGCGAAAGAAAGGCCTTTGGGCCCGCACGCAAGCAAATATCGATTGGCATAGGAAAGGGCAACGTAGCAGAGGATGGTTTCGATCCATCGACCTCTGGGTTATGGGCCCAGCACGCTTCCGCTGCGCCACTCTGCTCTTGTCGCTGACCAACCTCAACAACCACATGTGGATGTAGTTTGCCAGCGATTCCCACGGGGAGTGGGTCCATGTGGCAAAGTCACAATGTAGACGACTAGGCGTTTCCATTGATTTTCGACCAGCGAATCCCAAGTCAAGCGTGGGCGAGAGCTGGACTCTCCTAGACCAGCTGAGCGAGGGTGGTGGCAAGTGGCCCGGCGTGGAGCATTGGTGGTTCAGTGGTAGAATTCTCACCTGCCACGCGGGAGGCCCGGGTTCGATTCCCGGCCAATGCAATTATGGGCTCTTTGTGTTTGCAGCGCTCTCCCCCAATTTCCAGCCCCGTGGAGTGCATCAAGGCACAAGGTGTTTCTTGTCGAGAATGTACTAGGCGGTGTGAGTGCTTTTTGAAACCAGCCTTCTCCCAATTACATCATTGAAACCCATGGGGCCATACCTCTGAAGGGGCTCAGTTGTCAAAGGTCGTAGGAGGGAAAAAAAAGGGGGGTGCAAACCTTCTACGCTAGGAAAGCGGGTGGCTCTCCTGGTGTCTAGCGGCCAGAGCAGGTTGTGGATTTCGCAAAACTGACTATATTTTACACATAGCCCAGGAGAGGACAGGGATCAGCCATAGCGCAAGCAACACACTCGAGCAAAGGGGGATTAGCTCAAGTGGCAGAGCGCTCGCTTTGCATGCGAGAGGTAGCGGGATCGATGCCCGCATTCTCCAAACGCAGCTTTCCTGGTTTCACGGGAGGCACCTTGCTTTTGTGTTTGATGTTGAAGCTTGGAACCGAGCGCCGTGAGCAACATGGGAAGCCGGAGTGCTCCTCATAACATGTGCCAAGGCATTGCCACGTTTTTGTGGTGGCATCTGTGGCTTCAGCCAAAGTCACGTAGGCAGTATTGGACAAAAGCAATCAATTAAAGAAAGCACGACCAGGCTTCCATGGCCAAGAGACAATATTCCATTAGGGGGAAAGGTGCCAGTGCCATGCTTACGCTGAGAGCTTTGGACTCGTTGAATCACCTGAATCAGGTTCAACTTCTCTTTGTGTGCGAAAGAAAGGCCTTTGGGCCCGCAAGCAAATATCGATTGGCATAGGAAAAGGCAACGTAGCAGAGGATGGTTTCGATCCATCGACCTCTGGGTTATGGGCCCAGCACGCTTCCGCTGCGCCACTCTGCTCTTGTCGCTGGCCATCCTCATGGATTTCGACAAGCGAATCCCAAGTCAAGCGTGGGCGAGAGCTGGACTCTCCTAGGCCAGCTGAGCGAGGGTGGTGGCGCCTGGCCCGGCGTGGAGCATTGGTGGTTCAGTGGTAGAATTCTCGCCTGCCACGCGGGAGGCCCGGGTTCGATTCCCGGCCAATGCAATTATGGGCTCTTGGTGTTTGTAGCTCTCTCCCCCAATTTCCAGCCCCATGGAATGCCTCAAGGCACAAGGTGTTTCTTGTCGAGAATGTATTAGGCGGTGTGAGTGCTTTTTGAAACCACCTTCTCCCAATGACATCATTGAAACCCATGGGGCCATACTTCAGAAGGGGCTCAGTTGTCCAAGGTCTTGGGGGAGTGGCTCTCCTGGTGTCTAGCGGCCAGAGCAAGTTGTGGATTTAGCAAAACTGCCTATAGTTTACACATAGCCCAGGAGAGGACAGGGATCAGCCATAGCACAAGCAACAACCTCAAGCAAAGGGGGATTAGCTCAAATGGTAGAGCGCTCGCTTAGCATGCGAGAGGTAGCGGGATCGATGCCCGCATTCTCCAAATGCAGCTTTCCTGATTTGCCAGGAGACACCTTGCTTTTGTGTTTGATGTTGAAGCTTGGAACCGAGCGCCGTGAGCAACATGGGAAGCCGGAGTCCTCCTCATAACGCGTGCCAAGGCGTTGCCACGTTTTTGTGGTGGCAACTGTGGCTTCAGCCAAAGTCACGTAGGCAGTGTTGGACAAAAGCAATCTAGTAAACAAAGCACGAGCAGGCCTCCATGGCCAAGAGACAATATTTCATTAGCGCAAAAGGTGCCAGTGCCATGCTTACGCTGAGAGCTTTGGACTCGTTGAATCACCTGAATCAGGTTCAACTTCTCTTTGTGTGCGAAAGAAAGGCCTTTGGGCCCGCACGCAAGCAAATATCGATTGGCATAGGAAAGGGCAACGTAGCAGAGGATGGTTTCGATCCATCGACCTCTGGGTTATGGGCCCAGCACGCTTCCGCTGCGCCACTCTGCTCTTGTCGCTGACCAACCTCAACAACCACATGTGGATGTAGTTTGCCAGCGATTCCCACGGGGAGTGGGTCCATGTGGCAAAGTCACAATGTAGACGACTAGGCGTTTCCATTGATTTTCGACCAGCGAATCCCAAGTCAAGCGTGGGCGAGAGCTGGACTCTCCTAGACCAGCTGAGCGAGGGTGGTGGCAAGTGGCCCGGCGTGGAGCATTGGTGGTTAAGTGGTAGAATTCTCGCCTGCCACGCGGGAGGCCCGGGTTCGATTCCCGGCCAATGCAATTATGGGCTCTTTGTGTTTGCAGCGCTCTCCCCCAATTTCCAGCCCCGTGGAGTGCATCAAGGCACAAGGTGTTTCTTGTCGAGAATGTACTAGGCGGTGTGAGTGCTTTTTGAAACCAGCCTTCTCCCAATTACATCATTGAAACCCATGGGGCCATACCTCTGAAGGGGCTCAGTTGTCAAAGGTCGTAGGAGGGAAAAAAAAGGGGGGTGCAAACCTTCTACGCTAGGAAAGCGGGTGGCTCTCCTGGTGTCTAGCGGCCAGAGCAGGTTGTGGATTTCGCAAAACTGACTATATTTTACACATAGCCCAGGAGAGGACAGGGATCAGCCATAGCGCAAGCAACACACTCGAGCAAAGGGGGATTAGCTCAAGTGGCAGAGCGCTCGCTTTGCATGCGAGAGGTAGCGGGATCGATGCCCGCATTCTCCAAACGCAGCTTTCCTGGTTTCACGGGAGGCACCTTGCTTTTGTGTTTGATGTTGAAGCTTGGAACCGAGCGCCGTGAGCAACATGGGAAGCCGGAGTGCTCCTCATAACATGTGCCAAGGCATTGCCACGTTTTTGTGGTGGCATCTGTGGCTTCAGCCAAAGTCACGTAGGCAGTATTGGACAAAAGCAATCAATTAAAGAAAGCACGACCAGGCTTCCATGGCCAAGAGACAATATTCCATTAGGGGGAAAGGTGCCAGTGCCATGCTTACGCTGAGAGCTTTGGACTCGTTGAATCACCTGAATCAGGTTCAACTTCTCTTTGTGTGCGAAAGAAAGGCCTTTGGGCCCGCAAGCAAATATCGATTGGCATAGGAAAAGGCAACGTAGCAGAGGATGGTTTCGATCCATCGACCTCTGGGTTATGGGCCCAGCACGCTTACGCTGCGCCACTCTGCTCTTGTCGCTGGCCATCCTCATGGATTTCGACAAGCGAATCCCAAGTCAAGCGTGGGCGAGAGCTGGACTCTCCTAGGCCAGCTGAGCGAGGGTGGTGGCGCCTGGCCCGGCGTGGAGCATTGGTGGTTCAGTGGTAGAATTCTCGCCTGCCACGCGGGAGGCCCGGGTTCGATTCCCGGCCAATGCAATTATGGGCTCTTGGTGTTTGTAGCTCTCTCCCCCAATTTCCAGCCCCATGGAATGCCTCAAGGCACAAGGTGTTTCTTGTCGAGAATGTATTAGGCGGTGTGAGTGCTTTTTGAAACCACCTTCTCCCAATGACATCATTGAAACCCATGGGGCCATACTTCAGAAGGGGCTCAGTTGTCCAAGGTCTTGGGGGAGTGGCTCTCCTGGTGTCTAGCGGCCAGAGCAAGTTGTGGATTTAGCAAAACTGCCTATAGTTTACACATAGCCCAGGAGAGGACAGGGATCAGCCATAGCACAAGCAACAACCTCAAGCAAAGGGGGATTAGCTCAAATGGTAGAGCGCTCGCTTAGCATGCGAGAGGTAGCGGGATCGATGCCCGCATTCTCCAAATGCAGCTTTCCTGATTTGCCAGGAGACACCTTGCTTTTGTGTTTGATGTTGAAGCTTGGAACCGAGTGCCGTGAGCAACATGGGAAGCCGGAGTCCTCCTCATAACGCGTGCCAAGGCGTTGCCACGTTTTTGTGGTGGCAACTGTGGCTTCAGCCAAAGTCACGTAGGCAGTGTTGGACAAAAGCAATCTAGTAAACAAAGCACGAGCAGGCCTCCATGGCCAAGAGACAATATTTCATTAGCGCAAAAGGTGCCAGTGCCATGCTTACGCTGAGAGCTTTGGACTCGTTGAATCACCTGAATCAGGTTCAACTTCTCTTTGTGTGCAAAAGAAAGGCCTTTGGGCCCGCACGCAAGCAAATATCGATTGGCATAGGAAAGGGCAACGTAGCAGAGGATGGTTTCGATCCATCGACCTCTGGGTTATGGGCCCAGCACGCTTCCGCTGCGCCACTCTGCTCTTGTCGCTGACCAACCTCAACAACCACATGTGGATGTAGTTTGCCAGCGATTCCCACGGGGAGTGGGTCCATGTGGCAAAGTCACAATGTAGACGACTAGGCGTTTCCATTGATTTTCGACCAGCGAATCCCAAGTCAAGCGTGGGCGAGAGCTGGACTCTCCTAGACCAGCTGAGCGAGGGTGGAGGCAAGTGGCCCGGCGTGGAGCATTGGTGGTTAAGTGGTAGAATTCTCGCCTGCCACGCGGGAGGCCCGGGTTCGATTCCCGGCCAATGCAATTATGGGCTCTTTGTGTTTGCAGCGCTCTCCCCCAATTTCCAGCCCCGTGGAGTGCATCAAGGCACAAGGTGTTTCTTGTCGAGAATGTACTAGGCGGTGTGAGTGCTTTTTGAAACCAGCCTTCTCCCAATTACATCATTGAAACCCATGGGGCCATACCTCTGAAGGGGCTCAGTTGTCAAAGGTCGTAGGAGGGAAAAAAAAGGGGGGTGCAAACCTTCTACGCTAGGAAAGCGGGTGGCTCTCCTGGTGTCTAGCGGCCAGAGCAGGTTGTGGATTTCGCAAAACTGACTATATTTTACACATAGCCCAGGAGAGGACAGGGATCAGCCATAGCGCAAGCAACACACTCGAGCAAAGGGGGATTAGCTCAAGTGGCAGAGCGCTCGCTTTGCATGCGAGAGGTAGCGGGATCGATGCCCGCATTCTCCAAACGCAGCTTTCCTGGTTTCACGGGAGGCACCTTGCTTTTGTGTTTGATGTTGAAGCTTGGAACCGAGCGCCGTGAGCAACATGGGAAGCCGGAGTGCTCCTCATAACATGTGCCAAGGCATTGCCACGTTTTTGTGGTGGCATCTGTGGCTTCAGCCAAAGTCACGTAGGCAGTATTGGACAAAAGCAATCAATTAAAGAAAGCACGACCAGGCTTCCATGGCCAAGAGACAATATTCCATTAGGGGGAAAGGTGCCAGTGCCATGCTTACGCTGAGAGCTTTGGACTCGTTGAATCACCTGAATCAGGTTCAACTTCTCTTTGTGTGCGAAAGAAAGGCCTTTGGGCCCGCAAGCAAATATCGATTGGCATAGGAAAAGGCAACGTAGCAGAGGATGGTTTCGATCCATCGACCTCTGGGTTATGGGCCCAGCACGCTTCCGCTGCGCCACTCTGCTCTTGTCGCTGGCCATCCTCATGGATTTCGACAAGCGAATCCCAAGTCAAGCGTGGGCGAGAGCTGGACTCTCCTAGGCCAGCTGAGCGAGGGTGGTGGCGCCTGGCCCGGCGTGGAGCATTGGTGGTTCAGTGGTAGAATTCTCGCCTGCCACGCGGGAGGCCCGGGTTCGATTCCCGGCCAATGCAATTATGGGCTCTTGGTGTTTGTAGCTCTCTCCCCCAATTTCCAGCCCCATGGAATGCCTCAAGGCACAAGGTGTTTCTTGTCGAGAATGTATTAGGCGGTGTGAGTGCTTTTTGAAACCACCTTCTCCCAATGACATCATTGAAACCCATGGGGCCATACTTCAGAAGGGGCTCAGTTGTCCAAGGTCTTGGGGGAGTGGCTCTCCTGGTGTCTAGCGGCCAGAGCAAGTTGTGGATTTAGCAAAACTGCCTATAGTTTACACATAGCCCAGGAGAGGACAGGGATCAGCCATAGCACAAGCAACAACCTCAAGCAAAGGGGGATTAGCTCAAATGGTAGAGCGCTCGCTTAGCATGCGAGAGGTAGCGGGATCGATGCCCGCATTCTCCAAATGCAGCTTTCCTGATTTGCCAGGAGACACCTTGCTTTTGTGTTTGATGTTGAAGCTTGGAACCGAGCGCCGTGAGCAACATGGGAAGCCGGAGTCCTCCTCATAACGCGTGCCAAGGCGTTGCCACGTTTTTGTGGTGGCAACTGTGGCTTCAGCCAAAGTCACGTAGGCAGTGTTGGACAAAAGCAATCTAGTAAACAAAGCACGAGCAGGCCTCCATGGCCAAGAGACAATATTTCATTAGCGCAAAAGGTGCCAGTGCCATGCTTACGCTGAGAGCTTTGGACTCGTTGAATCACCTGAATCAGGTTCAACTTCTCTTTGTGTGCGAAAGAAAGGCCTTTGGGCCCGCACGCAAGCAAATATCGATTGGCATAGGAAAGGGCAACGTAGCAGAGGATGGTTTCGATCCATCGACCTCTGGGTTATGGGCCCAGCACGCTTCCGCTGCACCACTCTGCTCTTGTCGCTGACCAACCTCAACAACCACATGTGGATGTAGTTTGCCAGCGATTCCCACGGGGAGTGGGTCCATGTGGCAAAGTCACAATGTAGACGACTAGGCGTTTCCATTGATTTTCGACCAGCGAATCCCAAGTCAAGCGTGGGCGAGAGCTGGACTCTCCTAGACCAGCTGAGCGAGGGTGGTGGCAAGTGGCCCGGCGTGGAGCATTGGTGGTTCAGTGGTAGAATTCTCGCCTGCCACGCGGGAGGCCCGGGTTCGATTCCCGGCCAATGCAATTATGGGCTCTTTGTGTTTGCAGCGCTCTCCCCCAATTTCCAGCCCCGTGGAGTGCATCAAGGCACAAGGTGTTTCTTGTCGAGAATGTACTAGGCGGTGTGAGTGCTTTTTGAAACCAGCCTTCTCCCAATTACATCATTGAAACCCATGGGGCCATACCTCTGAAGGGGCTCAGTTGTCAAAGGTCGTAGGAGGGAAAAAAAAGGGGGGTGCAAACCTTCTACGCTAGGAAAGCGGGTGGCTCTCCTGGTGTCTAGCGGCCAGAGCAGGTTGTGGATTTCGCAAAACTGACTATATTTTACACATAGCCCAGGAGAGGACAGGGATCAGCCATAGCGCAAGCAACACACTCGAGCAAAGGGGGATTAGCTCAAGTGGCAGAGCGCTCGCTTTGCATGCGAGAGGTAGCGGGATCGATGCCCGCATTCTCCAAACGCAGCTTTCCTGGTTTCACGGGAGGCACCTTGCTTTTGTGTTTGATGTTGAAGCTTGGAACCGAGCGCCGTGAGCAACATGGGAAGCCGGAGTGCTCCTCATAACATGTGCCAAGGCATTGCCACGTTTTTGTGGTGGCATCTGTGGCTTCAGCCAAAGTCACGTAGGCAGTATTGGACAAAAGCAATCAATTAAAGAAAGCACGACCAGGCTTCCATGGCCAAGAGACAATATTCCATTAGGGGGAAAGGTGCCAGTGCCATGCTTACGCTGAGAGCTTTGGACTCGTTGAATCACCTGAATCAGGTTCAACTTCTCTTTGTGTGCGAAAGAAAGGCCTTTGGGCCCGCAAGCAAATATCGATTGGCATAGGAAAAGGCAACGTAGCAGAGGATGGTTTCGATCCATCGACCTCTGGGTTATGGGCCCAGCACGCTTCCGCTGCACCACTCTGCTCTTGTCGCTGGCCATCCTCATGGATTTCGACAAGCGAATCCCAAGTCAAGCGTGGGCGAGAGCTGGACTCTCCTAGGCCAGCTGAGCGAGGGTGGTGGCGCCTGGCCCGGCGTGGAGCATTGGTGGTTCAGTGGTAGAATTCTCGCCTGCCACGCGGGAGGCCCGGGTTCGATTCCCGGCCAATGCAATTATGGGCTCTTGGTGTTTGTAGCTCTCTCCCCCAATTTCCAGCCCCATGGAATGCCTCAAGGCACAAGGTGTTTCTTGTCGAGAATGTATTAGGCGGTGTGAGTGCTTTTTGAAACCACCTTCTCCCAATGACATCATTGAAACCCATGGGGCCATACTTCAGAAGGGGCTCAGTTGTCCAAGGTCTTGGGGGAGTGGCTCTCCTGGTGTCTAGCGGCCAGAGCAAGTTGTGGATTTAGCAAAACTGCCTATAGTTTACACATAGCCCAGGAGAGGACAGGGATCAGCCATAGCACAAGCAACAACCTCAAGCAAAGGGGGATTAGCTCAAATGGTAGAGCGCTCGCTTAGCATGCGAGAGGTAGCGGGATCGATGCCCGCATTCTCCAAATGCAGCTTTCCTGATTTGCCAGGAGACACCTTGCTTTTGTGTTTGATGTTGAAGCTTGGAACCGAGCGCCGTGAGCAACATGGGAAGCCGGAGTCCTCCTCATAACGCGTGCCAAGGCGTTGCCACGTTTTTGTGGTGGCAACTGTGGCTTCAGCCAAAGTCACGTAGGCAGTGTTGGACAAAAGCAATCTAGTAAACAAAGCACGAGCAGGCCTCCATGGCCAAGAGACAATATTTCATTAGCGCAAAAGGTGCCAGTGCCATGCTTACGCTGAGAGCTTTGGACTCGTTGAATCACCTGAATCAGGTTCAACTTCTCTTTGTGTGCGAAAGAAAGGCCTTTGGGCCCGCACGCAAGCAAATATCGATTGGCATAGAAAAAGGCAACGTAGCAGAGGATGGTTTCGATCCATCGACCTCTGGGTTATGGGCCCAGCACGCTTCCGCTGCGCCACTCTGCTCTTGTCGCTGACCAACCTCAACAACCACATGTGGATGTAGTTTGCCAGCGATTCCCACGGGGAGTGGGTCCATGTGGCAAAGTCACAATGTAGACGACTAGGCGTTTCCATTGATTTTCGACCAGCGAATCCCAAGTCAAGCGTGGGCGAGAGCTGGACTCTCCTAGACCAGCTGAGCGAGGGTGGTGGCAAGTGGCCCGGCGTGGAGCATTGGTGGTTCAGTGGTAGAATTCTCGCCTGCCACGCGGGAGGCCCGGGTTCGATTCCCGGCCAATGCAATTATGGGCTCTTTGTGTTTGCAGCGCTCTCCCCCAATTTCCAGCCCCGTGGAGTGCATCAAGGCACAAGGTGTTTCTTGTCGAGAATGTACTAGGCGGTGTGAGTGCTTTTTGAAACCAGCCTTCTCCCAATTACATCATTGAAACCCATGGGGCCATACCTCTGAAGGGGCTCAGTTGTCAAAGGTCGTAGGAGGGAAAAAAAAGGGGGGTGCAAACCTTCTACGCTAGGAAAGCGGGTGGCTCTCCTGGTGTCTAGCGGCCAGAGCAGGTTGTGGATTTCGCAAAACTGACTATATTTTACACATAGCCCAGGAGAGGACAGGGATCAGCCATAGCGCAAGCAACACACTCGAGCAAAGGGGGATTAGCTCAAGTGGCAGAGCGCTCGCTTTGCATGCGAGAGGTAGCGGGATCGATGCCCGCATTCTCCAAACGCAGCTTTCCTGGTTTCACGGGAGGCACCTTGCTTTTGTGTTTGATGTTGAAGCTTGGAACCGAGCGCCGTGAGCAACATGGGAAGCCGGAGTGCTCCTCATAACATGTGCCAAGGCATTGCCACGTTTTTGTGGTGGCATCTGTGGCTTCAGCCAAAGTCACGTAGGCAGTATTGGACAAAAGCAATCAATTAAAGAAAGCACGACCAGGCTTCCATGGCCAAGAGACAATATTCCATTAGGGGGAAAGGTGCCAGTGCCATGCTTACGCTGAGAGCTTTGGACTCGTTGAATCACCTGAATCAGGTTCAACTTCTCTTTGTGTGCGAAAGAAAGGCCTTTGGGCCCGCAAGCAAATATCGATTGGCATAGGAAAAGGCAACGTAGCAGAGGATGGTTTCGATCCATCGACCTCTGGGTTATGGGCCCAGCACGCTTCCGCTGCGCCACTCTGCTCTTGTCGCTGGCCATCCTCATGGATTTCGACAAGCGAATCCCAAGTCAAGCGTGGGCGAGAGCTGGACTCTCCTAGGCCAGCTGAGCGAGGGTGGTGGCGCCTGGCCCGGCGTGGAGCATTGGTGGTTCAGTGGTAGAATTCTCGCCTGCCACGCGGGAGGCCCGGGTTTGATTCCCGGCCAATGCAATTATGGGCTCTTGGTGTTTGTAGCTCTCTCCCCCAATTTCCAGCCCCATGGAATGCCTCAAGGCACAAGGTGTTTCTTGTCGAGAATGTATTAGGCGGTGTGAGTGCTTTTTGAAACCACCTTCTCCCAATGACATCATTGAAACCCATGGGGCCATACTTCAGAAGGGGCTCAGTTGTCCAAGGTCTTGGGGGAGTGGCTCTCCTGGTGTCTAGCGGCCAGAGCAAGTTGTGGATTTAGCAAAACTGCCTATAGTTTACACATAGCCCAGGAGAGGACAGGGATCAGCCATAGCACAAGCAACAACCTCAAGCAAAGGGGGATTAGCTCAAATGGTAGAGCGCTCGCTTAGCATGCGAGAGGTAGCGGGATCGATGCCCGCATTCTCCAAATGCAGCTTTCCTGATTTGCCAGGAGACACCTTGCTTTTGTGTTTGATGTTGAAGCTTGGAACCGAGCGCCGTGAGCAACATGGGAAGCCGGAGTCCTCCTCATAACGCGTGCCAAGGCGTTGCCACGTTTTTGTGGTGGCAACTGTGGCTTCAGCCAAAGTCACGTAGGCAGTGTTGGACAAAAGCAATCTAGTAAACAAAGCACGAGCAGGCCTCCATGGCCAAGAGACAATATTTCATTAGCGCAAAAGGTGCCAGTGCCATGCTTACGCTGAGAGCTTTGGACTCGTTGAATCACCTGAATCAGGTTCAACTTCTCTTTGTGTGCGAAAGAAAGGCCTTTGGGCCCGCACGCAAGCAAATATCGATTGGCATAGGAAAGGGCAACGTAGCAGAGGATGGTTTCGATCCATCGACCTCTGGGTTATGGGCCCAGCACGCTTCCGCTGCGCCACTCTGCTCTTGTCGCTGACCAACCTCAACAACCACATGTGGATGTAGTTTGCCAGCGATTCCCACGGGGAGTGGGTCCATGTGGCAAAGTCACAATGTAGACGACTAGGCGTTTCCATTGATTTTCGACCAGCGAATCCCAAGTCAA
This sequence comes from Lithobates pipiens, assembly GCF_037356315.1. Taxonomy (NCBI): domain Eukaryota; kingdom Metazoa; phylum Chordata; class Amphibia; order Anura; family Ranidae; genus Lithobates; species Lithobates pipiens. Next base: position 580,836,020 of record NW_027507758.1, read on the forward strand.
GCGTGGGCGAGAGCTGGACTCTCCTAGACCAGCTGAGCGAGGGTGGTGGCAAGTGGCCCGGCGTGGAGCATTGGTGGTTCAGTGGTAGAATTCTCGCCTGCCACGCGGGAGGCCCGGGTTCGATTCCCGGCCAATGCAATTATGGGCTCTTTGTGTTTGCAGCGCTCTCCCCCAATTTCCAGCCCCGTGGAGTGCATCAAGGCACAAGGTGTTTCTTGTCGAGAATGTACTAGGCGGTGTGAGTGCTTTTTGAAACCAGCCTTCTCCCAATTACATCATTGAAACCCATGGGGCCATACCTCTGAAGGGGCTCAGTTGTCAAAGGTCGTAGGAGGGAAAAAAAAGGGGGGTGCAAACCTTCTACGCTAGGAAAGCGGGTGGCTCTCCTGGTGTCTAGCGGCCAGAGCAGGTTGTGGATTTCGCAAAACTGACTATATTTTACACATAGCCCAGGAGAGGACAGGGATCAGCCATAGCGCAAGCAACACACTCGAGCAAAGGGGGATTAGCTCAAGTGGCAGAGCGCTCGCTTTGCATGCGAGAGGTAGCGGGATCGATGCCCGCATTCTCCAAACGCAGCTTTCCTGGTTTCACGGGAGGCACCTTGCTTTTGTGTTTGATGTTGAAGCTTGGAACCGAGCGCCGTGAGCAACATGGGAAGCCGGAGTGCTCCTCATAACATGTGCCAAGGCATTGCCACGTTTTTGTGGTGGCATCTGTGGCTTCAGCCAAAGTCACGTAGGCAGTATTGGACAAAAGCAATCAATTAAAGAAAGCACGACCAGGCTTCCATGGCCAAGAGACAATATTCCATTAGGGGGAAAGGTGCCAGTGCCATGCTTACGCTGAGAGCTTTGGACTCGTTGAATCACCTGAATCAGGTTCAACTTCTCTTTGTGTGCGAAAGAAAGGCCTTTGGGCCCGCAAGCAAATATCGATTGGCATAGGAAAAGGCAACGTAGCAGAGGATGGTTTCGATCCATCGACCTCTGGGTTATGGGCCCAGCACGCTTCCGCTGCGCCACTCTGCTCTTGTCGCTGGCCATCCTCATGGATTTCGACAAGCGAATCCCAAGTCAAGCGTGGGCGAGAGCTGGACTCTCCTAGGCCAGCTGAGCGAGGGTGGTGGCGCCTGGCCCGGCGTGGAGCATTGGTGGTTCAGTGGTAGAATTCTCGCCTGCCACGCGGGAGGCCCGGGTTCGATTCCCGGCCAATGCAATTATGGGCTCTTGGTGTTTGTAGCTCTCTCCCCCAATTTCCAGCCCCATGGAATGCCTCAAGGCACAAGGTGTTTCTTGTCGAGAATGTATTAGGCGGTGTGAGTGCTTTTTGAAACCACCTTCTCCCAATGACATCATTGAAACCCATGGGGCCATACTTCAGAAGGGGCTCAGTTGTCCAAGGTCTTGGGGGAGTGGCTCTCCTGGTGTCTAGCGGCCAGAGCAAGTTGTGGATTTAGCAAAACTGCCTATAGTTTACACATAGCCCAGGAGAGGACAGGGATCAGCCATAGCACAAGCAACAACCTCAAGCAAAGGGGGATTAGCTCAAATGGTAGAGCGCTCGCTTAGCATGCGAGAGGTAGCGGGATCGATGCCCGCATTCTCCAAATGCAGCTTTCCTGATTTGCCAGGAGACACCTTGCTTTTGTGTTTGATGTTGAAGCTTGGAACCGAGCGCCGTGAGCAACATGGGAAGCCGGAGTCCTCCTCATAACGCGTGCCAAGGCGTTGCCACGTTTTTGTGGTGGCAACTGTGGCTTCAGCCAAAGTCACGTAGGCAGTGTTGGACAAAAGCAATCTAGTAAACAAAGCACGAGCAGGCCTCCATGGCCAAGAGACAATATTTCATTAGCGCAAAAGGTGCCAGTGCCATGCTTACGCTGAGAGCTTTGGACTCGTTGAATCACCTGAATCAGGTTCAACTTCTCTTTGTGTGCGAAAGAAAGGCCTTTGGGCCCGCACGCAAGCAAATATCGATTGGCATAGGAAAGGGCAACGTAGCAGAGGATGGTTTCGATCCATCGACCTCTGGGTTATGGGCCCAGCACGCTTCCGCTGCGCCACTCTGCTCTTGTCGCTGACCAACCTCAACAACCACATGTGGATGTAGTTTGCCAGCGATTCCCACGGGGAGTGGGTCCATGTGGCAAAGTCACAATGTAGACGACTAGGCGTTTCCATTGATTTTCGACCAGCGAATCCCAAGTCAAGCGTGGGCGAGAGCTGGACTCTCCTAGACCAGCTGAGCGAGGGTGGTGGCAAGTGGCCCGGCGTGGAGCATTGGTGGTTCAGTGGTAGAATTCTCGCCTGCCACGCGGGAGGCCCGGGTTCGATTCCCGGCCAATGCAATTATGGGCTCTTTGTGTTTGCAGCGCTCTCCCCCAATTTCCAGCCCCGTGGAGTGCATCAAGGCACAAGGTGTTTCTTGTCGAGAATGTACTAGGCGGTGTGAGTGCTTTTTGAAACCAGCCTTCTCCCAATTACATCATTGAAACCCATGGGGCCATACCTCTGAAGGGGCTCAGTTGTCAAAGGTCGTAGGAGGGAAAAAAAAGGGGGGTGCAAACCTTCTACGCTAGGAAAGCGGGTGGCTCTCCTGGTGTCTAGCGGCCAGAGCAGGTTGTGGATTTCGCAAAACTGACTATATTTTACACATAGCCCAGGAGAGGACAGGGATCAGCCATAGCGCAAGCAACACACTCGAGCAAAGGGGGATTAGCTCAAGTGGCAGAGCGCTCGCTTTGCATGCGAGAGGTAGCGGGATCGATGCCCGCATTCTCCAAACGCAGCTTTCCTGGTTTCACGGGAGGCACCTTGCTTTTGTGTTTGATGTTGAAGCTTGGAACCGAGCGCCGTGAGCAACATGGGAAGCCGGAGTGCTCCTCATAACATGTGCCAAGGCATTGCCACGTTTTTGTGGTGGCATCTGTGGCTTCAGCCAAAGTCACGTAGGCAGTATTGGACAAAAGCAATCAATTAAAGAAAGCACGACCAGGCTTCCATGGCCAAGAGACAATATTCCATTAGGGGGAAAGGTGCCAGTGCCATGCTTACGCTGAGAGCTTTGGACTCGTTGAATCACCTGAATCAGGTTCAACTTCTCTTTGTGTGCGAAAGAAAGGCCTTTGGGCCCGCAAGCAAATATCGATTGGCATAGGAAAAGGCAACGTAGCAGAGGATGGTTTCGATCCATCGACCTCTGGGTTATGGGCCCAGCACGCTTCCGCTGCGCCACTCTGCTCTTGTCGCTGGCCATCCTCATGGATTTCGACAAGCGAATCCCAAGTCAAGCGTGGGCGAGAGCTGGACTCTCCTAGGCCAGCTGAGCGAGGGTGGTGGCGCCTGGCCCGGCGTGGAGCATTGGTGGTTCAGTGGTAGAATTCTCGCCTGCCACGCGGGAGGCCCGGGTTCGATTCCCGGCCAATGCAATTATGGGCTCTTGGTGTTTGTAGCTCTCTCCCCCAATTTCCAGCCCCATGGAATGCCTCAAGGCACAAGGTGTTTCTTGTCGAGAATGTATTAGGCGGTGTGAGTGCTTTTTGAAACCACCTTCTCCCAATGACATCATTGAAACCCATGGGGCCATACTTCAGAAGGGGCTCAGTTGTCCAAGGTCTTGGGGGAGTGGCTCTCCTGGTGTCTAGCGGCCAGAGCAAGTTGTGGATTTAGCAAAACTGCCTATAGTTTACACATAGCCCAGGAGAGGACAGGGATCAGCCATAGCACAAGCAACAACCTCAAGCAAAGGGGGATTAGCTCAAATGGTAGAGCGCTCGCTTAGCATGCGAGAGGTAGTGGGATCGATGCCCGCATTCTCCAAATGCAGCTTTCCTGATTTGCCAGGAGACACCTTGCTTTTGTGTTTGATGTTGAAGCTTGGAACCGAGCGCCGTGAGCAACATGGGAAGCCGGAGTCCTCCTCATAACGCGTGCCAAGGCGTTGCCACGTTTTTGTGGTGGCAACTGTGGCTTCAGCCAAAGTCACGTAGGCAGTGTTGGACAAAAGCAATCTAGTAAACAAAGCACGAGCAGGCCTCCATGGCCAAGAGACAATATTTCATTAGCGCAAAAGGTGCCAGTGCCATGCTTACGCTGAGAGCTTTGGACTCGTTGAATCACCTGAATCAGGTTCAACTTCTCTTTGTGTGCGAAAGAAAGGCCTTTGGGCCCGCACGCAAGCAAATATCGATTGGCATAGGAAAGGGCAACGTAGCAGAGGATGGTTTCGATCCATCGACCTCTGGGTTATGGGCCCAGCACGCTTCCGCTGCGCCACTCTGCTCTTGTCGCTGACCAACCTCAACAACCACATGTGGATGTAGTTTGCCAGCGATTCCCACGGGGAGTGGGTCCATGTGGCAAAGTCACAATGTAGACGACTAGGCGTTTCCATTGATTTTCGACCAGCGAATCCCAAGTCAAGCGTGGGCGAGAGCTGGACTCTCCTAGACCAGCTGAGCGAGGGTGGTGGCAAGTGGCCCGGCGTGGAGCATTGGTGGTTCAGTGGTAGAATTCTCGCCTGCCACGCGGGAGGCCCGGGTTCGATTCCCGGCCAATGCAATTATGGGCTCTTTGTGTTTGCAGCGCTCTCCCCCAATTTCCAGCCCCGTGGAGTGCATCAAGGCACAAGGTGTTTCTTGTCGAGAATGTACTAGGCGGTGTGAGTGCTTTTTGAAACCAGCCTTCTCCCAATTACATCATTGAAACCCATGGGGCCATACCTCTGAAGGGGCTCAGTTGTCAAAGGTCGTAGGAGGGAAAAAAAAGGGGGGTGCAAACCTTCTACGCTAGGAAAGCGGGTGGCTCTCCTGGTGTCTAGCGGCCAGAGCAGGTTGTGGATTTCGCAAAACTGACTATATTTTACACATAGCCCAGGAGAGGACAGGGATCAGCCATAGCGCAAGCAACACACTCGAGCAAAGGGGGATTAGCTCAAGTGGCAGAGCGCTCGCTTTGCATGCGAGAGGTAGCGGGATCGATGCCCGCATTCTCCAAACGCAGCTTTCCTGGTTTCACGGGAGGCACCTTGCTTTTGTGTTTGATGTTGAAGCTTGGAACCGAGCGCCGTGAGCAACATGGGAAGCCGGAGTGCTCCTCATAACATGTGCCAAGGCATTGCCACGTTTTTGTGGTGGCATCTGTGGCTTCAGCCAAAGTCACGTAGGCAGTATTGGACAAAAGCAATCAATTAAAGAAAGCACGACCAGGCTTCCATGGCCAAGAGACAATATTCCATTAGGGGGAAAGGTGCCAGTGCCATGCTTACGCTGAGAGCTTTGGACTCGTTGAATCACCTGAATCAGGTTCAACTTCTCTTTGTGTGCGAAAGAAAGGCCTTTGGGCCCGCAAGCAAATATCGATTGGCATAGGAAAAGGCAACGTAGCAGAGGATGGTTTCGATCCATCGACCTCTGGGTTATGGGCCCAGCACGCTTCCGCTGCGCCACTCTGCTCTTGTCGCTGGCCATCCTCATGGATTTCGACAAGCGAATCCCAAGTCAAGCGTGGGCGAGAGCTGGACTCTCCTAGGCCAGCTGAGCGAGGGTGGTGGCGCCTGGCCCGGCGTGGAGCATTGGTGGTTCAGTGGTAGAATTCTCGCCTGCCACGCGGGAGGCCCGGGTTCGATTCCCGGCCAATGCAATTATGGGCTCTTGGTGTTTGTAGCTCTCTCCCCCAATTTCCAGCCCCATGGAATGCCTCAAGGCACAAGGTGTTTCTTGTCGAGAATGTATTAGGCGGTGTGAGTGCTTTTTGAAACCACCTTCTCCCAATGACATCATTGAAACCCATGGGGCCATACTTCAGAAGGGGCTCAGTTGTCCAAGGTCTTGGGGGAGTGGCTCTCCTGGTGTCTAGCGGCCAGAGCAAGTTGTGGATTTAGCAAAACTGCCTATAGTTTACACATAGCCCAGGAGAGGACAGGGATCAGCCATAGCACAAGCAACAACCTCAAGCAAAGGGGGATTAGCTCAAATGGTAGAGCGCTCGCTTAGCATGCGAGAGGTAGCGGGATCGATGCCCGCATTCTCCAAATGCAGCTTTCCTGATTTGCCAGGAGACACCTTGCTTTTGTGTTTGATGTTGAAGCTTGGAACCGAGCGCCGTGAGCAACATGGGAAGCCGGAGTCCTCCTCATAACGCGTGCCAAGGCGTTGCCACGTTTTTGTGGTGGCAACTGTGGCTTCAGCCAAAGTCACGTAGGCAGTGTTGGACAAAAGCAATCTAGTAAACAAAGCACGAGCAGGCCTCCATGGCCAAGAGACAATATTTCATTAGCGCAAAAGGTGCCAGTGCCATGCTTACGCTGAGAGCTTTGGACTCGTTGAATCACCTGAATCAGGTTCAACTTCTCTTTGTGTGCGAAAGAAAGGCCTTTGGGCCCGCACGCAAGCAAATATCGATTGGCATAGGAAAGGGCAACGTAGCAGAGGATGGTTTCGATCCATCGACCTCTGGGTTATGGGCCCAGCACGCTTCCGCTGCGCCACTCTGCTCTTGTCGCTGACCAACCTCAACAACCACATGTGGATGTAGTTTGCCAGCGATTCCCACGGGGAGTGGGTCCATGTGGCAAAGTCACAATGTAGACGACTAGGCGTTTCCATTGATTTTCGACCAGCGAATCCCAAGTCAAGCGTGGGCGAGAGCTGGACTCTCCTAGACCAGCTGAGCGAGGGTGGTGGCAAGTGGCCCGGCGTGGAGCATTGGTGGTTCAGTGGTAGAATTCTCGCCTGCCACGCGGGAGGCCCGGGTTCGATTCCCGGCCAATGCAATTATGGGCTCTTTGTGTTTGCAGCGCTCTCCCCCAATTTCCAGCCCCGTGGAGTGCATCAAGGCACAAGGTGTTTCTTGTCGAGAATGTACTAGGCGGTGTGAGTGCTTTTTGAAACCAGCCTTCTCCCAATTACATCATTGAAACCCATGGGGCCATACCTCTGAAGGGGCTCAGTTGTCAAAGGTCGTAGGAGGGAAAAAAAAGGGGGGTGCAAACCTTCTATGCTAGGAAAGCGGGTGGCTCTCCTGGTGTCTAGCGGCCAGAGCAGGTTGTGGATTTCGCAAAACTGACTATATTTTACACATAGCCCAGGAGAGGACAGGGATCAGCCATAGCGCAAGCAACACACTCGAGCAAAGGGGGATTAGCTCAAGTGGCAGAGCGCTCGCTTTGCATGCGAGAGGTAGCGGGATCGATGCCCGCATTCTCCAAACGCAGCTTTCCTGGTTTCACGGGAGGCACCTTGCTTTTGTGTTTGATGTTGAAGCTTGGAACCGAGCGCCGTGAGCAACATGGGAAGCCGGAGTGCTCCTCATAACATGTGCCAAGGCATTGCCACGTTTTTGTGGTGGCATCTGTGGCTTCAGCCAAAGTCACGTAGGCAGTATTGGACAAAAGCAATCAATTAAAGAAAGCACGACCAGGCTTCCATGGCCAAGAGACAATATTCCATTAGGGGGAAAGGTGCCAGTGCCATGCTTACGCTGAGAGCTTTGGACTCGTTGAATCACCTGAATCAGGTTCAACTTCTCTTTGTGTGCGAAAGAAAGGCCTTTGGGCCCGCAAGCAAATATCGATTGGCATAGGAAAAGGCAACGTAGCAGAGGATGGTTTCGATCCATCGACCTCTGGGTTATGGGCCCAGCACGCTTCCGCTGCGCCACTCTGCTCTTGTCGCTGGCCATCCTCATGGATTTCGACAAGCGAATCCCAAGTCAAGCGTGGGCGAGAGCTGGACTCTCCTAGGCCAGCTGAGCGAGGGTGGTGGCGCCTGGCCTGGCGTGGAGCATTGGTGGTTCAGTGGTAGAATTCTCGCCTGCCACGCGGGAGGCCCGGGTTCGATTCCCGGCCAATGCAATTATGGGCTCTTGGTGTTTGTAGCTCTCTCCCCCAATTTCCAGCCCCATGGAATGCCTCAAGGCACAAGGTGTTTCTTGTCGAGAATGTATTAGGCGGTGTGAGTGCTTTTTGAAACCACCTTCTCCCAATGACATCATTGAAACCCATGGGGCCATACTTCAGAAGGGGCTCAGTTGTCCAAGGTCTTGGGGGAGTGGCTCTCCTGGTGTCTAGCGGCCAGAGCAAGTTGTGGATTTAGCAAAACTGCCTATAGTTTACACATAGCCCAGGAGAGGACAGGGATCAGCCATAGCACAAGCAACAACCTCAAGCAAAGGGGGATTAGCTCAAATGGTAGAGCGCTCGCTTAGCATGCGAGAGGTAGCGGGATCGATGCCCGCATTCTCCAAATGCAGCTTTCCTGATTTGCCAGGAGACACCTTGCTTTTGTGTTTGATGTTGAAGCTTGGAACCGAGCGCCGTGAGCAACATGGGAAGCCGGAGTCCTCCTCATAACGCGTGCCAAGGCGTTGCCACGTTTTTGTGGTGGCAACTGTGGCTTCAGCCAAAGTCACGTAGGCAGTGTTGGACAAAAGCAATCTAGTAAACAAAGCACGAGCAGGCCTCCATGGCCAAGAGACAATATTTCATTAGCGCAAAAGGTGCCAGTGCCATGCTTACGCTGAGAGCTTTGGACTCGTTGAATCACCTGAATCAGGTTCAACTTCTCTTTGTGTGCGAAAGAAAGGCCTTTGGGCCCGCACGCAAGCAAATATCGATTGGCATAGGAAAGGGCAACGTAGCAGAGGATGGTTTCGATCCATCGACCTCTGGGTTATGGGCCCAGCACGCTTCCGCTGCGCCACTCTGCTCTTGTCGCTGACCAACCTCAACAACCACATGTGGATGTAGTTTGCCAGCGATTCCCACGGGGAGTGGGTCCATGTGGCAAAGTCACAATGTAGACGACTAGGCGTTTCCATTGATTTTCGACCAGCGAATCCCAAGTCAAGCGTGGGCGAGAGCTGGACTCTCCTAGACCAGCTGAGCGAGGGTGGTGGCAAGTGGCCCGGCGTGGAGCATTGGTGGTTCAGTGGTAGAATTCTCGCCTGCCACGCGGGAGGCCCGGGTTCGATTCCCGGCCAATGCAATTATGGGCTCTTTGTGTTTGCAGCGCTCTCCCCCAATTTCCAGCCCCGTGGAGTGCATCAAGGCACAAGGTGTTTCTTGTCGAGAATGTACTAGGCGGTGTGAGTGCTTTTTGAAACCAGCCTTCTCCCAATTACATCATTGAAACCCATGGGGCCATACCTCTGAAGGGGCTCAGTTGTCAAAGGTCGTAGGAGGGAAAAAAAAGGGGGGTGCAAACCTTCTACGCTAGGAAAGCGGGTGGCTCTCCTGGTGTCTAGCGGCCAGAGCAGGTTGTGGATTTCGCAAAACTGACTATATTTTACACATAGCCCAGGAGAGGACAGGGATCAGCCATAGCGCAAGCAACACACTCGAGCAAAGGGGGATTAGCTCAAGTGGCAGAGCGCTCGCTTTGCATGCGAGAGGTAGCGGGATCGATGCCCGCATTCTCCAAACGCAGCTTTCCTGGTTTCACGGGAGGCACCTTGCTTTTGTGTTTGATGTTGAAGCTTGGAACCGAGCGCCGTGAGCAACATGGGAAGCCGGAGTGCTCCTCATAACATGTGCCAAGGCATTGCCACGTTTTTGTGGTGGCATCTGTGGCTTCAGCCAAAGTCACGTAGGCAGTATTGGACAAAAGCAATCAATTAAAGAAAGCACGACCAGGCTTCCATGGCCAAGAGACAATATTCCATTAGGGGGAAAGGTGCCAGTGCCATGCTTACGCTGAGAGCTTTGGACTCGTTGAATCACCTGAATCAGGTTCAACTTCTCTTTGTGTGCGAAAGAAAGGCCTTTGGGCCCGCAAGCAAATATCGATTGGCATAGGAAAAGGCAACGTAGCAGAGGATGGTTTCGATCCATCGACCTCTGGGTTATGGGCCCAGCACGCTTCCGCTGCGCCACTCTGCTCTTGTCGCTGACCATCCTCATGGATTTCGACAAGCGAATCCCAAGTCAAGCGTGGGCGAGAGCTGGACTCTCCTAGGCCAGCTGAGCGAGGGTGGTGGCGCCTGGCCCGGCGTGGAGCATTGGTGGTTCAGTGGTAGAATTCTCGCCTGCCACGCGGGAGGCCCGGGTTCGATTCCCGGCCAATGCAATTATGGGCTCTTGGTGTTTGTAGCTCTCTCCCCCAATTTCCAGCCCCATGGAATGCCTCAAGGCACAAGGTGTTTCTTGTCGAGAATGTATTAGGCGGTGTGAGTGCTTTTTGAAACCACCTTCTCCCAATGACATCATTGAAACCCATGGGGCCATACTTCAGAAGGGGCTCAGTTGTCCAAGGTCTTGGGGGAGTGGCTCTCCTGGTGTCTAGCGGCCAGAGCAAGTTGTGGATTTAGCAAAACTGCCTATAGTTTACACATAGCCCAGGAGAGGACAGGGATCAGCCATAGCACAAGCAACAACCTCAAGCAAAGGGGGATTAGCTCAAATGGTAGAGCGCTCGCTTAGCATGCGAGAGGTAGCGGGATCGATGCCCGCATTCTCCAAATGCAGCTTTCCTGATTTGCCAGGAGACACCTTGCTTTTGTGTTTGATGTTGAAGCTTGGAACCGAGCGCCGTGAGCAACATGGGAAGCCGGAGTCCTCCTCATAACGCGTGCCAAGGCGTTGCCACGTTTTTGTGGTGGCAACTGTGGCTTCAGCCAAAGTCACGTAGGCAGTGTTGGACAAAAGCAATCTAGTAAACAAAGCACGAGCAGGCCTCCATGGCCAAGAGACAATATTTCATTAGCGCAAAAGGTGCCAGTGCCATGCTTACGCTGAGAGCTTTGGACTCGTTGAATCACCTGAATCAGGTTCAACTTCTCTTTGTGTGCGAAAGAAAGGCCTTTGGGCCCGCACGCAAGCAAATATCGATTGGCATAGAAAAAGGCAACGTAGCAGAGGATGGTTTCGATCCATCGACCTCTGGGTTATGGGCCCAGCACGCTTCCGCTGCGCCACTCTGCTCTTGTCGCTGACCAACCTCAACAACCACATGTGGATGTAGTTTGCCAGCGATTCCCACGGGGAGTGGGTCCATGTGGCAAAGTCACAATGTAGACGACTAGGCGTTTCCATTGATTTTCGACCAGCGAATCCCAAGTCAAGCGTGGGCGAGAGCTGGACTCTCCTAGACCAGCTGAGCGAGGGTGGTGGCAAGTGGCCCGGCGTGGAGCATTGGTGGTTCAGTGGTAGAATTCTCGCCTGCCACGCGGGAGGCCCGGGTTCGATTCCCGGCCAATGCAATTATGGGCTCTTTGTGTTTGCAGCGCTCTCCCCCAATTTCCAGCCCCGTGGAGTGCATCAAGGCACAAGGTGTTTCTTGTCGAGAATGTACTAGGCGGTGTGAGTGCTTTTTGAAACCAGCCTTCTCCCAATTACATCATTGAAACCCATGGGGCCATACCTCTGAAGGGGCTCAGTTGTCAAAGGTCGTAGGAGGGAAAAAAAAGGGGGGTGCAAACCTTCTACGCTAGGAAAGCGGGTGGCTCTCCTGGTGTCTAGCGGCCAGAGCAGGTTGTGGATTTCGCAAAACTGACTATATTTTACACATAGCCCAGGAGAGGACAGGGATCAGCCATAGCGCAAGCAACACACTCGAGCAAAGGGGGATTAGCTCAAGTGGCAGAGCGCTCGCTTTGCATGCGAGAGGTAGCGGGATCGATGCCCGCATTCTCCAAACGCAGCTTTCCTGGTTTCACGGGAGGCACCTTGCTTTTGTGTTTGATGTTGAAGCTTGGAACCGAGCGCCGTGAGCAACATGGGAAGCCGGAGTGCTCCTCATAACATGTGCCAAGGCATTGCCACGTTTTTGTGGTGGCATCTGTGGCTTCAGCCAAAGTCACGTAGGCAGTATTGGACAAAAGCAATCAATTAAAGAAAGCACGACCAGGCTTCCATGGCCAAGAGACAATATTCCATTAGGGGGAAAGGTGCCAGTGCCATGCTTACGCTGAGAGCTTTGGACTCGTTGAATCACCTGAATCAGGTTCAACTTCTCTTTGTGTGCGAAAGAAAGGCCTTTGGGCCCGCAAGCAAATATCGATTGGCATAGGAAAAGGCAACGTAGCAGAGGATGGTTTCGATCCATCGACCTCTGGGTTATGGGCCCAGCACGCTTCCGCTGCGCCACTCTGCTCTTGTCGCTGGCCATCCTCATGGATTTCGACAAGCGAATCCCAAGTCAAGCGTGGGCGAGAGCTGGACTCTCCTAGGCCAGCTGAGCGAGGGTGGTGGCGCCTGGCCCGGCGTGGAGCATTGGTGGTTCAGTGGTAGAATTCTCGCCTGCCACGCGGGAGGCCCGGGTTCGATTCCCGGCCAATGCAATTATGGGCTCTTGGTGTTTGTAGCTCTCTCCCCCAATTTCCAGCCCCATGGAATGCCTCAAGGCACAAGGTGTTTCTTGTCGAGAATGTATTAGGCGGTGTGAGTGCTTTTTGAAACCACCTTCTCCCAATGACATCATTGAAACCCATGGGGCCATACTTCAGAAGGGGCTCAGTTGTCCAAGGTCTTGGGGGAGTGGCTCTCCTGGTGTCTAGCGGCCAGAGCAAGTTGTGGATTTAGCAAAACTGCCTATAGTTTACACATAGCCCAGGAGAGGACAGGGATCAGCCATAGCACAAGCAACAACCTCAAGCAAAGGGGGATTAGCTCAAATGGTAGAGCGCTCGCTTAGCATGCGAGAGGTAGCGGGATCGATGCCCGCATTCTCCAAATGCAGCTTTCCTGATTTGCCAGGAGACACCTTGCTTTTGTGTTTGATGTTGAAGCTTGGAACCGAGCGCCGTGAGCAACATGGGAAGCCGGAGTCCTCCTCATAACGCGTGCCAAGGCGTTGCCACGTTTTTGTGGTGGCAACTGTGGCTTCAGCCAAAGTCACGTAGGCAGTGTTGGACAAAAGCAATCTAGTAAACAAAGCACGAGCAGGCCTCCATGGCCAAGAGACAATATTTCATTAGCGCAAAAGGTGCCAGTGCCATGCTTACGCTGAGAGCTTTGGACTCGTTGAATCACCTGAATCAGGTTCAACTTCTCTTTGTGTGCGAAAGAAAGGCCTTTGGGCCCGCACGCAAGCAAATATCGATTGGCATAGGAAAGGGCAACGTAGCAGAGGATGGTTTCGATCCATCGACCTCTGGGTTATGGGCCCAGCACGCTTCCGCTGCGCCACTCTGCTCTTGTCGCTGACCAACCTCAACAACCACATGTGGATGTAGTTTGCCAGCGATTCCCACGGGGAGTGGGTCCATGTGGCAAAGTCACAATGTAGACGACTAGGCGTTTCCATTGATTTTCGACCAGCGAATCCCAAGTCAAGCGTGGGCGAGAGCTGGACTCTCCTAGACCAGCTGAGCGAGGGTGGTGGCAAGTGGCCCGGCGTGGAGCATTGGTGGTTCAGTGGTAGAATTCTCGCCTGCCACGCGGGAGGCCCGGGTTCGATTCCCGGCCAATGCAATTATGGGCTCTTTGTGTTTGCAGCGCTCTCCCCCAATTTCCAGCCCCGTGGAGTGCATCAAGGCACAAGGTGTTTCTTGTCGAGAATGTACTAGGCGGTGTGAGTGCTTTTTGAAACCAGCCTTCTCCCAATTACATCATTGAAACCCATGGGGCCATACCTCTGAAGGGGCTCAGTTGTCAAAGGTCGTAGGAGGGAAAAAAAAGGGGGGTGCAAACCTTCTACGCTAGGAAAGCGGGTGGCTCTCCTGGTGTCTAGCGGCCAGAGCAGGTTGTGGATTTCGCAAAACTGACTATATTTTACACATAGCCCAGGAGAGGACAGGGATCAGCCATAGCGCAAGCAACACACTCGAGCAAAGGGGGATTAGCTCAAGTGGCAGAGCACTCGCTTTGCATGCGAGAGGTAGCGGGATCGATGCCCGCATTCTCCAAACGCAGCTTTCCTGGTTTCACGGGAGGCACCTTGCTTTTGTGTTTGATGTTGAAGCTTGGAACCGAGCGCCGTGAGCAACATGGGAAGCCGGAGTGCTCCTCATAACATGTGCCAAGGCATTGCCACGTTTTTGTGGTGGCATCTGTGGCTTCAGCCAAAGTCACGTAGGCAGTATTGGACAAAAGCAATCAATTAAAGAAAGCACGACCAGGCTTCCATGGCCAAGAGACAATATTCCATTAGGGGGAAAGGTGCCAGTGCCATGCTTACGCTGAGAGCTTTGGACTCGTTGAATCACCTGAATCAGGTTCAACTTCTCTTTGTGTGCGAAAGAAAGGCCTTTGGGCCCGCAAGCAAATATCGATTGGCATAGGAAAAGGCAACGTAGCAGAGGATGGTTTCGATCCATCGACCTCTGGGTTATGGGCCCAGCACGCTTCCGCTGCGCCACTCTGCTCTTGTCGCTGACCATCCTCATGGATTTCGACAAGCGAATCCCAAGTCAAGCGTGGGCGAGAGCTGGACTCTCCTAGGCCAGCTGAGCGAGGGTGGTGGCGCCTGGCCCGGCGTGGAGCATTGGTGGTTCAGTGGTAGAATTCTCGCCTGCCACGCGGGAGGCCCGGGTTCGATTCCCGGCCAATGCAATTATGGGCTCTTGGTGTTTGTAGCTCTCTCCCCCAATTTCCAGCCCCATGGAATGCCTCAAGGCACAAGGTGTTTCTTGTCGAGAATGTATTAGGCGGTGTGAGTGCTTTTTGAAACCACCTTCTCCCAATGACATCATTGAAACCCATGGGGCCATACTTCAGAAGGGGCTCAGTTGTCCAAGGTCTTGGGGGAGTGGCTCTCCTGGTGTCTAGCGGCCAGAGCAAGTTGTGGATTTAGCAAAACTGCCTATAGTTTACACATAGCCCAGGAGAGGACAGGGATCAGCCATAGCACAAGCAACAACCTCAAGCAAAGGGGGATTAGCTCAAATGGTAGAGCGCTCGCTTAGCATGCGAGAGGTAGCGGGATCGATGCCCGCATTCTCCAAATGCAGCTTTCCTGATTTGCCAGGAGACACCTTGCTTTTGTGTTTGATGTTGAAGCTTGGAACCGAGCGCCGTGAGCAACATGGGAAGCCGGAGTCCTCCTCATAACGCGTGCCAAGGCGTTGCCACGTTTTTGTGGTGGCAACTGTGGCTTCAGCCAAAGTCACGTAGGCAGTGTTGGACAAAAGCAATCTAGTAAACAAAGCACGAGCAGGCCTCCATGGCCAAGAGACAATATTTCATTAGCGCAAAAGGTGCCAGTGCCATGCTTACGCTGAGAGCTTTGGACTCGTTGAATCACCTGAATCAGGTTCAACTTCTCTTTGTGTGCGAAAGAAAGGCCTTTGGGCCCGCACGCAAGCAAATATCGATTGGCATAGAAAAAGGCAACGTAGCAGAGGATGGTTTCGATCCATCGACCTCTGGGTTATGGGCCCAGCACGCTTCCGCTGCGCCACTCTGCTCTTGTCGCTGACCAACCTCAACAACCACATGTGGATGTAGTTTGCCAGCGATTCCCACGGGGAGTGGGTCCATGTGGCAAAGTCACAATGTAGACGACTAGGCGTTTCCATTGATTTTCGACCAGCGAATCCCAAGTCAAGCGTGGGCGAGAGCTGGACTCTCCTAGACCAGCTGAGCGAGGGTGGTGGCAAGTGGCCCGGCGTGGAGCATTGGTGGTTCAGTGGTAGAATTCTCGCCTGCCACGCGGGAGGCCCGGGTTCGATTCCCGGCCAATGCAATTATGGGCTCTTTGTGTTTGCAGCGCTCTCCCCCAATTTCCAGCCCCGTGGAGTGCATCAAGGCACAAGGTGTTTCTTGTCGAGAATGTACTAGGCGGTGTGAGTGCTTTTTGAAACCAGCCTTCTCCCAATTACATCATTGAAACCCATGGGGCCATACCTCTGAAGGGGCTCAGTTGTCAAAGGTCGTAGGAGGGAAAAAAAAGGGGGGTGCAAACCTTCTACGCTAGGAAAGCGGGTGGCTCTCCTGGTGTCTAGCGGCCAGAGCAGGTTGTGGATTTCGCAAAACTGACTATATTTTACACATAGCCCAGGAGAGGACAGGGATCAGCCATAGCGCAAGCAACACACTCGAGCAAAGGGGGATTAGCTCAAGTGGCAGAGCGCTCGCTTTGCATGCGAGAGGTAGCGGGATCGATGCCCGCATTCTCCAAACGCAGCTTTCCTGGTTTCACGGGAGGCACCTTGCTTTTGTGTTTGATGTTGAAGCTTGGAACCGAGCGCCGTGAGCAACATGGGAAGCCGGAGTGCTCCTCATAACATGTGCCAAGGCATTGCCACGTTTTTGTGGTGGCATCTGTGGCTTCAGCCAAAGTCACGTAGGCAGTATTGGACAAAAGCAATCAATTAAAGAAAGCACGACCAGGCTTCCATGGCCAAGAGACAATATTCCATTAGGGGGAAAGGTGCCAGTGCCATGCTTACGCTGAGAGCTTTGGACTCGTTGAATCACCTGAATCAGGTTCAACTTCTCTTTGTGTGCGAAAGAAAGGCCTTTGGGCCCGCAAGCAAATATCGATTGGCATAGGAAAAGGCAACGTAGCAGAGGATGGTTTCGATCCATCGACCTCTGGGTTATGGGCCCAGCACGCTTCCGCTGCGCCACTCTGCTCTTGTCGCTGGCCATCCTCATGGATTTCGACAAGCGAATCCCAAGTCAAGCGTGGGCGAGAGCTGGACTCTCCTAGGCCAGCTGAGCGAGGGTGGTGGCGCCTGGCCCGGCGTGGAGCATTGGTGGTTCAGTGGTAGAATTCTCGCCTGCCACGCGGGAGGCCCGGGTTCGATTCCCGGCCAATGCAATTATGGGCTCTTGGTGTTTGTAGCTCTCTCCCCCAATTTCCAGCCCCATGGAATGCCTCAAGGCACAAGGTGTTTCTTGTCGAGAATGTATTAGGCGGTGTGAGTGCTTTTTGAAACCACCTTCTCCCAATGACATCATTGAAACCCATGGGGCCATACTTCAGAAGGGGCTCAGTTGTCCAAGGTCTTGGGGGAGTGGCTCTCCTGGTGTCTAGCGGCCAGAGCAAGTTGTGGATTTAGCAAAACTGCCTATAGTTTACACATAGCCCAGGAGAGGACAGGGATCAGCCATAGCACAAGCAACAACCTCAAGCAAAGGGGGATTAGCTCAAATGGTAGAGCGCTCGCTTAGCATGCGAGAGGTAGCGGGATCGATGCCCGCATTCTCCAAATGCAGCTTTCCTGATTTGCCAGGAGACACCTTGCTTTTGTGTTTGATGTTGAAGCTTGGAACCGAGCGCCGTGAGCAACATGGGAAGCCGGAGTCCTCCTCATAACGCGTGCCAAGGCGTTGCCACGTTTTTGTGGTGGCAACTGTGGCTTCAGCCAAAGTCACGTAGGCAGTGTTGGACAAAAGCAATCTAGTAAACAAAGCACGAGCAGGCCTCCATGGCCAAGAGACAATATTTCATTAGCGCAAAAGGTGCCAGTGCCATGCTTACGCTGAGAGCTTTGGACTCGTTGAATCACCTGAATCAGGTTCAACTTCTCTTTGTGTGCGAAAGAAAGGCCTTTGGGCCCGCAAGCAAATATCGATTGGCATAGGAAAAGGCAACGTAGCAGAGGATGGTTTCGATCCATCGACCTCTGGGTTATGGGCCCAGCACGCTTCCGCTGCGCCACTCTGCTCTTGTCGCTGGCCATCCTCATGGATTTCGACAAGCGAATCCCAAGTCAAGCGTGGGCGAGAGCTGGACTCTCCTAGGCCAGCTGAGCGAGGGTGGTGGCGCCTGGCCCGGCGTGGAGCATTGGTGGTTCAGTGGTAGAATTCTCGCCTGCCACGCGGGAGGCCCGGGTTCGATTCCCGGCCAATGCAATTATGGGCTCTTGGTGTTTGTAGCTCTCTCCCCCAATTTCCAGCCCCATGGAATGCCTCAAGGCACAAGGTGTTTCTTGTCGAGAATGTATTAGGCGGTGTGAGTGCTTTTTGAAACCACCTTCTCCCAATGACATCATTGAAACCCATGGGGCCATACTTCAGAAGGGGCTCAGTTGTCCAAGGTCTTGGGGGAGTGGCTCTCCTGGTGTCTAGCGGCCAGAGCAAGTTGTGGATTTAGCAAAACTGCCTATAGTTTACACATAGCCCAGGAGAGGACAGGGATCAGCCATAGCACAAGCAACAACCTCAAGCAAAGGGGGATTAGCTCAAATGGTAGAGCGCTCGCTTAGCATGCGAGAGGTAGCGGGATCGATGCCCGCATTCTCCAAATGCAGCTTTCCTGATTTGCCAGGAGACACCTTGCTTTTGTGTTTGATGTTGAAGCTTGGAACCGAGCGCCGTGAGCAACATGGGAAGCCGGAGTCCTCCTCATAACGCGTGCCAAGGCGTTGCCACGTTTTTGTGGTGGCAACTGTGGCTTCAGCCAAAGTCACGTAGGCAGTGTTGGACAAAAGCAATCTAGTAAACAAAGCACGAGCAGGCCTCCATGGCCAAGAGACAATATTTCATTAGCGCAAAAGGTGCCAGTGCCATGCTTACGCTGAGAGCTTTGGACTCGTTGAATCACCTGAATCAGGTTCAACTTCTCTTTGTGTGCGAAAGAAAGGCCTTTGGGCCCGCACGCAAGCAAATATCGATTGGCATAGGAAAGGGCAACGTAGCAGAGGATGGTTTCGATCCATCGACCTCTGGGTTATGGGCCCAGCACGCTTCCGCTGCGCCACTCTGCTCTTGTCGCTGACCAACCTCAACAACCACATGTGGATGTAGTTTGCCAGCGATTCCCACGGGGAGTGGGTCCATGTGGCAAAGTCACAATGTAGACGACTAGGCGTTTCCATTGATTTTCGACCAGCGAATCCCAAGTCAAGCGTGGGCGAGAGCTGGACTCTCCTAGACCAGCTGAGCGAGGGTGGTGGCAAGTGGCCCGGCGTGGAGCATTGGTGGTTCAGTGGTAGAATTCTCGCCTGCCACGCGGGAGGCCCGGGTTCGATTCCCGGCCAATGCAATTATGGGCTCTTTGTGTTTGCAGCGCTCTCCCCCAATTTCCAGCCCCGTGGAGTGCATCAAGGCACAAGGTGTTTCTTGTCGAGAATGTACTAGGCGGTGTGAGTGCTTTTTGAAACCAGCCTTCTCCCAATTACATCATTGAAACCCATGGGGCCATACCTCTGAAGGGGCTCAGTTGTCAAAGGTCGTAGGAGGGAAAAAAAAGGGGGGTGCAAACCTTCTACGCTAGGAAAGCGGGTGGCTCTCCTGGTGTCTAGCGGCCAGAGCAGGTTGTGGATTTCGCAAAACTGACTATATTTTACACATAGCCCAGGAGAGGACAGGGATCAGCCATAGCGCAAGCAACACACTCGAGCAAAGGGGGATTAGCTCAAGTGGCAGAGCGCTCGCTTTGCATGCGAGAGGTAGCGGGATCGATGCCCGCATTCTCCAAACGCAGCTTTCCTGGTTTCACGGGAGGCACCTTGCTTTTGTGTTTGATGTTGAAGCTTGGAACCGAGCGCCGTGAGCAACATGGGAAGCCGGAGTGCTCCTCATAACATGTGCCAAGGCATTGCCACGTTTTTGTGGTGGCATCTGTGGCTTCAGCCAAAGTCACGTAGGCAGTATTGGACAAAAGCAATCAATTAAAGAAAGCACGACCAGGCTTCCATGGCCAAGAGACAATATTCCATTAGGGGGAAAGGTGCCAGTGCCATGCTTACGCTGAGAGCTTTGGACTCGTTGAATCACCTGAATCAGGTTCAACTTCTCTTTGTGTGCGAAAGAAAGGCCTTTGGGCCCGCAAGCAAATATCGATTGGCATAGGAAAAGGCAACGTAGCAGAGGATGGTTTCGATCCATCGACCTCTGGGTTATGGGCCCAGCACGCTTCCGCTGCGCCACTCTGCTCTTGTCGCTGACCATCCTCATGGATTTCGACAAGCGAATCCCAAGTCAAGCGTGGGCGAGAGCTGGACTCTCCTAGGCCAGCTGAGCGAGGGTGGTGGCGCCTGGCCCGGCGTGGAGCATTGGTGGTTCAGTGGTAGAATTCTCGCCTGCCACGCGGGAGGCCCGGGTTCGATTCCCGGCCAATGCAATTATGGGCTCTTGGTGTTTGTAGCTCTCTCCCCCAATTTCCAGCCCCATGGAATGCCTCAAGGCACAAGGTGTTTCTTGTCGAGAATGTATTAGGCGGTGTGAGTGCTTTTTGAAACCACCTTCTCCCAATGACATCATTGAAACCCATGGGGCCATACTTCAGAAGGGGCTCAGTTGTCCAAGGTCTTGGGGGAGTGGCTCTCCTGGTGTCTAGCGGCCAGAGCAAGTTGTGGATTTAGCAAAACTGCCTATAGTTTACACATAGCCCAGGAGAGGACAGGGATCAGCCATAGCACAAGCAACAACCTCAAGCAAAGGGGGATTAGCTCAAATGGTAGAGCGCTTGCTTAGCATGCGAGAGGTAGCGGGATCGATGCCCGCATTCTCCAAATGCAGCTTTCCTGATTTGCCAGGAGACACCTTGCTTTTGTGTTTGATGTTGAAGCTTGGAACCGAGCGCCGTGAGCAACATGGGAAGCCGGAGTCCTCCTCATAACGCGTGCCAAGGCGTTGCCACGTTTTTGTGGTGGCAACTGTGGCTTCAGCCAAAGTCACGTAGGCAGTGTTGGACAAAAGCAATCTAGTAAACAAAGCACGAGCAGGCCTCCATGGCCAAGAGACAATATTTCATTAGCGCAAAAGGTGCCAGTGCCATGCTTACGCTGAGAGCTTTGGACTCGTTGAATCACCTGAATCAGGTTCAACTTCTCTTTGTGTGCGAAAGAAAGGCCTTTGGGCCCGCACGCAAGCAAATATCGATTGGCATAGGAAAGGGCAACGTAGCAGAGGATGGTTTCGATCCATCAACCTCTGGGTTATGGGCCCAGCACGCTTCCGCTGCGCCACTCTGCTCTTGTCGCTGACCAACCTCAACAACCACATGTGGATGTAGTTTGCCAGCGATTCCCACGGGGAGTGGGTCCATGTGGCAAAGTCACAATGTAGACGACTAGGCGTTTCCATTGATTTTCGACCAGCGAATCCCAAGTCAAGCGTGGGCGAGAGCTGGACTCTCCTAGACCAGCTGAGCGAGGGTGGTGGCATGTGGCCCGGCGTGGAGCATTGGTGGTTCAGTGGTAGAATTCTCGCCTGCCACGCGGGAGGCCCGGGTTCGATTCCCGGCCAATGCAATTATGGGCTCTTTGTGTTTGCAGCGCTCTCCCCCAATTTCCAGCCCCGTGGAGTGCATCAAGGCACAAGGTGTTTCTTGTCGAGAATGTACTAGGCGGTGTGAGTGCTTTTTGAAACCAGCCTTCTCCCAATTACATCATTGAAACCCATGGGGCCATACCTCTGAAGGGGCTCAGTTGTCAAAGGTCGTAGGAGGGAAAAAAAAGGGGGGTGCAAACCTTCTACGCTAGGAAAGCGGGTGGCTCTCCTGGTGTCTAGCGGCCAGAGCAGGTTGTGGATTTCGCAAAACTGACTATATTTTACACATAGCCCAGGAGAGGACAGGGATCAGCCATAGCGCAAGCAACACACTCGAGCAAAGGGGGATTAGCTCAAGTGGCAGAGCGCTCGCTTTGCATGCGAGAGGTAGCGGGATCGATGCCCGCATTCTCCAAACGCAGCTTTCCTGGTTTCACGGGAGGCACCTTGCTTTTGTGTTTGATGTTGAAGCTTGGAACCGAGCGCCGTGAGCAACATGGGAAGCCGGAGTGCTCCTCATAACATGTGCCAAGGCATTGCCACGTTTTTGTGGTGGCATCTGTGGCTTCAGCCAAAGTCACGTAGGCAGTATTGGACAAAAGCAATCAATTAAAGAAAGCACGACCAGGCTTCCATGGCCAAGAGACAATATTCCATTAGGGGGAAAGGTGCCAGTGCCATGCTTACGCTGAGAGCTTTGGACTCGTTGAATCACCTGAATCAGGTTCAACTTCTCTTTGTGTGCGAAAGAAAGGCCTTTGGGCCCGCAAGCAAATATCGATTGGCATAGGAAAAGGCAACGTAGCAGAGGATGGTTTCGATCCATCGACCTCTGGGTTATGGGCCCAGCACGCTTCCGCTGCGCCACTCTGCTCTTGTCGCTGACCATCCTCATGGATTTCGACAAGCGAATCCCAAGTCAAGCGTGGGCGAGAGCTGGACTCTCCTAGGCCAGCTGAGCGAGGGTGGTGGCGCCTGGCCCGGCGTGGAGCATTGGTGGTTCAGTGGTAGAATTCTCGCCTGCCACGCGGGAGGCCCGGGTTCGATTCCCGGCCAATGCAATTATGGGCTCTTGGTGTTTGTAGCTCTCTCCCCCAATTTCCAGCCCCATGGAATGCCTCAAGGCACAAGGTGTTTCTTGTCGAGAATGTATTAGGCGGTGTGAGTGCTTTTTGAAACCACCTTCTCCCAATGACATCATTGAAACCCATGGGGCCATACTTCAGAAGGGGCTCAGTTGTCCAAGGTCTTGGGGGAGTGGCTCTCCTGGTGTCTAGCGGCCAGAGCAAGTTGTGGATTTAGCAAAACTGCCTATAGTTTACACATAGCCCAGGAGAGGACAGGGATCAGCCATAGCACAAGCAACAACCTCAAGCAAAGGGGGATTAGCTCAAATGGTAGAGCGCTCGCTTAGCATGCGAGAGGTAGCGGGATCGATGCCCGCATTCTCCAAATGCAGCTTTCCTGATTTGCCAGGAGACACCTTGCTTTTGTGTTTGATGTTGAAGCTTGGAACCGAGCGCCGTGAGCAACATGGGAAGCCGGAGTCCTCCTCATAACGCGTGCCAAGGCGTTGCCACGTTTTTGTGGTGGCAACTGTGGCTTCAGCCAAAGTCACGTAGGCAGTGTTGGACAAAAGCAATCTAGTAAACAAAGCACGAGCAGGCCTCCATGGCCAAGAGACAATATTTCATTAGCGCAAAAGGTGCCAGTGCCATGCTTACGCTGAGAGCTTTGGACTCGTTGAATCACCTGAATCAGGTTCAACTTCTCTTTGTGTGCGAAAGAAAGGCCTTTGGGCCCGCACGCAAGCAAATATCGATTGGCATAGGAAAGGGCAACGTAGCAGAGGATGGTTTCGATCCATCGACCTCTGGGTTATGGGCCCAGCACGCTTCCGCTGCGCCACTCTGCTCTTGTCGCTGACCAACCTCAACAACCACATGTGGATGTAGTTTGCCAGCGATTCCCACGGGGAGTGGGTCCATGTGGCAAAGTCACAATGTAGACGACTAGGCGTTTCCATTGATTTTCGACCAGCGAATCCCAAGTCAAGCGTGGGCGAGAGCTGGACTCTCCTAGACCAGCTGAGCGAGGGTGGTGGCAAGTGGCCCGGCGTGGAGCATTGGTGGTTCAGTGGTAGAATTCTCGCCTGCCACGCGGGAGGCCCGGGTTCGATTCCCGGCCAATGCAATTATGGGCTCTTTGTGTTTGCAGCGCTCTCCCCCAATTTCCAGCCCCGTGGAGTGCATCAAGGCACAAGGTGTTTCTTGTCGAGAATGTACTAGGCGGTGTGAGTGCTTTTTGAAACCAGCCTTCTCCCAATTACATCATTGAAACCCATGGGGCCATACCTCTGAAGGGGCTCAGTTGTCAAAGGTCGTAGGAGGGAAAAAAAAGGGGGGTGCAAACCTTCTACGCTAGGAAAGCGGGTGGCTCTCCTGGTGTCTAGCGGCCAGAGCAGGTTGTGGATTTCGCAAAACTGACTATATTTTACACATAGCCCAGGAGAGGACAGGGATCAGCCATAGCGCAAGCAACACACTCGAGCAAAGGGGGATTAGCTCAAGTGGCAGAGCGCTCGCTTTGCATGCGAGAGGTAGCGGGATCGATGCCCGCATTCTCCAAACGCAGCTTTCCTGGTTTCACGGGAGGCACCTTGCTTTTGTGTTTGATGTTGAAGCTTGGAACCGAGCGCCGTGAGCAACATGGGAAGCCGGAGTGCTCCTCATAACATGTGCCAAGGCATTGCCACGTTTTTGTGGTGGCATCTGTGGCTTCAGCCAAAGTCACGTAGGCAGTATTGGACAAAAGCAATCAATTAAAGAAAGCACGACCAGGCTTCCATGGCCAAGAGACAATATTCCATTAGGGGGAAAGGTGCCAGTGCCATGCTTACGCTGAGAGCTTTGGACTCGTTGAATCACCTGAATCAGGTTCAACTTCTCTTTGTGTGCGAAAGAAAGGCCTTTGGGCCCGCAAGCAAATATCGATTGGCATAGGAAAAGGCAACGTAGCAGAGGATGGTTTCGATCCATCGACCTCTGGGTTATGGGCCCAGCACGCTTCCGCTGCGCCACTCTGCTCTTGTCGCTGGCCATCCTCATGGATTTCGACAAGCGAATCCCAAGTCAAGCGTGGGCGAGAGCTGGACTCTCCTAGGCCAGCTGAGCGAGGGTGGTGGCGCCTGGCCCGGCGTGGAGCATTGGTGGTTCAGTGGTAGAATTCTCGCCTGCCACGCGGGAGGCCCGGGTTCGATTCCCGGCCAATGCAATTATGGGCTCTTGGTGTTTGTAGCTCTCTCCCCCAATTTCCAGCCCCATGGAATGCCTCAAGGCACAAGGTGTTTCTTGTCGAGAATGTATTAGGCGGTGTGAGTGCTTTTTGAAACCACCTTCTCCCAATGACATCATTGAAACCCATGGGGCCATACTTCAGAAGGGGCTCAGTTGTCCAAGGTCTTGGGGGAGTGGCTCTCCTGGTGTCTAGCGGCCAGAGCAAGTTGTGGATTTAGCAAAACTGCCTATAGTTTACACATAGCCCAGGAGAGGACAGGGATCAGCCATAGCACAAGCAACAACCTCAAGCAAAGGGGGATTAGCTCAAATGGTAGAGCGCTCGCTTAGCATGCGAGAGGTAGCAGGATCGATGCCCGCATTCTCCAAATGCAGCTTTCCTGATTTGCCAGGAGACACCTTGCTTTTGTGTTTGATGTTGAAGCTTGGAACCGAGCGCCGTGAGCAACATGGGAAGCCGGAGTCCTCCTCATAACGCGTGCCAAGGCGTTGCCACGTTTTTGTGGTGGCAACTGTGGCTTCAGCCAAAGTCACGTAGGCAGTGTTGGACAAAAGCAATCTAGTAAACAAAGCACGAGCAGGCCTCCATGGCCAAGAGACAATATTTCATTAGCGCAAAAGGTGCCAGTGCCATGCTTACGCTGAGAGCTTTGGACTCGTTGAATCACCTGAATCAGGTTCAACTTCTCTTTGTGTGCGAAAGAAAGGCCTTTGGGCCCGCACGCAAGCAAATATCGATTGGCATAGGAAAGGGCAACGTAGCAGAGGATGGTTTCGATCCATCGACCTCTGGGTTATGGGCCCAGCACGCTTCCGCTGCGCCACTCTGCTCTTGTCGCTGACCAACCTCAACAACCACATGTGGATGTAGTTTGCCAGCGATTCCCACGGGGAGTGGGTCCATGTGGCAAAGTCACAATGTAGACGACTAGGCGTTTCCATTGATTTTCGACCAGCGAATCCCAAGTCAAGCGTGGGCGAGAGCTGGACTCTCCTAGACCAGCTGAGCGAGGGTGGTGGCAAGTGGCCCGGCGTGGAGCATTGGTGGTTCAGTGGTAGAATTCTCGCCTGCCACGCGGGAGCCCCGGGTTCGATTCCCGGCCAATGCAATTATGGGCTCTTTGTGTTTGCAGCGCTCTCCCCCAATTTCCAGCCCCGTGGAGTGCATCAAGGCACAAGGTGTTTCTTGTCGAGAATGTACTAGGCGGTGTGAGTGCTTTTTGAAACCAGCCTTCTCCCAATTACATCATTGAAACCCATGGGGCCATACCTCTGAAGGGGCTCAGTTGTCAAAGGTCGTAGGAGGGAAAAAAAAGGGGGGTGCAAACCTTCTACGCTAGGAAAGCGGGTGGCTCTCCTGGTGTCTAGCGGCCAGAGCAGGTTGTGGATTTCGCAAAACTGACTATATTTTACACATAGCCCAGGAGAGGACAGGGATCAGCCATAGCGCAAGCAACACACTCGAGCAAAGGGGGATTAGCTCAAGTGGCAGAGCGCTCGCTTTGCATGCGAGAGGTAGCGGGATCGATGCCCGCATTCTCCAAACGCAGCTTTCCTGGTTTCACGGGAGGCACCTTGCTTTTGTGTTTGATGTTGAAGCTTGGAACCGAGCGCCGTGAGCAACATGGGAAGCCGGAGTGCTCCTCATAACATGTGCCAAGGCATTGCCACGTTTTTGTGGTGGCATCTGTGGCTTCAGCCAAAGTCACGTAGGCAGTATTGGACAAAAGCAATCAATTAAAGAAAGCACGACCAGGCTTCCATGGCCAAGAGACAATATTCCATTAGGGGGAAAGGTGCCAGTGCCATGCTTACGCTGAGAGCTTTGGACTCGTTGAATCACCTGAATCAGGTTCAACTTCTCTTTGTGTGCGAAAGAAAGGCCTTTGGGCCCGCAAGCAAATATCGATTGGCATAGGAAAAGGCAACGTAGCAGAGGATGGTTTCGATCCATCGACCTCTGGGTTATGGGCCCAGCACGCTTCCGCTGCGCCACTCTGCTCTTGTCGCTGGCCATCCTCATGGATTTCGACAAGCGAATCCCAAGTCAAGCGTGGGCGAGAGCTGGACTCTCCTAGGCCAGCTGAGCGAGGGTGGTGGCGCCTGGCCCGGCGTGGAGCATTGGTGGTTCAGTGGTAGAATTCTCGCCTGCCACGCGGGAGGCCCGGGTTCGATTCCCGGCCAATGCAATTATGGGCTCTTGGTGTTTGTAGCTCTCTCCCCCAATTTCCAGCCCCATGGAATGCCTCAAGGCACAAGGTGTTTCTTGTCGAGAATGTATTAGGCGGTGTGAGTGCTTTTTGAAACCACCTTCTCCCAATGACATCATTGAAACCCATGGGGCCATACTTCAGAAG
This sequence comes from Lithobates pipiens, assembly GCF_037356315.1. Classification (NCBI taxonomy): domain Eukaryota; kingdom Metazoa; phylum Chordata; class Amphibia; order Anura; family Ranidae; genus Lithobates; species Lithobates pipiens. The sequence goes on from NW_027507758.1 coordinate 580,862,775, forward strand.
GGGCTCAGTTGTCCAAGGTCTTGGGGGAGTGGCTCTCCTGGTGTCTAGCGGCCAGAGCAAGTTGTGGATTTAGCAAAACTGCCTATAGTTTACACATAGCCCAGGAGAGGACAGGGATCAGCCATAGCACAAGCAACAACCTCAAGCAAAGGGGGATTAGCTCAAATGGTAGAGCGCTCGCTTAGCATGCGAGAGGTAGCGGGATCGATGCCCGCATTCTCCAAATGCAGCTTTCCTGATTTGCCAGGAGACACCTTGCTTTTGTGTTTGATGTTGAAGCTTGGAACCGAGCGCCGTGAGCAACATGGGAAGCCGGAGTCCTCCTCATAACGCGTGCCAAGGCGTTGCCACGTTTTTGTGGTGGCAACTGTGGCTTCAGCCAAAGTCACGTAGGCAGTGTTGGACAAAAGCAATCTAGTAAACAAAGCACGAGCAGGCCTCCATGGCCAAGAGACAATATTTCATTAGCGCAAAAGGTGCCAGTGCCATGCTTACGCTGAGAGCTTTGGACTCGTTGAATCACCTGAATCAGGTTCAACTTCTCTTTGTGTGCGAAAGAAAGGCCTTTGGGCCCGCACGCAAGCAAATATCGATTGGCATAGGAAAGGGCAACGTAGCAGAGGATGGTTTCGATCCATCGACCTCTGGGTTATGGGCCCAGCACGCTTCCGCTGCGCCACTCTGCTCTTGTCGCTGACCAACCTCAACAACCACATGTGGATGTAGTTTGCCAGCGATTCCCACGGGGAGTGGGTCCATGTGGCAAAGTCACAATGTAGACGACTAGGCGTTTCCATTGATTTTCGACCAGCGAATCCCAAGTCAAGCGTGGGCGAGAGCTGGACTCTCCTAGACCAGCTGAGCGAGGGTGGTGGCAAGTGGCCCGGCGTGGAGCATTGGTGGTTCAGTGGTAGAATTCTCGCCTGCCACGCGGGAGCCCCGGGTTCGATTCCCGGCCAATGCAATTATGGGCTCTTTGTGTTTGCAGCGCTCTCCCCCAATTTCCAGCCCCGTGGAGTGCATCAAGGCACAAGGTGTTTCTTGTCGAGAATGTACTAGGCGGTGTGAGTGCTTTTTGAAACCAGCCTTCTCCCAATTACATCATTGAAACCCATGGGGCCATACCTCTGAAGGGGCTCAGTTGTCAAAGGTCGTAGGAGGGAAAAAAAAGGGGGGTGCAAACCTTCTACGCTAGGAAAGCGGGTGGCTCTCCTGGTGTCTAGCGGCCAGAGCAGGTTGTGGATTTCGCAAAACTGACTATATTTTACACATAGCCCAGGAGAGGACAGGGATCAGCCATAGCGCAAGCAACACACTCGAGCAAAGGGGGATTAGCTCAAGTGGCAGAGCGCTCGCTTTGCATGCGAGAGGTAGCGGGATCGATGCCCGCATTCTCCAAACGCAGCTTTCCTGGTTTCACGGGAGGCACCTTGCTTTTGTGTTTGATGTTGAAGCTTGGAACCGAGCGCCGTGAGCAACATGGGAAGCCGGAGTGCTCCTCATAACATGTGCCAAGGCATTGCCACGTTTTTGTGGTGGCATCTGTGGCTTCAGCCAAAGTCACGTAGGCAGTATTGGACAAAAGCAATCAATTAAAGAAAGCACGACCAGGCTTCCATGGCCAAGAGACAATATTCCATTAGGGGGAAAGGTGCCAGTGCCATGCTTACGCTGAGAGCTTTGGACTCGTTGAATCACCTGAATCAGGTTCAACTTCTCTTTGTGTGCGAAAGAAAGGCCTTTGGGCCCGCAAGCAAATATCGATTGGCATAGGAAAAGGCAACGTAGCAGAGGATGGTTTCGATCCATCGACCTCTGGGTTATGGGCCCAGCACGCTTCCGCTGCGCCACTCTGCTCTTGTCGCTGGCCATCCTCATGGATTTCGACAAGCGAATCCCAAGTCAAGCGTGGGCGAGAGCTGGACTCTCCTAGGCCAGCTGAGCGAGGGTGGTGGCGCCTGGCCCGGCGTGGAGCATTGGTGGTTCAGTGGTAGAATTCTCGCCTGCCACGTGGGAGGCCCGGGTTCGATTCCCGGCCAATGCAATTATGGGCTCTTGGTGTTTGTAGCTCTCTCCCCCAATTTCCAGCCCCATGGAATGCCTCAAGGCACAAGGTGTTTCTTGTCGAGAATGTATTAGGCGGTGTGAGTGCTTTTTGAAACCACCTTCTCCCAATGACATCATTGAAACCCATGGGGCCATACTTCAGAAGGGGCTCAGTTGTCCAAGGTCTTGGGGGAGTGGCTCTCCTGGTGTCTAGCGGCCAGAGCAAGTTGTGGATTTAGCAAAACTGCCTATAGTTTACACATAGCCCAGGAGAGGACAGGGATCAGCCATAGCACAAGCAACAACCTCAAGCAAAGGGGGATTAGCTCAAATGGTAGAGCGCTCGCTTAGCATGCGAGAGGTAGCGGGATCGATGCCCGCATTCTCCAAATGCAGCTTTCCTGATTTGCCAGGAGACACCTTGCTTTTGTGTTTGATGTTGAAGCTTGGAACCGAGCGCCGTGAGCAACATGGGAAGCCGGAGTCCTCCTCATAACGCGTGCCAAGGCGTTGCCACGTTTTTGTGGTGGCAACTGTGGCTTCAGCCAAAGTCACGTAGGCAGTGTTGGACAAAAGCAATCTAGTAAACAAAGCACGAGCAGGCCTCCATGGCCAAGAGACAATATTTCATTAGCGCAAAAGGTGCCAGTGCCATGCTTACGCTGAGAGCTTTGGACTCGTTGAATCACCTGAATCAGGTTCAACTTCTCTTTGTGTGCGAAAGAAAGGCCTTTGGGCCCGCACGCAAGCAAATATCGATTGGCATAGAAAAAGGCAACGTAGCAGAGGATGGTTTCGATCCATCGACCTCTGGGTTATGGGCCCAGCACGCTTCCGCTGCGCCACTCTGCTCTTGTCGCTGACCAACCTCAACAACCACATGTGGATGTAGTTTGCCAGCGATTCCCACGGGGAGTGGGTCCATGTGGCAAAGTCACAATGTAGACGACTAGGCGTTTCCATTGATTTTCGACCAGCGAATCCCAAGTCAAGCGTGGGCGAGAGCTGGACTCTCCTAGACCAGCTGAGCGAGGGTGGTGGCAAGTGGCCCGGCGTGGAGCATTGGTGGTTCAGTGGTAGAATTCTCGCCTGCCACGCGGGAGGCCCGGGTTCGATTCCCGGCCAATGCAATTATGGGCTCTTTGTGTTTGCAGCGCTCTCCCCCAATTTCCAGCCCCGTGGAGTGCATCAAGGCACAAGGTGTTTCTTGTCGAGAATGTACTAGGCGGTGTGAGTGCTTTTTGAAACCAGCCTTCTCCCAATTACATCATTGAAACCCATGGGGCCATACCTCTGAAGGGGCTCAGTTGTCAAAGGTCGTAGGAGGGAAAAAAAAGGGGGGTGCAAACCTTCTACGCTAGGAAAGCGGGTGGCTCTCCTGGTGTCTAGCGGCCAGAGCAGGTTGTGGATTTCGCAAAACTGACTATATTTTACACATAGCCCAGGAGAGGACAGGGATCAGCCATAGCGCAAGCAACACACTCGAGCAAAGGGGGATTAGCTCAAGTGGCAGAGCGCTCGCTTTGCATGCGAGAGGTAGCGGGATCGATGCCCGCATTCTCCAAACGCAGCTTTCCTGGTTTCACGGGAGGCACCTTGCTTTTGTGTTTGATGTTGAAGCTTGGAACCGAGCGCCGTGAGCAACATGGGAAGCCGGAGTGCTCCTCATAACATGTGCCAAGGCATTGCCACGTTTTTGTGGTGGCATCTGTGGCTTCAGCCAAAGTCACGTAGGCAGTATTGGACAAAAGCAATCAATTAAAGAAAGCACGACCAGGCTTCCATGGCCAAGAGACAATATTCCATTAGGGGGAAAGGTGCCAGTGCCATGCTTACGCTGAGAGCTTTGGACTCGTTGAATCACCTGAATCAGGTTCAACTTCTCTTTGTGTGCGAAAGAAAGGCCTTTGGGCCCGCAAGCAAATATCGATTGGCATAGGAAAAGGCAACGTAGCAGAGGATGGTTTCGATCCATCGACCTCTGGGTTATGGGCCCAGCACGCTTCCGCTGCGCCACTCTGCTCTTGTCGCTGGCCATCCTCATGGATTTCGACAAGCGAATCCCAAGTCAAGCGTGGGCGAGAGCTGGACTCTCCTAGGCCAGCTGAGCGAGGGTGGTGGCGCCTGGCCCGGCCCGGCGTGGAGCATTGGTGGTTCAGTGGTAGAATTCTCGCCTGCCACGCGGGAGGCCCGGGTTCGATTCCCGGCCAATGCAATTATGGGCTCTTGGTGTTTGTAGCTCTCTCCCCCAATTTCCAGCCCCATGGAATGCCTCAAGGCACAAGGTGTTTCTTGTCGAGAATGTATTAGGCGGTGTGAGTGCTTTTTGAAACCACCTTCTCCCAATGACATCATTGAAACCCATGGGGCCATACTTCAGAAGGGGCTCAGTTGTCCAAGGTCTTGGGGGAGTGGCTCTCCTGGTGTCTAGCGGCCAGAGCAAGTTGTGGATTTAGCAAAACTGCCTATAGTTTACACATAGCCCAGGAGAGGACAGGGATCAGCCATAGCACAAGCAACAACCTCAAGCAAAGGGGGATTAGCTCAAATGGTAGAGCGCTCGCTTAGCATGCGAGAGGTAGCAGGATCGATGCCCGCATTCTCCAAATGCAGCTTTCCTGATTTGCCAGGAGACACCTTGCTTTTGTGTTTGATGTTGAAGCTTGGAACCGAGCGCCGTGAGCAACATGGGAAGCCGGAGTCCTCCTCATAACGCGTGCCAAGGCGTTGCCACGTTTTTGTGGTGGCAACTGTGGCTTCAGCCAAAGTCACGTAGGCAGTGTTGGACAAAAGCAATCTAGTAAACAAAGCACGAGCAGGCCTCCATGGCCAAGAGACAATATTTCATTAGCGCAAAAGGTGCCAGTGCCATGCTTACGCTGAGAGCTTTGGACTCGTTGAATCACCTGAATCAGGTTCAACTTCTCTTTGTGTGCGAAAGAAAGGCCTTTGGGCCCGCACGCAAGCAAATATCGATTGGCATAGGAAAGGGCAACGTAGCAGAGGATGGTTTCGATCCATCGACCTCTGGGTTATGGGCCCAGCACGCTTCCGCTGCGCCACTCTGCTCTTGTCGCTGACCAACCTCAACAACCACATGTGGATGTAGTTTGCCAGCGATTCCCACGGGGAGTGGGTCCATGTGGCAAAGTCACAATGTAGACGACTAGGCGTTTCCATTGATTTTCGACCAGCGAATCCCAAGTCAAGCGTGGGCGAGAGCTGGACTCTCCTAGACCAGCTGAGCGAGGGTGGTGGCAAGTGGCCCGGCGTGGAGCATTGGTGGTTCAGTGGTAGAATTCTCGCCTGCCACGCGGGAGGCCCGGGTTCGATTCCCGGCCAATGCAATTATGGGCTCTTTGTGTTTGCAGCGCTCTCCCCCAATTTCCAGCCCCGTGGAGTGCATCAAGGCACAAGGTGTTTCTTGTCGAGAATGTACTAGGCGGTGTGAGTGCTTTTTGAAACCAGCCTTCTCCCAATTACATCATTGAAACCCATGGGGCCATACCTCTGAAGGGGCTCAGTTGTCAAAGGTCGTAGGAGGGAAAAAAAAGGGGGGTGCAAACCTTCTACGCTAGGAAAGCGGGTGGCTCTCCTGGTGTCTAGCGGCCAGAGCAGGTTGTGGATTTCGCAAAACTGACTATATTTTACACATAGCCCAGGAGAGGACAGGGATCAGCCATAGCGCAAGCAACACACTCGAGCAAAGGGGGATTAGCTCAAGTGGCAGAGCGCTCGCTTTGCATGCGAGAGGTAGCGGGATCGATGCCCGCATTCTCCAAACGCAGCTTTCCTGGTTTCACGGGAGGCACCTTGCTTTTGTGTTTGATGTTGAAGCTTGGAACCGAGCGCCGTGAGCAACATGGGAAGCCGGAGTGCTCCTCATAACATGTGCCAAGGCATTGCCACGTTTTTGTGGTGGCATCTGTGGCTTCAGCCAAAGTCACGTAGGCAGTATTGGACAAAAGCAATCAATTAAAGAAAGCACGACCAGGCTTCCATGGCCAAGAGACAATATTCCATTAGGGGGAAAGGTGCCAGTGCCATGCTTACGCTGAGAGCTTTGGACTCGTTGAATCACCTGAATCAGGTTCAACTTCTCTTTGTGTGCGAAAGAAAGGCCTTTGGGCCCGCAAGCAAATATCGATTGGCATAGGAAAAGGCAACGTAGCAGAGGATGGTTTCGATCCATCGACCTCTGGGTTATGGGCCCAGCACGCTTCCGCTGCGCCACTCTGCTCTTGTCGCTGGCCATCCTCATGGATTTCGACAAGCGAATCCCAAGTCAAGCGTGGGCGAGAGCTGGACTCTCCTAGGCCAGCTGAGCGAGGGTGGTGGCGCCTGGCCCGGCGTGGAGCATTGGTGGTTCAGTGGTAGAATTCTCGCCTGCCACGCGGGAGGCCCGGGTTCGATTCCTGGCCAATGCAATTATGGGCTCTTGGTGTTTGTAGCTCTCTCCCCCAATTTCCAGCCCCATGGAATGCCTCAAGGCACAAGGTGTTTCTTGTCGAGAATGTATTAGGCGGTGTGAGTGCTTTTTGAAACCACCTTCTCCCAATGACATCATTGAAACCCATGGGGCCATACTTCAGAAGGGGCTCAGTTGTCCAAGGTCTTGGGGGAGTGGCTCTCCTGGTGTCTAGCGGCCAGAGCAAGTTGTGGATTTAGCAAAACTGCCTATAGTTTACACATAGCCCAGGAGAGGACAGGGATCAGCCATAGCACAAGCAACAACCTCAAGCAAAGGGGGATTAGCTCAAATGGTAGAGCGCTCGCTTAGCATGCGAGAGGTAGCGGGATCGATGCCCGCATTCTCCAAATGCAGCTTTCCTGATTTGCCAGGAGACACCTTGCTTTTGTGTTTGATGTTGAAGCTTGGAACCGAGCGCCGTGAGCAACATGGGAAGCCGGAGTCCTCCTCATAACGCGTGCCAAGGCGTTGCCACGTTTTTGTGGTGGCAACTGTGGCTTCAGCCAAAGTCACGTAGGCAGTGTTGGACAAAAGCAATCTAGTAAACAAAGCACGAGCAGGCCTCCATGGCCAAGAGACAATATTTCATTAGCGCAAAAGGTGCCAGTGCCATGCTTACGCTGAGAGCTTTGGACTCGTTGAATCACCTGAATCAGGTTCAACTTCTCTTTGTGTGCGAAAGAAAGGCCTTTGGGCCCGCACGCAAGCAAATATCGATTGGCATAGGAAAGGGCAACGTAGCAGAGGATGGTTTCGATCCATCGACCTCTGGGTTATGGGCCCAGCACGCTTCCGCTGCGCCACTCTGCTCTTGTCGCTGACCAACCTCAACAACCACATGTGGATGTAGTTTGCCAGCGATTCCCACGGGGAGTGGGTCCATGTGGCAAAGTCACAATGTAGACGACTAGGCGTTTCCATTGATTTTCGACCAGCGAATCCCAAGTCAAGCGTGGGCGAGAGCTGGACTCTCCTAGACCAGCTGAGCGAGGGTGGTGGCAAGTGGCCCGGTGTGGAGCATTGGTGGTTCAGTGGTAGAATTCTCGCCTGCCACGCGGGAGGCCCGGGTTCGATTCCCGGCCAATGCAATTATGGGCTCTTTGTGTTTGCAGCGCTCTCCCCCAATTTCCAGCCCCGTGGAGTGCATCAAGGCACAAGGTGTTTCTTGTCGAGAATGTACTAGGCGGTGTGAGTGCTTTTTGAAACCAGCCTTCTCCCAATTACATCATTGAAACCCATGGGGCCATACCTCTGAAGGGGCTCAGTTGTCAAAGGTCGTAGGAGGGAAAAAAAAGGGGGGTGCAAACCTTCTACGCTAGGAAAGCGGGTGGCTCTCCTGGTGTCTAGCGGCCAGAGCAGGTTGTGGATTTCGCAAAACTGACTATATTTTACACATAGCCCAGGAGAGGACAGGGATCAGCCATAGCGCAAGCAACACACTCGAGCAAAGGGGGATTAGCTCAAGTGGCAGAGCGCTCGCTTTGCATGCGAGAGGTAGCGGGATCGATGCCCGCATTCTCCAAACGCAGCTTTCCTGGTTTCACGGGAGGCACCTTGCTTTTGTGTTTGATGTTGAAGCTTGGAACCGAGCGCCGTGAGCAACATGGGAAGCCGGAGTGCTCCTCATAACATGTGCCAAGGCATTGCCACGTTTTTGTGGTGGCATCTGTGGCTTCAGCCAAAGTCACGTAGGCAGTATTGGACAAAAGCAATCAATTAAAGAAAGCACGACCAGGCTTCCATGGCCAAGAGACAATATTCCATTAGGGGGAAAGGTGCCAGTGCCATGCTTACGCTGAGAGCTTTGGACTCGTTGAATCACCTGAATCAGGTTCAACTTCTCTTTGTGTGCGAAAGAAAGGCCTTTGGGCCCGCAAGCAAATATCGATTGGCATAGGAAAAGGCAACGTAGCAGAGGATGGTTTCGATCCATCGACCTCTGGGTTATGGGCCCAGCACGCTTCCGCTGCGCCACTCTGCTCTTGTCGCTGACCATCCTCATGGATTTCGACAAGCGAATCCCAAGTCAAGCGTGGGCGAGAGCTGGACTCTCCTAGGCCAGCTGAGCGAGGGTGGTGGCGCCTGGCCCGGCGTGGAGCATTGGTGGTTCAGTGGTAGAATTCTCGCCTGCCACGCGGGAGGCCCGGGTTCGATTCCCAGCCAATGCAATTATGGGCTCTTGGTGTTTGTAGCTCTCTCCCCCAATTTCCAGCCCCATGGAATGCCTCAAGGCACAAGGTGTTTCTTGTCGAGAATGTATTAGGCGGTGTGAGTGCTTTTTGAAACCACCTTCTCCCAATGACATCATTGAAACCCATGGGGCCATACTTCAGAAGGGGCTCAGTTGTCCAAGGTCTTGGGGGAGTGGCTCTCCTGGTGTCTAGCGGCCAGAGCAAGTTGTGGATTTAGCAAAACTGCCTATAGTTTACACATAGCCCAGGAGAGGACAGGGATCAGCCATAGCACAAGCAACAACCTCAAGCAAAGGGGGATTAGCTCAAATGGTAGAGCGCTCGCTTAGCATGCGAGAGGTAGCGGGATCGATGCCCGCATTCTCCAAATGCAGCTTTCCTGATTTGCCAGGAGACACCTTGCTTTTGTGTTTGATGTTGAAGCTTGGAACCGAGCGCCGTGAGCAACATGGGAAGCCGGAGTCCTCCTCATAACGCGTGCCAAGGCGTTGCCACGTTTTTGTGGTGGCAACTGTGGCTTCAGCCAAAGTCACGTAGGCAGTGTTGGACAAAAGCAATCTAGTAAACAAAGCACGAGCAGGCCTCCATGGCCAAGAGACAATATTTCATTAGCGCAAAAGGTGCCAGTGCCATGCTTACGCTGAGAGCTTTGGACTCGTTGAATCACCTGAATCAGGTTCAACTTCTCTTTGTGTGCGAAAGAAAGGCCTTTGGGCCCGCACGCAAGCAAATATCGATTGGCATAGGAAAGGGCAACGTAGCAGAGGATGGTTTCGATCCATCGACCTCTGGGTTATGGGCCCAGCACGCTTCCGCTGCGCCACTCTGCTCTTGTCGCTGACCAACCTCAACAACCACATGTGGATGTAGTTTGCCAGCGATTCCCACGGGGAGTGGGTCCATGTGGCAAAGTCACAATGTAGACGACTAGGCGTTTCCATTGATTTTCGACCAGCGAATCCCAAGTCAAGCGTGGGCGAGAGCTGGACTCTCCTAGACCAGCTGAGCGAGGGTGGTGGCAAGTGGCCCGGCGTGGAGCATTGGTGGTTCAGTGGTAGAATTCTCGCCTGCCACGCGGGAGGCCCGGGTTCGATTCCCGGCCAATGCAATTATGGGCTCTTTGTGTTTGCAGCGCTCTCCCCCAATTTCCAGCCCCGTGGAGTGCATCAAGGCACAAGGTGTTTCTTGTCGAGAATGTACTAGGCGGTGTGAGTGCTTTTTGAAACCAGCCTTCTCCCAATTACATCATTGAAACCCATGGGGCCATACCTCTGAAGGGGCTCAGTTGTCAAAGGTCGTAGGAGGGAAAAAAAAGGGGGGTGCAAACCTTCTACGCTAGGAAAGCGGGTGGCTCTCCTGGTGTCTAGCGGCCAGAGCAGGTTGTGGATTTCGCAAAACTGACTATATTTTACACATAGCCCAGGAGAGGACAGGGATCAGCCATAGCGCAAGCAACACACTCGAGCAAAGGGGATTAGCTCAAGTGGCAGAGCGCTCGCTTTGCATGCGAGAGGTAGCGGGATCGATGCCCGCATTCTCCAAACGCAGCTTTCCTGGTTTCACGGGAGGCACCTTGCTTTTGTGTTTGATGTTGAAGCTTGGAACCGAGCGCCGTGAGCAACATGGGAAGCCGGAGTGCTCCTCATAACATGTGCCAAGGCATTGCCACGTTTTTGTGGTGGCATCTGTGGCTTCAGCCAAAGTCACGTAGGCAGTATTGGACAAAAGCAATCAATTAAAGAAAGCACGACCAGGCTTCCATGGCCAAGAGACAATATTCCATTAGGGGGAAAGGTGCCAGTGCCATGCTTACGCTGAGAGCTTTGGACTCGTTGAATCACCTGAATCAGGTTCAACTTCTCTTTGTGTGCGAAAGAAAGGCCTTTGGGCCCGCAAGCAAATATCGATTGGCATAGGAAAAGGCAACGTAGCAGAGGATGGTTTCGATCCATCGACCTCTGGGTTATGGGCCCAGCACGCTTCCGCTGCGCCACTCTGCTCTTGTCGCTGGCCATCCTCATGGATTTCGACAAGCGAATCCCAAGTCAAGCGTGGGCGAGAGCTGGACTCTCCTAGGCCAGCTGAGCGAGGGTGGTGGCGCCTGGCCCGGCGTGGAGCATTGGTGGTTCAGTGGTAGAATTCTCGCCTGCCACGCGGGAGGCCCGGGTTCGATTCCCGGCCAATGCAATTATGGGCTCTTGGTGTTTGTAGCTCTCTCCCCCAATTTCCAGCCCCATGGAATGCCTCAAGGCACAAGGTGTTTCTTGTCGAGAATGTATTAGGCGGTGTGAGTGCTTTTTGAAACCACCTTCTCCCAATGACATCATTGAAACCCATGGGGCCATACTTCAGAAGGGGCTCAGTTGTCCAAGGTCTTGGGGGAGTGGCTCTCCTGGTGTCTAGCGGCCAGAGCAAGTTGTGGATTTAGCAAAACTGCCTATAGTTTACACATAGCCCAGGAGAGGACAGGGATCAGCCATAGCACAAGCAACAACCTCAAGCAAAGGGGGATTAGCTCAAATGGTAGAGCGCTCGCTTAGCATGCGAGAGGTAGCGGGATCGATGCCCGCATTCTCCAAATGCAGCTTTCCTGATTTGCCAGGAGACACCTTGCTTTTGTGTTTGATGTTGAAGCTTGGAACCGAGCGCCGTGAGCAACATGGGAAGCCGGAGTCCTCCTCATAACGCGTGCCAAGGCGTTGCCACGTTTTTGTGGTGGCAACTGTGGCTTCAGCCAAAGTCACGTAGGCAGTGTTGGACAAAAGCAATCTAGTAAACAAAGCACGAGCAGGCCTCCATGGCCAAGAGACAATATTTCATTAGCGCAAAAGGTGCCAGTGCCATGCTTACGCTGAGAGCTTTGGACTCGTTGAATCACCTGAATCAGGTTCAACTTCTCTTTGTGTGGGAAAGAAAGGCCTTTGGGCCCGCACGCAAGCAAATATCGATTGGCATAGGAAAGGGCAACGTAGCAGAGGATGGTTTCGATCCATCGACCTCTGGGTTATGGGCCCAGCACGCTTCCGCTGCGCCACTCTGCTCTTGTCGCTGACCAACCTCAACAACCACATGTGGATGTAGTTTGCCAGCGATTCCCACGGGGAGTGGGTCCATGTGGCAAAGTCACAATGTAGACGACTAGGCGTTTCCATTGATTTTCGACCAGCGAATCCCAAGTCAAGCGTGGGCGAGAGCTGGACTCTCCTAGACCAGCTGAGCGAGGGTAGTGGCAAGTGGCCCGGCGTGGAGCATTGGTGGTTCAGTGGTAGAATTCTCGCCTGCCACGCGGGAGGCCCGGGTTCGATTCCCGGCCAATGCAATTATGGGCTCTTTGTGTTTGCAGCGCTCTCCCCCAATTTCCAGCCCCGTGGAGTGCATCAAGGCACAAGGTGTTTCTTGTCGAGAATGTACTAGGCGGTGTGAGTGCTTTTTGAAACCAGCCTTCTCCCAATTACATCATTGAAACCCATGGGGCCATACCTCTGAAGGGGCTCAGTTGTCAAAGGTCGTAGGAGGGAAAAAAAAGGGGGGTGCAAACCTTCTACGCTAGGAAAGCGGGTGGCTCTCCTGGTGTCTAGCGGCCAGAGCAGGTTGTGGATTTCGCAAAACTGACTATATTTTACACATAGCCCAGGAGAGGACAGGGATCAGCCATAGCGCAAGCAACACACTCGAGCAAAGGGGGATTAGCTCAAGTGGCAGAGCGCTCGCTTTGCATGCGAGAGGTAGCGGGATCGATGCCCGCATTCTCCAAACGCAGCTTTCCTGGTTTCACGGGAGGCACCTTGCTTTTGTGTTTGATGTTGAAGCTTGGAACCGAGCGCCGTGAGCAACATGGGAAGCCGGAGTGCTCCTCATAACATGTGCCAAGGCATTGCCACGTTTTTGTGGTGGCATCTGTGGCTTCAGCCAAAGTCACGTAGGCAGTATTGGACAAAAGCAATCAATTAAAGAAAGCACGACCAGGCTTCCATGGCCAAGAGACAATATTCCATTAGGGGGAAAGGTGCCAGTGCCATGCTTACGCTGAGAGCTTTGGACTCGTTGAATCACCTGAATCAGGTTCAACTTCTCTTTGTGTGCGAAAGAAAGGCCTTTGGGCCCGCAAGCAAATATCGATTGGCATAGGAAAAGGCAACGTAGCAGAGGATGGTTTCGATCCATCGACCTCTGGGTTATGGGCCCAGCACGCTTCCGCTGCGCCACTCTGCTCTTGTCGCTGGCCATCCTCATGGATTTCGACAAGCGAATCCCAAGTCAAGCGTGGGCGAGAGCTGGACTCTCCTAGGCCAGCTGAGCGAGGGTGGTGGCGCCTGGCCCGGCGTGGAGCATTGGTGGTTCAGTGGTAGAATTCTCGCCTGCCACGCGGGAGGCCCGGGTTCGATTCCCGGCCAATGCAATTATGGGCTCTTGGTGTTTGTAGCTCTCTCCCCCAATTTCCAGCCCCATGGAATGCCTCAAGGCACAAGGTGTTTCTTGTCGAGAATGTATTAGGCGGTGTGAGTGCTTTTTGAAACCACCTTCTCCCAATGACATCATTGAAACCCATGGGGCCATACTTCAGAAGGGGCTCAGTTGTCCAAGGTCTTGGGGGAGTGGCTCTCCTGGTGTCTAGCGGCCAGAGCAAGTTGTGGATTTAGCAAAACTGCCTATAGTTTACACATAGCCCAGGAGAGGACAGGGATCAGCCATAGCACAAGCAACAACCTCAAGCAAAGGGGGATTAGCTCAAATGGTAGAGCGCTCGCTTAGCATGCGAGAGGTAGCGGGATCGATGCCCGCATTCTCCAAATGCAGCTTTCCTGATTTGCCAGGAGACACCTTGCTTTTGTGTTTGATGTTGAAGCTTGGAACCGAGCGCCGTGAGCAACATGGGAAGCCGGAGTCCTCCTCATAACGCGTGCCAAGGCGTTGCCACGTTTTTGTGGTGGCAACTGTGGCTTCAGCCAAAGTCACGTAGGCAGTGTTGGACAAAAGCAATCTAGTAAACAAAGCACGAGCAGGCCTCCATGGCCAAGAGACAATATTTCATTAGCGCAAAAGGTGCCAGTGCCATGCTTACGCTGAGAGCTTTGGACTCGTTGAATCACCTGAATCAGGTTCAACTTCTCTTTGTGTGCGAAAGAAAGGCCTTTGGGCCCGCACGCAAGCAAATATCGATTGGCATAGGAAAGGGCAACGTAGCAGAGGATGGTTTCGATCCATCGACCTCTGGGTTATGGGCCCAGCACGCTTCCGCTGCGCCACTCTGCTCTTGTCGCTGACCAACCTCAACAACCACATGTGGATGTAGTTTGCCAGCGATTCCCACGGGGAGTGGGTCCATGTGGCAAAGTCACAATGTAGACGACTAGGCGTTTCCATTGATTTTCGACCAGCGAATCCCAAGTCAAGCGTGGGCTAGAGCTGGACTCTCCTAGACCAGCTGAGCGAGGGTGGTGGCAAGTGGCCCGGCGTGGAGCATTGGTGGTTCAGTGGTAGAATTCTCGCCTGCCACGCGGGAGGCCCGGGTTCGATTCCCGGCCAATGCAATTATGGGCTCTTTGTGTTTGCAGCGCTCTCCCCCAATTTCCAGCCCCGTGGAGTGCATCAAGGCACAAGGTGTTTCTTGTCGAGAATGTACTAGGCGGTGTGAGTGCTTTTTGAAACCAGCCTTCTCCCAATTACATCATTGAAACCCATGGGGCCATACCTCTGAAGGGGCTCAGTTGTCAAAGGTCGTAGGAGGGAAAAAAAAGGGGGGTGCAAACCTTCTACGCTAGGAAAGCGGGTGGCTCTCCTGGTGTCTAGCGGCCAGAGCAGGTTGTGGATTTCGCAAAACTGACTATATTTTACACATAGCCCAGGAGAGGACAGGGATCAGCCATAGCGCAAGCGACACACTCGAGCAAAGGGGGATTAGCTCAAGTGGCAGAGCGCTCGCTTTGCATGCGAGAGGTAGCGGGATCGATGCCCGCATTCTCCAAACGCAGCTTTCCTGGTTTCACGGGAGGCACCTTGCTTTTGTGTTTGATGTTGAAGCTTGGAACCGAGCGCCGTGAGCAACATGGGAAGCCGGAGTGCTCCTCATAACATGTGCCAAGGCATTGCCACGTTTTTGTGGTGGCATCTGTGGCTTCAGCCAAAGTCACGTAGGCAGTATTGGACAAAAGCAATCAATTAAAGAAAGCACGACCAGGCTTCCATGGCCAAGAGACAATATTCCATTAGGGGGAAAGGTGCCAGTGCCATGCTTACGCTGAGAGCTTTGGACTCGTTGAATCACCTGAATCAGGTTCAACTTCTCTTTGTGTGCGAAAGAAAGGCCTTTGGGCCCGCAAGCAAATATCGATTGGCATAGGAAAAGGCAACGTAGCAGAGGATGGTTTCGATCCATCGACCTCTGGGTTATGGGCCCAGCACGCTTCCGCTGCGCCACTCTGCTCTTGTCGCTGACCATCCTCATGGATTTCGACAAGCGAATCCCAAGTCAAGCGTGGGCGAGAGCTGGACTCTCCTAGGCCAGCTGAGCGAGGGTGGTGGCGCCTGGCCCGGCGTGGAGCATTGGTGGTTCAGTGGTAGAATTCTCGCCTGCCACGCGGGAGGCCCGGGTTCGATTCCCGGCCAATGCAATTATGGGCTCTTGGTGTTTGTAGCTCTCTCCCCCAATTTCCAGCCCCATGGAATGCCTCAAGGCACAAGGTGTTTCTTGTCGAGAATGTATTAGGCGGTGTGAGTGCTTTTTGAAACCACCTTCTCCCAATGACATCATTGAAACCCATGGGGCCATACTTCAGAAGGGGCTCAGTTGTCCAAGGTCTTGGGGGAGTGGCTCTCCTGGTGTCTAGCGGCCAGAGCAAGTTGTGGATTTAGCAAAACTGCCTATAGTTTACACATAGCCCAGGAGAGGACAGGGATCAGCCATAGCACAAGCAACAACCTCAAGCAAAGGGGGATTAGCTCAAATGGTAGAGCGCTCGCTTAGCATGCGAGAGGTAGCGGGATCGATGCCCGCATTCTCCAAATGCAGCTTTCCTGATTTGCCAGGAGACACCTTGCTTTTGTGTTTGATGTTGAAGCTTGGAACCGAGCGCCGTGAGCAACATGGGAAGCCGGAGTCCTCCTCATAACGCGTGCCAAGGCGTTGCCACGTTTTTGTGGTGGCAACTGTGGCTTCAGCCAAAGTCACGTAGGCAGTGTTGGACAAAAGCAATCTAGTAAACAAAGCACGAGCAGGCCTCCATGGCCAAGAGACAATATTTCATTAGCGCAAAAGGTGCCAGTGCCATGCTTACGCTGAGAGCTTTGGACTCGTTGAATCACCTGAATCAGGTTCAACTTCTCTTTGTGTGCGAAAGAAAGGCCTTTGGGCCCGCACGCAAGCAAATATCGATTGGCATAGAAAAAGGCAACGTAGCAGAGGATGGTTTCGATCCATCGACCTCTGGGTTATGGGCCCAGCACGCTTCCGCTGCGCCACTCTGCTCTTGTCGCTGACCAACCTCAACAACCACATGTGGATGTAGTTTGCCAGCGATTCCCACGGGGAGTGGGTCCATGTGGCAAAGTCACAATGTAGACGACTAGGCGTTTCCATTGATTTTCGACCAGCGAATCCCAAGTCAAGCGTGGGCGAGAGCTGGACTCTCCTAGACCAGCTGAGCGAGGGTGGTGGCAAGTGGCCCGGCGTGGAGCATTGGTGGTTCAGTGGTAGAATTCTCGCCTGCCACGCGGGAGGCCCGGGTTCGATTCCCGGCCAATGCAATTATGGGCTCTTTGTGTTTGCAGCGCTCTCCCCCAATTTCCAGCCCCGTGGAGTGCATCAAGGCACAAGGTGTTTCTTGTCGAGAATGTACTAGGCGGTGTGAGTGCTTTTTGAAACCAGCCTTCTCCCAATTACATCATTGAAACCCATGGGGCCATACCTCTGAAGGGGCTCAGTTGTCAAAGGTCGTAGGAGGGAAAAAAAAGGGGGGTGCAAACCTTCTACGCTAGGAAAGCGGGTGGCTCTCCTGGTGTCTAGCGGCCAGAGCAGGTTGTGGATTTCGCAAAACTGACTATATTTTACACATAGCCCAGGAGAGGACAGGGATCAGCCATAGCGCAAGCAACACACTCGAGCAAAGGGGGATTAGCTCAAGTGGCAGAGCGCTCGCTTTGCATGCGAGAGGTAGCGGGATCGATGCCCGCATTCTCCAAACGCAGCTTTCCTGGTTTCACGGGAGGCACCTTGCTTTTGTGTTTGATGTTGAAGCTTGGAACCGAGCGCCGTGAGCAACATGGGAAGCCGGAGTGCTCCTCATAACATGTGCCAAGGCATTGCCACGTTTTTGTGGTGGCATCTGTGGCTTCAGCCAAAGTCACGTAGGCAGTATTGGACAAAAGCAATCAATTAAAGAAAGCACGACCAGGCTTCCATGGCCAAGAGACAATATTCCATTAGGGGGAAAGGTGCCAGTGCCATGCTTACGCTGAGAGCTTTGGACTCGTTGAATCACCTGAATCAGGTTCAACTTCTCTTTGTGTGCGAAAGAAAGGCCTTTGGGCCCGCAAGCAAATATCGATTGGCATAGGAAAAGGCAACGTAGCAGAGGATGGTTTCGATCCATCGACCTCTGGGTTATGGGCCCAGCACGCTTCCGCTGCGCCACTCTGCTCTTGTCGCTGACCATCCTCATGGATTTCGACAAGCGAATCCCAAGTCAAGCGTGGGCGAGAGCTGGACTCTCCTAGGCCAGCTGAGCGAGGGTGGTGGCGCCTGGCCCGGCATGGAGCATTGGTGGTTCAGTGGTAGAATTCTCGCCTGCCACGCGGGAGGCCCGGGTTCGATTCCCGGCCAATGCAATTATGGGCTCTTGGTGTTTGTAGCTCTCTCCCCCAATTTCCAGCCCCATGGAATGCCTCAAGGCACAAGGTGTTTCTTGTCGAGAATGTATTAGGCGGTGTGAGTGCTTTTTGAAACCACCTTCTCCCAATGACATCATTGAAACCCATGGGGCCATACTTCAGAAGGGGCTCAGTTGTCCAAGGTCTTGGGGGAGTGGCTCTCCTGGTGTCTAGCGGCCAGAGCAAGTTGTGGATTTAGCAAAACTGCCTATAGTTTACACATAGCCCAGGAGAGGACAGGGATCAGCCATAGCACAAGCAACAACCTCAAGCAAAGGGGGATTAGCTCAAATGGTAGAGCGCTTGCTTAGCATGCGAGAGGTAGCGGGATCGATGCCCGCATTCTCCAAATGCAGCTTTCCTGATTTGCCAGGAGACACCTTGCTTTTGTGTTTGATGTTGAAGCTTGGAACCGAGCGCCGTGAGCAACATGGGAAGCCGGAGTCCTCCTCATAACGCGTGCCAAGGCGTTGCCACGTTTTTGTGGTGGCAACTGTGGCTTCAGCCAAAGTCACGTAGGCAGTGTTGGACAAAAGCAATCTAGTAAACAAAGCACGAGCAGGCCTCCATGGCCAAGAGACAATATTTCATTAGCGCAAAAGGTGCCAGTGCCATGCTTACGCTGAGAGCTTTGGACTCGTTGAATCACCTGAATCAGGTTCAACTTCTCTTTGTGTGCGAAAGAAAGGCCTTTGGGCCCGCACGCAAGCAAATATCGATTGGCATAGGAAAGGGCAACGTAGCAGAGGATGGTTTCGATCCATCGACCTCTGGGTTATGGGCCCAGCACGCTTCCGCTGCGCCACTCTGCTCTTGTCGCTGACCAACCTCAACAACCACATGTGGATGTAGTTTGCCAGCGATTCCCACGGGGAGTGGGTCCATGTGGCAAAGTCACAATGTAGACGACTAGGCGTTTCCATTGATTTTCGACCAGCGAATCCCAAGTCAAGCGTGGGCGAGAGCTGGACTCTCCTAGACCAGCTGAGCGAGGGTGGTGGCAAGTGGCCCGGCGTGGAGCATTGGTGGTTCAGTGGTAGAATTCTCGCCTGCCACGCGGGAGGCCCGGGTTCGATTCCCGGCCAATGCAATTATGGGCTCTTTGTGTTTGCAGCGCTCTCCCCCAATTTCCAGCCCCGTGGAGTGCATCAAGGCACAAGGTGTTTCTTGTCGAGAATGTACTAGGCGGTGTGAGTGCTTTTTGAAACCAGCCTTCTCCCAATTACATCATTGAAACCCATGGGGCCATACCTCTGAAGGGGCTCAGTTGTCAAAGGTCGTAGGAGGGAAAAAAAAGGGGGGTGCAAACCTTCTACGCTAGGAAAGCGGGTGGCTCTCCTGGTGTCTAGCGGCCAGAGCAGGTTGTGGATTTCGCAAAACTGACTATATTTTACACATAGCGCAGGAGAGGACAGGGATCAGCCATAGCGCAAGCAACACACTCGAGCAAAGGGGGATTAGCTCAAGTGGCAGAGCGCTCGCTTTGCATGCGAGAGGTAGCGGGATCGATGCCCGCATTCTCCAAACGCAGCTTTCCTGGTTTCACGGGAGGCACCTTGCTTTTGTGTTTGATGTTGAAGCTTGGAACCGAGCGCCGTGAGCAACATGGGAAGCCGGAGTGCTCCTCATAACATGTGCCAAGGCATTGCCACGTTTTTGTGGTGGCATCTGTGGCTTCAGCCAAAGTCACGTAGGCAGTATTGGACAAAAGCAATCAATTAAAGAAAGCACGACCAGGCTTCCATGGCCAAGAGACAATATTCCATTAGGGGGAAAGGTGCCAGTGCCATGCTTACGCTGAGAGCTTTGGACTCGTTGAATCACCTGAATCAGGTTCAACTTCTCTTTGTGTGCGAAAGAAAGGCCTTTGGGCCCGCAAGCAAATATCGATTGGCATAGGAAAAGGCAACGTAGCAGAGGATGGTTTCGATCCATCGACCTCTGGGTTATGGGCCCAGCACGCTTCCGCTGCGCCACTCTGCTCTTGTCGCTGACCATCCTCATGGATTTCGACAAGCGAATCCCAAGTCAAGCGTGGGCGAGAGCTGGACTCTCCTAGGCCAGCTGAGCGAGGGTGGTGGCGCCTGGCCCGGCGTGGAGCATTGGTGGTTCAGTGGTAGAATTCTCGCCTGCCACGCGGGAGGCCCGGGTTCGATTCCCGGCCAATGCAATTATGGGCTCTTGGTGTTTGTAGCTCTCTCCCCCAATTTCCAGCCCCATGGAATGCCTCAAGGCACAAGGTGTTTCTTGTCGAGAATGTATTAGGCGGTGTGAGTGCTTTTTGAAACCACCTTCTCCCAATGACATCATTGAAACCCATGGGGCCATACTTCAGAAGGGGCTCAGTTGTCCAAGGTCTTGGGGGAGTGGCTCTCCTGGTGTCTAGCGGCCAGAGCAAGTTGTGGATTTAGCAAAACTGCCTATAGTTTACACATAGCCCAGGAGAGGACAGGGATCAGCCATAGCACAAGCAACAACCTCAAGCAAAGGGGGATTAGCTCAAATGGTAGAGCGCTCGCTTAGCATGCGAGAGGTAGCGGGATCGATGCCCGCATTCTCCAAATGCAGCTTTCCTGATTTGCCAGGAGACACCTTGCTTTTGTGTTTGATGTTGAAGCTTGGAACCGAGCGCCGTGAGCAACATGGGAAGCCAGAGTCCTCCTCATAACGCGTGCCAAGGCGTTGCCACGTTTTTGTGGTGGCAACTGTGGCTTCAGCCAAAGTCACGTAGGCAGTGTTGGACAAAAGCAATCTAGTAAACAAAGCACGAGCAGGCCTCCATGGCCAAGAGACAATATTTCATTAGCGCAAAAGGTGCCAGTGCCATGCTTACGCTGAGAGCTTTGGACTCGTTGAATCACCTGAATCAGGTTCAACTTCTCTTTGTGTGCGAAAGAAAGGCCTTTGGGCCCGCACGCAAGCAAATATCGATTGGCATAGAAAAAGGCAACGTAGCAGAGGATGGTTTCGATCCATCGACCTCTGGGTTATGGGCCCAGCACGCTTCCGCTGCGCCACTCTGCTCTTGTCGCTGACCAACCTCAACAACCACATGTGGATGTAGTTTGCCAGCGATTCCCACGGGGAGTGGGTCCATGTGGCAAAGTCACAATGTAGACGACTAGGCGTTTCCATTGATTTTCGACCAGCGAATCCCAAGTCAAGCGTGGGCGAGAGCTGGACTCTCCTAGACCAGCTGAGCGAGGGTGGTGGCAAGTGGCCCGGCGTGGAGCATTGGTGGTTCAGTGGTAGAATTCTCGCCTGCCACGCGGGAGGCCCGGGTTCGATTCCCGGCCAATGCAATTATGGGCTCTTTGTGTTTGCAGCGCTCTCCCCCAATTTCCAGCCCCGTGGAGTGCATCAAGGCACAAGGTGTTTCTTGTCGAGAATGTACTAGGCGGTGTGAGTGCTTTTTGAAACCAGCCTTCTCCCAATTACATCATTGAAACCCATGGGGCCATACCTCTGAAGGGGCTCAGTTGTCAAAGGTCGTAGGAGGGAAAAAAAAGGGGGGTGCAAACCTTCTACGCTAGGAAAGCGGGTGGCTCTCCTGGTGTCTAGCGGCCAGAGCAGGTTGTGGATTTCGCAAAACTGACTATATTTTACACATAGCCCAGGAGAGGACAGGGATCAGCCATAGCGCAAGCAACACACTCGAGCAAAGGGGGATTAGCTCAAGTGGCAGAGCGCTCGCTTTGCATGCGAGAGGTAGCGGGATCGATGCCCGCATTCTCCAAACGCAGCTTTCCTGGTTTCACGGGAGGCACCTTGCTTTTGTGTTTGATGTTGAAGCTTGGAACCGAGCGCCGTGAGCAACATGGGAAGCCGGAGTGCTCCTCATAACATGTGCCAAGGCATTGCCACGTTTTTGTGGTGGCATCTGTGGCTTCAGCCAAAGTCACGTAGGCAGTATTGGACAAAAGCAATCAATTAAAGAAAGCACGACCAGGCTTCCATGGCCAAGAGACAATATTCCATTAGGGGGAAAGGTGCCAGTGCCATGCTTACGCTGAGAGCTTTGGACTCGTTGAATCACCTGAATCAGGTTCAACTTCTCTTTGTGTGCGAAAGAAAGGCCTTTGGGCCCGCAAGCAAATATCGATTGGCATAGGAAAAGGCAACGTAGCAGAGGATGGTTTCGATCCATCGACCTCTGGGTTATGGGCCCAGCACGCTTCCGCTGCGCCACTCTGCTCTTGTCGCTGGCCATCCTCATGGATTTCGACAAGCGAATCCCAAGTCAAGCGTGGGCGAGAGCTGGACTCTCCTAGGCCAGCTGAGCGAGGGTGGTGGCGCCTGGCCCGGCGTGGAGCATTGGTGGTTCAGTGGTAGAATTCTCGCCTGCCACGCGGGAGGCCCGGGTTCGATTCCCGGCCAATGCAATTATGGGCTCTTGGTGTTTGTAGCTCTCTCCCCCAATTTCCAGCCCCATGGAATGCCTCAAGGCACAAGGTGTTTCTTGTCGAGAATGTATTAGGCGGTGTGAGTGCTTTTTGAAACCACCTTCTCCCAATGACATCATTGAAACCCATGGGGCCATACTTCAGAAGGGGCTCATTTGTCCAAGGTCTTGGGGGAGTGGCTCTCCTGGTGTCTAGCGGCCAGAGCAAGTTGTGGATTTAGCAAAACTGCCTATAGTTTACACATAGCCCAGGAGAGGACAGGGATCAGCCATAGCACAAGCAACAACCTCAAGCAAAGGGGGATTAGCTCAAATGGTAGAGCGCTCGCTTAGCATGCGAGAGGTAGCGGGATCGATGCCCGCATTCTCCAAATGCAGCTTTCCTGATTTGCCAGGAGACACCTTGCTTTTGTGTTTGATGTTGAAGCTTGGAACCGAGCGCCGTGAGCAACATGGGAAGCCGGAGTCCTCCTCATAACGCGTGCCAAGGCGTTGCCACGTTTTTGTGGTGGCAACTGTGGCTTCAGCCAAAGTCACGTAGGCAGTGTTGGACAAAAGCAATCTAGTAAACAAAGCACGAGCAGGCCTCCATGGCCAAGAGACAATATTTCATTAGCGCAAAAGGTGCCAGTGCCATGCTTACGCTGAGAGCTTTGGACTCGTTGAATCACCTGAATCAGGTTCAACTTCTCTTTGTGTGCGAAAGAAAGGCCTTTGGGCCCGCACGCAAGCAAATATCGATTGGCATAGGAAAGGGCAACGTAGCAGAGGATGGTTTCGATCCATCGACCTCTGGGTTATGGGCCCAGCACGCTTCCGCTGCGCCACTCTGCTCTTGTCGCTGACCAACCTCAACAACCACATGTGGATGTAGTTTGCCAGCGATTCCCACGGGGAGTGGGTCCATGTGGCAAAGTCACAATGTAGACGACTAGGCGTTTCCATTGATTTTCGACCAGCGAATCCCAAGTCAAGCGTGGGCGAGAGCTGGACTCTCCTAGACCAGCTGAGCGAGGGTGGTGGCAAGTGGCCCGGCGTGGAGCATTGGTGGTTCAGTGGTAGAATTCTCGCCTGCCACGCGGGAGGCCCGGGTTCGATTCCCGGCCAATGCAATTATGGGCTCTTTGTGTTTGCAGCGCTCTCCCCCAATTTCCAGCCCCGTGGAGTGCATCAAGGCACAAGGTGTTTCTTGTCGAGAATGTACTAGGCGGTGTGAGTGCTTTTTGAAACCAGCCTTCTCCCAATTACATCATTGAAACCCATGGGGCCATACCTCTGAAGGGGCTCAGTTGTCAAAGGTCGTAGGAGGGAAAAAAAAGGGGGGTGCAAACCTTCTACGCTAGGAAAGCGGGTGGCTCTCCTGGTGTCTAGCAGCCAGAGCAGGTTGTGGATTTCGCAAAACTGACTATATTTTACACATAGCCCAGGAGAGGACAGGGATCAGCCATAGCGCAAGCAACACACTCGAGCAAAGGGGGATTAGCTCAAGTGGCAGAGCGCTCGCTTTGCATGCGAGAGGTAGCGGGATCGATGCCCGCATTCTCCAAACGCAGCTTTCCTGGTTTCACGGGAGGCACCTTGCTTTTGTGTTTGATGTTGAAGCTTGGAACCGAGCGCCGTGAGCAACATGGGAAGCCGGAGTGCTCCTCATAACATGTGCCAAGGCATTGCCACGTTTTTGTGGTGGCATCTGTGGCTTCAGCCAAAGTCACGTAGGCAGTATTGGACAAAAGCAATCAATTAAAGAAAGCACGACCAGGCTTCCATGGCCAAGAGACAATATTCCATTAGGGGGAAAGGTGCCAGTGCCATGCTTACGCTGAGAGCTTTGGACTCGTTGAATCACCTGAATCAGGTTCAACTTCTCTTTGTGTGCGAAAGAAAGGCCTTTGGGCCCGCAAGCAAATATCGATTGGCATAGGAAAAGGCAACGTAGCAGAGGATGGTTTCGATCCATCGACCTCTGGGTTATGGGCCCAGCACGCTTCCGCTGCGCCACTCTGCTCTTGTCGCTGACCATCCTCATGGATTTCGACAAGCGAATCCCAAGTCAAGCGTGGGCGAGAGCTGGACTCTCCTAGGCCAGCTGAGCGAGGGTGGTGGCGCCTGGCCCGGCGTGGAGCATTGGTGGTTCAGTGGTAGAATTCTCGCCTGCCACGCGGGAGGCCCGGGTTCGATTCCCGGCCAATGCATTTATGGGCTCTTGGTGTTTGTAGCTCTCTCCCCCAATTTCCAGCCCCATGGAATGCCTCAAGGCACAAGGTGTTTCTTGTCGAGAATGTATTAGGCGGTGTGAGTGCTTTTTGAAACCACCTTCTCCCAATGACATCATTGAAACCCATGGGGCCATACTTCAGAAGGGGCTCAGTTGTCCAAGGTCTTGGGGGAGTGGCTCTCCTGGTGTCTAGCGGCCAGAGCAAGTTGTGGATTTAGCAAAACTGCCTATAGTTTACACATAGCCCAGGAGAGGACAGGGATCAGCCATAGCACAAGCAACAACCTCAAGCAAAGGGGGATTAGCTCAAATGGTAGAGCGCTCGCTTAGCATGCGAGAGGTAGCGGGATCGATGCCCGCATTCTCCAAATGCAGCTTTCCTGATTTGCCAGGAGACACCTTGCTTTTGTGTTTGATGTTGAAGCTTGGAACCGAGCGCCGTGAGCAACATGGGAAGCCGGAGTCCTCCTCATAACGCGTGCCAAGGCGTTGCCACGTTTTTGTGGTGGCAACTGTGGCTTCAGCCAAAGTCACGTAGGCAGTGTTGGACAAAAGCAATCTAGTAAACAAAGCACGAGCAGGCCTCCATGGCCAAGAGACAATATTTCATTAGCGCAAAAGGTGCCAGTGCCATGCTTACGCTGAGAGCTTTGGACTCGTTGAATCACCTGAATCAGGTTCAACTTCTCTTTGTGTGCGAAAGAAAGGCCTTTGGGCCCGCACGCAAGCAAATATCGATTGGCATAGGAAAGGGCAACGTAGCAGAGGATGGTTTCGATCCATCGACCTCTGGGTTATGGGCCCAGCACGCTTCCGCTGCGCCACTCTGCTCTTGTCGCTGACCAACCTCAACAACCACATGTGGATGTAGTTTGCCAGCGATTCCCACGGGGAGTGGGTCCATGTGGCAAAGTCACAATGTAGACGACTAGGCGTTTCCATTGATTTTCGACCAGCGAATCCCAAGTCAAGCGTGGGCGAGAGCTGGACTCTCCTAGACCAGCTGAGCGAGGGTGGTGGCAAGTGGCCCGGCGTGGAGCATTGGTGGTTCAGTGGTAGAATTCTCGCCTGCCACGCGGGAGGCCCGGGTTCGATTCCCGGCCAATGCAATTATGGGCTCTTTGTGTTTGCAGCGCTCTCCCCCAATTTCCAGCCCCGTGGAGTGCATCAAGGCACAAGGTGTTTCTTGTCGAGAATGTACTAGGCGGTGTGAGTGCTTTTTGAAACCAGCCTTCTCCCAATTACATCATTGAAACCCATGGGGCCATACCTCTGAAGGGGCTCAGTTGTCAAAGGTCGTAGGAGGGAAAAAAAAGGGGGGTGCAAACCTTCTACGCTAGGAAAGCGGGTGGCTCTCCTGGTGTCTAGCGGCCAGAGCAGGTTGTGGATTTCGCAAAACTGACTATATTTTACACATAGCCCAGGAGAGGACAGGGATCAGCCATAGCGCAAGCAACACACTCGAGCAAAGGGGGATTAGCTCAAGTGGCAGAGCGCTCGCTTTGCATGCGAGAGGTAGCGGGATCGATGCCCGCATTCTCCAAACGCAGCTTTCCTGGTTTCACGGGAGGCACCTTGCTTTTGTGTTTGATGTTGAAGCTTGGAACCGAGCGCCGTGAGCAACATGGGAAGCCGGAGTGCTCCTCATAACATGTGCCAAGGCATTGCCACGTTTTTGTGGTGGCATCTGTGGCTTCAGCCAAAGTCACGTAGGCAGTATTGGACAAAAGCAATCAATTAAAGAAAGCACGACCAGGCTTCCATGGCCAAGAGACAATATTCCATTAGGGGGAAAGGTGCCAGTGCCATGCTTACGCTGAGAGCTTTGGACTCGTTGAATCACCTGAATCAGGTTCAACTTCTCTTTGTGTGCGAAAGAAAGGCCTTTGGGCCCGCAAGCAAATATCGATTGGCATAGGAAAAGGCAACGTAGCAGAGGATGGTTTCGATCCATCGACCTCTGGGTTATGGGCCCAGCACGCTTCCGCTGCGCCACTCTGCTCTTGTCGCTGACCATCCTCATGGATTTCGACAAGCGAATCCCAAGTCAAGCGTGGGCGAGAGCTGGACTCTCCTAGGCCAGCTGAGCGAGGGTGGTGGCGCCTGGCCCGGCGTGGAGCATTGGTGGTTCAGTGGTAGAATTCTCGCCTGCCACGCGGGAGGCCCGGGTTCGATTCCCGGCCAATGCAATTATGGGCTCTTGGTGTTTGTAGCTCTCTCCCCCAATTTCCAGCCCCATGGAATGCCTCAAGGCACAAGGTGTTTCTTGTCGAGAATGTATTAGGCGGTGTGAGTGCTTTTTGAAACCACCTTCTCCCAATGACATCATTGAAACCCATGGGGCCATACTTCAGAAGGGGCTCAGTTGTCCAAGGTCTTGGGGGAGTGGCTCTCCTGGTGTCTAGCGGCCAGAGCAAGTTGTGGATTTAGCAAAACTGCCTATAGTTTACACATAGCCCAGGAGAGGACAGGGATCAGCCATAGCACAAGCAACAACCTCAAGCAAAGGGGGATTAGCTCAAATGGTAGAGCGCTCGCTTAGCATGCGAGAGGTAGCGGGATCGATGCCCGCATTCTCCAAATGCAGCTTTCCTGATTTGCCAGGAGACACCTTGCTTTTGTGTTTGATGTTGAAGCTTGGAACCGAGCGCCGTGAGCAACATGGGAAGCCGGAGTCCTCCTCATAACGCGTGCCAAGGCGTTGCCACGTTTTTGTGGTGGCAACTGTGGCTTCAGCCAAAGTCACGTAGGCAGTGTTGGACAAAAGCAATCTAGTAAACAAAGCACGAGCAGGCCTCCATGGCCAAGAGACAATATTTCATTAGCGCAAAAGGTGCCAGTGCCATGCTTACGCTGAGAGCTTTGGACTCGTTGAATCACCTGAATCAGGTTCAACTTCTCTTTGTGTGCGAAAGAAAGGCCTTTGGGCCCGCACGCAAGCAAATATCGATTGGCATAGAAAAAGGCAACGTAGCAGAGGATGGTTTCGATCCATCGACCTCTGGGTTATGGGCCCAGCACGCTTCCGCTGCGCCACTCTGCTCTTGTCGCTGACCAACCTCAACAACCACATGTGGATGTAGTTTGCCAGCGATTCCCACGGGGAGTGGGTCCATGTGGCAAAGTCACAATGTAGACGACTAGGCGTTTCCATTGATTTTCGACCAGCGAATCCCAAGTCAAGCGTGGGCGAGAGCTGGACTCTCCTAGACCAGCTGAGCGAGGGTGGTGGCAAGTGGCCCGGCGTGGAGCATTGGTGGTTCAGTGGTAGAATTCTCGCCTGCCACGCGGGAGGCCCGGGTTCGATTCCCGGCCAATGCAATTATGGGCTCTTTGTGTTTGCAGCGCTCTCCCCCAATTTCCAGCCCCGTGGAGTGCATCAAGGCACAAGGTGTTTCTTGTCGAGAATGTACTAGGCGGTGTGAGTGCTTTTTGAAACCAGCCTTCTCCCAATTACATCATTGAAACCCATGGGGCCATACCTCTGAAGGGGCTCAGTTGTCAAAGGTCGTAGGAGGGAAAAAAAAAGGGGGGTGCAAACCTTCTACGCTAGGAAAGCGGGTGGCTCTCCTGGTGTCTAGCGGCCAGAGCAGGTTGTGGATTTCGCAAAACTGACTATATTTTACACATAGCCCAGGAGAGGACAGGGATCAGCCATAGCGCAAGCAACACACTCGAGCAAAGGGGGATTAGCTCAAGTGGCAGAGCGCTCGCTTTGCATGCGAGAGGTAGCGGGATCGATGCCCGCATTCTCCAAACGCAGCTTTCCTGGTTTCACGGGAGGCACCTTGCTTTTGTGTTTGATGTTGAAGCTTGGAACCGAGCGCCGTGAGCAACATGGGAAGCCGGAGTGCTCCTCATAACATGTGCCAAGGCATTGCCACGTTTTTGTGGTGGCATCTGTGGCTTCAGCCAAAGTCACGTAGGCAGTATTGGACAAAAGCAATCAATTAAAGAAAGCACGACCAGGCTTCCATGGCCAAGAGACAATATTCCATTAGGGGGAAAGGTGCCAGTGCCATGCTTACGCTGAGAGCTTTGGACTCGTTGAATCACCTGAATCAGGTTCAACTTCTCTTTGTGTGCGAAAGAAAGGCCTTTGGGCCCGCAAGCAAATATCGATTGGCATAGGAAAAGGCAACGTAGCAGAGGATGGTTTCGATCCATCGACCTCTGGGTTATGGGCCCAGCACGCTTCCGCTGCGCCACTCTGCTCTTGTCGCTGACCATCCTCATGGATTTCGACAAGCGAATCCCAAGTCAAGCGTGGGCGAGAGCTGGACTCTCCTAGGCCAGCTGAGCGAGGGTGGTGGCGCCTGGCCCGGCGTGGAGCATTGGTGGTTCAGTGGTAGAATTCTCGCCTGCCACGCGGGAGGCCCGGGTTCGATTCCCGGCCAATGCAATTATGGGCTCTTGGTGTTTGTAGCTCTCTCCCCCAATTTCCAGCCCCATGGAATGCCTCAAGGCACAAGGTGTTTCTTGTCGAGAATGTATTAGGCGGTGTGAGTGCTTTTTGAAACCACCTTCTCCCAATGACATCATTGAAACCCATGGGGCCATACTTCAGAAGGGGCTCAGTTGTCCAAGGTCTTGGGGGAGTGGCTCTCCTGGTGTCTAGCGGCCAGAGCAAGTTGTGGATTTAGCAAAACTGCCTATAGTTTACACATAGCCCAGGAGAGGACAGGGATCAGCCATAGCACAAGCAACAACCTCAAGCAAAGGGGGATTAGCTCAAATGGTAGAGCGCTCGCTTAGCATGCGAGAGGTAGCGGGATCGATGCCCGCATTCTCCAAATGCAGCTTTCCTGATTTGCCAGGAGACACCTTGCTTTTGTGTTTGATGTTGAAGCTTGGAACCGAGCGCCGTGAGCAACATGGGAAGCCGGAGTCCTCCTCATAACGCGTGCCAAGGCGTTGCCACGTTTTTGTGGTGGCAACTGTGGCTTCAGCCAAAGTCACGTAGGCAGTGTTGGACAAAAGCAATCTAGTAAACAAAGCACGAGCAGGCCTCCATGGCCAAGAGACAATATTTCATTAGCGCAAAAGGTGCCAGTGCCATGCTTACGCTGAGAGCTTTGGACTCGTTGAATCACCTGAATCAGGTTCAACTTCTCTTTGTGTGCGAAAGAAAGGCCTTTGGGCCCGCACGCAAGCAAATATCGATTGGCATAGGAAAGGGCAACGTAGCAGAGGATGGTTTCGATCCATCGACCTCTGGGTTATGGGCCCAGCACGCTTCCGCTGCGCCACTCTGCTCTTGTCGCTGACCAACCTCAACAACCACATGTGGATGTAGTTTGCCAGCGATTCCCACGGGGAGTGGGTCCATGTGGCAAAGTCACAATGTAGACGACTAGGCGTTTCCATTGATTTTCGACCAGCGAATCCCAAGTCAAGCGTGGGCGAGAGCTGGACTCTCCTAGACCAGCTGAGCGAGGGTGGTGGCAAGTGGCCCGGCGTGGAGCATTGGTGGTTCAGTGGTAGAATTCTCGCCTGCCACGCGGGAGGCCCGGGTTCGATTCCCGGCCAATGCAATTATGGGCTCTTTGTGTTTGCAGCGCTCTCCCCCAATTTCCAGCCCCGTGGAGTGCATCAAGGCACAAGGTGTTTCTTGTCGAGAATGTACTAGGCGGTGTGAGTGCTTTTTGAAACCAGCCTTCTCCCAATTACATCATTGAAACCCATGGGGCCATACCTCTGAAGGGGCTCAGTTGTCAAAGGTCGTAGGAGGGAAAAAAAAGGGGGGTGCAAACCTTCTACGCTAGGAAAGCGGGTGGCTCTCCTGGTGTCTAGCGGCCAGAGCAGGTTGTGGATTTCGCAAAACTGACTATATTTTACACATAGCCCAGGAGAGGACAGGGATCAGCCATAGCGCAAGCAACACACTCGAGCAAAGGGGGATTAGCTCAAGTGGCAGAGCGCTCGCTTTGCATGCGAGAGGTAGCGGGATCGATGCCCGCATTCTCCAAACGCAGCTTTCCTGGTTTCACGGGAGGCACCTTGCTTTTGTGTTTGATGTTGAAGCTTGGAACCGAGCGCCGTGAGCAACATGGGAAGCCGGAGTGCTCCTCATAACATGTGCCAAGGCATTGCCACGTTTTTGTGGTGGCATCTGTGGCTTCAGCCAAAGTCACGTAGGCAGTATTGGACAAAAGCAATCAATTAAAGAAAGCACGACCAGGCTTCCATGGCCAAGAGACAATATTCCATTAGGGGGAAAGGTGCCAGTGCCATGCTTACGCTGAGAGCTTTGGACTCGTTGAATCACCTGAATCAGGTTCAACTTCTCTTTGTGTGCGAAAGAAAGGCCTTTGGGCCCGCAAGCAAATATCGATTGGCATAGGAAAAGGCAACGTAGCAGAGGATGGTTTCGATCCATCGACCTCTGGGTTATGGGCCCAGCACGCTTCCGCTGCGCCACTCTGCTCTTGTCGCTGACCATCCTCATGGATTTCGACAAGCGAATCCCAAGTCAAGCGTGGGCGAGAGCTGGACTCTCCTAGGCCAGCTGAGCGAGGGTGGTGGCGCCTGGCCCGGCGTGGAGCATTGGTGGTTCAGTGGTAGAATTCTCGCCTGCCACGCGGGAGGCCCGGGTTCGATTCCCGGCCAATGCAATTATGGGCTCTTGGTGTTTGTAGCTCTCTCCCCCAATTTCCAGCCCCATGGAATGCCTCAAGGCACAAGGTGTTTCTTGTCGAGAATGTATTAGGCGGTGTGAGTGCTTTTTGAAACCACCTTCTCCCAATGACATCATTGAAACCCATGGGGCCATACTTCAGAAGGGGCTCAGTTGTCCAAGGTCTTGGGGGAGTGGCTCTCCTGGTGTCTAGCGGCCAGAGCAAGTTGTGGATTTAGCAAAACTGCCTATAGTTTACACATAGCCCAGGAGAGGACAGGGATCAGCCATAGCACAAGCAACAACCTCAAGCAAAGGGGGATTAGCTCAAATGGTAGAGCGCTCGCTTAGCATGCGAGAGGTAGCGGGATCGATGCCCGCATTCTCCAAATGCAGCTTTCCTGATTTGCCAGGAGACACCTTGCTTTTGTGTTTGATGTTGAAGCTTGGAACCGAGCGCCGTGAGCAACATGGGAAGCCGGAGTCCTCCTCATAACGCGTGCCAAGGCGTTGCCACGTTTTTGTGGTGGCAACTGTGGCTTCAGCCAAAGTCACGTAGGCAGTGTTGGACAAAAGCAATCTAGTAAACAAAGCACGAGCAGGCCTCCATGGCCAAGAGACAATATTTCATTAGCGCAAAAGGTGCCAGTGCCATGCTTACGCTGAGAGCTTTGGACTCGTTGAATCACCTGAATCAGGTTCAACTTCTCTTTGTGTGCGAAAGAAAGGCCTTTGGGCCCGCACGCAAGCAAATATCGATTGGCATAGAAAAAGGCAACGTAGCAGAGGATGGTTTCGATCCATCGACCTCTGGGTTATGGGCCCAGCACGCTTCCGCTGCGCCACTCTGCTCTTGTCGCTGACCAACCTCAACAACCACATGTGGATGTAGTTTGCCAGCGATTCCCACGGGGAGTGGGTCCATGTGGCAAAGTCACAATGTAGACGACTAGGCGTTTCCATTGATTTTCGACCAGCGAATCCCAAGTCAAGCGTGGGCGAGAGCTGGACTCTCCTAGACCAGCTGAGCGAGGGTGGTGGCAAGTGGCCCGGCGTGGAGCATTGGTGGTTCAGTGGTAGAATTCTCGCCTGCCACGCGGGAGGCCCGGGTTCGATTCCCGGCCAATGCAATTATGGGCTCTTTGTGTTTGCAGCGCTCTCCCCCAATTTCCAGCCCCGTGGAGTGCATCAAGGCACAAGGTGTTTCTTGTCGAGAATGTACTAGGCGGTGTGAGTGCTTTTTGAAACCAGCCTTCTCCCAATTACATCATTGAAACCCATGGGGCCATACCTCTGAAGGGGCTCAGTTGTCAAAGGTCGTAGGAGGGAAAAAAAAGGGGGGTGCAAACCTTCTACGCTAGGAAAGCGGGTGGCTCTCCTGGTGTCTAGCGGCCAGAGCAGGTTGTGGATTTCGCAAAACTGACTATATTTTACACATAGCCCAGGAGAGGACAGGGATCAGCCATAGCGCAAGCAACACACTCGAGCAAAGGGGGATTAGCTCAAGTGGCAGAGCGCTCGCTTTGCATGCGAGAGGTAGCGGGATCGATGCCCGCATTCTCCAAACGCAGCTTTCCTGGTTTCACGGGAGGCACCTTGCTTTTGTGTTTGATGTTGAAGCTTGGAACCGAGCGCCGTGAGCAACATGGGAAGCCGGAGTGCTCCTCATAACATGTGCCAAGGCATTGCCACGTTTTTGTGGTGGCATCTGTGGCTTCAGCCAAAGTCACGTAGGCAGTATTGGACAAAAGCAATCAATTAAAGAAAGCACGACCAGGCTTCCATGGCCAAGAGACAATATTCCATTAGGGGGAAAGGTGCCAGTGCCATGCTTACGCTGAGAGCTTTGGACTCGTTGAATCACCTGAATCAGGTTCAACTTCTCTTTGTGTGCGAAAGAAAGGCCTTTGGGCCCGCAAGCAAATATCGATTGGCATAGGAAAAGGCAACGTAGCAGAGGATGGTTTCGATCCATCGACCTCTGGGTTATGGGCCCAGCACGCTTCCGCTGCGCCACTCTGCTCTTGTCGCTGGCCATCCTCATGGATTTCGACAAGCGAATCCCAAGTCAAGCGTGGGCGAGAGCTGGACTCTCCTAGGCCAGCTGAGCGAGGGTGGTGGCGCCTGGCCCGGCGTGGAGCATTGGTGGTTCAGTGGTAGAATTCTCGCCTGCCACGCGGGAGGCCCGGGTTCGATTCCCGGCCAATGCAATTATGGGCTCTTGGTGTTTGTAGCTCTCTCCCCCAATTTCCAGCCCCATGGAATGCCTCAAGGCACAAGGTGTTTCTTGTCGAGAATGTATTAGGCGGTGTGAGTGCTTTTTGAAACCA
This sequence comes from Lithobates pipiens, assembly GCF_037356315.1. Classification (NCBI taxonomy): domain Eukaryota; kingdom Metazoa; phylum Chordata; class Amphibia; order Anura; family Ranidae; genus Lithobates; species Lithobates pipiens. The sequence continues at coordinate 580,895,912 of NW_027507758.1, forward strand.
CCTTCTCCCAATGACATCATTGAAACCCATGGGGCCATACTTCAGAAGGGGCTCAGTTGTCCAAGGTCTTGGGGGAGTGGCTCTCCTGGTGTCTAGCGGCCAGAGCAAGTTGTGGATTTAGCAAAACTGCCTATAGTTTACACATAGCCCAGGAGAGGACAGGGATCAGCCATAGCACAAGCAACAACCTCAAGCAAAGGGGGATTAGCTCAAATGGTAGAGCGCTCGCTTAGCATGCGAGAGGTAGCGGGATCGATGCCCGCATTCTCCAAATGCAGCTTTCCTGATTTGCCAGGAGACACCTTGCTTTTGTGTTTGATGTTGAAGCTTGGAACCGAGCGCCGTGAGCAACATGGGAAGCCGGAGTCCTCCTCATAACGCGTGCCAAGGCGTTGCCACGTTTTTGTGGTGGCAACTGTGGCTTCAGCCAAAGTCACGTAGGCAGTGTTGGACAAAAGCAATCTAGTAAACAAAGCACGAGCAGGCCTCCATGGCCAAGAGACAATATTTCATTAGCGCAAAAGGTGCCAGTGCCATGCTTACGCTGAGAGCTTTGGACTCGTTGAATCACCTGAATCAGGTTCAACTTCTCTTTGTGTGCGAAAGAAAGGCCTTTGGGCCCGCACGCAAGCAAATATCGATTGGCATAGGAAAGGGCAACGTAGCAGAGGATGGTTTCGATCCATCGACCTCTGGGTTATGGGCCCAGCACGCTTCCGCTGCGCCACTCTGCTCTTGTCGCTGACCAACCTCAACAACCACATGTGGATGTAGTTTGCCAGCGATTCCCACGGGGAGTGGGTCCATGTGGCAAAGTCACAATGTAGACGACTAGGCGTTTCCATTGATTTTCGACCAGCGAATCCCAAGTCAAGCGTGGGCGAGAGCTGGACTCTCCTAGACCAGCTGAGCGAGGGTGGTGGCAAGTGGCCCGGCGTGGAGCATTGGTGGTTCAGTGGTAGAATTCTCGCCTGCCACGCGGGAGGCCCGGGTTCGATTCCCGGCCAATGCAATTATGGGCTCTTTGTGTTTGCAGCGCTCTCCCCCAATTTCCAGCCCCGTGGAGTGCATCAAGGCACAAGGTGTTTCTTGTCGAGAATGTACTAGGCGGTGTGAGTGCTTTTTGAAACCAGCCTTCTCCCAATTACATCATTGAAACCCATGGGGCCATACCTCTGAAGGGGCTCAGTTGTCAAAGGTCGTAGGAGGGAAAAAAAAGGGGGGTGCAAACCTTCTACGCTAGGAAAGCGGGTGGCTCTCCTGGTGTCTAGCGGCCAGAGCAGGTTGTGGATTTCGCAAAACTGACTATATTTTACACATAGCCCAGGAGAGGACAGGGATCAGCCATAGCGCAAGCAACACACTCGAGCAAAGGGGGATTAGCTCAAGTGGCAGAGCGCTCGCTTTGCATGCGAGAGGTAGCGGGATCGATGCCCGCATTCTCCAAACGCAGCTTTCCTGGTTTCACGGGAGGCACCTTGCTTTTGTGTTTGATGTTGAAGCTTGGAACCGAGCGCCGTGAGCAACATGGGAAGCCGGAGTGCTCCTCATAACATGTGCCAAGGCATTGCCACGTTTTTGTGGTGGCATCTGTGGCTTCAGCCAAAGTCACGTAGGCAGTATTGGACAAAAGCAATCAATTAAAGAAAGCACGACCAGGCTTCCATGGCCAAGAGACAATATTCCATTAGGGGGAAAGGTGCCAGTGCCATGCTTACGCTGAGAGCTTTGGACTCGTTGAATCACCTGAATCAGGTTCAACTTCTCTTTGTGTGCGAAAGAAAGGCCTTTGGGCCCGCAAGCAAATATCGATTGGCATAGGAAAAGGCAACGTAGCAGAGGATGGTTTCGATCCATCGACCTCTGGGTTATGGGCCCAGCACGCTTCCGCTGCGCCACTCTGCTCTTGTCGCTGACCATCCTCATGGATTTCGACAAGCGAATCCCAAGTCAAGCGTGGGCGAGAGCTGGACTCTCCTAGGCCAGCTGAGCGAGGGTGGTGGCGCCTGGCCCAGCGTGGAGCATTGGTGGTTCAGTGGTAGAATTCTCGCCTGCCACGCGGGAGGCCCGGGTTCGATTCCCGGCCAATGCAATTATGGGCTCTTGGTGTTTGTAGCTCTCTCCCCCAATTTCCAGCCCCATGGAATGCCTCAAGGCACAAGGTGTTTCTTGTCGAGAATGTATTAGGCGGTGTGAGTGCTTTTTGAAACCACCTTCTCCCAATGACATCATTGAAACCCATGGGGCCATACTTCAGAAGGGGCTCAGTTGTCCAAGGTCTTGGGGGAGTGGCTCTCCTGGTGTCTAGCGGCCAGAGCAAGTTGTGGATTTAGCAAAACTGCCTATAGTTTACACATAGCCCAGGAGAGGACAGGGATCAGCCATAGCACAAGCAACAACCTCAAGCAAAGGGGGATTAGCTCAAATGGTAGAGCGCTCGCTTAGCATGCGAGAGGTAGCGGGATCGATGCCCGCATTCTCCAAATGCAGCTTTCCTGATTTGCCAGGAGACACCTTGCTTTTGTGTTTGATGTTGAAGCTTGGAACCGAGCGCCGTGAGCAACATGGGAAGCCGGAGTCCTCCTCATAACGCGTGCCAAGGCGTTGCCACGTTTTTGTGGTGGCAACTGTGGCTTCAGCCAAAGTCACGTAGGCAGTGTTGGACAAAAGCAATCTAGTAAACAAAGCACGAGCAGGCCTCCATGGCCAAGAGACAATATTTCATTAGCGCAAAAGGTGCCAGTGCCATGCTTACGCTGAGAGCTTTGGACTCGTTGAATCACCTGAATCAGGTTCAACTTCTCTTTGTGTGCGAAAGAAAGGCCTTTGGGCCCGCACGCAAGCAAATATCGATTGGCATAGAAAAAGGCAACGTAGCAGAGGATGGTTTCGATCCATCGACCTCTGGGTTATGGGCCCAGCACGCTTCCGCTGCGCCACTCTGCTCTTGTCGCTGACCAACCTCAACAACCACATGTGGATGTAGTTTGCCAGCGATTCCCACGGGGAGTGGGTCCATGTGGCAAAGTCACAATGTAGACGACTAGGCGTTTCCATTGATTTTCGACCAGCGAATCCCAAGTCAAGCGTGGGCGAGAGCTGGACTCTCCTAGACCAGCTGAGCGAGGGTGGTGGCAAGTGGCCCGGCGTGGAGCATTGGTGGTTCAGTGGTAGAATTCTCGCCTGCCACGCGGGAGGCCCGGGTTCGATTCCCGGCCAATGCAATTATGGGCTCTTTGTGTTTGCAGCGCTCTCCCCCAATTTCCAGCCCCGTGGAGTGCATCAAGGCACAAGGTGTTTCTTGTCGAGAATGTACTAGGCGGTGTGAGTGCTTTTTGAAACCAGCCTTCTCCCAATTACATCATTGAAACCCATGGGGCCATACCTCTGAAGGGGCTCAGTTGTCAAAGGTCGTAGGAGGGAAAAAAAAGGGGGGTGCAAACCTTCTACGCTAGGAAAGCGGGTGGCTCTCCTGGTGTCTAGCGGCCAGAGCAGGTTGTGGATTTCGCAAAACTGACTATATTTTACACATAGCCCAGGAGAGGACAGGGATCAGCCATAGCGCAAGCAACACACTCGAGCAAAGGGGGATTAGCTCAAGTGGCAGAGCGCTCGCTTTGCATGCGAGAGGTAGCGGGATCGATGCCCGCATTCTCCAAACGCAGCTTTCCTGGTTTCACGGGAGGCACCTTGCTTTTGTGTTTGATGTTGAAGCTTGGAACCGAGCGCCGTGAGCAACATGGGAAGCCGGAGTGCTCCTCATAACATGTGCCAAGGCATTGCCACGTTTTTGTGGTGGCATCTGTGGCTTCAGCCAAAGTCACGTAGGCAGTATTGGACAAAAGCAATCAATTAAAGAAAGCACGACCAGGCTTCCATGGCCAAGAGACAATATTCCATTAGGGGGAAAGGTGCCAGTGCCATGCTTACGCTGAGAGCTTTGGACTCGTTGAATCACCTGAATCAGGTTCAACTTCTCTTTGTGTGCGAAAGAAAGGCCTTTGGGCCCGCAAGCAAATATCGATTGGCATAGGAAAAGGCAACGTAGCAGAGGATGGTTTCGATCCATCGACCTCTGGGTTATGGGCCCAGCACGCTTCCGCTGCGCCACTCTGCTCTTGTCGCTGGCCATCCTCATGGATTTCGACAAGCGAATCCCAAGTCAAGCGTGGGCGAGAGCTGGACTCTCCTAGGCCAGCTGAGCGAGGGTGGTGGCGCCTGGCCCGGCGTGGAGCATTGGTGGTTCAGTGGTAGAATTCTCGCCTGCCACGCGGGAGGCCCGGGTTCGATTCCCGGCCAATGCAATTATGGGCTCTTGGTGTTTGTAGCTCTCTCCCCCAATTTCCAGCCCCATGGAATGCCTCAAGGCACAAGGTGTTTCTTGTCGAGAATGTATTAGGCGGTGTGAGTGCTTTTTGAAACCACCTTCTCCCAATGACATCATTGAAACCCATGGGGCCATACTTCAGAAGGGGCTCAGTTGTCCAAGGTCTTGGGGGAGTGGCTCTCCTGGTGTCTAGCGGCCAGAGCAAGTTGTGGATTTAGCAAAACTGCCTATAGTTTACACATAGCCCAGGAGAGGACAGGGATCAGCCATAGCACAAGCAACAACCTCAAGCAAAGGGGGATTAGCTCAAATGGTAGAGCGCTCGCTTAGCATGCGAGAGGTAGCGGGATCGATGCCCGCATTCTCCAAATGCAGCTTTCCTGATTTGCCAGGAGACACCTTGCTTTTGTGTTTGATGTTGAAGCTTGGAACCGAGCGCCGTGAGCAACATGGGAAGCCGGAGTCCTCCTCATAACGCGTGCCAAGGCGTTGCCACGTTTTTGTGGTGGCAACTGTGGCTTCAGCCAAAGTCACGTAGGCAGTGTTGGACAAAAGCAATCTAGTAAACAAAGCACGAGCAGGCCTCCATGGCCAAGAGACAATATTTCATTAGCGCAAAAGGTGCCAGTGCCATGCTTACGCTGAGAGCTTTGGACTCGTTGAATCACCTGAATCAGGTTCAACTTCTCTTTGTGTGCGAAAGAAAGGCCTTTGGGCCCGCACGCAAGCAAATATCGATTGGCATAGGAAAGGGCAACGTAGCAGAGGATGGTTTCGATCCATCGACCTCTGGGTTATGGGCCCAGCACGCTTCCGCTGCGCCACTCTGCTCTTGTCGCTGACCAACCTCAACAACCACATGTGGATGTAGTTTGCCAGCGATTCCCACGGGGAGTGTGTCCATGTGGCAAAGTCACAATGTAGACGACTAGGCGTTTCCATTGATTTTCGACCAGCGAATCCCAAGTCAAGCGTGGGCGAGAGCTGGACTCTCCTAGACCAGCTGAGCGAGGGTGGTGGCAAGTGGCCCGGCGTGGAGCATTGGTGGTTCAGTGGTAGAATTCTCGCCTGCCACGCGGGAGGCCCGGGTTCGATTCCCGGCCAATGCAATTATGGGCTCTTTGTGTTTGCAGCGCTCTCCCCCAATTTCCAGCCCCGTGGAGTGCATCAAGGCACAAGGTGTTTCTTGTCGAGAATGTACTAGGCGGTGTGAGTGCTTTTTGAAACCAGCCTTCTCCCAATTACATCATTGAAACCCATGGGGCCATACCTCTGAAGGGGCTCAGTTGTCAAAGGTCGTAGGAGGGAAAAAAAAGGGGGGTGCAAACCTTCTACGCTAGGAAAGCGGGTGGCTCTCCTGGTGTCTAGCGGCCAGAGCAGGTTGTGGATTTCGCAAAACTGACTATATTTTACACATAGCCCAGGAGAGGACAGGGATCAGCCATAGCGCAAGCAACACACTCGAGCAAAGGGGGATTAGCTCAAGTGGCAGAGCGCTCGCTTTGCATGCGAGAGGTAGCGGGATCGATGCCCGCATTCTCCAAACGCAGCTTTCCTGGTTTCACGGGAGGCACCTTGCTTTTGTGTTTGATGTTGAAGCTTGGAACCGAGCGCCGTGAGCAACATGGGAAGCCGGAGTGCTCCTCATAACATGTGCCAAGGCATTGCCACGTTTTTGTGGTGGCATCTGTGGCTTCAGCCAAAGTCTCGTAGGCAGTATTGGACAAAAGCAATCAATTAAAGAAAGCACGACCAGGCTTCCATGGCCAAGAGACAATATTCCATTAGGGGGAAAGGTGCCAGTGCCATGCTTACGCTGAGAGCTTTGGACTCGTTGAATCACCTGAATCAGGTTCAACTTCTCTTTGTGTGCGAAAGAAAGGCCTTTGGGCCCGCAAGCAAATATCGATTGGCATAGGAAAAGGCAACGTAGCAGAGGATGGTTTCGATCCATCGACCTCTGGGTTATGGGCCCAGCACGCTTCCGCTGCGCCACTCTGCTCTTGTCGCTGACCATCCTCATGGATTTCGACAAGCGAATCCCAAGTCAAGCGTGGGCGAGAGCTGGACTCTCCTAGGCCAGCTGAGCGAGGGTGGTGGCGCCTGGCCCGGCGTGGAGCATTGGTGGTTCAGTGGTAGAATTCTCGCCTGCCACGCGGGAGGCCCGGGTTCGATTCCCGGCCAATGCAATTATGGGCTCTTGGTGTTTGTAGCTCTCTCCCCCAATTTCCAGCCCCATGGAATGCCTCAAGGCACAAGGTGTTTCTTGTCGAGAATGTATTAGGCGGTGTGAGTGCTTTTTGAAACCACCTTCTCCCAATGACATCATTGAAACCCATGGGGCCATACTTCAGAAGGGGCTCAGTTGTCCAAGGTCTTGGGGGAGTGGCTCTCCTGGTGTCTAGCGGCCAGAGCAAGTTGTGGATTTAGCAAAACTGCCTATAGTTTACACATAGCCCAGGAGAGGACAGGGATCAGCCATAGCACAAGCAACAACCTCAAGCAAAGGGGGATTAGCTCAAATGGTAGAGCGCTCGCTTAGCATGCGAGAGGTAGCGGGATCGATGCCCGCATTCTCCAAATGCAGCTTTCCTGATTTGCCAGGAGACACCTTGCTTTTGTGTTTGATGTTGAAGCTTGGAACCGAGCGCCGTGAGCAACATGGGAAGCCGGAGTCCTCCTCATAACGCGTGCCAAGGCGTTGCCACGTTTTTGTGGTGGCAACTGTGGCTTCAGCCAAAGTCACGTAGGCAGTGTTGGACAAAAGCAATCTAGTAAACAAAGCACGAGCAGGCCTCCATGGCCAAGAGACAATATTTCATTAGCGCAAAAGGTGCCAGTGCCATGCTTACGCTGAGAGCTTTGGACTCGTTGAATCACCTGAATCAGGTTCAACTTCTCTTTGTGTGCGAAAGAAAGGCCTTTGGGCCCGCACGCAAGCAAATATCGATTGGCATAGGAAAGGGCAACGTAGCAGAGGATGGTTTCGATCCATCGACCTCTGGGTTATGGGCCCAGCACGCTTCCGCTGCGCCACTCTGCTCTTGTCGCTGACCAACCTCAACAACCACATGTGGATGTAGTTTGCCAGCGATTCCCACGGGGAGTGGGTCCATGTGGCAAAGTCACAATGTAGACGACTAGGCGTTTCCATTGATTTTCGACCAGCGAATCCCAAGTCAAGCGTGGGCGAGAGCTGGACTCTCCTAGACCAGCTGAGCGAGGGTGGTGGCAAGTGGCCCGGCGTGGAGCATTGGTGGTTCAGTGGTAGAATTCTCGCCTGCCACGCGGGAGGCCCGGGTTCGATTCCCGGCCAATGCAATTATGGGCTCTTTGTGTTTGCAGCGCTCTCCCCCAATTTCCAGCCCCGTGGAGTGCATCAAGGCACAAGGTGTTTCTTGTCGAGAATGTACTAGGCGGTGTGAGTGCTTTTTGAAACCAGCCTTCTCCCAATTACATCATTGAAACCCATGGGGCCATACCTCTGAAGGGGCTCAGTTGTCAAAGGTCGTAGGAGGGAAAAAAAAGGGGGGTGCAAACCTTCTACGCTAGGAAAGCGGGTGGCTCTCCTGGTGTCTAGCGGCCAGAGCAGGTTGTGGATTTCGCAAAACTGACTATATTTTACACATAGCCCAGGAGAGGACAGGGATCAGCCATAGCGCAAGCAACACACTCGAGCAAAGGGGGATTAGCTCAAGTGGCAGAGCGCTCGCTTTGCATGCGAGAGGTAGCGGGATCGATGCCCGCATTCTCCAAACGCAGCTTTCCTGGTTTCACGGGAGGCACCTTGCTTTTGTGTTTGATGTTGAAGCTTGGAACCGAGCGCCGTGAGCAACATGGGAAGCCGGAGTGCTCCTCATAACATGTGCCAAGGCATTGCCACGTTTTTGTGGTGGCATCTGTGGCTTCAGCCAAAGTCACGTAGGCAGTATTGGACAAAAGCAATCAATTAAAGAAAGCACGACCAGGCTTCCATGGCCAAGAGACAATATTCCATTAGGGGGAAAGGTGCCAGTGCCATGCTTACGCTGAGAGCTTTGGACTCGTTGAATCACCTGAATCAGGTTCAACTTCTCTTTGTGTGCGAAAGAAAGGCCTTTGGGCCCGCAAGCAAATATCGATTGGCATAGGAAAAGGCAACGTAGCAGAGGATGGTTTCGATCCATCGACCTCTGGGTTATGGGCCCAGCACGCTTCCGCTGCGCCACTCTGCTCTTGTCGCTGACCATCCTCATGGATTTCGACAAGCGAATCCCAAGTCAAGCGTGGGCGAGAGCTGGACTCTCCTAGGCCAGCTGAGCGAGGGTGGTGGCGCCTGGCCCGGCGTGGAGCATTGGTGGTTCAGTGGTAGAATTCTCGCCTGCCACGCGGGAGGCCCGGGTTCGATTCCCGGCCAATGCAATTATGGGCTCTTGGTGTTTGTAGCTCTCTCCCCCAATTTCCAGCCCCATGGAATGCCTCAAGGCACAAGGTGTTTCTTGTCGAGAATGTATTAGGCGGTGTGAGTGCTTTTTGAAACCACCTTCTCCCAATGACATCATTGAAACCCATGGGGCCATACTTCAGAAGGGGCTCAGTTGTCCAAGGTCTTGGGGGAGTGGCTCTCCTGGTGTCTAGCGGCCAGAGCAAGTTGTGGATTTAGCAAAACTGCCTATAGTTTACACATAGCCCAGGAGAGGACAGGGATCAGCCATAGCACAAGCAACAACCTCAAGCAAAGGGGGATTAGCTCAAATGGTAGAGCGCTCGCTTAGCATGCGAGAGGTAGCGGGATCGATGCCCGCATTCTCCAAATGCAGCTTTCCTGATTTGCCAGGAGACACCTTGCTTTTGTGTTTGATGTTGAAGCTTGGAACCGAGCGCCGTGAGCAACATGGGAAGCCGGAGTCCTCCTCATAACGCGTGCCAAGGCGTTGCCACGTTTTTGTGGTGGCAACTGTGGCTTCAGCCAAAGTCACGTAGGCAGTGTTGGACAAAAGCAATCTAGTAAACAAAGCACGAGCAGGCCTCCATGGCCAAGAGACAATATTTCATTAGCGCAAAAGGTGCCAGTGCCATGCTTACGCTGAGAGCTTTGGACTCGTTGAATCACCTGAATCAGGTTCAACTTCTCTTTGTGTGCGAAAGAAAGGCCTTTGGGCCCGCACGCAAGCAAATATCGATTGGCATAGGAAAGGGCAACGTAGCAGAGGATGGTTTCGATCCATCGACCTCTGGGTTATGGGCCCAGCACGCTTCCGCTGCGCCACTCTGCTCTTGTCGCTGACCAACCTCAACAACCACATGTGGATGTAGTTTGCCAGCGATTCCCACGGGGAGTGGGTCCATGTGGCAAAGTCACAATGTAGACGACTAGGCGTTTCCATTGATTTTCGACCAGCGAATCCCAAGTCAAGCGTGGGCGAGAGCTGGACTCTCCTAGACCAGCTGAGCGAGGGTGGTGGCAAGTGGCCCGGCGTGGAGCATTGGTGGTTCAGTGGTAGAATTCTCGCCTGCCACGCGGGAGGCCCGGGTTCGATTCCCGGCCAATGCAATTATGGGCTCTTTGTGTTTGCAGCGCTCTCCCCCAATTTCCAGCCCCGTGGAGTGCATCAAGGCACAAGGTGTTTCTTGTCGAGAATGTACTAGGCGGTGTGAGTGCTTTTTGAAACCAGCCTTCTCCCAATTACATCATTGAAACCCATGGGGCCATACCTCTGAAGGGGCTCAGTTGTCAAAGGTCGTAGGAGGGAAAAAAAAGGGGGGTGCAAACCTTCTACGCTAGGAAAGCGGGTGGCTCTCCTGGTGTCTAGCGGCCAGAGCAGGTTGTGGATTTCGCAAAACTGACTATATTTTACACATAGCCCAGGAGAGGACAGGGATCAGCCATAGCGCAAGCAACACACTCGAGCAAAGGGGGATTAGCTCAAGTGGCAGAGCGCTCGCTTTGCATGCGAGAGGTAGCGGGATCGATGCCCGCATTCTCCAAACGCAGCTTTCCTGGTTTCACGGGAGGCACCTTGCTTTTGTGTTTGATGTTGAAGCTTGGAACCGAGCGCCGTGAGCAACATGGGAAGCCGGAGTGCTCCTCATAACATGTGCCAAGGCATTGCCACGTTTTTGTGGTGGCATCTGTGGCTTCAGCCAAAGTCACGTAGGCAGTATTGGACAAAAGCAATCAATTAAAGAAAGCACGACCAGGCTTCCATGGCCAAGAGACAATATTCCATTAGGGGGAAAGGTGCCAGTGCCATGCTTACGCTGAGAGCTTTGGACTCGTTGAATCACCTGAATCAGGTTCAACTTCTCTTTGTGTGCGAAAGAAAGGCCTTTGGGCCCGCAAGCAAATATCGATTGGCATAGGAAAAGGCAACGTAGCAGAGGATGGTTTCGATCCATCGACCTCTGGGTTATGGGCCCAGCACGCTTCCGCTGCGCCACTCTGCTCTTGTCGCTGACCATCCTCATGGATTTCGACAAGCGAATCCCAAGTCAAGCGTGGGCGAGAGCTGGACTCTCCTAGGCCAGCTGAGCGAGGGTGGTGGCGCCTGGCCCGGCGTGGAGCATTGGTGGTTCAGTGGTAGAATTCTCGCCTGCCACGCGGGAGGCCCGGGTTCGATTCCCGGCCAATGCAATTATGGGCTCTTGGTGTTTGTAGCTCTCTCCCCCAATTTCCAGCCCCATGGAATGCCTCAAGGCACAAGGTGTTTCTTGTCGAGAATGTATTAGGCGGTGTGAGTGCTTTTTGAAACCACCTTCTCCCAATGACATCATTGAAACCCATGGGGCCATACTTCAGAAGGGGCTCAGTTGTCCAAGGTCTTGGGGGAGTGGCTCTCCTGGTGTCTAGCGGCCAGAGCAAGTTGTGGATTTAGCAAAACTGCCTATAGTTTACACATAGCCCAGGAGAGGACAGGGATCAGCCATAGCACAAGCAACAACCTCAAGCAAAGGGGGATTAGCTCAAATGGTAGAGCGCTCGCTTAGCATGCGAGAGGTAGCGGGATCGATGCCCGCATTCTCCAAATGCAGCTTTCCTGATTTGCCAGGAGACACCTTGCTTTTGTGTTTGATGTTGAAGCTTGGAACCGAGCGCCGTGAGCAACATGGGAAGCCGGAGTCCTCCTCATAACGCGTGCCAAGGCGTTGCCACGTTTTTGTGGTGGCAACTGTGGCTTCAGCCAAAGTCACGTAGGCAGTGTTGGACAAAAGCAATCTAGTAAACAAAGCACGAGCAGGCCTCCATGGCCAAGAGACAATATTTCATTAGCGCAAAAGGTGCCAGTGCCATGCTTACGCTGAGAGCTTTGGACTCGTTGAATCACCTGAATCAGGTTCAACTTCTCTTTGTGTGCGAAAGAAAGGCCTTTGGGCCCGCACGCAAGCAAATATCGATTGGCATAGGAAAGGGCAACGTAGCAGAGGATGGTTTCGATCCATCGACCTCTGGGTTATGGGCCCAGCACGCTTCCGCTGCGCCACTCTGCTCTTGTCGCTGACCAACCTCAACAACCACATGTGGATGTAGTTTGCCAGCGATTCCCACGGGGAGTGGGTCCATGTGGCAAAGTCACAATGTAGACGACTAGGCGTTTCCATTGATTTTCGACCAGCGAATCCCAAGTCAAGCGTGGGCGAGAGCTGGACTCTCCTAGACCAGCTGAGCGAGGGTGGTGGCAAGTGGCCCGGCGTGGAGCATTGGTGGTTCAGTGGTAGAATTCTCGCCTGCCACGCGGGAGGCCCGGGTTCGATTCCCGGCCAATGCAATTATGGGCTCTTTGTGTTTGCAGCGCTCTCCCCCAATTTCCAGCCCCGTGGAGTGCATCAAGGCACAAGGTGTTTCTTGTCGAGAATGTACTAGGCGGTGTGAGTGCTTTTTGAAACCAGCCTTCTCCCAATTACATCATTGAAACCCATGGGGCCATACCTCTGAAGGGGCTCAGTTGTCAAAGGTCGTAGGAGGGAAAAAAAAGGGGGGTGCAAACCTTCTACGCTAGGAAAGCGGGTGGCTCTCCTGGTGTCTAGCGGCCAGAGCAGGTTGTGGATTTCGCAAAACTGACTATATTTTACACATAGCCCAGGAGAGGACAGGGATCAGCCATAGCGCAAGCAACACACTCGAGCAAAGGGGGATTAGCTCAAGTGGCAGAGCGCTCGCTTTGCATGCGAGAGGTAGCGGGATCGATGCCCGCATTCTCCAAACGCAGCTTTCCTGGTTTCACGGGAGGCACCTTGCTTTTGTGTTTGATGTTGAAGCTTGGAACCGAGCGCCGTGAGCAACATGGGAAGCCGGAGTGCTCCTCATAACATGTGCCAAGGCATTGCCACGTTTTTGTGGTGGCATCTGTGGCTTCAGCCAAAGTCACGTAGGCAGTATTGGACAAAAGCAATCAATTAAAGAAAGCACGACCAGGCTTCCATGGCCAAGAGACAATATTCCATTAGGGGGAAAGGTGCCAGTGCCATGCTTACGCTGAGAGCTTTGGACTCGTTGAATCACCTGAATCAGGTTCAACTTCTCTTTGTGTGCGAAAGAAAGGCCTTTGGGCCCGCAAGCAAATATCGATTGGCATAGGAAAAGGCAACGTAGCAGAGGATGGTTTCGATCCATCGACCTCTGGGTTATGGGCCCAGCACGCTTCCGCTGCGCCACTCTGCTCTTGTCGCTGACCATCCTCATGGATTTCGACAAGCGAATCCCAAGTCAAGCGTGGGCGAGAGCTGGACTCTCCTAGGCCAGCTGAGCGAGGGTGGTGGCGCCTGGCCCAGCGTGGAGCATTGGTGGTTCAGTGGTAGAATTCTCGCCTGCCACGCGGGAGGCCCGGGTTCGATTCCCGGCCAATGCAATTATGGGCTCTTGGTGTTTGTAGCTCTCTCCCCCAATTTCCAGCCCCATGGAATGCCTCAAGGCACAAGGTGTTTCTTGTCGAGAATGTATTAGGCGGTGTGAGTGCTTTTTGAAACCACCTTCTCCCAATGACATCATTGAAACCCATGGGGCCATACTTCAGAAGGGGCTCAGTTGTCCAAGGTCTTGGGGGAGTGGCTCTCCTGGTGTCTAGCGGCCAGAGCAAGTTGTGGATTTAGCAAAACTGCCTATAGTTTACACATAGCCCAGGAGAGGACAGGGATCAGCCATAGCACAAGCAACAACCTCAAGCAAAGGGGGATTAGCTCAAATGGTAGAGCGCTCGCTTAGCATGCGAGAGGTAGCGGGATCGATGCCCGCATTCTCCAAATGCAGCTTTCCTGATTTGCCAGGAGACACCTTGCTTTTGTGTTTGATGTTGAAGCTTGGAACCGAGCGCCGTGAGCAACATGGGAAGCCGGAGTCCTCCTCATAACGCGTGCCAAGGCGTTGCCACGTTTTTGTGGTGGCAACTGTGGCTTCAGCCAAAGTCACGTAGGCAGTGTTGGACAAAAGCAATCTAGTAAACAAAGCACGAGCAGGCCTCCATGGCCAAGAGACAATATTTCATTAGCGCAAAAGGTGCCAGTGCCATGCTTACGCTGAGAGCTTTGGACTCGTTGAATCACCTGAATCAGGTTCAACTTCTCTTTGTGTGCGAAAGAAAGGCCTTTGGGCCCGCACGCAAGCAAATATCGATTGGCATAGAAAAAGGCAACGTAGCAGAGGATGGTTTCGATCCATCGACCTCTGGGTTATGGGCCCAGCACGCTTCCGCTGCGCCACTCTGCTCTTGTCGCTGACCAACCTCAACAACCACATGTGGATGTAGTTTGCCAGCGATTCCCACGGGGAGTGGGTCCATGTGGCAAAGTCACAATGTAGACGACTAGGCGTTTCCATTGATTTTCGACCAGCGAATCCCAAGTCAAGCGTGGGCGAGAGCTGGACTCTCCTAGACCAGCTGAGCGAGGGTGGTGGCAAGTGGCCCGGCGTGGAGCATTGGTGGTTCAGTGGTAGAATTCTCGCCTGCCACGCGGGAGGCCCGGGTTCGATTCCCGGCCAATGCAATTATGGGCTCTTTGTGTTTGCAGCGCTCTCCCCCAATTTCCAGCCCCGTGGAGTGCATCAAGGCACAAGGTGTTTCTTGTCGAGAATGTACTAGGCGGTGTGAGTGCTTTTTGAAACCAGCCTTCTCCCAATTACATCATTGAAACCCATGGGGCCATACCTCTGAAGGGGCTCAGTTGTCAAAGGTCGTAGGAGGGAAAAAAAAGGGGGGTGCAAACCTTCTACGCTAGGAAAGCGGGTGGCTCTCCTGGTGTCTAGCGGCCAGAGCAGGTTGTGGATTTCGCAAAACTGACTATATTTTACACATAGCCCAGGAGAGGACAGGGATCAGCCATAGCGCAAGCAACACACTCGAGCAAAGGGGGATTAGCTCAAGTGGCAGAGCGCTCGCTTTGCATGCGAGAGGTAGCGGGATCGATGCCCGCATTCTCCAAACGCAGCTTTCCTGGTTTCACGGGAGGCACCTTGCTTTTGTGTTTGATGTTGAAGCTTGGAACCGAGCGCCGTGAGCAACATGGGAAGCCGGAGTGCTCCTCATAACATGTGCCAAGGCATTGCCACGTTTTTGTGGTGGCATCTGTGGCTTCAGCCAAAGTCACGTAGGCAGTATTGGACAAAAGCAATCAATTAAAGAAAGCACGACCAGGCTTCCATGGCCAAGAGACAATATTCCATTAGGGGGAAAGGTGCCAGTGCCATGCTTACGCTGAGAGCTTTGGACTCGTTGAATCACCTGAATCAGGTTCAACTTCTCTTTGTGTGCGAAAGAAAGGCCTTTGGGCCCGCAAGCAAATATCGATTGGCATAGGAAAAGGCAACGTAGCAGAGGATGGTTTCGATCCATCGACCTCTGGGTTATGGGCCCAGCACGCTTCCGCTGCGCCACTCTGCTCTTGTCGCTGGCCATCCTCATGGATTTCGACAAGCGAATCCCAAGTCAAGCGTGGGCGAGAGCTGGACTCTCCTAGGCCAGCTGAGCGAGGGTGGTGGCGCCTGGCCCGGCGTGGAGCATTGGTGGTTCAGTGGTAGAATTCTCGCCTGCCACGCGGGAGGCCCGGGTTCGATTCCCGGCCAATGCAATTATGGGCTCTTGGTGTTTGTAGCTCTCTCCCCCAATTTCCAGCCCCATGGAATGCCTCAAGGCACAAGGTGTTTCTTGTCGAGAATGTATTAGGCGGTGTGAGTGCTTTTTGAAACCACCTTCTCCCAATGACATCATTGAAACCCATGGGGCCATACTTCAGAAGGGGCTCAGTTGTCCAAGGTCTTGGGGGAGTGGCTCTCCTGGTGTCTAGCGGCCAGAGCAAGTTGTGGATTTAGCAAAACTGCCTATAGTTTACACATAGCCCAGGAGAGGACAGGGATCAGCCATAGCACAAGCAACAACCTCAAGCAAAGGGGGATTAGCTCAAATGGTAGAGCGCTCGCTTAGCATGCGAGAGGTAGCGGGATCGATGCCCGCATTCTCCAAATGCAGCTTTCCTGATTTGCCAGGAGACACCTTGCTTTTGTGTTTGATGTTGAAGCTTGGAACCGAGCGCCGTGAGCAACATGGGAAGCCGGAGTCCTCCTCATAACGCGTGCCAAGGCGTTGCCACGTTTTTGTGGTGGCAACTGTGGCTTCAGCCAAAGTCACGTAGGCAGTGTTGGACAAAAGCAATCTAGTAAACAAAGCACGAGCAGGCCTCCATGGCCAAGAGACAATATTTCATTAGCGCAAAAGGTGCCAGTGCCATGCTTACGCTGAGAGCTTTGGACTCGTTGAATCACCTGAATCAGGTTCAACTTCTCTTTGTGTGCGAAAGAAAGGCCTTTGGGCCCGCACGCAAGCAAATATCGATTGGCATAGGAAAGGGCAACGTAGCAGAGGATGGTTTCGATCCATCGACCTCTGGGTTATGGGCCCAGCACGCTTCCGCTGCGCCACTCTGCTCTTGTCGCTGACCAACCTCAACAACCACATGTGGATGTAGTTTGCCAGCGATTCCCACGGGGAGTGGGTCCATGTGGCAAAGTCACAATGTAGACGACTAGGCGTTTCCATTGATTTTCGACCAGCGAATCCCAAGTCAAGCGTGGGCGAGAGCTGGACTCTCCTAGACCAGCTGAGCGAGGGTGGTGGCAAGTGGCCCGGCGTGGAGCATTGGTGGTTCAGTGGTAGAATTCTCGCCTGCCACGCGGGAGGCCCGGGTTCGATTCCCGGCCAATGCAATTATGGGCTCTTTGTGTTTGCAGCGCTCTCCCCCAATTTCCAGCCCCGTGGAGTGCATCAAGGCACAAGGTGTTTCTTGTCGAGAATGTACTAGGCGGTGTGAGTGCTTTTTGAAACCAGCCTTCTCCCAATTACATCATTGAAACCCATGGGGCCATACCTCTGAAGGGGCTCAGTTGTCAAAGGTCGTAGGAGGGAAAAAAAAGGGGGGTGCAAACCTTCTACGCTAGGAAAGCGGGTGGCTCTCCTGGTGTCTAGCGGCCAGAGCAGGTTGTGGATTTCGCAAAACTGACTATATTTTACACATAGCCCAGGAGAGGACAGGGATCAGCCATAGCGCAAGCAACACACTCGAGCAAAGGGGGATTAGCTCAAGTGGCAGAGCGCTCGCTTTGCATGCGAGAGGTAGCGGGATCGATGCCCGCATTCTCCAAACGCAGCTTTCCTGGTTTCACGGGAGGCACCTTGCTTTTGTGTTTGATGTTGAAGCTTGGAACCGAGCGCCGTGAGCAACATGGGAAGCCGGAGTGCTCCTCATAACATGTGCCAAGGCATTGCCACGTTTTTGTGGTGGCATCTGTGGCTTCAGCCAAAGTCACGTAGGCAGTATTGGACAAAAGCAATCAATTAAAGAAAGCACGACCAGGCTTCCATGGCCAAGAGACAATATTCCATTAGGGGGAAAGGTGCCAGTGCCATGCTTACGCTGAGAGCTTTGGACTCGTTGAATCACCTGAATCAGGTTCAACTTCTCTTTGTGTGCGAAAGAAAGGCCTTTGGGCCCGCAAGCAAATATCGATTGGCATAGGAAAAGGCAACGTAGCAGAGGATGGTTTCGATCCATCGACCTCTGGGTTATGGGCCCAGCACGCTTCCACTGCGCCACTCTGCTCTTGTCGCTGGCCATCCTCATGGATTTCGACAAGCGAATCCCAAGTCAAGCGTGGGCGAGAGCTGGACTCTCCTAGGCCAGCTGAGCGAGGGTGGTGGCGCCTGGCCCGGCGTGGAGCATTGGTGGTTCAGTGGTAGAATTCTCGCCTGCCACGCGGGAGGCCCGGGTTCGATTCCCGGCCAATGCAATTATGGGCTCTTGGTGTTTGTAGCTCTCTCCCCCAATTTCCAGCCCCATGGAATGCCTCAAGGCACAAGGTGTTTCTTGTCGAGAATGTATTAGGCGGTGTGAGTGCTTTTTGAAACCACCTTCTCCCAATGACATCATTGAAACCCATGGGGCCATACTTCAGAAGGGGCTCAGTTGTCCAAGGTCTTGGGGGAGTGGCTCTCCTGGTGTCTAGCGGCCAGAGCAAGTTGTGGATTTAGCAAAACTGCCTATAGTTTACACATAGCCCAGGAGAGGACAGGGATCAGCCATAGCACAAGCAACAACCTCAAGCAAAGGGGGATTAGCTCAAATGGTAGAGCGCTCGCTTAGCATGCGAGAGGTAGCGGGATCGATGCCCGCATTCTCCAAATGCAGCTTTCCTGATTTGCCAGGAGACACCTTGCTTTTGTGTTTGATGTTGAAGCTTGGAACCGAGCGCCGTGAGCAACATGGGAAGCCGGAGTCCTCCTCATAACGCGTGCCAAGGCGTTGCCACGTTTTTGTGGTGGCAACTGTGGCTTCAGCCAAAGTCACGTAGGCAGTGTTGGACAAAAGCAATCTAGTAAACAAAGCACGAGCAGGCCTCCATGGCCAAGAGACAATATTTCATTAGCGCAAAAGGTGCCAGTGCCATGCTTACGCTGAGAGCTTTGGACTCGTTGAATCACCTGAATCAGGTTCAACTTCTCTTTGTGTGCGAAAGAAAGGCCTTTGGGCCCGCACGCAAGCAAATATCGATTGGCATAGGAAAGGGCAACGTAGCAGAGGATGGTTTCGATCCATCGACCTCTGGGTTATGGGCCCAGCACGCTTCCGCTGCGCCACTCTGCTCTTGTCGCTGACCAACCTCAACAACCACATGTGGATGTAGTTTGCCAGCGATTCCCACGGGGAGTGGGTCCATGTGGCAAAGTCACAATGTAGACGACTAGGCGTTTCCATTGATTTTCGACCAGCGAATCCCAAGTCAAGCGTGGGCGAGAGCTGGACTCTCCTAGACCAGCTGAGCGAGGGTGGTGGCAAGTGGCCCGGCGTGGAGCATTGGTGGTTCAGTGGTAGAATTCTCGCCTGCCACGCGGGAGGCCCGGGTTCGATTCCCGGCCAATGCAATTATGGGCTCTTTGTGTTTGCAGCGCTCTCCCCCAATTTCCAGCCCCGTGGAGTGCATCAAGGCACAAGGTGTTTCTTGTCGAGAATGTACTAGGCGGTGTGAGTGCTTTTTGAAACCAGCCTTCTCCCAATTACATCATTGAAACCCATGGGGCCATACCTCTGAAGGGGCTCAGTTGTCAAAGGTCGTAGGAGGGAAAAAAAAGGGGGGTGCAAACCTTCTACGCTAGGAAAGCGGGTGGCTCTCCTGGTGTCTAGCGGCCAGAGCAGGTTGTGGATTTCGCAAAACTGACTATATTTTACACATAGCCCAGGAGAGGACAGGGATCAGCCATAGCGCAAGCAACACACTCGAGCAAAGGGGGATTAGCTCAAGTGGCAGAGCGCTCGCTTTGCATGCGAGAGGTAGCGGGATCGATGCCCGCATTCTCCAAACGCAGCTTTCCTGGTTTCACGGGAGGCACCTTGCTTTTGTGTTTGATGTTGAAGCTTGGAACCGAGCGCCGTGAGCAACATGGGAAGCCGGAGTGCTCCTCATAACATGTGCCAAGGCATTGCCACGTTTTTGTGGTGGCATCTGTGGCTTCAGCCAAAGTCACGTAGGCAGTATTGGACAAAAGCAATCAATTAAAGAAAGCACGACCAGGCTTCCATGGCCAAGAGACAATATTCCATTAGGGGGAAAGGTGCCAGTGCCATGCTTACGCTGAGAGCTTTGGACTCGTTGAATCACCTGAATCAGGTTCAACTTCTCTTTGTGTGCGAAAGAAAGGCCTTTGGGCCCGCAAGCAAATATCGATTGGCATAGGAAAAGGCAACGTAGCAGAGGATGGTTTCGATCCATCGACCTCTGGGTTATGGGCCCAGCACGCTTCCGCTGCGCCACTCTGCTCTTGTCGCTGACCATCCTCATGGATTTCGACAAGCGAATCCCAAGTCAAGCGTGGGCGAGAGCTGGACTCTCCTAGGCCAGCTGAGCGAGGGTGGTGGCGCCTGGCCCGGCGTGGAGCATTGGTGGTTCAGTGGTAGAATTCTCGCCTGCCACGCGGGAGGCCCGGGTTCGATTCCCGGCCAATGCAATTATGGGCTCTTGGTGTTTGTAGCTCTCTCCCCCAATTTCCAGCCCCATGGAATGCCTCAAGGCACAAGGTGTTTCTTGTCGAGAATGTATTAGGCGGTGTGAGTGCTTTTTGAAACCACCTTCTCCCAATGACATCATTGAAACCCATGGGGCCATACTTCAGAAGGGGCTCAGTTGTCCAAGGTCTTGGGGGAGTGGCTCTCCTGGTGTCTAGCGGCCAGAGCAAGTTGTGGATTTAGCAAAACTGCCTATAGTTTACACATAGCCCAGGAGAGGACAGGGATCAGCCATAGCACAAGCAACAACCTCAAGCAAAGGGGGATTAGCTCAAATGGTAGAGCGCTCGCTTAGCATGCGAGAGGTAGCGGGATCGATGCCCGCATTCTCCAAATGCAGCTTTCCTGATTTGCCAGGAGACACCTTGCTTTTGTGTTTGATGTTGAAGCTTGGAACCGAGCGCCGTGAGCAACATGGGAAGCCGGAGTCCTCCTCATAACGCGTGCCAAGGCGTTGCCACGTTTTTGTGGTGGCAACTGTGGCTTCAGCCAAAGTCACGTAGGCAGTGTTGGACAAAAGCAATCTAGTAAACAAAGCACGAGCAGGCCTCCATGGCCAAGAGACAATATTTCATTAGCGCAAAAGGTGCCAGTGCCATGCTTACGCTGAGAGCTTTGGACTCGTTGAATCACCTGAATCAGGTTCAACTTCTCTTTGTGTGCGAAAGAAAGGCCTTTGGGCCCGCACGCAAGCAAATATCGATTGGCATAGGAAAGGGCAACGTAGCAGAGGATGGTTTCGATCCATCGACCTCTGGGTTATGGGCCCAGCACGCTTCCGCTGCGCCACTCTGCTCTTGTCGCTGACCAACCTCAACAACCACATGTGGATGTAGTTTGCCAGCGATTCCCACGGGGAGTGGGTCCATGTGGCAAAGTCACAATGTAGACGACTAGGCGTTTCCATTGATTTTCGACCAGCGAATCCCAAGTCAAGCGTGGGCGAGAGCTGGACTCTCCTAGACCAGCTGAGCGAGGGTGGTGGCAAGTGGCCCGGCGTGGAGCATTGGTGGTTCAGTGGTAGAATTCTCGCCTGCCACGCGGGAGGCCCGGGTTCGATTCCCGGCCAATGCAATTATGGGCTCTTTGTGTTTGCAGCGCTCTCCCCCAATTTCCAGCCCCGTGGAGTGCATCAAGGCACAAGGTGTTTCTTGTCGAGAATGTACTAGGCGGTGTGAGTGCTTTTTGAAACCAGCCTTCTCCCAATTACATCATTGAAACCCATGGGGCCATACCTCTGAAGGGGCTCAGTTGTCAAAGGTCGTAGGAGGGAAAAAAAAGGGGGGTGCAAACCTTCTACGCTAGGAAAGCGGGTGGCTCTCCTGGTGTCTAGCGGCCAGAGCAGGTTGTGGATTTCGCAAAACTGACTATATTTTACACATAGCCCAGGAGAGGACAGGGATCAGCCATAGCGCAAGCAACACACTCGAGCAAAGGGGGATTAGCTCAAGTGGCAGAGCGCTCGCTTTGCATGCGAGAGGTAGCGGGATCGATGCCCGCATTCTCCAAACGCAGCTTTCCTGGTTTCACGGGAGGCACCTTGCTTTTGTGTTTGATGTTGAAGCTTGGAACCGAGCGCCGTGAGCAACATGGGAAGCCGGAGTGCTCCTCATAACATGTGCCAAGGCATTGCCACGTTTTTGTGGTGGCATCTGTGGCTTCAGCCAAAGTCACGTAGGCAGTATTGGACAAAAGCAATCAATTAAAGAAAGCACGACCAGGCTTCCATGGCCAAGAGACAATATTCCATTAGGGGGAAAGGTGCCAGTGCCATGCTTACGCTGAGAGCTTTGGACTCGTTGAATCACCTGAATCAGGTTCAACTTCTCTTTGTGTGCGAAAGAAAGGCCTTTGGGCCCGCAAGCAAATATCGATTGGCATAGGAAAAGGCAACGTAGCAGAGGATGGTTTCGATCCATCGACCTCTGGGTTATGGGCCCAGCACGCTTCCGCTGCGCCACTCTGCTCTTGTCGCTGACCATCCTCATGGATTTCGACAAGCGAATCCCAAGTCAAGCGTGGGCGAGAGCTGGACTCTCCTAGGCCAGCTGAGCGAGGGTGGTGGCGCCTGGCCCGGCGTGGAGCATTGGTGGTTCAGTGGTAGAATTCTCGCCTGCCACGCGGGAGGCCCGGGTTCGATTCCCGGCCAATGCAATTATGGGCTCTTGGTGTTTGTAGCTCTCTCCCCCAATTTCCAGCCCCATGGAATGCCTCAAGGCACAAGGTGTTTCTTGTCGAGAATGTATTAGGCGGTGTGAGTGCTTTTTGAAACCACCTTCTCCCAATGACATCATTGAAACCCATGGGGCCATACTTCAGAAGGGGCTCAGTTGTCCAAGGTCTTGGGGGAGTGGCTCTCCTGGTGTCTAGCGGCCAGAGCAAGTTGTGGATTTAGCAAAACTGCCTATAGTTTACACATAGCCCAGGAGAGGACAGGGATCAGCCATAGCACAAGCAACAACCTCAAGCAAAGGGGGATTAGCTCAAATGGTAGAGCGCTCGCTTAGCATGCGAGAGGTAGCGGGATCGATGCCCGCATTCTCCAAATGCAGCTTTCCTGATTTGCCAGGAGACACCTTGCTTTTGTGTTTGATGTTGAAGCTTGGAACCGAGCGCCGTGAGCAACATGGGAAGCCGGAGTCCTCCTCATAACGCGTGCCAAGGCGTTGCCACGTTTTTGTGGTGGCAACTGTGGCTTCAGCCAAAGTCACGTAGGCAGTGTTGGACAAAAGCAATCTAGTAAACAAAGCACGAGCAGGCCTCCATGGCCAAGAGACAATATTTCATTAGCGCAAAAGGTGCCAGTGCCATGCTTACGCTGAGAGCTTTGGACTCGTTGAATCACCTGAATCAGGTTCAACTTCTCTTTGTGTGCGAAAGAAAGGCCTTTGGGCCCGCACGCAAGCAAATATCGATTGGCATAGAAAAAGGCAACGTAGCAGAGGATGGTTTCGATCCATCGACCTCTGGGTTATGGGCCCAGCACGCTTCCGCTGCGCCACTCTGCTCTTGTCGCTGACCAACCTCAACAACCACATGTGGATGTAGTTTGCCAGCGATTCCCACGGGGAGTGGGTCCATGTGGCAAAGTCACAATGTAGACGACTAGGCGTTTCCATTGATTTTCGACCAGCGAATCCCAAGTCAAGCGTGGGCGAGAGCTGGACTCTCCTAGACCAGCTGAGCGAGGGTGGTGGCAAGTGGCCCGGCGTGGAGCATTGGTGGTTCAGTGGTAGAATTCTCGCCTGCCACGCGGGAGGCCCGGGTTCGATTCCCGGCCAATGCAATTATGGGCTCTTTGTGTTTGCAGCGCTCTCCCCCAATTTCCAGCCCCGTGGAGTGCATCAAGGCACAAGGTGTTTCTTGTCGAGAATGTACTAGGCGGTGTGAGTGCTTTTTGAAACCAGCCTTCTCCCAATTACATCATTGAAACCCATGGGGCCATACCTCTGAAGGGGCTCAGTTGTCAAAGGTCGTAGGAGGGAAAAAAAAGGGGGGTGCAAACCTTCTACGCTAGGAAAGCGGGTGGCTCTCCTGGTGTCTAGCGGCCAGAGCAGGTTGTGGATTTCGCAAAACTGACTATATTTTACACATAGCCCAGGAGAGGACAGGGATCAGCCATAGCGCAAGCAACACACTCGAGCAAAGGGGGATTAGCTCAAGTGGCAGAGCGCTCGCTTTGCATGCGAGAGGTAGCGGGATCGATGCCCGCATTCTCCAAACGCAGCTTTCCTGGTTTCACGGGAGGCACCTTGCTTTTGTGTTTGATGTTGAAGCTTGGAACCGAGCGCCGTGAGCAACATGGGAAGCCGGAGTGCTCCTCATAACATGTGCCAAGGCATTGCCACGTTTTTGTGGTGGCATCTGTGGCTTCAGCCAAAGTCACGTAGGCAGTATTGGACAAAAGCAATCAATTAAAGAAAGCACGACCAGGCTTCCATGGCCAAGAGACAATATTCCATTAGGGGGAAAGGTGCCAGTGCCATGCTTACGCTGAGAGCTTTGGACTCGTTGAATCACCTGAATCAGGTTCAACTTCTCTTTGTGTGCGAAAGAAAGGCCTTTGGGCCCGCAAGCAAATATCGATTGGCATAGGAAAAGGCAACGTAGCAGAGGATGGTTTCGATCCATCGACCTCTGGGTTATGGGCCCAGCACGCTTCCGCTGCGCCACTCTGCTCTTGTCGCTGGCCATCCTCATGGATTTCGACAAGCGAATCCCAAGTCAAGCGTGGGCGAGAGCTGGACTCTCCTAGGCCAGCTGAGCGAGGGTGGTGGCGCCTGGCCCGGCGTGGAGCATTGGTGGTTCAGTGGTAGAATTCTCGCCTGCCACGCGGGAGGCCCGGGTTCGATTCCCGGCCAATGCAATTATGGGCTCTTGGTGTTTGTAGCTCTCACCCCCAATTTCCAGCCCCATGGAATGCCTCAAGGCACAAGGTGTTTCTTGTCGAGAATGTATTAGGCGGTGTGAGTGCTTTTTGAAACCACCTTCTCCCAATGACATCATTGAAACCCATGGGGCCATACTTCAGAAGGGGCTCAGTTGTCCAAGGTCTTGGGGGAGTGGCTCTCCTGGTGTCTAGCGGCCAGAGCAAGTTGTGGATTTAGCAAAACTGCCTATAGTTTACACATAGCCCAGGAGAGGACAGGGATCAGCCATAGCACAAGCAACAACCTCAAGCAAAGGGGGATTAGCTCAAATGGTAGAGCGCTCGCTTAGCATGCGAGAGGTAGCGGGATCGATGCCCGCATTCTCCAAATGCAGCTTTCCTGATTTGCCAGGAGACACCTTGCTTTTGTGTTTGATGTTGAAGCTTGGAACCGAGCGCCGTGAGCAACATGGGAAGCCGGAGTCCTCCTCATAACGCGTGCCAAGGCGTTGCCACGTTTTTGTGGTGGCAACTGTGGCTTCAGCCAAAGTCACGTAGGCAGTGTTGGACAAAAGCAATCTAGTAAACAAAGCACGAGCAGGCCTCCATGGCCAAGAGACAATATTTCATTAGCGCAAAAGGTGCCAGTGCCATGCTTACGCTGAGAGCTTTGGACTCGTTGAATCACCTGAATCAGGTTCAACTTCTCTTTGTGTGCGAAAGAAAGGCCTTTGGGCCCGCACGCAAGCAAATATCGATTGGCATAGGAAAGGGCAACGTAGCAGAGGATGGTTTCGATCCATCGACCTCTGGGTTATGGGCCCAGCACGCTTCCGCTGCGCCACTCTGCTCTTGTCGCTGACCAACCTCAACAACCACATGTGGATGTAGTTTGCCAGCGATTCCCACGGGGAGTGGGTCCATGTGGCAAAGTCACAATGTAGACGACTAGGCGTTTCCATTGATTTTCGACCAGCGAATCCCAAGTCAAGCGTGGGCGAGAGCTGGACTCTCCTAGACCAGCTGAGCGAGGGTGGTGGCAAGTGGCCCGGCGTGGAGCATTGGTGGTTCAGTGGTAGAATTCTCGCCTGCCACGCGGGAGGCCCGGGTTCGATTCCCGGCCAATGCAATTATGGGCTCTTTGTGTTTGCAGCGCTCTCCCCCAATTTCCAGCCCCGTGGAGTGCATCAAGGCACAAGGTGTTTCTTGTCGAGAATGTACTAGGCGGTGTGAGTGCTTTTTGAAACCAGCCTTCTCCCAATTACATCATTGAAACCCATGGGGCCATACCTCTGAAGGGGCTCAGTTGTCAAAGGTCGTAGGAGGGAAAAAAAAGGGGGGTGCAAACCTTCTACGCTAGGAAAGCGGGTGGCTCTCCTGGTGTCTAGCGGCCAGAGCAGGTTGTGGATTTCGCAAAACTGACTATATTTTACACATAGCCCAGGAGAGGACAGGGATCAGCCATAGCGCAAGCAACACACTCGAGCAAAGGGGGATTAGCTCAAGTGGCAGAGCGCTCGCTTTGCATGCGAGAGGTAGCGGGATCGATGCCCGCATTCTCCAAACGCAGCTTTCCTGGTTTCACGGGAGGCACCTTGCTTTTGTGTTTGATGTTGAAGCTTGGAACCGAGCGCCGTGAGCAACATGGGAAGCCGGAGTGCTCCTCATAACATGTGCCAAGGCATTGCCACGTTTTTGTGGTGGCATCTGTGGCTTCAGCCAAAGTCACGTAGGCAGTATTGGACAAAAGCAATCAATTAAAGAAAGCACGACCAGGCTTCCATGGCCAAGAGACAATATTCCATTAGGGGGAAAGGTGCCAGTGCCATGCTTACGCTGAGAGCTTTGGACTCGTTGAATCACCTGAATCAGGTTCAACTTCTCTTTGTGTGCGAAAGAAAGGCCTTTGGGCCCGCAAGCAAATATCGATTGGCATAGGAAAAGGCAACGTAGCAGAGGATGGTTTCGATCCATCGACCTCTGGGTTATGGGCCCAGCACGCTTCCGCTGCGCCACTCTGCTCTTGTCGCTGACCATCCTCATGGATTTCGACAAGCGAATCCCAAGTCAAGCGTGGGCGAGAGCTGGACTCTCCTAGGCCAGCTGAGCGAGGGTGGTGGCGCCTGGCCCGGCGTGGAGCATTGGTGGTTCAGTGGTAGAATTCTCGCCTGCCACGCGGGAGGCCCGGGTTCGATTCCCGGCCAATGCAATTATGGGCTCTTGGTGTTTGTAGCTCTCTCCCCCAATTTCCAGCCCCATGGAATGCCTCAAGGCACAAGGTGTTTCTTGTCGAGAATGTATTAGGCGGTGTGAGTGCTTTTTGAAACCACCTTCTCCCAATGACATCATTGAAACCCATGGGGCCATACTTCAGAAGGGGCTCAGTTGTCCAAGGTCTTGGGGGAGTGGCTCTCCTGGTGTCTAGCGGCCAGAGCAAGTTGTGGATTTAGCAAAACTGCCTATAGTTTACACATAGCCCAGGAGAGGACAGGGATCAGCCATAGCACAAGCAATAACCTCAAGCAAAGGGGGATTAGCTCAAATGGTAGAGCGCTCGCTTAGCATGCGAGAGGTAGCGGGATCGATGCCCGCATTCTCCAAATGCAGCTTTCCTGATTTGCCAGGAGACACCTTGCTTTTGTGTTTGATGTTGAAGCTTGGAACCGAGCGCCGTGAGCAACATGGGAAGCCGGAGTCCTCCTCATAACGCGTGCCAAGGCGTTGCCACGTTTTTGTGGTGGCAACTGTGGCTTCAGCCAAAGTCACGTAGGCAGTGTTGGACAAAAGCAATCTAGTAAACAAAGCACGAGCAGGCCTCCATGGCCAAGAGACAATATTTCATTAGCGCAAAAGGTGCCAGTGCCATGCTTACGCTGAGAGCTTTGGACTCGTTGAATCACCTGAATCAGGTTCAACTTCTCTTTGTGTGCGAAAGAAAGGCCTTTGGGCCCGCACGCAAGCAAATATCGATTGGCATAGGAAAGGGCAACGTAGCAGAGGATGGTTTCGATCCATCGACCTCTGGGTTATGGGCCCAGCACGCTTCCGCTGCGCCACTCTGCTCTTGTCGCTGACCAACCTCAACAACCACATGTGGATGTAGTTTGCCAGCGATTCCCACGGGGAGTGGGTCCATGTGGCAAAGTCACAATGTAGACGACTAGGCGTTTCCATTGATTTTCGACCAGCGAATCCCAAGTCAAGCGTGGGCGAGAGCTGGACTCTCCTAGACCAGCTGAGCGAGGGTGGTGGCAAGTGGCCCGGCGTGGAGCATTGGTGGTTCAGTGGTAGAATTCTCGCCTGCCACGCGGGAGGCCCGGGTTCGATTCCCGGCCAATGCAATTATGGGCTCTTTGTGTTTGCAGCGCTCTCCCCCAATTTCCAGCCCCGTGGAGTGCATCAAGGCACAAGGTGTTTCTTGTCGAGAATGTACTAGGCGGTGTGAGTGCTTTTTGAAACCAGCCTTCTCCCAATTACATCATTGAAACCCATGGGGCCATACCTCTGAAGGGGCTCAGTTGTCAAAGGTCGTAGGAGGGAAAAAAAAGGGGGGTGCAAACCTTCTACGCTAGGAAAGCGGGTGGCTCTCCTGGTGTCTAGCGGCCAGAGCAGGTTGTGGATTTCGCAAAACTGACTATATTTTACACATAGCCCAGGAGAGGACAGGGATCAGCCATAGCGCAAGCAACACACTCGAGCAAAGGGGGATTAGCTCAAGTGGCAGAGCGCTCGCTTTGCATGCGAGAGGTAGCGGGATCGATGCCCGCATTCTCCAAACGCAGCTTTCCTGGTTTCACGGGAGGCACCTTGCTTTTGTGTTTGATGTTGAAGCTTGGAACCGAGCGCCGTGAGCAACATGGGAAGCCGGAGTGCTCCTCATAACATGTGCCAAGGCATTGCCACGTTTTTGTGGTGGCATCTGTGGCTTCAGCCAAAGTCACGTAGGCAGTATTGGACAAAAGCAATCAATTAAAGAAAGCACGACCAGGCTTCCATGGCCAAGAGACAATATTCCATTAGGGGGAAAGGTGCCAGTGCCATGCTTACGCTGAGAGCTTTGGACTCGTTGAATCACCTGAATCAGGTTCAACTTCTCTTTGTGTGCGAAAGAAAGGCCTTTGGGCCCGCAAGCAAATATCGATTGGCATAGGAAAAGGCAACGTAGCAGAGGATGGTTTCGATCCATCGACCTCTGGGTTATGGGCCCAGCACGCTTCCGCTGCGCCACTCTGCTCTTGTCGCTGACCATCCTCATGGATTTCGACAAGCGAATCCCAAGTCAAGCGTGGGCGAGAGCTGGACTCTCCTAGGCCAGCTGAGCGAGGGTGGTGGCGCCTGGCCCGGCGTGGAGCATTGGTGGTTCAGTGGTAGAATTCTCGCCTGCCACGCGGGAGGCCCGGGTTCGATTCCCGGCCAATGCAATTATGGGCTCTTGGTGTTTGTAGCTCTCTCCCCCAATTTCCAGCCCCATGGAATGCCTCAAGGCACAAGGTGTTTCTTGTCGAGAATGTATTAGGCGGTGTGAGTGCTTTTTGAAACCACCTTCTCCCAATGACATCATTGAAACCCATGGGGCCATACTTCAGAAGGGGCTCAGTTGTCCAAGGTCTTGGGGGAGTGGCTCTCCTGGTGTCTAGCGGCCAGAGCAAGTTGTGGATTTAGCAAAACTGCCTATAGTTTACACATAGCCCAGGAGAGGACAGGGATCAGCCATAGCACAAGCAATAACCTCAAGCAAAGGGGGATTAGCTCAAATGGTAGAGCGCTCGCTTAGCATGCGAGAGGTAGCGGGATCGATGCCCGCATTCTCCAAATGCAGCTTTCCTGATTTGCCAGGAGACACCTTGCTTTTGTGTTTGATGTTGAAGCTTGGAACCGAGCGCCGTGAGCAACATGGGAAGCCGGAGTCCTCCTCATAACGCGTGCCAAGGCGTTGCCACGTTTTTGTGGTGGCAACTGTGGCTTCAGCCAAAGTCACGTAGGCAGTGTTGGACAAAAGCAATCTAGTAAACAAAGCACGAGCAGGCCTCCATGGCCAAGAGACAATATTTCATTAGCGCAAAAGGTGCCAGTGCCATGCTTACGCTGAGAGCTTTGGACTCGTTGAATCACCTGAATCAGGTTCAACTTCTCTTTGTGTGCGAAAGAAAGGCCTTTGGGCCCGCACGCAAGCAAATATCGATTGGCATAGGAAAGGGCAACGTAGCAGAGGATGGTTTCGATCCATCGACCTCTGGGTTATGGGCCCAGCACGCTTCCGCTGCGCCACTCTGCTCTTGTCGCTGACCAACCTCAACAACCACATGTGGATGTAGTTTGCCAGCGATTCCCACGGGGAGTGGGTCCATGTGGCAAAGTCACAATGTAGACGACTAGGCGTTTCCATTGATTTTCGACCAGCGAATCCCAAGTCAAGCGTGGGCGAGAGCTGGACTCTCCTAGACCAGCTGAGCGAGGGTGGTGGCAAGTGGCCCGGCGTGGAGCATTGGTGGTTCAGTGGTAGAATTCTCGCCTGCCACGCGGGAGGCCCGGGTTCGATTCCCGGCCAATGCAATTATGGGCTCTTTGTGTTTGCAGCGCTCTCCCCCAATTTCCAGCCCCGTGGAGTGCATCAAGGCACAAGGTGTTTCTTGTCGAGAATGTACTAGGCGGTGTGAGTGCTTTTTGAAACCAGCCTTCTCCCAATTACATCATTGAAACCCATGGGGCCATACCTCTGAAGGGGCTCAGTTGTCAAAGGTCGTAGGAGGGAAAAAAAAGGGGGGTGCAAACCTTCTACGCTAGGAAAGCGGGTGGCTCTCCTGGTGTCTAGCGGCCAGAGCAGGTTGTGGATTTCGCAAAACTGACTATATTTTACACATAGCCCAGGAGAGGACAGGGATCAGCCATAGCGCAAGCAACACACTCGAGCAAAGGGGGATTAGCTCAAGTGGCAGAGCGCTCGCTTTGCATGCGAGAGGTAGCGGGATCGATGCCCGCATTCTCCAAACGCAGCTTTCCTGGTTTCACGGGAGGCACCTTGCTTTTGTGTTTGATGTTGAAGCTTGGAACCGAGCGCCGTGAGCAACATGGGAAGCCGGAGTGCTCCTCATAACATGTGCCAAGGCATTGCCACGTTTTTGTGGTGGCATCTGTGGCTTCAGCCAAAGTCACGTAGGCAGTATTGGACAAAAGCAATCAATTAAAGAAAGCACGACCAGGCTTCCATGGCCAAGAGACAATATTCCATTAGGGGGAAAGGTGCCAGTGCCATGCTTACGCTGAGAGCTTTGGACTCGTTGAATCACCTGAATCAGGTTCAACTTCTCTTTGTGTGCGAAAGAAAGGCCTTTGGGCCCGCAAGCAAATATCGATTGGCATAGGAAAAGGCAACGTAGCAGAGGATGGTTTCGATCCATCGACCTCTGGGTTATGGGCCCAGCACGCTTCCGCTGCGCCACTCTGCTCTTGTCGCTGACCATCCTCATGGATTTCGACAAGCGAATCCCAAGTCAAGCGTGGGCGAGAGCTGGACTCTCCTAGGCCAGCTGAGCGAGGGTGGTGGCGCCTGGCCCGGCGTGGAGCATTGGTGGTTCAGTGGTAGAATTCTCGCCTGCCACGCGGGAGGCCCGGGTTCGATTCCCGGCCAATGCAATTATGGGCTCTTGGTGTTTGTAGCTCTCTCCCCCAATTTCCAGCCCCATGGAATGCCTCAAGGCACAAGGTGTTTCTTGTCGAGAATGTATTAGGCGGTGTGAGTGCTTTTTGAAACCACCTTCTCCCAATGACATCATTGAAACCCATGGGGCCATACTTCAGAAGGGGCTCAGTTGTCCAAGGTCTTGGGGGAGTGGCTCTCCTGGTGTCTAGCGGCCAGAGCAAGTTGTGGATTTAGCAAAACTGCCTATAGTTTACACATAGCCCAGGAGAGGACAGGGATCAGCCATAGCACAAGCAACAACCTCAAGCAAAGGGGGATTAGCTCAAATGGTAGAGCGCTCGCTTAGCATGCGAGAGGTAGCGGGATCGATGCCCGCATTCTCCAAATGCAGCTTTCCTGATTTGCCAGGAGACACCTTGCTTTTGTGTTTGATGTTGAAGCTTGGAACCGAGCGCCGTGAGCAACATGGGAAGCCGGAGTCCTCCTCATAACGCGTGCCAAGGCGTTGCCACGTTTTTGTGGTGGCAACTGTGGCTTCAGCCAAAGTCACGTAGGCAGTGTTGGACAAAAGCAATCTAGTAAACAAAGCACGAGCAGGCCTCCATGGCCAAGAGACAATATTTCATTAGCGCAAAAGGTGCCAGTGCCATGCTTACGCTGAGAGCTTTGGACTCGTTGAATCACCTGAATCAGGTTCAACTTCTCTTTGTGTGCAAAAGAAAGGCCTTTGGGCCCGCACGCAAGCAAATATCGATTGGCATAGAAAAAGGCAACGTAGCAGAGGATGGTTTCGATCCATCGACCTCTGGGTTATGGGCCCAGCACGCTTCCGCTGCGCCACTCTGCTCTTGTCGCTGACCAACCTCAACAACCACATGTGGATGTAGTTTGCCAGCGATTCCCACGGGGAGTGGGTCCATGTGGCAAAGTCACAATGTAGACGACTAGGCGTTTCCATTGATTTTCGACCAGCGAATCCCAAGTCAAGCGTGGGCGAGAGCTGGACTCTCCTAGACCAGCTGAGCGAGGGTGGTGGCAAGTGGCCCGGCGTGGAGCATTGGTGGTTCAGTGGTAGAATTCTCGCCTGCCACGCGGGAGGCCCGGGTTCGATTCCCGGCCAATGCAATTATGGGCTCTTTGTGTTTGCAGCGCTCTCCCCCAATTTCCAGCCCCGTGGAGTGCATCAAGGCACAAGGTGTTTCTTGTCGAGAATGTACTAGGCGGTGTGAGTGCTTTTTGAAACCAGCCTTCTCCCAATTACATCATTGAAACCCATGGGGCCATACCTCTGAAGGGGCTCAGTTGTCAAAGGTCGTAGGAGGGAAAAAAAAGGGGGGTGCAAACCTTCTACGCTAGGAAAGCGGGTGGCTCTCCTGGTGTCTAGCGGCCAGAGCAGGTTGTGGATTTCGCAAAACTGACTATATTTTACACATAGCCCAGGAGAGGACAGGGATCAGCCATAGCGCAAGCAACACACTCGAGCAAAGGGGGATTAGCTCAAGTGGCAGAGCGCTCGCTTTGCATGCGAGAGGTAGCGGGATCGATGCCCGCATTCTCCAAACGCAGCTTTCCTGGTTTCACGGGAGGCACCTTGCTTTTGTGTTTGATGTTGAAGCTTGGAACCGAGCGCCGTGAGCAACATGGGAAGCCGGAGTGCTCCTCATAACATGTGCCAAGGCATTGCCACGTTTTTGTGGTGGCATCTGTGGCTTCAGCCAAAGTCACGTAGGCAGTATTGGACAAAAGCAATCAATTAAAGAAAGCACGACCAGGCTTCCATGGCCAAGAGACAATATTCCATTAGGGGGAAAGGTGCCAGTGCCATGCTTACGCTGAGAGCTTTGGACTCGTTGAATCACCTGAATCAGGTTCAACTTCTCTTTGTGTGCGAAAGAAAGGCCTTTGGGCCCGCAAGCAAATATCGATTGGCATAGGAAAAGGCAACGTAGCAGAGGATGGTTTCGATCCATCGACCTCTGGGTTATGGGCCCAGCACGCTTCCGCTGCGCCACTCTGCTCTTGTCGCTGGCCATCCTCATGGATTTCGACAAGCGAATCCCAAGTCAAGCGTGGGCGAGAGCTGGACTCTCCTAGGCCAGCTGAGCGAGGGTGGTGGCGCCTGGCCCGGCGTGGAGCATTGGTGGTTCAGTGGTAGAATTCTCGCCTGCCACGCGGGAGGCCCGGGTTCGATTCCCGGCCAATGCAATTATGGGCTCTTGGTGTTTGTAGCTCTCTCCCCCAATTTCCAGCCCCATGGAATGCCTCAAGGCACAAGGTGTTTCTTGTCGAGAATGTATTAGGCGGTGTGAGTGCTTTTTGAAACCACCTTCTCCCAATGACATCATTGAAACCCATGGGGCCATACTTCAGAAGGGGCTCAGTTGTCCAAGGTCTTGGGGGAGTGGCTCTCCTGGTGTCTAGCGGCCAGAGCAAGTTGTGGATTTAGCAAAACTGCCTATAGTTTACACATAGCCCAGGAGAGGACAGGGATCAGCCATAGCACAAGCAACAACCTCAAGCAAAGGGGGATTAGCTCAAATGGTAGAGCGCTCGCTTAGCATGCGAGAGGTAGCGGGATCGATGCCCGCATTCTCCAAATGCAGCTTTCCTGATTTGCCAGGAGACACCTTGCTTTTGTGTTTGATGTTGAAGCTTGGAACCGAGCGCCGTGAGCAACATGGGAAGCCGGAGTCCTCCTCATAACGCGTGCCAAGGCGTTGCCACGTTTTTGTGGTGGCAACTGTGGCTTCAGCCAAAGTCACGTAGGCAGTGTTGGACAAAAGCAATCTAGTAAACAAAGCACGAGCAGGCCTCCATGGCCAAGAGACAATATTTCATTAGCGCAAAAGGTGCCAGTGCCATGCTTACGCTGAGAGCTTTGGACTCGTTGAATCACCTGAATCAGGTTCAACTTCTCTTTGTGTGCGAAAGAAAGGCCTTTGGGCCCGCACGCAAGCAAATATCGATTGGCATAGGAAAGGGCAACGTAGCAGAGGATGGTTTCGATCCATCGACCTCTGGGTTATGGGCCCAGCACGCTTCCGCTGTGCCACTCTGCTCTTGTCGCTGACCAACCTCAACAACCACATGTGGATGTAGTTTGCCAGCGATTCCCACGGGGAGTGGGTCCATGTGGCAAAGTCACAATGTAGACGACTAGGCGTTTCCATTGATTTTCGACCAGCGAATCCCAAGTCAAGCGTGGGCGAGAGCTGGACTCTCCTAGACCAGCTGAGCGAGGGTGGTGGCAAGTGGCCCGGCGTGGAGCATTGGTGGTTCAGTGGTAGAATTCTCGCCTGCCACGCGGGAGGCCCAGGTTCGATTCCCGGCCAATGCAATTATGGGCTCTTTGTGTTTGCAGCGCTCTCCCCCAATTTCCAGCCCCGTGGAGTGCATCAAGGCACAAGGTGTTTCTTGTCGAGAATGTACTAGGCGGTGTGAGTGCTTTTTGAAACCAGCCTTCTCCCAATTACATCATTGAAACCCATGGGGCCATACCTCTGAAGGGGCTCAGTTGTCAAAGGTCGTAGGAGGGAAAAAAAAGGGGGGTGCAAACCTTCTACGCTAGGAAAGCGGGTGGCTCTCCTGGTGTCTAGCGGCCAGAGCAGGTTGTGGATTTCGCAAAACTGACTATATTTTACACATAGCCCAGGAGAGGACAGGGATCAGCCATAGCGCAAGCAACACACTCGAGCAAAGGGGGATTAGCTCAAGTGGCAGAGCGCTCGCTTTGCATGCGAGAGGTAGCGGGATCGATGCCCGCATTCTCCAAACGCAGCTTTCCTGGTTTCACGGGAGGCACCTTGCTTTTGTGTTTGATGTTGAAGCTTGGAACCGAGCGCCGTGAGCAACATGGGAAGCCGGAGTGCTCCTCATAACATGTGCCAAGGCATTGCCACGTTTTTGTGGTGGCATCTGTGGCTTCAGCCAAAGTCACGTAGGCAGTATTGGACAAAAGCAATCAATTAAAGAAAGCACGACCAGGCTTCCATGGCCAAGAGACAATATTCCATTAGGGGGAAAGGTGCCAGTGCCATGCTTACGCTGAGAGCTTTGGACTCGTTGAATCACCTGAATCAGGTTCAACTTCTCTTTGTGTGCGAAAGAAAGGCCTTTGGGCCCGCAAGCAAATATCGATTGGCATAGGAAAAGGCAACGTAGCAGAGGATGGTTTCGATCCATCGACCTCTGGGTTATGGGCCCAGCACGCTTCCGCTGCGCCACTCTGCTCTTGTCGCTGACCATCCTCATGGATTTCGACAAGCGAATCCCAAGTCAAGCGTGGGCGAGAGCTGGACTCTCCTAGGCCAGCTGAGCGAGGGTGGTGGCGCCTGGCCCGGCGTGGAGCATTGGTGGTTCAGTGGTAGAATTCTCGCCTGCCACGCGGGAGGCCCGGGTTCGATTCCCGGCCAATGCAATTATGGGCTCTTGGTGTTTGTAGCTCTCTCCCCCAATTTCCAGCCCCATGGAATGCCTCAAGGCACAAGGTGTTTCTTGTCGAGAATGTATTAGGCGGTGTGAGTGCTTTTTGAAACCACCTTCTCCCAATGACATCATTGAAACCCATGGGGCCATACTTCAGAAGGGGCTCAGTTGTCCAAGGTCTTGGGGGAGTGGCTCTCCTGGTGTCTAGCGGCCAGAGCAAGTTGTGGATTTAGCAAAACTGCCTATAGTTTACACATAGCCCAGGAGAGGACAGGGATCAGCCATAGCACAAGCAACAACCTCAAGCAAAGGGGGATTAGCTCAAATGGTAGAGCGCTTGCTTAGCATGCGAGAGGTAGCGGGATCGATGCCCGCATTCTCCAAATGCAGCTTTCCTGATTTGCCAGGAGACACCTTGCTTTTGTGTTTGATGTTGAAGCTTGGAACCGAGCGCCGTGAGCAACATGGGAAGCCGGAGTCCTCCTCATAACGCGTGCCAAGGCGTTGCCACGTTTTTGTGGTGGCAACTGTGGCTTCAGCCAAAGTCACGTAGGCAGTGTTGGACAAAAGCAATCTAGTAAACAAAGCACGAGCAGGCCTCCATGGCCAAGAGACAATATTTCATTAGCGCAAAAGGTGCCAGTGCCATGCTTACGCTGAGAGCTTTGGACTCGTTGAATCACCTGAATCAGGTTCAACTTCTCTTTGTGTGCGAAAGAAAGGCCTTTGGGCCCGCACGCAAGCAAATATCGATTGGCATAGAAAAAGGCAACGTAGCAGAGGATGGTTTCGATCCATCGACCTCTGGGTTATGGGCCCAGCACGCTTCCGCTGCGCCACTCTGCTCTTGTCGCTGACCAACCTCAACAACCACATGTGGATGTAGTTTGCCAGCGATTCCCACGGGGAGTGGGTCCATGTGGCAAAGTCACAATGTAGACGACTAGGCGTTTCCATTGATTTTCGACCAGCGAATCCCAAGTCAAGCGTGGGCGAGAGCTGGACTCTCCTAGACCAGCTGAGCGAGGGTGGTGGCAAGTGGCCCGGCGTGGAGCATTGGTGGTTCAGTGGTAGAATTCTCGCCTGCCACGCGGGAGGCCCGGGTTCGATTCCCGGCCAATGCAATTATGGGCTCTTTGTGTTTGCAGCGCTCTCCCCCAATTTCCAGCCCCGTGGAGTGCATCAAGGCACAAGGTGTTTCTTGTCGAGAATGTACTAGGCGGTGTGAGTGCTTTTTGAAACCAGCCTTCTCCCAATTACATCATTGAAACCCATGGGGCCATACCTCTGAAGGGGCTCAGTTGTCAAAGGTCGTAGGAGGGAAAAAAAAGGGGGGTGCAAACCTTCTACGCTAGGAAAGCGTGTGGCTCTCCTGGTGTCTAGCGGCCAGAGCAGGTTGTGGATTTCGCAAAACTGACTATATTTTACACATAGCCCAGGAGAGGACAGGGATCAGCCATAGCGCAAGCAACACACTCGAGCAAAGGGGGATTAGCTCAAGTGGCAGAGCGCTCGCTTTGCATGCGAGAGGTAGCGGGATCGATGCCCGCATTCTCCAAACGCAGCTTTCCTGGTTTCACGGGAGGCACCTTGCTTTTGTGTTTGATGTTGAAGCTTGGAACCGAGCGCCGTGAGCAACATGGGAAGCCGGAGTGCTCCTCATAACATGTGCCAAGGCATTGCCACGTTTTTGTGGTGGCATCTGTGGCTTCAGCCAAAGTCACGTAGGCAGTATTGGACAAAAGCAATCAATTAAAGAAAGCACGACCAGGCTTCCATGGCCAAGAGACAATATTCCATTAGGGGGAAAGGTGCCAGTGCCATGCTTACGCTGAGAGCTTTGGACTCGTTGAATCACCTGAATCAGGTTCAACTTCTCTTTGTGTGCGAAAGAAAGGCCTTTGGGCCCGCAAGCAAATATCGATTGGCATAGGAAAAGGCAACGTAGCAGAGGATGGTTTCGATCCATCGACCTCTGGGTTATGGGCCCAGCACGCTTCCGCTGCGCCACTCTGCTCTTGTCGCTGGCCATCCTCATGGATTTCGACAAGCGAATCCCAAGTCAAGCGTGGGCGAGAGCTGGACTCTCCTAGGCCAGCTGAGCGAGGGTGGTGGCGCCTGGCCCGGCGTGGAGCATTGGTGGTTCAGTGGTAGAATTCTCGCCTGCCACGCGGGAGGCCCGGGTTCGATTCCCGGCCAATGCAATTATGGGCTCTTGGTGTTTGTAGCTCTCTCCCCCAATTTCCAGCCCCATGGAATGCCTCAAGGCACAAGGTGTTTCTTGTCGAGAATGTATTAGGCGGTGTGAGTGCTTTTTGAAACCACCT
The DNA here is from genome assembly GCF_037356315.1 of Lithobates pipiens. NCBI lineage: Eukaryota > Metazoa > Chordata > Amphibia > Anura > Ranidae > Lithobates > Lithobates pipiens. The sequence continues at coordinate 580,933,519 of NW_027507758.1, forward strand.
TCTCCCAATGACATCATTGAAACCCATGGGGCCATACTTCAGAAGGGGCTCAGTTGTCCAAGGTCTTGGGGGAGTGGCTCTCCTGGTGTCTAGCGGCCAGAGCAAGTTGTGGATTTAGCAAAACTGCCTATAGTTTACACATAGCCCAGGAGAGGACAGGGATCAGCCATAGCACAAGCAACAACCTCAAGCAAAGGGGGATTAGCTCAAATGGTAGAGCGCTCGCTTAGCATGCGAGAGGTAGCGGGATCGATGCCCGCATTCTCCAAATGCAGCTTTCCTGATTTGCCAGGAGACACCTTGCTTTTGTGTTTGATGTTGAAGCTTGGAACCGAGCGCCGTGAGCAACATGGGAAGCCGGAGTCCTCCTCATAACGCGTGCCAAGGCGTTGCCACGTTTTTGTGGTGGCAACTGTGGCTTCAGCCAAAGTCACGTAGGCAGTGTTGGACAAAAGCAATCTAGTAAACAAAGCACGAGCAGGCCTCCATGGCCAAGAGACAATATTTCATTAGCGCAAAAGGTGCCAGTGCCATGCTTACGCTGAGAGCTTTGGACTCGTTGAATCACCTGAATCAGGTTCAACTTCTCTTTGTGTGCGAAAGAAAGGCCTTTGGGCCCGCACGCAAGCAAATATCGATTGGCATAGGAAAGGGCAACGTAGCAGAGGATGGTTTCGATCCATCGACCTCTGGGTTATGGGCCCAGCACGCTTCCGCTGCGCCACTCTGCTCTTGTCGCTGACCAACCTCAACAACCACATGTGGATGTAGTTTGCCAGCGATTCCCACGGGGAGTGGGTCCATGTGGCAAAGTCACAATGTAGACGACTAGGCGTTTCCATTGATTTTCGACCAGCGAATCCCAAGTCAAGCGTGGGCGAGAGCTGGACTCTCCTAGACCAGCTGAGCGAGGGTGGTGGCAAGTGGCCCGGCGTGGAGCATTGGTGGTTCAGTGGTAGAATTCTCGCCTGCCACGCGGGAGGCCCGGGTTCGATTCCCGGCCAATGCAATTATGGGCTCTTTGTGTTTGCAGCGCTCTCCCCCAATTTCCAGCCCCGTGGAGTGCATCAAGGCACAAGGTGTTTCTTGTCGAGAATGTACTAGGCGGTGTGAGTGCTTTTTGAAACCAGCCTTCTCCCAATTACATCATTGAAACCCATGGGGCCATACCTCTGAAGGGGCTCAGTTGTCAAAGGTCGTAGGAGGGAAAAAAAAGGGGGGTGCAAACCTTCTACGCTAGGAAAGCGGGTGGCTCTCCTGGTGTCTAGCGGCCAGAGCAGGTTGTGGATTTCGCAAAACTGACTATATTTTACACATAGCCCAGGAGAGGACAGGGATCAGCCATAGCGCAAGCAACACACTCGAGCAAAGGGGGATTAGCTCAAGTGGCAGAGCGCTCGCTTTGCATGCGAGAGGTAGCGGGATCGATGCCCGCATTCTCCAAACGCAGCTTTCCTGGTTTCACGGGAGGCACCTTGCTTTTGTGTTTGATGTTGAAGCTTGGAACCGAGCGCCGTGAGCAACATGGGAAGCCGGAGTGCTCCTCATAACATGTGCCAAGGCATTGCCACGTTTTTGTGGTGGCATCTGTGGCTTCAGCCAAAGTCTCGTAGGCAGTATTGGACAAAAGCAATCAATTAAAGAAAGCACGACCAGGCTTCCATGGCCAAGAGACAATATTCCATTAGGGGGAAAGGTGCCAGTGCCATGCTTACGCTGAGAGCTTTGGACTCGTTGAATCACCTGAATCAGGTTCAACTTCTCTTTGTGTGCGAAAGAAAGGCCTTTGGGCCCGCAAGCAAATATCGATTGGCATAGGAAAAGGCAACGTAGCAGAGGATGGTTTCGATCCATCGACCTCTGGGTTATGGGCCCAGCACGCTTCCGCTGCGCCACTCTGCTCTTGTCGCTGGCCATCCTCATGGATTTCGACAAGCGAATCCCAAGTCAAGCGTGGGCGAGAGCTGGACTCTCCTAGGCCAGCTGAGTGAGGGTGGTGGCGCCTGGCCCGGCGTGGAGCATTGGTGGTTCAGTGGTAGAATTCTCGCCTGCCACGCGGGAGGCCCGGGTTCGATTCCCGGCCAATGCAATTATGGGCTCTTGGTGTTTGTAGCTCTCTCCCCCAATTTCCAGCCCCATGGAATGCCTCAAGGCACAAGGTGTTTCTTGTCGAGAATGTATTAGGCGGTGTGAGTGCTTTTTGAAACCACCTTCTCCCAATGACATCATTGAAACCCATGGGGCCATACTTCAGAAGGGGCTCAGTTGTCCAAGGTCTTGGGGGAGTGGCTCTCCTGGTGTCTAGCGGCCAGAGCAAGTTGTGGATTTAGCAAAACTGCCTATAGTTTACACATAGCCCAGGAGAGGACAGGGATCAGCCATAGCACAAGCAACAACCTCAAGCAAAGGGGGATTAGCTCAAATGGTAGAGCGCTCGCTTAGCATGCGAGAGGTAGCGGGATCGATGCCCGCATTCTCCAAATGCAGCTTTCCTGATTTGCCAGGAGACACCTTGCTTTTGTGTTTGATGTTGAAGCTTGGAACCGAGCGCCGTGAGCAACATGGGAAGCCGGAGTCCTCCTCATAACGCGTGCCAAGGCGTTGCCACGTTTTTGTGGTGGCAACTGTGGCTTCAGCCAAAGTCACGTAGGCAGTGTTGGACAAAAGCAATCTAGTAAACAAAGCACGAGCAGGCCTCCATGGCCAAGAGACAATATTTCATTAGCGCAAAAGGTGCCAGTGCCATGCTTACGCTGAGAGCTTTGGACTCGTTGAATCACCTGAATCAGGTTCAACTTCTCTTTGTGTGCGAAAGAAAGGCCTTTGGGCCCGCACGCAAGCAAATATCGATTGGCATAGGAAAGGGCAACGTAGCAGAGGATGGTTTCGATCCATCGACCTCTGGGTTATGGGCCCAGCACGCTTCCGCTGCGCCACTCTGCTCTTGTCGCTGACCAACCTCAACAACCACATGTGGATGTAGTTTGCCAGCGATTCCCACGGGGAGTGGGTCCATGTGGCAAAGTCACAATGTAGACGACTAGGCGTTTCCATTGATTTTCGACCAGCGAATCCCAAGTCAAGCGTGGGCGAGAGCTGGACTCTCCTAGACCAGCTGAGCGAGGGTGGTGGCAAGTGGCCCGGCGTGGAGCATTGGTGGTTCAGTGGTAGAATTCTCGCCTGCCACGCGGGAGGCCCGGGTTCGATTCCCGGCCAATGCAATTATGGGCTCTTTGTGTTTGCAGCGCTCTCCCCCAATTTCCAGCCCCGTGGAGTGCATCAAGGCACAAGGTGTTTCTTGTCGAGAATGTACTAGGCGGTGTGAGTGCTTTTTGAAACCAGCCTTCTCCCAATTACATCATTGAAACCCATGGGGCCATACCTCTGAAGGGGCTCAGTTGTCAAAGGTCGTAGGAGGGAAAAAAAAGGGGGGTGCAAACCTTCTACGCTAGGAAAGCGGGTGGCTCTCCTGGTGTCTAGCGGCCAGAGCAGGTTGTGGATTTCGCAAAACTGACTATATTTTACACATAGCCCAGGAGAGGACAGGGATCAGCCATAGCGCAAGCAACACACTCGAGCAAAGGGGGATTAGCTCAAGTGGCAGAGCGCTCGCTTTGCATGCGAGAGGTAGCGGGATCGATGCCCGCATTCTCCAAACGCAGCTTTCCTGGTTTCACGGGAGGCACCTTGCTTTTGTGTTTGATGTTGAAGCTTGGAACCGAGCGCCGTGAGCAACATGGGAAGCCGGAGTGCTCCTCATAACATGTGCCAAGGCATTGCCACGTTTTTGTGGTGGCATCTGTGGCTTCAGCCAAAGTCACGTAGGCAGTATTGGACAAAAGCAATCAATTAAAGAAAGCACGACCAGGCTTCCATGGCCAAGAGACAATATTCCATTAGGGGGAAAGGTGCCAGTGCCATGCTTACGCTGAGAGCTTTGGACTCGTTGAATCACCTGAATCAGGTTCAACTTCTCTTTGTGTGCGAAAGAAAGGCCTTTGGGCCCGCAAGCAAATATCGATTGGCATAGGAAAAGGCAACGTAGCAGAGGATGGTTTCGATCCATCGACCTCTGGGTTATGGGCCCAGCACGCTTCCGCTGCGCCACTCTGCTCTTGTCGCTGACCATCCTCATGGATTTCGACAAGCGAATCCCAAGTCAAGCGTGGGCGAGAGCTGGACTCTCCTAGGCCAGCTGAGCGAGGGTGGTGGCGCCTGGCCCGGCATGGAGCATTGGTGGTTCAGTGGTAGAATTCTCGCCTGCCACGCGGGAGGCCCGGGTTCGATTCCCGGCCAATGCAATTATGGGCTCTTGGTGTTTGTAGCTCTCTCCCCCAATTTCCAGCCCCATGGAATGCCTCAAGGCACAAGGTGTTTCTTGTCGAGAATGTATTAGGCGGTGTGAGTGCTTTTTGAAACCACCTTCTCCCAATGACATCATTGAAACCCATGGGGCCATACTTCAGAAGGGGCTCAGTTGTCCAAGGTCTTGGGGGAGTGGCTCTCCTGGTGTCTAGCGGCCAGAGCAAGTTGTGGATTTAGCAAAACTGCCTATAGTTTACACATAGCCCAGGAGAGGACAGGGATCAGCCATAGCACAAGCAACAACCTCAAGCAAAGGGGGATTAGCTCAAATGGTAGAGCGCTCGCTTAGCATGCGAGAGGTAGCGGGATCGATGCCCGCATTCTCCAAATGCAGCTTTCCTGATTTGCCAGGAGACACCTTGCTTTTGTGTTTGATGTTGAAGCTTGGAACCGAGCGCCGTGAGCAACATGGGAAGCCGGAGTCCTCCTCATAACGCGTGCCAAGGCGTTGCCACGTTTTTGTGGTGGCAACTGTGGCTTCAGCCAAAGTCACGTAGGCAGTGTTGGACAAAAGCAATCTAGTAAACAAAGCACGAGCAGGCCTCCATGGCCAAGAGACAATATTTCATTAGCGCAAAAGGTGCCAGTGCCATGCTTACGCTGAGAGCTTTGGACTCGTTGAATCACCTGAATCAGGTTCAACTTCTCTTTGTGTGCGAAAGAAAGGCCTTTGGGCCCGCACGCAAGCAAATATCGATTGGCATAGAAAAAGGCAACGTAGCAGAGGATGGTTTCGATCCATCGACCTCTGGGTTATGGGCCCAGCACGCTTCCGCTGCGCCACTCTGCTCTTGTCGCTGACCAACCTCAACAACCACATGTGGATGTAGTTTGCCAGCGATTCCCACGGGGAGTGGGTCCATGTGGCAAAGTCACAATGTAGACGACTAGGCGTTTCCATTGATTTTCGACCAGCGAATCCCAAGTCAAGCGTGGGCGAGAGCTGGACTCTCCTAGACCAGCTGAGCGAGGGTGGTGGCAAGTGGCCCGGCGTGGAGCATTGGTGGTTCAGTGGTAGAATTCTCGCCTGCCACGCGGGAGGCCCGGGTTCGATTCCCGGCCAATGCAATTATGGGCTCTTTGTGTTTGCAGCGCTCTCCCCCAATTTCCAGCCCCGTGGAGTGCATCAAGGCACAAGGTGTTTCTTGTCGAGAATGTACTAGGCGGTGTGAGTGCTTTTTGAAACCAGCCTTCTCCCAATTACATCATTGAAACCCATGGGGCCATACCTCTGAAGGGGCTCAGTTGTCAAAGGTCGTAGGAGGGAAAAAAAAGGGGGGTGCAAACCTTCTACGCTAGGAAAGCGGGTGGCTCTCCTGGTGTCTAGCGGCCAGAGCAGGTTGTGGATTTCGCAAAACTGACTATATTTTACACATAGCCCAGGAGAGGACAGGGATCAGCCATAGCGCAAGCAACACACTCGAGCAAAGGGGGATTAGCTCAAGTGGCAGAGCGCTCGCTTTGCATGCGAGAGGTAGCGGGATCGATGCCCGCATTCTCCAAACGCAGCTTTCCTGGTTTCACGGGAGGCACCTTGCTTTTGTGTTTGATGTTGAAGCTTGGAACCGAGCGCCGTGAGCAACATGGGAAGCCGGAGTGCTCCTCATAACATGTGCCAAGGCATTGCCACGTTTTTGTGGTGGCATCTGTGGCTTCAGCCAAAGTCACGTAGGCAGTATTGGACAAAAGCAATCAATTAAAGAAAGCACGACCAGGCTTCCATGGCCAAGAGACAATATTCCATTAGGGGGAAAGGTGCCAGTGCCATGCTTACGCTGAGAGCTTTGGACTCGTTGAATCACCTGAATCAGGTTCAACTTCTCTTTGTGTGCGAAAGAAAGGCCTTTGGGCCCGCAAGCAAATATCGATTGGCATAGGAAAAGGCAACGTAGCAGAGGATGGTTTCGATCCATCGACCTCTGGGTTATGGGCCCAGCACGCTTCCGCTGCGCCACTCTGCTCTTGTCGCTGGCCATCCTCATGGATTTCGACAAGCGAATCCCAAGTCAAGCGTGGGCGAGAGCTGGACTCTCCTAGGCCAGCTGAGCGAGGGTGGTGGCGCCTGGCCCGGCGTGGAGCATTGGTGGTTCAGTGGTAGAATTCTCGCCTGCCACGCGGGAGGCCCGGGTTCGATTCCCGGCCAATGCAATTATGGGCTCTTGGTGTTTGTAGCTCTCTCCCCCAATTTCCAGCCCCATGGAATGCCTCAAGGCACAAGGTGTTTCTTGTCGAGAATGTATTAGGCGGTGTGAGTGCTTTTTGAAACCACCTTCTCCCAATGACATCATTGAAACCCATGGGGCCATACTTCAGAAGGGGCTCAGTTGTCCAAGGTCTTGGGGGAGTGGCTCTCCTGGTGTCTAGCGGCCAGAGCAAGTTGTGGATTTAGCAAAACTGCCTATAGTTTACACATAGCCCAGGAGAGGACAGGGATCAGCCATAGCACAAGCAACAACCTCAAGCAAAGGGGGATTAGCTCAAATGGTAGAGCGCTCGCTTAGCATGCGAGAGGTAGCGGGATCGATGCCCGCATTCTCCAAATGCAGCTTTCCTGATTTGCCAGGAGACACCTTGCTTTTGTGTTTGATGTTGAAGCTTGGAACCGAGCGCCGTGAGCAACATGGGAAGCCGGAGTCCTCCTCATAACGCGTGCCAAGGCGTTGCCACGTTTTTGTGGTGGCAACTGTGGCTTCAGCCAAAGTCACGTAGGCAGTGTTGGACAAAAGCAATCTAGTAAACAAAGCACGAGCAGGCCTCCATGGCCAAGAGACAATATTTCATTAGCGCAAAAGGTGCCAGTGCCATGCTTACGCTGAGAGCTTTGGACTCGTTGAATCACCTGAATCAGGTTCAACTTCTCTTTGTGTGCGAAAGAAAGGCCTTTGGGCCCGCACGCAAGCAAATATCGATTGGCATAGGAAAGGGCAACGTAGCAGAGGATGGTTTCGATCCATCGACCTCTGGGTTATGGGCCCAGCACGCTTCCGCTGCGCCACTCTGCTCTTGTCGCTGACCAACCTCAACAACCACATGTGGATGTAGTTTGCCAGCGATTCCCACGGGGAGTGGGTCCATGTGGCAAAGTCACAATGTAGACGACTAGGCGTTTCCATTGATTTTCGACCAGCGAATCCCAAGTCAAGCGTGGGCGAGAGCTGGACTCTCCTAGACCAGCTGAGCGAGGGTGGTGGCAAGTGGCCCGGCGTGGAGCATTGGTGGTTCAGTGGTAGAATTCTCGCCTGCCACGCGGGAGGCCCGGGTTCGATTCCCGGCCAATGCAATTATGGGCTCTTTGTGTTTGCAGCGCTCTCCCCCAATTTCCAGCCCCGTGGAGTGCATCAAGGCACAAGGTGTTTCTTGTCGAGAATGTACTAGGCGGTGTGAGTGCTTTTTGAAACCAGCCTTCTCCCAATTACATCATTGAAACCCATGGGGCCATACCTCTGAAGGGGCTCAGTTGTCAAAGGTCGTAGGAGGGAAAAAAAAGGGGGGTGCAAACCTTCTACGCTAGGAAAGCGGGTGGCTCTCCTGGTGTCTAGCGGCCAGAGCAGGTTGTGGATTTCGCAAAACTGACTATATTTTACACATAGCCCAGGAGAGGACAGGGATCAGCCATAGCGCAAGCAACACACTCGAGCAAAGGGGGATTAGCTCAAGTGGCAGAGCGCTCGCTTTGCATGCGAGAGGTAGCGGGATCGATGCCCGCATTCTCCAAACGCAGCTTTCCTGGTTTCACGGGAGGCACCTTGCTTTTGTGTTTGATGTTGAAGCTTGGAACCGAGCGCCGTGAGCAACATGGGAAGCCGGAGTGCTCCTCATAACATGTGCCAAGGCATTGCCACGTTTTTGTGGTGGCATCTGTGGCTTCAGCCAAAGTCACGTAGGCAGTATTGGACAAAAGCAATCAATTAAAGAAAGCACGACCAGGCTTCCATGGCCAAGAGACAATATTCCATTAGGGGGAAAGGTGCCAGTGCCATGCTTACGCTGAGAGCTTTGGACTCGTTGAATCACCTGAATCAGGTTCAACTTCTCTTTGTGTGCGAAAGAAAGGCCTTTGGGCCCGCAAGCAAATATCGATTGGCATAGGAAAAGGCAACGTAGCAGAGGATGGTTTCGATCCATCGACCTCTGGGTTATGGGCCCAGCACGCTTCCGCTGCGCCACTCTGCTCTTGTCGCTGACCATCCTCATGGATTTCGACAAGCGAATCCCAAGTCAAGCGTGGGCGAGAGCTGGACTCTCCTAGGCCAGCTGAGCGAGGGTGGTGGCGCCTGGCCCGGCGTGGAGCATTGGTGGTTCAGTGGTAGAATTCTCGCCTGCCACGCGGGAGGCCCGGGTTCGATTCCCGGCCAATGCAATTATGGGCTCTTGGTGTTTGTAGCTCTCTCCCCCAATTTCCAGCCCCATGGAATGCCTCAAGGCACAAGGTGTTTCTTGTCGAGAATGTATTAGGCGGTGTGAGTGCTTTTTGAAACCACCTTCTCCCAATGACATCATTGAAACCCATGGGGCCATACTTCAGAAGGGGCTCAGTTGTCCAAGGTCTTGGGGGAGTGGCTCTCCTGGTGTCTAGCGGCCAGAGCAAGTTGTGGATTTAGCAAAACTGCCTATAGTTTACACATAGCCCAGGAGAGGACAGGGATCAGCCATAGCACAAGCAACAACCTCAAGCAAAGGGGGATTAGCTCAAATGGTAGAGCGCTCGCTTAGCATGCGAGAGGTAGCGGGATCGATGCCCGCATTCTCCAAATGCAGCTTTCCTGATTTGCCAGGAGACACCTTGCTTTTGTGTTTGATGTTGAAGCTTGGAACCGAGCGCCGTGAGCAACATGGGAAGCCGGAGTCCTCCTCATAACGCGTGCCAAGGCGTTGCCACGTTTTTGTGGTGGCAACTGTGGCTTCAGCCAAAGTCACGTAGGCAGTGTTGGACAAAAGCAATCTAGTAAACAAAGCACGAGCAGGCCTCCATGGCCAAGAGACAATATTTCATTAGCGCAAAAGGTGCCAGTGCCATGCTTACGCTGAGAGCTTTGGACTCGTTGAATCACCTGAATCAGGTTCAACTTCTCTTTGTGTGCGAAAGAAAGGCCTTTGGGCCCGCACGCAAGCAAATATCGATTGGCATAGGAAAGGGCAACGTAGCAGAGGATGGTTTCGATCCATCGACCTCTGGGTTATGGGCCCAGCACGCTTCCGCTGCGCCACTCTGCTCTTGTCGCTGACCAACCTCAACAACCACATGTGGATGTAGTTTGCCAGCGATTCCCACGGGGAGTGGGTCCATGTGGCAAAGTCACAATGTAGACGACTAGGCGTTTCCATTGATTTTCGACCAGCGAATCCCAAGTCAAGCGTGGGCGAGAGCTGGACTCTCCTAGACCAGCTGAGCGAGGGTGGTGGCAAGTGGCCCGGCGTGGAGCATTGGTGGTTCAGTGGTAGAATTCTCGCCTGCCACGCGGGAGGCCCGGGTTCGATTCCCGGCCAATGCAATTATGGGCTCTTTGTGTTTGCAGCGCTCTCCCCCAATTTCCAGCCCCGTGGAGTGCATCAAGGCACAAGGTGTTTCTTGTCGAGAATGTACTAGGCGGTGTGAGTGCTTTTTGAAACCAGCCTTCTCCCAATTACATCATTGAAACCCATGGGGCCATACCTCTGAAGGGGCTCAGTTGTCAAAGGTCGTAGGAGGGAAAAAAAAGGGGGGTGCAAACCTTCTACGCTAGGAAAGCGGGTGGCTCTCCTGGTGTCTAGCGGCCAGAGCAGGTTGTGGATTTCGCAAAACTGACTATATTTTACACATAGCCCAGGAGAGGACAGGGATCAGCCATAGCGCAAGCAACACACTCGAGCAAAGGGGGATTAGCTCAAGTGGCAGAGCGCTCGCTTTGCATGCGAGAGGTAGCGGGATCGATGCCCGCATTCTCCAAACGCAGCTTTCCTGGTTTCACGGGAGGCACCTTGCTTTTGTGTTTGATGTTGAAGCTTGGAACCGAGCGCCGTGAGCAACATGGGAAGCCGGAGTGCTCCTCATAACATGTGCCAAGGCATTGCCACGTTTTTGTGGTGGCATCTGTGGCTTCAGCCAAAGTCACGTAGGCAGTATTGGACAAAAGCAATCAATTAAAGAAAGCACGACCAGGCTTCCATGGCCAAGAGACAATATTCCATTAGGGGGAAAGGTGCCAGTGCCATGCTTACGCTGAGAGCTTTGGACTCGTTGAATCACCTGAATCAGGTTCAACTTCTCTTTGTGTGCGAAAGAAAGGCCTTTGGGCCCGCAAGCAAATATCGATTGGCATAGGAAAAGGCAACGTAGCAGAGGATGGTTTCGATCCATCGACCTCTGGGTTATGGGCCCAGCACGCTTCCGCTGCGCCACTCTGCTCTTGTCGCTGACCATCCTCATGGATTTCGACAAGCGAATCCCAAGTCAAGCGTGGGCGAGAGCTGGACTCTCCTAGGCCAGCTGAGCGAGGGTGGTGGCGCCTGGCCCGGCGTGGAGCATTGGTGGTTCAGTGGTAGAATTCTCGCCTGCCACGCGGGAGGCCCGGGTTCGATTCCCGGCCAATGCAATTATGGGCTCTTGGTGTTTGTAGCTCTCTCCCCCAATTTCCAGCCCCATGGAATGCCTCAAGGCACAAGGTGTTTCTTGTCGAGAATGTATTAGGCGGTGTGAGTGCTTTTTGAAACCACCTTCTCCCAATGACATCATTGAAACCCATGGGGCCATACTTCAGAAGGGGCTCAGTTGTCCAAGGTCTTGGGGGAGTGGCTCTCCTGGTGTCTAGCGGCCAGAGCAAGTTGTGGATTTAGCAAAACTGCCTATAGTTTACACATAGCCCAGGAGAGGACAGGGATCAGCCATAGCACAAGCAACAACCTCAAGCAAAGGGGGATTAGCTCAAATGGTAGAGCGCTCGCTTAGCATGCGAGAGGTAGCGGGATCGATGCCCGCATTCTCCAAATGCAGCTTTCCTGATTTGCCAGGAGACACCTTGCTTTTGTGTTTGATGTTGAAGCTTGGAACCGAGCGCCGTGAGCAACATGGGAAGCCGGAGTCCTCCTCATAACGCGTGCCAAGGCGTTGCCACGTTTTTGTGGTGGCAACTGTGGCTTCAGCCAAAGTCACGTAGGCAGTGTTGGACAAAAGCAATCTAGTAAACAAAGCACGAGCAGGCCTCCATGGCCAAGAGACAATATTTCATTAGCGCAAAAGGTGCCAGTGCCATGCTTACGCTGAGAGCTTTGGACTCGTTGAATCACCTGAATCAGGTTCAACTTCTCTTTGTGTGCGAAAGAAAGGCCTTTGGGCCCGCACGCAAGCAAATATCGATTGGCATAGAAAAAGGCAACGTAGCAGAGGATGGTTTCGATCCATCGACCTCTGGGTTATGGGCCCAGCACGCTTCCGCTGCGCCACTCTGCTCTTGTCGCTGACCAACCTCAACAACCACATGTGGATGTAGTTTGCCAGCGATTCCCACGGGGAGTGGGTCCATGTGGCAAAGTCACAATGTAGACGACTAGGCGTTTCCATTGATTTTCGACCAGCGAATCCCAAGTCAAGCGTGGGCGAGAGCTGGACTCTCCTAGACCAGCTGAGCGAGGGTGGTGGCAAGTGGCCCGGCGTGGAGCATTGGTGGTTCAGTGGTAGAATTCTCGCCTGCCACGCGGGAGGCCCGGGTTCGATTCCCGGCCAATGCAATTATGGGCTCTTTGTGTTTGCAGCGCTCTCCCCCAATTTCCAGCCCCGTGGAGTGCATCAAGGCACAAGGTGTTTCTTGTCGAGAATGTACTAGGCGGTGTGAGTGCTTTTTGAAACCAGCCTTCTCCCAATTACATCATTGAAACCCATGGGGCCATACCTCTGAAGGGGCTCAGTTGTCAAAGGTCGTAGGAGGGAAAAAAAAGGGGGGTGCAAACCTTCTACGCTAGGAAAGCGGGTGGCTCTCCTGGTGTCTAGCGGCCAGAGCAGGTTGTGGATTTCGCAAAACTGACTATATTTTACACATAGCCCAGGAGAGGACAGGGATCAGCCATAGCGCAAGCAACACACTCGAGCAAAGGGGGATTAGCTCAAGTGGCAGAGCGCTCGCTTTGCATGCGAGAGGTAGCGGGATCGATGCCCGCATTCTCCAAACGCAGCTTTCCTGGTTTCACGGGAGGCACCTTGCTTTTGTGTTTGATGTTGAAGCTTGGAACCGAGCGCCGTGAGCAACATGGGAAGCCGGAGTGCTCCTCATAACATGTGCCAAGGCATTGCCACGTTTTTGTGGTGGCATCTGTGGCTTCAGCCAAAGTCACGTAGGCAGTATTGGACAAAAGCAATCAATTAAAGAAAGCACGACCAGGCTTCCATGGCCAAGAGACAATATTCCATTAGGGGGAAAGGTGCCAGTGCCATGCTTACGCTGAGAGCTTTGGACTCGTTGAATCACCTGAATCAGGTTCAACTTCTCTTTGTGTGCGAAAGAAAGGCCTTTGGGCCCGCAAGCAAATATCGATTGGCATAGGAAAAGGCAACGTAGCAGAGGATGGTTTCGATCCATCGACCTCTGGGTTATGGGCCCAGCACGCTTCCGCTGCGCCACTCTGCTCTTGTCGCTGACCATCCTCATGGATTTCGACAAGCGAATCCCAAGTCAAGCGTGGGCGAGAGCTGGACTCTCCTAGGCCAGCTGAGCGAGGGTGGTGGCGCCTGGCCCGGCGTGGAGCATTGGTGGTTCAGTGGTAGAATTCTCGCCTGCCACGCGGGAGGCCCGGGTTCGATTCCCGGCCAATGCAATTATGGGCTCTTGGTGTTTGTAGCTCTCTCCCCCAATTTCCAGCCCCATGGAATGCCTCAAGGCACAAGGTGTTTCTTGTCGAGAATGTATTAGGCGGTGTGAGTGCTTTTTGAAACCACCTTCTCCCAATGACATCATTGAAACCCATGGGGCCATACTTCAGAAGGGGCTCAGTTGTCCAAGGTCTTGGGGGAGTGGCTCTCCTGGTGTCTAGCGGCCAGAGCAAGTTGTGGATTTAGCAAAACTGCCTATAGTTTACACATAGCCCAGGAGAGGACAGGGATCAGCCATAGCACAAGCAACAACCTCAAGCAAAGGGGGATTAGCTCAAATGGTAGAGCGCTCGCTTAGCATGCGAGAGGTAGCGGGATCGATGCCCGCATTCTCCAAATGCAGCTTTCCTGATTTGCCAGGAGACACCTTGCTTTTGTGTTTGATGTTGAAGCTTGGAACCGAGCGCCGTGAGCAACATGGGAAGCCGGAGTCCTCCTCATAACGCGTGCCAAGGCGTTGCCACGTTTTTGTGGTGGCAACTGTGGCTTCAGCCAAAGTCACGTAGGCAGTGTTGGACAAAAGCAATCTAGTAAACAAAGCACGAGCAGGCCTCCATGGCCAAGAGACAATATTTCATTAGCGCAAAAGGTGCCAGTGCCATGCTTACGCTGAGAGCTTTGGACTCGTTGAATCACCTGAATCAGGTTCAACTTCTCTTTGTGTGCGAAAGAAAGGCCTTTGGGCCCGCACGCAAGCAAATATCGATTGGCATAGAAAAAGGCAACGTAGCAGAGGATGGTTTCGATCCATCGACCTCTGGGTTATGGGCCCAGCACGCTTCCGCTGCGCCACTCTGCTCTTGTCGCTGACCAACCTCAACAACCACATGTGGATGTAGTTTGCCAGCGATTCCCACGGGGAGTGGGTCCATGTGGCAAAGTCACAATGTAGACGACTAGGCGTTTCCATTGATTTTCGACCAGCGAATCCCAAGTCAAGCGTGGGCGAGAGCTGGACTCTCCTAGACCAGCTGAGCGAGGGTGGTGGCAAGTGGCCCGGCGTGGAGCATTGGTGGTTCAGTGGTAGAATTCTCGCCTGCCACGCGGGAGGCCCGGGTTCGATTCCCGGCCAATGCAATTATGGGCTCTTTGTGTTTGCAGCGCTCTCCCCCAATTTCCAGCCCCGTGGAGTGCATCAAGGCACAAGGTGTTTCTTGTCGAGAATGTACTAGGCGGTGTGAGTGCTTTTTGAAACCAGCCTTCTCCCAATTACATCATTGAAACCCATGGGGCCATACCTCTGAAGGGGCTCAGTTGTCAAAGGTCGTAGGAGGGAAAAAAAAGGGGGGTGCAAACCTTCTACGCTAGGAAAGCGGGTGGCTCTCCTGGTGTCTAGCGGCCAGAGCAGGTTGTGGATTTCGCAAAACTGACTATATTTTACACATAGCCCAGGAGAGGACAGGGATCAGCCATAGCGCAAGCAACACACTCGAGCAAAGGGGGATTAGCTCAAGTGGCAGAGCGCTCGCTTTGCATGCGAGAGGTAGCGGGATCGATGCCCGCATTCTCCAAACGCAGCTTTCCTGGTTTCACGGGAGGCACCTTGCTTTTGTGTTTGATGTTGAAGCTTGGAACCGAGCGCCGTGAGCAACATGGGAAGCCGGAGTGCTCCTCATAACATGTGCCAAGGCATTGCCACGTTTTTGTGGTGGCATCTGTGGCTTCAGCCAAAGTCACGTAGGCAGTATTGGACAAAAGCAATCAATTAAAGAAAGCACGACCAGGCTTCCATGGCCAAGAGACAATATTCCATTAGGGGGAAAGGTGCCAGTGCCATGCTTACGCTGAGAGCTTTGGACTCGTTGAATCACCTGAATCAGGTTCAACTTCTCTTTGTGTGCGAAAGAAAGGCCTTTGGGCCCGCAAGCAAATATCGATTGGCATAGGAAAAGGCAACGTAGCAGAGGATGGTTTCGATCCATCGACCTCTGGGTTATGGGCCCAGCACGCTTCCGCTGCGCCACTCTGCTCTTGTCGCTGGCCATCCTCATGGATTTCGACAAGCGAATCCCAAGTCAAGCGTGGGCGAGAGCTGGACTCTCCTAGGCCAGCTGAGCGAGGGTGGTGGCGCCTGGCCCGGCGTGGAGCATTGGTGGTTCAGTGGTAGAATTCTCGCCTGCCACGCGGGAGGCCCGGGTTCGATTCCCGGCCAATGCAATTATGGGCTCTTGGTGTTTGTAGCTCTCTCCCCCAATTTCCAGCCCCATGGAATGCCTCAAGGCACAAGGTGTTTCTTGTCGAGAATGTATTAGGCGGTGTGAGTGCTTTTTGAAACCACCTTCTCCCAATGACATCATTGAAACCCATGGGGCCATACTTCAGAAGGGGCTCAGTTGTCCAAGGTCTTGGGGGAGTGGCTCTCCTGGTGTCTAGCGGCCAGAGCAAGTTGTGGATTTAGCAAAACTGCCTATAGTTTACACATAGCCCAGGAGAGGACAGGGATCAGCCATAGCACAAGCAACAACCTCAAGCAAAGGGGGATTAGCTCAAATGGTAGAGCGCTCGCTTAGCATGCGAGAGGTAGCGGGATCGATGCCCGCATTCTCCAAATGCAGCTTTCCTGATTTGCCAGGAGACACCTTGCTTTTGTGTTTGATGTTGAAGCTTGGAACCGAGCGCCGTGAGCAACATGGGAAGCCGGAGTCCTCCTCATAACGCGTGCCAAGGCGTTGCCACGTTTTTGTGGTGGCAACTGTGGCTTCAGCCAAAGTCACGTAGGCAGTGTTGGACAAAAGCAATCTAGTAAACAAAGCACGAGCAGGCCTCCATGGCCAAGAGACAATATTTCATTAGCGCAAAAGGTGCCAGTGCCATGCTTACGCTGAGAGCTTTGGACTCGTTGAATCACCTGAATCAGGTTCAACTTCTCTTTGTGTGCGAAAGAAAGGCCTTTGGGCCCGCACGCAAGCAAATATCGATTGGCATAGGAAAGGGCAACGTAGCAGAGGATGGTTTCGATCCATCAACCTCTGGGTTATGGGCCCAGCACGCTTCCGCTGCGCCACTCTGCTCTTGTCGCTGACCAACCTCAACAACCACATGTGGATGTAGTTTGCCAGCGATTCCCACGGGGAGTGGGTCCATGTGGCAAAGTCACAATGTAGACGACTAGGCGTTTCCATTGATTTTCGACCAGCGAATCCCAAGTCAAGCGTGGGCGAGAGCTGGACTCTCCTAGACCAGCTGAGCGAGGGTGGTGGCAAGTGGCCCGGCGTGGAGCATTGGTGGTTCAGTGGTAGAATTCTCGCCTGCCACGCGGGAGGCCCGGGTTCGATTCCCGGCCAATGCAATTATGGGCTCTTTGTGTTTGCAGCGCTCTCCCCCAATTTCCAGCCCCGTGGAGTGCATCAAGGCACAAGGTGTTTCTTGTCGAGAATGTACTAGGCGGTGTGAGTGCTTTTTGAAACCAGCCTTCTCCCAATTACATCATTGAAACCCATGGGGCCATACCTCTGAAGGGGCTCAGTTGTCAAAGGTCGTAGGAGGGAAAAAAAAGGGGGGTGCAAACCTTCTACGCTAGGAAAGCGGGTGGCTCTCCTGGTGTCTAGCGGCCAGAGCAGGTTGTGGATTTCGCAAAACTGACTATATTTTACACATAGCCCAGGAGAGGACAGGGATCAGCCATAGCGCAAGCAACACACTCGAGCAAAGGGGGATTAGCTCAAGTGGCAGAGCGCTCGCTTTGCATGCGAGAGGTAGCGGGATCGATGCCCGCATTCTCCAAACGCAGCTTTCCTGGTTTCACGGGAGGCACCTTGCTTTTGTGTTTGATGTTGAAGCTTGGAACCGAGCGCCGTGAGCAACATGGGAAGCCGGAGTGCTCCTCATAACATGTGCCAAGGCATTGCCACGTTTTTGTGGTGGCATCTGTGGCTTCAGCCAAAGTCACGTAGGCAGTATTGGACAAAAGCAATCAATTAAAGAAAGCACGACCAGGCTTCCATGGCCAAGAGACAATATTCCATTAGGGGGAAAGGTGCCAGTGCCATGCTTACGCTGAGAGCTTTGGACTCGTTGAATCACCTGAATCAGGTTCAACTTCTCTTTGTGTGCGAAAGAAAGGCCTTTGGGCCCGCAAGCAAATATCGATTGGCATAGGAAAAGGCAACGTAGCAGAGGATGGTTTCGATCCATCGACCTCTGGGTTATGGGCCCAGCACGCTTCCGCTGCGCCACTCTGCTCTTGTCGCTGACCATCCTCATGGATTTCGACAAGCGAATCCCAAGTCAAGCGTGGGCGAGAGCTGGACTCTCCTAGGCCAGCTGAGCGAGGGTGGTGGCGCCTGGCCCGGCGTGGAGCATTGGTGGTTCAGTGGTAGAATTCTCGCCTGCCACGCGGGAGGCCCGGGTTCGATTCCCGGCCAATGCAATTATGGGCTCTTGGTGTTTGTAGCTCTCTCCCCCAATTTCCAGCCCCATGGAATGCCTCAAGGCACAAGGTGTTTCTTGTCGAGAATGTATTAGGCGGTGTGAGTGCTTTTTGAAACCACCTTCTCCCAATGACATCATTGAAACCCATGGGGCCATACTTCAGAAGGGGCTCAGTTGTCCAAGGTCTTGGGGGAGTGGCTCTCCTGGTGTCTAGCGGCCAGAGCAAGTTGTGGATTTAGCAAAACTGCCTATAGTTTACACATAGCCCAGGAGAGGACAGGGATCAGCCATAGCACAAGCAAGAACCTCAAGCAAAGGGGGATTAGCTCAAATGGTAGAGCGCTCGCTTAGCATGCGAGAGGTAGCGGGATCGATGCCCGCATTCTCCAAATGCAGCTTTCCTGATTTGCCAGGAGACACCTTGCTTTTGTGTTTGATGTTGAAGCTTGGAACCGAGCGCCGTGAGCAACATGGGAAGCCGGAGTCCTCCTCATAACGCGTGCCAAGGCGTTGCCACGTTTTTGTGGTGGCAACTGTGGCTTCAGCCAAAGTCACGTAGGCAGTGTTGGACAAAAGCAATCTAGTAAACAAAGCACGAGCAGGCCTCCATGGCCAAGAGACAATATTTCATTAGCGCAAAAGGTGCCAGTGCCATGCTTACGCTGAGAGCTTTGGACTCGTTGAATCACCTGAATCAGGTTCAACTTCTCTTTGTGTGCGAAAGAAAGGCCTTTGGGCCCGCACGCAAGCAAATATCGATTGGCATAGGAAAGGGCAACGTAGCAGAGGATGGTTTCGATCCATCGACCTCTGGGTTATGGGCCCAGCACGCTTCCGCTGCGCCACTCTGCTCTTGTCGCTGACCAACCTCAACAACCACATGTGGATGTAGTTTGCCAGCGATTCCCACGGGGAGTGGGTCCATGTGGCAAAGTCACAATGTAGACGACTAGGCGTTTCCATTGATTTTCGACCAGCGAATCCCAAGTCAAGCGTGGGCGAGAGCTGGACTCTCCTAGACCAGCTGAGCGAGGGTGGTGGCAAGTGGCCCGGCGTGGAGCATTGGTGGTTCAGTGGTAGAATTCTCGCCTGCCACGCGGGAGGCCCGGGTTCGATTCCCGGCCAATGCAATTATGGGCTCTTTGTGTTTGCAGCGCTCTCCCCCAATTTCCAGCCCCGTGGAGTGCATCAAGGCACAAGGTGTTTCTTGTCGAGAATGTACTAGGCGGTGTGAGTGCTTTTTGAAACCAGCCTTCTCCCAATTACATCATTGAAACCCATGGGGCCATACCTCTGAAGGGGCTCAGTTGTCAAAGGTCGTAGGAGGGAAAAAAAAGGGGGGTGCAAACCTTCTACGCTAGGAAAGCGGGTGGCTCTCCTGGTGTCTAGCGGCCAGAGCAGGTTGTGGATTTCGCAAAACTGACTATATTTTACACATAGCCCAGGAGAGGACAGGGATCAGCCATAGCGCAAGCAACACACTCGAGCAAAGGGGGATTAGCTCAAGTGGCAGAGCGCTCGCTTTGCATGCGAGAGGTAGCGGGATCGATGCCCGCATTCTCCAAACGCAGCTTTCCTGGTTTCACGGGAGGCACCTTGCTTTTGTGTTTGATGTTGAAGCTTGGAACCGAGCGCCGTGAGCAACATGGGAAGCCGGAGTGCTCCTCATAACATGTGCCAAGGCATTGCCACGTTTTTGTGGTGGCATCTGTGGCTTCAGCCAAAGTCACGTAGGCAGTATTGGACAAAAGCAATCAATTAAAGAAAGCACGACCAGGCTTCCATGGCCAAGAGACAATATTCCATTAGGGGGAAAGGTGCCAGTGCCATGCTTACGCTGAGAGCTTTGGACTCGTTGAATCACCTGAATCAGGTTCAACTTCTCTTTGTGTGCGAAAGAAAGGCCTTTGGGCCCGCAAGCAAATATCGATTGGCATAGGAAAAGGCAACGTAGCAGAGGATGGTTTCGATCCATCGACCTCTGGGTTATGGGCCCAGCACGCTTCCGCTGCGCCACTCTGCTCTTGTCGCTGACCATCCTCATGGATTTCGACAAGCGAATCCCAAGTCAAGCGTGGGCGAGAGCTGGACTCTCCTAGGCCAGCTGAGCGAGGGTGGTGGCGCCTGGCCCGGCGTGGAGCATTGGTGGTTCAGTGGTAGAATTCTCGCCTGCCACGCGGGAGGCCCGGGTTCGATTCCCGGCCAATGCAATTATGGGCTCTTGGTGTTTGTAGCTCTCTCCCCCAATTTCCAGCCCCATGGAATGCCTCAAGGCACAAGGTGTTTCTTGTCGAGAATGTATTAGGCGGTGTGAGTGCTTTTTGAAACCACCTTCTCCCAATGACATCATTGAAACCCATGGGGCCATACTTCAGAAGGGGCTCAGTTGTCCAAGGTCTTGGGGGAGTGGCTCTCCTGGTGTCTAGCGGCCAGAGCAAGTTGTGGATTTAGCAAAACTGCCTATAGTTTACACATAGCCCAGGAGAGGACAGGGATCAGCCATAGCACAAGCAACAACCTCAAGCAAAGGGGGATTAGCTCAAATGGTAGAGCGCTCGCTTAGCATGCGAGAGGTAGCGGGATCGATGCCCGCATTCTCCAAATGCAGCTTTCCTGATTTGCCAGGAGACACCTTGCTTTTGTGTTTGATGTTGAAGCTTGGAACCGAGCGCCGTGAGCAACATGGGAAGCCGGAGTCCTCCTCATAACGCGTGCCAAGGCGTTGCCACGTTTTTGTGGTGGCAACTGTGGCTTCAGCCAAAGTCACGTAGGCAGTGTTGGACAAAAGCAATCTAGTAAACAAAGCACGAGCAGGCCTCCATGGCCAAGAGACAATATTTCATTAGCGCAAAAGGTGCCAGTGCCATGCTTACGCTGAGAGCTTTGGACTCGTTGAATCACCTGAATCAGGTTCAACTTCTCTTTGTGTGCGAAAGAAAGGCCTTTGGGCCCGCACGCAAGCAAATATCGATTGGCATAGAAAAAGGCAACGTAGCAGAGGATGGTTTCGATCCATCGACCTCTGGGTTATGGGCCCAGCACGCTTCCGCTGCGCCACTCTGCTCTTGTCGCTGACCAACCTCAACAACCACATGTGGATGTAGTTTGCCAGCGATTCCCACGGGGAGTGGGTCCATGTGGCAAAGTCACAATGTAGACGACTAGGCGTTTCCATTGATTTTCGACCAGCGAATCCCAAGTCAAGCGTGGGCGAGAGCTGGACTCTCCTAGACCAGCTGAGCGAGGGTGGTGGCAAGTGGCCCGGCGTGGAGCATTGGTGGTTCAGTGGTAGAATTCTCGCCTGCCACGCGGGAGGCCCGGGTTCGATTCCCGGCCAATGCAATTATGGGCTCTTTGTGTTTGCAGCGCTCTCCCCCAATTTCCAGCCCCGTGGAGTGCATCAAGGCACAAGGTGTTTCTTGTCGAGAATGTACTAGGCGGTGTGAGTGCTTTTTGAAACCAGCCTTCTCCCAATTACATCATTGAAACCCATGGGGCCATACCTCTGAAGGGGCTCAGTTGTCAAAGGTCGTAGGAGGGAAAAAAAAGGGGGGTGCAAACCTTCTACGCTAGGAAAGCGGGTGGCTCTCCTGGTGTCTAGCGGCCAGAGCAGGTTGTGGATTTCGCAAAACTGACTATATTTTACACATAGCCCAGGAGAGGACAGGGATCAGCCATAGCGCAAGCAACACACTCGAGCAAAGGGGGATTAGCTCAAGTGGCAGAGCGCTCGCTTTGCATGCGAGAGGTAGCGGGATCGATGCCCGCATTCTCCAAACGCAGCTTTCCTGGTTTCACGGGAGGCACCTTGCTTTTGTGTTTGATGTTGAAGCTTGGAACCGAGCGCCGTGAGCAACATGGGAAGCCGGAGTGCTCCTCATAACATGTGCCAAGGCATTGCCACGTTTTTGTGGTGGCATCTGTGGCTTCAGCCAAAGTCACGTAGGCAGTATTGGACAAAAGCAATCAATTAAAGAAAGCACGACCAGGCTTCCATGGCCAAGAGACAATATTCCATTAGGGGGAAAGGTGCCAGTGCCATGCTTACGCTGAGAGCTTTGGACTCGTTGAATCACCTGAATCAGGTTCAACTTCTCTTTGTGTGCGAAAGAAAGGCCTTTGGGCCCGCAAGCAAATATCGATTGGCATAGGAAAAGGCAACGTAGCAGAGGATGGTTTCGATCCATCGACCTCTGGGTTATGGGCCCAGCACGCTTCCGCTGCGCCACTCTGCTCTTGTCGCTGGCCATCCTCATGGATTTCGACAAGCGAATCCCAAGTCAAGCGTGGGCGAGAGCTGGACTCTCCTAGGCCAGCTGAGCGAGGGTGGTGGCGCCTGGCCCGGCGTGGAGCATTGGTGGTTCAGTGGTAGAATTCTCGCCTGCCACGCGGGAGGCCCGGGTTCGATTCCCGGCCAATGCAATTATGGGCTCTTGGTGTTTGTAGCTCTCTCCCCCAATTTCCAGCCCCATGGAATGCCTCAAGGCACAAGGTGTTTCTTGTCGAGAATGTATTAGGCGGTGTGAGTGCTTTTTGAAACCACCTTCTCCCAATGACATCATTGAAACCCATGGGGCCATACTTCAGAAGGGGCTCAGTTGTCCAAGGTCTTGGGGGAGTGGCTCTCCTGGTGTCTAGCGGCCAGAGCAAGTTGTGGATTTAGCAAAACTGCCTATAGTTTACACATAGCCCAGGAGAGGACAGGGATCAGCCATAGCACAAGCAACAACCTCAAGCAAAGGGGGATTAGCTCAAATGGTAGAGCGCTCGCTTAGCATGCGAGAGGTAGCGGGATCGATGCCCGCATTCTCCAAATGCAGCTTTCCTGATTTGCCAGGAGACACCTTGCTTTTGTGTTTGATGTTGAAGCTTGGAACCGAGCGCCGTGAGCAACATGGGAAGCCGGAGTCCTCCTCATAACGCGTGCCAAGGCGTTGCCACGTTTTTGTGGTGGCAACTGTGGCTTCAGCCAAAGTCACGTAGGCAGTGTTGGACAAAAGCAATCTAGTAAACAAAGCACGAGCAGGCCTCCATGGCCAAGAGACAATATTTCATTAGCGCAAAAGGTGCCAGTGCCATGCTTACGCTGAGAGCTTTGGACTCGTTGAATCACCTGAATCAGGTTCAACTTCTCTTTGTGTGCGAAAGAAAGGCCTTTGGGCCCGCACGCAAGCAAATATCGATTGGCATAGGAAAGGGCAACGTAGCAGAGGATGGTTTCGATCCATCGACCTCTGGGTTATGGGCCCAGCACGCTTCCGCTGCGCCACTCTGCTCTTGTCGCTGACCAACCTCAACAACCACATGTGGATGTAGTTTGCCAGCGATTCCCACGGGGAGTGGGTCCATGTGGCAAAGTCACAATGTAGACGACTAGGCGTTTCCATTGATTTTCGACCAGCGAATCCCAAGTCAAGCGTGGGCGAGAGCTGGACTCTCCTAGACCAGCTGAGCGAGGGTGGTGGCAAGTGGCCCGGCGTGGAGCATTGGTGGTTCAGTGGTAGAATTCTCGCCTGCCACGCGGGAGGCCCGGGTTCGATTCCCGGCCAATGCAATTATGGGCTCTTTGTGTTTGCAGCGCTCTCCCCCAATTTCCAGCCCCGTGGAGTGCATCAAGGCACAAGGTGTTTCTTGTCGAGAATGTACTAGGCGGTGTGAGTGCTTTTTGAAACCAGCCTTCTCCCAATTACATCATTGAAACCCATGGGGCCATACCTCTGAAGGGGCTCAGTTGTCAAAGGTCGTAGGAGGGAAAAAAAAGGGGGGTGCAAACCTTCTACGCTAGGAAAGCGGGTGGCTCTCCTGGTGTCTAGCGGCCAGAGCAGGTTGTGGATTTCGCAAAACTGACTATATTTTACACATAGCCCAGGAGAGGACAGGGATCAGCCATAGCGCAAGCAACACACTCGAGCAAAGGGGGATTAGCTCAAGTGGCAGAGCGCTCGCTTTGCATGCGAGAGGTAGCGGGATCGATGCCCGCATTCTCCAAACGCAGCTTTCCTGGTTTCACGGGAGGCACCTTGCTTTTGTGTTTGATGTTGAAGCTTGGAACCGAGCGCCGTGAGCAACATGGGAAGCCGGAGTGCTCCTCATAACATGTGCCAAGGCATTGCCACGTTTTTGTGGTGGCATCTGTGGCTTCAGCCAAAGTCACGTAGGCAGTATTGGACAAAAGCAATCAATTAAAGAAAGCACGACCAGGCTTCCATGGCCAAGAGACAATATTCCATTAGGGGGAAAGGTGCCAGTGCCATGCTTACGCTGAGAGCTTTGGACTCGTTGAATCACCTGAATCAGGTTCAACTTCTCTTTGTGTGCGAAAGAAAGGCCTTTGGGCCCGCAAGCAAATATCGATTGGCATAGGAAAAGGCAACGTAGCAGAGGATGGTTTCGATCCATCGACCTCTGGGTTATGGGCCCAGCACGCTTCCGCTGCGCCACTCTGCTCTTGTCGCTGGCCATCCTCATGGATTTCGACAAGCGAATCCCAAGTCAAGCGTGGGCGAGAGCTGGACTCTCCTAGGCCAGCTGAGCGAGGGTGGTGGCGCCTGGCCCGGCGTGGAGCATTGGTGGTTCAGTGGTAGAATTCTCGCCTGCCACGCGGGAGGCCCGGGTTCGATTCCCGGCCAATGCAATTATGGGCTCTTGGTGTTTGTAGCTCTCTCCCCCAATTTCCAGCCCCATGGAATGCCTCAAGGCACAAGGTGTTTCTTGTCGAGAATGTATTAGGCGGTGTGAGTGCTTTTTGAAACCACCTTCTCCCAATGACATCATTGAAACCCATGGGGCCATACTTCAGAAGGGGCTCAGTTGTCCAAGGTCTTGGGGGAGTGGCTCTCCTGGTGTCTAGCGGCCAGAGCAAGTTGTGGATTTAGCAAAACTGCCTATAGTTTACACATAGCCCAGGAGAGGACAGGGATCAGCCATAGCACAAGCAACAACCTCAAGCAAAGGGGGATTAGCTCAAATGGTAGAGCGCTCGCTTAGCATGCGAGAGGTAGCGGGATCGATGCCCGCATTCTCCAAATGCAGCTTTCCTGATTTGCCAGGAGACACCTTGCTTTTGTGTTTGATGTTGAAGCTTGGAACCGAGCGCCGTGAGCAACATGGGAAGCCGGAGTCCTCCTCATAACGCGTGCCAAGGCGTTGCCACGTTTTTGTGGTGGCAACTGTGGCTTCAGCCAAAGTCACGTAGGCAGTGTTGGACAAAAGCAATCTAGTAAACAAAGCACGAGCAGGCCTCCATGGCCAAGAGACAATATTTCATTAGCGCAAAAGGTGCCAGTGCCATGCTTACGCTGAGAGCTTTGGACTCGTTGAATCACCTGAATCAGGTTCAACTTCTCTTTGTGTGCGAAAGAAAGGCCTTTGGGCCCGCACGCAAGCAAATATCGATTGGCATAGGAAAGGGCAACGTAGCAGAGGATGGTTTCGATCCATCGACCTCTGGGTTATGGGCCCAGCACGCTTCCGCTGCGCCACTCTGCTCTTGTCGCTGACCAACCTCAACAACCACATGTGGATGTAGTTTGCCAGCGATTCCCACGGGGAGTGGGTCCATGTGGCAAAGTCACAATGTAGACGACTAGGCGTTTCCATTGATTTTCGACCAGCGAATCCCAAGTCAAGCGTGGGCGAGAGCTGGACTCTCCTAGACCAGCTGAGCGAGGGTGGTGGCAAGTGGCCCGGCGTGGAGCATTGGTGGTTCAGTGGTAGAATTCTCGCCTGCCACGCGGGAGGCCCGGGTTCGATTCCCGGCCAATGCAATTATGGGCTCTTTGTGTTTGCAGCGCTCTCCCCCAATTTCCAGCCCCGTGGAGTGCATCAAGGCACAAGGTGTTTCTTGTCGAGAATGTACTAGGCGGTGTGAGTGCTTTTTGAAACCAGCCTTCTCCCAATTACATCATTGAAACCCATGGGGCCATACCTCTGAAGGGGCTCAGTTGTCAAAGGTCGTAGGAGGGAAAAAAAAGGGGGGTGCAAACCTTCTACGCTAGGAAAGCGGGTGGCTCTCCTGGTGTCTAGCGGCCAGAGCAGGTTGTGGATTTCGCAAAACTGACTATATTTTACACATAGCCCAGGAGAGGACAGGGATCAGCCATAGCGCAAGCAACACACTCGAGCAAAGGGGGATTAGCTCAAGTGGCAGAGCGCTCGCTTTGCATGCGAGAGGTAGCGGGATCGATGCCCGCATTCTCCAAACGCAGCTTTCCTGGTTTCACGGGAGGCACCTTGCTTTTGTGTTTGATGTTGAAGCTTGGAACCGAGCGCCGTGAGCAACATGGGAAGCCGGAGTGCTCCTCATAACATGTGCCAAGGCATTGCCACGTTTTTGTGGTGGCATCTGTGGCTTCAGCCAAAGTCTCGTAGGCAGTATTGGACAAAAGCAATCAATTAAAGAAAGCACGACCAGGCTTCCATGGCCAAGAGACAATATTCCATTAGGGGGAAAGGTGCCAGTGCCATGCTTACGCTGAGAGCTTTGGACTCGTTGAATCACCTGAATCAGGTTCAACTTCTCTTTGTGTGCGAAAGAAAGGCCTTTGGGCCCGCAAGCAAATATCGATTGGCATAGGAAAAGGCAACGTAGCAGAGGATGGTTTCGATCCATCGACCTCTGGGTTATGGGCCCAGCACGCTTCCGCTGCGCCACTCTGCTCTTGTCGCTGGCCATCCTCATGGATTTCGACAAGCGAATCCCAAGTCAAGCGTGGGCGAGAGCTGGACTCTCCTAGGCCAGCTGAGCGAGGGTGGTGGCGCCTGGCCCGGCGTGGAGCATTGGTGGTTCAGTGGTAGAATTCTCGCCTGCCACGCGGGAGGCCCGGGTTCGATTCCCGGCCAATGCAATTATGGGCTCTTGGTGTTTGTAGCTCTCTCCCCCAATTTCCAGCCCCATGGAATGCCTCAAGGCACAAGGTGTTTCTTGTCGAGAATGTATTAGGCGGTGTGAGTGCTTTTTGAAACCACCTTCTCCCAATGACATCATTGAAACCCATGGGGCCATACTTCAGAAGGGGCTCAGTTGTCCAAGGTCTTGGGGGAGTGGCTCTCCTGGTGTCTAGCGGCCAGAGCAAGTTGTGGATTTAGCAAAACTGCCTATAGTTTACACATAGCCCAGGAGAGGACAGGGATCAGCCATAGCACAAGCAACAACCTCAAGCAAAGGGGGATTAGCTCAAATGGTAGAGCGCTCGCTTAGCATGCGAGAGGTAGCGGGATCGATGCCCGCATTCTCCAAATGCAGCTTTCCTGATTTGCCAGGAGACACCTTGCTTTTGTGTTTGATGTTGAAGCTTGGAACCGAGCGCCGTGAGCAACATGGGAAGCCGGAGTCCTCCTCATAACGCGTGCCAAGGCGTTGCCACGTTTTTGTGGTGGCAACTGTGGCTTCAGCCAAAGTCACGTAGGCAGTGTTGGACAAAAGCAATCTAGTAAACAAAGCACGAGCAGGCCTCCATGGCCAAGAGACAATATTTCATTAGCGCAAAAGGTGCCAGTGCCATGCTTACGCTGAGAGCTTTGGACTCGTTGAATCACCTGAATCAGGTTCAACTTCTCTTTGTGTGCGAAAGAAAGGCCTTTGGGCCCGCACGCAAGCAAATATCGATTGGCATAGGAAAGGGCAACGTAGCAGAGGATGGTTTCGATCCATCGACCTCTGGGTTATGGGCCCAGCACGCTTCCGCTGCGCCACTCTGCTCTTGTCGCTGACCAACCTCAACAACCACATGTGGATGTAGTTTGCCAGCGATTCCCACGGGGAGTGGGTCCATGTGGCAAAGTCACAATGTAGACGACTAGGCGTTTCCATTGATTTTCGACCAGCGAATCCCAAGTCAAGCGTGGGCGAGAGCTGGACTCTCCTAGACCAGCTGAGCGAGGGTGGTGGCGCCTGGCCCGGCGTGGAGCATTGGTGGTTCAGTGGTAGAATTCTCGCCTGCCACGCGGGAGGCCCGGGTTCGATTCCCGGCCAATGCAATTATGGGCTCTTTGTGTTTGCAGCGCTCTCCCCCAATTTCCAGCCCCGTGGAGTGCATCAAGGCACAAGGTGTTTCTTGTCGAGAATGTACTAGGCGGTGTGAGTGCTTTTTGAAACCAGCCTTCTCCCAATTACATCATTGAAACCCATGGGGCCATACCTCTGAAGGGGCTCAGTTGTCAAAGGTCGTAGGAGGGAAAAAAAAGGGGGGTGCAAACCTTCTACGCTAGGAAAGCGGGTGGCTCTCCTGGTGTCTAGCGGCCAGAGCAGGTTGTGGATTTCGCAAAACTGACTATATTTTACACATAGCCCAGGAGAGGACAGGGATCAGCCATAGCGCAAGCAACACACTCGAGCAAAGGGGGATTAGCTCAAGTGGCAGAGCGCTCGCTTTGCATGCGAGAGGTAGCGGGATCGATGCCCGCATTCTCCAAACGCAGCTTTCCTGGTTTCACGGGAGGCACCTTGCTTTTGTGTTTGATGTTGAAGCTTGGAACCGAGCGCCGTGAGCAACATGGGAAGCCGGAGTGCTCCTCATAACATGTGCCAAGGCATTGCCACGTTTTTGTGGTGGCATCTGTGGCTTCAGCCAAAGTCACGTAGGCAGTATTGGACAAAAGCAATCAATTAAAGAAAGCACGACCAGGCTTCCATGGCCAAGAGACAATATTCCATTAGGGGGAAAGGTGCCAGTGCCATGCTTACGCTGAGAGCTTTGGACTCGTTGAATCACCTGAATCAGGTTCAACTTCTCTTTGTGTGCGAAAGAAAGGCCTTTGGGCCCGCAAGCAAATATCGATTGGCATAGGAAAAGGCAACGTAGCAGAGGATGGTTTCGATCCATCGACCTCTGGGTTATGGGCCCAGCACGCTTCCGCTGCGCCACTCTGCTCTTGTCGCTGACCATCCTCATGGATTTCGACAAGCGAATCCCAAGTCAAGCGTGGGCGAGAGCTGGACTCTCCTAGGCCAGCTGAGCGAGGGTGGTGGCGCCTGGCCCGGCGTGGAGCATTGGTGGTTCAGTGGTAGAATTCTCGCCTGCCACGCGGGAGGCCCGGGTTCGATTCCCGGCCAATGCAATTATGGGCTCTTGGTGTTTGTAGCTCTCTCCCCCAATTTCCAGCCCCATGGAATGCCTCAAGGCACAAGGTGTTTCTTGTCGAGAATGTATTAGGCGGTGTGAGTGCTTTTTGAAACCACCTTCTCCCAATGACATCATTGAAACCCATGGGGCCATACTTCAGAAGGGGCTCAGTTGTCCAAGGTCTTGGGGGAGTGGCTCTCCTGGTGTCTAGCGGCCAGAGCAAGTTGTGGATTTAGCAAAACTGCCTATAGTTTACACATAGCCCAGGAGAGGACAGGGATCAGCCATAGCACAAGCAACAACCTCAAGCAAAGGGGGATTAGCTCAAATGGTAGAGCGCTCGCTTAGCATGCGAGAGGTAGCGGGATCGATGCCCGCATTCTCCAAATGCAGCTTTCCTGATTTGCCAGGAGACACCTTGCTTTTGTGTTTGATGTTGAAGCTTGGAACCGAGCGCCGTGAGCAACATGGGAAGCCGGAGTCCTCCTCATAACGCGTGCCAAGGCGTTGCCACGTTTTTGTGGTGGCAACTGTGGCTTCAGCCAAAGTCACGTAGGCAGTGTTGGACAAAAGCAATCTAGTAAACAAAGCACGAGCAGGCCTCCATGGCCAAGAGACAATATTTCATTAGCGCAAAAGGTGCCAGTGCCATGCTTACGCTGAGAGCTTTGGACTCGTTGAATCACCTGAATCAGGTTCAACTTCTCTTTGTGTGCGAAAGAAAGGCCTTTGGGCCCGCACGCAAGCAAATATCGATTGGCATAGAAAAAGGCAACGTAGCAGAGGATGGTTTCGATCCATCGACCTCTGGGTTATGGGCCCAGCACGCTTCCGCTGCGCCACTCTGCTCTTGTCGCTGACCAACCTCAACAACCACATGTGGATGTAGTTTGCCAGCGATTCCCACGGGGAGTGGGTCCATGTGGCAAAGTCACAATGTAGACGACTAGGCGTTTCCATTGATTTTCGACCAGCGAATCCCAAGTCAAGCGTGGGCGAGAGCTGGACTCTCCTAGACCAGCTGAGCGAGGGTGGTGGCAAGTGGCCCGGCGTGGAGCATTGGTGGTTCAGTGGTAGAATTCTCGCCTGCCACGCGGGAGGCCCGGGTTCGATTCCCGGCCAATGCAATTATGGGCTCTTTGTGTTTGCAGCGCTCTCCCCCAATTTCCAGCCCCGTGGAGTGCATCAAGGCACAAGGTGTTTCTTGTCGAGAATGTACTAGGCGGTGTGAGTGCTTTTTGAAACCAGCCTTCTCCCAATTACATCATTGAAACCCATGGGGCCATACCTCTGAAGGGGCTCAGTTGTCAAAGGTCGTAGGAGGGAAAAAAAAGGGGGGTGCAAACCTTCTACGCTAGGAAAGCGGGTGGCTCTCCTGGTGTCTAGCGGCCAGAGCAGGTTGTGGATTTCGCAAAACTGACTATATTTTACACATAGCCCAGGAGAGGACAGGGATCAGCCATAGCGCAAGCAACACACTCGAGCAAAGGGGGATTAGCTCAAGTGGCAGAGCGCTCGCTTTGCATGCGAGAGGTAGCGGGATCGATGCCCGCATTCTCCAAACGCAGCTTTCCTGGTTTCACGGGAGGCACCTTGCTTTTGTGTTTGATGTTGAAGCTTGGAACCGAGCGCCGTGAGCAACATGGGAAGCCGGAGTGCTCCTCATAACATGTGCCAAGGCATTGCCACGTTTTTGTGGTGGCATCTGTGGCTTCAGCCAAAGTCACGTAGGCAGTATTGGACAAAAGCAATCAATTAAAGAAAGCACGACCAGGCTTCCATGGCCAAGAGACAATATTCCATTAGGGGGAAAGGTGCCAGTGCCATGCTTACGCTGAGAGCTTTGGACTCGTTGAATCACCTGAATCAGGTTCAACTTCTCTTTGTGTGCGAAAGAAAGGCCTTTGGGCCCGCAAGCAAATATCGATTGGCATAGGAAAAGGCAACGTAGCAGAGGATGGTTTCGATCCATCGACCTCTGGGTTATGGGCCCAGCACGCTTCCGCTGCGCCACTCTGCTCTTGTCGCTGACCATCCTCATGGATTTCGACAAGCGAATCCCAAGTCAAGCGTGGGCGAGAGCTGGACTCTCCTAGGCCAGCTGAGCGAGGGTGGTGGCGCCTGGCCCGGCGTGGAGCATTGGTGGTTCAGTGGTAGAATTCTCGCCTGCCACGCGGGAGGCCCGGGTTCGATTCCCGGCCAATGCAATTATGGGCTCTTGGTGTTTGTAGCTCTCTCCCCCAATTTCCAGCCCCATGGAATGCCTCAAGGCACAAGGTGTTTCTTGTCGAGAATGTATTAGGCGGTGTGAGTGCTTTTTGAAACCACCTTCTCCCAATGACATCATTGAAACCCATGGGGCCATACTTCAGAAGGGGCTCAGTTGTCCAAGGTCTTGGGGGAGTGGCTCTCCTGGTGTCTAGCGGCCAGAGCAAGTTGTGGATTTAGCAAAACTGCCTATAGTTTACACATAGCCCAGGAGAGGACAGGGATCAGCCATAGCACAAGCAACAACCTCAAGCAAAGGGGGATTAGCTCAAATGGTAGAGCGCTCGCTTAGCATGCGAGAGGTAGCGGGATCGATGCCCGCATTCTCCAAATGCAGCTTTCCTGATTTGCCAGGAGACACCTTGCTTTTGTGTTTGATGTTGAAGCTTGGAACCGAGCGCCGTGAGCAACATGGGAAGCCGGAGTCCTCCTCATAACGCGTGCCAAGGCGTTGCCACGTTTTTGTGGTGGCAACTGTGGCTTCAGCCAAAGTCACGTAGGCAGTGTTGGACAAAAGCAATCTAGTAAACAAAGCACGAGCAGGCCTCCATGGCCAAGAGACAATATTTCATTAGCGCAAAAGGTGCCAGTGCCATGCTTACGCTGAGAGCTTTGGACTCGTTGAATCACCTGAATCAGGTTCAACTTCTCTTTGTGTGCGAAAGAAAGGCCTTTGGGCCCGCACGCAAGCAAATATCGATTGGCATAGAAAAAGGCAACGTAGCAGAGGATGGTTTCGATCCATCGACCTCTGGGTTATGGGCCCAGCACGCTTCCGCTGCGCCACTCTGCTCTTGTCGCTGACCAACCTCAACAACCACATGTGGATGTAGTTTGCCAGCGATTCCCACGGGGAGTGGGTCCATGTGGCAAAGTCACAATGTAGACGACTAGGCGTTTCCATTGATTTTCGACCAGCGAATCCCAAGTCAAGCGTGGGCGAGAGCTGGACTCTCCTAGACCAGCTGAGCGAGGGTGGTGGCAAGTGGCCCGGCGTGGAGCATTGGTGGTTCAGTGGTAGAATTCTCGCCTGCCACGCGGGAGGCCCGGGTTCGATTCCCGGCCAATGCAATTATGGGCTCTTTGTGTTTGCAGCGCTCTCCCCCAATTTCCAGCCCCGTGGAGTGCATCAAGGCACAAGGTGTTTCTTGTCGAGAATGTACTAGGCGGTGTGA
This sequence comes from Lithobates pipiens, assembly GCF_037356315.1. Classification (NCBI taxonomy): domain Eukaryota; kingdom Metazoa; phylum Chordata; class Amphibia; order Anura; family Ranidae; genus Lithobates; species Lithobates pipiens. The sequence goes on from NW_027507758.1 coordinate 580,965,600, forward strand.
GTGCTTTTTGAAACCAGCCTTCTCCCAATTACATCATTGAAACCCATGGGGCCATACCTCTGAAGGGGCTCAGTTGTCAAAGGTCGTAGGAGGGAAAAAAAAGGGGGGTGCAAACCTTCTACGCTAGGAAAGCGGGTGGCTCTCCTGGTGTCTAGCGGCCAGAGCAGGTTGTGGATTTCGCAAAACTGACTATATTTTACACATAGCCCAGGAGAGGACAGGGATCAGCCATAGCGCAAGCAACACACTCGAGCAAAGGGGGATTAGCTCAAGTGGCAGAGCGCTCGCTTTGCATGCGAGAGGTAGCGGGATCGATGCCCGCATTCTCCAAACGCAGCTTTCCTGGTTTCACGGGAGGCACCTTGCTTTTGTGTTTGATGTTGAAGCTTGGAACCGAGCGCCGTGAGCAACATGGGAAGCCGGAGTGCTCCTCATAACATGTGCCAAGGCATTGCCACGTTTTTGTGGTGGCATCTGTGGCTTCAGCCAAAGTCACGTAGGCAGTATTGGACAAAAGCAATCAATTAAAGAAAGCACGACCAGGCTTCCATGGCCAAGAGACAATATTCCATTAGGGGGAAAGGTGCCAGTGCCATGCTTACGCTGAGAGCTTTGGACTCGTTGAATCACCTGAATCAGGTTCAACTTCTCTTTGTGTGCGAAAGAAAGGCCTTTGGGCCCGCAAGCAAATATCGATTGGCATAGGAAAAGGCAACGTAGCAGAGGATGGTTTCGATCCATCGACCTCTGGGTTATGGGCCCAGCACGCTTCCGCTGCGCCACTCTGCTCTTGTCGCTGGCCATCCTCATGGATTTCGACAAGCGAATCCCAAGTCAAGCGTGGGCGAGAGCTGGACTCTCCTAGGCCAGCTGAGCGAGGGTGGTGGCGCCTGGCCCGGCGTGGAGCATTGGTGGTTCAGTGGTAGAATTCTCGCCTGCCACGCGGGAGGCCCGGGTTCGATTCCCGGCCAATGCAATTATGGGCTCTTGGTGTTTGTAGCTCTCTCCCCCAATTTCCAGCCCCATGGAATGCCTCAAGGCACAAGGTGTTTCTTGTCGAGAATGTATTAGGCGGTGTGAGTGCTTTTTGAAACCACCTTCTCCCAATGACATCATTGAAACCCATGGGGCCATACTTCAGAAGGGGCTCAGTTGTCCAAGGTCTTGGGGGAGTGGCTCTCCTGGTGTCTAGCGGCCAGAGCAAGTTGTGGATTTAGCAAAACTGCCTATAGTTTACACATAGCCCAGGAGAGGACAGGGATCAGCCATAGCACAAGCAACAACCTCAAGCAAAGGGGGATTAGCTCAAATGGTAGAGCGCTCGCTTAGCATGCGAGAGGTAGCGGGATCGATGCCCGCATTCTCCAAATGCAGCTTTCCTGATTTGCCAGGAGACACCTTGCTTTTGTGTTTGATGTTGAAGCTTGGAACCGAGCGCCGTGAGCAACATGGGAAGCCGGAGTCCTCCTCATAACGCGTGCCAAGGCGTTGCCACGTTTTTGTGGTGGCAACTGTGGCTTCAGCCAAAGTCACGTAGGCAGTGTTGGACAAAAGCAATCTAGTAAACAAAGCACGAGCAGGCCTCCATGGCCAAGAGACAATATTTCATTAGCGCAAAAGGTGCCAGTGCCATGCTTACGCTGAGAGCTTTGGACTCGTTGAATCACCTGAATCAGGTTCAACTTCTCTTTGTGTGCGAAAGAAAGGCCTTTGGGCCCGCACGCAAGCAAATATCGATTGGCATAGGAAAGGGCAACGTAGCAGAGGATGGTTTCGATCCATCGACCTCTGGGTTATGGGCCCAGCACGCTTCCGCTGCGCCACTCTGCTCTTGTCGCTGACCAACCTCAACAACCACATGTGGATGTAGTTTGCCAGCGATTCCCACGGGGAGTGGGTCCATGTGGCAAAGTCACAATGTAGACGACTAGGCGTTTCCATTGATTTTCGACCAGCGAATCCCAAGTCAAGCGTGGGCGAGAGCTGGACTCTCCTAGACCAGCTGAGCGAGGGTGGTGGCAAGTGGCCCGGCGTGGAGCATTGGTGGTTCAGTGGTAGAATTCTCGCCTGCCACGCGGGAGGCCCGGGTTCGATTCCCGGCCAATGCAATTATGGGCTCTTTGTGTTTGCAGCGCTCTCCCCCAATTTCCAGCCCCGTGGAGTGCATCAAGGCACAAGGTGTTTCTTGTCGAGAATGTACTAGGCGGTGTGAGTGCTTTTTGAAACCAGCCTTCTCCCAATTACATCATTGAAACCCATGGGGCCATACCTCTGAAGGGGCTCAGTTGTCAAAGGTCGTAGGAGGGAAAAAAAAGGGGGGTGCAAACCTTCTACGCTAGGAAAGCGGGTGGCTCTCCTGGTGTCTAGCGGCCAGAGCAGGTTGTGGATTTCGCAAAACTGACTATATTTTACACATAGCCCAGGAGAGGACAGGGATCAGCCATAGCGCAAGCAACACACTCGAGCAAAGGGGGATTAGCTCAAGTGGCAGAGCGCTCGCTTTGCATGCGAGAGGTAGCGGGATCGATGCCCGCATTCTCCAAACGCAGCTTTCCTGGTTTCACGGGAGGCACCTTGCTTTTGTGTTTGATGTTGAAGCTTGGAACCGAGCGCCGTGAGCAACATGGGAAGCCGGAGTGCTCCTCATAACATGTGCCAAGGCATTGCCACGTTTTTGTGGTGGCATCTGTGGCTTCAGCCAAAGTCTCGTAGGCAGTATTGGACAAAAGCAATCAATTAAAGAAAGCACGACCAGGCTTCCATGGCCAAGAGACAATATTCCATTAGGGGGAAAGGTGCCAGTGCCATGCTTACGCTGAGAGCTTTGGACTCGTTGAATCACCTGAATCAGGTTCAACTTCTCTTTGTGTGCGAAAGAAAGGCCTTTGGGCCCGCAAGCAAATATCGATTGGCATAGGAAAAGGCAACGTAGCAGAGGATGGTTTCGATCCATCGACCTCTGGGTTATGGGCCCAGCACGCTTCCGCTGCGCCACTCTGCTCTTGTCGCTGGCCATCCTCATGGATTTCGACAAGCGAATCCCAAGTCAAGCGTGGGCGAGAGCTGGACTCTCCTAGGCCAGCTGAGTGAGGGTGGTGGCGCCTGGCCCGGCGTGGAGCATTGGTGGTTCAGTGGTAGAATTCTCGCCTGCCACGCGGGAGGCCCGGGTTCGATTCCCGGCCAATGCAATTATGGGCTCTTGGTGTTTGTAGCTCTCTCCCCCAATTTCCAGCCCCATGGAATGCCTCAAGGCACAAGGTGTTTCTTGTCGAGAATGTATTAGGCGGTGTGAGTGCTTTTTGAAACCACCTTCTCCCAATGACATCATTGAAACCCATGGGGCCATACTTCAGAAGGGGCTCAGTTGTCCAAGGTCTTGGGGGAGTGGCTCTCCTGGTGTCTAGCGGCCAGAGCAAGTTGTGGATTTAGCAAAACTGCCTATAGTTTACACATAGCCCAGGAGAGGACAGGGATCAGCCATAGCACAAGCAACAACCTCAAGCAAAGGGGGATTAGCTCAAATGGTAGAGCGCTCGCTTAGCATGCGAGAGGTAGCGGGATCGATGCCCGCATTCTCCAAATGCAGCTTTCCTGATTTGCCAGGAGACACCTTGCTTTTGTGTTTGATGTTGAAGCTTGGAACCGAGCGCCGTGAGCAACATGGGAAGCCGGAGTCCTCCTCATAACGCGTGCCAAGGCGTTGCCACGTTTTTGTGGTGGCAACTGTGGCTTCAGCCAAAGTCACGTAGGCAGTGTTGGACAAAAGCAATCTAGTAAACAAAGCACGAGCAGGCCTCCATGGCCAAGAGACAATATTTCATTAGCGCAAAAGGTGCCAGTGCCATGCTTACGCTGAGAGCTTTGGACTCGTTGAATCACCTGAATCAGGTTCAACTTCTCTTTGTGTGCGAAAGAAAGGCCTTTGGGCCTGCACGCAAGCAAATATCGATTGGCATAGGAAAGGGCAACGTAGCAGAGGATGGTTTCGATCCATCGACCTCTGGGTTATGGGCCCAGCACGCTTCCGCTGCGCCACTCTGCTCTTGTCGCTGACCAACCTCAACAACCACATGTGGATGTAGTTTGCCAGCGATTCCCACGGGGAGTGGGTCCATGTGGCAAAGTCACAATGTAGACGACTAGGCGTTTCCATTGATTTTCGACCAGCGAATCCCAAGTCAAGCGTGGGCGAGAGCTGGACTCTCCTAGACCAGCTGAGCGAGGGTGGTGGCAAGTGGCCCGGCGTGGAGCATTGGTGGTTCAGTGGTAGAATTCTCGCCTGCCACGCGGGAGGCCCGGGTTCGATTCCCGGCCAATGCAATTATGGGCTCTTTGTGTTTGCAGCGCTCTCCCCCAATTTCCAGCCCCGTGGAGTGCATCAAGGCACAAGGTGTTTCTTGTCGAGAATGTACTAGGCGGTGTGAGTGCTTTTTGAAACCAGCCTTCTCCCAATTACATCATTGAAACCCATGGGGCCATACCTCTGAAGGGGCTCAGTTGTCAAAGGTCGTAGGAGGGAAAAAAAAGGGGGGTGCAAACCTTCTACGCTAGGAAAGCGGGTGGCTCTCCTGGTGTCTAGCGGCCAGAGCAGGTTGTGGATTTCGCAAAACTGACTATATTTTACACATAGCCCAGGAGAGGACAGGGATCAGCCATAGCGCAAGCAACACACTCGAGCAAAGGGGGATTAGCTCAAGTGGCAGAGCGCTCGCTTTGCATGCGAGAGGTAGCGGGATCGATGCCCGCATTCTCCAAACGCAGCTTTCCTGGTTTCACGGGAGGCACCTTGCTTTTGTGTTTGATGTTGAAGCTTGGAACCGAGCGCCGTGAGCAACATGGGAAGCCGGAGTGCTCCTCATAACATGTGCCAAGGCATTGCCACGTTTTTGTGGTGGCATCTGTGGCTTCAGCCAAAGTCACGTAGGCAGTATTGGACAAAAGCAATCAATTAAAGAAAGCACGACCAGGCTTCCATGGCCAAGAGACAATATTCCATTAGGGGGAAAGGTGCCAGTGCCATGCTTACGCTGAGAGCTTTGGACTCGTTGAATCACCTGAATCAGGTTCAACTTCTCTTTGTGTGCGAAAGAAAGGCCTTTGGGCCCGCAAGCAAATATCGATTGGCATAGGAAAAGGCAACGTAGCAGAGGATGGTTTCGATCCATCGACCTCTGGGTTATGGGCCCAGCACGCTTCCGCTGCGCCACTCTGCTCTTGTCGCTGACCATCCTCATGGATTTCGACAAGCGAATCCCAAGTCAAGCGTGGGCGAGAGCTGGACTCTCCTAGGCCAGCTGAGCGAGGGTGGTGGCGCCTGGCCCGGCGTGGAGCATTGGTGGTTCAGTGGTAGAATTCTCGCCTGCCACGCGGGAGGCCCGGGTTCGATTCCCGGCCAATGCAATTATGGGCTCTTGGTGTTTGTAGCTCTCTCCCCCAATTTCCAGCCCCATGGAATGCCTCAAGGCACAAGGTGTTTCTTGTCGAGAATGTATTAGGCGGTGTGAGTGCTTTTTGAAACCACCTTCTCCCAATGACATCATTGAAACCCATGGGGCCATACTTCAGAAGGGGCTCAGTTGTCCAAGGTCTTGGGGGAGTGGCTCTCCTGGTGTCTAGCGGCCAGAGCAAGTTGTGGATTTAGCAAAACTGCCTATAGTTTACACATAGCCCAGGAGAGGACAGGGATCAGCCATAGCACAAGCAACAACCTCAAGCAAAGGGGGATTAGCTCAAATGGTAGAGCGCTCGCTTAGCATGCGAGAGGTAGCGGGATCGATGCCCGCATTCTCCAAATGCAGCTTTCCTGATTTGCCAGGAGACACCTTGCTTTTGTGTTTGATGTTGAAGCTTGGAACCGAGCGCCGTGAGCAACATGGGAAGCCGGAGTCCTCCTCATAACGCGTGCCAAGGCGTTGCCACGTTTTTGTGGTGGCAACTGTGGCTTCAGCCAAAGTCACGTAGGCAGTGTTGGACAAAAGCAATCTAGTAAACAAAGCACGAGCAGGCCTCCATGGCCAAGAGACAATATTTCATTAGCGCAAAAGGTGCCAGTGCCATGCTTACGCTGAGAGCTTTGGACTCGTTGAATCACCTGAATCAGGTTCAACTTCTCTTTGTGTGCGAAAGAAAGGCCTTTGGGCCCGCACGCAAGCAAATATCGATTGGCATAGAAAAAGGCAACGTAGCAGAGGATGGTTTCGATCCATCGACCTCTGGGTTATGGGCCCAGCACGCTTCCGCTGCGCCACTCTGCTCTTGTCGCTGACCAACCTCAACAACCACATGTGGATGTAGTTTGCCAGCGATTCCCACGGGGAGTGGGTCCATGTGGCAAAGTCACAATGTAGACGACTAGGCGTTTCCATTGATTTTCGACCAGCGAATCCCAAGTCAAGCGTGGGCGAGAGCTGGACTCTCCTAGACCAGCTGAGCGAGGGTGGTGGCAAGTGGCCCGGCGTGGAGCATTGGTGGTTCAGTGGTAGAATTCTCGCCTGCCACGCGGGAGGCCCGGGTTCGATTCCCGGCCAATGCAATTATGGGCTCTTTGTGTTTGCAGCGCTCTCCCCCAATTTCCAGCCCCGTGGAGTGCATCAAGGCACAAGGTGTTTCTTGTCGAGAATGTACTAGGCGGTGTGAGTGCTTTTTGAAACCAGCCTTCTCCCAATTACATCATTGAAACCCATGGGGCCATACCTCTGAAGGGGCTCAGTTGTCAAAGGTCGTAGGAGGGAAAAAAAAGGGGGGTGCAAACCTTCTACGCTAGGAAAGCGGGTGGCTCTCCTGGTGTCTAGCGGCCAGAGCAGGTTGTGGATTTCGCAAAACTGACTATATTTTACACATAGCCCAGGAGAGGACAGGGATCAGCCATAGCGCAAGCAACACACTCGAGCAAAGGGGGATTAGCTCAAGTGGCAGAGCGCTCGCTTTGCATGCGAGAGGTAGCGGGATCGATGCCCGCATTCTCCAAACGCAGCTTTCCTGGTTTCACGGGAGGCACCTTGCTTTTGTGTTTGATGTTGAAGCTTGGAACCGAGCGCCGTGAGCAACATGGGAAGCCGGAGTGCTCCTCATAACATGTGCCAAGGCATTGCCACGTTTTTGTGGTGGCATCTGTGGCTTCAGCCAAAGTCACGTAGGCAGTATTGGACAAAAGCAATCAATTAAAGAAAGCACGACCAGGCTTCCATGGCCAAGAGACAATATTCCATTAGGGGGAAAGGTGCCAGTGCCATGCTTACGCTGAGAGCTTTGGACTCGTTGAATCACCTGAATCAGGTTCAACTTCTCTTTGTGTGCGAAAGAAAGGCCTTTGGGCCCGCAAGCAAATATCGATTGGCATAGGAAAAGGCAACGTAGCAGAGGATGGTTTCGATCCATCGACCTCTGGGTTATGGGCCCAGCACGCTTCCGCTGCGCCACTCTGCTCTTGTCGCTGGCCATCCTCATGGATTTCGACAAGCGAATCCCAAGTCAAGCGTGGGCGAGAGCTGGACTCTCCTAGGCCAGCTGAGCGAGGGTGGTGGCGCCTGGCCCGGCGTGGAGCATTGGTGGTTCAGTGGTAGAATTCTCGCCTGCCACGCGGGAGGCCCGGGTTCGATTCCCGGCCAATGCAATTATGGGCTCTTGGTGTTTGTAGCTCTCTCCCCCAATTTCCAGCCCCATGGAATGCCTCAAGGCACAAGGTGTTTCTTGTCGAGAATGTATTAGGCGGTGTGAGTGCTTTTTGAAACCACCTTCTCCCAATGACATCATTGAAACCCATGGGGCCATACTTCAGAAGGGGCTCAGTTGTCCAAGGTCTTGGGGGAGTGGCTCTCCTGGTGTCTAGCGGCCAGAGCAAGTTGTGGATTTAGCAAAACTGCCTATAGTTTACACATAGCCCAGGAGAGGACAGGGATCAGCCATAGCACAAGCAACAACCTCAAGCAAAGGGGGATTAGCTCAAATGGTAGAGCGCTCGCTTAGCATGCGAGAGGTAGCGGGATCGATGCCCGCATTCTCCAAATGCAGCTTTCCTGATTTGCCAGGAGACACCTTGCTTTTGTGTTTGATGTTGAAGCTTGGAACCGAGCGCCGTGAGCAACATGGGAAGCCGGAGTCCTCCTCATAACGCGTGCCAAGGCGTTGCCACGTTTTTGTGGTGGCAACTGTGGCTTCAGCCAAAGTCACGTAGGCAGTGTTGGACAAAAGCAATCTAGTAAACAAAGCACGAGCAGGCCTCCATGGCCAAGAGACAATATTTCATTAGCGCAAAAGGTGCCAGTGCCATGCTTACGCTGAGAGCTTTGGACTCGTTGAATCACCTGAATCAGGTTCAACTTCTCTTTGTGTGCGAAAGAAAGGCCTTTGGGCCCGCACGCAAGCAAATATCGATTGGCATAGGAAAGGGCAACGTAGCAGAGGATGGTTTCGATCCATCGACCTCTGGGTTATGGGCCCAGCACGCTTCCGCTGCGCCACTCTGCTCTTGTCGCTGACCAACCTCAACAACCACATGTGGATGTAGTTTGCCAGCGATTCCCACGGGGAGTGGGTCCATGTGGCAAAGTCACAATGTAGACGACTAGGCGTTTCCATTGATTTTCGACCAGCGAATCCCAAGTCAAGCGTGGGCGAGAGCTGGACTCTCCTAGACCAGCTGAGCGAGGGTGGTGGCAAGTGGCCCGGCGTGGAGCATTGGTGGTTCAGTGGTAGAATTCTCGCCTGCCACGCGGGAGGCCCGGGTTCGATTCCCGGCCAATGCAATTATGGGCTCTTTGTGTTTGCAGCGCTCTCCCCCAATTTCCAGCCCCGTGGAGTGCATCAAGGCACAAGGTGTTTCTTGTCGAGAATGTACTAGGCGGTGTGAGTGCTTTTTGAAACCAGCCTTCTCCCAATTACATCATTGAAACCCATGGGGCCATACCTCTGAAGGGGCTCAGTTGTCAAAGGTCGTAGGAGGGAAAAAAAAGGGGGGTGCAAACCTTCTACGCTAGGAAAGCGGGTGGCTCTCCTGGTGTCTAGCGGCCAGAGCAGGTTGTGGATTTCGCAAAACTGACTATATTTTACACATAGCCCAGGAGAGGACAGGGATCAGCCATAGCGCAAGCAACACACTCGAGCAAAGGGGGATTAGCTCAAGTGGCAGAGCGCTCGCTTTGCATGCGAGAGGTAGCGGGATCGATGCCCGCATTCTCCAAACGCAGCTTTCCTGGTTTCACGGGAGGCACCTTGCTTTTGTGTTTGATGTTGAAGCTTGGAACCGAGCGCCGTGAGCAACATGGGAAGCCGGAGTGCTCCTCATAACATGTGCCAAGGCATTGCCACGTTTTTGTGGTGGCATCTGTGGCTTCAGCCAAAGTCACGTAGGCAGTATTGGACAAAAGCAATCAATTAAAGAAAGCACGACCAGGCTTCCATGGCCAAGAGACAATATTCCATTAGGGGGAAAGGTGCCAGTGCCATGCTTACGCTGAGAGCTTTGGACTCGTTGAATCACCTGAATCAGGTTCAACTTCTCTTTGTGTGCGAAAGAAAGGCCTTTGGGCCCGCAAGCAAATATCGATTGGCATAGGAAAAGGCAACGTAGCAGAGGATGGTTTCGATCCATCGACCTCTGGGTTATGGGCCCAGCACGCTTCCGCTGCGCCACTCTGCTCTTGTCGCTGACCATCCTCATGGATTTCGACAAGCGAATCCCAAGTCAAGCGTGGGCGAGAGCTGGACTCTCCTAGGCCAGCTGAGCGAGGGTGGTGGCGCCTGGCCCGGCGTGGAGCATTGGTGGTTCAGTGGTAGAATTCTCGCCTGCCACGCGGGAGGCCCGGGTTCGATTCCCGGCCAATGCAATTATGGGCTCTTGGTGTTTGTAGCTCTCTCCCCCAATTTCCAGCCCCATGGAATGCCTCAAGGCACAAGGTGTTTCTTGTCGAGAATGTATTAGGCGGTGTGAGTGCTTTTTGAAACCACCTTCTCCCAATGACATCATTGAAACCCATGGGGCCATACTTCAGAAGGGGCTCAGTTGTCCAAGGTCTTGGGGGAGTGGCTCTCCTGGTGTCTAGCGGCCAGAGCAAGTTGTGGATTTAGCAAAACTGCCTATAGTTTACACATAGCCCAGGAGAGGACAGGGATCAGCCATAGCACAAGCAACAACCTCAAGCAAAGGGGGATTAGCTCAAATGGTAGAGCGCTCGCTTAGCATGCGAGAGGTAGCGGGATCGATGCCCGCATTCTCCAAATGCAGCTTTCCTGATTTGCCAGGAGACACCTTGCTTTTGTGTTTGATGTTGAAGCTTGGAACCGAGCGCCGTGAGCAACATGGGAAGCCGGAGTCCTCCTCATAACGCGTGCCAAGGCGTTGCCACGTTTTTGTGGTGGCAACTGTGGCTTCAGCCAAAGTCACGTAGGCAGTGTTGGACAAAAGCAATCTAGTAAACAAAGCACGAGCAGGCCTCCATGGCCAAGAGACAATATTTCATTAGCGCAAAAGGTGCCAGTGCCATGCTTACGCTGAGAGCTTTGGACTCGTTGAATCACCTGAATCAGGTTCAACTTCTCTTTGTGTGCGAAAGAAAGGCCTTTGGGCCCGCACGCAAGCAAATATCGATTGGCATAGGAAAGGGCAACGTAGCAGAGGATGGTTTCGATCCATCGACCTCTGGGTTATGGGCCCAGCACGCTTCCGCTGCGCCACTCTGCTCTTGTCGCTGACCAACCTCAACAACCACATGTGGATGTAGTTTGCCAGCGATTCCCACGGGGAGTGGGTCCATGTGGCAAAGTCACAATGTAGACGACTAGGCGTTTCCATTGATTTTCGACCAGCGAATCCCAAGTCAAGCGTGGGCGAGAGCTGGACTCTCCTAGACCAGCTGAGCGAGGGTGGTGGCAAGTGGCCCGGCGTGGAGCATTGGTGGTTCAGTGGTAGAATTCTCGCCTGCCACGCGGGAGGCCCGGGTTCGATTCCCGGCCAATGCAATTATGGGCTCTTTGTGTTTGCAGCGCTCTCCCCCAATTTCCAGCCCCGTGGAGTGCATCAAGGCACAAGGTGTTTCTTGTCGAGAATGTACTAGGCGGTGTGAGTGCTTTTTGAAACCAGCCTTCTCCCAATTACATCATTGAAACCCATGGGGCCATACCTCTGAAGGGGCTCAGTTGTCAAAGGTCGTAGGAGGGAAAAAAAAGGGGGGTGCAAACCTTCTACGCTAGGAAAGCGGGTGGCTCTCCTGGTGTCTAGCGGCCAGAGCAGGTTGTGGATTTCGCAAAACTGACTATATTTTACACATAGCCCAGGAGAGGACAGGGATCAGCCATAGCGCAAGCAACACACTCGAGCAAAGGGGGATTAGCTCAAGTGGCAGAGCGCTCGCTTTGCATGCGAGAGGTAGCGGGATCGATGCCCGCATTCTCCAAACGCAGCTTTCCTGGTTTCACGGGAGGCACCTTGCTTTTGTGTTTGATGTTGAAGCTTGGAACCGAGCGCCGTGAGCAACATGGGAAGCCGGAGTGCTCCTCATAACATGTGCCAAGGCATTGCCACGTTTTTGTGGTGGCATCTGTGGCTTCAGCCAAAGTCACGTAGGCAGTATTGGACAAAAGCAATCAATTAAAGAAAGCACGACCAGGCTTCCATGGCCAAGAGACAATATTCCATTAGGGGGAAAGGTGCCAGTGCCATGCTTACGCTGAGAGCTTTGGACTCGTTGAATCACCTGAATCAGGTTCAACTTCTCTTTGTGTGCGAAAGAAAGGCCTTTGGGCCCGCAAGCAAATATCGATTGGCATAGGAAAAGGCAACGTAGCAGAGGATGGTTTCGATCCATCGACCTCTGGGTTATGGGCCCAGCACGCTTCCGCTGCGCCACTCTGCTCTTGTCGCTGACCATCCTCATGGATTTCGACAAGCGAATCCCAAGTCAAGCGTGGGCGAGAGCTGGACTCTCCTAGGCCAGCTGAGCGAGGGTGGTGGCGCCTGGCCCGGCGTGGAGCATTGGTGGTTCAGTGGTAGAATTCTCGCCTGCCACGCGGGAGGCCCGGGTTCGATTCCCGGCCAATGCAATTATGGGCTCTTGGTGTTTGTAGCTCTCTCCCCCAATTTCCAGCCCCATGGAATGCCTCAAGGCACAAGGTGTTTCTTGTCGAGAATGTATTAGGCGGTGTGAGTGCTTTTTGAAACCACCTTCTCCCAATGACATCATTGAAACCCATGGGGCCATACTTCAGAAGGGGCTCAGTTGTCCAAGGTCTTGGGGGAGTGGCTCTCCTGGTGTCTAGCGGCCAGAGCAAGTTGTGGATTTAGCAAAACTGCCTATAGTTTACACATAGCCCAGGAGAGGACAGGGATCAGCCATAGCACAAGCAACAACCTCAAGCAAAGGGGGATTAGCTCAAATGGTAGAGCGCTCGCTTAGCATGCGAGAGGTAGCGGGATCGATGCCCGCATTCTCCAAATGCAGCTTTCCTGATTTGCCAGGAGACACCTTGCTTTTGTGTTTGATGTTGAAGCTTGGAACCGAGCGCCGTGAGCAACATGGGAAGCCGGAGTCCTCCTCATAACGCGTGCCAAGGCGTTGCCACGTTTTTGTGGTGGCAACTGTGGCTTCAGCCAAAGTCACGTAGGCAGTGTTGGACAAAAGCAATCTAGTAAACAAAGCACGAGCAGGCCTCCATGGCCAAGAGACAATATTTCATTAGCGCAAAAGGTGCCAGTGCCATGCTTACGCTGAGAGCTTTGGACTCGTTGAATCACCTGAATCAGGTTCAACTTCTCTTTGTGTGCGAAAGAAAGGCCTTTGGGCCCGCACGCAAGCAAATATCGATTGGCATAGAAAAAGGCAACGTAGCAGAGGATGGTTTCGATCCATCGACCTCTGGGTTATGGGCCCAGCACGCTTCCGCTGCGCCACTCTGCTCTTGTCGCTGACCAACCTCAACAACCACATGTGGATGTAGTTTGCCAGCGATTCCCACGGGGAGTGGGTCCATGTGGCAAAGTCACAATGTAGACGACTAGGCGTTTCCATTGATTTTCGACCAGCGAATCCCAAGTCAAGCGTGGGCGAGAGCTGGACTCTCCTAGACCAGCTGAGCGAGGGTGGTGGCAAGTGGCCCGGCGTGGAGCATTGGTGGTTCAGTGGTAGAATTCTCGCCTGCCACGCGGGAGGCCCGGGTTCGATTCCCGGCCAATGCAATTATGGGCTCTTTGTGTTTGCAGCGCTCTCCCCCAATTTCCAGCCCCGTGGAGTGCATCAAGGCACAAGGTGTTTCTTGTCGAGAATGTACTAGGCGGTGTGAGTGCTTTTTGAAACCAGCCTTCTCCCAATTACATCATTGAAACCCATGGGGCCATACCTCTGAAGGGGCTCAGTTGTCAAAGGTCGTAGGAGGGAAAAAAAAGGGGGGTGCAAACCTTCTACGCTAGGAAAGCGGGTGGCTCTCCTGGTGTCTAGCGGCCAGAGCAGGTTGTGGATTTCGCAAAACTGACTATATTTTACACATAGCCCAGGAGAGGACAGGGATCAGCCATAGCGCAAGCAACACACTCGAGCAAAGGGGGATTAGCTCAAGTGGCAGAGCGCTCGCTTTGCATGCGAGAGGTAGCGGGATCGATGCCCGCATTCTCCAAACGCAGCTTTCCTGGTTTCACGGGAGGCACCTTGCTTTTGTGTTTGATGTTGAAGCTTGGAACCGAGCGCCGTGAGCAACATGGGAAGCCGGAGTGCTCCTCATAACATGTGCCAAGGCATTGCCACGTTTTTGTGGTGGCATCTGTGGCTTCAGCCAAAGTCACGTAGGCAGTATTGGACAAAAGCAATCAATTAAAGAAAGCACGACCAGGCTTCCATGGCCAAGAGACAATATTCCATTAGGGGGAAAGGTGCCAGTGCCATGCTTACGCTGAGAGCTTTGGACTCGTTGAATCACCTGAATCAGGTTCAACTTCTCTTTGTGTGCGAAAGAAAGGCCTTTGGGCCCGCAAGCAAATATCGATTGGCATAGGAAAAGGCAACGTAGCAGAGGATGGTTTCGATCCATCGACCTCTGGGTTATGGGCCCAGCACGCTTCCGCTGCGCCACTCTGCTCTTGTCGCTGACCATCCTCATGGATTTCGACAAGCGAATCCCAAGTCAAGCGTGGGCGAGAGCTGGACTCTCCTAGGCCAGCTGAGCGAGGGTGGTGGCGCCTGGCCCGGCATGGAGCATTGGTGGTTCAGTGGTAGAATTCTCGCCTGCCACGCGGGAGGCCCGGGTTCGATTCCCGGCCAATGCAATTATGGGCTCTTGGTGTTTGTAGCTCTCTCCCCCAATTTCCAGCCCCATGGAATGCCTCAAGGCACAAGGTGTTTCTTGTCGAGAATGTATTAGGCGGTGTGAGTGCTTTTTGAAACCACCTTCTCCCAATGACATCATTGAAACCCATGGGGCCATACTTCAGAAGGGGCTCAGTTGTCCAAGGTCTTGGGGGAGTGGCTCTCCTGGTGTCTAGCGGCCAGAGCAAGTTGTGGATTTAGCAAAACTGCCTATAGTTTACACATAGCCCAGGAGAGGACAGGGATCAGCCATAGCACAAGCAACAACCTCAAGCAAAGGGGGATTAGCTCAAATGGTAGAGCGCTCGCTTAGCATGCGAGAGGTAGCGGGATCGATGCCCGCATTCTCCAAATGCAGCTTTCCTGATTTGCCAGGAGACACCTTGCTTTTGTGTTTGATGTTGAAGCTTGGAACCGAGCGCCGTGAGCAACATGGGAAGCCGGAGTCCTCCTCATAACGCGTGCCAAGGCGTTGCCACGTTTTTGTGGTGGCAACTGTGGCTTCAGCCAAAGTCACGTAGGCAGTGTTGGACAAAAGCAATCTAGTAAACAAAGCACGAGCAGGCCTCCATGGCCAAGAGACAATATTTCATTAGCGCAAAAGGTGCCAGTGCCATGCTTACGCTGAGAGCTTTGGACTCGTTGAATCACCTGAATCAGGTTCAACTTCTCTTTGTGTGCGAAAGAAAGGCCTTTGGGCCCGCACGCAAGCAAATATCGATTGGCATAGGAAAGGGCAACGTAGCAGAGGATGGTTTCGATCCATCGACCTCTGGGTTATGGGCCCAGCACGCTTCCGCTGCGCCACTCTGCTCTTGTCGCTGACCAACCTCAACAACCACATGTGGATGTAGTTTGCCAGCGATTCCCACGGGGAGTGGGTCCATGTGGCAAAGTCACAATGTAGACGACTAGGCGTTTCCATTGATTTTCGACCAGCGAATCCCAAGTCAAGCGTGGGCGAGAGCTGGACTCTCCTAGACCAGCTGAGCGAGGGTGGTGGCAAGTGGCCCGGCGTGGAGCATTGGTGGTTCAGTGGTAGAATTCTCGCCTGCCACGCGGGAGGCCCGGGTTCGATTCCCGGCCAATGCAATTATGGGCTCTTTGTGTTTGCAGCGCTCTCCCCCAATTTCCAGCCCCGTGGAGTGCATCAAGGCACAAGGTGTTTCTTGTCGAGAATGTACTAGGCGGTGTGAGTGCTTTTTGAAACCAGCCTTCTCCCAATTACATCATTGAAACCCATGGGGCCATACCTCTGAAGGGGCTCAGTTGTCAAAGGTCGTAGGAGGGAAAAAAAAGGGGGGTGCAAACCTTCTACGCTAGGAAAGCGGGTGGCTCTCCTGGTGTCTAGCGGCCAGAGCAGGTTGTGGATTTCGCAAAACTGACTATATTTTACACATAGCCCAGGAGAGGACAGGGATCAGCCATAGCGCAAGCAACACACTCGAGCAAAGGGGGATTAGCTCAAGTGGCAGAGCGCTCGCTTTGCATGCGAGAGGTAGCGGGATCGATGCCTGCATTCTCCAAACGCAGCTTTCCTGGTTTCACGGGAGGCACCTTGCTTTTGTGTTTGATGTTGAAGCTTGGAACCGAGCGCCGTGAGCAACATGGGAAGCCGGAGTGCTCCTCATAACATGTGCCAAGGCATTGCCACGTTTTTGTGGTGGCATCTGTGGCTTCAGCCAAAGTCACGTAGGCAGTATTGGACAAAAGCAATCAATTAAAGAAAGCACGACCAGGCTTCCATGGCCAAGAGACAATATTCCATTAGGGGGAAAGGTGCCAGTGCCATGCTTACGCTGAGAGCTTTGGACTCGTTGAATCACCTGAATCAGGTTCAACTTCTCTTTGTGTGCGAAAGAAAGGCCTTTGGGCCCGCAAGCAAATATCGATTGGCATAGGAAAAGGCAACGTAGCAGAGGATGGTTTCGATCCATCGACCTCTGGGTTATGGGCCCAGCACGCTTCCGCTGCGCCACTCTGCTCTTGTCGCTGACCATCCTCATGGATTTCGACAAGCGAATCCCAAGTCAAGCGTGGGCGAGAGCTGGACTCTCCTAGGCCAGCTGAGCGAGGGTGGTGGCGCCTGGCCCGGCGTGGAGCATTGGTGGTTCAGTGGTAGAATTCTCGCCTGCCACGCGGGAGGCCCGGGTTCGATTCCCGGCCAATGCAATTATGGGCTCTTGGTGTTTGTAGCTCTCTCCCCCAATTTCCAGCCCCATGGAATGCCTCAAGGCACAAGGTGTTTCTTGTCGAGAATGTATTAGGCGGTGTGAGTGCTTTTTGAAACCACCTTCTCCCAATGACATCATTGAAACCCATGGGGCCATACTTCAGAAGGGGCTCAGTTGTCCAAGGTCTTGGGGGAGTGGCTCTCCTGGTGTCTAGCGGCCAGAGCAAGTTGTGGATTTAGCAAAACTGCCTATAGTTTACACATAGCCCAGGAGAGGACAGGGATCAGCCATAGCACAAGCAACAACCTCAAGCAAAGGGGGATTAGCTCAAATGGTAGAGCGCTCGCTTAGCATGCGAGAGGTAGCGGGATCGATGCCCGCATTCTCCAAATGCAGCTTTCCTGATTTGCCAGGAGACACCTTGCTTTTGTGTTTGATGTTGAAGCTTGGAACCGAGCGCCGTGAGCAACATGGGAAGCCGGAGTCCTCCTCATAACGCGTGCCAAGGCGTTGCCACGTTTTTGTGGTGGCAACTGTGGCTTCAGCCAAAGTCACGTAGGCAGTGTTGGACAAAAGCAATCTAGTAAACAAAGCACGAGCAGGCCTCCATGGCCAAGAGACAATATTTCATTAGCGCAAAAGGTGCCAGTGCCATGCTTACGCTGAGAGCTTTGGACTCGTTGAATCACCTGAATCAGGTTCAACTTCTCTTTGTGTGCGAAAGAAAGGCCTTTGGGCCCGCACGCAAGCAAATATCGATTGGCATAGGAAAGGGCAACGTAGCAGAGGATGGTTTCGATCCATCGACCTCTGGGTTATGGGCCCAGCACGCTTCCGCTGCGCCACTCTGCTCTTGTCGCTGACCAACCTCAACAACCACATGTGGATGTAGTTTGCCAGCGATTCCCACGGGGAGTGGGTCCATGTGGCAAAGTCACAATGTAGACGACTAGGCGTTTCCATTGATTTTCGACCAGCGAATCCCAAGTCAAGCGTGGGCGAGAGCTGGACTCTCCTAGACCAGCTGAGCGAGGGTGGTGGCAAGTGGCCCGGCGTGGAGCATTGGTGGTTCAGTGGTAGAATTCTCGCCTGCCACGCGGGAGGCCCGGGTTCGATTCCCGGCCAATGCAATTATGGGCTCTTTGTGTTTGCAGCGCTCTCCCCCAATTTCCAGCCCCGTGGAGTGCATCAAGGCACAAGGTGTTTCTTGTCGAGAATGTACTAGGCGGTGTGAGTGCTTTTTGAAACCAGCCTTCTCCCAATTACATCATTGAAACCCATGGGGCCATACCTCTGAAGGGGCTCAGTTGTCAAAGGTCGTAGGAGGGAAAAAAAAGGGGGGTGCAAACCTTCTACGCTAGGAAAGCGGGTGGCTCTCCTGGTGTCTAGCGGCCAGAGCAGGTTGTGGATTTCGCAAAACTGACTATATTTTACACATAGCCCAGGAGAGGACAGGGATCAGCCATAGCGCAAGCAACACACTCGAGCAAAGGGGGATTAGCTCAAGTGGCAGAGCGCTCGCTTTGCATGCGAGAGGTAGCGGGATCGATGCCCGCATTCTCCAAACGCAGCTTTCCTGGTTTCACGGGAGGCACCTTGCTTTTGTGTTTGATGTTGAAGCTTGGAACCGAGCGCCGTGAGCAACATGGGAAGCCGGAGTGCTCCTCATAACATGTGCCAAGGCATTGCCACGTTTTTGTGGTGGCATCTGTGGCTTCAGCCAAAGTCACGTAGGCAGTATTGGACAAAAGCAATCAATTAAAGAAAGCACGACCAGGCTTCCATGGCCAAGAGACAATATTCCATTAGGGGGAAAGGTGCCAGTGCCATGCTTACGCTGAGAGCTTTGGACTCGTTGAATCACCTGAATCAGGTTCAACTTCTCTTTGTGTGCGAAAGAAAGGCCTTTGGGCCCGCAAGCAAATATCGATTGGCATAGGAAAAGGCAACGTAGCAGAGGATGGTTTCGATCCATCGACCTCTGGGTTATGGGCCCAGCACGCTTCCGCTGCGCCACTCTGCTCTTGTCGCTGACCATCCTCATGGATTTCGACAAGCGAATCCCAAGTCAAGCGTGGGCGAGAGCTGGACTCTCCTAGGCCAGCTGAGCGAGGGTGGTGGCGCCTGGCCCGGCGTGGAGCATTGGTGGTTCAGTGGTAGAATTCTCGCCTGCCACGCGGGAGGCCCGGGTTCGATTCCCGGCCAATGCAATTATGGGCTCTTGGTGTTTGTAGCTCTCTCCCCCAATTTCCAGCCCCATGGAATGCCTCAAGGCACAAGGTGTTTCTTGTCGAGAATGTATTAGGCGGTGTGAGTGCTTTTTGAAACCACCTTCTCCCAATGACATCATTGAAACCCATGGGGCCATACTTCAGAAGGGGCTCAGTTGTCCAAGGTCTTGGGGGAGTGGCTCTCCTGGTGTCTAGCGGCCAGAGCAAGTTGTGGATTTAGCAAAACTGCCTATAGTTTACACATAGCCCAGGAGAGGACAGGGATCAGCCATAGCACAAGCAACAACCTCAAGCAAAGGGGGATTAGCTCAAATGGTAGAGCGCTCGCTTAGCATGCGAGAGGTAGCGGGATCGATGCCCGCATTCTCCAAATGCAGCTTTCCTGATTTGCCAGGAGACACCTTGCTTTTGTGTTTGATGTTGAAGCTTGGAACCGAGCGCCGTGAGCAACATGGGAAGCCGGAGTCCTCCTCATAACGCGTGCCAAGGCGTTGCCACGTTTTTGTGGTGGCAACTGTGGCTTCAGCCAAAGTCACGTAGGCAGTGTTGGACAAAAGCAATCTAGTAAACAAAGCACGAGCAGGCCTCCATGGCCAAGAGACAATATTTCATTAGCGCAAAAGGTGCCAGTGCCATGCTTACGCTGAGAGCTTTGGACTCGTTGAATCACCTGAATCAGGTTCAACTTCTCTTTGTGTGCGAAAGAAAGGCCTTTGGGCCCGCACGCAAGCAAATATCGATTGGCATAGAAAAAGGCAACGTAGCAGAGGATGGTTTCGATCCATCGACCTCTGGGTTATGGGCCCAGCACGCTTCCGCTGCGCCACTCTGCTCTTGTCGCTGACCAACCTCAACAACCACATGTGGATGTAGTTTGCCAGCGATTCCCACGGGGAGTGGGTCCATGTGGCAAAGTCACAATGTAGACGACTAGGCGTTTCCATTGATTTTCGACCAGCGAATCCCAAGTCAAGCGTGGGCGAGAGCTGGACTCTCCTAGACCAGCTGAGCGAGGGTGGTGGCAAGTGGCCCGGCGTGGAGCATTGGTGGTTCAGTGGTAGAATTCTCGCCTGCCACGCGGGAGGCCCGGGTTCGATTCCCGGCCAATGCAATTATGGGCTCTTTGTGTTTGCAGCGCTCTCCCCCAATTTCCAGCCCCGTGGAGTGCATCAAGGCACAAGGTGTTTCTTGTCGAGAATGTACTAGGCGGTGTGAGTGCTTTTTGAAACCAGCCTTCTCCCAATTACATCATTGAAACCCATGGGGCCATACCTCTGAAGGGGCTCAGTTGTCAAAGGTCGTAGGAGGGAAAAAAAAGGGGGGTGCAAACCTTCTACGCTAGGAAAGCGGGTGGCTCTCCTGGTGTCTAGCGGCCAGAGCAGGTTGTGGATTTCGCAAAACTGACTATATTTTACACATAGCCCAGGAGAGGACAGGGATCAGCCATAGCGCAAGCAACACACTCGAGCAAAGGGGGATTAGCTCAAGTGGCAGAGCGCTCGCTTTGCATGCGAGAGGTAGCGGGATCGATGCCCGCATTCTCCAAACGCAGCTTTCCTGGTTTCACGGGAGGCACCTTGCTTTTGTGTTTGATGTTGAAGCTTGGAACCGAGCGCCGTGAGCAACATGGGAAGCCGGAGTGCTCCTCATAACATGTGCCAAGGCATTGCCACGTTTTTGTGGTGGCATCTGTGGCTTCAGCCAAAGTCACGTAGGCAGTATTGGACAAAAGCAATCAATTAAAGAAAGCACGACCAGGCTTCCATGGCCAAGAGACAATATTCCATTAGGGGGAAAGGTGCCAGTGCCATGCTTACGCTGAGAGCTTTGGACTCGTTGAATCACCTGAATCAGGTTCAACTTCTCTTTGTGTGCGAAAGAAAGGCCTTTGGGCCCGCAAGCAAATATCGATTGGCATAGGAAAAGGCAACGTAGCAGAGGATGGTTTCGATCCATCGACCTCTGGGTTATGGGCCCAGCACGCTTCCGCTGCGCCACTCTGCTCTTGTCGCTGGCCATCCTCATGGATTTCGACAAGCGAATCCCAAGTCAAGCGTGGGCGAGAGCTGGACTCTCCTAGGCCAGCTGAGCGAGGGTGGTGGCGCCTGGCCCGGCGTGGAGCATTGGTGGTTCAGTGGTAGAATTCTCGCCTGCCACGCGGGAGGCCCGGGTTCGATTCCCGGCCAATGCAATTATGGGCTCTTGGTGTTTGTAGCTCTCTCCCCCAATTTCCAGCCCCATGGAATGCCTCAAGGCACAAGGTGTTTCTTGTCGAGAATGTATTAGGCGGTGTGAGTGCTTTTTGAAACCACCTTCTCCCAATGACATCATTGAAACCCATGGGGCCATACTTCAGAAGGGGCTCAGTTGTCCAAGGTCTTGGGGGAGTGGCTCTCCTGGTGTCTAGCGGCCAGAGCAAGTTGTGGATTTAGCAAAACTGCCTATAGTTTACACATAGCCCAGGAGAGGACAGGGATCAGCCATAGCACAAGCAACAACCTCAAGCAAAGGGGGATTAGCTCAAATGGTAGAGCGCTCGCTTAGCATGCGAGAGGTAGCGGGATCGATGCCCGCATTCTCCAAATGCAGCTTTCCTGATTTGCCAGGAGACACCTTGCTTTTGTGTTTGATGTTGAAGCTTGGAACCGAGCGCCGTGAGCAACATGGGAAGCCGGAGTCCTCCTCATAACGCGTGCCAAGGCGTTGCCACGTTTTTGTGGTGGCAACTGTGGCTTCAGCCAAAGTCACGTAGGCAGTGTTGGACAAAAGCAATCTAGTAAACAAAGCACGAGCAGGCCTCCATGGCCAAGAGACAATATTTCATTAGCGCAAAAGGTGCCAGTGCCATGCTTACGCTGAGAGCTTTGGACTCGTTGAATCACCTGAATCAGGTTCAACTTCTCTTTGTGTGCGAAAGAAAGGCCTTTGGGCCCGCACGCAAGCAAATATCGATTGGCATAGGAAAGGGCAACGTAGCAGAGGATGGTTTCGATCCATCGACCTCTGGGTTATGGGCCCAGCACGCTTCCGCTGCGCCACTCTGCTCTTGTCGCTGACCAACCTCAACAACCACATGTGGATGTAGTTTGCCAGCGATTCCCACGGGGAGTGGGTCCATGTGGCAAAGTCACAATGTAGACGACTAGGCGTTTCCATTGATTTTCGACCAGCGAATCCCAAGTCAAGCGTGGGCGAGAGCTGGACTCTCCTAGACCAGCTGAGCGAGGGTGGTGGCAAGTGGCCCGGCGTGGAGCATTAGTGGTTCAGTGGTAGAATTCTCGCCTGCCACGCGGGAGGCCCGGGTTCGATTCCCGGCCAATGCAATTATGGGCTCTTTGTGTTTGCAGCGCTCTCCCCCAATTTCCAGCCCCGTGGAGTGCATCAAGGCACAAGGTGTTTCTTGTCGAGAATGTACTAGGCGGTGTGAGTGCTTTTTGAAACCAGCCTTCTCCCAATTACATCATTGAAACCCATGGGGCCATACCTCTGAAGGGGCTCAGTTGTCAAAGGTCGTAGGAGGGAAAAAAAAGGGGGGTGCAAACCTTCTACGCTAGGAAAGCGGGTGGCTCTCCTGGTGTCTAGCGGCCAGAGCAGGTTGTGGATTTCGCAAAACTGACTATATTTTACACATAGCCCAGGAGAGGACAGGGATCAGCCATAGCGCAAGCAACACACTCGAGCAAAGGGGGATTAGCTCAAGTGGCAGAGCGCTCGCTTTGCATGCGAGAGGTAGCGGGATCGATGCCCGCATTCTCCAAACGCAGCTTTCCTGGTTTCACGGGAGGCACCTTGCTTTTGTGTTTGATGTTGAAGCTTGGAACCGAGCGCCGTGAGCAACATGGGAAGCCGGAGTGCTCCTCATAACATGTGCCAAGGCATTGCCACGTTTTTGTGGTGGCATCTGTGGCTTCAGCCAAAGTCACGTAGGCAGTATTGGACAAAAGCAATCAATTAAAGAAAGCACGACCAGGCTTCCATGGCCAAGAGACAATATTCCATTAGGGGGAAAGGTGCCAGTGCCATGCTTACGCTGAGAGCTTTGGACTCGTTGAATCACCTGAATCAGGTTCAACTTCTCTTTGTGTGCGAAAGAAAGGCCTTTGGGCCCGCAAGCAAATATCGATTGGCATAGGAAAAGGCAACGTAGCAGAGGATGGTTTCGATCCATCGACCTCTGGGTTATGGGCCCAGCACGCTTCCGCTGCGCCACTCTGCTCTTGTCGCTGACCATCCTCATGGATTTCGACAAGCGAATCCCAAGTCAAGCGTGGGCGAGAGCTGGACTCTCCTAGGCCAGCTGAGCGAGGGTGGTGGCGCCTGGCCCGGCGTGGAGCATTGGTGGTTCAGTGGTAGAATTCTCGCCTGCCACGCGGGAGGCCCGGGTTCGATTCCCGGCCAATGCAATTATGGGCTCTTGGTGTTTGTAGCTCTCTCCCCCAATTTCCAGCCCCATGGAATGCCTCAAGGCACAAGGTGTTTCTTGTCGAGAATGTATTAGGCGGTGTGAGTGCTTTTTGAAACCACCTTCTCCCAATGACATCATTGAAACCCATGGGGCCATACTTCAGAAGGGGCTCAGTTGTCCAAGGTCTTGGGGGAGTGGCTCTCCTGGTGTCTAGCGGCCAGAGCAAGTTGTGGATTTAGCAAAACTGCCTATAGTTTACACATAGCCCAGGAGAGGACAGGGATCAGCCATAGCACAAGCAACAACCTCAAGCAAAGGGGGATTAGCTCAAATGGTAGAGCGCTCGCTTAGCATGCGAGAGGTAGCGGGATCGATGCCCGCATTCTCCAAATGCAGCTTTCCTGATTTGCCAGGAGACACCTTGCTTTTGTGTTTGATGTTGAAGCTTGGAACCGAGCGCCGTGAGCAACATGGGAAGCCGGAGTCCTCCTCATAACGCGTGCCAAGGCGTTGCCACGTTTTTGTGGTGGCAACTGTGGCTTCAGCCAAAGTCACGTAGGCAGTGTTGGACAAAAGCAATCTAGTAAACAAAGCACGAGCAGGCCTCCATGGCCAAGAGACAATATTTCATTAGCGCAAAAGGTGCCAGTGCCATGCTTACGCTGAGAGCTTTGGACTCGTTGAATCACCTGAATCAGGTTCAACTTCTCTTTGTGTGCGAAAGAAAGGCCTTTGGGCCCGCACGCAAGCAAATATCGATTGGCATAGAAAAAGGCAACGTAGCAGAGGATGGTTTCGATCCATCGACCTCTGGGTTATGGGCCCAGCACGCTTCCGCTGCGCCACTCTGCTCTTGTCGCTGACCAACCTCAACAACCACATGTGGATGTAGTTTGCCAGCGATTCCCACGGGGAGTGGGTCCATGTGGCAAAGTCACAATGTAGACGACTAGGCGTTTCCATTGATTTTCGACCAGCGAATCCCAAGTCAAGCGTGGGCGAGAGCTGGACTCTCCTAGACCAGCTGAGCGAGGGTGGTGGCAAGTGGCCCGGCGTGGAGCATTGGTGGTTCAGTGGTAGAATTCTCGCCTGCCACGCGGGAGGCCCGGGTTCGATTCCCGGCCAATGCAATTATGGGCTCTTTGTGTTTGCAGCGCTCTCCCCCAATTTCCAGCCCCGTGGAGTGCATCAAGGCACAAGGTGTTTCTTGTCGAGAATGTACTAGGCGGTGTGAGTGCTTTTTGAAACCAGCCTTCTCCCAATTACATCATTGAAACCCATGGGGCCATACCTCTGAAGGGGCTCAGTTGTCAAAGGTCGTAGGAGGGAAAAAAAAGGGGGGTGCAAACCTTCTACGCTAGGAAAGCGGGTGGCTCTCCTGGTGTCTAGCGGCCAGAGCAGGTTGTGGATTTCGCAAAACTGACTATATTTTACACATAGCCCAGGAGAGGACAGGGATCAGCCATAGCGCAAGCAACACACTCGAGCAAAGGGGGATTAGCTCAAGTGGCAGAGCGCTCGCTTTGCATGCGAGAGGTAGCGGGATCGATGCCCGCATTCTCCAAACGCAGCTTTCCTGGTTTCACGGGAGGCACCTTGCTTTTGTGTTTGATGTTGAAGCTTGGAACCGAGCGCCGTGAGCAACATGGGAAGCCGGAGTGCTCCTCATAACATGTGCCAAGGCATTGCCACGTTTTTGTGGTGGCATCTGTGGCTTCAGCCAAAGTCACGTAGGCAGTATTGGACAAAAGCAATCAATTAAAGAAAGCACGACCAGGCTTCCATGGCCAAGAGACAATATTCCATTAGGGGGAAAGGTGCCAGTGCCATGCTTACGCTGAGAGCTTTGGACTCGTTGAATCACCTGAATCAGGTTCAACTTCTCTTTGTGTGCGAAAGAAAGGCCTTTGGGCCCGCAAGCAAATATCGATTGGCATAGGAAAGGGCAACGTAGCAGAGGATGGTTTCGATCCATCGACCTCTGGGTTATGGGCCCAGCACGCTTCCGCTGCGCCACTCTGCTCTTGTCGCTGACCAACCTCAACAACCACATGTGGATGTAGTTTGCCAGCGATTCCCACGGGGAGTGGGTCCATGTGGCAAAGTCACAATGTAGACGACTAGGCGTTTCCATTGATTTTCGACCAGCGAATCCCAAGTCAAGCGTGGGCGAGAGCTGGACTCTCCTAGACCAGCTGAGCGAGGGTGGTGGCAAGTGGCCCGGCGTGGAGCATTGGTGGTTCAGTGGTAGAATTCTCGCCTGCCACGCGGGAGGCCCGGGTTCGATTCCCGGCCAATGCAATTATGGGCTCTTTGTGTTTGCAGCGCTCTCCCCCAATTTCCAGCCCCGTGGAGTGCATCAAGGCACAAGGTGTTTCTTGTCGAGAATGTACTAGGCGGTGTGAGTGCTTTTTGAAACCAGCCTTCTCCCAATTACATCATTGAAACCCATGGGGCCATACCTCTGAAGGGGCTCAGTTGTCAAAGGTCGTAGGAGGGAAAAAAAAGGGGGGTGCAAACCTTCTACGCTAGGAAAGCGGGTGGCTCTCCTGGTGTCTAGCGGCCAGAGCAGGTTGTGGATTTCGCAAAACTGACTATATTTTACACATAGCCCAGGAGAGGACAGGGATCAGCCATAGCGCAAGCAACACACTCGAGCAAAGGGGGATTAGCTCAAGTGGCAGAGCGCTCGCTTTGCATGCGAGAGGTAGCGGGATCGATGCCCGCATTCTCCAAACGCAGCTTTCCTGGTTTCACGGGAGGCACCTTGCTTTTGTGTTTGATGTTGAAGCTTGGAACCGAGCGCCGTGAGCAACATGGGAAGCCGGAGTGCTCCTCATAACATGTGCCAAGGCATTGCCACGTTTTTGTGGTGGCATCTGTGGCTTCAGCCAAAGTCTCGTAGGCAGTATTGGACAAAAGCAATCAATTAAAGAAAGCACGACCAGGCTTCCATGGCCAAGAGACAATATTCCATTAGGGGGAAAGGTGCCAGTGCCATGCTTACGCTGAGAGCTTTGGACTCGTTGAATCACCTGAATCAGGTTCAACTTCTCTTTGTGTGCGAAAGAAAGGCCTTTGGGCCCGCAAGCAAATATCGATTGGCATAGGAAAAGGCAACGTAGCAGAGGATGGTTTCGATCCATCGACCTCTGGGTTATGGGCCCAGCACGCTTCCGCTGCGCCACTCTGCTCTTGTCGCTGGCCATCCTCATGGATTTCGACAAGCGAATCCCAAGTCAAGCGTGGGCGAGAGCTGGACTCTCCTAGGCCAGCTGAGCGAGGGTGGTGGCGCCTGGCCCGGCGTGGAGCATTGGTGGTTCAGTGGTAGAATTCTCGCCTGCCACGCGGGAGGCCCGGGTTCGATTCCCGGCCAATGCAATTATGGGCTCTTGGTGTTTGTAGCTCTCTCCCCCAATTTCCAGCCCCATGGAATGCCTCAAGGCACAAGGTGTTTCTTGTCGAGAATGTATTAGGCGGTGTGAGTGCTTTTTGAAACCACCTTCTCCCAATGACATCATTGAAACCCATGGGGCCATACTTCAGAAGGGGCTCAGTTGTCCAAGGTCTTGGGGGAGTGGCTCTCCTGGTGTCTAGCGGCCAGAGCAAGTTGTGGATTTAGCAAAACTGCCTATAGTTTACACATAGCCCAGGAGAGGACAGGGATCAGCCATAGCACAAGCAACAACCTCAAGCAAAGGGGGATTAGCTCAAATGGTAGAGCGCTCGCTTAGCATGCGAGAGGTAGCGGGATCGATGCCCGCATTCTCCAAATGCAGCTTTCCTGATTTGCCAGGAGACACCTTGCTTTTGTGTTTGATGTTGAAGCTTGGAACCGAGCGCCGTGAGCAACATGGGAAGCCGGAGTCCTCCTCATAACGCGTGCCAAGGCGTTGCCACGTTTTTGTGGTGGCAACTGTGGCTTCAGCCAAAGTCACGTAGGCAGTGTTGGACAAAAGCAATCTAGTAAACAAAGCACGAGCAGGCCTCCATGGCCAAGAGACAATATTTCATTAGCGCAAAAGGTGCCAGTGCCATGCTTACGCTGAGAGCTTTGGACTCGTTGAATCACCTGAATCAGGTTCAACTTCTCTTTGTGTGCGAAAGAAAGGCCTTTGGGCCCGCACGCAAGCAAATATCGATTGGCATAGGAAAGGGCAACGTAGCAGAGGATGGTTTCGATCCATCGACCTCTGGGTTATGGGCCCAGCACGCTTCCGCTGCGCCACTCTGCTCTTGTCGCTGACCAACCTCAACAACCACATGTGGATGTAGTTTGCCAGCGATTCCCACGGGGAGTGGGTCCATGTGGCAAAGTCACAATGTAGACGACTAGGCGTTTCCATTGATTTTCGACCAGCGAATCCCAAGTCAAGCGTGGGCGAGAGCTGGACTCTCCTAGACCAGCTGAGCGAGGGTGGTGGCGCCTGGCCCGGCGTGGAGCATTGGTGGTTCAGTGGTAGAATTCTCGCCTGCCACGCGGGAGGCCCGGGTTCGATTCCCGGCCAATGCAATTATGGGCTCTTTGTGTTTGCAGCGCTCTCCCCCAATTTCCAGCCCCGTGGAGTGCATCAAGGCACAAGGTGTTTCTTGTCGAGAATGTACTAGGCGGTGTGAGTGCTTTTTGAAACCAGC
This sequence comes from Lithobates pipiens, assembly GCF_037356315.1. Taxonomy (NCBI): domain Eukaryota; kingdom Metazoa; phylum Chordata; class Amphibia; order Anura; family Ranidae; genus Lithobates; species Lithobates pipiens. Next base: position 580,993,333 of record NW_027507758.1, read on the forward strand.
CTTCTCCCAATTACATCATTGAAACCCATGGGGCCATACCTCTGAAGGGGCTCAGTTGTCAAAGGTCGTAGGAGGGAAAAAAAAGGGGGGTGCAAACCTTCTACGCTAGGAAAGCGGGTGGCTCTCCTGGTGTCTAGCGGCCAGAGCAGGTTGTGGATTTCGCAAAACTGACTATATTTTACACATAGCCCAGGAGAGGACAGGGATCAGCCATAGCGCAAGCAACACACTCGAGCAAAGGGGGATTAGCTCAAGTGGCAGAGCGCTCGCTTTGCATGCGAGAGGTAGCGGGATCGATGCCCGCATTCTCCAAACGCAGCTTTCCTGGTTTCACGGGAGGCACCTTGCTTTTGTGTTTGATGTTGAAGCTTGGAACCGAGCGCCGTGAGCAACATGGGAAGCCGGAGTGCTCCTCATAACATGTGCCAAGGCATTGCCACGTTTTTGTGGTGGCATCTGTGGCTTCAGCCAAAGTCACGTAGGCAGTATTGGACAAAAGCAATCAATTAAAGAAAGCACGACCAGGCTTCCATGGCCAAGAGACAATATTCCATTAGGGGGAAAGGTGCCAGTGCCATGCTTACGCTGAGAGCTTTGGACTCGTTGAATCACCTGAATCAGGTTCAACTTCTCTTTGTGTGCGAAAGAAAGGCCTTTGGGCCCGCAAGCAAATATCGATTGGCATAGGAAAAGGCAACGTAGCAGAGGATGGTTTCGATCCATCGACCTCTGGGTTATGGGCCCAGCACGCTTCCGCTGCGCCACTCTGCTCTTGTCGCTGACCATCCTCATGGATTTCGACAAGCGAATCCCAAGTCAAGCGTGGGCGAGAGCTGGACTCTCCTAGGCCAGCTGAGCGAGGGTGGTGGCGCCTGGCCCGGCGTGGAGCATTGGTGGTTCAGTGGTAGAATTCTCGCCTGCCACGCGGGAGGCCCGGGTTCGATTCCCGGCCAATGCAATTATGGGCTCTTGGTGTTTGTAGCTCTCTCCCCCAATTTCCAGCCCCATGGAATGCCTCAAGGCACAAGGTGTTTCTTGTCGAGAATGTATTAGGCGGTGTGAGTGCTTTTTGAAACCACCTTCTCCCAATGACATCATTGAAACCCATGGGGCCATACTTCAGAAGGGGCTCAGTTGTCCAAGGTCTTGGGGGAGTGGCTCTCCTGGTGTCTAGCGGCCAGAGCAAGTTGTGGATTTAGCAAAACTGCCTATAGTTTACACATAGCCCAGGAGAGGACAGGGATCAGCCATAGCACAAGCAACAACCTCAAGCAAAGGGGGATTAGCTCAAATGGTAGAGCGCTCGCTTAGCATGCGAGAGGTAGCGGGATCGATGCCCGCATTCTCCAAATGCAGCTTTCCTGATTTGCCAGGAGACACCTTGCTTTTGTGTTTGATGTTGAAGCTTGGAACCGAGCGCCGTGAGCAACATGGGAAGCCGGAGTCCTCCTCATAACGCGTGCCAAGGCGTTGCCACGTTTTTGTGGTGGCAACTGTGGCTTCAGCCAAAGTCACGTAGGCAGTGTTGGACAAAAGCAATCTAGTAAACAAAGCACGAGCAGGCCTCCATGGCCAAGAGACAATATTTCATTAGCGCAAAAGGTGCCAGTGCCATGCTTACGCTGAGAGCTTTGGACTCGTTGAATCACCTGAATCAGGTTCAACTTCTCTTTGTGTGCGAAAGAAAGGCCTTTGGGCCCGCACGCAAGCAAATATCGATTGGCATAGAAAAAGGCAACGTAGCAGAGGATGGTTTCGATCCATCGACCTCTGGGTTATGGGCCCAGCACGCTTCCGCTGCGCCACTCTGCTCTTGTCGCTGACCAACCTCAACAACCACATGTGGATGTAGTTTGCCAGCGATTCCCACGGGGAGTGGGTCCATGTGGCAAAGTCACAATGTAGACGACTAGGCGTTTCCATTGATTTTCGACCAGCGAATCCCAAGTCAAGCGTGGGCGAGAGCTGGACTCTCCTAGACCAGCTGAGCGAGGGTGGTGGCAAGTGGCCCGGCGTGGAGCATTGGTGGTTCAGTGGTAGAATTCTCGCCTGCCACGCGGGAGGCCCGGGTTCGATTCCCGGCCAATGCAATTATGGGCTCTTTGTGTTTGCAGCGCTCTCCCCCAATTTCCAGCCCCGTGGAGTGCATCAAGGCACAAGGTGTTTCTTGTCGAGAATGTACTAGGCGGTGTGAGTGCTTTTTGAAACCAGCCTTCTCCCAATTACATCATTGAAACCCATGGGGCCATACCTCTGAAGGGGCTCAGTTGTCAAAGGTCGTAGGAGGGAAAAAAAAGGGGGGTGCAAACCTTCTACGCTAGGAAAGCGGGTGGCTCTCCTGGTGTCTAGCGGCCAGAGCAGGTTGTGGATTTCGCAAAACTGACTATATTTTACACATAGCCCAGGAGAGGACAGGGATCAGCCATAGCGCAAGCAACACACTCGAGCAAAGGGGGATTAGCTCAAGTGGCAGAGCGCTCGCTTTGCATGCGAGAGGTAGCGGGATCGATGCCCGCATTCTCCAAACGCAGCTTTCCTGGTTTCACGGGAGGCACCTTGCTTTTGTGTTTGATGTTGAAGCTTGGAACCGAGCGCCGTGAGCAACATGGGAAGCCGGAGTGCTCCTCATAACATGTGCCAAGGCATTGCCACGTTTTTGTGGTGGCATCTGTGGCTTCAGCCAAAGTCACGTAGGCAGTATTGGACAAAAGCAATCAATTAAAGAAAGCACGACCAGGCTTCCATGGCCAAGAGACAATATTCCATTAGGGGGAAAGGTGCCAGTGCCATGCTTACGCTGAGAGCTTTGGACTCGTTGAATCACCTGAATCAGGTTCAACTTCTCTTTGTGTGCGAAAGAAAGGCCTTTGGGCCCGCAAGCAAATATCGATTGGCATAGGAAAAGGCAACGTAGCAGAGGATGGTTTCGATCCATCGACCTCTGGGTTATGGGCCCAGCACGCTTCCGCTGCGCCACTCTGCTCTTGTCGCTGGCCATCCTCATGGATTTCGACAAGCGAATCCCAAGTCAAGCGTGGGCGAGAGCTGGACTCTCCTAGGCCAGCTGAGCGAGGGTGGTGGCGCCTGGCCCGGCGTGGAGCATTGGTGGTTCAGTGGTAGAATTCTCGCCTGCCACGCGGGAGGCCCGGGTTCGATTCCCGGCCAATGCAATTATGGGCTCTTGGTGTTTGTAGCTCTCTCCCCCAATTTCCAGCCCCATGGAATGCCTCAAGGCACAAGGTGTTTCTTGTCGAGAATGTATTAGGCGGTGTGAGTGCTTTTTGAAACCACCTTCTCCCAATGACATCATTGAAACCCATGGGGCCATACTTCAGAAGGGGCTCAGTTGTCCAAGGTCTTGGGGGAGTGGCTCTCCTGGTGTCTAGCGGCCAGAGCAAGTTGTGGATTTAGCAAAACTGCCTATAGTTTACACATAGCCCAGGAGAGGACAGGGATCAGCCATAGCACAAGCAACAACCTCAAGCAAAGGGGGATTAGCTCAAATGGTAGAGCGCTCGCTTAGCATGCGAGAGGTAGCGGGATCGATGCCCGCATTCTCCAAATGCAGCTTTCCTGATTTGCCAGGAGACACCTTGCTTTTGTGTTTGATGTTGAAGCTTGGAACCGAGCGCCGTGAGCAACATGGGAAGCCGGAGTCCTCCTCATAACGCGTGCCAAGGCGTTGCCACGTTTTTGTGGTGGCAACTGTGGCTTCAGCCAAAGTCACGTAGGCAGTGTTGGACAAAAGCAATCTAGTAAACAAAGCACGAGCAGGCCTCCATGGCCAAGAGACAATATTTCATTAGCGCAAAAGGTGCCAGTGCCATGCTTACGCTGAGAGCTTTGGACTCGTTGAATCACCTGAATCAGGTTCAACTTCTCTTTGTGTGCGAAAGAAAGGCCTTTGGGCCCGCACGCAAGCAAATATCGATTGGCATAGGAAAGGGCAACGTAGCAGAGGATGGTTTCGATCCATCGACCTCTGGGTTATGGGCCCAGCACGCTTCCGCTGCGCCACTCTGCTCTTGTCGCTGACCAACCTCAACAACCACATGTGGATGTAGTTTGCCAGCGATTCCCACGGGGAGTGGGTCCATGTGGCAAAGTCACAATGTAGACGACTAGGCGTTTCCATTGATTTTCGACCAGCGAATCCCAAGTCAAGCGTGGGCGAGAGCTGGACTCTCCTAGACCAGCTGAGCGAGGGTGGTGGCAAGTGGCCCGGCGTGGAGCATTGGTGGTTCAGTGGTAGAATTCTCGCCTGCCACGCGGGAGGCCCGGGTTCGATTCCCGGCCAATGCAATTATGGGCTCTTTGTGTTTGCAGCGCTCTCCCCCAATTTCCAGCCCCGTGGAGTGCATCAAGGCACAAGGTGTTTCTTGTCGAGAATGTACTAGGCGGTGTGAGTGCTTTTTGAAACCAGCCTTCTCCCAATTACATCATTGAAACCCATGGGGCCATACCTCTGAAGGGGCTCAGTTGTCAAAGGTCGTAGGAGGGAAAAAAAAGGGGGGTGCAAACCTTCTACGCTAGGAAAGCGGGTGGCTCTCCTGGTGTCTAGCGGCCAGAGCAGGTTGTGGATTTCGCAAAACTGACTATATTTTACACATAGCCCAGGAGAGGACAGGGATCAGCCATAGCGCAAGCAACACACTCGAGCAAAGGGGGATTAGCTCAAGTGGCAGAGCGCTCGCTTTGCATGCGAGAGGTAGCGGGATCGATGCCCGCATTCTCCAAACGCAGCTTTCCTGGTTTCACGGGAGGCACCTTGCTTTTGTGTTTGATGTTGAAGCTTGGAACCGAGCGCCGTGAGCAACATGGGAAGCCGGAGTGCTCCTCATAACATGTGCCAAGGCATTGCCACGTTTTTGTGGTGGCATCTGTGGCTTCAGCCAAAGTCTCGTAGGCAGTATTGGACAAAAGCAATCAATTAAAGAAAGCACGACCAGGCTTCCATGGCCAAGAGACAATATTCCATTAGGGGGAAAGGTGCCAGTGCCATGCTTACGCTGAGAGCTTTGGACTCGTTGAATCACCTGAATCAGGTTCAACTTCTCTTTGTGTGCGAAAGAAAGGCCTTTGGGCCCGCAAGCAAATATCGATTGGCATAGGAAAAGGCAACGTAGCAGAGGATGGTTTCGATCCATCGACCTCTGGGTTATGGGCCCAGCACGCTTCCGCTGCGCCACTCTGCTCTTGTCGCTGGCCATCCTCATGGATTTCGACAAGCGAATCCCAAGTCAAGCGTGGGCGAGAGCTGGACTCTCCTAGGCCAGCTGAGTGAGGGTGGTGGCGCCTGGCCCGGCGTGGAGCATTGGTGGTTCAGTGGTAGAATTCTCGCCTGCCACGCGGGAGGCCCGGGTTCGATTCCCGGCCAATGCAATTATGGGCTCTTGGTGTTTGTAGCTCTCTCCCCCAATTTCCAGCCCCATGGAATGCCTCAAGGCACAAGGTGTTTCTTGTCGAGAATGTATTAGGCGGTGTGAGTGCTTTTTGAAACCACCTTCTCCCAATGACATCATTGAAACCCAAGGGGCCATACTTCAGAAGGGGCTCAGTTGTCCAAGGTCTTGGGGGAGTGGCTCTCCTGGTGTCTAGCGGCCAGAGCAAGTTGTGGATTTAGCAAAACTGCCTATAGTTTACACATAGCCCAGGAGAGGACAGGGATCAGCCATAGCACAAGCAACAACCTCAAGCAAAGGGGGATTAGCTCAAATGGTAGAGCGCTCGCTTAGCATGCGAGAGGTAGCGGGATCGATGCCCGCATTCTCCAAATGCAGCTTTCCTGATTTGCCAGGAGACACCTTGCTTTTGTGTTTGATGTTGAAGCTTGGAACCGAGCGCCGTGAGCAACATGGGAAGCCGGAGTCCTCCTCATAACGCGTGCCAAGGCGTTGCCACGTTTTTGTGGTGGCAACTGTGGCTTCAGCCAAAGTCACGTAGGCAGTGTTGGACAAAAGCAATCTAGTAAACAAAGCACGAGCAGGCCTCCATGGCCAAGAGACAATATTTCATTAGCGCAAAAGGTGCCAGTGCCATGCTTACGCTGAGAGCTTTGGACTCGTTGAATCACCTGAATCAGGTTCAACTTCTCTTTGTGTGCGAAAGAAAGGCCTTTGGGCCCGCACGCAAGCAAATATCGATTGGCATAGGAAAGGGCAACGTAGCAGAGGATGGTTTCGATCCATCGACCTCTGGGTTATGGGCCCAGCACGCTTCCGCTGCGCCACTCTGCTCTTGTCGCTGACCAACCTCAACAACCACATGTGGATGTAGTTTGCCAGCGATTCCCACGGGGAGTGGGTCCATGTGGCAAAGTCACAATGTAGACGACTAGGCGTTTCCATTGATTTTCGACCAGCGAATCCCAAGTCAAGCGTGGGCGAGAGCTGGACTCTCCTAGACCAGCTGAGCGAGGGTGGTGGCAAGTGGCCCGGCGTGGAGCATTGGTGGTTCAGTGGTAGAATTCTCGCCTGCCACGCGGGAGGCCCGGGTTCGATTCCCGGCCAATGCAATTATGGGCTCTTTGTGTTTGCAGCGCTCTCCCCCAATTTCCAGCCCCGTGGAGTGCATCAAGGCACAAGGTGTTTCTTGTCGAGAATGTACTAGGCGGTGTGAGTGCTTTTTGAAACCAGCCTTCTCCCAATTACATCATTGAAACCCATGGGGCCATACCTCTGAAGGGGCTCAGTTGTCAAAGGTCGTAGGAGGGAAAAAAAAGGGGGGTGCAAACCTTCTACGCTAGGAAAGCGGGTGGCTCTCCTGGTGTCTAGCGGCCAGAGCAGGTTGTGGATTTCGCAAAACTGACTATATTTTACACATAGCCCAGGAGAGGACAGGGATCAGCCATAGCGCAAGCAACACACTCGAGCAAAGGGGGATTAGCTCAAGTGGCAGAGCGCTCGCTTTGCATGCGAGAGGTAGCGGGATCGATGCCCGCATTCTCCAAACGCAGCTTTCCTGGTTTCACGGGAGGCACCTTGCTTTTGTGTTTGATGTTGAAGCTTGGAACCGAGCGCCGTGAGCAACATGGGAAGCCGGAGTGCTCCTCATAACATGTGCCAAGGCATTGCCACGTTTTTGTGGTGGCATCTGTGGCTTCAGCCAAAGTCACGTAGGCAGTATTGGACAAAAGCAATCAATTAAAGAAAGCACGACCAGGCTTCCATGGCCAAGAGACAATATTCCATTAGGGGGAAAGGTGCCAGTGCCATGCTTACGCTGAGAGCTTTGGACTCGTTGAATCACCTGAATCAGGTTCAACTTCTCTTTGTGTGCGAAAGAAAGGCCTTTGGGCCCGCAAGCAAATATCGATTGGCATAGGAAAAGGCAACGTAGCAGAGGATGGTTTCGATCCATCGACCTCTGGGTTATGGGCCCAGCACGCTTCCGCTGCGCCACTCTGCTCTTGTCGCTGGCCATCCTCATGGATTTCGACAAGCGAATCCCAAGTCAAGCGTGGGCGAGAGCTGGACTCTCCTAGGCCAGCTGAGCGAGGGTGGTGGCGCCTGGCCCGGCGTGGAGCATTGGTGGTTCAGTGGTAGAATTCTCGCCTGCCACGCGGGAGGCCCGGGTTCGATTCCCGGCCAATGCAATTATGGGCTCTTGGTGTTTGTAGCTCTCTCCCCCAATTTCCAGCCCCATGGAATGCCTCAAGGCACAAGGTGTTTCTTGTCGAGAATGTATTAGGCGGTGTGAGTGCTTTTTGAAACCACCTTCTCCCAATGACATCATTGAAACCCATGGGGCCATACTTCAGAAGGGGCTCAGTTGTCCAAGGTCTTGGGGGAGTGGCTCTCCTGGTGTCTAGCGGCCAGAGCAAGTTGTGGATTTAGCAAAACTGCCTATAGTTTACACATAGCCCAGGAGAGGACAGGGATCAGCCATAGCACAAGCAACAACCTCAAGCAAAGGGGGATTAGCTCAAATGGTAGAGCGCTCGCTTAGCATGCGAGAGGTAGCGGGATCGATGCCCGCATTCTCCAAATGCAGCTTTCCTGATTTGCCAGGAGACACCTTGCTTTTGTGTTTGATGTTGAAGCTTGGAACCGAGCGCCGTGAGCAACATGGGAAGCCGGAGTCCTCCTCATAACGCGTGCCAAGGCGTTGCCACGTTTTTGTGGTGGCAACTGTGGCTTCAGCCAAAGTCACGTAGGCAGTGTTGGACAAAAGCAATCTAGTAAACAAAGCACGAGCAGGCCTCCATGGCCAAGAGACAATATTTCATTAGCGCAAAAGGTGCCAGTGCCATGCTTACGCTGAGAGCTTTGGACTCGTTGAATCACCTGAATCAGGTTCAACTTCTCTTTGTGTGCGAAAGAAAGGCCTTTGGGCCCGCACGCAAGCAAATATCGATTGGCATAGGAAAGGGCAACGTAGCAGAGGATGGTTTCGATCCATCGACCTCTGGGTTATGGGCCCAGCACGCTTCCGCTGCGCCACTCTGCTCTTGTCGCTGACCAACCTCAACAACCACATGTGGATGTAGTTTGCCAGCGATTCCCACGGGGAGTGGGTCCATGTGGCAAAGTCACAATGTAGACGACTAGGCGTTTCCATTGATTTTCGACCAGCGAATCCCAAGTCAAGCGTGGGCGAGAGCTGGACTCTCCTAGACCAGCTGAGCGAGGGTGGTGGCAAGTGGCCCGGCGTGGAGCATTGGTGGTTCAGTGGTAGAATTCTCGCCTGCCACGCGGGAGGCCCGGGTTCGATTCCCGGCCAATGCAATTATGGGCTCTTTGTGTTTGCAGCGCTCTCCCCCAATTTCCAGCCCCGTGGAGTGCATCAAGGCACAAGGTGTTTCTTGTCGAGAATGTACTAGGCGGTGTGAGTGCTTTTTGAAACCAGCCTTCTCCCAATTACATCATTGAAACCCATGGGGCCATACCTCTGAAGGGGCTCAGTTGTCAAAGGTCGTAGGAGGGAAAAAAAAGGGGGGTGCAAACCTTCTACGCTAGGAAAGCGGGTGGCTCTCCTGGTGTCTAGCGGCCAGAGCAGGTTGTGGATTTCGCAAAACTGACTATATTTTACACATAGCCCAGGAGAGGACAGGGATCAGCCATAGCGCAAGCAACACACTCGAGCAAAGGGGGATTAGCTCAAGTGGCAGAGCGCTCGCTTTGCATGCGAGAGGTAGCGGGATCGATGCCCGCATTCTCCAAACGCAGCTTTCCTGGTTTCACGGGAGGCACCTTGCTTTTGTGTTTGATGTTGAAGCTTGGAACCGAGCGCCGTGAGCAACATGGGAAGCCGGAGTGCTCCTCATAACATGTGCCAAGGCATTGCCACGTTTTTGTGGTGGCATCTGTGGCTTCAGCCAAAGTCACGTAGGCAGTATTGGACAAAAGCAATCAATTAAAGAAAGCACGACCAGGCTTCCATGGCCAAGAGACAATATTCCATTAGGGGGAAAGGTGCCAGTGCCATGCTTACGCTGAGAGCTTTGGACTCGTTGAATCACCTGAATCAGGTTCAACTTCTCTTTGTGTGCGAAAGAAAGGCCTTTGGGCCCACAAGCAAATATCGATTGGCATAGGAAAAGGCAACGTAGCAGAGGATGGTTTCGATCCATCGACCTCTGGGTTATGGGCCCAGCACGCTTCCGCTGCGCCACTCTGCTCTTGTCGCTGACCATCCTCATGGATTTCGACAAGCGAATCCCAAGTCAAGCGTGGGCGAGAGCTGGACTCTCCTAGGCCAGCTGAGCGAGGGTGGTGGCGCCTGGCCCGGCGTGGAGCATTGGTGGTTCAGTGGTAGAATTCTCGCCTGCCACGCGGGAGGCCCGGGTTCGATTCCCGGCCAATGCAATTATGGGCTCTTGGTGTTTGTAGCTCTCTCCCCCAATTTCCAGCCCCATGGAATGCCTCAAGGCACAAGGTGTTTCTTGTCGAGAATGTATTAGGCGGTGTGAGTGCTTTTTGAAACCACCTTCTCCCAATGACATCATTGAAACCCATGGGGCCATACTTCAGAAGGGGCTCAGTTGTCCAAGGTCTTGGGGGAGTGGCTCTCCTGGTGTCTAGCGGCCAGAGCAAGTTGTGGATTTAGCAAAACTGCCTATAGTTTACACATAGCCCAGGAGAGGACAGGGATCAGCCATAGCACAAGCAACAACCTCAAGCAAAGGGGGATTAGCTCAAATGGTAGAGCGCTCGCTTAGCATGCGAGAGGTAGCGGGATCGATGCCCGCATTCTCCAAATGCAGCTTTCCTGATTTGCCAGGAGACACCTTGCTTTTGTGTTTGATGTTGAAGCTTGGAACCGAGCGCCGTGAGCAACATGGGAAGCCGGAGTCCTCCTCATAACGCGTGCCAAGGCGTTGCCACGTTTTTGTGGTGGCAACTGTGGCTTCAGCCAAAGTCACGTAGGCAGTGTTGGACAAAAGCAATCTAGTAAACAAAGCACGAGCAGGCCTCCATGGCCAAGAGACAATATTTCATTAGCGCAAAAGGTGCCAGTGCCATGCTTACGCTGAGAGCTTTGGACTCGTTGAATCACCTGAATCAGGTTCAACTTCTCTTTGTGTGCGAAAGAAAGGCCTTTGGGCCCGCACGCAAGCAAATATCGATTGGCATAGGAAAGGGCAACGTAGCAGAGGATGGTTTCGATCCATCGACCTCTGGGTTATGGGCCCAGCACGCTTCCGCTGCGCCACTCTGCTCTTGTCGCTGACCAACCTCAACAACCACATGTGGATGTAGTTTGCCAGCGATTCCCACGGGGAGTGGGTCCATGTGGCAAAGTCACAATGTAGACGACTAGGCGTTTCCATTGATTTTCGACCAGCGAATCCCAAGTCAAGCGTGGGCGAGAGCTGGACTCTCCTAGACCAGCTGAGCGAGGGTGGTGGCAAGTGGCCCGGCGTGGAGCATTGGTGGTTCAGTGGTAGAATTCTCGCCTGCCACGCGGGAGGCCCGGGTTCGATTCCCGGCCAATGCAATTATGGGCTCTTTGTGTTTGCAGCGCTCTCCCCCAATTTCCAGCCCCGTGGAGTGCATCAAGGCACAAGGTGTTTCTTGTCGAGAATGTACTAGGCGGTGTGAGTGCTTTTTGAAACCAGCCTTCTCCCAATTACATCATTGAAACCCATGGGGCCATACCTCTGAAGGGGCTCAGTTGTCAAAGGTCGTAGGAGGGAAAAAAAAGGGGGGTGCAAACCTTCTACGCTAGGAAAGCGGGTGGCTCTCCTGGTGTCTAGCGGCCAGAGCAGGTTGTGGATTTCGCAAAACTGACTATATTTTACACATAGCCCAGGAGAGGACAGGGATCAGCCATAGCGCAAGCAACACACTCGAGCAAAGGGGGATTAGCTCAAGTGGCAGAGCGCTCGCTTTGCATGCGAGAGGTAGCGGGATCGATGCCCGCATTCTCCAAACGCAGCTTTCCTGGTTTCACGGGAGGCACCTTGCTTTTGTGTTTGATGTTGAAGCTTGGAACCGAGCGCCGTGAGCAACATGGGAAGCCGGAGTGCTCCTCATAACATGTGCCAAGGCATTGCCACGTTTTTGTGGTGGCATCTGTGGCTTCAGCCAAAGTCACGTAGGCAGTATTGGACAAAAGCAATCAATTAAAGAAAGCACGACCAGGCTTCCATGGCCAAGAGACAATATTCCATTAGGGGGAAAGGTGCCAGTGCCATGCTTACGCTGAGAGCTTTGGACTCGTTGAATCACCTGAATCAGGTTCAACTTCTCTTTGTGTGCGAAAGAAAGGCCTTTGGGCCCGCAAGCAAATATCGATTGGCATAGGAAAAGGCAACGTAGCAGAGGATGGTTTCGATCCATCGACCTCTGGGTTATGGGCCCAGCACGCTTCCGCTGCGCCACTCTGCTCTTGTCGCTGACCATCCTCATGGATTTCGACAAGCGAATCCCAAGTCAAGCGTGGGCGAGAGCTGGACTCTCCTAGGCCAGCTGAGCGAGGGTGGTGGCGCCTGGCCCGGCGTGGAGCATTGGTGGTTCAGTGGTAGAATTCTCGCCTGCCACGCGGGAGGCCCGGGTTCGATTCCCGGCCAATGCAATTATGGGCTCTTGGTGTTTGTAGCTCTCTCCCCCAATTTCCAGCCCCATGGAATGCCTCAAGGCACAAGGTGTTTCTTGTCGAGAATGTATTAGGCGGTGTGAGTGCTTTTTGAAACCACCTTCTCCCAATGACATCATTGAAACCCATGGGGCCATACTTCAGAAGGGGCTCAGTTGTCCAAGGTCTTGGGGGAGTGGCTCTCCTGGTGTCTAGCGGCCAGAGCAAGTTGTGGATTTAGCAAAACTGCCTATAGTTTACACATAGCCCAGGAGAGGACAGGGATCAGCCATAGCACAAGCAACAACCTCAAGCAAAGGGGGATTAGCTCAAATGGTAGAGCGCTCGCTTAGCATGCGAGAGGTAGCGGGATCGATGCCCGCATTCTCCAAATGCAGCTTTCCTGATTTGCCAGGAGACACCTTGCTTTTGTGTTTGATGTTGAAGCTTGGAACCGAGCGCCGTGAGCAACATGGGAAGCCGGAGTCCTCCTCATAACGCGTGCCAAGGCGTTGCCACGTTTTTGTGGTGGCAACTGTGGCTTCAGCCAAAGTCACGTAGGCAGTGTTGGACAAAAGCAATCTAGTAAACAAAGCACGAGCAGGCCTCCATGGCCAAGAGACAATATTTCATTAGCGCAAAAGGTGCCAGTGCCATGCTTACGCTGAGAGCTTTGGACTCGTTGAATCACCTGAATCAGGTTCAACTTCTCTTTGTGTGCGAAAGAAAGGCCTTTGGGCCCGCACGCAAGCAAATATCGATTGGCATAGAAAAAGGCAACGTAGCAGAGGATGGTTTCGATCCATCGACCTCTGGGTTATGGGCCCAGCACGCTTCCGCTGCGCCACTCTGCTCTTGTCGCTGACCAACCTCAACAACCACATGTGGATGTAGTTTGCCAGCGATTCCCACGGGGAGTGGGTCCATGTGGCAAAGTCACAATGTAGACGACTAGGCGTTTCCATTGATTTTCGACCAGCGAATCCCAAGTCAAGCGTGGGCGAGAGCTGGACTCTCCTAGACCAGCTGAGCGAGGGTGGTGGCAAGTGGCCCGGCGTGGAGCATTGGTGGTTCAGTGGTAGAATTCTCGCCTGCCACGCGGGAGGCCCGGGTTCGATTCCCGGCCAATGCAATTATGGGCTCTTTGTGTTTGCAGCGCTCTCCCCCAATTTCCAGCCCCGTGGAGTGCATCAAGGCACAAGGTGTTTCTTGTCGAGAATGTACTAGGCGGTGTGAGTGCTTTTTGAAACCAGCCTTCTCCCAATTACATCATTGAAACCCATGGGGCCATACCTCTGAAGGGGCTCAGTTGTCAAAGGTCGTAGGAGGGAAAAAAAAGGGGGGTGCAAACCTTCTACGCTAGGAAAGCGGGTGGCTCTCCTGGTGTCTAGCGGCCAGAGCAGGTTGTGGATTTCGCAAAACTGACTATATTTTACACATAGCCCAGGAGAGGACAGGGATCAGCCATAGCGCAAGCAACACACTCGAGCAAAGGGGGATTAGCTCAAGTGGCAGAGCGCTCGCTTTGCATGCGAGAGGTAGCGGGATCGATGCCCGCATTCTCCAAACGCAGCTTTCCTGGTTTCACGGGAGGCACCTTGCTTTTGTGTTTGATGTTGAAGCTTGGAACCGAGCGCCGTGAGCAACATGGGAAGCCGGAGTGCTCCTCATAACATGTGCCAAGGCATTGCCACGTTTTTGTGGTGGCATCTGTGGCTTCAGCCAAAGTCACGTAGGCAGTATTGGACAAAAGCAATCAATTAAAGAAAGCACGACCAGGCTTCCATGGCCAAGAGACAATATTCCATTAGGGGGAAAGGTGCCAGTGCCATGCTTACGCTGAGAGCTTTGGACTCGTTGAATCACCTGAATCAGGTTCAACTTCTCTTTGTGTGCGAAAGAAAGGCCTTTGGGCCCGCAAGCAAATATCGATTGGCATAGGAAAAGGCAACGTAGCAGAGGATGGTTTCGATCCATCGACCTCTGGGTTATGGGCCCAGCACGCTTCCGCTGCGCCACTCTGCTCTTGTCGCTGGCCATCCTCATGGATTTCGACAAGCGAATCCCAAGTCAAGCGTGGGCGAGAGCTGGACTCTCCTAGGCCAGCTGAGCGAGGGTGGTGGCGCCTGGCCCGGCGTGGAGCATTGGTGGTTCAGTGGTAGAATTCTCGCCTGCCACGCGGGAGGCCCGGGTTCGATTCCCGGCCAATGCAATTATGGGCTCTTGGTGTTTGTAGCTCTCTCCCCCAATTTCCAGCCCCATGGAATGCCTCAAGGCACAAGGTGTTTCTTGTCGAGAATGTATTAGGCGGTGTGAGTGCTTTTTGAAACCACCTTCTCCCAATGACATCATTGAAACCCATGGGGCCATACTTCAGAAGGGGCTCAGTTGTCCAAGGTCTTGGGGGAGTGGCTCTCCTGGTGTCTAGCGGCCAGAGCAAGTTGTGGATTTAGCAAAACTGCCTATAGTTTACACATAGCCCAGGAGAGGACAGGGATCAGCCATAGCACAAGCAACAACCTCAAGCAAAGGGGGATTAGCTCAAATGGTAGAGCGCTCGCTTAGCATGCGAGAGGTAGCGGGATCGATGCCCGCATTCTCCAAATGCAGCTTTCCTGATTTGCCAGGAGACACCTTGCTTTTGTGTTTGATGTTGAAGCTTGGAACCGAGCGCCGTGAGCAACATGGGAAGCCGGAGTCCTCCTCATAACGCGTGCCAAGGCGTTGCCACGTTTTTGTGGTGGCAACTGTGGCTTCAGCCAAAGTCACGTAGGCAGTGTTGGACAAAAGCAATCTAGTAAACAAAGCACGAGCAGGCCTCCATGGCCAAGAGACAATATTTCATTAGCGCAAAAGGTGCCAGTGCCATGCTTACGCTGAGAGCTTTGGACTCGTTGAATCACCTGAATCAGGTTCAACTTCTCTTTGTGTGCGAAAGAAAGGCCTTTGGGCCCGCACGCAAGCAAATATCGATTGGCATAGGAAAGGGCAACGTAGCAGAGGATGGTTTCGATCCATCGACCTCTGGGTTATGGGCCCAGCACGCTTCCGCTGCGCCACTCTGCTCTTGTCGCTGACCAACCTCAACAACCACATGTGGATGTAGTTTGCCAGCGATTCCCACGGGGAGTGGGTCCATGTGGCAAAGTCACAATGTAGACGACTAGGCGTTTCCATTGATTTTCGACCAGCGAATCCCAAGTCAAGCGTGGGCGAGAGCTGGACTCTCCTAGACCAGCTGAGCGAGGGTGGTGGCAAGTGGCCCGGCGTGGAGCATTGGTGGTTCAGTGGTAGAATTCTCGCCTGCCACGCGGGAGGCCCGGGTTCGATTCCCGGCCAATGCAATTATGGGCTCTTTGTGTTTGCAGCGCTCTCCCCCAATTTCCAGCCCCGTGGAGTGCATCAAGGCACAAGGTGTTTCTTGTCGAGAATGTACTAGGCGGTGTGAGTGCTTTTTGAAACCAGCCTTCTCCCAATTACATCATTGAAACCCATGGGGCCATACCTCTGAAGGGGCTCAGTTGTCAAAGGTCGTAGGAGGGAAAAAAAAGGGGGGTGCAAACCTTCTACGCTAGGAAAGCGGGTGGCTCTCCTGGTGTCTAGCGGCCAGAGCAGGTTGTGGATTTCGCAAAACTGACTATATTTTACACATAGCCCAGGAGAGGACAGGGATCAGCCATAGCGCAAGCAACACACTCGAGCAAAGGGGGATTAGCTCAAGTGGCAGAGCGCTCGCTTTGCATGCGAGAGGTAGCGGGATCGATGCCCGCATTCTCCAAACGCAGCTTTCCTGGTTTCACGGGAGGCACCTTGCTTTTGTGTTTGATGTTGAAGCTTGGAACCGAGCGCCGTGAGCAACATGGGAAGCCGGAGTGCTCCTCATAACATGTGCCAAGGCATTGCCACGTTTTTGTGGTGGCATCTGTGGCTTCAGCCAAAGTCACGTAGGCAGTATTGGACAAAAGCAATCAATTAAAGAAAGCACGACCAGGCTTCCATGGCCAAGAGACAATATTCCATTAGGGGGAAAGGTGCCAGTGCCATGCTTACGCTGAGAGCTTTGGACTCGTTGAATCACCTGAATCAGGTTCAACTTCTCTTTGTGTGCGAAAGAAAGGCCTTTGGGCCCGCAAGCAAATATCGATTGGCATAGGAAAAGGCAACGTAGCAGAGGATGGTTTCGATCCATCGACCTCTGGGTTATGGGCCCAGCACGCTTCCGCTGCGCCACTCTGCTCTTGTCGCTGGCCATCCTCATGGATTTCGACAAGCGAATCCCAAGTCAAGCGTGGGCGAGAGCTGGACTCTCCTAGGCCAGCTGAGCGAGGGTGGTGGCGCCTGGCCCGGCGTGGAGCATTGGTGGTTCAGTGGTAGAATTCTCGCCTGCCACGCGGGAGGCCCGGGTTCGATTCCCGGCCAATGCAATTATGGGCTCTTGGTGTTTGTAGCTCTCTCCCCCAATTTCCAGCCCCATGGAATGCCTCAAGGCACAAGGTGTTTCTTGTCGAGAATGTATTAGGCGGTGTGAGTGCTTTTTGAAACCACCTTCTCCCAATGACATCATTGAAACCCATGGGGCCATACTTCAGAAGGGGCTCAGTTGTCCAAGGTCTTGGGGGAGTGGCTCTCCTGGTGTCTAGCGGCCAGAGCAAGTTGTGGATTTAGCAAAACTGCCTATAGTTTACACATAGCCCAGGAGAGGACAGGGATCAGCCATAGCACAAGCAACAACCTCAAGCAAAGGGGGATTAGCTCAAATGGTAGAGCGCTCGCTTAGCATGCGAGAGGTAGCGGGATCGATGCCCGCATTCTCCAAATGCAGCTTTCCTGATTTGCCAGGAGACACCTTGCTTTTGTGTTTGATGTTGAAGCTTGGAACCGAGCGCCGTGAGCAACATGGGAAGCCGGAGTCCTCCTCATAACGCGTGCCAAGGCGTTGCCACGTTTTTGTGGTGGCAACTGTGGCTTCAGCCAAAGTCACGTAGGCAGTGTTGGACAAAAGCAATCTAGTAAACAAAGCACGAGCAGGCCTCCATGGCCAAGAGACAATATTTCATTAGCGCAAAAGGTGCCAGTGCCATGCTTACGCTGAGAGCTTTGGACTCGTTGAATCACCTGAATCAGGTTCAACTTCTCTTTGTGTGCGAAAGAAAGGCCTTTGGGCCCGCACGCAAGCAAATATCGATTGGCATAGGAAAGGGCAACGTAGCAGAGGATGGTTTCGATCCATCGACCTCTGGGTTATGGGCCCAGCACGCTTCCGCTGCGCCACTCTGCTCTTGTCGCTGACCAACCTCAACAACCACATGTGGATGTAGTTTGCCAGCGATTCCCACGGGGAGTGGGTCCATGTGGCAAAGTCACAATGTAGACGACTAGGCGTTTCCATTGATTTTCGACCAGCGAATCCCAAGTCAAGCGTGGGCGAGAGCTGGACTCTCCTAGACCAGCTGAGCGAGGGTGGTGGCAAGTGGCCCGGCGTGGAGCATTGGTGGTTCAGTGGTAGAATTCTCGCCTGCCACGCGGGAGGCCCGGGTTCGATTCCCGGCCAATGCAATTATGGGCTCTTTGTGTTTGCAGCGCTCTCCCCCAATTTCCAGCCCCGTGGAGTGCATCAAGGCACAAGGTGTTTCTTGTCGAGAATGTACTAGGCGGTGTGAGTGCTTTTTGAAACCAGCCTTCTCCCAATTACATCATTGAAACCCATGGGGCCATACCTCTGAAGGGGCTCAGTTGTCAAAGGTCGTAGGAGGGAAAAAAAAGGGGGGTGCAAACCTTCTACGCTAGGAAAGCGGGTGGCTCTCCTGGTGTCTAGCGGCCAGAGCAGGTTGTGGATTTCGCAAAACTGACTATATTTTACACATAGCCCAGGAGAGGACAGGGATCAGCCATAGCGCAAGCAACACACTCGAGCAAAGGGGGATTAGCTCAAGTGGCAGAGCGCTCGCTTTGCATGCGAGAGGTAGCGGGATCGATGCCCGCATTCTCCAAACGCAGCTTTCCTGGTTTCACGGGAGGCACCTTGCTTTTGTGTTTGATGTTGAAGCTTGGAACCGAGCGCCGTGAGCAACATGGGAAGCCGGAGTGCTCCTCATAACATGTGCCAAGGCATTGCCACGTTTTTGTGGTGGCATCTGTGGCTTCAGCCAAAGTCACGTAGGCAGTATTGGACAAAAGCAATCAATTAAAGAAAGCACGACCAGGCTTCCATGGCCAAGAGACAATATTCCATTAGGGGGAAAGGTGCCAGTGCCATGCTTACGCTGAGAGCTTTGGACTCGTTGAATCACCTGAATCAGGTTCAACTTCTCTTTGTGTGCGAAAGAAAGGCCTTTGGGCCCGCAAGCAAATATCGATTGGCATAGGAAAAGGCAACGTAGCAGAGGATGGTTTCGATCCATCGACCTCTGGGTTATGGGCCCAGCACGCTTCCGCTGCGCCACTCTGCTCTTGTCGCTGACCATCCTCATGGATTTCGACAAGCGAATCCCAAGTCAAGCGTGGGCGAGAGCTGGACTCTCCTAGGCCAGCTGAGCGAGGGTGGTGGCGCCTGGCCCGGCGTGGAGCATTGGTGGTTCAGTGGTAGAATTCTCGCCTGCCACGCGGGAGGCCCGGGTTCGATTCCCGGCCAATGCAATTATGGGCTCTTGGTGTTTGTAGCTCTCTCCCCCAATTTCCAGCCCCATGGAATGCCTCAAGGCACAAGGTGTTTCTTGTCGAGAATGTATTAGGCGGTGTGAGTGCTTTTTGAAACCACCTTCTCCCAATGACATCATTGAAACCCATGGGGCCATACTTCAGAAGGGGCTCAGTTGTCCAAGGTCTTGGGGGAGTGGCTCTCCTGGTGTCTAGCGGCCAGAGCAAGTTGTGGATTTAGCAAAACTGCCTATAGTTTACACATAGCCCAGGAGAGGACAGGGATCAGCCATAGCACAAGCAACAACCTCAAGCAAAGGGGGATTAGCTCAAATGGTAGAGCGCTCGCTTAGCATGCGAGAGGTAGCGGGATCGATGCCCGCATTCTCCAAATGCAGCTTTCCTGATTTGCCAGGAGACACCTTGCTTTTGTGTTTGATGTTGAAGCTTGGAACCGAGCGCCGTGAGCAACATGGGAAGCCGGAGTCCTCCTCATAACGCGTGCCAAGGCGTTGCCACGTTTTTGTGGTGGCAACTGTGGCTTCAGCCAAAGTCACGTAGGCAGTGTTGGACAAAAGCAATCTAGTAAACAAAGCACGAGCAGGCCTCCATGGCCAAGAGACAATATTTCATTAGCGCAAAAGGTGCCAGTGCCATGCTTACGCTGAGAGCTTTGGACTCGTTGAATCACCTGAATCAGGTTCAACTTCTCTTTGTGTGCGAAAGAAAGGCCTTTGGGCCCGCACGCAAGCAAATATCGATTGGCATAGGAAAGGGCAACGTAGCAGAGGATGGTTTCGATCCATCGACCTCTGGGTTATGGGCCCAGCACGCTTCCGCTGCGCCACTCTGCTCTTGTCGCTGACCAACCTCAACAACCACATGTGGATGTAGTTTGCCAGCGATTCCCACGGGGAGTGGGTCCATGTGGCAAAGTCACAATGTAGACGACTAGGCGTTTCCATTGATTTTCGACCAGCGAATCCCAAGTCAAGCGTGGGCGAGAGCTGGACTCTCCTAGACCAGCTGAGCGAGGGTGGTGGCAAGTGGCCCGGCGTGGAGCATTGGTGGTTCAGTGGTAGAATTCTCGCCTGCCACGCGGGAGGCCCGGGTTCGATTCCCGGCCAATGCAATTATGGGCTCTTTGTGTTTGCAGCGCTCTCCCCCAATTTCCAGCCCCGTGGAGTGCATCAAGGCACAAGGTGTTTCTTGTCGAGAATGTACTAGGCGGTGTGAGTGCTTTTTGAAACCAGCCTTCTCCCAATTACATCATTGAAACCCATGGGGCCATACCTCTGAAGGGGCTCAGTTGTCAAAGGTCGTAGGAGGGAAAAAAAAGGGGGGTGCAAACCTTCTACGCTAGGAAAGCGGGTGGCTCTCCTGGTGTCTAGCGGCCAGAGCAGGTTGTGGATTTCGCAAAACTGACTATATTTTACACATAGCCCAGGAGAGGACAGGGATCAGCCATAGCGCAAGCAACACACTCGAGCAAAGGGGGATTAGCTCAAGTGGCAGAGCGCTCGCTTTGCATGCGAGAGGTAGCGGGATCGATGCCCGCATTCTCCAAACGCAGCTTTCCTGGTTTCACGGGAGGCACCTTGCTTTTGTGTTTGATGTTGAAGCTTGGAACCGAGCGCCGTGAGCAACATGGGAAGCCGGAGTGCTCCTCATAACATGTGCCAAGGCATTGCCACGTTTTTGTGGTGGCATCTGTGGCTTCAGCCAAAGTCACGTAGGCAGTATTGGACAAAAGCAATCAATTAAAGAAAGCACGACCAGGCTTCCATGGCCAAGAGACAATATTCCATTAGGGGGAAAGGTGCCAGTGCCATGCTTACGCTGAGAGCTTTGGACTCGTTGAATCACCTGAATCAGGTTCAACTTCTCTTTGTGTGCGAAAGAAAGGCCTTTGGGCCCGCAAGCAAATATCGATTGGCATAGGAAAAGGCAACGTAGCAGAGGATGGTTTCGATCCATCGACCTCTGGGTTATGGGCCCAGCACGCTTCCGCTGCGCCACTCTGCTCTTGTCGCTGACCATCCTCATGGATTTCGACAAGCGAATCCCAAGTCAAGCGTGGGCGAGAGCTGGACTCTCCTAGGCCAGCTGAGCGAGGGTGGTGGCGCCTGGCCCGGCGTGGAGCATTGGTGGTTCAGTGGTAGAATTCTCGCCTGCCACGCGGGAGGCCCGGGTTCGATTCCCGGCCAATGCAATTATGGGCTCTTGGTGTTTGTAGCTCTCTCCCCCAATTTCCAGCCCCATGGAATGCCTCAAGGCACAAGGTGTTTCTTGTCGAGAATGTATTAGGCGGTGTGAGTGCTTTTTGAAACCACCTTCTCCCAATGACATCATTGAAACCCATGGGGCCATACTTCAGAAGGGGCTCAGTTGTCCAAGGTCTTGGGGGAGTGGCTCTCCTGGTGTCTAGCGGCCAGAGCAAGTTGTGGATTTAGCAAAACTGCCTATAGTTTACACATAGCCCAGGAGAGGACAGGGATCAGCCATAGCACAAGCAACAACCTCAAGCAAAGGGGGATTAGCTCAAATGGTAGAGCGCTCGCTTAGCATGCGAGAGGTAGCGGGATCGATGCCCGCATTCTCCAAATGCAGCTTTCCTGATTTGCCAGGAGACACCTTGCTTTTGTGTTTGATGTTGAAGCTTGGAACCGAGCGCCGTGAGCAACATGGGAAGCCGGAGTCCTCCTCATAACGCGTGCCAAGGCGTTGCCACGTTTTTGTGGTGGCAACTGTGGCTTCAGCCAAAGTCACGTAGGCAGTGTTGGACAAAAGCAATCTAGTAAACAAAGCACGAGCAGGCCTCCATGGCCAAGAGACAATATTTCATTAGCGCAAAAGGTGCCAGTGCCATGCTTACGCTGAGAGCTTTGGACTCGTTGAATCACCTGAATCAGGTTCAACTTCTCTTTGTGTGCGAAAGAAAGGCCTTTGGGCCCGCACGCAAGCAAATATCGATTGGCATAGGAAAGGGCAACGTAGCAGAGGATGGTTTCGATCCATCGACCTCTGGGTTATGGGCCCAGCACGCTTCCGCTGCGCCACTCTGCTCTTGTCGCTGACCAACCTCAACAACCACATGTGGATGTAGTTTGCCAGCGATTCCCACGGGGAGTGGGTCCATGTGGCAAAGTCACAATGTAGACGACTAGGCGTTTCCATTGATTTTCGACCAGCGAATCCCAAGTCAAGCGTGGGCGAGAGCTGGACTCTCCTAGACCAGCTGAGCGAGGGTGGTGGCAAGTGGCCCGGCGTGGAGCATTGGTGGTTCAGTGGTAGAATTCTCGCCTGCCACGCGGGAGGCCCGGGTTCGATTCCCGGCCAATGCAATTATGGGCTCTTTGTGTTTGCAGCGCTCTCCCCCAATTTCCAGCCCCGTGGAGTGCATCAAGGCACAAGGTGTTTCTTGTCGAGAATGTACTAGGCGGTGTGAGTGCTTTTTGAAACCAGCCTTCTCCCAATTACATCATTGAAACCCATGGGGCCATACCTCTGAAGGGGCTCAGTTGTCAAAGGTCGTAGGAGGGAAAAAAAAGGGGGGTGCAAACCTTCTACGCTAGGAAAGCGGGTGGCTCTCCTGGTGTCTAGCGGCCAGAGCAGGTTGTGGATTTCGCAAAACTGACTATATTTTACACATAGCCCAGGAGAGGACAGGGATCAGCCATAGCGCAAGCAACACACTCGAGCAAAGGGGGATTAGCTCAAGTGGCAGAGCGCTCGCTTTGCATGCGAGAGGTAGCGGGATCGATGCCCGCATTCTCCAAACGCAGCTTTCCTGGTTTCACGGGAGGCACCTTGCTTTTGTGTTTGATGTTGAAGCTTGGAACCGAGCGCCGTGAGCAACATGGGAAGCCGGAGTGCTCCTCATAACATGTGCCAAGGCATTGCCACGTTTTTGTGGTGGCATCTGTGGCTTCAGCCAAAGTCACGTAGGCAGTATTGGACAAAAGCAATCAATTAAAGAAAGCACGACCAGGCTTCCATGGCCAAGAGACAATATTCCATTAGGGGGAAAGGTGCCAGTGCCATGCTTACGCTGAGAGCTTTGGACTCGTTGAATCACCTGAATCAGGTTCAACTTCTCTTTGTGTGCGAAAGAAAGGCCTTTGGGCCCGCAAGCAAATATCGATTGGCATAGGAAAAGGCAACGTAGCAGAGGATGGTTTCGATCCATCGACCTCTGGGTTATGGGCCCAGCACGCTTCCGCTGCGCCACTCTGCTCTTGTCGCTGGCCATCCTCATGGATTTCGACAAGCGAATCCCAAGTCAAGCGTGGGCGAGAGCTGGACTCTCCTAGGCCAGCTGAGCGAGGGTGGTGGCGCCTGGCCCGGCGTGGAGCATTGGTGGTTCAGTGGTAGAATTCTCGCCTGCCACGCGGGAGGCCCGGGTTCGATTCCCGGCCAATGCAATTATGGGCTCTTGGTGTTTGTAGCTCTCTCCCCCAATTTCCAGCCCCATGGAATGCCTCAAGGCACAAGGTGTTTCTTGTCGAGAATGTATTAGGCGGTGTGAGTGCTTTTTGAAACCACCTTCTCCCAATGACATCATTGAAACCCATGGGGCCATACTTCAGAAGGGGCTCAGTTGTCCAAGGTCTTGGGGGAGTGGCTCTCCTGGTGTCTAGCGGCCAGAGCAAGTTGTGGATTTAGCAAAACTGCCTATAGTTTACACATAGCCCAGGAGAGGACAGGGATCAGCCATAGCACAAGCAACAACCTCAAGCAAAGGGGGATTAGCTCAAATGGTAGAGCGCTCGCTTAGCATGCGAGAGGTAGCGGGATCGATGCCCGCATTCTCCAAATGCAGCTTTCCTGATTTGCCAGGAGACACCTTGCTTTTGTGTTTGATGTTGAAGCTTGGAACCGAGCGCCGTGAGCAACATGGGAAGCCGGAGTCCTCCTCATAACGCGTGCCAAGGCGTTGCCACGTTTTTGTGGTGGCAACTGTGGCTTCAGCCAAAGTCACGTAGGCAGTGTTGGACAAAAGCAATCTAGTAAACAAAGCACGAGCAGGCCTCCATGGCCAAGAGACAATATTTCATTAGCGCAAAAGGTGCCAGTGCCATGCTTACGCTGAGAGCTTTGGACTCGTTGAATCACCTGAATCAGGTTCAACTTCTCTTTGTGTGCGAAAGAAAGGCCTTTGGGCCCGCACGCAAGCAAATATCGATTGGCATAGGAAAGGGCAACGTAGCAGAGGATGGTTTCGATCCATCGACCTCTGGGTTATGGGCCCAGCACGCTTCCGCTGCGCCACTCTGCTCTTGTCGCTGACCAACCTCAACAACCACATGTGGATGTAGTTTGCCAGCGATTCCCACGGGGAGTGGGTCCATGTGGCAAAGTCACAATGTAGACGACTAGGCGTTTCCATTGATTTTCGACCAGCGAATCCCAAGTCAAGCGTGGGCGAGAGCTGGACTCTCCTAGACCAGCTGAGCGAGGGTGGTGGCAAGTGGCCCGGCGTGGAGCATTGGTGGTTCAGTGGTAGAATTCTCGCCTGCCACGCGGGAGGCCCGGGTTCGATTCCCGGCCAATGCAATTATGGGCTCTTTGTGTTTGCAGCGCTCTCCCCCAATTTCCAGCCCCGTGGAGTGCATCAAGGCACAAGGTGTTTCTTGTCGAGAATGTACTAGGCGGTGTGAGTGCTTTTTGAAACCAGCCTTCTCCCAATTACATCATTGAAACCCATGGG
Organism: Lithobates pipiens; assembly: GCF_037356315.1. Taxonomy (NCBI): domain Eukaryota; kingdom Metazoa; phylum Chordata; class Amphibia; order Anura; family Ranidae; genus Lithobates; species Lithobates pipiens. Next base: position 581,017,697 of record NW_027507758.1, read on the forward strand.
GCCATACCTCTGAAGGGGCTCAGTTGTCAAAGGTCGTAGGAGGGAAAAAAAAGGGGGGTGCAAACCTTCTACGCTAGGAAAGCGGGTGGCTCTCCTGGTGTCTAGCGGCCAGAGCAGGTTGTGGATTTCGCAAAACTGACTATATTTTACACATAGCCCAGGAGAGGACAGGGATCAGCCATAGCGCAAGCAACACACTCGAGCAAAGGGGGATTAGCTCAAGTGGCAGAGCGCTCGCTTTGCATGCGAGAGGTAGCGGGATCGATGCCCGCATTCTCCAAACGCAGCTTTCCTGGTTTCACGGGAGGCACCTTGCTTTTGTGTTTGATGTTGAAGCTTGGAACCGAGCGCCGTGAGCAACATGGGAAGCCGGAGTGCTCCTCATAACATGTGCCAAGGCATTGCCACGTTTTTGTGGTGGCATCTGTGGCTTCAGCCAAAGTCACGTAGGCAGTATTGGACAAAAGCAATCAATTAAAGAAAGCACGACCAGGCTTCCATGGCCAAGAGACAATATTCCATTAGGGGGAAAGGTGCCAGTGCCATGCTTACGCTGAGAGCTTTGGACTCGTTGAATCACCTGAATCAGGTTCAACTTCTCTTTGTGTGCGAAAGAAAGGCCTTTGGGCCCGCAAGCAAATATCGATTGGCATAGGAAAAGGCAACGTAGCAGAGGATGGTTTCGATCCATCGACCTCTGGGTTATGGGCCCAGCACGCTTCCGCTGCGCCACTCTGCTCTTGTCGCTGACCATCCTCATGGATTTCGACAAGCGAATCCCAAGTCAAGCGTGGGCGAGAGCTGGACTCTCCTAGGCCAGCTGAGCGAGGGTGGTGGCGCCTGGCCCGGCGTGGAGCATTGGTGGTTCAGTGGTAGAATTCTCGCCTGCCACGCGGGAGGCCCGGGTTCGATTCCCGGCCAATGCAATTATGGGCTCTTGGTGTTTGTAGCTCTCTCCCCCAATTTCCAGCCCCATGGAATGCCTCAAGGCACAAGGTGTTTCTTGTCGAGAATGTATTAGGCGGTGTGAGTGCTTTTTGAAACCACCTTCTCCCAATGACATCATTGAAACCCATGGGGCCATACTTCAGAAGGGGCTCAGTTGTCCAAGGTCTTGGGGGAGTGGCTCTCCTGGTGTCTAGCGGCCAGAGCAAGTTGTGGATTTAGCAAAACTGCCTATAGTTTACACATAGCCCAGGAGAGGACAGGGATCAGCCATAGCACAAGCAACAACCTCAAGCAAAGGGGGATTAGCTCAAATGGTAGAGCGCTCGCTTAGCATGCGAGAGGTAGCGGGATCGATGCCCGCATTCTCCAAATGCAGCTTTCCTGATTTGCCAGGAGACACCTTGCTTTTGTGTTTGATGTTGAAGCTTGGAACCGAGCGCCGTGAGCAACATGGGAAGCCGGAGTCCTCCTCATAACGCGTGCCAAGGCGTTGCCACGTTTTTGTGGTGGCAACTGTGGCTTCAGCCAAAGTCACGTAGGCAGTGTTGGACAAAAGCAATCTAGTAAACAAAGCACGAGCAGGCCTCCATGGCCAAGAGACAATATTTCATTAGCGCAAAAGGTGCCAGTGCCATGCTTACGCTGAGAGCTTTGGACTCGTTGAATCACCTGAATCAGGTTCAACTTCTCTTTGTGTGCGAAAGAAAGGCCTTTGGGCCCGCACGCAAGCAAATATCGATTGGCATAGGAAAGGGCAACGTAGCAGAGGATGGTTTCGATCCATCGACCTCTGGGTTATGGGCCCAGCACGCTTCCGCTGCGCCACTCTGCTCTTGTCGCTGACCAACCTCAACAACCACATGTGGATGTAGTTTGCCAGCGATTCCCACGGGGAGTGGGTCCATGTGGCAAAGTCACAATGTAGACGACTAGGCGTTTCCATTGATTTTCGACCAGCGAATCCCAAGTCAAGCGTGGGCGAGAGCTGGACTCTCCTAGACCAGCTGAGCGAGGGTGGTGGCAAGTGGCCCGGCGTGGAGCATTGGTGGTTCAGTGGTAGAATTCTCGCCTGCCACGCGGGAGGCCCGGGTTCGATTCCCGGCCAATGCAATTATGGGCTCTTTGTGTTTGCAGCGCTCTCCCCCAATTTCCAGCCCCGTGGAGTGCATCAAGGCACAAGGTGTTTCTTGTCGAGAATGTACTAGGCGGTGTGAGTGCTTTTTGAAACCAGCCTTCTCCCAATTACATCATTGAAACCCATGGGGCCATACCTCTGAAGGGGCTCAGTTGTCAAAGGTCGTAGGAGGGAAAAAAAAGGGGGGTGCAAACCTTCTACGCTAGGAAAGCGGGTGGCTCTCCTGGTGTCTAGCGGCCAGAGCAGGTTGTGGATTTCGCAAAACTGACTATATTTTACACATAGCCCAGGAGAGGACAGGGATCAGCCATAGCGCAAGCAACACACTCGAGCAAAGGGGGATTAGCTCAAGTGGCAGAGCGCTCGCTTTGCATGCGAGAGGTAGCGGGATCGATGCCCGCATTCTCCAAACGCAGCTTTCCTGGTTTCACGGGAGGCACCTTGCTTTTGTGTTTGATGTTGAAGCTTGGAACCGAGCGCCGTGAGCAACATGGGAAGCCGGAGTGCTCCTCATAACATGTGCCAAGGCATTGCCACGTTTTTGTGGTGGCATCTGTGGCTTCAGCCAAAGTCACGTAGGCAGTATTGGACAAAAGCAATCAATTAAAGAAAGCACGACCAGGCTTCCATGGCCAAGAGACAATATTCCATTAGGGGGAAAGGTGCCAGTGCCATGCTTACGCTGAGAGCTTTGGACTCGTTGAATCACCTGAATCAGGTTCAACTTCTCTTTGTGTGCGAAAGAAAGGCCTTTGGGCCCGCAAGCAAATATCGATTGGCATAGGAAAAGGCAACGTAGCAGAGGATGGTTTCGATCCATCGACCTCTGGGTTATGGGCCCAGCACGCTTCCGCTGCGCCACTCTGCTCTTGTCGCTGACCATCCTCATGGATTTCGACAAGCGAATCCCAAGTCAAGCGTGGGCGAGAGCTGGACTCTCCTAGGCCAGCTGAGCGAGGGTGGTGGCGCCTGGCCCGGCGTGGAGCATTGGTGGTTCAGTGGTAGAATTCTCGCCTGCCACGCGGGAGGCCCGGGTTCGATTCCCGGCCAATGCAATTATGGGCTCTTGGTGTTTGTAGCTCTCTCCCCCAATTTCCAGCCCCATGGAATGCCTCAAGGCACAAGGTGTTTCTTGTCGAGAATGTATTAGGCGGTGTGAATGCTTTTTGAAACCACCTTCTCCCAATGACATCATTGAAACCCATGGGGCCATACTTCAGAAGGGGCTCAGTTGTCCAAGGTCTTGGGGGAGTGGCTCTCCTGGTGTCTAGCGGCCAGAGCAAGTTGTGGATTTAGCAAAACTGCCTATAGTTTACACATAGCCCAGGAGAGGACAGGGATCAGCCATAGCACAAGCAACAACCTCAAGCAAAGGGGGATTAGCTCAAATGGTAGAGCGCTCGCTTAGCATGCGAGAGGTAGCGGGATCGATGCCCGCATTCTCCAAATGCAGCTTTCCTGATTTGCCAGGAGACACCTTGCTTTTGTGTTTGATGTTGAAGCTTGGAACCGAGCGCCGTGAGCAACATGGGAAGCCGGAGTCCTCCTCATAACGCGTGCCAAGGCGTTGCCACGTTTTTGTGGTGGCAACTGTGGCTTCAGCCAAAGTCACGTAGGCAGTGTTGGACAAAAGCAATCTAGTAAACAAAGCACGAGCAGGCCTCCATGGCCAAGAGACAATATTTCATTAGCGCAAAAGGTGCCAGTGCCATGCTTACGCTGAGAGCTTTGGACTCGTTGAATCACCTGAATCAGGTTCAACTTCTCTTTGTGTGCGAAAGAAAGGCCTTTGGGCCCGCACGCAAGCAAATATCGATTGGCATAGAAAAAGGCAACGTAGCAGAGGATGGTTTCGATCCATCGACCTCTGGGTTATGGGCCCAGCACGCTTCCGCTGCGCCACTCTGCTCTTGTCGCTGACCAACCTCAACAACCACATGTGGATGTAGTTTGCCAGCGATTCCCACGGGGAGTGGGTCCATGTGGCAAAGTCACAATGTAGACGACTAGGCGTTTCCATTGATTTTCGACCAGCGAATCCCAAGTCAAGCGTGGGCGAGAGCTGGACTCTCCTAGACCAGCTGAGCGAGGGTGGTGGCAAGTGGCCCGGCGTGGAGCATTGGTGGTTCAGTGGTAGAATTCTCGCCTGCCACGCGGGAGGCCCGGGTTCGATTCCCGGCCAATGCAATTATGGGCTCTTTGTGTTTGCAGCGCTCTCCCCCAATTTCCAGCCCCGTGGAGTGCATCAAGGCACAAGGTGTTTCTTGTCGAGAATGTACTAGGCGGTGTGAGTGCTTTTTGAAACCAGCCTTCTCCCAATTACATCATTGAAACCCATGGGGCCATACCTCTGAAGGGGCTCAGTTGTCAAAGGTCGTAGGAGGGAAAAAAAAGGGGGGTGCAAACCTTCTACGCTAGGAAAGCGGGTGGCTCTCCTGGTGTCTAGCGGCCAGAGCAGGTTGTGGATTTCGCAAAACTGACTATATTTTACACATAGCCCAGGAGAGGACAGGGATCAGCCATAGCGCAAGCAACACACTCGAGCAAAGGGGGATTAGCTCAAGTGGCAGAGCGCTCGCTTTGCATGCGAGAGGTAGCGGGATCGATGCCCGCATTCTCCAAACGCAGCTTTCCTGGTTTCACGGGAGGCACCTTGCTTTTGTGTTTGATGTTGAAGCTTGGAACCGAGCGCCGTGAGCAACATGGGAAGCCGGAGTGCTCCTCATAACATGTGCCAAGGCATTGCCACGTTTTTGTGGTGGCATCTGTGGCTTCAGCCAAAGTCACGTAGGCAGTATTGGACAAAAGCAATCAATTAAAGAAAGCACGACCAGGCTTCCATGGCCAAGAGACAATATTCCATTAGGGGGAAAGGTGCCAGTGCCATGCTTACGCTGAGAGCTTTGGACTCGTTGAATCACCTGAATCAGGTTCAACTTCTCTTTGTGTGCGAAAGAAAGGCCTTTGGGCCCGCAAGCAAATATCGATTGGCATAGGAAAAGGCAACGTAGCAGAGGATGGTTTCGATCCATCGACCTCTGGGTTATGGGCCCAGCACGCTTCCGCTGCGCCACTCTGCTCTTGTCGCTGGCCATCCTCATGGATTTCGACAAGCGAATCCCAAGTCAAGCGTGGGCGAGAGCTGGACTCTCCTAGGCCAGCTGAGCGAGGGTGGTGGCGCCTGGCCCGGCGTGGAGCATTGGTGGTTCAGTGGTAGAATTCTCGCCTGCCACGCGGGAGGCCCGGGTTCGATTCCCGGCCAATGCAATTATGGGCTCTTGGTGTTTGTAGCTCTCTCCCCCAATTTCCAGCCCCATGGAATGCCTCAAGGCACAAGGTGTTTCTTGTCGAGAATGTATTAGGCGGTGTGAGTGCTTTTTGAAACCACCTTCTCCCAATGACATCATTGAAACCCATGGGGCCATACTTCAGAAGGGGCTCAGTTGTCCAAGGTCTTGGGGGAGTGGCTCTCCTGGTGTCTAGCGGCCAGAGCAAGTTGTGGATTTAGCAAAACTGCCTATAGTTTACACATAGCCCAGGAGAGGACAGGGATCAGCCATAGCACAAGCAACAACCTCAAGCAAAGGGGGATTAGCTCAAATGGTAGAGCGCTCGCTTAGCATGCGAGAGGTAGCGGGATCGATGCCCGCATTCTCCAAATGCAGCTTTCCTGATTTGCCAGGAGACACCTTGCTTTTGTGTTTGATGTTGAAGCTTGGAACCGAGCGCCGTGAGCAACATGGGAAGCCGGAGTCCTCCTCATAACGCGTGCCAAGGCGTTGCCACGTTTTTGTGGTGGCAACTGTGGCTTCAGCCAAAGTCACGTAGGCAGTGTTGGACAAAAGCAATCTAGTAAACAAAGCACGAGCAGGCCTCCATGGCCAAGAGACAATATTTCATTAGCGCAAAAGGTGCCAGTGCCATGCTTACGCTGAGAGCTTTGGACTCGTTGAATCACCTGAATCAGGTTCAACTTCTCTTTGTGTGCGAAAGAAAGGCCTTTGGGCCCGCACGCAAGCAAATATCGATTGGCATAGGAAAGGGCAACGTAGCAGAGGATGGTTTCGATCCATCGACCTCTGGGTTATGGGCCCAGCACGCTTCCGCTGCGCCACTCTGCTCTTGTCGCTGACCAACCTCAACAACCACATGTGGATGTAGTTTGCCAGCGATTCCCACGGGGAGTGGGTCCATGTGGCAAAGTCACAATGTAGACGACTAGGCGTTTCCATTGATTTTCGACCAGCGAATCCCAAGTCAAGCGTGGGCGAGAGCTGGACTCTCCTAGACCAGCTGAGCGAGGGTGGTGGCAAGTGGCCCGGCGTGGAGCATTGGTGGTTCAGTGGTAGAATTCTCGCCTGCCACGCGGGAGGCCCGGGTTCGATTCCCGGCCAATGCAATTATGGGCTCTTTGTGTTTGCAGCGCTCTCCCCCAATTTCCAGCCCCGTGGAGTGCATCAAGGCACAAGGTGTTTCTTGTCGAGAATGTACTAGGCGGTGTGAGTGCTTTTTGAAACCAGCCTTCTCCCAATTACATCATTGAAACCCATGGGGCCATACCTCTGAAGGGGCTCAGTTGTCAAAGGTCGTAGGAGGGAAAAAAAAGGGGGGTGCAAACCTTCTACGCTAGGAAAGCGGGTGGCTCTCCTGGTGTCTAGCGGCCAGAGCAGGTTGTGGATTTCGCAAAACTGACTATATTTTACACATAGCCCAGGAGAGGACAGGGATCAGCCATAGCGCAAGCAACACACTCGAGCAAAGGGGGATTAGCTCAAGTGGCAGAGCGCTCGCTTTGCATGCGAGAGGTAGCGGGATCGATGCCCGCATTCTCCAAACGCAGCTTTCCTGGTTTCACGGGAGGCACCTTGCTTTTGTGTTTGATGTTGAAGCTTGGAACCGAGCGCCGTGAGCAACATGGGAAGCCGGAGTGCTCCTCATAACATGTGCCAAGGCATTGCCACGTTTTTGTGGTGGCATCTGTGGCTTCAGCCAAAGTCACGTAGGCAGTATTGGACAAAAGCAATCAATTAAAGAAAGCACGACCAGGCTTCCATGGCCAAGAGACAATATTCCATTAGGGGGAAAGGTGCCAGTGCCATGCTTACGCTGAGAGCTTTGGACTCGTTGAATCACCTGAATCAGGTTCAACTTCTCTTTGTGTGCGAAAGAAAGGCCTTTGGGCCCGCAAGCAAATATCGATTGGCATAGGAAAAGGCAACGTAGCAGAGGATGGTTTCGATCCATCGACCTCTGGGTTATGGGCCCAGCACGCTTCCGCTGCGCCACTCTGCTCTTGTCGCTGACCATCCTCATGGATTTCGACAAGCGAATCCCAAGTCAAGCGTGGGCGAGAGCTGGACTCTCCTAGGCCAGCTGAGCGAGGGTGGTGGTGCCTGGCCCGGCGTGGAGCATTGGTGGTTCAGTGGTAGAATTCTCGCCTGCCACGCGGGAGGCCCGGGTTCGATTCCCGGCCAATGCAATTATGGGCTCTTGGTGTTTGTAGCTCTCTCCCCCAATTTCCAGCCCCATGGAATGCCTCAAGGCACAAGGTGTTTCTTGTCGAGAATGTATTAGGCGGTGTGAGTGCTTTTTGAAACCACCTTCTCCCAATGACATCATTGAAACCCATGGGGCCATACTTCAGAAGGGGCTCAGTTGTCCAAGGTCTTGGGGGAGTGGCTCTCCTGGTGTCTAGCGGCCAGAGCAAGTTGTGGATTTAGCAAAACTGCCTATAGTTTACACATAGCCCAGGAGAGGACAGGGATCAGCCATAGCACAAGCAACAACCTCAAGCAAAGGGGGATTAGCTCAAATGGTAGAGCGCTCGCTTAGCATGCGAGAGGTAGCGGGATCGATGCCCGCATTCTCCAAATGCAGCTTTCCTGATTTGCCAGGAGACACCTTGCTTTTGTGTTTGATGTTGAAGCTTGGAACCGAGCGCCGTGAGCAACATGGGAAGCCGGAGTCCTCCTCATAACGCGTGCCAAGGCGTTGCCACGTTTTTGTGGTGGCAACTGTGGCTTCAGCCAAAGTCACGTAGGCAGTGTTGGACAAAAGCAATCTAGTAAACAAAGCACGAGCAGGCCTCCATGGCCAAGAGACAATATTTCATTAGCGCAAAAGGTGCCAGTGCCATGCTTACGCTGAGAGCTTTGGACTCGTTGAATCACCTGAATCAGGTTCAACTTCTCTTTGTGTGCGAAAGAAAGGCCTTTGGGCCCGCACGCAAGCAAATATCGATTGGCATAGGAAAGGGCAACGTAGCAGAGGATGGTTTCGATCCATCGACCTCTGGGTTATGGGCCCAGCACGCTTCCGCTGCGCCACTCTGCTCTTGTCGCTGACCAACCTCAACAACCACATGTGGATGTAGTTTGCCAGCGATTCCCACGGGGAGTGGGTCCATGTGGCAAAGTCACAATGTAGACGACTAGGCGTTTCCATTGATTTTCGACCAGCGAATCCCAAGTCAAGCGTGGGCGAGAGCTGGACTCTCCTAGACCAGCTGAGCGAGGGTGGTGGCAAGTGGCCCGGCGTGGAGCATTGGTGGTTCAGTGGTAGAATTCTCGCCTGCCACGCGGGAGGCCCGGGTTCGATTCCCGGCCAATGCAATTATGGGCTCTTTGTGTTTGCAGCGCTCTCCCCCAATTTCCAGCCCCGTGGAGTGCATCAAGGCACAAGGTGTTTCTTGTCGAGAATGTACTAGGCGGTGTGAGTGCTTTTTGAAACCAGCCTTCTCCCAATTACATCATTGAAACCCATGGGGCCATACCTCTGAAGGGGCTCAGTTGTCAAAGGTCGTAGGAGGGAAAAAAAAGGGGGGTGCAAACCTTCTACGCTAGGAAAGCGGGTGGCTCTCCTGGTGTCTAGCGGCCAGAGCAGGTTGTGGATTTCGCAAAACTGACTATATTTTACACATAGCCCAGGAGAGGACAGGGATCAGCCATAGCGCAAGCAACACACTCGAGCAAAGGGGGATTAGCTCAAGTGGCAGAGCGCTCGCTTTGCATGCGAGAGGTAGCGGGATCGATGCCCGCATTCTCCAAACGCAGCTTTCCTGGTTTCACGGGAGGCACCTTGCTTTTGTGTTTGATGTTGAAGCTTGGAACCGAGCGCCGTGAGCAACATGGGAAGCCGGAGTGCTCCTCATAACATGTGCCAAGGCATTGCCACGTTTTTGTGGTGGCATCTGTGGCTTCAGCCAAAGTCACGTAGGCAGTATTGGACAAAAGCAATCAATTAAAGAAAGCACGACCAGGCTTCCATGGCCAAGAGACAATATTCCATTAGGGGGAAAGGTGCCAGTGCCATGCTTACGCTGAGAGCTTTGGACTCGTTGAATCACCTGAATCAGGTTCAACTTCTCTTTGTGTGCGAAAGAAAGGCCTTTGGGCCCGCAAGCAAATATCGATTGGCATAGGAAAAGGCAACGTAGCAGAGGATGGTTTCGATCCATCGACCTCTGGGTTATGGGCCCAGCACGCTTCCGCTGCGCCACTCTGCTCTTGTCGCTGACCATCCTCATGGATTTCGACAAGCGAATCCCAAGTCAAGCGTGGGCGAGAGCTGGACTCTCCTAGGCCAGCTGAGCGAGGGTGGTGGCGCCTGGCCCGGCGTGGAGCATTGGTGGTTCAGTGGTAGAATTCTCGCCTGCCACGCGGGAGGCCCGGGTTCGATTCCCGGCCAATGCAATTATGGGCTCTTGGTGTTTGTAGCTCTCTCCCCCAATTTCCAGCCCCATGGAATGCCTCAAGGCACAAGGTGTTTCTTGTCGAGAATGTATTAGGCGGTGTGAGTGCTTTTTGAAACCACCTTCTCCCAATGACATCATTGAAACCCATGGGGCCATACTTCAGAAGGGGCTCAGTTGTCCAAGGTCTTGGGGGAGTGGCTCTCCTGGTGTCTAGCGGCCAGAGCAAGTTGTGGATTTAGCAAAACTGCCTATAGTTTACACATAGCCCAGGAGAGGACAGGGATCAGCCATAGCACAAGCAACAACCTCAAGCAAAGGGGGATTAGCTCAAATGGTAGAGCGCTCGCTTAGCATGCGAGAGGTAGCGGGATCGATGCCCGCATTCTCCAAATGCAGCTTTCCTGATTTGCCAGGAGACACCTTGCTTTTGTGTTTGATGTTGAAGCTTGGAACCGAGCGCCGTGAGCAACATGGGAAGCCGGAGTCCTCCTCATAACGCGTGCCAAGGCGTTGCCACGTTTTTGTGGTGGCAACTGTGGCTTCAGCCAAAGTCACGTAGGCAGTGTTGGACAAAAGCAATCTAGTAAACAAAGCACGAGCAGGCCTCCATGGCCAAGAGACAATATTTCATTAGCGCAAAAGGTGCCAGTGCCATGCTTACGCTGAGAGCTTTGGACTCGTTGAATCACCTGAATCAGGTTCAACTTCTCTTTGTGTGCGAAAGAAAGGCCTTTGGGCCCGCACGCAAGCAAATATCGATTGGCATAGAAAAAGGCAACGTAGCAGAGGATGGTTTCGATCCATCGACCTCTGGGTTATGGGCCCAGCACGCTTCCGCTGCGCCACTCTGCTCTTGTCGCTGACCAACCTCAACAACCACATGTGGATGTAGTTTGCCAGCGATTCCCACGGGGAGTGGGTCCATGTGGCAAAGTCACAATGTAGACGACTAGGCGTTTCCATTGATTTTCGACCAGCGAATCCCAAGTCAAGCGTGGGCGAGAGCTGGACTCTCCTAGACCAGCTGAGCGAGGGTGGTGGCAAGTGGCCCGGCGTGGAGCATTGGTGGTTCAGTGGTAGAATTCTCGCCTGCCACGCGGGAGGCCCGGGTTCGATTCCCGGCCAATGCAATTATGGGCTCTTTGTGTTTGCAGCGCTCTCCCCCAATTTCCAGCCCCGTGGAGTGCATCAAGGCACAAGGTGTTTCTTGTCGAGAATGTACTAGGCGGTGTGAGTGCTTTTTGAAACCAGCCTTCTCCCAATTACATCATTGAAACCCATGGGGCCATACCTCTGAAGGGGCTCAGTTGTCAAAGGTCGTAGGAGGGAAAAAAAAGGGGGGTGCAAACCTTCTACGCTAGGAAAGCGGGTGGCTCTCCTGGTGTCTAGCGGCCAGAGCAGGTTGTGGATTTCGCAAAACTGACTATATTTTACACATAGCCCAGGAGAGGACAGGGATCAGCCATAGCGCAAGCAACACACTCGAGCAAAGGGGGATTAGCTCAAGTGGCAGAGCGCTCGCTTTGCATGCGAGAGGTAGCGGGATCGATGCCCGCATTCTCCAAACGCAGCTTTCCTGGTTTCACGGGAGGCACCTTGCTTTTGTGTTTGATGTTGAAGCTTGGAACCGAGCGCCGTGAGCAACATGGGAAGCCGGAGTGCTCCTCATAACATGTGCCAAGGCATTGCCACGTTTTTGTGGTGGCATCTGTGGCTTCAGCCAAAGTCACGTAGGCAGTATTGGACAAAAGCAATCAATTAAAGAAAGCACGACCAGGCTTCCATGGCCAAGAGACAATATTCCATTAGGGGGAAAGGTGCCAGTGCCATGCTTACGCTGAGAGCTTTGGACTCGTTGAATCACCTGAATCAGGTTCAACTTCTCTTTGTGTGCGAAAGAAAGGCCTTTGGGCCCGCAAGCAAATATCGATTGGCATAGGAAAAGGCAACGTAGCAGAGGATGGTTTCGATCCATCGACCTCTGGGTTATGGGCCCAGCACGCTTCCGCTGCGCCACTCTGCTCTTGTCGCTGGCCATCCTCATGGATTTCGACAAGCGAATCCCAAGTCAAGCGTGGGCGAGAGCTGGACTCTCCTAGGCCAGCTGAGCGAGGGTGGTGGCGCCTGGCCCGGCGTGGAGCATTGGTGGTTCAGTGGTAGAATTCTCGCCTGCCACGCGGGAGGCCCGGGTTCGATTCCCGGCCAATGCAATTATGGGCTCTTGGTGTTTGTAGCTCTCTCCCCCAATTTCCAGCCCCATGGAATGCCTCAAGGCACAAGGTGTTTCTTGTCGAGAATGTATTAGGCGGTGTGAGTGCTTTTTGAAACCACCTTCTCCCAATGACATCATTGAAACCCATGGGGCCATACTTCAGAAGGGGCTCAGTTGTCCAAGGTCTTGGGGGAGTGGCTCTCCTGGTGTCTAGCGGCCAGAGCAAGTTGTGGATTTAGCAAAACTGCCTATAGTTTACACATAGCCCAGGAGAGGACAGGGATCAGCCATAGCACAAGCAACAACCTCAAGCAAAGGGGGATTAGCTCAAATGGTAGAGCGCTCGCTTAGCATGCGAGAGGTAGCGGGATCGATGCCCGCATTCTCCAAATGCAGCTTTCCTGATTTGCCAGGAGACACCTTGCTTTTGTGTTTGATGTTGAAGCTTGGAACCGAGCGCCGTGAGCAACATGGGAAGCCGGAGTCCTCCTCATAACGCGTGCCAAGGCGTTGCCACGTTTTTGTGGTGGCAACTGTGGCTTCAGCCAAAGTCACGTAGGCAGTGTTGGACAAAAGCAATCTAGTAAACAAAGCACGAGCAGGCCTCCATGGCCAAGAGACAATATTTCATTAGCGCAAAAGGTGCCAGTGCCATGCTTACGCTGAGAGCTTTGGACTCGTTGAATCACCTGAATCAGGTTCAACTTCTCTTTGTGTGCGAAAGAAAGGCCTTTGGGCCCGCACGCAAGCAAATATCGATTGGCATAGGAAAGGGCAACGTAGCAGAGGATGGTTTCGATCCATCGACCTCTGGGTTATGGGCCCAGCACGCTTCCGCTGCGCCACTCTGCTCTTGTCGCTGACCAACCTCAACAACCACATGTGGATGTAGTTTGCCAGCGATTCCCACGGGGAGTGGGTCCATGTGGCAAAGTCACAATGTAGACGACTAGGCGTTTCCATTGATTTTCGACCAGCGAATCCCAAGTCAAGCGTGGGCGAGAGCTGGACTCTCCTAGACCAGCTGAGCGAGGGTGGTGGCAAGTGGCCCGGCGTGGAGCATTGGTGGTTCAGTGGTAGAATTCTCGCCTGCCACGCGGGAGGCCCGGGTTCGATTCCCGGCCAATGCAATTATGGGCTCTTTGTGTTTGCAGCGCTCTCCCCCAATTTCCAGCCCCGTGGAGTGCATCAAGGCACAAGGTGTTTCTTGTCGAGAATGTACTAGGCGGTGTGAGTGCTTTTTGAAACCAGCCTTCTCCCAATTACATCATTGAAACCCATGGGGCCATACCTTTGAAGGGGCTCAGTTGTCAAAGGTCGTAGGAGGGAAAAAAAAGGGGGGTGCAAACCTTCTACGCTAGGAAAGCGGGTGGCTCTCCTGGTGTCTAGCGGCCAGAGCAGGTTGTGGATTTCGCAAAACTGACTATATTTTACACATAGCCCAGGAGAGGACAGGGATCAGCCATAGCGCAAGCAACACACTCGAGCAAAGGGGGATTAGCTCAAGTGGCAGAGCGCTCGCTTTGCATGCGAGAGGTAGCGGGATCGATGCCCGCATTCTCCAAACGCAGCTTTCCTGGTTTCACGGGAGGCACCTTGCTTTTGTGTTTGATGTTGAAGCTTGGAACCGAGCGCCGTGAGCAACATGGGAAGCCGGAGTGCTCCTCATAACATGTGCCAAGGCATTGCCACGTTTTTGTGGTGGCATCTGTGGCTTCAGCCAAAGTCTCGTAGGCAGTATTGGACAAAAGCAATCAATTAAAGAAAGCACGACCAGGCTTCCATGGCCAAGAGACAATATTCCATTAGGGGGAAAGGTGCCAGTGCCATGCTTACGCTGAGAGCTTTGGACTCGTTGAATCACCTGAATCAGGTTCAACTTCTCTTTGTGTGCGAAAGAAAGGCCTTTGGGCCCGCAAGCAAATATCGATTGGCATAGGAAAAGGCAACGTAGCAGAGGATGGTTTCGATCCATCGACCTCTGGGTTATGGGCCCAGCACGCTTCCGCTGCGCCACTCTGCTCTTGTCGCTGGCCATCCTCATGGATTTCGACAAGCGAATCCCAAGTCAAGCGTGGGCGAGAGCTGGACTCTCCTAGGCCAGCTGAGCGAGGGTGGTGGCGCCTGGCCCGGCGTGGAGCATTGGTGGTTCAGTGGTAGAATTCTCGCCTGCCACGCGGGAGGCCCGGGTTCGATTCCCGGCCAATGCAATTATGGGCTCTTGGTGTTTGTAGCTCTCTCCCCCAATTTCCAGCCCCATGGAATGCCTCAAGGCACAAGGTGTTTCTTGTCGAGAATGTATTAGGCGGTGTGAGTGCTTTTTGAAACCACCTTCTCCCAATGACATCATTGAAACCCATGGGGCCATACTTCAGAAGGGGCTCAGTTGTCCAAGGTCTTGGGGGAGTGGCTCTCCTGGTGTCTAGCGGCCAGAGCAAGTTGTGGATTTAGCAAAACTGCCTATAGTTTACACATAGCCCAGGAGAGGACAGGGATCAGCCATAGCACAAGCAACAACCTCAAGCAAAGGGGGTTTAGCTCAAATGGTAGAGCGCTCGCTTAGCATGCGAGAGGTAGCGGGATCGATGCCCGCATTCTCCAAATGCAGCTTTCCTGATTTGCCAGGAGACACCTTGCTTTTGTGTTTGATGTTGAAGCTTGGAACCGAGCGCCGTGAGCAACATGGGAAGCCGGAGTCCTCCTCATAACGCGTGCCAAGGCGTTGCCACGTTTTTGTGGTGGCAACTGTGGCTTCAGCCAAAGTCACGTAGGCAGTGTTGGACAAAAGCAATCTAGTAAACAAAGCACGAGCAGGCCTCCATGGCCAAGAGACAATATTTCATTAGCGCAAAAGGTGCCAGTGCCATGCTTACGCTGAGAGCTTTGGACTCGTTGAATCACCTGAATCAGGTTCAACTTCTCTTTGTGTGCGAAAGAAAGGCCTTTGGGCCCGCACGCAAGCAAATATCGATTGGCATAGGAAAGGGCAACGTAGCAGAGGATGGTTTCGATCCATCGACCTCTGGGTTATGGGCCCAGCACGCTTCCGCTGCGCCACTCTGCTCTTGTCGCTGACCAACCTCAACAACCACATGTGGATGTAGTTTGCCAGCGATTCCCACGGGGAGTGGGTCCATGTGGCAAAGTCACAATGTAGACGACTAGGCGTTTCCATTGATTTTCGACCAGCGAATCCCAAGTCAAGCGTGGGCGAGAGCTGGACTCTCCTAGACCAGCTGAGCGAGGGTGGTGGCAAGTGGCCCGGCGTGGAGCATTGGTGGTTCAGTGGTAGAATTCTCGCCTGCCACGCGGGAGGCCCGGGTTCGATTCCCGGCCAATGCAATTATGGGCTCTTTGTGTTTGCAGCGCTCTCCCCCAATTTCCAGCCCCGTGGAGTGCATCAAGGCACAAGGTGTTTCTTGTCGAGAATGTACTAGGCGGTGTGAGTGCTTTTTGAAACCAGCCTTCTCCCAATTACATCATTGAAACCCATGGGGCCATACCTTTGAAGGGGCTCAGTTGTCAAAGGTCGTAGGAGGGAAAAAAAAGGGGGGTGCAAACCTTCTACGCTAGGAAAGCGGGTGGCTCTCCTGGTGTCTAGCGGCCAGAGCAGGTTGTGGATTTCGCAAAACTGACTATATTTTACACATAGCCCAGGAGAGGACAGGGATCAGCCATAGCGCAAGCAACACACTCGAGCAAAGGGGGATTAGCTCAAGTGGCAGAGCGCTCGCTTTGCATGCGAGAGGTAGCGGGATCGATGCCCGCATTCTCCAAACGCAGCTTTCCTGGTTTCACGGGAGGCACCTTGCTTTTGTGTTTGATGTTGAAGCTTGGAACCGAGCGCCGTGAGCAACATGGGAAGCCGGAGTGCTCCTCATAACATGTGCCAAGGCATTGCCACGTTTTTGTGGTGGCATCTGTGGCTTCAGCCAAAGTCTCGTAGGCAGTATTGGACAAAAGCAATCAATTAAAGAAAGCACGACCAGGCTTCCATGGCCAAGAGACAATATTCCATTAGGGGGAAAGGTGCCAGTGCCATGCTTACGCTGAGAGCTTTGGACTCGTTGAATCACCTGAATCAGGTTCAACTTCTCTTTGTGTGCGAAAGAAAGGCCTTTGGGCCCGCAAGCAAATATCGATTGGCATAGGAAAAGGCAACGTAGCAGAGGATGGTTTCGATCCATCGACCTCTGGGTTATGGGCCCAGCACGCTTCCGCTGCGCCACTCTGCTCTTGTCGCTGGCCATCCTCATGGATTTCGACAAGCGAATCCCAAGTCAAGCGTGGGCGAGAGCTGGACTCTCCTAGGCCAGCTGAGCGAGGGTGGTGGCGCCTGGCCCGGCGTGGAGCATTGGTGGTTCAGTGGTAGAATTCTCGCCTGCCACGCGGGAGGCCCGGGTTCGATTCCCGGCCAATGCAATTATGGGCTCTTGGTGTTTGTAGCTCTCTCCCCCAATTTCCAGCCCCATGGAATGCCTCAAGGCACAAGGTGTTTCTTGTCGAGAATGTATTAGGCGGTGTGAGTGCTTTTTGAAACCACCTTCTCCCAATGACATCATTGAAACCCATGGGGCCATACTTCAGAAGGGGCTCAGTTGTCCAAGGTCTTGGGGGAGTGGCTCTCCTGGTGTCTAGCGGCCAGAGCAAGTTGTGGATTTAGCAAAACTGCCTATAGTTTACACATAGCCCAGGAGAGGACAGGGATCAGCCATAGCACAAGCAACAACCTCAAGCAAAGGGGGATTAGCTCAAATGGTAGAGCGCTCGCTTAGCATGCGAGAGGTAGCGGGATCGATGCCCGCATTCTCCAAATGCAGCTTTCCTGATTTGCCAGGAGACACCTTGCTTTTGTGTTTGATGTTGAAGCTTGGAACCGAGCGCCGTGAGCAACATGGGAAGCCGGAGTCCTCCTCATAACGCGTGCCAAGGCGTTGCCACGTTTTTGTGGTGGCAACTGTGGCTTCAGCCAAAGTCACGTAGGCAGTGTTGGACAAAAGCAATCTAGTAAACAAAGCACGAGCAGGCCTCCATGGCCAAGAGACAATATTTCATTAGCGCAAAAGGTGCCAGTGCCATGCTTACGCTGAGAGCTTTGGACTCGTTGAATCACCTGAATCAGGTTCAACTTCTCTTTGTGTGCGAAAGAAAGGCCTTTGGGCCCGCACGCAAGCAAATATCGATTGGCATAGGAAAGGGCAACGTAGCAGAGGATGGTTTCGATCCATCGACCTCTGGGTTATGGGCCCAGCACGCTTCCGCTGCGCCACTCTGCTCTTGTCGCTGACCAACCTCAACAACCACATGTGGATGTAGTTTGCCAGCGATTCCCACGGGGAGTGGGTCCATGTGGCAAAGTCACAATGTAGACGACTAGGCGTTTCCATTGATTTTCGACCAGCGAATCCCAAGTCAAGCGTGGGCGAGAGCTGGACTCTCCTAGACCAGCTGAGCGAGGGTGGTGGCGCCTGGCCCGGCGTGGAGCATTGGTGGTTCAGTGGTAGAATTCTCGCCTGCCACGCGGGAGGCCCGGGTTCGATTCCCGGCCAATGCAATTATGGGCTCTTTGTGTTTGCAGCGCTCTCCCCCAATTTCCAGCCCCGTGGAGTGCATCAAGGCACAAGGTGTTTCTTGTCGAGAATGTACTAGGCGGTGTGAGTGCTTTTTGAAACCAGCCTTCTCCCAATTACATCATTGAAACCCATGGGGCCATACCTCTGAAGGGGCTCAGTTGTCAAAGGTCGTAGGAGGGAAAAAAAAGGGGGGTGCAAACCTTCTACGCTAGGAAAGCGGGTGGCTCTCCTGGTGTCTAGCGGCCAGAGCAGGTTGTGGATTTCGCAAAACTGACTATATTTTACACATAGCCCAGGAGAGGACAGGGATCAGCCATAGCGCAAGCAACACACTCGAGCAAAGGGGGATTAGCTCAAGTGGCAGAGCGCTCGCTTTGCATGCGAGAGGTAGCGGGATCGATGCCCGCATTCTCCAAACGCAGCTTTCCTGGTTTCACGGGAGGCACCTTGCTTTTGTGTTTGATGTTGAAGCTTGGAACCGAGCGCCGTGAGCAACATGGGAAGCCGGAGTGCTCCTCATAACATGTGCCAAGGCATTGCCACGTTTTTGTGGTGGCATCTGTGGCTTCAGCCAAAGTCACGTAGGCAGTATTGGACAAAAGCAATCAATTAAAGAAAGCACGACCAGGCTTCCATGGCCAAGAGACAATATTCCATTAGGGGGAAAGGTGCCAGTGCCATGCTTACGCTGAGAGCTTTGGACTCGTTGAATCACCTGAATCAGGTTCAACTTCTCTTTGTGTGCGAAAGAAAGGCCTTTGGGCCCGCAAGCAAATATCGATTGGCATAGGAAAAGGCAACGTAGCAGAGGATGGTTTCGATCCATCGACCTCTGGGTTATGGGCCCAGCACGCTTCCGCTGCGCCACTCTGCTCTTGTCGCTGGCCATCCTCATGGATTTCGACAAGCGAATCCCAAGTCAAGCGTGGGCGAGAGCTGGACTCTCCTAGGCCAGCTGAGCGAGGGTGGTGGCGCCTGGCCCGGCGTGGAGCATTGGTGGTTCAGTGGTAGAATTCTCGCCTGCCACGCGGGAGGCCCGGGTTCGATTCCCGGCCAATGCAATTATGGGCTCTTGGTGTTTGTAGCTCTCTCCCCCAATTTCCAGCCCCATGGAATGCCTCAAGGCACAAGGTGTTTCTTGTCGAGAATGTATTAGGCGGTGTGAGTGCTTTTTGAAACCACCTTCTCCCAATGACATCATTGAAACCCATGGGGCCATACTTCAGAAGGGGCTCAGTTGTCCAAGGTCTTGGGGGAGTGGCTCTCCTGGTGTCTAGCGGCCAGAGCAAGTTGTGGATTTAGCAAAACTGCCTATAGTTTACACATAGCCCAGGAGAGGACAGGGATCAGCCATAGCACAAGCAACAACCTCAAGCAAAGGGGGATTAGCTCAAATGGTAGAGCGCTCGCTTAGCATGCGAGAGGTAGCGGGATCGATGCCCGCATTCTCCAAATGCAGCTTTCCTGATTTGCCAGGAGACACCTTGCTTTTGTGTTTGATGTTGAAGCTTGGAACCGAGCGCCGTGAGCAACATGGGAAGCCGGAGTCCTCCTCATAACGCGTGCCAAGGCGTTGCCACGTTTTTGTGGTGGCAACTGTGGCTTCAGCCAAAGTCACGTAGGCAGTGTTGGACAAAAGCAATCTAGTAAACAAAGCACGAGCAGGCCTCCATGGCCAAGAGACAATATTTCATTAGCGCAAAAGGTGCCAGTGCCATGCTTACGCTGAGAGCTTTGGACTCGTTGAATCACCTGAATCAGGTTCAACTTCTCTTTGTGTGCGAAAGAAAGGCCTTTGGGCCCGCACGCAAGCAAATATCGATTGGCATAGGAAAGGGCAACGTAGCAGAGGATGGTTTCGATCCATCGACCTCTGGGTTATGGGCCCAGCACGCTTCCGCTGCGCCACTCTGCTCTTGTCGCTGACCAACCTCAACAACCACATGTGGATGTAGTTTGCCAGCGATTCCCACGGGGAGTGGGTCCATGTGGCAAAGTCACAATGTAGACGACTAGGCGTTTCCATTGATTTTCGACCAGCGAATCCCAAGTCAAGCGTGGGCGAGAGCTGGACTCTCCTAGACCAGCTGAGCGAGGGTGGTGGCAAGTGGCCCGGCGTGGAGCATTGGTGGTTCAGTGGTAGAATTCTCGCCTGCCACGCGGGAGGCCCGGGTTCGATTCCCGGCCAATGCAATTATGGGCTCTTTGTGTTTGCAGCGCTCTCCCCCAATTTCCAGCCCCGTGGAGTGCATCAAGGCACAAGGTGTTTCTTGTCGAGAATGTACTAGGCGGTGTGAGTGCTTTTTGAAACCAGCCTTCTCCCAATTACATCATTGAAACCCATGGGGCCATACCTCTGAAGGGGCTCAGTTGTCAAAGGTCGTAGGAGGGAAAAAAAAGGGGGGTGCAAACCTTCTACGCTAGGAAAGCGGGTGGCTCTCCTGGTGTCTAGCGGCCAGAGCAGGTTGTGGATTTCGCAAAACTGACTATATTTTACACATAGCCCAGGAGAGGACAGGGATCAGCCATAGCGCAAGCAACACACTCGAGCAAAGGGGGATTAGCTCAAGTGGCAGAGCGCTCGCTTTGCATGCGAGAGGTAGCGGGATCGATGCCCGCATTCTCCAAACGCAGCTTTCCTGGTTTCACGGGAGGCACCTTGCTTTTGTGTTTGATGTTGAAGCTTGGAACCGAGCGCCGTGAGCAACATGGGAAGCCGGAGTGCTCCTCATAACATGTGCCAAGGCATTGCCACGTTTTTGTGGTGGCATCTGTGGCTTCAGCCAAAGTCACGTAGGCAGTATTGGACAAAAGCAATCAATTAAAGAAAGCACGACCAGGCTTCCATGGCCAAGAGACAATATTCCATTAGGGGGAAAGGTGCCAGTGCCATGCTTACGCTGAGAGCTTTGGACTCGTTGAATCACCTGAATCAGGTTCAACTTCTCTTTGTGTGCGAAAGAAAGGCCTTTGGGCCCGCAAGCAAATATCGATTGGCATAGGAAAAGGCAACGTAGCAGAGGATGGTTTCGATCCATCGACCTCTGGGTTATGGGCCCAGCACGCTTCCGCTGCGCCACTCTGCTCTTGTCGCTGGCCATCCTCATGGATTTCGACAAGCGAATCCCAAGTCAAGCGTGGGCGAGAGCTGGACTCTCCTAGGCCAGCTGAGCGAGGGTGGTGGCGCCTGGCCCGGCGTGGAGCATTGGTGGTTCAGTGGTAGAATTCTCGCCTGCCACGCGGGAGGCCCGGGTTCGATTCCCGGCCAATGCAATTATGGGCTCTTGGTGTTTGTAGCTCTCTCCCCCAATTTCCAGCCCCATGGAATGCCTCAAGGCACAAGGTGTTTCTTGTCGAGAATGTATTAGGCGGTGTGAGTGCTTTTTGAAACCACCTTCTCCCAATGACATCATTGAAACCCATGGGGCCATACTTCAGAAGGGGCTCAGTTGTCCAAGGTCTTGGGGGAGTGGCTCTCCTGGTGTCTAGCGGCCAGAGCAAGTTGTGGATTTAGCAAAACTGCCTATAGTTTACACATAGCCCAGGAGAGGACAGGGATCAGCCATAGCACAAGCAACAACCTCAAGCAAAGGGGGATTAGCTCAAATGGTAGAGCGCTCGCTTAGCATGCGAGAGGTAGCGGGATCGATGCCCGCATTCTCCAAATGCAGCTTTCCTGATTTGCCAGGAGACACCTTGCTTTTGTGTTTGATGTTGAAGCTTGGAACCGAGCGCCGTGAGCAACATGGGAAGCCGGAGTCCTCCTCATAACGCGTGCCAAGGCGTTGCCACGTTTTTGTGGTGGCAACTGTGGCTTCAGCCAAAGTCACGTAGGCAGTGTTGGACAAAAGCAATCTAGTAAACAAAGCACGAGCAGGCCTCCATGGCCAAGAGACAATATTTCATTAGCGCAAAAGGTGCCAGTGCCATGCTTACGCTGAGAGCTTTGGACTCGTTGAATCACCTGAATCAGGTTCAACTTCTCTTTGTGTGCGAAAGAAAGGCCTTTGGGCCCGCACGCAAGCAAATATCGATTGGCATAGGAAAGGGCAACGTAGCAGAGGATGGTTTCGATCCATCGACCTCTGGGTTATGGGCCCAGCACGCTTCCGCTGCGCCACTCTGCTCTTGTCGCTGACCAACCTCAACAACCACATGTGGATGTAGTTTGCCAGCGATTCCCACGGGGAGTGGGTCCATGTGGCAAAGTCACAATGTAGACGACTAGGCGTTTCCATTGATTTTCGACCAGCGAATCCCAAGTCAAGCGTGGGCGAGAGCTGGACTCTCCTAGACCAGCTGAGCGAGGGTGGTGGCAAGTGGCCCGGCGTGGAGCATTGGTGGTTCAGTGGTAGAATTCTCGCCTGCCACGCGGGAGGCCCGGGTTCGATTCCCGGCCAATGCAATTATGGGCTCTTTGTGTTTGCAGCGCTCTCCCCCAATTTCCAGCCCCGTGGAGTGCATCAAGGCACAAGGTGTTTCTTGTCGAGAATGTACTAGGCGGTGTGAGTGCTTTTTGAAACCAGCCTTCTCCCAATTACATCATTGAAACCCATGGGGCCATACCTCTGAAGGGGCTCAGTTGTCAAAGGTCGTAGGAGGGAAAAAAAAGGGGGGTGCAAACCTTCTACGCTAGGAAAGCGGGTGGCTCTCCTGGTGTCTAGCGGCCAGAGCAGGTTGTGGATTTCGCAAAACTGACTATATTTTACACATAGCCCAGGAGAGGACAGGGATCAGCCATAGCGCAAGCAACACACTCGAGCAAAGGGGGATTAGCTCAAGTGGCAGAGCGCTCGCTTTGCATGCGAGAGGTAGCGGGATCGATGCCCGCATTCTCCAAACGCAGCTTTCCTGGTTTCACGGGAGGCACCTTGCTTTTGTGTTTGATGTTGAAGCTTGGAACCGAGCGCCGTGAGCAACATGGGAAGCCGGAGTGCTCCTCATAACATGTGCCAAGGCATTGCCACGTTTTTGTGGTGGCATCTGTGGCTTCAGCCAAAGTCACGTAGGCAGTATTGGACAAAAGCAATCAATTAAAGAAAGCACGACCAGGCTTCCATGGCCAAGAGACAATATTCCATTAGGGGGAAAGGTGCCAGTGCCATGCTTACGCTGAGAGCTTTGGACTCGTTGAATCACCTGAATCAGGTTCAACTTCTCTTTGTGTGCGAAAGAAAGGCCTTTGGGCCCGCAAGCAAATATCGATTGGCATAGGAAAAGGCAACGTAGCAGAGGATGGTTTCGATCCATCGACCTCTGGGTTATGGGCCCAGCACGCTTCCGCTGCGCCACTCTGCTCTTGTCGCTGACCATCCTCATGGATTTCGACAAGCGAATCCCAAGTCAAGCGTGGGCGAGAGCTGGACTCTCCTAGGCCAGCTGAGCGAGGGTGGTGGCGCCTGGCCCGGCGTGGAGCATTGGTGGTTCAGTGGTAGAATTCTCGCCTGCCACGCGGGAGGCCCGGGTTCGATTCCCGGCCAATGCAATTATGGGCTCTTGGTGTTTGTAGCTCTCTCCCCCAATTTCCAGCCCCATGGAATGCCTCAAGGCACAAGGTGTTTCTTGTCGAGAATGTATTAGGCGGTGTGAGTGCTTTTTGAAACCACCTTCTCCCAATGACATCATTGAAACCCATGGGGCCATACTTCAGAAGGGGCTCAGTTGTCCAAGGTCTTGGGGGAGTGGCTCTCCTGGTGTCTAGCGGCCAGAGCAAGTTGTGGATTTAGCAAAACTGCCTATAGTTTACACATAGCCCAGGAGAGGACAGGGATCAGCCATAGCACAAGCAACAACCTCAAGCAAAGGGGGATTAGCTCAAATGGTAGAGCGCTCGCTTAGCATGCGAGAGGTAGCGGGATCGATGCCCGCATTCTCCAAATGCAGCTTTCCTGATTTGCCAGGAGACACCTTGCTTTTGTGTTTGATGTTGAAGCTTGGAACCGAGCGCCGTGAGCAACATGGGAAGCCGGAGTCCTCCTCATAACGCGTGCCAAGGCGTTGCCACGTTTTTGTGGTGGCAACTGTGGCTTCAGCCAAAGTCACGTAGGCAGTGTTGGACAAAAGCAATCTAGTAAACAAAGCACGAGCAGGCCTCCATGGCCAAGAGACAATATTTCATTAGCGCAAAAGGTGCCAGTGCCATGCTTACGCTGAGAGCTTTGGACTCGTTGAATCACCTGAATCAGGTTCAACTTCTCTTTGTGTGCGAAAGAAAGGCCTTTGGGCCCGCACGCAAGCAAATATCGATTGGCATAGGAAAGGGCAACGTAGCAGAGGATGGTTTCGATCCATCGACCTCTGGGTTATGGGCCCAGCACGCTTCCGCTGCGCCACTCTGCTCTTGTCGCTGACCAACCTCAACAACCACATGTGGATGTAGTTTGCCAGCGATTCCCACGGGGAGTGGGTCCATGTGGCAAAGTCACAATGTAGACGACTAGGCGTTTCCATTGATTTTCGACCAGCGAATCCCAAGTCAAGCGTGGGCGAGAGCTGGACTCTCCTAGACCAGCTGAGCGAGGGTGGTGGCAAGTGGCCCGGCGTGGAGCATTGGTGGTTCAGTGGTAGAATTCTCGCCTGCCACGCGGGAGGCCCGGGTTCGATTCCCGGCCAATGCAATTATGGGCTCTTTGTGTTTGCAGCGCTCTCCCCCAATTTCCAGCCCCGTGGAGTGCATCAAGGCACAAGGTGTTTCTTGTCGAGAATGTACTAGGCGGTGTGAGTGCTTTTTGAAACCAGCCTTCTCCCAATTACATCATTGAAACCCATGGGGCCATACCTCTGAAGGGGCTCAGTTGTCAAAGGTCGTAGGAGGGAAAAAAAAGGGGGGTGCAAACCTTCTACGCTAGGAAAGCGGGTGGCTCTCCTGGTGTCTAGCGGCCAGAGCAGGTTGTGGATTTCGCAAAACTGACTATATTTTACACATAGCCCAGGAGAGGACAGGGATCAGCCATAGCGCAAGCAACACACTCGAGCAAAGGGGGATTAGCTCAAGTGGCAGAGCGCTCGCTTTGCATGCGAGAGGTAGTGGGATCGATGCCCGCATTCTCCAAACGCAGCTTTCCTGGTTTCACGGGAGGCACCTTGCTTTTGTGTTTGATGTTGAAGCTTGGAACCGAGCGCCGTGAGCAACATGGGAAGCCGGAGTGCTCCTCATAACATGTGCCAAGGCATTGCCACGTTTTTGTGGTGGCATCTGTGGCTTCAGCCAAAGTCACGTAGGCAGTATTGGACAAAAGCAATCAATTAAAGAAAGCACGACCAGGCTTCCATGGCCAAGAGACAATATTCCATTAGGGGGAAAGGTGCCAGTGCCATGCTTACGCTGAGAGCTTTGGACTCGTTGAATCACCTGAATCAGGTTCAACTTCTCTTTGTGTGCGAAAGAAAGGCCTTTGGGCCCGCAAGCAAATATCGATTGGCATAGGAAAAGGCAACGTAGCAGAGGATGGTTTCGATCCATCGACCTCTGGGTTATGGGCCCAGCACGCTTCCGCTGCGCCACTCTGCTCTTGTCGCTGACCATCCTCATGGATTTCGACAAGCGAATCCCAAGTCAAGCGTGGGCGAGAGCTGGACTCTCCTAGGCCAGCTGAGCGAGGGTGGTGGCGCCTGGCCCGGCGTGGAGCATTGGTGGTTCAGTGGTAGAATTCTCGCCTGCCACGCGGGAGGCCCGGGTTCGATTCCCGGCCAATGCAATTATGGGCTCTTGGTGTTTGTAGCTCTCTCCCCCAATTTCCAGCCCCATGGAATGCCTCAAGGCACAAGGTGTTTCTTGTCGAGAATGTATTAGGCGGTGTGAATGCTTTTTGAAACCACCTTCTCCCAATGACATCATTGAAACCCATGGGGCCATACTTCAGAAGGGGCTCAGTTGTCCAAGGTCTTGGGGGAGTGGCTCTCCTGGTGTCTAGCGGCCAGAGCAAGTTGTGGATTTAGCAAAACTGCCTATAGTTTACACATAGCCCAGGAGAGGACAGGGATCAGCCATAGCACAAGCAACAACCTCAAGCAAAGGGGGATTAGCTCAAATGGTAGAGCGCTCGCTTAGCATGCGAGAGGTAGCGGGATCGATGCCCGCATTCTCCAAATGCAGCTTTCCTGATTTGCCAGGAGACACCTTGCTTTTGTGTTTGATGTTGAAGCTTGGAACCGAGCGCCGTGAGCAACATGGGAAGCCGGAGTCCTCCTCATAACGCGTGCCAAGGCGTTGCCACGTTTTTGTGGTGGCAACTGTGGCTTCAGCCAAAGTCACGTAGGCAGTGTTGGACAAAAGCAATCTAGTAAACAAAGCACGAGCAGGCCTCCATGGCCAAGAGACAATATTTCATTAGCGCAAAAGGTGCCAGTGCCATGCTTACGCTGAGAGCTTTGGACTCGTTGAATCACCTGAATCAGGTTCAACTTCTCTTTGTGTGCGAAAGAAAGGCCTTTGGGCCCGCACGCAAGCAAATATCGATTGGCATAGAAAAAGGCAACGTAGCAGAGGATGGTTTCGATCCATCGACCTCTGGGTTATGGGCCCAGCACGCTTCCGCTGCGCCACTCTGCTCTTGTCGCTGACCAACCTCAACAACCACATGTGGATGTAGTTTGCCAGCGATTCCCACGGGGAGTGGGTCCATGTGGCAAAGTCACAATGTAGACGACTAGGCGTTTCCATTGATTTTCGACCAGCGAATCCCAAGTCAAGCGTGGGCGAGAGCTGGACTCTCCTAGACCAGCTGAGCGAGGGTGGTGGCAAGTGGCCCGGCGTGGAGCATTGGTGGTTCAGTGGTAGAATTCTCGCCTGCCACGCGGGAGGCCCGGGTTCGATTCCCGGCCAATGCAATTATGGGCTCTTTGTGTTTGCAGCGCTCTCCCCCAATTTCCAGCCCCGTGGAGTGCATCAAGGCACAAGGTGTTTCTTGTCGAGAATGTACTAGGCGGTGTGAGTGCTTTTTGAAACCAGCCTTCTCCCAATTACATCATTGAAACCCATGGGGCCATACCTCTGAAGGGGCTCAGTTGTCAAAGGTCGTAGGAGGGAAAAAAAAGGGGGGTGCAAACCTTCTACGCTAGGAAAGCGGGTGGCTCTCCTGGTGTCTAGCGGCCAGAGCAGGTTGTGGATTTCGCAAAACTGACTATATTTTACACATAGCCCAGGAGAGGACAGGGATCAGCCATAGCGCAAGCAACACACTCGAGCAAAGGGGGATTAGCTCAAGTGGCAGAGCGCTCGCTTTGCATGCGAGAGGTAGCGGGATCGATGCCCGCATTCTCCAAACGCAGCTTTCCTGGTTTCACGGGAGGCACCTTGCTTTTGTGTTTGATGTTGAAGCTTGGAACCGAGCGCCGTGAGCAACATGGGAAGCCGGAGTGCTCCTCATAACATGTGCCAAGGCATTGCCACGTTTTTGTGGTGGCATCTGTGGCTTCAGCCAAAGTCACGTAGGCAGTATTGGACAAAAGCAATCAATTAAAGAAAGCACGACCAGGCTTCCATGGCCAAGAGACAATATTCCATTAGGGGGAAAGGTGCCAGTGCCATGCTTACGCTGAGAGCTTTGGACTCGTTGAATCACCTGAATCAGGTTCAACTTCTCTTTGTGTGCGAAAGAAAGGCCTTTGGGCCCGCAAGCAAATATCGATTGGCATAGGAAAAGGCAACGTAGCAGAGGATGGTTTCGATCCATCGACCTCTGGGTTATGGGCCCAGCACGCTTCCGCTGCGCCACTCTGCTCTTGTCGCTGGCCATCCTCATGGATTTCGACAAGCGAATCCCAAGTCAAGCGTGGGCGAGAGCTGGACTCTCCTAGGCCAGCTGAGCGAGGGTGGTGGCGCCTGGCCCGGCGTGGAGCATTGGTGGTTCAGTGGTAGAATTCTCGCCTGCCACGCGGGAGGCCCGGGTTCGATTCCCGGCCAATGCAATTATGGGCTCTTGGTGTTTGTAGCTCTCTCCCCCAATTTCCAGCCCCATGGAATGCCTCAAGGCACAAGGTGTTTCTTGTCGAGAATGTATTAGGCGGTGTGAGTGCTTTTTGAAACCACCTTCTCCCAATGACATCATTGAAACCCATGGGGCCATACTTCAGAAGGGGCTCAGTTGTCCAAGGTCTTGGGGGAGTGGCTCTCCTGGTGTCTAGCGGCCAGAGCAAGTTGTGGATTTAGCAAAACTGCCTATAGTTTACACATAGCCCAGGAGAGGACAGGGATCAGCCATAGCACAAGCAACAACCTCAAGCAAAGGGGGATTAGCTCAAATGGTAGAGCGCTCGCTTAGCATGCGAGAGGTAGCGGGATCGATGCCCGCATTCTCCAAATGCAGCTTTCCTGATTTGCCAGGAGACACCTTGCTTTTGTGTTTGATGTTGAAGCTTGGAACCGAGCGCCGTGAGCAACATGGGAAGCCGGAGTCCTCCTCATAACGCGTGCCAAGGCGTTGCCACGTTTTTGTGGTGGCAACTGTGGCTTCAGCCAAAGTCACGTAGGCAGTGTTGGACAAAAGCAATCTAGTAAACAAAGCACGAGCAGGCCTCCATGGCCAAGAGACAATATTTCATTAGCGCAAAAGGTGCCAGTGCCATGCTTACGCTGAGAGCTTTGGACTCGTTGAATCACCTGAATCAGGTTCAACTTCTCTTTGTGTGCGAAAGAAAGGCCTTTGGGCCCGCACGCAAGCAAATATCGATTGGCATAGGAAAGGGCAACGTAGCAGAGGATGGTTTCGATCCATCGACCTCTGGGTTATGGGCCCAGCACGCTTCCGCTGCGCCACTCTGCTCTTGTCGCTGACCAACCTCAACAACCACATGTGGATGTAGTTTGCCAGCGATTCCCACGGGGAGTGGGTCCATGTGGCAAAGTCACAATGTAGACGACTAGGCGTTTCCATTGATTTTCGACCAGCGAATCCCAAGTCAAGCGTGGGCGAGAGCTGGACTCTCCTAGACCAGCTGAGCGAGGGTGGTGGCAAGTGGCCCGGCGTGGAGCATTGGTGGTTCAGTGGTAGAATTCTCGCCTGCCACGCGGGAGGCCCGGGTTCGATTCCCGGCCAATGCAATTATGGGCTCTTTGTGTTTGCAGCGCTCTCCCCCAATTTCCAGCCCCGTGGAGTGCATCAAGGCACAAGGTGTTTCTTGTCGAGAATGTACTAGGCGGTGTGAGTGCTTTTTGAAACCAGCCTTCTCCCAATTACATCATTGAAACCCATGGGGCCATACCTCTGAAGGGGCTCAGTTGTCAAAGGTCGTAGGAGGGAAAAAAAAGGGGGGTGCAAACCTTCTACGCTAGGAAAGCGGGTGGCTCTCCTGGTGTCTAGCGGCCAGAGCAGGTTGTGGATTTCGCAAAACTGACTATATTTTACACATAGCCCAGGAGAGGACAGGGATCAGCCATAGCGCAAGCAACACACTCGAGCAAAGGGGGATTAGCTCAAGTGGCAGAGCGCTCGCTTTGCATGCGAGAGGTAGCGGGATCGATGCCCGCATTCTCCAAACGCAGCTTTCCTGGTTTCACGGGAGGCACCTTGCTTTTGTGTTTGATGTTGAAGCTTGGAACCGAGCGCCGTGAGCAACATGGGAAGCCGGAGTGCTCCTCATAACATGTGCCAAGGCATTGCCACGTTTTTGTGGTGGCATCTGTGGCTTCAGCCAAAGTCACGTAGGCAGTATTGGACAAAAGCAATCAATTAAAGAAAGCACGACCAGGCTTCCATGGCCAAGAGACAATATTCCATTAGGGGGAAAGGTGCCAGTGCCATGCTTACGCTGAGAGCTTTGGACTCGTTGAATCACCTGAATCAGGTTCAACTTCTCTTTGTGTGCGAAAGAAAGGCCTTTGGGCCCGCAAGCAAATATCGATTGGCATAGGAAAAGGCAACGTAGCAGAGGATGGTTTCGATCCATCGACCTCTGGGTTATGGGCCCAGCACGCTTCCGCTGCGCCACTCTGCTCTTGTCGCTGACCATCCTCATGGATTTCGACAAGCGAATCCCAAGTCAAGCGTGGGCGAGAGCTGGACTCTCCTAGGCCAGCTGAGCGAGGGTGGTGGCGCCTGGCCCGGCGTGGAGCATTGGTGGTTCAGTGGTAGAATTCTCGCCTGCCACGCGGGAGGCCCGGGTTCGATTCCCGGCCAATGCAATTATGGGCTCTTGGTGTTTGTAGCTCTCTCCCCCAATTTCCAGCCCCATGGAATGCCTCAAGGCACAAGGTGTTTCTTGTCGAGAATGTATTAGGCGGTGTGAGTGCTTTTTGAAACCACCTTCTCCCAATGACATCATTGAAACCCATGGGGCCATACTTCAGAAGGGGCTCAGTTGTCCAAGGTCTTGGGGGAGTGGCTCTCCTGGTGTCTAGCGGCCAGAGCAAGTTGTGGATTTAGCAAAA
Organism: Lithobates pipiens; assembly: GCF_037356315.1. Taxonomy (NCBI): domain Eukaryota; kingdom Metazoa; phylum Chordata; class Amphibia; order Anura; family Ranidae; genus Lithobates; species Lithobates pipiens. The sequence continues at coordinate 581,047,625 of NW_027507758.1, forward strand.
CTGCCTATAGTTTACACATAGCCCAGGAGAGGACAGGGATCAGCCATAGCACAAGCAACAACCTCAAGCAAAGGGGGATTAGCTCAAATGGTAGAGCGCTCGCTTAGCATGCGAGAGGTAGCGGGATCGATGCCCGCATTCTCCAAATGCAGCTTTCCTGATTTGCCAGGAGACACCTTGCTTTTGTGTTTGATGTTGAAGCTTGGAACCGAGCGCCGTGAGCAACATGGGAAGCCGGAGTCCTCCTCATAACGCGTGCCAAGGCGTTGCCACGTTTTTGTGGTGGCAACTGTGGCTTCAGCCAAAGTCACGTAGGCAGTGTTGGACAAAAGCAATCTAGTAAACAAAGCACGAGCAGGCCTCCATGGCCAAGAGACAATATTTCATTAGCGCAAAAGGTGCCAGTGCCATGCTTACGCTGAGAGCTTTGGACTCGTTGAATCACCTGAATCAGGTTCAACTTCTCTTTGTGTGCGAAAGAAAGGCCTTTGGGCCCACACGCAAGCAAATATCGATTGGCATAGGAAAGGGCAACGTAGCAGAGGATGGTTTCGATCCATCGACCTCTGGGTTATGGGCCCAGCACGCTTCCGCTGCGCCACTCTGCTCTTGTCGCTGACCAACCTCAACAACCACATGTGGATGTAGTTTGCCAGCGATTCCCACGGGGAGTGGGTCCATGTGGCAAAGTCACAATGTAGACGACTAGGCGTTTCCATTGATTTTCGACCAGCGAATCCCAAGTCAAGCGTGGGCGAGAGCTGGACTCTCCTAGACCAGCTGAGCGAGGGTGGTGGCAAGTGGCCCGGCGTGGAGCATTGGTGGTTCAGTGGTAGAATTCTCGCCTGCCACGCGGGAGGCCCGGGTTCGATTCCCGGCCAATGCAATTATGGGCTCTTTGTGTTTGCAGCGCTCTCCCCCAATTTCCAGCCCCGTGGAGTGCATCAAGGCACAAGGTGTTTCTTGTCGAGAATGTACTAGGCGGTGTGAGTGCTTTTTGAAACCAGCCTTCTCCCAATTACATCATTGAAACCCATGGGGCCATACCTCTGAAGGGGCTCAGTTGTCAAAGGTCGTAGGAGGGAAAAAAAAGGGGGGTGCAAACCTTCTACGCTAGGAAAGCGGGTGGCTCTCCTGGTGTCTAGCGGCCAGAGCAGGTTGTGGATTTCGCAAAACTGACTATATTTTACACATAGCCCAGGAGAGGACAGGGATCAGCCATAGCGCAAGCAACACACTCGAGCAAAGGGGGATTAGCTCAAGTGGCAGAGCGCTCGCTTTGCATGCGAGAGGTAGCGGGATCGATGCCCGCATTCTCCAAACGCAGCTTTCCTGGTTTCACGGGAGGCACCTTGCTTTTGTGTTTGATGTTGAAGCTTGGAACCGAGCGCCGTGAGCAACATGGGAAGCCGGAGTGCTCCTCATAACATGTGCCAAGGCATTGCCACGTTTTTGTGGTGGCATCTGTGGCTTCAGCCAAAGTCACGTAGGCAGTATTGGACAAAAGCAATCAATTAAAGAAAGCACGACCAGGCTTCCATGGCCAAGAGACAATATTCCATTAGGGGGAAAGGTGCCAGTGCCATGCTTACGCTGAGAGCTTTGGACTCGTTGAATCACCTGAATCAGGTTCAACTTCTCTTTGTGTGCGAAAGAAAGGCCTTTGGGCCCGCAAGCAAATATCGATTGGCATAGGAAAAGGCAACGTAGCAGAGGATGGTTTCGATCCATCGACCTCTGGGTTATGGGCCCAGCACGCTTCCGCTGCGCCACTCTGCTCTTGTCGCTGACCATCCTCATGGATTTCGACAAGCGAATCCCAAGTCAAGCGTGGGCGAGAGCTGGACTCTCCTAGGCCAGCTGAGCGAGGGTGGTGGCGCCTGGCCCGGCGTGGAGCATTGGTGGTTCAGTGGTAGAATTCTCGCCTGCCACGCGGGAGGCCCGGGTTCGATTCCCGGCCAATGCAATTATGGGCTCTTGGTGTTTGTAGCTCTCTCCCCCAATTTCCAGCCCCATGGAATGCCTCAAGGCACAAGGTGTTTCTTGTCGAGAATGTATTAGGCGGTGTGAGTGCTTTTTGAAACCACCTTCTCCCAATGACATCATTGAAACCCATGGGGCCATACTTCAGAAGGGGCTCAGTTGTCCAAGGTCTTGGGGGAGTGGCTCTCCTGGTGTCTAGCGGCCAGAGCAAGTTGTGGATTTAGCAAAACTGCCTATAGTTTACACATAGCCCAGGAGAGGACAGGGATCAGCCATAGCACAAGCAACAACCTCAAGCAAAGGGGGATTAGCTCAAATGGTAGAGCGCTCGCTTAGCATGCGAGAGGTAGCGGGATCGATGCCCGCATTCTCCAAATGCAGCTTTCCTGATTTGCCAGGAGACACCTTGCTTTTGTGTTTGATGTTGAAGCTTGGAACCGAGCGCCGTGAGCAACATGGGAAGCCGGAGTCCTCCTCATAACGCGTGCCAAGGCGTTGCCACGTTTTTGTGGTGGCAACTGTGGCTTCAGCCAAAGTCACGTAGGCAGTGTTGGACAAAAGCAATCTAGTAAACAAAGCACGAGCAGGCCTCCATGGCCAAGAGACAATATTTCATTAGCGCAAAAGGTGCCAGTGCCATGCTTACGCTGAGAGCTTTGGACTCGTTGAATCACCTGAATCAGGTTCAACTTCTCTTTGTGTGCGAAAGAAAGGCCTTTGGGCCCGCACGCAAGCAAATATCGATTGGCATAGAAAAAGGCAACGTAGCAGAGGATGGTTTCGATCCATCGACCTCTGGGTTATGGGCCCAGCACGCTTCCGCTGCGCCACTCTGCTCTTGTCGCTGACCAACCTCAACAACCACATGTGGATGTAGTTTGCCAGCGATTCCCACGGGGAGTGGGTCCATGTGGCAAAGTCACAATGTAGACGACTAGGCGTTTCCATTGATTTTCGACCAGCGAATCCCAAGTCAAGCGTGGGCGAGAGCTGGACTCTCCTAGACCAGCTGAGCGAGGGTGGTGGCAAGTGGCCCGGCGTGGAGCATTGGTGGTTCAGTGGTAGAATTCTCGCCTGCCACGCGGGAGGCCCGGGTTCGATTCCCGGCCAATGCAATTATGGGCTCTTTGTGTTTGCAGCGCTCTCCCCCAATTTCCAGCCCCGTGGAGTGCATCAAGGCACAAGGTGTTTCTTGTCGAGAATGTACTAGGCGGTGTGAGTGCTTTTTGAAACCAGCCTTCTCCCAATTACATCATTGAAACCCATGGGGCCATACCTCTGAAGGGGCTCAGTTGTCAAAGGTCGTAGGAGGGAAAAAAAAGGGGGGTGCAAACCTTCTACGCTAGGAAAGCGGGTGGCTCTCCTGGTGTCTAGCGGCCAGAGCAGGTTGTGGATTTCGCAAAACTGACTATATTTTACACATAGCCCAGGAGAGGACAGGGATCAGCCATAGCGCAAGCAACACACTCGAGCAAAGGGGGATTAGCTCAAGTGGCAGAGCGCTCGCTTTGCATGCGAGAGGTAGCGGGATCGATGCCCGCATTCTCCAAACGCAGCTTTCCTGGTTTCACGGGAGGCACCTTGCTTTTGTGTTTGATGTTGAAGCTTGGAACCGAGCGCCGTGAGCAACATGGGAAGCCGGAGTGCTCCTCATAACATGTGCCAAGGCATTGCCACGTTTTTGTGGTGGCATCTGTGGCTTCAGCCAAAGTCACGTAGGCAGTATTGGACAAAAGCAATCAATTAAAGAAAGCACGACCAGGCTTCCATGGCCAAGAGACAATATTCCATTAGGGGGAAAGGTGCCAGTGCCATGCTTACGCTGAGAGCTTTGGACTCGTTGAATCACCTGAATCAGGTTCAACTTCTCTTTGTGTGCGAAAGAAAGGCCTTTGGGCCCGCAAGCAAATATCGATTGGCATAGGAAAAGGCAACGTAGCAGAGGATGGTTTCGATCCATCGACCTCTGGGTTATGGGCCCAGCACGCTTCCGCTGCGCCACTCTGCTCTTGTCGCTGGCCATCCTCATGGATTTCGACAAGCGAATCCCAAGTCAAGCGTGGGCGAGAGCTGGACTCTCCTAGGCCAGCTGAGCGAGGGTGGTGGCGCCTGGCCCGGCGTGGAGCATTGGTGGTTCAGTGGTAGAATTCTCGCCTGCCACGCGGGAGGCCCGGGTTCGATTCCCGGCCAATGCAATTATGGGCTCTTGGTGTTTGTAGCTCTCTCCCCCAATTTCCAGCCCCATGGAATGCCTCAAGGCACAAGGTGTTTCTTGTCGAGAATGTATTAGGCGGTGTGAGTGCTTTTTGAAACCACCTTCTCCCAATGACATCATTGAAACCCATGGGGCCATACTTCAGAAGGGGCTCAGTTGTCCAAGGTCTTGGGGGAGTGGCTCTCCTGGTGTCTAGCGGCCAGAGCAAGTTGTGGATTTAGCAAAACTGCCTATAGTTTACACATAGCCCAGGAGAGGACAGGGATCAGCCATAGCACAAGCAACAACCTCAAGCAAAGGGGGATTAGCTCAAATGGTAGAGCGCTCGCTTAGCATGCGAGAGGTAGCGGGATCGATGCCCGCATTCTCCAAATGCAGCTTTCCTGATTTGCCAGGAGACACCTTGCTTTTGTGTTTGATGTTGAAGCTTGGAACCGAGCGCCGTGAGCAACATGGGAAGCCGGAGTCCTCCTCATAACGCGTGCCAAGGCGTTGCCACGTTTTTGTGGTGGCAACTGTGGCTTCAGCCAAAGTCACGTAGGCAGTGTTGGACAAAAGCAATCTAGTAAACAAAGCACGAGCAGGCCTCCATGGCCAAGAGACAATATTTCATTAGCGCAAAAGGTGCCAGTGCCATGCTTACGCTGAGAGCTTTGGACTCGTTGAATCACCTGAATCAGGTTCAACTTCTCTTTGTGTGCGAAAGAAAGGCCTTTGGGCCCGCACGCAAGCAAATATCGATTGGCATAGAAAAAGGCAACGTAGCAGAGGATGGTTTCGATCCATCGACCTCTGGGTTATGGGCCCAGCACGCTTCCGCTGCGCCACTCTGCTCTTGTCGCTGACCAACCTCAACAACCACATGTGGATGTAGTTTGCCAGCGATTCCCACGGGGAGTGGGTCCATGTGGCAAAGTCACAATGTAGACGACTAGGCGTTTCCATTGATTTTCGACCAGCGAATCCCAAGTCAAGCGTGGGCGAGAGCTGGACTCTCCTAGACCAGCTGAGCGAGGGTGGTGGCAAGTGGCCCGGCGTGGAGCATTGGTGGTTCAGTGGTAGAATTCTCGCCTGCCACGCGGGAGGCCCGGGTTCGATTCCCGGCCAATGCAATTATGGGCTCTTTGTGTTTGCAGCGCTCTCCCCCAATTTCCAGCCCCGTGGAGTGCATCAAGGCACAAGGTGTTTCTTGTCGAGAATGTACTAGGCGGTGTGAGTGCTTTTTGAAACCAGCCTTCTCCCAATTACATCATTGAAACCCATGGGGCCATACCTCTGAAGGGGCTCAGTTGTCAAAGGTCGTAGGAGGGAAAAAAAAGGGGGGTGCAAACCTTCTACGCTAGGAAAGCGGGTGGCTCTCCTGGTGTCTAGCGGCCAGAGCAGGTTGTGGATTTCGCAAAACTGACTATATTTTACACATAGCCCAGGAGAGGACAGGGATCAGCCATAGCGCAAGCAACACACTCGAGCAAAGGGGGATTAGCTCAAGTGGCAGAGCGCTCGCTTTGCATGCGAGAGGTAGCGGGATCGATGCCCGCATTCTCCAAACGCAGCTTTCCTGGTTTCACGGGAGGCACCTTGCTTTTGTGTTTGATGTTGAAGCTTGGAACCGAGCGCCGTGAGCAACATGGGAAGCCGGAGTGCTCCTCATAACATGTGCCAAGGCATTGCCACGTTTTTGTGGTGGCATCTGTGGCTTCAGCCAAAGTCACGTAGGCAGTATTGGACAAAAGCAATCAATTAAAGAAAGCACGACCAGGCTTCCATGGCCAAGAGACAATATTCCATTAGGGGGAAAGGTGCCAGTGCCATGCTTACGCTGAGAGCTTTGGACTCGTTGAATCACCTGAATCAGGTTCAACTTCTCTTTGTGTGCGAAAGAAAGGCCTTTGGGCCCGCAAGCAAATATCGATTGGCATAGGAAAAGGCAACGTAGCAGAGGATGGTTTCGATCCATCGACCTCTGGGTTATGGGCCCAGCACGCTTCCGCTGCGCCACTCTGCTCTTGTCGCTGGCCATCCTCATGGATTTCGACAAGCGAATCCCAAGTCAAGCGTGGGCGAGAGCTGGACTCTCCTAGGCCAGCTGAGCGAGGGTGGTGGCGCCTGGCCCGGCGTGGAGCATTGGTGGTTCAGTGGTAGAATTCTCGCCTGCCACGCGGGAGGCCCGGGTTCGATTCCCGGCCAATGCAATTATGGGCTCTTGGTGTTTGTAGCTCTCTCCCCCAATTTCCAGCCCCATGGAATGCCTCAAGGCACAAGGTGTTTCTTGTCGAGAATGTATTAGGCGGTGTGAGTGCTTTTTGAAACCACCTTCTCCCAATGACATCATTGAAACCCATGGGGCCATACTTCAGAAGGGGCTCAGTTGTCCAAGGTCTTGGGGGAGTGGCTCTCCTGGTGTCTAGCGGCCAGAGCAAGTTGTGGATTTAGCAAAACTGCCTATAGTTTACACATAGCCCAGGAGAGGACAGGGATCAGCCATAGCACAAGCAACAACCTCAAGCAAAGGGGGATTAGCTCAAATGGTAGAGCGCTCGCTTAGCATGCGAGAGGTAGCGGGATCGATGCCCGCATTCTCCAAATGCAGCTTTCCTGATTTGCCAGGAGACACCTTGCTTTTGTGTTTGATGTTGAAGCTTGGAACCGAGCGCCGTGAGCAACATGGGAAGCCGGAGTCCTCCTCATAACGCGTGCCAAGGCGTTGCCACGTTTTTGTGGTGGCAACTGTGGCTTCAGCCAAAGTCACGTAGGCAGTGTTGGACAAAAGCAATCTAGTAAACAAAGCACGAGCAGGCCTCCATGGCCAAGAGACAATATTTCATTAGCGCAAAAGGTGCCAGTGCCATGCTTACGCTGAGAGCTTTGGACTTGTTGAATCACCTGAATCAGGTTCAACTTCTCTTTGTGTGCGAAAGAAAGGCCTTTGGGCCCGCACGCAAGCAAATATCGATTGGCATAGGAAAGGGCAACGTAGCAGAGGATGGTTTCGATCCATCGACCTCTGGGTTATGGGCCCAGCACGCTTCCGCTGCGCCACTCTGCTCTTGTCGCTGACCAACCTCAACAACCACATGTGGATGTAGTTTGCCAGCGATTCCCACGGGGAGTGGGTCCATGTGGCAAAGTCACAATGTAGACGACTAGGCGTTTCCATTGATTTTCGACCAGCGAATCCCAAGTCAAGCGTGGGCGAGAGCTGGACTCTCCTAGACCAGCTGAGCGAGGGTGGTGGCAAGTGGCCCGGCGTGGAGCATTGGTGGTTCAGTGGTAGAATTCTCGCCTGCCACGCGGGAGGCCCGGGTTCGATTCCCGGCCAATGCAATTATGGGCTCTTTGTGTTTGCAGCGCTCTCCCCCAATTTCCAGCCCCGTGGAGTGCATCAAGGCACAAGGTGTTTCTTGTCGAGAATGTACTAGGCGGTGTGAGTGCTTTTTGAAACCAGCCTTCTCCCAATTACATCATTGAAACCCATGGGGCCATACCTCTGAAGGGGCTCAGTTGTCAAAGGTCGTAGGAGGGAAAAAAAAGGGGGGTGCAAACCTTCTACGCTAGGAAAGCGGGTGGCTCTCCTGGTGTCTAGCGGCCAGAGCAGGTTGTGGATTTCGCAAAACTGACTATATTTTACACATAGCCCAGGAGAGGACAGGGATCAGCCATAGCGCAAGCAACACACTCGAGCAAAGGGGGATTAGCTCAAGTGGCAGAGCGCTCGCTTTGCATGCGAGAGGTAGCGGGATCGATGCCCGCATTCTCCAAACGCAGCTTTCCTGGTTTCACGGGAGGCACCTTGCTTTTGTGTTTGATGTTGAAGCTTGGAACCGAGCGCCGTGAGCAACATGGGAAGCCGGAGTGCTCCTCATAACATGTGCCAAGGCATTGCCACGTTTTTGTGGTGGCATCTGTGGCTTCAGCCAAAGTCTCGTAGGCAGTATTGGACAAAAGCAATCAATTAAAGAAAGCACGACCAGGCTTCCATGGCCAAGAGACAATATTCCATTAGGGGGAAAGGTGCCAGTGCCATGCTTACGCTGAGAGCTTTGGACTCGTTGAATCACCTGAATCAGGTTCAACTTCTCTTTGTGTGCGAAAGAAAGGCCTTTGGGCCCGCAAGCAAATATCGATTGGCATAGGAAAAGGCAACGTAGCAGAGGATGGTTTCGATCCATCGACCTCTGGGTTATGGGCCCAGCACGCTTCCGCTGCGCCACTCTGCTCTTGTCGCTGGCCATCCTCATGGATTTCGACAAGCGAATCCCAAGTCAAGCGTGGGCGAGAGCTGGACTCTCCTAGGCCAGCTGAGCGAGGGTGGTGGCGCCTGGCCCGGCGTGGAGCATTGGTGGTTCAGTGGTAGAATTCTCGCCTGCCACGCGGGAGGCCCGGGTTCGATTCCCGGCCAATGCAATTATGGGCTCTTGGTGTTTGTAGCTCTCTCCCCCAATTTCCAGCCCCATGGAATGCCTCAAGGCACAAGGTGTTTCTTGTCGAGAATGTATTAGGCGGTGTGAGTGCTTTTTGAAACCACCTTCTCCCAATGACATCATTGAAACCCATGGGGCCATACTTCAGAAGGGGCTCAGTTGTCCAAGGTCTTGGGGGAGTGGCTCTCCTGGTGTCTAGCGGCCAGAGCAAGTTGTGGATTTAGCAAAACTGCCTATAGTTTACACATAGCCCAGGAGAGGACAGGGATCAGCCATAGCACAAGCAACAACCTCAAGCAAAGGGGGATTAGCTCAAATGGTAGAGCGCTCGCTTAGCATGCGAGAGGTAGCGGGATCGATGCCCGCATTCTCCAAATGCAGCTTTCCTGATTTGCCAGGAGACACCTTGCTTTTGTGTTTGATGTTGAAGCTTGGAACCGAGCGCCGTGAGCAACATGGGAAGCCGGAGTCCTCCTCATAACGCGTGCCAAGGCGTTGCCACGTTTTTGTGGTGGCAACTGTGGCTTCAGCCAAAGTCACGTAGGCAGTGTTGGACAAAAGCAATCTAGTAAACAAAGCACGAGCAGGCCTCCATGGCCAAGAGACAATATTTCATTAGCGCAAAAGGTGCCAGTGCCATGCTTACGCTGAGAGCTTTGGACTCGTTGAATCACCTGAATCAGGTTCAACTTCTCTTTGTGTGCGAAAGAAAGGCCTTTGGGCCCGCACGCAAGCAAATATCGATTGGCATAGGAAAGGGCAACGTAGCAGAGGATGGTTTCGATCCATCGACCTCTGGGTTATGGGCCCAGCACGCTTCCGCTGCGCCACTCTGCTCTTGTCGCTGACCAACCTCAACAACCACATGTGGATGTAGTTTGCCAGCGATTCCCACGGGGAGTGGGTCCATGTGGCAAAGTCACAATGTAGACGACTAGGCGTTTCCATTGATTTTCGACCAGCGAATCCCAAGTCAAGCGTGGGCGAGAGCTGGACTCTCCTAGACCAGCTGAGCGAGGGTGGTGGCGCCTGGCCCGGCGTGGAGCATTGGTGGTTCAGTGGTAGAATTCTCGCCTGCCACGCGGGAGGCCCGGGTTCGATTCCCGGCCAATGCAATTATGGGCTCTTTGTGTTTGCAGCGCTCTCCCCCAATTTCCAGCCCCGTGGAGTGCATCAAGGCACAAGGTGTTTCTTGTCGAGAATGTACTAGGCGGTGTGAGTGCTTTTTGAAACCAGCCTTCTCCCAATTACATCATTGAAACCCATGGGGCCATACCTCTGAAGGGGCTCAGTTGTCAAAGGTCGTAGGAGGGAAAAAAAAGGGGGGTGCAAACCTTCTACGCTAGGAAAGCGGGTGGCTCTCCTGGTGTCTAGCGGCCAGAGCAGGTTGTGGATTTCGCAAAACTGACTATATTTTACACATAGCCCAGGAGAGGACAGGGATCAGCCATAGCGCAAGCAACACACTCGAGCAAAGGGGGATTAGCTCAAGTGGCAGAGCGCTCGCTTTGCATGCGAGAGGTAGCGGGATCGATGCCCGCATTCTCCAAACGCAGCTTTCCTGGTTTCACGGGAGGCACCTTGCTTTTGTGTTTGATGTTGAAGCTTGGAACCGAGCGCCGTGAGCAACATGGGAAGCCGGAGTGCTCCTCATAACATGTGCCAAGGCATTGCCACGTTTTTGTGGTGGCATCTGTGGCTTCAGCCAAAGTCACGTAGGCAGTATTGGACAAAAGCAATCAATTAAAGAAAGCACGACCAGGCTTCCATGGCCAAGAGACAATATTCCATTAGGGGGAAAGGTGCCAGTGCCATGCTTACGCTGAGAGCTTTGGACTCGTTGAATCACCTGAATCAGGTTCAACTTCTCTTTGTGTGCGAAAGAAAGGCCTTTGGGCCCGCAAGCAAATATCGATTGGCATAGGAAAAGGCAACGTAGCAGAGGATGGTTTCGATCCATCGACCTCTGGGTTATGGGCCCAGCACGCTTCCGCTGCGCCACTCTGCTCTTGTCGCTGACCATCCTCATGGATTTCGACAAGCGAATCCCAAGTCAAGCGTGGGCGAGAGCTGGACTCTCCTAGGCCAGCTGAGCGAGGGTGGTGGCGCCTGGCCCGGCGTGGAGCATTGGTGGTTCAGTGGTAGAATTCTCGCCTGCCACGCGGGAGGCCCGGGTTCGATTCCCGGCCAATGCAATTATGGGCTCTTGGTGTTTGTAGCTCTCTCCCCCAATTTCCAGCCCCATGGAATGCCTCAAGGCACAAGGTGTTTCTTGTCGAGAATGTATTAGGCGGTGTGAGTGCTTTTTGAAACCACCTTCTCCCAATGACATCATTGAAACCCATGGGGCCATACTTCAGAAGGGGCTCAGTTGTCCAAGGTCTTGGGGGAGTGGCTCTCCTGGTGTCTAGCGGCCAGAGCAAGTTGTGGATTTAGCAAAACTGCCTATAGTTTACACATAGCCCAGGAGAGGACAGGGATCAGCCATAGCACAAGCAACAACCTCAAGCAAAGGGGGATTAGCTCAAATGGTAGAGCGCTCGCTTAGCATGCGAGAGGTAGCGGGATCGATGCCCGCATTCTCCAAATGCAGCTTTCCTGATTTGCCAGGAGACACCTTGCTTTTGTGTTTGATGTTGAAGCTTGGAACCGAGCGCCGTGAGCAACATGGGAAGCCGGAGTCCTCCTCATAACGCGTGCCAAGGCGTTGCCACGTTTTTGTGGTGGCAACTGTGGCTTCAGCCAAAGTCACGTAGGCAGTGTTGGACAAAAGCAATCTAGTAAACAAAGCACGAGCAGGCCTCCATGGCCAAGAGACAATATTTCATTAGCGCAAAAGGTGCCAGTGCCATGCTTACGCTGAGAGCTTTGGACTCGTTGAATCACCTGAATCAGGTTCAACTTCTCTTTGTGTGCGAAAGAAAGGCCTTTGGGCCCGCACGCAAGCAAATATCGATTGGCATAGAAAAAGGCAACGTAGCAGAGGATGGTTTCGATCCATCGACCTCTGGGTTATGGGCCCAGCACGCTTCCGCTGCGCCACTCTGCTCTTGTCGCTGACCAACCTCAACAACCACATGTGGATGTAGTTTGCCAGCGATTCCCACGGGGAGTGGGTCCATGTGGCAAAGTCACAATGTAGACGACTAGGCGTTTCCATTGATTTTCGACCAGCGAATCCCAAGTCAAGCGTGGGCGAGAGCTGGACTCTCCTAGACCAGCTGAGCGAGGGTGGTGGCAAGTGGCCCGGCGTGGAGCATTGGTGGTTCAGTGGTAGAATTCTCGCCTGCCACGCGGGAGGCCCGGGTTCGATTCCCGGCCAATGCAATTATGGGCTCTTTGTGTTTGCAGCGCTCTCCCCCAATTTCCAGCCCCGTGGAGTGCATCAAGGCACAAGGTGTTTCTTGTCGAGAATGTACTAGGCGGTGTGAGTGCTTTTTGAAACCAGCCTTCTCCCAATTACATCATTGAAACCCATGGGGCCATACCTCTGAAGGGGCTCAGTTGTCAAAGGTCGTAGGAGGGAAAAAAAAGGGGGGTGCAAACCTTCTACGCTAGGAAAGCGGGTGGCTCTCCTGGTGTCTAGCGGCCAGAGCAGGTTGTGGATTTCGCAAAACTGACTATATTTTACACATAGCCCAGGAGAGGACAGGGATCAGCCATAGCGCAAGCAACACACTCGAGCAAAGGGGGATTAGCTCAAGTGGCAGAGCGCTCGCTTTGCATGCGAGAGGTAGCGGGATCGATGCCCGCATTCTCCAAACGCAGCTTTCCTGGTTTCACGGGAGGCACCTTGCTTTTGTGTTTGATGTTGAAGCTTGGAACCGAGCGCCGTGAGCAACATGGGAAGCCGGAGTGCTCCTCATAACATGTGCCAAGGCATTGCCACGTTTTTGTGGTGGCATCTGTGGCTTCAGCCAAAGTCACGTAGGCAGTATTGGACAAAAGCAATCAATTAAAGAAAGCACGACCAGGCTTCCATGGCCAAGAGACAATATTCCATTAGGGGGAAAGGTGCCAGTGCCATGCTTACGCTGAGAGCTTTGGACTCGTTGAATCACCTGAATCAGGTTCAACTTCTCTTTGTGTGCGAAAGAAAGGCCTTTGGGCCCGCAAGCAAATATCGATTGGCATAGGAAAAGGCAACGTAGCAGAGGATGGTTTCGATCCATCGACCTCTGGGTTATGGGCCCAGCACGCTTCCGCTGCGCCACTCTGCTCTTGTCGCTGGCCATCCTCATGGATTTCGACAAGCGAATCCCAAGTCAAGCGTGGGCGAGAGCTGGACTCTCCTAGGCCAGCTGAGCGAGGGTGGTGGCGCCTGGCCCGGCGTGGAGCATTGGTGGTTCAGTGGTAGAATTCTCGCCTGCCACGCGGGAGGCCCGGGTTCGATTCCCGGCCAATGCAATTATGGGCTCTTGGTGTTTGTAGCTCTCTCCCCCAATTTCCAGCCCCATGGAATGCCTCAAGGCACAAGGTGTTTCTTGTCGAGAATGTATTAGGCGGTGTGAGTGCTTTTTGAAACCACCTTCTCCCAATGACATCATTGAAACCCATGGGGCCATACTTCAGAAGGGGCTCAGTTGTCCAAGGTCTTGGGGGAGTGGCTCTCCTGGTGTCTAGCGGCCAGAGCAAGTTGTGGATTTAGCAAAACTGCCTATAGTTTACACATAGCCCAGGAGAGGACAGGGATCAGCCATAGCACAAGCAACAACCTCAAGCAACAACCTCAAGCAAAGGGGGATTAGCTCAAATGGTAGAGCGCTCGCTTAGCATGCGAGAGGTAGCGGGATCGATGCCCGCATTCTCCAAATGCAGCTTTCCTGATTTGCCAGGAGACACCTTGCTTTTGTGTTTGATGTTGAAGCTTGGAACCGAGCGCCGTGAGCAACATGGGAAGCCGGAGTCCTCCTCATAACGCGTGCCAAGGCGTTGCCACGTTTTTGTGGTGGCAACTGTGGCTTCAGCCAAAGTCACGTAGGCAGTGTTGGACAAAAGCAATCTAGTAAACAAAGCACGAGCAGGCCTCCATGGCCAAGAGACAATATTTCATTAGTGCAAAAGGTGCCAGTGCCATGCTTACGCTGAGAGCTTTGGACTCGTTGAATCACCTGAATCAGGTTCAACTTCTCTTTGTGTGCGAAAGAAAGGCCTTTGGGCCCGCACGCAAGCAAATATCGATTGGCATAGGAAAGGGCAACGTAGCAGAGGATGGTTTCGATCCATCGACCTCTGGGTTATGGGCCCAGCACGCTTCCGCTGCGCCACTCTGCTCTTGTCGCTGACCAACCTCAACAACCACATGTGGATGTAGTTTGCCAGCGATTCCCACGGGGAGTGGGTCCATGTGGCAAAGTCACAATGTAGACGACTAGGCGTTTCCATTGATTTTCGACCAGCGAATCCCAAGTCAAGCGTGGGCGAGAGCTGGACTCTCCTAGACCAGCTGAGCGAGGGTGGTGGCAAGTGGCCCGGCGTGGAGCATTGGTGGTTCAGTGGTAGAATTCTCGCCTGCCACGCGGGAGGCCCGGGTTCGATTCCCGGCCAATGCAATTATGGGCTCTTTGTGTTTGCAGCGCTCTCCCCCAATTTCCAGCCCCGTGGAGTGCATCAAGGCACAAGGTGTTTCTTGTCGAGAATGTACTAGGCGGTGTGAGTGCTTTTTGAAACCAGCCTTCTCCCAATTACATCATTGAAACCCATGGGGCCATACCTCTGAAGGGGCTCAGTTGTCAAAGGTCGTAGGAGGGAAAAAAAAGGGGGGTGCAAACCTTCTACGCTAGGAAAGCGGGTGGCTCTCCTGGTGTCTAGCGGCCAGAGCAGGTTGTGGATTTCGCAAAACTGACTATATTTTACACATAGCCCAGGAGAGGACAGGGATCAGCCATAGCGCAAGCAACACACTCGAGCAAAGGGGGATTAGCTCAAGTGGCAGAGCGCTCGCTTTGCATGCGAGAGGTAGCGGGATCGATGCCCGCATTCTCCAAACGCAGCTTTCCTGGTTTCACGGGAGGCACCTTGCTTTTGTGTTTGATGTTGAAGCTTGGAACCGAGCGCCGTGAGCAACATGGGAAGCCGGAGTGCTCCTCATAACATGTGCCAAGGCATTGCCACGTTTTTGTGGTGGCATCTGTGGCTTCAGCCAAAGTCACGTAGGCAGTATTGGACAAAAGCAATCAATTAAAGAAAGCACGACCAGGCTTCCATGGCCAAGAGACAATATTCCATTAGGGGGAAAGGTGCCAGTGCCATGCTTACGCTGAGAGCTTTGGACTCGTTGAATCACCTGAATCAGGTTCAACTTCTCTTTGTGTGCGAAAGAAAGGCCTTTGGGCCCGCAAGCAAATATCGATTGGCATAGGAAAAGGCAACGTAGCAGAGGATGGTTTCGATCCATCGACCTCTGGGTTATGGGCCCAGCACGCTTCCGCTGCGCCACTCTGCTCTTGTCGCTGGCCATCCTCATGGATTTCGACAAGCGAATCCCAAGTCAAGCGTGGGCGAGAGCTGGACTCTCCTAGGCCAGCTGAGCGAGGGTGGTGGCGCCTGGCCCGGCGTGGAGCATTGGTGGTTCAGTGGTAGAATTCTCGCCTGCCACGCGGGAGGCCCGGGTTCGATTCCCGGCCAATGCAATTATGGGCTCTTGGTGTTTGTAGCTCTCTCCCCCAATTTCCAGCCCCATGGAATGCCTCAAGGCACAAGGTGTTTCTTGTCGAGAATGTATTAGGCGGTGTGAGTGCTTTTTGAAACCACCTTCTCCCAATGACATCATTGAAACCCATGGGGCCATACTTCAGAAGGGGCTCAGTTGTCCAAGGTCTTGGGGGAGTGGCTCTCCTGGTGTCTAGCGGCCAGAGCAAGTTGTGGATTTAGCAAAACTGCCTATAGTTTACACATAGCCCAGGAGAGGACAGGGATCAGCCATAGCACAAGCAACAACCTCAAGCAAAGGGGGATTAGCTCAAATGGTAGAGCGCTCGCTTAGCATGCGAGAGGTAGCGGGATCGATGCCCGCATTCTCCAAATGCAGCTTTCCTGATTTGCCAGGAGACACCTTGCTTTTGTGTTTGATGTTGAAGCTTGGAACCGAGCGCCGTGAGCAACATGGGAAGCCGGAGTCCTCCTCATAACGCGTGCCAAGGCGTTGCCACGTTTTTGTGGTGGCAACTGTGGCTTCAGCCAAAGTCACGTAGGCAGTGTTGGACAAAAGCAATCTAGTAAACAAAGCACGAGCAGGCCTCCATGGCCAAGAGACAATATTTCATTAGCGCAAAAGGTGCCAGTGCCATGCTTACGCTGAGAGCTTTGGACTCGTTGAATCACCTGAATCAGGTTCAACTTCTCTTTGTGTGCGAAAGAAAGGCCTTTGGGCCCGCACGCAAGCAAATATCGATTGGCATAGGAAAGGGCAACGTAGCAGAGGATGGTTTCGATCCATCGACCTCTGGGTTATGGGCCCAGCACGCTTCCGCTGCGCCACTCTGCTCTTGTCGCTGACCAACCTCAACAACCACATGTGGATGTAGTTTGCCAGCGATTCCCACGGGGAGTGGGTCCATGTGGCAAAGTCACAATGTAGACGACTAGGCGTTTCCATTGATTTTCGACCAGCGAATCCCAAGTCAAGCGTGGGCGAGAGCTGGACTCTCCTAGACCAGCTGAGCGAGGGTGGTGGCAAGTGGCCCGGCGTGGAGCATTGGTGGTTCAGTGGTAGAATTCTCGCCTGCCACGCGGGAGGCCCGGGTTCGATTCCCGGCCAATGCAATTATGGGCTCTTTGTGTTTGCAGCGCTCTCCCCCAATTTCCAGCCCCGTGGAGTGCATCAAGGCACAAGGTGTTTCTTGTCGAGAATGTACTAGGCGGTGTGAGTGCTTTTTGAAACCAGCCTTCTCCCAATTACATCATTGAAACCCATGGGGCCATACCTCTGAAGGGGCTCAGTTGTCAAAGGTCGTAGGAGGGAAAAAAAAGGGGGGTGCAAACCTTCTACGCTAGGAAAGCGGGTGGCTCTCCTGGTGTCTAGCGGCCAGAGCAGGTTGTGGATTTCGCAAAACTGACTATATTTTACACATAGCCCAGGAGAGGACAGGGATCAGCCATAGCGCAAGCAACACACTCGAGCAAAGGGGGATTAGCTCAAGTGGCAGAGCGCTCGCTTTGCATGCGAGAGGTAGCGGGATCGATGCCCGCATTCTCCAAACGCAGCTTTCCTGGTTTCACGGGAGGCACCTTGCTTTTGTGTTTGATGTTGAAGCTTGGAACCGAGCGCCGTGAGCAACATGGGAAGCCGGAGTGCTCCTCATAACATGTGCCAAGGCATTGCCACGTTTTTGTGGTGGCATCTGTGGCTTCAGCCAAAGTCTCGTAGGCAGTATTGGACAAAAGCAATCAATTAAAGAAAGCACGACCAGGCTTCCATGGCCAAGAGACAATATTCCATTAGGGGGAAAGGTGCCAGTGCCATGCTTACGCTGAGAGCTTTGGACTCGTTGAATCACCTGAATCAGGTTCAACTTCTCTTTGTGTGCGAAAGAAAGGCCTTTGGGCCCGCAAGCAAATATCGATTGGCATAGGAAAAGGCAACGTAGCAGAGGATGGTTTCGATCCATCGACCTCTGGGTTATGGGCCCAGCACGCTTCCGCTGCGCCACTCTGCTCTTGTCGCTGGCCATCCTCATGGATTTCGACAAGCGAATCCCAAGTCAAGCGTGGGCGAGAGCTGGACTCTCCTAGGCCAGCTGAGCGAGGGTGGTGGCGCCTGGCCCGGCGTGGAGCATTGGTGGTTCAGTGGTAGAATTCTCGCCTGCCACGCGGGAGGCCCGGGTTCGATTCCCGGCCAATGCAATTATGGGCTCTTGGTGTTTGTAGCTCTCTCCCCCAATTTCCAGCCCCATGGAATGCCTCAAGGCACAAGGTGTTTCTTGTCGAGAATGTATTAGGCGGTGTGAGTGCTTTTTGAAACCACCTTCTCCCAATGACATCATTGAAACCCATGGGGCCATACTTCAGAAGGGGCTCAGTTGTCCAAGGTCTTGGGGGAGTGGCTCTCCTGGTGTCTAGCGGCCAGAGCAAGTTGTGGATTTAGCAAAACTGCCTATAGTTTACACATAGCCCAGGAGAGGACAGGGATCAGCCATAGCACAAGCAACAACCTCAAGCAAAGGGGGATTAGCTCAAATGGTAGAGCGCTCGCTTAGCATGCGAGAGGTAGCGGGATCGATGCCCGCATTCTCCAAATGCAGCTTTCCTGATTTGCCAGGAGACACCTTGCTTTTGTGTTTGATGTTGAAGCTTGGAACCGAGCGCCGTGAGCAACATGGGAAGCCGGAGTCCTCCTCATAACGCGTGCCAAGGCGTTGCCACGTTTTTGTGGTGGCAACTGTGGCTTCAGCCAAAGTCACGTAGGCAGTGTTGGACAAAAGCAATCTAGTAAACAAAGCACGAGCAGGCCTCCATGGCCAAGAGACAATATTTCATTAGCGCAAAAGGTGCCAGTGCCATGCTTACGCTGAGAGCTTTGGACTCGTTGAATCACCTGAATCAGGTTCAACTTCTCTTTGTGTGCGAAAGAAAGGCCTTTGGGCCCGCACGCAAGCAAATATCGATTGGCATAGGAAAGGGCAACGTAGCAGAGGATGGTTTCGATCCATCGACCTCTGGGTTATGGGCCCAGCACGCTTCCGCTGCGCCACTCTGCTCTTGTCGCTGACCAACCTCAACAACCACATGTGGATGTAGTTTGCCAGCGATTCCCACGGGGAGTGGGTCCATGTGGCAAAGTCACAATGTAGACGACTAGGCGTTTCCATTGATTTTCGACCAGCGAATCCCAAGTCAAGCGTGGGCGAGAGCTGGACTCTCCTAGACCAGCTGAGCGAGGGTGGTGGCGCCTGGCCCGGCGTGGAGCATTGGTGGTTCAGTGGTAGAATTCTCGCCTGCCACGCGGGAGGCCCGGGTTCGATTCCCGGCCAATGCAATTATGGGCTCTTTGTGTTTGCAGCGCTCTCCCCCAATTTCCAGCCCCGTGGAGTGCATCAAGGCACAAGGTGTTTCTTGTCGAGAATGTACTAGGCGGTGTGAGTGCTTTTTGAAACCAGCCTTCTCCCAATTACATCATTGAAACCCATGGGGCCATACCTCTGAAGGGGCTCAGTTGTCAAAGGTCGTAGGAGGGAAAAAAAAGGGGGGTGCAAACCTTCTACGCTAGGAAAGCGGGTGGCTCTCCTGGTGTCTAGCGGCCAGAGCAGGTTGTGGATTTCGCAAAACTGACTATATTTTACACATAGCCCAGGAGAGGACAGGGATCAGCCATAGCGCAAGCAACACACTCGAGCAAAGGGGGATTAGCTCAAGTGGCAGAGCGCTCGCTTTGCATGCGAGAGGTAGCGGGATCGATGCCCGCATTCTCCAAACGCAGCTTTCCTGGTTTCACGGGAGGCACCTTGCTTTTGTGTTTGATGTTGAAGCTTGGAACCGAGCGCCGTGAGCAACATGGGAAGCCGGAGTGCTCCTCATAACATGTGCCAAGGCATTGCCACGTTTTTGTGGTGGCATCTGTGGCTTCAGCCAAAGTCACGTAGGCAGTATTGGACAAAAGCAATCAATTAAAGAAAGCACGACCAGGCTTCCATGGCCAAGAGACAATATTCCATTAGGGGGAAAGGTGCCAGTGCCATGCTTACGCTGAGAGCTTTGGACTCGTTGAATCACCTGAATCAGGTTCAACTTCTCTTTGTGTGCGAAAGAAAGGCCTTTGGGCCCGCAAGCAAATATCGATTGGCATAGGAAAAGGCAACGTAGCAGAGGATGGTTTCGATCCATCGACCTCTGGGTTATGGGCCCAGCACGCTTCCGCTGCGCCACTCTGCTCTTGTCGCTGACCATCCTCATGGATTTCGACAAGCGAATCCCAAGTCAAGCGTGGGCGAGAGCTGGACTCTCCTAGGCCAGCTGAGCGAGGGTGGTGGCGCCTGGCCCGGCGTGGAGCATTGGTGGTTCAGTGGTAGAATTCTCGCCTGCCACGCGGGAGGCCCGGGTTCGATTCCCGGCCAATGCAATTATGGGCTCTTGGTGTTTGTAGCTCTCTCCCCCAATTTCCAGCCCCATGGAATGCCTCAAGGCACAAGGTGTTTCTTGTCGAGAATGTATTAGGCGGTGTGAGTGCTTTTTGAAACCACCTTCTCCCAATGACATCATTGAAACCCATGGGGCCATACTTCAGAAGGGGCTCAGTTGTCCAAGGTCTTGGGGGAGTGGCTCTCCTGGTGTCTAGCGGCCAGAGCAAGTTGTGGATTTAGCAAAACTGCCTATAGTTTACACATAGCCCAGGAGAGGACAGGGATCAGCCATAGCACAAGCAACAACCTCAAGCAAAGGGGGATTAGCTCAAATGGTAGAGCGCTCGCTTAGCATGCGAGAGGTAGCGGGATCGATGCCCGCATTCTCCAAATGCAGCTTTCCTGATTTGCCAGGAGACACCTTGCTTTTGTGTTTGATGTTGAAGCTTGGAACCGAGCGCCGTGAGCAACATGGGAAGCCGGAGTCCTCCTCATAACGCGTGCCAAGGCGTTGCCACGTTTTTGTGGTGGCAACTGTGGCTTCAGCCAAAGTCACGTAGGCAGTGTTGGACAAAAGCAATCTAGTAAACAAAGCACGAGCAGGCCTCCATGGCCAAGAGACAATATTTCATTAGCGCAAAAGGTGCCAGTGCCATGCTTACGCTGAGAGCTTTGGACTCGTTGAATCACCTGAATCAGGTTCAACTTCTCTTTGTGTGCGAAAGAAAGGCCTTTGGGCCCGCACGCAAGCAAATATCGATTGGCATAGGAAAGGGCAACGTAGCAGAGGATGGTTTCGATCCATCGACCTCTGGGTTATGGGCCCAGCACGCTTCCGCTGCGCCACTCTGCTCTTGTCGCTGACCAACCTCAACAACCACATGTGGATGTAGTTTGCCAGCGATTCCCACGGGGAGTGGGTCCATGTGGCAAAGTCACAATGTAGACGACTAGGCGTTTCCATTGATTTTCGACCAGCGAATCCCAAGTCAAGCGTGGGCGAGAGCTGGACTCTCCTAGACCAGCTGAGCGAGGGTGGTGGCAAGTGGCCCGGCGTGGAGCATTGGTGGTTCAGTGGTAGAATTCTCGCCTGCCACGCGGGAGGCCCGGGTTCGATTCCCGGCCAATGCAATTATGGGCTCTTTGTGTTTGCAGCGCTCTCCCCCAATTTCCAGCCCCGTGGAGTGCATCAAGGCACAAGGTGTTTCTTGTCGAGAATGTACTAGGCGGTGTGAGTGCTTTTTGAAACCAGCCTTCTCCCAATTACATCATTGAAACCCATGGGGCCATACCTCTGAAGGGGCTCAGTTGTCAAAGGTCGTAGGAGGGAAAAAAAAGGGGGGTGCAAACCTTCTACGCTAGGAAAGCGGGTGGCTCTCCTGGTGTCTAGCGGCCAGAGCAGGTTGTGGATTTCGCAAAACTGACTATATTTTACACATAGCCCAGGAGAGGACAGGGATCAGCCATAGCGCAAGCAACACACTCGAGCAAAGGGGGATTAGCTCAAGTGGCAGAGCGCTCGCTTTGCATGCGAGAGGTAGCGGGATCGATGCCCGCATTCTCCAAACGCAGCTTTCCTGGTTTCACGGGAGGCACCTTGCTTTTGTGTTTGATGTTGAAGCTTGGAACCGAGCGCCGTGAGCAACATGGGAAGCCGGAGTGCTCCTCATAACATGTGCCAAGGCATTGCCACGTTTTTGTGGTGGCATCTGTGGCTTCAGCCAAAGTCACGTAGGCAGTATTGGACAAAAGCAATCAATTAAAGAAAGCACGACCAGGCTTCCATGGCCAAGAGACAATATTCCATTAGGGGGAAAGGTGCCAGTGCCATGCTTACGCTGAGAGCTTTGGACTCGTTGAATCACCTGAATCAGGTTCAACTTCTCTTTGTGTGCGAAAGAAAGGCCTTTGGGCCCGCAAGCAAATATCGATTGGCATAGGAAAAGGCAACGTAGCAGAGGATGGTTTCGATCCATCGACCTCTGGGTTATGGGCCCAGCACGCTTCCGCTGCGCCACTCTGCTCTTGTCGCTGGCCATCCTCATGGATTTCGACAAGCGAATCCCAAGTCAAGCGTGGGCGAGAGCTGGACTCTCCTAGGCCAGCTGAGCGAGGGTGGTGGCGCCTGGCCCGGCGTGGAGCATTGGTGGTTCAGTGGTAGAATTCTCGCCTGCCACGCGGGAGGCCCGGGTTCGATTCCCGGCCAATGCAATTATGGGCTCTTGGTGTTTGTAGCTCTCTCCCCCAATTTCCAGCCCCATGGAATGCCTCAAGGCACAAGGTGTTTCTTGTCGAGAATGTATTAGGCGGTGTGAGTGCTTTTTGAAACCACCTTCTCCCAATGACATCATTGAAACCCATGGGGCCATACTTCAGAAGGGGCTCAGTTGTCCAAGGTCTTGGGGGAGTGGCTCTCCTGGTGTCTAGCGGCCAGAGCAAGTTGTGGATTTAGCAAAACTGCCTATAGTTTACACATAGCCCAGGAGAGGACAGGGATCAGCCATAGCACAAGCAACAACCTCAAGCAAAGGGGGATTAGCTCAAATGGTAGAGCGCTCGCTTAGCATGCGAGAGGTAGCGGGATCGATGCCCGCATTCTCCAAATGCAGCTTTCCTGATTTGCCAGGAGACACCTTGCTTTTGTGTTTGATGTTGAAGCTTGGAACCGAGCGCCGTGAGCAACATGGGAAGCCGGAGTCCTCCTCATAACGCGTGCCAAGGCGTTGCCACGTTTTTGTGGTGGCAACTGTGGCTTCAGCCAAAGTCACGTAGGCAGTGTTGGACAAAAGCAATCTAGTAAACAAAGCACGAGCAGGCCTCCATGGCCAAGAGACAATATTTCATTAGCGCAAAAGGTGCCAGTGCCATGCTTACGCTGAGAGCTTTGGACTCGTTGAATCACCTGAATCAGGTTCAACTTCTCTTTGTGTGCGAAAGAAAGGCCTTTGGGCCCGCACGCAAGCAAATATCGATTGGCATAGGAAAGGGCAACGTAGCAGAGGATGGTTTCGATCCATCGACCTCTGGGTTATGGGCCCAGCACGCTTCCGCTGCGCCACTCTGCTCTTGTCGCTGACCAACCTCAACAACCACATGTGGATGTAGTTTGCCAGCGATTCCCACGGGGAGTGGGTCCATGTGGCAAAGTCACAATGTAGACGACTAGGCGTTTCCATTGATTTTCGACCAGCGAATCCCAAGTCAAGCGTGGGCGAGAGCTGGACTCTCCTAGACCAGCTGAGCGAGGGTGGTGGCAAGTGGCCCGGCGTGGAGCATTGGTGGTTCAGTGGTAGAATTCTCGCCTGCCACGCGGGAGGCCCGGGTTCGATTCCCGGCCAATGCAATTATGGGCTCTTTGTGTTTGCAGCGCTCTCCCCCAATTTCCAGCCCCGTGGAGTGCATCAAGGCACAAGGTGTTTCTTGTCGAGAATGTACTAGGCGGTGTGAGTGCTTTTTGAAACCAGCCTTCTCCCAATTACATCATTGAAACCCATGGGGCCATACCTCTGAAGGGGCTCAGTTGTCAAAGGTCGTAGGAGGGAAAAAAAAGGGGGGTGCAAACCTTCTACGCTAGGAAAGCGGGTGGCTCTCCTGGTGTCTAGCGGCCAGAGCAGGTTGTGGATTTCGCAAAACTGACTATATTTTACACATAGCCCAGGAGAGGACAGGGATCAGCCATAGCGCAAGCAACACACTCGAGCAAAGGGGGATTAGCTCAAGTGGCAGAGCGCTCGCTTTGCATGCGAGAGGTAGCGGGATCGATGCCCGCATTCTCCAAACGCAGCTTTCCTGGTTTCACGGGAGGCACCTTGCTTTTGTGTTTGATGTTGAAGCTTGGAACCGAGCGCCGTGAGCAACATGGGAAGCCGGAGTGCTCCTCATAACATGTGCCAAGGCATTGCCACGTTTTTGTGGTGGCATCTGTGGCTTCAGCCAAAGTCTCGTAGGCAGTATTGGACAAAAGCAATCAATTAAAGAAAGCACGACCAGGCTTCCATGGCCAAGAGACAATATTCCATTAGGGGGAAAGGTGCCAGTGCCATGCTTACGCTGAGAGCTTTGGACTCGTTGAATCACCTGAATCAGGTTCAACTTCTCTTTGTGTGCGAAAGAAAGGCCTTTGGGCCCGCAAGCAAATATCGATTGGCATAGGAAAAGGCAACGTAGCAGAGGATGGTTTCGATCCATCGACCTCTGGGTTATGGGCCCAGCACGCTTCCGCTGCGCCACTCTGCTCTTGTCGCTGGCCATCCTCATGGATTTCGACAAGCGAATCCCAAGTCAAGCGTGGGCGAGAGCTGGACTCTCCTAGGCCAGCTGAGCGAGGGTGGTGGCGCCTGGCCCGGCGTGGAGCATTGGTGGTTCAGTGGTAGAATTCTCGCCTGCCACGCGGGAGGCCCGGGTTCGATTCCCGGCCAATGCAATTATGGGCTCTTGGTGTTTGTAGCTCTCTCCCCCAATTTCCAGCCCCATGGAATGCCTCAAGGCACAAGGTGTTTCTTGTCGAGAATGTATTAGGCGGTGTGAGTGCTTTTTGAAACCACCTTCTCCCAATGACATCATTGAAACCCATGGGGCCATACTTCAGAAGGGGCTCAGTTGTCCAAGGTCTTGGGGGAGTGGCTCTCCTGGTGTCTAGCGGCCAGAGCAAGTTGTGGATTTAGCAAAACTGCCTATAGTTTACACATAGCCCAGGAGAGGACAGGGATCAGCCATAGCACAAGCAACAACCTCAAGCAAAGGGGGATTAGCTCAAATGGTAGAGCGCTCGCTTAGCATGCGAGAGGTAGCGGGATCGATGCCCGCATTCTCCAAATGCAGCTTTCCTGATTTGCCAGGAGACACCTTGCTTTTGTGTTTGATGTTGAAGCTTGGAACCGAGCGCCGTGAGCAACATGGGAAGCCGGAGTCCTCCTCATAACGCGTGCCAAGGCGTTGCCACGTTTTTGTGGTGGCAACTGTGGCTTCAGCCAAAGTCACGTAGGCAGTGTTGGACAAAAGCAATCTAGTAAACAAAGCACGAGCAGGCCTCCATGGCCAAGAGACAATATTTCATTAGCGCAAAAGGTGCCAGTGCCATGCTTACGCTGAGAGCTTTGGACTCGTTGAATCACCTGAATCAGGTTCAACTTCTCTTTGTGTGCGAAAGAAAGGCCTTTGGGCCCGCACGCAAGCAAATATCGATTGGCATAGGAAAGGGCAACGTAGCAGAGGATGGTTTCGATCCATCGACCTCTGGGTTATGGGCCCAGCACGCTTCCGCTGCGCCACTCTGCTCTTGTCGCTGACCAACCTCAACAACCACATGTGGATGTAGTTTGCCAGCGATTCCCACGGGGAGTGGGTCCATGTGGCAAAGTCACAATGTAGACGACTAGGCGTTTCCATTGATTTTCGACCAGCGAATCCCAAGTCAAGCGTGGGCGAGAGCTGGACTCTCCTAGACCAGCTGAGCGAGGGTGGTGGCGCCTGGCCCGGCGTGGAGCATTGGTGGTTCAGTGGTAGAATTCTCGCCTGCCACGCGGGAGGCCCGGGTTCGATTCCCGGCCAATGCAATTATGGGCTCTTTGTGTTTGCAGCGCTCTCCCCCAATTTCCAGCCCCGTGGAGTGCATCAAGGCACAAGGTGTTTCTTGTCGAGAATGTACTAGGCGGTGTGAGTGCTTTTTGAAACCAGCCTTCTCCCAATTACATCATTGAAACCCATGGGGCCATACCTCTGAAGGGGCTCAGTTGTCAAAGGTCGTAGGAGGGAAAAAAAAGGGGGGTGCAAACCTTCTACGCTAGGAAAGCGGGTGGCTCTCCTGGTGTCTAGCGGCCAGAGCAGGTTGTGGATTTCGCAAAACTGACTATATTTTACACATAGCCCAGGAGAGGACAGGGATCAGCCATAGCGCAAGCAACACACTCGAGCAAAGGGGGATTAGCTCAAGTGGCAGAGCGCTCGCTTTGCATGCGAGAGGTAGCGGGATCGATGCCCGCATTCTCCAAACGCAGCTTTCCTGGTTTCACGGGAGGCACCTTGCTTTTGTGTTTGATGTTGAAGCTTGGAACCGAGCGCCGTGAGCAACATGGGAAGCCGGAGTGCTCCTCATAACATGTGCCAAGGCATTGCCACGTTTTTGTGGTGGCATCTGTGGCTTCAGCCAAAGTCACGTAGGCAGTATTGGACAAAAGCAATCAATTAAAGAAAGCACGACCAGGCTTCCATGGCCAAGAGACAATATTCCATTAGGGGGAAAGGTGCCAGTGCCATGCTTACGCTGAGAGCTTTGGACTCGTTGAATCACCTGAATCAGGTTCAACTTCTCTTTGTGTGCGAAAGAAAGGCCTTTGGGCCCGCAAGCAAATATCGATTGGCATAGGAAAAGGCAACGTAGCAGAGGATGGTTTCGATCCATCGACCTCTGGGTTATGGGCCCAGCACGCTTCCGCTGCGCCACTCTGCTCTTGTCGCTGACCATCCTCATGGATTTCGACAAGCGAATCCCAAGTCAAGCGTGGGCGAGAGCTGGACTCTCCTAGGCCAGCTGAGCGAGGGTGGTGGCGCCTGGCCCGGCGTGGAGCATTGGTGGTTCAGTGGTAGAATTCTCGCCTGCCACGCGGGAGGCCCGGGTTCGATTCCCGGCCAATGCAATTATGGGCTCTTGGTGTTTGTAGCTCTCTCCCCCAATTTCCAGCCCCATGGAATGCCTCAAGGCACAAGGTGTTTCTTGTCGAGAATGTATTAGGCGGTGTGAGTGCTTTTTGAAACCACCTTCTCCCAATGACATCATTGAAACCCATGGGGCCATACTTCAGAAGGGGCTCAGTTGTCCAAGGTCTTGGGGGAGTGGCTCTCCTGGTGTCTAGCGGCCAGAGCAAGTTGTGGATTTAGCAAAACTGCCTATAGTTTACACATAGCCCAGGAGAGGACAGGGATCAGCCATAGCACAAGCAACAACCTCAAGCAAAGGGGGATTAGCTCAAATGGTAGAGCGCTCGCTTAGCATGCGAGAGGTAGCGGGATCGATGCCCGCATTCTCCAAATGCAGCTTTCCTGATTTGCCAGGAGACACCTTGCTTTTGTGTTTGATGTTGAAGCTTGGAACCGAGCGCCGTGAGCAACATGGGAAGCCGGAGTCCTCCTCATAACGCGTGCCAAGGCGTTGCCACGTTTTTGTGGTGGCAACTGTGGCTTCAGCCAAAGTCACGTAGGCAGTGTTGGACAAAAGCAATCTAGTAAACAAAGCACGAGCAGGCCTCCATGGCCAAGAGACAATATTTCATTAGCGCAAAAGGTGCCAGTGCCATGCTTACGCTGAGAGCTTTGGACTCGTTGAATCACCTGAATCAGGTTCAACTTCTCTTTGTGTGCGAAAGAAAGGCCTTTGGGCCCGCACGCAAGCAAATATCGATTGGCATAGAAAAAGGCAACGTAGCAGAGGATGGTTTCGATCCATCGACCTCTGGGTTATGGGCCCAGCACGCTTCCGCTGCGCCACTCTGCTCTTGTCGCTGACCAACCTCAACAACCACATGTGGATGTAGTTTGCCAGCGATTCCCACGGGGAGTGGGTCCATGTGGCAAAGTCACAATGTAGACGACTAGGCGTTTCCATTGATTTTCGACCAGCGAATCCCAAGTCAAGCGTGGGCGAGAGCTGGACTCTCCTAGACCAGCTGAGCGAGGGTGGTGGCAAGTGGCCCGGCGTGGAGCATTGGTGGTTCAGTGGTAGAATTCTCGCCTGCCACGCGGGAGGCCCGGGTTCGATTCCCGGCCAATGCAATTATGGGCTCTTTGTGTTTGCAGCGCTCTCCCCCAATTTCCAGCCCCGTGGAGTGCATCAAGGCACAAGGTGTTTCTTGTCGAGAATGTACTAGGCGGTGTGAGTGCTTTTTGAAACCAGCCTTCTCCCAATTACATCATTGAAACCCATGGGGCCATACCTCTGAAGGGGCTCAGTTGTCAAAGGTCGTAGGAGGGAAAAAAAAGGGGGGTGCAAACCTTCTACGCTAGGAAAGCGGGTGGCTCTCCTGGTGTCTAGCGGCCAGAGCAGGTTGTGGATTTCGCAAAACTGACTATATTTTACACATAGCCCAGGAGAGGACAGGGATCAGCCATAGCGCAAGCAACACACTCGAGCAAAGGGGGATTAGCTCAAGTGGCAGAGCGCTCGCTTTGCATGCGAGAGGTAGCGGGATCGATGCCCGCATTCTCCAAACGCAGCTTTCCTGGTTTCACGGGAGGCACCTTGCTTTTGTGTTTGATGTTGAAGCTTGGAACCGAGCGCCGTGAGCAACATGGGAAGCCGGAGTGCTCCTCATAACATGTGCCAAGGCATTGCCACGTTTTTGTGGTGGCATCTGTGGCTTCAGCCAAAGTCACGTAGGCAGTATTGGACAAAAGCAATCAATTAAAGAAAGCACGACCAGGCTTCCATGGCCAAGAGACAATATTCCATTAGGGGGAAAGGTGCCAGTGCCATGCTTACGCTGAGAGCTTTGGACTCGTTGAATCACCTGAATCAGGTTCAACTTCTCTTTGTGTGCGAAAGAAAGGCCTTTGGGCCCGCAAGCAAATATCGATTGGCATAGGAAAAGGCAACGTAGCAGAGGATGGTTTCGATCCATCGACCTCTGGGTTATGGGCCCAGCACGCTTCCGCTGCGCCACTCTGCTCTTGTCGCTGGCCATCCTCATGGATTTCGACAAGCGAATCCCAAGTCAAGCGTGGGCGAGAGCTGGACTCTCCTAGGCCAGCTGAGCGAGGGTGGTGGCGCCTGGCCCGGCGTGGAGCATTGGTGGTTCAGTGGTAGAATTCTCGCCTGCCACGCGGGAGGCCCGGGTTCGATTCCCGGCCAATGCAATTATGGGCTCTTGGTGTTTGTAGCTCTCTCCCCCAATTTCCAGCCCCATGGAATGCCTCAAGGCACAAGGTGTTTCTTGTCGAGAATGTATTAGGCGGTGTGAGTGCTTTTTGAAACCACCTTCTCCCAATGACATCATTGAAACCCATGGGGCCATACTTCAGAAGGGGCTCAGTTGTCCAAGGTCTTGGGGGAGTGGCTCTCCTGGTGTCTAGCGGCCAGAGCAAGTTGTGGATTTAGCAAAACTGCCTATAGTTTACACATAGCCCAGGAGAGGACAGGGATCAGCCATAGCACAAGCAACAACCTCAAGCAAAGGGGGATTAGCTCAAATGGTAGAGCGCTCGCTTAGCATGCGAGAGGTAGCGGGATCGATGCCCGCATTCTCCAAATGCAGCTTTCCTGATTTGCCAGGAGACACCTTGCTTTTGTGTTTGATGTTGAAGCTTGGAACCGAGCGCCGTGAGCAACATGGGAAGCCGGAGTCCTCCTCATAACGCGTGCCAAGGCGTTGCCACGTTTTTGTGGTGGCAACTGTGGCTTCAGCCAAAGTCACGTAGGCAGTGTTGGACAAAAGCAATCTAGTAAACAAAGCACGAGCAGGCCTCCATGGCCAAGAGACAATATTTCATTAGCGCAAAAGGTGCCAGTGCCATGCTTACGCTGAGAGCTTTGGACTCGTTGAATCACCTGAATCAGGTTCAACTTCTCTTTGTGTGCGAAAGAAAGGCCTTTGGGCCCGCACGCAAGCAAATATCGATTGGCATAGGAAAGGGCAACGTAGCAGAGGATGGTTTCGATCCATCGACCTCTGGGTTATGGGCCCAGCACGCTTCCGCTGCGCCACTCTGCTCTTGTCGCTGACCAACCTCAACAACCACATGTGGATGTAGTTTGCCAGCGATTCCCACGGGGAGTGGGTCCATGTGGCAAAGTCACAATGTAGACGACTAGGCGTTTCCATTGATTTTCGACCAGCGAATCCCAAGTCAAGCGTGGGCGAGAGCTGGACTCTCCTAGACCAGCTGAGCGAGGGTGGTGGCGCCTGGCCCGGCGTGGAGCATTGGTGGTTCAGTGGTAGAATTCTCGCCTGCCACGCGGGAGGCCCGGGTTCGATTCCCGGCCAATGCAATTATGGGCTCTTTGTGTTTGCAGCGCTCTCCCCCAATTTCCAGCCCCGTGGAGTGCATCAAGGCACAAGGTGTTTCTTGTCGAGAATGTACTAGGCGGTGTGAGTGCTTTTTGAAACCAGCCTTCTCCCAATTACATCATTGAAACCCATGGGGCCATACCTCTGAAGGGGCTCAGTTGTCAAAGGTCGTAGGAGGGAAAAAAAAGGGGGGTGCAAACCTTCTACGCTAGGAAAGCGGGTGGCTCTCCTGGTGTCTAGCGGCCAGAGCAGGTTGTGGATTTCGCAAAACTGACTATATTTTACACATAGCCCAGGAGAGGACAGGGATCAGCCATAGCGCAAGCAACACACTCGAGCAAAGGGGATTAGCTCAAGTGGCAGAGCGCTCGCTTTGCATGCGAGAGGTAGCGGGATCGATGCCCGCATTCTCCAAACGCAGCTTTCCTGGTTTCACGGGAGGCACCTTGCTTTTGTGTTTGATGTTGAAGCTTGGAACCGAGCGCCGTGAGCAACATGGGAAGCCGGAGTGCTCCTCATAACATGTGCCAAGGCATTGCCACGTTTTTGTGGTGGCATCTGTGGCTTCAGCCAAAGTCACGTAGGCAGTATTGGACAAAAGCAATCAATTAAAGAAAGCACGACCAGGCTTCCATGGCCAAGAGACAATATTCCATTAGGGGGAAAGGTGCCAGTGCCATGCTTACGCTGAGAGCTTTGGACTCGTTGAATCACCTGAATCAGGTTCAACTTCTCTTTGTGTGCGAAAGAAAGGCCTTTGGGCCCGCAAGCAAATATCGATTGGCATAGGAAAAGGCAACGTAGCAGAGGATGGTTTCGATCCATCGACCTCTGGGTTATGGGCCCAGCACGCTTCCGCTGCGCCACTCTGCTCTTGTCGCTGACCATCCTCATGGATTTCGACAAGCGAATCCCAAGTCAAGCGTGGGCGAGAGCTGGACTCTCCTAGGCCAGCTGAGCGAGGGTGGTGGCGCCTGGCCCGGCGTGGAGCATTGGTGGTTCAGTGGTAGAATTCTCGCCTGCCACGCGGGAGGCCCGGGTTCGATTCCCGGCCAATGCAATTATGGGCTCTTGGTGTTTGTAGCTCTCTCCCCCAATTTCCAGCCCCATGGAATGCCTCAAGGCACAAGGTGTTTCTTGTCGAGAATGTATTAGGCGGTGTGAGTGCTTTTTGAAACCACCTTCTCCCAATGACATCATTGAAACCCATGGGGCCATACTTCAGAAGGGGCTCAGTTGTCCAAGGTCTTGGGGGAGTGGCTCTCCTGGTGTCTAGCGGCCAGAGCAAGTTGTGGATTTAGCAAAACTGCCTATAGTTTACACATAGCCCAGGAGAGGACAGGGATCAGCCATAGCACAAGCAACAACCTCAAGCAAAGGGGGATTAGCTCAAATGGTAGAGCGCTCGCTTAGCATGCGAGAGGTAGCGGGATCGATGCCCGCATTCTCCAAATGCAGCTTTCCTGATTTGCCAGGAGACACCTTGCTTTTGTGTTTGATGTTGAAGCTTGGAACCGAGCGCCGTGAGCAACATGGGAAGCCGGAGTCCTCCTCATAACGCGTGCCAAGGCGTTGCCACGTTTTTGTGGTGGCAACTGTGGCTTCAGCCAAAGTCACGTAGGCAGTGTTGGACAAAAGCAATCTAGTAAACAAAGCACGAGCAGGCCTCCATGGCCAAGAGACAATATTTCATTAGCGCAAAAGGTGCCAGTGCCATGCTTACGCTGAGAGCTTTGGACTCGTTGAATCACCTGAATCAGGTTCAACTTCTCTTTGTGTGCGAAAGAAAGGCCTTTGGGCCCGCACGCAAGCAAATATCGATTGGCATAGAAAAAGGCAACGTAGCAGAGGATGGTTTCGATCCATCGACCTCTGGGTTATGGGCCCAGCACGCTTCCGCTGCGC
This sequence comes from Lithobates pipiens, assembly GCF_037356315.1. Lineage (NCBI taxonomy): Eukaryota > Metazoa > Chordata > Amphibia > Anura > Ranidae > Lithobates > Lithobates pipiens. The sequence goes on from NW_027507758.1 coordinate 581,079,204, forward strand.
CACTCTGCTCTTGTCGCTGACCAACCTCAACAACCACATGTGGATGTAGTTTGCCAGCGATTCCCACGGGGAGTGGGTCCATGTGGCAAAGTCACAATGTAGACGACTAGGCGTTTCCATTGATTTTCGACCAGCGAATCCCAAGTCAAGCGTGGGCGAGAGCTGGACTCTCCTAGACCAGCTGAGCGAGGGTGGTGGCAAGTGGCCCGGCGTGGAGCATTGGTGGTTCAGTGGTAGAATTCTCGCCTGCCACGCGGGAGGCCCGGGTTCGATTCCCGGCCAATGCAATTATGGGCTCTTTGTGTTTGCAGCGCTCTCCCCCAATTTCCAGCCCCGTGGAGTGCATCAAGGCACAAGGTGTTTCTTGTCGAGAATGTACTAGGCGGTGTGAGTGCTTTTTGAAACCAGCCTTCTCCCAATTACATCATTGAAACCCATGGGGCCATACCTCTGAAGGGGCTCAGTTGTCAAAGGTCGTAGGAGGGAAAAAAAAGGGGGGTGCAAACCTTCTACGCTAGGAAAGCGGGTGGCTCTCCTGGTGTCTAGCGGCCAGAGCAGGTTGTGGATTTCGCAAAACTGACTATATTTTACACATAGCCCAGGAGAGGACAGGGATCAGCCATAGCGCAAGCAACACACTCGAGCAAAGGGGGATTAGCTCAAGTGGCAGAGCGCTCGCTTTGCATGCGAGAGGTAGCGGGATCGATGCCCGCATTCTCCAAACGCAGCTTTCCTGGTTTCACGGGAGGCACCTTGCTTTTGTGTTTGATGTTGAAGCTTGGAACCGAGCGCCGTGAGCAACATGGGAAGCCGGAGTGCTCCTCATAACATGTGCCAAGGCATTGCCACGTTTTTGTGGTGGCATCTGTGGCTTCAGCCAAAGTCACGTAGGCAGTATTGGACAAAAGCAATCAATTAAAGAAAGCACGACCAGGCTTCCATGGCCAAGAGACAATATTCCATTAGGGGGAAAGGTGCCAGTGCCATGCTTACGCTGAGAGCTTTGGACTCGTTGAATCACCTGAATCAGGTTCAACTTCTCTTTGTGTGCGAAAGAAAGGCCTTTGGGCCCGCAAGCAAATATCGATTGGCATAGGAAAAGGCAACGTAGCAGAGGATGGTTTCGATCCATCGACCTCTGGGTTATGGGCCCAGCACGCTTCCGCTGCGCCACTCTGCTCTTGTCGCTGGCCATCCTCATGGATTTCGACAAGCGAATCCCAAGTCAAGCGTGGGCGAGAGCTGGACTCTCCTAGGCCAGCTGAGCGAGGGTGGTGGCGCCTGGCCCGGCGTGGAGCATTGGTGGTTCAGTGGTAGAATTCTCGCCTGCCACGCGGGAGGCCCGGGTTCGATTCCCGGCCAATGCAATTATGGGCTCTTGGTGTTTGTAGCTCTCTCCCCCAATTTCCAGCCCCATGGAATGCCTCAAGGCACAAGGTGTTTCTTGTCGAGAATGTATTAGGCGGTGTGAGTGCTTTTTGAAACCACCTTCTCCCAATGACATCATTGAAACCCATGGGGCCATACTTCAGAAGGGGCTCAGTTGTCCAAGGTCTTGGGGGAGTGGCTCTCCTGGTGTCTAGCGGCCAGAGCAAGTTGTGGATTTAGCAAAACTGCCTATAGTTTACACATAGCCCAGGAGAGGACAGGGATCAGCCATAGCACAAGCAACAACCTCAAGCAAAGGGGGATTAGCTCAAATGGTAGAGCGCTCGCTTAGCATGCGAGAGGTAGCGGGATCGATGCCCGCATTCTCCAAATGCAGCTTTCCTGATTTGCCAGGAGACACCTTGCTTTTGTGTTTGATGTTGAAGCTTGGAACCGAGCGCCGTGAGCAACATGGGAAGCCGGAGTCCTCCTCATAACGCGTGCCAAGGCGTTGCCACGTTTTTGTGGTGGCAACTGTGGCTTCAGCCAAAGTCACGTAGGCAGTGTTGGACAAAAGCAATCTAGTAAACAAAGCACGAGCAGGCCTCCATGGCCAAGAGACAATATTTCATTAGTGCAAAAGGTGCCAGTGCCATGCTTACGCTGAGAGCTTTGGACTCGTTGAATCACCTGAATCAGGTTCAACTTCTCTTTGTGTGCGAAAGAAAGGCCTTTGGGCCCGCACGCAAGCAAATATCGATTGGCATAGGAAAGGGCAACGTAGCAGAGGATGGTTTCGATCCATCGACCTCTGGGTTATGGGCCCAGCACGCTTCCGCTGCGCCACTCTGCTCTTGTCGCTGACCAACCTCAACAACCACATGTGGATGTAGTTTGCCAGCGATTCCCACGGGGAGTGGGTCCATGTGGCAAAGTCACAATGTAGACGACTAGGCGTTTCCATTGATTTTCGACCAGCGAATCCCAAGTCAAGCGTGGGCGAGAGCTGGACTCTCCTAGACCAGCTGAGCGAGGGTGGTGGCAAGTGGCCCGGCGTGGAGCATTGGTGGTTCAGTGGTAGAATTCTCGCCTGCCACGCGGGAGGCCCGGGTTCGATTCCCGGCCAATGCAATTATGGGCTCTTTGTGTTTGCAGCGCTCTCCCCCAATTTCCAGCCCCGTGGAGTGCATCAAGGCACAAGGTGTTTCTTGTCGAGAATGTACTAGGCGGTGTGAGTGCTTTTTGAAACCAGCCTTCTCCCAATTACATCATTGAAACCCATGGGGCCATACCTCTGAAGGGGCTCAGTTGTCAAAGGTCGTAGGAGGGAAAAAAAAGGGGGGTGCAAACCTTCTACGCTAGGAAAGCGGGTGGCTCTCCTGGTGTCTAGCGGCCAGAGCAGGTTGTGGATTTCGCAAAACTGACTATATTTTACACATAGCCCAGGAGAGGACAGGGATCAGCCATAGCGCAAGCAACACACTCGAGCAAAGGGGGATTAGCTCAAGTGGCAGAGCGCTCGCTTTGCATGCGAGAGGTAGCGGGATCGATGCCCGCATTCTCCAAACGCAGCTTTCCTGGTTTCACGGGAGGCACCTTGCTTTTGTGTTTGATGTTGAAGCTTGGAACCGAGCGCCGTGAGCAACATGGGAAGCCGGAGTGCTCCTCATAACATGTGCCAAGGCATTGCCACGTTTTTGTGGTGGCATCTGTGGCTTCAGCCAAAGTCACGTAGGCAGTATTGGACAAAAGCAATCAATTAAAGAAAGCACGACCAGGCTTCCATGGCCAAGAGACAATATTCCATTAGGGGGAAAGGTGCCAGTGCCATGCTTACGCTGAGAGCTTTGGACTCGTTGAATCACCTGAATCAGGTTCAACTTCTCTTTGTGTGCGAAAGAAAGGCCTTTGGGCCCGCAAGCAAATATCGATTGGCATAGGAAAAGGCAACGTAGCAGAGGATGGTTTCGATCCATCGACCTCTGGGTTATGGGCCCAGCACGCTTCCGCTGCGCCACTCTGCTCTTGTCGCTGGCCATCCTCATGGATTTCGACAAGCGAATCCCAAGTCAAGCGTGGGCGAGAGCTGGACTCTCCTAGGCCAGCTGAGCGAGGGTGGTGGCGCCTGGCCCGGCGTGGAGCATTGGTGGTTCAGTGGTAGAATTCTCGCCTGCCACGCGGGAGGCCCGGGTTCGATTCCCGGCCAATGCAATTATGGGCTCTTGGTGTTTGTAGCTCTCTCCCCCAATTTCCAGCCCCATGGAATGCCTCAAGGCACAAGGTGTTTCTTGTCGAGAATGTATTAGGCGGTGTGAGTGCTTTTTGAAACCACCTTCTCCCAATGACATCATTGAAACCCATGGGGCCATACTTCAGAAGGGGCTCAGTTGTCCAAGGTCTTGGGGGAGTGGCTCTCCTGGTGTCTAGCGGCCAGAGCAAGTTGTGGATTTAGCAAAACTGCCTATAGTTTACACATAGCCCAGGAGAGGACAGGGATCAGCCATAGCACAAGCAACAACCTCAAGCAAAGGGGGATTAGCTCAAATGGTAGAGCGCTCGCTTAGCATGCGAGAGGTAGCGGGATCGATGCCCGCATTCTCCAAATGCAGCTTTCCTGATTTGCCAGGAGACACCTTGCTTTTGTGTTTGATGTTGAAGCTTGGAACCGAGCGCCGTGAGCAACATGGGAAGCCGGAGTCCTCCTCATAACGCGTGCCAAGGCGTTGCCACGTTTTTGTGGTGGCAACTGTGGCTTCAGCCAAAGTCACGTAGGCAGTGTTGGACAAAAGCAATCTAGTAAACAAAGCACGAGCAGGCCTCCATGGCCAAGAGACAATATTTCATTAGCGCAAAAGGTGCCAGTGCCATGCTTACGCTGAGAGCTTTGGACTCGTTGAATCACCTGAATCAGGTTCAACTTCTCTTTGTGTGCGAAAGAAAGGCCTTTGGGCCCGCACGCAAGCAAATATCGATTGGCATAGGAAAGGGCAACGTAGCAGAGGATGGTTTCGATCCATCGACCTCTGGGTTATGGGCCCAGCACGCTTCCGCTGCGCCACTCTGCTCTTGTCGCTGACCAACCTCAACAACCACATGTGGATGTAGTTTGCCAGCGATTCCCACGGGGAGTGGGTCCATGTGGCAAAGTCACAATGTAGACGACTAGGCGTTTCCATTGATTTTCGACCAGCGAATCCCAAGTCAAGCGTGGGCGAGAGCTGGACTCTCCTAGACCAGCTGAGCGAGGGTGGTGGCAAGTGGCCCGGCGTGGAGCATTGGTGGTTCAGTGGTAGAATTCTCGCCTGCCACGCGGGAGGCCCGGGTTCGATTCCCGGCCAATGCAATTATGGGCTCTTTGTGTTTGCAGCGCTCTCCCCCAATTTCCAGCCCCGTGGAGTGCATCAAGGCACAAGGTGTTTCTTGTCGAGAATGTACTAGGCGGTGTGAGTGCTTTTTGAAACCAGCCTTCTCCCAATTACATCATTGAAACCCATGGGGCCATACCTCTGAAGGGGCTCAGTTGTCAAAGGTCGTAGGAGGGAAAAAAAAGGGGGGTGCAAACCTTCTACGCTAGGAAAGCGGGTGGCTCTCCTGGTGTCTAGCGGCCAGAGCAGGTTGTGGATTTCGCAAAACTGACTATATTTTACACATAGCCCAGGAGAGGACAGGGATCAGCCATAGCGCAAGCAACACACTCGAGCAAAGGGGGATTAGCTCAAGTGGCAGAGCGCTCGCTTTGCATGCGAGAGGTAGCGGGATCGATGCCCGCATTCTCCAAACGCAGCTTTCCTGGTTTCACGGGAGGCACCTTGCTTTTGTGTTTGATGTTGAAGCTTGGAACCGAGCGCCGTGAGCAACATGGGAAGCCGGAGTGCTCCTCATAACATGTGCCAAGGCATTGCCACGTTTTTGTGGTGGCATCTGTGGCTTCAGCCAAAGTCACGTAGGCAGTATTGGACAAAAGCAATCAATTAAAGAAAGCACGACCAGGCTTCCATGGCCAAGAGACAATATTCCATTAGGGGGAAAGGTGCCAGTGCCATGCTTACGCTGAGAGCTTTGGACTCGTTGAATCACCTGAATCAGGTTCAACTTCTCTTTGTGTGCGAAAGAAAGGCCTTTGGGCCCGCAAGCAAATATCGATTGGCATAGGAAAAGGCAACGTAGCAGAGGATGGTTTCGATCCATCGACCTCTGGGTTATGGGCCCAGCACGCTTCCGCTGCGCCACTCTGCTCTTGTCGCTGACCATCCTCATGGATTTCGACAAGCGAATCCCAAGTCAAGCGTGGGCGAGAGCTGGACTCTCCTAGGCCAGCTGAGCGAGGGTGGTGGCGCCTGGCCCGGCGTGGAGCATTGGTGGTTCAGTGGTAGAATTCTCGCCTGCCACGCGGGAGGCCCGGGTTCGATTCCCGGCCAATGCAATTATGGGCTCTTGGTGTTTGTAGCTCTCTCCCCCAATTTCCAGCCCCATGGAATGCCTCAAGGCACAAGGTGTTTCTTGTCGAGAATGTATTAGGCGGTGTGAGTGCTTTTTGAAACCACCTTCTCCCAATGACATCATTGAAACCCATGGGGCCATACTTCAGAAGGGGCTCAGTTGTCCAAGGTCTTGGGGGAGTGGCTCTCCTGGTGTCTAGCGGCCAGAGCAAGTTGTGGATTTAGCAAAACTGCCTATAGTTTACACATAGCCCAGGAGAGGACAGGGATCAGCCATAGCACAAGCAACAACCTCAAGCAAAGGGGGATTAGCTCAAATGGTAGAGCGCTCGCTTAGCATGCGAGAGGTAGCGGGATCGATGCCCGCATTCTCCAAATGCAGCTTTCCTGATTTGCCAGGAGACACCTTGCTTTTGTGTTTGATGTTGAAGCTTGGAACCGAGCGCCGTGAGCAACATGGGAAGCCGGAGTCCTCCTCATAACGCGTGCCAAGGCGTTGCCACGTTTTTGTGGTGGCAACTGTGGCTTCAGCCAAAGTCACGTAGGCAGTGTTGGACAAAAGCAATCTAGTAAACAAAGCACGAGCAGGCCTCCATGGCCAAGAGACAATATTTCATTAGCGCAAAAGGTGCCAGTGCCATGCTTACGCTGAGAGCTTTGGACTCGTTGAATCACCTGAATCAGGTTCAACTTCTCTTTGTGTGCGAAAGAAAGGCCTTTGGGCCCGCACGCAAGCAAATATCGATTGGCATAGAAAAAGGCAACGTAGCAGAGGATGGTTTCGATCCATCGACCTCTGGGTTATGGGCCCAGCACGCTTCCGCTGCGCCACTCTGCTCTTGTCGCTGACCAACCTCAACAACCACATGTGGATGTAGTTTGCCAGCGATTCCCACGGGGAGTGGGTCCATGTGGCAAAGTCACAATGTAGACGACTAGGCGTTTCCATTGATTTTCGACCAGCGAATCCCAAGTCAAGCGTGGGCGAGAGCTGGACTCTCCTAGACCAGCTGAGCGAGGGTGGTGGCAAGTGGCCCGGCGTGGAGCATTGGTGGTTCAGTGGTAGAATTCTCGCCTGCCACGCGGGAGGCCCGGGTTCGATTCCCGGCCAATGCAATTATGGGCTCTTTGTGTTTGCAGCGCTCTCCCCCAATTTCCAGCCCCGTGGAGTGCATCAAGGCACAAGGTGTTTCTTGTCGAGAATGTACTAGGCGGTGTGAGTGCTTTTTGAAACCAGCCTTCTCCCAATTACATCATTGAAACCCATGGGGCCATACCTCTGAAGGGGCTCAGTTGTCAAAGGTCGTAGGAGGGAAAAAAAAGGGGGGTGCAAACCTTCTACGCTAGGAAAGCGGGTGGCTCTCCTGGTGTCTAGCGGCCAGAGCAGGTTGTGGATTTCGCAAAACTGACTATATTTTACACATAGCCCAGGAGAGGACAGGGATCAGCCATAGCGCAAGCAACACACTCGAGCAAAGGGGGATTAGCTCAAGTGGCAGAGCGCTCGCTTTGCATGCGAGAGGTAGCGGGATCGATGCCCGCATTCTCCAAACGCAGCTTTCCTGGTTTCACGGGAGGCACCTTGCTTTTGTGTTTGATGTTGAAGCTTGGAACCGAGCGCCGTGAGCAACATGGGAAGCCGGAGTGCTCCTCATAACATGTGCCAAGGCATTGCCACGTTTTTGTGGTGGCATCTGTGGCTTCAGCCAAAGTCACGTAGGCAGTATTGGACAAAAGCAATCAATTAAAGAAAGCACGACCAGGCTTCCATGGCCAAGAGACAATATTCCATTAGGGGGAAAGGTGCCAGTGCCATGCTTACGCTGAGAGCTTTGGACTCGTTGAATCACCTGAATCAGGTTCAACTTCTCTTTGTGTGCGAAAGAAAGGCCTTTGGGCCCGCAAGCAAATATCGATTGGCATAGGAAAAGGCAACGTAGCAGAGGATGGTTTCGATCCATCGACCTCTGGGTTATGGGCCCAGCACGCTTCCGCTGCGCCACTCTGCTCTTGTCGCTGGCCATCCTCATGGATTTCGACAAGCGAATCCCAAGTCAAGCGTGGGCGAGAGCTGGACTCTCCTAGGCCAGCTGAGCGAGGGTGGTGGCGCCTGGCCCGGCGTGGAGCATTGGTGGTTCAGTGGTAGAATTCTCGCCTGCCACGCGGGAGGCCTGGGTTCGATTCCCGGCCAATGCAATTATGGGCTCTTGGTGTTTGTAGCTCTCTCCCCCAATTTCCAGCCCCATGGAATGCCTCAAGGCACAAGGTGTTTCTTGTCGAGAATGTATTAGGCGGTGTGAGTGCTTTTTGAAACCACCTTCTCCCAATGACATCATTGAAACCCATGGGGCCATACTTCAGAAGGGGCTCAGTTGTCCAAGGTCTTGGGGGAGTGGCTCTCCTGGTGTCTAGCGGCCAGAGCAAGTTGTGGATTTAGCAAAACTGCCTATAGTTTACACATAGCCCAGGAGAGGACAGGGATCAGCCATAGCACAAGCAACAACCTCAAGCAAAGGGGGATTAGCTCAAATGGTAGAGCGCTCGCTTAGCATGCGAGAGGTAGCGGGATCGATGCCCGCATTCTCCAAATGCAGCTTTCCTGATTTGCCAGGAGACACCTTGCTTTTGTGTTTGATGTTGAAGCTTGGAACCGAGCGCCGTGAGCAACATGGGAAGCCGGAGTCCTCCTCATAACGCGTGCCAAGGCGTTGCCACGTTTTTGTGGTGGCAACTGTGGCTTCAGCCAAAGTCACGTAGGCAGTGTTGGACAAAAGCAATCTAGTAAACAAAGCACGAGCAGGCCTCCATGGCCAAGAGACAATATTTCATTAGTGCAAAAGGTGCCAGTGCCATGCTTACGCTGAGAGCTTTGGACTCGTTGAATCACCTGAATCAGGTTCAACTTCTCTTTGTGTGCGAAAGAAAGGCCTTTGGGCCCGCACGCAAGCAAATATCGATTGGCATAGGAAAGGGCAACGTAGCAGAGGATGGTTTCGATCCATCGACCTCTGGGTTATGGGCCCAGCACGCTTCCGCTGCGCCACTCTGCTCTTGTCGCTGACCAACCTCAACAACCACATGTGGATGTAGTTTGCCAGCGATTCCCACGGGGAGTGGGTCCATGTGGCAAAGTCACAATGTAGACGACTAGGCGTTTCCATTGATTTTCGACCAGCGAATCCCAAGTCAAGCGTGGGCGAGAGCTGGACTCTCCTAGACCAGCTGAGCGAGGGTGGTGGCGCGTGGCCCGGCGTGGAGCATTGGTGGTTCAGTGGTAGAATTCTCGCCTGCCACGCGGGAGGCCCGGGTTCGATTCCCGGCCAATGCAATTATGGGCTCTTTGTGTTTGCAGCGCTCTCCCCCAATTTCCAGCCCCGTGGAGTGCATCAAGGCACAAGGTGTTTCTTGTCGAGAATGTACTAGGCGGTGTGAGTGCTTTTTGAAACCAGCCTTCTCCCAATTACATCATTGAAACCCATGGGGCCATACCTCTGAAGGGGCTCAGTTGTCAAAGGTCGTAGGAGGGAAAAAAAAGGGGGGTGCAAACCTTCTACGCTAGGAAAGCGGGTGGCTCTCCTGGTGTCTAGCGGCCAGAGCAGGTTGTGGATTTCGCAAAACTGACTATATTTTACACATAGCCCAGGAGAGGACAGGGATCAGCCATAGCGCAAGCAACACACTCGAGCAAAGGGGGATTAGCTCAAGTGGCAGAGCGCTCGCTTTGCATGCGAGAGGTAGCGGGATCGATGCCCGCATTCTCCAAACGCAGCTTTCCTGGTTTCACGGGAGGCACCTTGCTTTTGTGTTTGATGTTGAAGCTTGGAACCGAGCGCCGTGAGCAACATGGGAAGCCGGAGTGCTCCTCATAACATGTGCCAAGGCATTGCCACGTTTTTGTGGTGGCATCTGTGGCTTCAGCCAAAGTCACGTAGGCAGTATTGGACAAAAGCAATCAATTAAAGAAAGCACGACCAGGCTTCCATGGCCAAGAGACAATATTCCATTAGGGGGAAAGGTGCCAGTGCCATGCTTACGCTGAGAGCTTTGGACTCGTTGAATCACCTGAATCAGGTTCAACTTCTCTTTGTGTGCGAAAGAAAGGCCTTTGGGCCCGCAAGCAAATATCGATTGGCATAGGAAAAGGCAACGTAGCAGAGGATGGTTTCGATCCATCGACCTCTGGGTTATGGGCCCAGCACGCTTCCGCTGCGCCACTCTGCTCTTGTCGCTGGCCATCCTCATGGATTTCGACAAGCGAATCCCAAGTCAAGCGTGGGCGAGAGCTGGACTCTCCTAGGCCAGCTGAGCGAGGGTGGTGGCGCCTGGCCCGGCGTGGAGCATTGGTGGTTCAGTGGTAGAATTCTCGCCTGCCACGCGGGAGGCCCGGGTTCGATTCCCGGCCAATGCAATTATGGGCTCTTGGTGTTTGTAGCTCTCTCCCCCAATTTCCAGCCCCATGGAATGCCTCAAGGCACAAGGTGTTTCTTGTCGAGAATGTATTAGGCGGTGTGAGTGCTTTTTGAAACCACCTTCTCCCAATGACATCATTGAAACCCATGGGGCCATACTTCAGAAGGGGCTCAGTTGTCCAAGGTCTTGGGGGAGTGGCTCTCCTGGTGTCTAGCGGCCAGAGCAAGTTGTGGATTTAGCAAAACTGCCTATAGTTTACACATAGCCCAGGAGAGGACAGGGATCAGCCATAGCACAAGCAACAACCTCAAGCAAAGGGGGATTAGCTCAAATGGTAGAGCGCTCGCTTAGCATGCGAGAGGTAGCGGGATCGATGCCCGCATTCTCCAAATGCAGCTTTCCTGATTTGCCAGGAGACACCTTGCTTTTGTGTTTGATGTTGAAGCTTGGAACCGAGCGCCGTGAGCAACATGGGAAGCCGGAGTCCTCCTCATAACGCGTGCCAAGGCGTTGCCACGTTTTTGTGGTGGCAACTGTGGCTTCAGCCAAAGTCACGTAGGCAGTGTTGGACAAAAGCAATCTAGTAAACAAAGCACGAGCAGGCCTCCATGGCCAAGAGACAATATTTCATTAGCGCAAAAGGTGCCAGTGCCATGCTTACGCTGAGAGCTTTGGACTCGTTGAATCACCTGAATCAGGTTCAACTTCTCTTTGTGTGCGAAAGAAAGGCCTTTGGGCCCGCACGCAAGCAAATATCGATTGGCATAGGAAAGGGCAACGTAGCAGAGGATGGTTTCGATCCATCGACCTCTGGGTTATGGGCCCAGCACGCTTCCGCTGCGCCACTCTGCTCTTGTCGCTGACCAACCTCAACAACCACATGTGGATGTAGTTTGCCAGCGATTCCCACGGGGAGTGGGTCCATGTGGCAAAGTCACAATGTAGACGACTAGGCGTTTCCATTGATTTTCGACCAGCGAATCCCAAGTCAAGCGTGGGCGAGAGCTGGACTCTCCTAGACCAGCTGAGCGAGGGTGGTGGCAAGTGGCCCGGCGTGGAGCATTGGTGGTTCAGTGGTAGAATTCTCGCCTGCCACGCGGGAGGCCCGGGTTCGATTCCCGGCCAATGCAATTATGGGCTCTTTGTGTTTGCAGCGCTCTCCCCCAATTTCCAGCCCCGTGGAGTGCATCAAGGCACAAGGTGTTTCTTGTCGAGAATGTACTAGGCGGTGTGAGTGCTTTTTGAAACCAGCCTTCTCCCAATTACATCATTGAAACCCATGGGGCCATACCTCTGAAGGGGCTCAGTTGTCAAAGGTCGTAGGAGGGAAAAAAAAGGGGGGTGCAAACCTTCTACGCTAGGAAAGCGGGTGGCTCTCCTGGTGTCTAGCGGCCAGAGCAGGTTGTGGATTTCGCAAAACTGACTATATTTTACACATAGCCCAGGAGAGGACAGGGATCAGCCATAGCGCAAGCAACACACTCGAGCAAAGGGGGATTAGCTCAAGTGGCAGAGCGCTCGCTTTGCATGCGAGAGGTAGCGGGATCGATGCCCGCATTCTCCAAACGCAGCTTTCCTGGTTTCACGGGAGGCACCTTGCTTTTGTGTTTGATGTTGAAGCTTGGAACCGAGCGCCGTGAGCAACATGGGAAGCCGGAGTGCTCCTCATAACATGTGCCAAGGCATTGCCACGTTTTTGTGGTGGCATCTGTGGCTTCAGCCAAAGTCTCGTAGGCAGTATTGGACAAAAGCAATCAATTAAAGAAAGCACGACCAGGCTTCCATGGCCAAGAGACAATATTCCATTAGGGGGAAAGGTGCCAGTGCCATGCTTACGCTGAGAGCTTTGGACTCGTTGAATCACCTGAATCAGGTTCAACTTCTCTTTGTGTGCGAAAGAAAGGCCTTTGGGCCCGCAAGCAAATATCGATTGGCATAGGAAAAGGCAACGTAGCAGAGGATGGTTTCGATCCATCGACCTCTGGGTTATGGGCCCAGCACGCTTCCGCTGCGCCACTCTGCTCTTGTCGCTGGCCATCCTCATGGATTTCGACAAGCGAATCCCAAGTCAAGCGTGGGCGAGAGCTGGACTCTCCTAGGCCAGCTGAGCGAGGGTGGTGGCGCCTGGCCCGGCGTGGAGCATTGGTGGTTCAGTGGTAGAATTCTCGCCTGCCACGCGGGAGGCCCGGGTTCGATTCCCGGCCAATGCAATTATGGGCTCTTGGTGTTTGTAGCTCTCTCCCCCAATTTCCAGCCCCATGGAATGCCTCAAGGCACAAGGTGTTTCTTGTCGAGAATGTATTAGGCGGTGTGAGTGCTTTTTGAAACCACCTTCTCCCAATGACATCATTGAAACCCATGGGGCCATACTTCAGAAGGGGCTCAGTTGTCCAAGGTCTTGGGGGAGTGGCTCTCCTGGTGTCTAGCGGCCAGAGCAAGTTGTGGATTTAGCAAAACTGCCTATAGTTTACACATAGCCCAGGAGAGGACAGGGATCAGCCATAGCACAAGCAACAACCTCAAGCAAAGGGGGATTAGCTCAAATGGTAGAGCGCTCGCTTAGCATGCGAGAGGTAGCGGGATCGATGCCCGCATTCTCCAAATGCAGCTTTCCTGATTTGCCAGGAGACACCTTGCTTTTGTGTTTGATGTTGAAGCTTGGAACCGAGCGCCGTGAGCAACATGGGAAGCCGGAGTCCTCCTCATAACGCGTGCCAAGGCGTTGCCACGTTTTTGTGGTGGCAACTGTGGCTTCAGCCAAAGTCACGTAGGCAGTGTTGGACAAAAGCAATCTAGTAAACAAAGCACGAGCAGGCCTCCATGGCCAAGAGACAATATTTCATTAGCGCAAAAGGTGCCAGTGCCATGCTTACGCTGAGAGCTTTGGACTCGTTGAATCACCTGAATCAGGTTCAACTTCTCTTTGTGTGTGAAAGAAAGGCCTTTGGGCCCGCACGCAAGCAAATATCGATTGGCATAGGAAAGGGCAACGTAGCAGAGGATGGTTTCGATCCATCGACCTCTGGGTTATGGGCCCAGCACGCTTCCGCTGCGCCACTCTGCTCTTGTCGCTGACCAACCTCAACAACCACATGTGGATGTAGTTTGCCAGCGATTCCCACGGGGAGTGGGTCCATGTGGCAAAGTCACAATGTAGACGACTAGGCGTTTCCATTGATTTTCGACCAGCGAATCCCAAGTCAAGCGTGGGCGAGAGCTGGACTCTCCTAGACCAGCTGAGCGAGGGTGGTGGCGCGTGGCCCGGCGTGGAGCATTGGTGGTTCAGTGGTAGAATTCTCGCCTGCCACGCGGGAGGCCCGGGTTCGATTCCCGGCCAATGCAATTATGGGCTCTTTGTGTTTGCAGCGCTCTCCCCCAATTTCCAGCCCCGTGGAGTGCATCAAGGCACAAGGTGTTTCTTGTCGAGAATGTACTAGGCGGTGTGAGTGCTTTTTGAAACCAGCCTTCTCCCAATTACATCATTGAAACCCATGGGGCCATACCTCTGAAGGGGCTCAGTTGTCAAAGGTCGTAGGAGGGAAAAAAAAGGGGGGTGCAAACCTTCTACGCTAGGAAAGCGGGTGGCTCTCCTGGTGTCTAGCGGCCAGAGCAGGTTGTGGATTTCGCAAAACTGACTATATTTTACACATAGCCCAGGAGAGGACAGGGATCAGCCATAGCGCAAGCAACACACTCGAGCAAAGGGGGATTAGCTCAAGTGGCAGAGCGCTCGCTTTGCATGCGAGAGGTAGCGGGATCGATGCCCGCATTCTCCAAACGCAGCTTTCCTGGTTTCACGGGAGGCACCTTGCTTTTGTGTTTGATGTTGAAGCTTGGAACCGAGCGCCGTGAGCAACATGGGAAGCCGGAGTGCTCCTCATAACATGTGCCAAGGCATTGCCACGTTTTTGTGGTGGCATCTGTGGCTTCAGCCAAAGTCACGTAGGCAGTATTGGACAAAAGCAATCAATTAAAGAAAGCACGACCAGGCTTCCATGGCCAAGAGACAATATTCCATTAGGGGGAAAGGTGCCAGTGCCATGCTTACGCTGAGAGCTTTGGACTCGTTGAATCACCTGAATCAGGTTCAACTTCTCTTTGTGTGCGAAAGAAAGGCCTTTGGGCCCGCAAGCAAATATCGATTGGCATAGGAAAAGGCAACGTAGCAGAGGATGGTTTCGATCCATCGACCTCTGGGTTATGGGCCCAGCACGCTTCCGCTGCGCCACTCTGCTCTTGTCGCTGACCATCCTCATGGATTTCGACAAGCGAATCCCAAGTCAAGCGTGGGCGAGAGCTGGACTCTCCTAGGCCAGCTGAGCGAGGGTGGTGGCGCCTGGCCCGGCGTGGAGCATTGGTGGTTCAGTGGTAGAATTCTCGCCTGCCACGCGGGAGGCCCGGGTTCGATTCCCGGCCAATGCAATTATGGGCTCTTGGTGTTTGTAGCTCTCTCCCCCAATTTCCAGCCCCATGGAATGCCTCAAGGCACAAGGTGTTTCTTGTCGAGAATGTATTAGGCGGTGTGAGTGCTTTTTGAAACCACCTTCTCCCAATGACATCATTGAAACCCATGGGGCCATACTTCAGAAGGGGCTCAGTTGTCCAAGGTCTTGGGGGAGTGGCTCTCCTGGTGTCTAGCGGCCAGAGCAAGTTGTGGATTTAGCAAAACTGCCTATAGTTTACACATAGCCCAGGAGAGGACAGGGATCAGCCATAGCACAAGCAACAACCTCAAGCAAAGGGGGATTAGCTCAAATGGTAGAGCGCTCGCTTAGCATGCGAGAGGTAGCGGGATCGATGCCCGCATTCTCCAAATGCAGCTTTCCTGATTTGCCAGGAGACACCTTGCTTTTGTGTTTGATGTTGAAGCTTGGAACCGAGCGCCGTGAGCAACATGGGAAGCCGGAGTCCTCCTCATAACGCGTGCCAAGGCGTTGCCACGTTTTTGTGGTGGCAACTGTGGCTTCAGCCAAAGTCACGTAGGCAGTGTTGGACAAAAGCAATCTAGTAAACAAAGCACGAGCAGGCCTCCATGGCCAAGAGACAATATTTCATTAGCGCAAAAGGTGCCAGTGCCATGCTTACGCTGAGAGCTTTGGACTCGTTGAATCACCTGAATCAGGTTCAACTTCTCTTTGTGTGCGAAAGAAAGGCCTTTGGGCCCGCACGCAAGCAAATATCGATTGGCATAGAAAAAGGCAACGTAGCAGAGGATGGTTTCGATCCATCGACCTCTGGGTTATGGGCCCAGCACGCTTCCGCTGCGCCACTCTGCTCTTGTCGCTGACCAACCTCAACAACCACATGTGGATGTAGTTTGCCAGCGATTCCCACGGGGAGTGGGTCCATGTGGCAAAGTCACAATGTAGACGACTAGGCGTTTCCATTGATTTTCGACCAGCGAATCCCAAGTCAAGCGTGGGCGAGAGCTGGACTCTCCTAGACCAGCTGAGCGAGGGTGGTGGCAAGTGGCCCGGCGTGGAGCATTGGTGGTTCAGTGGTAGAATTCTCGCCTGCCACGCGGGAGGCCCGGGTTCGATTCCCGGCCAATGCAATTATGGGCTCTTTGTGTTTGCAGCGCTCTCCCCCAATTTCCAGCCCCGTGGAGTGCATCAAGGCACAAGGTGTTTCTTGTCGAGAATGTACTAGGCGGTGTGAGTGCTTTTTGAAACCAGCCTTCTCCCAATTACATCATTGAAACCCATGGGGCCATACCTCTGAAGGGGCTCAGTTGTCAAAGGTCGTAGGAGGGAAAAAAAAGGGGGGTGCAAACCTTCTACGCTAGGAAAGCGGGTGGCTCTCCTGGTGTCTAGCGGCCAGAGCAGGTTGTGGATTTCGCAAAACTGACTATATTTTACACATAGCCCAGGAGAGGACAGGGATCAGCCATAGCGCAAGCAACACACTCGAGCAAAGGGGGATTAGCTCAAGTGGCAGAGCGCTCGCTTTGCATGCGAGAGGTAGCGGGATCGATGCCCGCATTCTCCAAACGCAGCTTTCCTGGTTTCACGGGAGGCACCTTGCTTTTGTGTTTGATGTTGAAGCTTGGAACCGAGCGCCGTGAGCAACATGGGAAGCCGGAGTGCTCCTCATAACATGTGCCAAGGCATTGCCACGTTTTTGTGGTGGCATCTGTGGCTTCAGCCAAAGTCACGTAGGCAGTATTGGACAAAAGCAATCAATTAAAGAAAGCACGACCAGGCTTCCATGGCCAAGAGACAATATTCCATTAGGGGGAAAGGTGCCAGTGCCATGCTTACGCTGAGAGCTTTGGACTCGTTGAATCACCTGAATCAGGTTCAACTTCTCTTTGTGTGCGAAAGAAAGGCCTTTGGGCCCGCAAGCAAATATCGATTGGCATAGGAAAAGGCAACGTAGCAGAGGATGGTTTCGATCCATCGACCTCTGGGTTATGGGCCCAGCACGCTTCCGCTGCGCCACTCTGCTCTTGTCGCTGGCCATCCTCATGGATTTCGACAAGCGAATCCCAAGTCAAGCGTGGGCGAGAGCTGGACTCTCCTAGGCCAGCTGAGCGAGGGTGGTGGCGCCTGGCCCGGCGTGGAGCATTGGTGGTTCAGTGGTAGAATTCTCGCCTGCCACGCGGGAGGCCCGGGTTCGATTCCCGGCCAATGCAATTATGGGCTCTTGGTGTTTGTAGCTCTCTCCCCCAATTTCCAGCCCCATGGAATGCCTCAAGGCACAAGGTGTTTCTTGTCGAGAATGTATTAGGCGGTGTGAGTGCTTTTTGAAACCACCTTCTCCCAATGACATCATTGAAACCCATGGGGCCATACTTCAGAAGGGGCTCAGTTGTCCAAGGTCTTGGGGGAGTGGCTCTCCTGGTGTCTAGCGGCCAGAGCAAGTTGTGGATTTAGCAAAACTGCCTATAGTTTACACATAGCCCAGGAGAGGACAGGGATCAGCCATAGCACAAGCAACAACCTCAAGCAAAGGGGGATTAGCTCAAATGGTAGAGCGCTCGCTTAGCATGCGAGAGGTAGCGGGATCGATGCCCGCATTCTCCAAATGCAGCTTTCCTGATTTGCCAGGAGACACCTTGCTTTTGTGTTTGATGTTGAAGCTTGGAACCGAGCGCCGTGAGCAACATGGGAAGCCGGAGTCCTCCTCATAACGCGTGCCAAGGCGTTGCCACGTTTTTGTGGTGGCAACTGTGGCTTCAGCCAAAGTCACGTAGGTAGTGTTGGACAAAAGCAATCTAGTAAACAAAGCACGAGCAGGCCTCCATGGCCAAGAGACAATATTTCATTAGTGCAAAAGGTGCCAGTGCCATGCTTACGCTGAGAGCTTTGGACTCGTTGAATCACCTGAATCAGGTTCAACTTCTCTTTGTGTGCGAAAGAAAGGCCTTTGGGCCCGCACGCAAGCAAATATCGATTGGCATAGGAAAGGGCAACGTAGCAGAGGATGGTTTCGATCCATCGACCTCTGGGTTATGGGCCCAGCACGCTTCCGCTGCGCCACTCTGCTCTTGTCGCTGACCAACCTCAACAACCACATGTGGATGTAGTTTGCCAGCGATTCCCACGGGGAGTGGGTCCATGTGGCAAAGTCACAATGTAGACGACTAGGCGTTTCCATTGATTTTCGACCAGCGAATCCCAAGTCAAGCGTGGGCGAGAGCTGGACTCTCCTAGACCAGCTGAGCGAGGGTGGTGGCAAGTGGCCCGGCGTGGAGCATTGGTGGTTCAGTGGTAGAATTCTCGCCTGCCACGCGGGAGGCCCGGGTTCGATTCCCGGCCAATGCAATTATGGGCTCTTTGTGTTTGCAGCGCTCTCCCCCAATTTCCAGCCCCGTGGAGTGCATCAAGGCACAAGGTGTTTCTTGTCGAGAATGTACTAGGCGGTGTGAGTGCTTTTTGAAACCAGCCTTCTCCCAATTACATCATTGAAACCCATGGGGCCATACCTCTGAAGGGGCTCAGTTGTCAAAGGTCGTAGGAGGGAAAAAAAAGGGGGGTGCAAACCTTCTACGCTAGGAAAGCGGGTGGCTCTCCTGGTGTCTAGCGGCCAGAGCAGGTTGTGGATTTCGCAAAACTGACTATATTTTACACATAGCCCAGGAGAGGACAGGGATCAGCCATAGCGCAAGCAACACACTCGAGCAAAGGGGGATTAGCTCAAGTGGCAGAGCGCTCGCTTTGCATGCGAGAGGTAGCGGGATCGATGCCCGCATTCTCCAAACGCAGCTTTCCTGGTTTCACGGGAGGCACCTTGCTTTTGTGTTTGATGTTGAAGCTTGGAACCGAGCGCCGTGAGCAACATGGGAAGCCGGAGTGCTCCTCATAACATGTGCCAAGGCATTGCCACGTTTTTGTGGTGGCATCTGTGGCTTCAGCCAAAGTCTCGTAGGCAGTATTGGACAAAAGCAATCAATTAAAGAAAGCACGACCAGGCTTCCATGGCCAAGAGACAATATTCCATTAGGGGGAAAGGTGCCAGTGCCATGCTTACGCTGAGAGCTTTGGACTCGTTGAATCACCTGAATCAGGTTCAACTTCTCTTTGTGTGCGAAAGAAAGGCCTTTGGGCCCGCAAGCAAATATCGATTGGCATAGGAAAAGGCAACGTAGCAGAGGATGGTTTCGATCCATCGACCTCTGGGTTATGGGCCCAGCACGCTTCCGCTGCGCCACTCTGCTCTTGTCGCTGGCCATCCTCATGGATTTCGACAAGCGAATCCCAAGTCAAGCGTGGGCGAGAGCTGGACTCTCCTAGGCCAGCTGAGCGAGGGTGGTGGCGCCTGGCCCGGCGTGGAGCATTGGTGGTTCAGTGGTAGAATTCTCGCCTGCCACGCGGGAGGCCCGGGTTCGATTCCCGGCCAATGCAATTATGGGCTCTTGGTGTTTGTAGCTCTCTCCCCCAATTTCCAGCCCCATGGAATGCCTCAAGGCACAAGGTGTTTCTTGTCGAGAATGTATTAGGCGGTGTGAGTGCTTTTTGAAACCACCTTCTCCCAATGACATCATTGAAACCCATGGGGCCATACTTCAGAAGGGGCTCAGTTGTCCAAGGTCTTGGGGGAGTGGCTCTCCTGGTGTCTAGCGGCCAGAGCAAGTTGTGGATTTAGCAAAACTGCCTATAGTTTACACATAGCCCAGGAGAGGACAGGGATCAGCCATAGCACAAGCAACAACCTCAAGCAAAGGGGGATTAGCTCAAATGGTAGAGCGCTCGCTTAGCATGCGAGAGGTAGCGGGATCGATGCCCGCATTCTCCAAATGCAGCTTTCCTGATTTGCCAGGAGACACCTTGCTTTTGTGTTTGATGTTGAAGCTTGGAACCGAGCGCCGTGAGCAACATGGGAAGCCGGAGTCCTCCTCATAACGCGTGCCAAGGCGTTGCCACGTTTTTGTGGTGGCAACTGTGGCTTCAGCCAAAGTCACGTAGGCAGTGTTGGACAAAAGCAATCTAGTAAACAAAGCACGAGCAGGCCTCCATGGCCAAGAGACAATATTTCATTAGCGCAAAAGGTGCCAGTGCCATGCTTACGCTGAGAGCTTTGGACTCGTTGAATCACCTGAATCAGGTTCAACTTCTCTTTGTGTGCGAAAGAAAGGCCTTTGGGCCCGCACGCAAGCAAATATCGATTGGCATAGGAAAGGGCAACGTAGCAGAGGATGGTTTCGATCCATCGACCTCTGGGTTATGGGCCCAGCACGCTTCCGCTGCGCCACTCTGCTCTTGTCGCTGACCAACCTCAACAACCACATGTGGATGTAGTTTGCCAGCGATTCCCACGGGGAGTGGGTCCATGTGGCAAAGTCACAATGTAGACGACTAGGCGTTTCCATTGATTTTCGACCAGCGAATCCCAAGTCAAGCGTGGGCGAGAGCTGGACTCTCCTAGACCAGCTGAGCGAGGGTGGTGGCGCCTGGCCCGGCGTGGAGCATTGGTGGTTCAGTGGTAGAATTCTCGCCTGCCACGCGGGAGGCCCGGGTTCGATTCCCGGCCAATGCAATTATGGGCTCTTTGTGTTTGCAGCGCTCTCCCCCAATTTCCAGCCCCGTGGAGTGCATCAAGGCACAAGGTGTTTCTTGTCGAGAATGTACTAGGCGGTGTGAGTGCTTTTTGAAACCAGCCTTCTCCCAATTACATCATTGAAACCCATGGGGCCATACCTCTGAAGGGGCTCAGTTGTCAAAGGTCGTAGGAGGGAAAAAAAAGGGGGGTGCAAACCTTCTACGCTAGGAAAGCGGGTGGCTCTCCTGGTGTCTAGCGGCCAGAGCAGGTTGTGGATTTCGCAAAACTGACTATATTTTACACATAGCCCAGGAGAGGACAGGGATCAGCCATAGCGCAAGCAACACACTCGAGCAAAGGGGGATTAGCTCAAGTGGCAGAGCGCTCGCTTTGCATGCGAGAGGTAGCGGGATCGATGCCCGCATTCTCCAAACGCAGCTTTCCTGGTTTCACGGGAGGCACCTTGCTTTTGTGTTTGATGTTGAAGCTTGGAACCGAGCGCCGTGAGCAACATGGGAAGCCGGAGTGCTCCTCATAACATGTGCCAAGGCATTGCCACGTTTTTGTGGTGGCATCTGTGGCTTCAGCCAAAGTCACGTAGGCAGTATTGGACAAAAGCAATCAATTAAAGAAAGCACGACCAGGCTTCCATGGCCAAGAGACAATATTCCATTAGGGGGAAAGGTGCCAGTGCCATGCTTACGCTGAGAGCTTTGGACTCGTTGAATCACCTGAATCAGGTTCAACTTCTCTTTGTGTGCGAAAGAAAGGCCTTTGGGCCCGCAAGCAAATATCGATTGGCATAGGAAAAGGCAACGTAGCAGAGGATGGTTTCGATCCATCGACCTCTGGGTTATGGGCCCAGCACGCTTCCGCTGCGCCACTCTGCTCTTGTCGCTGACCATCCTCATGGATTTCGACAAGCGAATCCCAAGTCAAGCGTGGGCGAGAGCTGGACTCTCCTAGGCCAGCTGAGCGAGGGTGGTGGCGCCTGGCCCGGCGTGGAGCATTGGTGGTTCAGTGGTAGAATTCTCGCCTGCCACGCGGGAGGCCCGGGTTCGATTCCCGGCCAATGCAATTATGGGCTCTTGGTGTTTGTAGCTCTCTCCCCCAATTTCCAGCCCCATGGAATGCCTCAAGGCACAAGGTGTTTCTTGTCGAGAATGTATTAGGCGGTGTGAGTGCTTTTTGAAACCACCTTCTCCCAATGACATCATTGAAACCCATGGGGCCATACTTCAGAAGGGGCTCAGTTGTCCAAGGTCTTGGGGGAGTGGCTCTCCTGGTGTCTAGCGGCCAGAGCAAGTTGTGGATTTAGCAAAACTGCCTATAGTTTACACATAGCCCAGGAGAGGACAGGGATCAGCCATAGCACAAGCAACAACCTCAAGCAAAGGGGGATTAGCTCAAATGGTAGAGCGCTCGCTTAGCATGCGAGAGGTAGCGGGATCGATGCCCGCATTCTCCAAATGCAGCTTTCCTGATTTGCCAGGAGACACCTTGCTTTTGTGTTTGATGTTGAAGCTTGGAACCGAGCGCCGTGAGCAACATGGGAAGCCGGAGTCCTCCTCATAACGCGTGCCAAGGCGTTGCCACGTTTTTGTGGTGGCAACTGTGGCTTCAGCCAAAGTCACGTAGGCAGTGTTGGACAAAAGCAATCTAGTAAACAAAGCACGAGCAGGCCTCCATGGCCAAGAGACAATATTTCATTAGCGCAAAAGGTGCCAGTGCCATGCTTACGCTGAGAGCTTTGGACTCGTTGAATCACCTGAATCAGGTTCAACTTCTCTTTGTGTGCGAAAGAAAGGCCTTTGGGCCCGCACGCAAGCAAATATCGATTGGCATAGAAAAAGGCAACGTAGCAGAGGATGGTTTCGATCCATCGACCTCTGGGTTATGGGCCCAGCACGCTTCCGCTGCGCCACTCTGCTCTTGTCGCTGACCAACCTCAACAACCACATGTGGATGTAGTTTGCCAGCGATTCCCACGGGGAGTGGGTCCATGTGGCAAAGTCACAATGTAGACGACTAGGCGTTTCCATTGATTTTCGACCAGCGAATCCCAAGTCAAGCGTGGGCGAGAGCTGGACTCTCCTAGACCAGCTGAGCGAGGGTGGTGGCAAGTGGCCCGGCGTGGAGCATTGGTGGTTCAGTGGTAGAATTCTCGCCTGCCACGCGGGAGGCCCGGGTTCGATTCCCGGCCAATGCAATTATGGGCTCTTTGTGTTTGCAGCGCTCTCCCCCAATTTCCAGCCCCGTGGAGTGCATCAAGGCACAAGGTGTTTCTTGTCGAGAATGTACTAGGCGGTGTGAGTGCTTTTTGAAACCAGCCTTCTCCCAATTACATCATTGAAACCCATGGGGCCATACCTCTGAAGGGGCTCAGTTGTCAAAGGTCGTAGGAGGGAAAAAAAAGGGGGGTGCAAACCTTCTACGCTAGGAAAGCGGGTGGCTCTCCTGGTGTCTAGCGGCCAGAGCAGGTTGTGGATTTCGCAAAACTGACTATATTTTACACATAGCCCAGGAGAGGACAGGGATCAGCCATAGCGCAAGCAACACACTCGAGCAAAGGGGGATTAGCTCAAGTGGCAGAGCGCTCGCTTTGCATGCGAGAGGTAGCGGGATCGATGCCCGCATTCTCCAAACGCAGCTTTCCTGGTTTCACGGGAGGCACCTTGCTTTTGTGTTTGATGTTGAAGCTTGGAACCGAGCGCCGTGAGCAACATGGGAAGCCGGAGTGCTCCTCATAACATGTGCCAAGGCATTGCCACGTTTTTGTGGTGGCATCTGTGGCTTCAGCCAAAGTCACGTAGGCAGTATTGGACAAAAGCAATCAATTAAAGAAAGCACGACCAGGCTTCCATGGCCAAGAGACAATATTCCATTAGGGGGAAAGGTGCCAGTGCCATGCTTACGCTGAGAGCTTTGGACTCGTTGAATCACCTGAATCAGGTTCAACTTCTCTTTGTGTGCGAAAGAAAGGCCTTTGGGCCCGCAAGCAAATATCGATTGGCATAGGAAAAGGCAACGTAGCAGAGGATGGTTTCGATCCATCGACCTCTGGGTTATGGGCCCAGCACGCTTCCGCTGCGCCACTCTGCTCTTGTCGCTGGCCATCCTCATGGATTTCGACAAGCGAATCCCAAGTCAAGCGTGGGCGAGAGCTGGACTCTCCTAGGCCAGCTGAGCGAGGGTGGTGGCGCCTGGCCCGGCGTGGAGCATTGGTGGTTCAGTGGTAGAATTCTCGCCTGCCACGCGGGAGGCCCGGGTTCGATTCCCGGCCAATGCAATTATGGGCTCTTGGTGTTTGTAGCTCTCTCCCCCAATTTCCAGCCCCATGGAATGCCTCAAGGCACAAGGTGTTTCTTGTCGAGAATGTATTAGGCGGTGTGAGTGCTTTTTGAAACCACCTTCTCCCAATGACATCATTGAAACCCATGGGGCCATACTTCAGAAGGGGCTCAGTTGTCCAAGGTCTTGGGGGAGTGGCTCTCCTGGTGTCTAGCGGCCAGAGCAAGTTGTGGATTTAGCAAAACTGCCTATAGTTTACACATAGCCCAGGAGAGGACAGGGATCAGCCATAGCACAAGCAACAACCTCAAGCAAAGGGGGATTAGCTCAAATGGTAGAGCGCTCGCTTAGCATGCGAGAGGTAGCGGGATCGATGCCCGCATTCTCCAAATGCAGCTTTCCTGATTTGCCAGGAGACACCTTGCTTTTGTGTTTGATGTTGAAGCTTGGAACCGAGCGCCGTGAGCAACATGGGAAGCCGGAGTCCTCCTCATAACGCGTGCCAAGGCGTTGCCACGTTTTTGTGGTGGCAACTGTGGCTTCAGCCAAAGTCACGTAGGCAGTGTTGGACAAAAGCAATCTAGTAAACAAAGCACGAGCAGGCCTCCATGGCCAAGAGACAATATTTCATTAGTGCAAAAGGTGC
Organism: Lithobates pipiens; assembly: GCF_037356315.1. Classification (NCBI taxonomy): domain Eukaryota; kingdom Metazoa; phylum Chordata; class Amphibia; order Anura; family Ranidae; genus Lithobates; species Lithobates pipiens. The sequence goes on from NW_027507758.1 coordinate 581,103,339, forward strand.
CAGTGCCATGCTTACGCTGAGAGCTTTGGACTCGTTGAATCACCTGAATCAGGTTCAACTTCTCTTTGTGTGCGAAAGAAAGGCCTTTGGGCCCGCACGCAAGCAAATATCGATTGGCATAGGAAAGGGCAACGTAGCAGAGGATGGTTTCGATCCATCGACCTCTGGGTTATGGGCCCAGCACGCTTCCGCTGCGCCACTCTGCTCTTGTCGCTGACCAACCTCAACAACCACATGTGGATGTAGTTTGCCAGCGATTCCCACGGGGAGTGGGTCCATGTGGCAAAGTCACAATGTAGACGACTAGGCGTTTCCATTGATTTTCGACCAGCGAATCCCAAGTCAAGCGTGGGCGAGAGCTGGACTCTCCTAGACCAGCTGAGCGAGGGTGGTGGCAAGTGGCCCGGCGTGGAGCATTGGTGGTTCAGTGGTAGAATTCTCGCCTGCCACGCGGGAGGCCCGGGTTCGATTCCCGGCCAATGCAATTATGGGCTCTTTGTGTTTGCAGCGCTCTCCCCCAATTTCCAGCCCCGTGGAGTGCATCAAGGCACAAGGTGTTTCTTGTCGAGAATGTACTAGGCGGTGTGAGTGCTTTTTGAAACCAGCCTTCTCCCAATTACATCATTGAAACCCATGGGGCCATACCTCTGAAGGGGCTCAGTTGTCAAAGGTCGTAGGAGGGAAAAAAAAGGGGGGTGCAAACCTTCTACGCTAGGAAAGCGGGTGGCTCTCCTGGTGTCTAGCGGCCAGAGCAGGTTGTGGATTTCGCAAAACTGACTATATTTTACACATAGCCCAGGAGAGGACAGGGATCAGCCATAGCGCAAGCAACACACTCGAGCAAAGGGGGATTAGCTCAAGTGGCAGAGCGCTCGCTTTGCATGCGAGAGGTAGCGGGATCGATGCCCGCATTCTCCAAACGCAGCTTTCCTGGTTTCACGGGAGGCACCTTGCTTTTGTGTTTGATGTTGAAGCTTGGAACCGAGCGCCGTGAGCAACATGGGAAGCCGGAGTGCTCCTCATAACATGTGCCAAGGCATTGCCACGTTTTTGTGGTGGCATCTGTGGCTTCAGCCAAAGTCACGTAGGCAGTATTGGACAAAAGCAATCAATTAAAGAAAGCACGACCAGGCTTCCATGGCCAAGAGACAATATTCCATTAGGGGGAAAGGTGCCAGTGCCATGCTTACGCTGAGAGCTTTGGACTCGTTGAATCACCTGAATCAGGTTCAACTTCTCTTTGTGTGCGAAAGAAAGGCCTTTGGGCCCGCAAGCAAATATCGATTGGCATAGGAAAAGGCAACGTAGCAGAGGATGGTTTCGATCCATCGACCTCTGGGTTATGGGCCCAGCACGCTTCCGCTGCGCCACTCTGCTCTTGTCGCTGGCCATCCTCATGGATTTCGACAAGCGAATCCCAAGTCAAGCGTGGGCGAGAGCTGGACTCTCCTAGGCCAGCTGAGCGAGGGTGGTGGCGCCTGGCCCGGCGTGGAGCATTGGTGGTTCAGTGGTAGAATTCTCGCCTGCCACGCGGGAGGCCCGGGTTCGATTCCCGGCCAATGCAATTATGGGCTCTTGGTGTTTGTAGCTCTCTCCCCCAATTTCCAGCCCCATGGAATGCCTCAAGGCACAAGGTGTTTCTTGTCGAGAATGTATTAGGCGGTGTGAGTGCTTTTTGAAACCACCTTCTCCCAATGACATCATTGAAACCCATGGGGCCATACTTCAGAAGGGGCTCAGTTGTCCAAGGTCTTGGGGGAGTGGCTCTCCTGGTGTCTAGCGGCCAGAGCAAGTTGTGGATTTAGCAAAACTGCCTATAGTTTACACATAGCCCAGGAGAGGACAGGGATCAGCCATAGCACAAGCAACAACCTCAAGCAAAGGGGGATTAGCTCAAATGGTAGAGCGCTCGCTTAGCATGCGAGAGGTAGCGGGATCGATGCCCGCATTCTCCAAATGCAGCTTTCCTGATTTGCCAGGAGACACCTTGCTTTTGTGTTTGATGTTGAAGCTTGGAACCGAGCGCCGTGAGCAACATGGGAAGCCGGAGTCCTCCTCATAACGCGTGCCAAGGCATTGCCACGTTTTTGTGGTGGCAACTGTGGCTTCAGCCAAAGTCACGTAGGCAGTGTTGGACAAAAGCAATCTAGTAAACAAAGCACGAGCAGGCCTCCATGGCCAAGAGACAATATTTCATTAGCGCAAAAGGTGCCAGTGCCATGCTTACGCTGAGAGCTTTGGACTCGTTGAATCACCTGAATCAGGTTCAACTTCTCTTTGTGTGCGAAAGAAAGGCCTTTGGGCCCGCACGCAAGCAAATATCGATTGGCATAGGAAAGGGCAACGTAGCAGAGGATGGTTTCGATCCATCGACCTCTGGGTTATGGGCCCAGCACGCTTCCGCTGCGCCACTCTGCTCTTGTCGCTGACCAACCTCAACAACCACATGTGGATGTAGTTTGCCAGCGATTCCCACGGGGAGTGGGTCCATGTGGCAAAGTCACAATGTAGACGACTAGGCGTTTCCATTGATTTTCGACCAGCGAATCCCAAGTCAAGCGTGGGCGAGAGCTGGACTCTCCTAGACCAGCTGAGCGAGGGTGGTGGCAAGTGGCCCGGCGTGGAGCATTGGTGGTTCAGTGGTAGAATTCTCGCCTGCCACGCGGGAGGCCCGGGTTCGATTCCCGGCCAATGCAATTATGGGCTCTTTGTGTTTGCAGCGCTCTCCCCCAATTTCCAGCCCCGTGGAGTGCATCAAGGCACAAGGTGTTTCTTGTCGAGAATGTACTAGGCGGTGTGAGTGCTTTTTGAAACCAGCCTTCTCCCAATTACATCATTGAAACCCATGGGGCCATACCTCTGAAGGGGCTCAGTTGTCAAAGGTCGTAGGAGGGAAAAAAAAGGGGGGTGCAAACCTTCTACGCTAGGAAAGCGGGTGGCTCTCCTGGTGTCTAGCGGCCAGAGCAGGTTGTGGATTTCGCAAAACTGACTATATTTTACACATAGCCCAGGAGAGGACAGGGATCAGCCATAGCGCAAGCAACACACTCGAGCAAAGGGGGATTAGCTCAAGTGGCAGAGCGCTCGCTTTGCATGCGAGAGGTAGCGGGATCGATGCCCGCATTCTCCAAACGCAGCTTTCCTGGTTTCACGGGAGGCACCTTGCTTTTGTGTTTGATGTTGAAGCTTGGAACCGAGCGCCGTGAGCAACATGGGAAGCCGGAGTGCTCCTCATAACATGTGCCAAGGCATTGCCACGTTTTTGTGGTGGCATCTGTGGCTTCAGCCAAAGTCTCGTAGGCAGTATTGGACAAAAGCAATCAATTAAAGAAAGCACGACCAGGCTTCCATGGCCAAGAGACAATATTCCATTAGGGGGAAAGGTGCCAGTGCCATGCTTACGCTGAGAGCTTTGGACTCGTTGAATCACCTGAATCAGGTTCAACTTCTCTTTGTGTGCGAAAGAAAGGCCTTTGGGCCCGCAAGCAAATATCGATTGGCATAGGAAAAGGCAACGTAGCAGAGGATGGTTTCGATCCATCGACCTCTGGGTTATGGGCCCAGCACGCTTCCGCTGCGCCACTCTGCTCTTGTCGCTGGCCATCCTCATGGATTTCGACAAGCGAATCCCAAGTCAAGCGTGGGCGAGAGCTGGACTCTCCTAGGCCAGCTGAGCGAGGGTGGTGGCGCCTGGCCCGGCGTGGAGCATTGGTGGTTCAGTGGTAGAATTCTCGCCTGCCACGCGGGAGGCCCGGGTTCGATTCCCGGCCAATGCAATTATGGGCTCTTGGTGTTTGTAGCTCTCTCCCCCAATTTCCAGCCCCATGGAATGCCTCAAGGCACAAGGTGTTTCTTGTCGAGAATGTATTAGGCGGTGTGAGTGCTTTTTGAAACCACCTTCTCCCAATGACATCATTGAAACCCATGGGGCCATACTTCAGAAGGGGCTCAGTTGTCCAAGGTCTTGGGGGAGTGGCTCTCCTGGTGTCTAGCGGCCAGAGCAAGTTGTGGATTTAGCAAAACTGCCTATAGTTTACACATAGCCCAGGAGAGGACAGGGATCAGCCATAGCACAAGCAACAACCTCAAGCAAAGGGGGATTAGCTCAAATGGTAGAGCGCTCGCTTAGCATGCGAGAGGTAGCGGGATCGATGCCCGCATTCTCCAAATGCAGCTTTCCTGATTTGCCAGGAGACACCTTGCTTTTGTGTTTGATGTTGAAGCTTGGAACCGAGCGCCGTGAGCAACATGGGAAGCCGGAGTCCTCCTCATAACGCGTGCCAAGGCGTTGCCACGTTTTTGTGGTGGCAACTGTGGCTTCAGCCAAAGTCACGTAGGCAGTGTTGGACAAAAGCAATCTAGTAAACAAAGCACGAGCAGGCCTCCATGGCCAAGAGACAATATTTCATTAGCGCAAAAGGTGCCAGTGCCATGCTTACGCTGAGAGCTTTGGACTCGTTGAATCACCTGAATCAGGTTCAACTTCTCTTTGTGTGCGAAAGAAAGGCCTTTGGGCCCGCACGCAAGCAAATATCGATTGGCATAGGAAAGGGCAACGTAGCAGAGGATGGTTTCGATCCATCGACCTCTGGGTTATGGGCCCAGCACGCTTCCGCTGCGCCACTCTGCTCTTGTCGCTGACCAACCTCAACAACCACATGTGGATGTAGTTTGCCAGCGATTCCCACGGGGAGTGGGTCCATGTGGCAAAGTCACAATGTAGACGACTAGGCGTTTCCATTGATTTTCGACCAGCGAATCCCAAGTCAAGCGTGGGCGAGAGCTGGACTCTCCTAGACCAGCTGAGCGAGGGTGGTGGCGCCTGGCCCGGCGTGGAGCATTGGTGGTTCAGTGGTAGAATTCTCGCCTGCCACGCGGGAGGCCCGGGTTCGATTCCCGGCCAATGCAATTATGGGCTCTTTGTGTTTGCAGCGCTCTCCCCCAATTTCCAGCCCCGTGGAGTGCATCAAGGCACAAGGTGTTTCTTGTCGAGAATGTACTAGGCGGTGTGAGTGCTTTTTGAAACCAGCCTTCTCCCAATTACATCATTGAAACCCATGGGGCCATACCTCTGAAGGGGCTCAGTTGTCAAAGGTCGTAGGAGGGAAAAAAAAGGGGGGTGCAAACCTTCTACGCTAGGAAAGCGGGTGGCTCTCCTGGTGTCTAGCGGCCAGAGCAGGTTGTGGATTTCGCAAAACTGACTATATTTTACACATAGCCCAGGAGAGGACAGGGATCAGCCATAGCGCAAGCAACACACTCGAGCAAAGGGGGATTAGCTCAAGTGGCAGAGCGCTCGCTTTGCATGCGAGAGGTAGCGGGATCGATGCCCGCATTCTCCAAACGCAGCTTTCCTGGTTTCACGGGAGGCACCTTGCTTTTGTGTTTGATGTTGAAGCTTGGAACCGAGCGCCGTGAGCAACATGGGAAGCCGGAGTGCTCCTCATAACATGTGCCAAGGCATTGCCACGTTTTTGTGGTGGCATCTGTGGCTTCAGCCAAAGTCACGTAGGCAGTATTGGACAAAAGCAATCAATTAAAGAAAGCACGACCAGGCTTCCATGGCCAAGAGACAATATTCCATTAGGGGGAAAGGTGCCAGTGCCATGCTTACGCTGAGAGCTTTGGACTCGTTGAATCACCTGAATCAGGTTCAACTTCTCTTTGTGTGCGAAAGAAAGGCCTTTGGGCCCGCAAGCAAATATCGATTGGCATAGGAAAAGGCAACGTAGCAGAGGATGGTTTCGATCCATCGACCTCTGGGTTATGGGCCCAGCACGCTTCCGCTGCGCCACTCTGCTCTTGTCGCTGACCATCCTCATGGATTTCGACAAGCGAATCCCAAGTCAAGCGTGGGCGAGAGCTGGACTCTCCTAGGCCAGCTGAGCGAGGGTGGTGGCGCCTGGCCCGGCGTGGAGCATTGGTGGTTCAGTGGTAGAATTCTCGCCTGCCACGCGGGAGGCCCGGGTTCGATTCCCGGCCAATGCAATTATGGGCTCTTGGTGTTTGTAGCTCTCTCCCCCAATTTCCAGCCCCATGGAATGCCTCAAGGCACAAGGTGTTTCTTGTCGAGAATGTATTAGGCGGTGTGAGTGCTTTTTGAAACCACCTTCTCCCAATGACATCATTGAAACCCATGGGGCCATACTTCAGAAGGGGCTCAGTTGTCCAAGGTCTTGGGGGAGTGGCTCTCCTGGTGTCTAGCGGCCAGAGCAAGTTGTGGATTTAGCAAAACTGCCTATAGTTTACACATAGCCCAGGAGAGGACAGGGATCAGCCATAGCACAAGCAACAACCTCAAGCAAAGGGGGATTAGCTCAAATGGTAGAGCGCTCGCTTAGCATGCGAGAGGTAGCGGGATCGATGCCCGCATTCTCCAAATGCAGCTTTCCTGATTTGCCAGGAGACACCTTGCTTTTGTGTTTGATGTTGAAGCTTGGAACCGAGCGCCGTGAGCAACATGGGAAGCCGGAGTCCTCCTCATAACGCGTGCCAAGGCGTTGCCACGTTTTTGTGGTGGCAACTGTGGCTTCAGCCAAAGTCACGTAGGCAGTGTTGGACAAAAGCAATCTAGTAAACAAAGCACGAGCAGGCCTCCATGGCCAAGAGACAATATTTCATTAGCGCAAAAGGTGCCAGTGCCATGCTTACGCTGAGAGCTTTGGACTCGTTGAATCACCTGAATCAGGTTCAACTTCTCTTTGTGTGCGAAAGAAAGGCCTTTGGGCCCGCACGCAAGCAAATATCGATTGGCATAGGAAAGGGCAACGTAGCAGAGGATGGTTTCGATCCATCGACCTCTGGGTTATGGGCCCAGCACGCTTCCGCTGCGCCACTCTGCTCTTGTCGCTGACCAACCTCAACAACCACATGTGGATGTAGTTTGCCAGCGATTCCCACGGGGAGTGGGTCCATGTGGCAAAGTCACAATGTAGACGACTAGGCGTTTCCATTGATTTTCGACCAGCGAATCCCAAGTCAAGCGTGGGCGAGAGCTGGACTCTCCTAGACCAGCTGAGCGAGGGTGGTGGCAAGTGGCCCGGCGTGGAGCATTGGTGGTTCAGTGGTAGAATTCTCGCCTGCCACGCGGGAGGCCCGGGTTCGATTCCCGGCCAATGCAATTATGGGCTCTTTGTGTTTGCAGCGCTCTCCCCCAATTTCCAGCCCCGTGGAGTGCATCAAGGCACAAGGTGTTTCTTGTCGAGAATGTACTAGGCGGTGTGAGTGCTTTTTGAAACCAGCCTTCTCCCAATTACATCATTGAAACCCATGGGGCCATACCTCTGAAGGGGCTCAGTTGTCAAAGGTCGTAGGAGGGAAAAAAAAGGGGGGTGCAAACCTTCTACGCTAGGAAAGCGGGTGGCTCTCCTGGTGTCTAGCGGCCAGAGCAGGTTGTGGATTTCGCAAAACTGACTATATTTTACACATAGCCCAGGAGAGGACAGGGATCAGCCATAGCGCAAGCAACACACTCGAGCAAAGGGGGATTAGCTCAAGTGGCAGAGCGCTCGCTTTGCATGCGAGAGGTAGCGGGATCGATGCCCGCATTCTCCAAACGCAGCTTTCCTGGTTTCACGGGAGGCACCTTGCTTTTGTGTTTGATGTTGAAGCTTGGAACCGAGCGCCGTGAGCAACATGGGAAGCCGGAGTGCTCCTCATAACATGTGCCAAGGCATTGCCACGTTTTTGTGGTGGCATCTGTGGCTTCAGCCAAAGTCACGTAGGCAGTATTGGACAAAAGCAATCAATTAAAGAAAGCACGACCAGGCTTCCATGGCCAAGAGACAATATTCCATTAGGGGGAAAGGTGCCAGTGCCATGCTTACGCTGAGAGCTTTGGACTCGTTGAATCACCTGAATCAGGTTCAACTTCTCTTTGTGTGCGAAAGAAAGGCCTTTGGGCCCGCAAGCAAATATCGATTGGCATAGGAAAAGGCAACGTAGCAGAGGATGGTTTCGATCCATCGACCTCTGGGTTATGGGCCCAGCACGCTTCCGCTGCGCCACTCTGCTCTTGTCGCTGGCCATCCTCATGGATTTCGACAAGCGAATCCCAAGTCAAGCGTGGGCGAGAGCTGGACTCTCCTAGGCCAGCTGAGCGAGGGTGGTGGCGCCTGGCCCGGCGTGGAGCATTGGTGGTTCAGTGGTAGAATTCTCGCCTGCCACGCGGGAGGCCCGGGTTCGATTCCCGGCCAATGCAATTATGGGCTCTTGGTGTTTGTAGCTCTCTCCCCCAATTTCCAGCCCCATGGAATGCCTCAAGGCACAAGGTGTTTCTTGTCGAGAATGTATTAGGCGGTGTGAGTGCTTTTTGAAACCACCTTCTCCCAATGACATCATTGAAACCCATGGGGCCATACTTCAGAAGGGGCTCAGTTGTCCAAGGTCTTGGGGGAGTGGCTCTCCTGGTGTCTAGCGGCCAGAGCAAGTTGTGGATTTAGCAAAACTGCCTATAGTTTACACATAGCCCAGGAGAGGACAGGGATCAGCCATAGCACAAGCAACAACCTCAAGCAAAGGGGGATTAGCTCAAATGGTAGAGCGCTCGCTTAGCATGCGAGAGGTAGCGGGATCGATGCCCGCATTCTCCAAATGCAGCTTTCCTGATTTGCCAGGAGACACCTTGCTTTTGTGTTTGATGTTGAAGCTTGGAACCGAGCGCCGTGAGCAACATGGGAAGCCGGAGTCCTCCTCATAACGCGTGCCAAGGCGTTGCCACGTTTTTGTGGTGGCAACTGTGGCTTCAGCCAAAGTCACGTAGGCAGTGTTGGACAAAAGCAATCTAGTAAACAAAGCACGAGCAGGCCTCCATGGCCAAGAGACAATATTTCATTAGCGCAAAAGGTGCCAGTGCCATGCTTACGCTGAGAGCTTTGGACTCGTTGAATCACCTGAATCAGGTTCAACTTCTCTTTGTGTGCGAAAGAAAGGCCTTTGGGCCCGCACGCAAGCAAATATCGATTGGCATAGGAAAGGGCAACGTAGCAGAGGATGGTTTCGATCCATCGACCTCTGGGTTATGGGCCCAGCACGCTTCCGCTGCGCCACTCTGCTCTTGTCGCTGACCAACCTCAACAACCACATGTGGATGTAGTTTGCCAGCGATTCCCACGGGGAGTGGGTCCATGTGGCAAAGTCACAATGTAGACGACTAGGCGTTTCCATTGATTTTCGACCAGCGAATCCCAAGTCAAGCGTGGGCGAGAGCTGGACTCTCCTAGACCAGCTGAGCGAGGGTGGTGGCAAGTGGCCCGGCGTGGAGCATTGGTGGTTCAGTGGTAGAATTCTCGCCTGCCACGCGGGAGGCCCGGGTTCGATTCCCGGCCAATGCAATTATGGGCTCTTTGTGTTTGCAGCGCTCTCCCCCAATTTCCAGCCCCGTGGAGTGCATCAAGGCACAAGGTGTTTCTTGTCGAGAATGTACTAGGCGGTGTGAGTGCTTTTTGAAACCAGCCTTCTCCCAATTACATCATTGAAACCCATGGGGCCATACCTCTGAAGGGGCTCAGTTGTCAAAGGTCGTAGGAGGGAAAAAAAAGGGGGGTGCAAACCTTCTACGCTAGGAAAGCGGGTGGCTCTCCTGGTGTCTAGCGGCCAGAGCAGGTTGTGGATTTCGCAAAACTGACTATATTTTACACATAGCCCAGGAGAGGACAGGGATCAGCCATAGCGCAAGCAACACACTCGAGCAAAGGGGGATTAGCTCAAGTGGCAGAGCGCTCGCTTTGCATGCGAGAGGTAGCGGGATCGATGCCCGCATTCTCCAAACGCAGCTTTCCTGGTTTCACGGGAGGCACCTTGCTTTTGTGTTTGATGTTGAAGCTTGGAACCGAGCGCCGTGAGCAACATGGGAAGCCGGAGTGCTCCTCATAACATGTGCCAAGGCATTGCCACGTTTTTGTGGTGGCATCTGTGGCTTCAGCCAAAGTCTCGTAGGCAGTATTGGACAAAAGCAATCAATTAAAGAAAGCACGACCAGGCTTCCATGGCCAAGAGACAATATTCCATTAGGGGGAAAGGTGCCAGTGCCATGCTTACGCTGAGAGCTTTGGACTCGTTGAATCACCTGAATCAGGTTCAACTTCTCTTTGTGTGCGAAAGAAAGGCCTTTGGGCCCGCAAGCAAATATCGATTGGCATAGGAAAAGGCAACGTAGCAGAGGATGGTTTCGATCCATCGACCTCTGGGTTATGGGCCCAGCACGCTTCCGCTGCGCCACTCTGCTCTTGTCGCTGGCCATCCTCATGGATTTCGACAAGCGAATCCCAAGTCAAGCGTGGGCGAGAGCTGGACTCTCCTAGGCCAGCTGAGCGAGGGTGGTGGCGCCTGGCCCGGCGTGGAGCATTGGTGGTTCAGTGGTAGAATTCTCGCCTGCCACGCGGGAGGCCCGGGTTCGATTCCCGGCCAATGCAATTATGGGCTCTTGGTGTTTGTAGCTCTCTCCCCCAATTTCCAGCCCCATGGAATGCCTCAAGGCACAAGGTGTTTCTTGTCGAGAATGTATTAGGCGGTGTGAGTGCTTTTTGAAACCACCTTCTCCCAATGACATCATTGAAACCCATGGGGCCATACTTCAGAAGGGGCTCAGTTGTCCAAGGTCTTGGGGGAGTGGCTCTCCTGGTGTCTAGCGGCCAGAGCAAGTTGTGGATTTAGCAAAACTGCCTATAGTTTACACATAGCCCAGGAGAGGACAGGGATCAGCCATAGCACAAGCAACAACCTCAAGCAAAGGGGGATTAGCTCAAATGGTAGAGCGCTCGCTTAGCATGCGAGAGGTAGCGGGATCGATGCCCGCATTCTCCAAATGCAGCTTTCCTGATTTGCCAGGAGACACCTTGCTTTTGTGTTTGATGTTGAAGCTTGGAACCGAGCGCCGTGAGCAACATGGGAAGCCGGAGTCCTCCTCATAACGCGTGCCAAGGCGTTGCCACGTTTTTGTGGTGGCAACTGTGGCTTCAGCCAAAGTCACGTAGGCAGTGTTGGACAAAAGCAATCTAGTAAACAAAGCACGAGCAGGCCTCCATGGCCAAGAGACAATATTTCATTAGCGCAAAAGGTGCCAGTGCCATGCTTACGCTGAGAGCTTTGGACTCGTTGAATCACCTGAATCAGGTTCAACTTCTCTTTGTGTGCGAAAGAAAGGCCTTTGGGCCCGCACGCAAGCAAATATCGATTGGCATAGGAAAGGGCAACGTAGCAGAGGATGGTTTCGATCCATCGACCTCTGGGTTATGGGCCCAGCACGCTTCCGCTGCGCCACTCTGCTCTTGTCGCTGACCAACCTCAACAACCACATGTGGATGTAGTTTGCCAGCGATTCCCACGGGGAGTGGGTCCATGTGGCAAAGTCACAATGTAGACGACTAGGCGTTTCCATTGATTTTCGACCAGCGAATCCCAAGTCAAGCGTGGGCGAGAGCTGGACTCTCCTAGACCAGCTGAGCGAGGGTGGTGGCGCCTGGCCCGGCGTGGAGCATTGGTGGTTCAGTGGTAGAATTCTCGCCTGCCACGCGGGAGGCCCGGGTTCGATTCCCGGCCAATGCAATTATGGGCTCTTTGTGTTTGCAGCGCTCTCCCCCAATTTCCAGCCCCGTGGAGTGCATCAAGGCACAAGGTGTTTCTTGTCGAGAATGTACTAGGCGGTGTGAGTGCTTTTTGAAACCAGCCTTCTCCCAATTACATCATTGAAACCCATGGGGCCATACCTCTGAAGGGGCTCAGTTGTCAAAGGTCGTAGGAGGGAAAAAAAAGGGGGGTGCAAACCTTCTACGCTAGGAAAGCGGGTGGCTCTCCTGGTGTCTAGCGGCCAGAGCAGGTTGTGGATTTCGCAAAACTGACTATATTTTACACATAGCCCAGGAGAGGACAGGGATCAGCCATAGCGCAAGCAACACACTCGAGCAAAGGGGGATTAGCTCAAGTGGCAGAGCGCTCGCTTTGCATGCGAGAGGTAGCGGGATCGATGCCCGCATTCTCCAAACGCAGCTTTCCTGGTTTCACGGGAGGCACCTTGCTTTTGTGTTTGATGTTGAAGCTTGGAACCGAGCGCCGTGAGCAACATGGGAAGCCGGAGTGCTCCTCATAACATGTGCCAAGGCATTGCCACGTTTTTGTGGTGGCATCTGTGGCTTCAGCCAAAGTCACGTAGGCAGTATTGGACAAAAGCAATCAATTAAAGAAAGCACGACCAGGCTTCCATGGCCAAGAGACAATATTCCATTAGGGGGAAAGGTGCCAGTGCCATGCTTACGCTGAGAGCTTTGGACTCGTTGAATCACCTGAATCAGGTTCAACTTCTCTTTGTGTGCGAAAGAAAGGCCTTTGGGCCCGCAAGCAAATATCGATTGGCATAGGAAAAGGCAACGTAGCAGAGGATGGTTTCGATCCATCGACCTCTGGGTTATGGGCCCAGCACGCTTCCGCTGCGCCACTCTGCTCTTGTCGCTGACCATCCTCATGGATTTCGACAAGCGAATCCCAAGTCAAGCGTGGGCGAGAGCTGGACTCTCCTAGGCCAGCTGAGCGAGGGTGGTGGCGCCTGGCCCGGCGTGGAGCATTGGTGGTTCAGTGGTAGAATTCTCGCCTGCCACGCGGGAGGCCCGGGTTCGATTCCCGGCCAATGCAATTATGGGCTCTTGGTGTTTGTAGCTCTCTCCCCCAATTTCCAGCCCCATGGAATGCCTCAAGGCACAAGGTGTTTCTTGTCGAGAATGTATTAGGCGGTGTGAGTGCTTTTTGAAACCACCTTCTCCCAATGACATCATTGAAACCCATGGGGCCATACTTCAGAAGGGGCTCAGTTGTCCAAGGTCTTGGGGGAGTGGCTCTCCTGGTGTCTAGCGGCCAGAGCAAGTTGTGGATTTAGCAAAACTGCCTATAGTTTACACATAGCCCAGGAGAGGACAGGGATCAGCCATAGCACAAGCAACAACCTCAAGCAAAGGGGGATTAGCTCAAATGGTAGAGCGCTCGCTTAGCATGCGAGAGGTAGCGGGATCGATGCCCGCATTCTCCAAATGCAGCTTTCCTGATTTGCCAGGAGACACCTTGCTTTTGTGTTTGATGTTGAAGCTTGGAACCGAGCGCCGTGAGCAACATGGGAAGCCGGAGTCCTCCTCATAACGCGTGCCAAGGCGTTGCCACGTTTTTGTGGTGGCAACTGTGGCTTCAGCCAAAGTCACGTAGGCAGTGTTGGACAAAAGCAATCTAGTAAACAAAGCACGAGCAGGCCTCCATGGCCAAGAGACAATATTTCATTAGCGCAAAAGGTGCCAGTGCCATGCTTACGCTGAGAGCTTTGGACTCGTTGAATCACCTGAATCAGGTTCAACTTCTCTTTGTGTGCGAAAGAAAGGCCTTTGGGCCCGCACGCAAGCAAATATCGATTGGCATAGAAAAAGGCAACGTAGCAGAGGATGGTTTCGATCCATCGACCTCTGGGTTATGGGCCCAGCACGCTTCCGCTGCGCCACTCTGCTCTTGTCGCTGACCAACCTCAACAACCACATGTGGATGTAGTTTGCCAGCGATTCCCACGGGGAGTGGGTCCATGTGGCAAAGTCACAATGTAGACGACTAGGCGTTTCCATTGATTTTCGACCAGCGAATCCCAAGTCAAGCGTGGGCGAGAGCTGGACTCTCCTAGACCAGCTGAGCGAGGGTGGTGGCAAGTGGCCCGGCGTGGAGCATTGGTGGTTCAGTGGTAGAATTCTCGCCTGCCACGCGGGAGGCCCGGGTTCGATTCCCGGCCAATGCAATTATGGGCTCTTTGTGTTTGCAGCGCTCTCCCCCAATTTCCAGCCCCGTGGAGTGCATCAAGGCACAAGGTGTTTCTTGTCGAGAATGTACTAGGCGGTGTGAGTGCTTTTTGAAACCAGCCTTCTCCCAATTACATCATTGAAACCCATGGGGCCATACCTCTGAAGGGGCTCAGTTGTCAAAGGTCGTAGGAGGGAAAAAAAAGGGGGGTGCAAACCTTCTACGCTAGGAAAGCGGGTGGCTCTCCTGGTGTCTAGCGGCCAGAGCAGGTTGTGGATTTCGCAAAACTGACTATATTTTACACATAGCCCAGGAGAGGACAGGGATCAGCCATAGCGCAAGCAACACACTCGAGCAAAGGGGGATTAGCTCAAGTGGCAGAGCGCTCGCTTTGCATGCGAGAGGTAGCGGGATCGATGCCCGCATTCTCCAAACGCAGCTTTCCTGGTTTCACGGGAGGCACCTTGCTTTTGTGTTTGATGTTGAAGCTTGGAACCGAGCGCCGTGAGCAACATGGGAAGCCGGAGTGCTCCTCATAACATGTGCCAAGGCATTGCCACGTTTTTGTGGTGGCATCTGTGGCTTCAGCCAAAGTCACGTAGGCAGTATTGGACAAAAGCAATCAATTAAAGAAAGCACGACCAGGCTTCCATGGCCAAGAGACAATATTCCATTAGGGGGAAAGGTGCCAGTGCCATGCTTACGCTGAGAGCTTTGGACTCGTTGAATCACCTGAATCAGGTTCAACTTCTCTTTGTGTGCGAAAGAAAGGCCTTTGGGCCCGCAAGCAAATATCGATTGGCATAGGAAAAGGCAACGTAGCAGAGGATGGTTTCGATCCATCGACCTCTGGGTTATGGGCCCAGCACGCTTCCGCTGCGCCACTCTGCTCTTGTCGCTGGCCATCCTCATGGATTTCGACAAGCGAATCCCAAGTCAAGCGTGGGCGAGAGCTGGACTCTCCTAGGCCAGCTGAGCGAGGGTGGTGGCGCCTGGCCCGGCGTGGAGCATTGGTGGTTCAGTGGTAGAATTCTCGCCTGCCACGCGGGAGGCCCGGGTTCGATTCCCGGCCAATGCAATTATGGGCTCTTGGTGTTTGTAGCTCTCTCCCCCAATTTCCAGCCCCATGGAATGCCTCAAGGCACAAGGTGTTTCTTGTCGAGAATGTATTAGGCGGTGTGAGTGCTTTTTGAAACCACCTTCTCCCAATGACATCATTGAAACCCATGGGGCCATACTTCAGAAGGGGCTCAGTTGTCCAAGGTCTTGGGGGAGTGGCTCTCCTGGTGTCTAGCGGCCAGAGCAAGTTGTGGATTTAGCAAAACTGCCTATAGTTTACACATAGCCCAGGAGAGGACAGGGATCAGCCATAGCACAAGCAACAACCTCAAGCAAAGGGGGATTAGCTCAAATGGTAGAGCGCTCGCTTAGCATGCGAGAGGTAGCGGGATCGATGCCCGCATTCTCCAAATGCAGCTTTCCTGATTTGCCAGGAGACACCTTGCTTTTGTGTTTGATGTTGAAGCTTGGAACCGAGCGCCGTGAGCAACATGGGAAGCCGGAGTCCTCCTCATAACGCGTGCCAAGGCGTTGCCACGTTTTTGTGGTGGCAACTGTGGCTTCAGCCAAAGTCACGTAGGCAGTGTTGGACAAAAGCAATCTAGTAAACAAAGCACGAGCAGGCCTCCATGGCCAAGAGACAATATTTCATTAGCGCAAAAGGTGCCAGTGCCATGCTTACGCTGAGAGCTTTGGACTCGTTGAATCACCTGAATCAGGTTCAACTTCTCTTTGTGTGCGAAAGAAAGGCCTTTGGGCCCGCACGCAAGCAAATATCGATTGGCATAGGAAAGGGCAACGTAGCAGAGGATGGTTTCGATCCATCGACCTCTGGGTTATGGGCCCAGCACGCTTCCGCTGCGCCACTCTGCTCTTGTCGCTGACCAACCTCAACAACCACATGTGGATGTAGTTTGCCAGCGATTCCCACGGGGAGTGGGTCCATGTGGCAAAGTCACAATGTAGACGACTAGGCGTTTCCATTGATTTTCGACCAGCGAATCCCAAGTCAAGCGTGGGCGAGAGCTGGACTCTCCTAGACCAGCTGAGCGAGGGTGGTGGCGCCTGGCCCGGCGTGGAGCATTGGTGGTTCAGTGGTAGAATTCTCGCCTGCCACGCGGGAGGCCCGGGTTCGATTCCCGGCCAATGCAATTATGGGCTCTTTGTGTTTGCAGCGCTCTCCCCCAATTTCCAGCCCCGTGGAGTGCATCAAGGCACAAGGTGTTTCTTGTCGAGAATGTACTAGGCGGTGTGAGTGCTTTTTGAAACCAGCCTTCTCCCAATTACATCATTGAAACCCATGGGGCCATACCTCTGAAGGGGCTCAGTTGTCAAAGGTCGTAGGAGGGAAAAAAAAGGGGGGTGCAAACCTTCTACGCTAGGAAAGCGGGTGGCTCTCCTGGTGTCTAGCGGCCAGAGCAGGTTGTGGATTTCGCAAAACTGACTATATTTTACACATAGCCCAGGAGAGGACAGGGATCAGCCATAGCGCAAGCAACACACTCGAGCAAAGGGGATTAGCTCAAGTGGCAGAGCGCTCGCTTTGCATGCGAGAGGTAGCGGGATCGATGCCCGCATTCTCCAAACGCAGCTTTCCTGGTTTCACGGGAGGCACCTTGCTTTTGTGTTTGATGTTGAAGCTTGGAACCGAGCGCCGTGAGCAACATGGGAAGCCGGAGTGCTCCTCATAACATGTGCCAAGGCATTGCCACGTTTTTGTGGTGGCATCTGTGGCTTCAGCCAAAGTCACGTAGGCAGTATTGGACAAAAGCAATCAATTAAAGAAAGCACGACCAGGCTTCCATGGCCAAGAGACAATATTCCATTAGGGGGAAAGGTGCCAGTGCCATGCTTACGCTGAGAGCTTTGGACTCGTTGAATCACCTGAATCAGGTTCAACTTCTCTTTGTGTGCGAAAGAAAGGCCTTTGGGCCCGCAAGCAAATATCGATTGGCATAGGAAAAGGCAACGTAGCAGAGGATGGTTTCGATCCATCGACCTCTGGGTTATGGGCCCAGCACGCTTCCGCTGCGCCACTCTGCTCTTGTCGCTGACCATCCTCATGGATTTCGACAAGCGAATCCCAAGTCAAGCGTGGGCGAGAGCTGGACTCTCCTAGGCCAGCTGAGCGAGGGTGGTGGCGCCTGGCCCGGCGTGGAGCATTGGTGGTTCAGTGGTAGAATTCTCGCCTGCCACGCGGGAGGCCCGGGTTCGATTCCCGGCCAATGCAATTATGGGCTCTTGGTGTTTGTAGCTCTCTCCCCCAATTTCCAGCCCCATGGAATGCCTCAAGGCACAAGGTGTTTCTTGTCGAGAATGTATTAGGCGGTGTGAGTGCTTTTTGAAACCACCTTCTCCCAATGACATCATTGAAACCCATGGGGCCATACTTCAGAAGGGGCTCAGTTGTCCAAGGTCTTGGGGGAGTGGCTCTCCTGGTGTCTAGCGGCCAGAGCAAGTTGTGGATTTAGCAAAACTGCCTATAGTTTACACATAGCCCAGGAGAGGACAGGGATCAGCCATAGCACAAGCAACAACCTCAAGCAAAGGGGGATTAGCTCAAATGGTAGAGCGCTCGCTTAGCATGCGAGAGGTAGCGGGATCGATGCCCGCATTCTCCAAATGCAGCTTTCCTGATTTGCCAGGAGACACCTTGCTTTTGTGTTTGATGTTGAAGCTTGGAACCGAGCGCCGTGAGCAACATGGGAAGCCGGAGTCCTCCTCATAACGCGTGCCAAGGCGTTGCCACGTTTTTGTGGTGGCAACTGTGGCTTCAGCCAAAGTCACGTAGGCAGTGTTGGACAAAAGCAATCTAGTAAACAAAGCACGAGCAGGCCTCCATGGCCAAGAGACAATATTTCATTAGCGCAAAAGGTGCCAGTGCCATGCTTACGCTGAGAGCTTTGGACTCGTTGAATCACCTGAATCAGGTTCAACTTCTCTTTGTGTGCGAAAGAAAGGCCTTTGGGCCCGCACGCAAGCAAATATCGATTGGCATAGAAAAAGGCAACGTAGCAGAGGATGGTTTCGATCCATCGACCTCTGGGTTATGGGCCCAGCACGCTTCCGCTGCGCCACTCTGCTCTTGTCGCTGACCAACCTCAACAACCACATGTGGATGTAGTTTGCCAGCGATTCCCACGGGGAGTGGGTCCATGTGGCAAAGTCACAATGTAGACGACTAGGCGTTTCCATTGATTTTCGACCAGCGAATCCCAAGTCAAGCGTGGGCGAGAGCTGGACTCTCCTAGACCAGCTGAGCGAGGGTGGTGGCAAGTGGCCCGGCGTGGAGCATTGGTGGTTCAGTGGTAGAATTCTCGCCTGCCACGCGGGAGGCCCGGGTTCGATTCCCGGCCAATGCAATTATGGGCTCTTTGTGTTTGCAGCGCTCTCCCCCAATTTCCAGCCCCGTGGAGTGCATCAAGGCACAAGGTGTTTCTTGTCGAGAATGTACTAGGCGGTGTGAGTGCTTTTTGAAACCAGCCTTCTCCCAATTACATCATTGAAACCCATGGGGCCATACCTCTGAAGGGGCTCAGTTGTCAAAGGTCGTAGGAGGGAAAAAAAAGGGGGGTGCAAACCTTCTACGCTAGGAAAGCGGGTGGCTCTCCTGGTGTCTAGCGGCCAGAGCAGGTTGTGGATTTCGCAAAACTGACTATATTTTACACATAGCCCAGGAGAGGACAGGGATCAGCCATAGCGCAAGCAACACACTCGAGCAAAGGGGGATTAGCTCAAGTGGCAGAGCGCTCGCTTTGCATGCGAGAGGTAGCGGGATCGATGCCCGCATTCTCCAAACGCAGCTTTCCTGGTTTCACGGGAGGCACCTTGCTTTTGTGTTTGATGTTGAAGCTTGGAACCGAGCGCCGTGAGCAACATGGGAAGCCGGAGTGCTCCTCATAACATGTGCCAAGGCATTGCCACGTTTTTGTGGTGGCATCTGTGGCTTCAGCCAAAGTCACGTAGGCAGTATTGGACAAAAGCAATCAATTAAAGAAAGCACGACCAGGCTTCCATGGCCAAGAGACAATATTCCATTAGGGGGAAAGGTGCCAGTGCCATGCTTACGCTGAGAGCTTTGGACTCGTTGAATCACCTGAATCAGGTTCAACTTCTCTTTGTGTGCGAAAGAAAGGCCTTTGGGCCCGCAAGCAAATATCGATTGGCATAGGAAAAGGCAACGTAGCAGAGGATGGTTTCGATCCATCGACCTCTGGGTTATGGGCCCAGCACGCTTCCGCTGCGCCACTCTGCTCTTGTCGCTGGCCATCCTCATGGATTTCGACAAGCGAATCCCAAGTCAAGCGTGGGCGAGAGCTGGACTCTCCTAGGCCAGCTGAGCGAGGGTGGTGGCGCCTGGCCCGGCGTGGAGCATTGGTGGTTCAGTGGTAGAATTCTCGCCTGCCACGCGGGAGGCCCGGGTTCGATTCCCGGCCAATGCAATTATGGGCTCTTGGTGTTTGTAGCTCTCTCCCCCAATTTCCAGCCCCATGGAATGCCTCAAGGCACAAGGTGTTTCTTGTCGAGAATGTATTAGGCGGTGTGAGTGCTTTTTGAAACCACCTTCTCCCAATGACATCATTGAAACCCATGGGGCCATACTTCAGAAGGGGCTCAGTTGTCCAAGGTCTTGGGGGAGTGGCTCTCCTGGTGTCTAGCGGCCAGAGCAAGTTGTGGATTTAGCAAAACTGCCTATAGTTTACACATAGCCCAGGAGAGGACAGGGATCAGCCATAGCACAAGCAACAACCTCAAGCAAAGGGGGATTAGCTCAAATGGTAGAGCGCTCGCTTAGCATGCGAGAGGTAGCGGGATCGATGCCCGCATTCTCCAAATGCAGCTTTCCTGATTTGCCAGGAGACACCTTGCTTTTGTGTTTGATGTTGAAGCTTGGAACCGAGCGCCGTGAGCAACATGGGAAGCCGGAGTCCTCCTCATAACGCGTGCCAAGGCGTTGCCACGTTTTTGTGGTGGCAACTGTGGCTTCAGCCAAAGTCACGTAGGCAGTGTTGGACAAAAGCAATCTAGTAAACAAAGCACGAGCAGGCCTCCATGGCCAAGAGACAATATTTCATTAGTGCAAAAGGTGCCAGTGCCATGCTTACGCTGAGAGCTTTGGACTCGTTGAATCACCTGAATCAGGTTCAACTTCTCTTTGTGTGCGAAAGAAAGGCCTTTGGGCCCGCACGCAAGCAAATATCGATTGGCATAGGAAAGGGCAACGTAGCAGAGGATGGTTTCGATCCATCGACCTCTGGGTTATGGGCCCAGCACGCTTCCGCTGCGCCACTCTGCTCTTGTCGCTGACCAACCTCAACAACCACATGTGGATGTAGTTTGCCAGCGATTCCCACGGGGAGTGGGTCCATGTGGCAAAGTCACAATGTAGACGACTAGGCGTTTCCATTGATTTTCGACCAGCGAATCCCAAGTCAAGCGTGGGCGAGAGCTGGACTCTCCTAGACCAGCTGAGCGAGGGTGGTGGCAAGTGGCCCGGCGTGGAGCATTGGTGGTTCAGTGGTAGAATTCTCGCCTGCCACGCGGGAGGCCCGGGTTCGATTCCCGGCCAATGCAATTATGGGCTCTTTGTGTTTGCAGCGCTCTCCCCCAATTTCCAGCCCCGTGGAGTGCATCAAGGCACAAGGTGTTTCTTGTCGAGAATGTACTAGGCGGTGTGAGTGCTTTTTGAAACCAGCCTTCTCCCAATTACATCATTGAAACCCATGGGGCCATACCTCTGAAGGGGCTCAGTTGTCAAAGGTCGTAGGAGGGAAAAAAAAGGGGGGTGCAAACCTTCTACGCTAGGAAAGCGGGTGGCTCTCCTGGTGTCTAGCGGCCAGAGCAGGTTGTGGATTTCGCAAAACTGACTATATTTTACACATAGCCCAGGAGAGGACAGGGATCAGCCATAGCGCAAGCAACACACTCGAGCAAAGGGGGATTAGCTCAAGTGGCAGAGCGCTCGCTTTGCATGCGAGAGGTAGCGGGATCGATGCCCGCATTCTCCAAACGCAGCTTTCCTGGTTTCACGGGAGGCACCTTGCTTTTGTGTTTGATGTTGAAGCTTGGAACCGAGCGCCGTGAGCAACATGGGAAGCCGGAGTGCTCCTCATAACATGTGCCAAGGCATTGCCACGTTTTTGTGGTGGCATCTGTGGCTTCAGCCAAAGTCACGTAGGCAGTATTGGACAAAAGCAATCAATTAAAGAAAGCACGACCAGGCTTCCATGGCCAAGAGACAATATTCCATTAGGGGGAAAGGTGCCAGTGCCATGCTTACGCTGAGAGCTTTGGACTCGTTGAATCACCTGAATCAGGTTCAACTTCTCTTTGTGTGCGAAAGAAAGGCCTTTGGGCCCGCAAGCAAATATCGATTGGCATAGGAAAAGGCAACGTAGCAGAGGATGGTTTCGATCCATCGACCTCTGGGTTATGGGCCCAGCACGCTTCCGCTGCGCCACTCTGCTCTTGTCGCTGGCCATCCTCATGGATTTCGACAAGCGAATCCCAAGTCAAGCGTGGGCGAGAGCTGGACTCTCCTAGGCCAGCTGAGCGAGGGTGGTGGCGCCTGGCCCGGCGTGGAGCATTGGTGGTTCAGTGGTAGAATTCTCGCCTGCCACGCGGGAGGCCCGGGTTCGATTCCCGGCCAATGCAATTATGGGCTCTTGGTGTTTGTAGCTCTCTCCCCCAATTTCCAGCCCCATGGAATGCCTCAAGGCACAAGGTGTTTCTTGTCGAGAATGTATTAGGCGGTGTGAGTGCTTTTTGAAACCACCTTCTCCCAATGACATCATTGAAACCCATGGGGCCATACTTCAGAAGGGGCTCAGTTGTCCAAGGTCTTGGGGGAGTGGCTCTCCTGGTGTCTAGCGGCCAGAGCAAGTTGTGGATTTAGCAAAACTGCCTATAGTTTACACATAGCCCAGGAGAGGACAGGGATCAGCCATAGCACAAGCAACAACCTCAAGCAAAGGGGGATTAGCTCAAATGGTAGAGCGCTCGCTTAGCATGCGAGAGGTAGCGGGATCGATGCCCGCATTCTCCAAATGCAGCTTTCCTGATTTGCCAGGAGACACCTTGCTTTTGTGTTTGATGTTGAAGCTTGGAACCGAGCGCCGTGAGCAACATGGGAAGCCGGAGTCCTCCTCATAACGCGTGCCAAGGCGTTGCCACGTTTTTGTGGTGGCAACTGTGGCTTCAGCCAAAGTCACGTAGGCAGTGTTGGACAAAAGCAATCTAGTAAACAAAGCACGAGCAGGCCTCCATGGCCAAGAGACAATATTTCATTAGCGCAAAAGGTGCCAGTGCCATGCTTACGCTGAGAGCTTTGGACTCGTTGAATCACCTGAATCAGGTTCAACTTCTCTTTGTGTGCGAAAGAAAGGCCTTTGGGCCCGCACGCAAGCAAATATCGATTGGCATAGGAAAGGGCAACGTAGCAGAGGATGGTTTCGATCCATCGACCTCTGGGTTATGGGCCCAGCACGCTTCCGCTGCGCCACTCTGCTCTTGTCGCTGACCAACCTCAACAACCACATGTGGATGTAGTTTGCCAGCGATTCCCACGGGGAGTGGGTCCATGTGGCAAAGTCACAATGTAGACGACTAGGCGTTTCCATTGATTTTCGACCAGCGAATCCCAAGTCAAGCGTGGGCGAGAGCTGGACTCTCCTAGACCAGCTGAGCGAGGGTGGTGGCAAGTGGCCCGGCGTGGAGCATTGGTGGTTCAGTGGTAGAATTCTCGCCTGCCACGCGGGAGGCCCGGGTTCGATTCCCGGCCAATGCAATTATGGGCTCTTTGTGTTTGCAGCGCTCTCCCCCAATTTCCAGCCCCGTGGAGTGCATCAAGGCACAAGGTGTTTCTTGTCGAGAATGTACTAGGCGGTGTGAGTGCTTTTTGAAACCAGCCTTCTCCCAATTACATCATTGAAACCCATGGGGCCATACCTCTGAAGGGGCTCAGTTGTCAAAGGTCGTAGGAGGGAAAAAAAAGGGGGGTGCAAACCTTCTACGCTAGGAAAGCGGGTGGCTCTCCTGGTGTCTAGCGGCCAGAGCAGGTTGTGGATTTCGCAAAACTGACTATATTTTACACATAGCCCAGGAGAGGACAGGGATCAGCCATAGCGCAAGCAACACACTCGAGCAAAGGGGGATTAGCTCAAGTGGCAGAGCGCTCGCTTTGCATGCGAGAGGTAGCGGGATCGATGCCCGCATTCTCCAAACGCAGCTTTCCTGGTTTCACGGGAGGCACCTTGCTTTTGTGTTTGATGTTGAAGCTTGGAACCGAGCGCCGTGAGCAACATGGGAAGCCGGAGTGCTCCTCATAACATGTGCCAAGGCATTGCCACGTTTTTGTGGTGGCATCTGTGGCTTCAGCCAAAGTCACGTAGGCAGTATTGGACAAAAGCAATCAATTAAAGAAAGCACGACCAGGCTTCCATGGCCAAGAGACAATATTCCATTAGGGGGAAAGGTGCCAGTGCCATGCTTACGCTGAGAGCTTTGGACTCGTTGAATCACCTGAATCAGGTTCAACTTCTCTTTGTGTGCGAAAGAAAGGCCTTTGGGCCCGCAAGCAAATATCGATTGGCATAGGAAAAGGCAACGTAGCAGAGGATGGTTTCGATCCATCGACCTCTGGGTTATGGGCCCAGCACGCTTCCGCTGCGCCACTCTGCTCTTGTCGCTGACCATCCTCATGGATTTCGACAAGCGAATCCCAAGTCAAGCGTGGGCGAGAGCTGGACTCTCCTAGGCCAGCTGAGCGAGGGTGGTGGCGCCTGGCCCGGCGTGGAGCATTGGTGGTTCAGTGGTAGAATTCTCGCCTGCCACGCGGGAGGCCCGGGTTCGATTCCCGGCCAATGCAATTATGGGCTCTTGGTGTTTGTAGCTCTCTCCCCCAATTTCCAGCCCCATGGAATGCCTCAAGGCACAAGGTGTTTCTTGTCGAGAATGTATTAGGCGGTGTGAGTGCTTTTTGAAACCACCTTCTCCCAATGACATCATTGAAACCCATGGGGCCATACTTCAGAAGGGGCTCAGTTGTCCAAGGTCTTGGGGGAGTGGCTCTCCTGGTGTCTAGCGGCCAGAGCAAGTTGTGGATTTAGCAAAACTGCCTATAGTTTACACATAGCCCAGGAGAGGACAGGGATCAGCCATAGCACAAGCAACAACCTCAAGCAAAGGGGGATTAGCTCAAATGGTAGAGCGCTCGCTTAGCATGCGAGAGGTAGCGGGATCGATGCCCGCATTCTCCAAATGCAGCTTTCCTGATTTGCCAGGAGACACCTTGCTTTTGTGTTTGATGTTGAAGCTTGGAACCGAGCGCCGTGAGCAACATGGGAAGCCGGAGTCCTCCTCATAACGCGTGCCAAGGCGTTGCCACGTTTTTGTGGTGGCAACTGTGGCTTCAGCCAAAGTCACGTAGGCAGTGTTGGACAAAAGCAATCTAGTAAACAAAGCACGAGCAGGCCTCCATGGCCAAGAGACAATATTTCATTAGCGCAAAAGGTGCCAGTGCCATGCTTACGCTGAGAGCTTTGGACTCGTTGAATCACCTGAATCAGGTTCAACTTCTCTTTGTGTGCGAAAGAAAGGCCTTTGGGCCCGCACGCAAGCAAATATCGATTGGCATAGAAAAAGGCAACGTAGCAGAGGATGGTTTCGATCCATCGACCTCTGGGTTATGGGCCCAGCACGCTTCCGCTGCGCCACTCTGCTCTTGTCGCTGACCAACCTCAACAACCACATGTGGATGTAGTTTGCCAGCGATTCCCACGGGGAGTGGGTCCATGTGGCAAAGTCACAATGTAGACGACTAGGCGTTTCCATTGATTTTCGACCAGCGAATCCCAAGTCAAGCGTGGGCGAGAGCTGGACTCTCCTAGACCAGCTGAGCGAGGGTGGTGGCAAGTGGCCCGGCGTGGAGCATTGGTGGTTCAGTGGTAGAATTCTCGCCTGCCACGCGGGAGGCCCGGGTTCGATTCCCGGCCAATGCAATTATGGGCTCTTTGTGTTTGCAGCGCTCTCCCCCAATTTCCAGCCCCGTGGAGTGCATCAAGGCACAAGGTGTTTCTTGTCGAGAATGTACTAGGCGGTGTGAGTGCTTTTTGAAACCAGCCTTCTCCCAATTACATCATTGAAACCCATGGGGCCATACCTCTGAAGGGGCTCAGTTGTCAAAGGTCGTAGGAGGGAAAAAAAAGGGGGGTGCAAACCTTCTACGCTAGGAAAGCGGGTGGCTCTCCTGGTGTCTAGCGGCCAGAGCAGGTTGTGGATTTCGCAAAACTGACTATATTTTACACATAGCCCAGGAGAGGACAGGGATCAGCCATAGCGCAAGCAACACACTCGAGCAAAGGGGGATTAGCTCAAGTGGCAGAGCGCTCGCTTTGCATGCGAGAGGTAGCGGGATCGATGCCCGCATTCTCCAAACGCAGCTTTCCTGGTTTCACGGGAGGCACCTTGCTTTTGTGTTTGATGTTGAAGCTTGGAACCGAGCGCCGTGAGCAACATGGGAAGCCGGAGTGCTCCTCATAACATGTGCCAAGGCATTGCCACGTTTTTGTGGTGGCATCTGTGGCTTCAGCCAAAGTCACGTAGGCAGTATTGGACAAAAGCAATCAATTAAAGAAAGCACGACCAGGCTTCCATGGCCAAGAGACAATATTCCATTAGGGGGAAAGGTGCCAGTGCCATGCTTACGCTGAGAGCTTTGGACTCGTTGAATCACCTGAATCAGGTTCAACTTCTCTTTGTGTGCGAAAGAAAGGCCTTTGGGCCCGCAAGCAAATATCGATTGGCATAGGAAAAGGCAACGTAGCAGAGGATGGTTTCGATCCATCGACCTCTGGGTTATGGGCCCAGCACGCTTCCGCTGCGCCACTCTGCTCTTGTCGCTGGCCATCCTCATGGATTTCGACAAGCGAATCCCAAGTCAAGCGTGGGCGAGAGCTGGACTCTCCTAGGCCAGCTGAGCGAGGGTGGTGGCGCCTGGCCCGGCGTGGAGCATTGGTGGTTCAGTGGTAGAATTCTCGCCTGCCACGCGGGAGGCCCGGGTTCGATTCCCGGCCAATGCAATTATGGGCTCTTGGTGTTTGTAGCTCTCTCCCCCAATTTCCAGCCCCATGGAATGCCTCAAGGCACAAGGTGTTTCTTGTCGAGAATGTATTAGGCGGTGTGAGTGCTTTTTGAAACCACCTTCTCCCAATGACATCATTGAAACCCATGGGGCCATACTTCAGAAGGGGCTCAGTTGTCCAAGGTCTTGGGGGAGTGGCTCTCCTGGTGTCTAGCGGCCAGAGCAAGTTGTGGATTTAGCAAAACTGCCTATAGTTTACACATAGCCCAGGAGAGGACAGGGATCAGCCATAGCACAAGCAACAACCTCAAGCAAAGGGGGATTAGCTCAAATGGTAGAGCGCTCGCTTAGCATGCGAGAGGTAGCGGGATCGATGCCCGCATTCTCCAAATGCAGCTTTCCTGATTTGCCAGGAGACACCTTGCTTTTGTGTTTGATGTTGAAGCTTGGAACCGAGCGCCGTGAGCAACATGGGAAGCCGGAGTCCTCCTCATAACGCGTGCCAAGGCGTTGCCACGTTTTTGTGGTGGCAACTGTGGCTTCAGCCAAAGTCACGTAGGCAGTGTTGGACAAAAGCAATCTAGTAAACAAAGCACGAGCAGGCCTCCATGGCCAAGAGACAATATTTCATTAGTGCAAAAGGTGCCAGTGCCATGCTTACGCTGAGAGCTTTGGACTCGTTGAATCACCTGAATCAGGTTCAACTTCTCTTTGTGTGCGAAAGAAAGGCCTTTGGGCCCGCACGCAAGCAAATATCGATTGGCATAGGAAAGGGCAACGTAGCAGAGGATGGTTTCGATCCATCGACCTCTGGGTTATGGGCCCAGCACGCTTCCGCTGCGCCACTCTGCTCTTGTCGCTGACCAACCTCAACAACCACATGTGGATGTAGTTTGCCAGCGATTCCCACGGGGAGTGGGTCCATGTGGCAAAGTCACAATGTAGACGACTAGGCGTTTCCATTGATTTTCGACCAGCGAATCCCAAGTCAAGCGTGGGCGAGAGCTGGACTCTCCTAGACCAGCTGAGCGAGGGTGGTGGCGCGTGGCCCGGCGTGGAGCATTGGTGGTTCAGTGGTAGAATTCTCGCCTGCCACGCGGGAGGCCCGGGTTCGATTCCCGGCCAATGCAATTATGGGCTCTTTGTGTTTGCAGCGCTCTCCCCCAATTTCCAGCCCCGTGGAGTGCATCAAGGCACAAGGTGTTTCTTGTCGAGAATGTACTAGGCGGTGTGAGTGCTTTTTGAAACCAGCCTTCTCCCAATTACATCATTGAAACCCATGGGGCCATACCTCTGAAGGGGCTCAGTTGTCAAAGGTCGTAGGAGGGAAAAAAAAGGGGGGTGCAAACCTTCTACGCTAGGAAAGCGGGTGGCTCTCCTGGTGTCTAGCGGCCAGAGCAGGTTGTGGATTTCGCAAAACTGACTATATTTTACACATAGCCCAGGAGAGGACAGGGATCAGCCATAGCGCAAGCAACACACTCGAGCAAAGGGGGATTAGCTCAAGTGGCAGAGCGCTCGCTTTGCATGCGAGAGGTAGCGGGATCGATGCCCGCATTCTCCAAACGCAGCTTTCCTGGTTTCACGGGAGGCACCTTGCTTTTGTGTTTGATGTTGAAGCTTGGAACCGAGCGCCGTGAGCAACATGGGAAGCCGGAGTGCTCCTCATAACATGTGCCAAGGCATTGCCACGTTTTTGTGGTGGCATCTGTGGCTTCAGCCAAAGTCACGTAGGCAGTATTGGACAAAAGCAATCAATTAAAGAAAGCACGACCAGGCTTCCATGGCCAAGAGACAATATTCCATTAGGGGGAAAGGTGCCAGTGCCATGCTTACGCTGAGAGCTTTGGACTCGTTGAATCACCTGAATCAGGTTCAACTTCTCTTTGTGTGCGAAAGAAAGGCCTTTGGGCCCGCAAGCAAATATCGATTGGCATAGGAAAAGGCAACGTAGCAGAGGATGGTTTCGATCCATCGACCTCTGGGTTATGGGCCCAGCACGCTTCCGCTGCGCCACTCTGCTCTTGTCGCTGGCCATCCTCATGGATTTCGACAAGCGAATCCCAAGTCAAGCGTGGGCGAGAGCTGGACTCTCCTAGGCCAGCTGAGCGAGGGTGGTGGCGCCTGGCCCGGCGTGGAGCATTGGTGGTTCAGTGGTAGAATTCTCGCCTGCCACGCGGGAGGCCCGGGTTCGATTCCCGGCCAATGCAATTATGGGCTCTTGGTGTTTGTAGCTCTCTCCCCCAATTTCCAGCCCCATGGAATGCCTCAAGGCACAAGGTGTTTCTTGTCGAGAATGTATTAGGCGGTGTGAGTGCTTTTTGAAACCACCTTCTCCCAATGACATCATTGAAACCCATGGGGCCATACTTCAGAAGGGGCTCAGTTGTCCAAGGTCTTGGGGGAGTGGCTCTCCTGGTGTCTAGCGGCCAGAGCAAGTTGTGGATTTAGCAAAACTGCCTATAGTTTACACATAGCCCAGGAGAGGACAGGGATCAGCCATAGCACAAGCAACAACCTCAAGCAAAGGGGGATTAGCTCAAATGGTAGAGCGCTCGCTTAGCATGCGAGAGGTAGCGGGATCGATGCCCGCATTCTCCAAATGCAGCTTTCCTGATTTGCCAGGAGACACCTTGCTTTTGTGTTTGATGTTGAAGCTTGGAACCGAGCGCCGTGAGCAACATGGGAAGCCGGAGTCCTCCTCATAACGCGTGCCAAGGCGTTGCCACGTTTTTGTGGTGGCAACTGTGGCTTCAGCCAAAGTCACGTAGGCAGTGTTGGACAAAAGCAATCTAGTAAACAAAGCACGAGCAGGCCTCCATGGCCAAGAGACAATATTTCATTAGCGCAAAAGGTGCCAGTGCCATGCTTACGCTGAGAGCTTTGGACTCGTTGAATCACCTGAATCAGGTTCAACTTCTCTTTGTGTGCGAAAGAAAGGCCTTTGGGCCCGCACGCAAGCAAATATCGATTGGCATAGGAAAGGGCAACGTAGCAGAGGATGGTTTCGATCCATCGACCTCTGGGTTATGGGCCCAGCACGCTTCCGCTGCGCCACTCTGCTCTTGTCGCTGACCAACCTCAACAACCACATGTGGATGTAGTTTGCCAGCGATTCCCACGGGGAGTGGGTCCATGTGGCAAAGTCACAATGTAGACGACTAGGCGTTTCCATTGATTTTCGACCAGCGAATCCCAAGTCAAGCGTGGGCGAGAGCTGGACTCTCCTAGACCAGCTGAGCGAGGGTGGTGGCAAGTGGCCCGGCGTGGAGCATTGGTGGTTCAGTGGTAGAATTCTCGCCTGCCACGCGGGAGGCCCGGGTTCGATTCCCGGCCAATGCAATTATGGGCTCTTTGTGTTTGCAGCGCTCTCCCCCAATTTCCAGCCCCGTGGAGTGCATCAAGGCACAAGGTGTTTCTTGTCGAGAATGTACTAGGCGGTGTGAGTGCTTTTTGAAACCAGCCTTCTCCCAATTACATCATTGAAACCCATGGGGCCATACCTCTGAAGGGGCTCAGTTGTCAAAGGTCGTAGGAGGGAAAAAAAAGGGGGGTGCAAACCTTCTACGCTAGGAAAGCGGGTGGCTCTCCTGGTGTCTAGCGGCCAGAGCAGGTTGTGGATTTCGCAAAACTGACTATATTTTACACATAGCCCAGGAGAGGACAGGGATCAGCCATAGCGCAAGCAACACACTCGAGCAAAGGGGGATTAGCTCAAGTGGCAGAGCGCTCGCTTTGCATGCGAGAGGTAGCGGGATCGATGCCCGCATTCTCCAAACGCAGCTTTCCTGGTTTCACGGGAGGCACCTTGCTTTTGTGTTTGATGTTGAAGCTTGGAACCGAGCGCCGTGAGCAACATGGGAAGCCGGAGTGCTCCTCATAACATGTGCCAAGGCATTGCCACGTTTTTGTGGTGGCATCTGTGGCTTCAGCCAAAGTCTCGTAGGCAGTATTGGACAAAAGCAATCAATTAAAGAAAGCACGACCAGGCTTCCATGGCCAAGAGACAATATTCCATTAGGGGGAAAGGTGCCAGTGCCATGCTTACGCTGAGAGCTTTGGACTCGTTGAATCACCTGAATCAGGTTCAACTTCTCTTTGTGTGCGAAAGAAAGGCCTTTGGGCCCGCAAGCAAATATCGATTGGCATAGGAAAAGGCAACGTAGCAGAGGATGGTTTCGATCCATCGACCTCTGGGTTATGGGCCCAGCACGCTTCCGCTGCGCCACTCTGCTCTTGTCGCTGGCCATCCTCATGGATTTCGACAAGCGAATCCCAAGTCAAGCGTGGGCGAGAGCTGGACTCTCCTAGGCCAGCTGAGCGAGGGTGGTGGCGCCTGGCCCGGCGTGGAGCATTGGTGGTTCAGTGGTAGAATTCTCGCCTGCCACGCGGGAGGCCCGGGTTCGATTCCCGGCCAATGCAATTATGGGCTCTTGGTGTTTGTAGCTCTCTCCCCCAATTTCCAGCCCCATGGAATGCCTCAAGGCACAAGGTGTTTCTTGTCGAGAATGTATTAGGCGGTGTGAGTGCTTTTTGAAACCACCTTCTCCCAATGACATCATTGAAACCCATGGGGCCATACTTCAGAAGGGGCTCAGTTGTCCAAGGTCTTGGGGGAGTGGCTCTCCTGGTGTCTAGCGGCCAGAGCAAGTTGTGGATTTAGCAAAACTGCCTATAGTTTACACATAGCCCAGGAGAGGACAGGGATCAGCCATAGCACAAGCAACAACCTCAAGCAAAGGGGGATTAGCTCAAATGGTAGAGCGCTCGCTTAGCATGCGAGAGGTAGCGGGATCGATGCCCGCATTCTCCAAATGCAGCTTTCCTGATTTGCCAGGAGACACCTTGCTTTTGTGTTTGATGTTGAAGCTTGGAACCGAGCGCCGTGAGCAACATGGGAAGCCGGAGTCCTCCTCATAACGCGTGCCAAGGCGTTGCCACGTTTTTGTGGTGGCAACTGTGGCTTCAGCCAAAGTCACGTAGGCAGTGTTGGACAAAAGCAATCTAGTAAACAAAGCACGAGCAGGCCTCCATGGCCAAGAGACAATATTTCATTAGCGCAAAAGGTGCCAGTGCCATGCTTACGCTGAGAGCTTTGGACTCGTTGAATCACCTGAATCAGGTTCAACTTCTCTTTGTGTGTGAAAGAAAGGCCTTTGGGCCCGCACGCAAGCAAATATCGATTGGCATAGGAAAGGGCAACGTAGCAGAGGATGGTTTCGATCCATCGACCTCTGGGTTATGGGCCCAGCACGCTTCCGCTGCGCCACTCTGCTCTTGTCGCTGACCAACCTCAACAACCACATGTGGATGTAGTTTGCCAGCGATTCCCACGGGGAGTGGGTCCATGTGGCAAAGTCACAATGTAGACGACTAGGCGTTTCCATTGATTTTCGACCAGCGAATCCCAAGTCAAGCGTGGGCGAGAGCTGGACTCTCCTAGACCAGCTGAGCGAGGGTGGTGGCGCGTGGCCCGGCGTGGAGCATTGGTGGTTCAGTGGTAGAATTCTCGCCTGCCACGCGGGAGGCCCGGGTTCGATTCCCGGCCAATGCAATTATGGGCTCTTTGTGTTTGCAGCGCTCTCCCCCAATTTCCAGCCCCGTGGAGTGCATCAAGGCACAAGGTGTTTCTTGTCGAGAATGTACTAGGCGGTGTGAGTGCTTTTTGAAACCAGCCTTCTCCCAATTACATCATTGAAACCCATGGGGCCATACCTCTGAAGGGGCTCAGTTGTCAAAGGTCGTAGGAGGGAAAAAAAAGGGGGGTGCAAACCTTCTACGCTAGGAAAGCGGGTGGCTCTCCTGGTGTCTAGCGGCCAGAGCAGGTTGTGGATTTCGCAAAACTGACTATATTTTACACATAGCCCAGGAGAGGACAGGGATCAGCCATAGCGCAAGCAACACACTCGAGCAAAGGGGGATTAGCTCAAGTGGCAGAGCGCTCGCTTTGCATGCGAGAGGTAGCGGGATCGATGCCCGCATTCTCCAAACGCAGCTTTCCTGGTTTCACGGGAGGCACCTTGCTTTTGTGTTTGATGTTGAAGCTTGGAACCGAGCGCCGTGAGCAACATGGGAAGCCGGAGTGCTCCTCATAACATGTGCCAAGGCATTGCCACGTTTTTGTGGTGGCATCTGTGGCTTCAGCCAAAGTCACGTAGGCAGTATTGGACAAAAGCAATCAATTAAAGAAAGCACGACCAGGCTTCCATGGCCAAGAGACAATATTCCATTAGGGGGAAAGGTGCCAGTGCCATGCTTACGCTGAGAGCTTTGGACTCGTTGAATCACCTGAATCAGGTTCAACTTCTCTTTGTGTGCGAAAGAAAGGCCTTTGGGCCCGCAAGCAAATATCGATTGGCATAGGAAAAGGCAACGTAGCAGAGGATGGTTTCGATCCATCGACCTCTGGGTTATGGGCCCAGCACGCTTCCGCTGCGCCACTCTGCTCTTGTCGCTGACCATCCTCATGGATTTCGACAAGCGAATCCCAAGTCAAGCGTGGGCGAGAGCTGGACTCTCCTAGGCCAGCTGAGCGAGGGTGGTGGCGCCTGGCCCGGCGTGGAGCATTGGTGGTTCAGTGGTAGAATTCTCGCCTGCCACGCGGGAGGCCCGGGTTCGATTCCCGGCCAATGCAATTATGGGCTCTTGGTGTTTGTAGCTCTCTCCCCCAATTTCCAGCCCCATGGAATGCCTCAAGGCACAAGGTGTTTCTTGTCGAGAATGTATTAGGCGGTGTGAGTGCTTTTTGAAACCACCTTCTCCCAATGACATCATTGAAACCCATGGGGCCATACTTCAGAAGGGGCTCAGTTGTCCAAGGTCTTGGGGGAGTGGCTCTCCTGGTGTCTAGCGGCCAGAGCAAGTTGTGGATTTAGCAAAACTGCCTATAGTTTACACATAGCCCAGGAGAGGACAGGGATCAGCCATAGCACAAGCAACAACCTCAAGCAAAGGGGGATTAGCTCAAATGGTAGAGCGCTCGCTTAGCATGCGAGAGGTAGCGGGATCGATGCCCGCATTCTCCAAATGCAGCTTTCCTGATTTGCCAGGAGACACCTTGCTTTTGTGTTTGATGTTGAAGCTTGGAACCGAGCGCCGTGAGCAACATGGGAAGCCGGAGTCCTCCTCATAACGCGTGCCAAGGCGTTGCCACGTTTTTGTGGTGGCAACTGTGGCTTCAGCCAAAGTCACGTAGGCAGTGTTGGACAAAAGCAATCTAGTAAACAAAGCACGAGCAGGCCTCCATGGCCAAGAGACAATATTTCATTAGCGCAAAAGGTGCCAGTGCCATGCTTACGCTGAGAGCTTTGGACTCGTTGAATCACCTGAATCAGGTTCAACTTCTCTTTGTGTGCGAAAGAAAGGCCTTTGGGCCCGCACGCAAGCAAATATCGATTGGCATAGAAAAAGGCAACGTAGCAGAGGATGGTTTCGATCCATCGACCTCTGGGTTATGGGCCCAGCACGCTTCCGCTGCGCCACTCTGCTCTTGTCGCTGACCAACCTCAACAACCACATGTGGATGTAGTTTGCCAGCGATTCCCACGGGGAGTGGGTCCATGTGGCAAAGTCACAATGTAGACGACTAGGCGTTTCCATTGATTTTCGACCAGCGAATCCCAAGTCAAGCGTGGGCGAGAGCTGGACTCTCCTAGACCAGCTGAGCGAGGGTGGTGGCAAGTGGCCCGGCGTGGAGCATTGGTGGTTCAGTGGTAGAATTCTCGCCTGCCACGCGGGAGGCCCGGGTTCGATTCCCGGCCAATGCAATTATGGGCTCTTTGTGTTTGCAGCGCTCTCCCCCAATTTCCAGCCCCGTGGAGTGCATCAAGGCACAAGGTGTTTCTTGTCGAGAATGTACTAGGCGGTGTGAGTGCTTTTTGAAACCAGCCTTCTCCCAATTACATCATTGAAACCCATGGGGCCATACCTCTGAAGGGGCTCAGTTGTCAAAGGTCGTAGGAGGGAAAAAAAAGGGGGGTGCAAACCTTCTACGCTAGGAAAGCGGGTGGCTCTCCTGGTGTCTAGCGGCCAGAGCAGGTTGTGGATTTCGCAAAACTGACTATATTTTACACATAGCCCAGGAGAGGACAGGGATCAGCCATAGCGCAAGCAACACACTCGAGCAAAGGGGGATTAGCTCAAGTGGCAGAGCGCTCGCTTTGCATGCGAGAGGTAGCGGGATCGATGCCCGCATTCTCCAAACGCAGCTTTCCTGGTTTCACGGGAGGCACCTTGCTTTTGTGTTTGATGTTGAAGCTTGGAACCGAGCGCCGTGAGCAACATGGGAAGCCGGAGTGCTCCTCATAACATGTGCCAAGGCATTGCCACGTTTTTGTGGTGGCATCTGTGGCTTCAGCCAAAGTCACGTAGGCAGTATTGGACAAAAGCAATCAATTAAAGAAAGCACGACCAGGCTTCCATGGCCAAGAGACAATATTCCATTAGGGGGAAAGGTGCCAGTGCCATGCTTACGCTGAGAGCTTTGGACTCGTTGAATCACCTGAATCAGGTTCAACTTCTCTTTGTGTGCGAAAGAAAGGCCTTTGGGCCCGCAAGCAAATATCGATTGGCATAGGAAAAGGCAACGTAGCAGAGGATGGTTTCGATCCATCGACCTCTGGGTTATGGGCCCAGCACGCTTCCGCTGCGCCACTCTGCTCTTGTCGCTGGCCATCCTCATGGATTTCGACAAGCGAATCCCAAGTCAAGCGTGGGCGAGAGCTGGACTCTCCTAGGCCAGCTGAGCGAGGGTGGTGGCGCCTGGCCCGGCGTGGAGCATTGGTGGTTCAGTGGTAGAATTCTCGCCTGCCACGCGGGAGGCCCGGGTTCGATTCCCGGCCAATGCAATTATGGGCTCTTGGTGTTTGTAGCTCTCTCCCCCAATTTCCAGCCCCATGGAATGCCTCAAGGCACAAGGTGTTTCTTGTCGAGAATGTATTAGGCGGTGTGAGTGCTTTTTGAAACCACCTTCTCCCAATGACATCATTGAAACCCATGGGGCCATACTTCAGAAGGGGCTCAGTTGTCCAAGGTCTTGGGGGAGTGGCTCTCCTGGTGTCTAGCGGCCAGAGCAAGTTGTGGATTTAGCAAAACTGCCTATAGTTTACACATAGCCCAGGAGAGGACAGGGATCAGCCATAGCACAAGCAACAACCTCAAGCAAAGGGGGATTAGCTCAAATGGTAGAGCGCTCGCTTAGCATGCGAGAGGTAGCGGGATCGATGCCCGCATTCTCCAAATGCAGCTTTCCTGATTTGCCAGGAGACACCTTGCTTTTGTGTTTGATGTTGAAGCTTGGAACCGAGCGCCGTGAGCAACATGGGAAGCCGGAGTCCTCCTCATAACGCGTGCCAAGGCGTTGCCACGTTTTTGTGGTGGCAACTGTGGCTTCAGCCAAAGTCACGTAGGTAGTGTTGGACAAAAGCAATCTAGTAAACAAAGCACGAGCAGGCCTCCATGGCCAAGAGACAATATTTCATTAGTGCAAAAGGTGCCAGTGCCATGCTTACGCTGAGAGCTTTGGACTCGTTGAATCACCTGAATCAGGTTCAACTTCTCTTTGTGTGCGAAAGAAAGGCCTTTGGGCCCGCACGCAAGCAAATATCGATTGGCATAGGAAAGGGCAACGTAGCAGAGGATGGTTTCGATCCATCGACCTCTGGGTTATGGGCCCAGCACGCTTCCGCTGCGCCACTCTGCTCTTGTCGCTGACCAACCTCAACAACCACATGTGGATGTAGTTTGCCAGCGATTCCCACGGGGAGTGGGTCCATGTGGCAAAGTCACAATGTAGACGACTAGGCGTTTCCATTGATTTTCGACCAGCGAATCCCAAGTCAAGCGTGGGCGAGAGCTGGACTCTCCTAGACCAGCTGAGCGAGGGTGGTGGCAAGTGGCCCGGCGTGGAGCATTGGTGGTTCAGTGGTAGAATTCTCGCCTGCCACGCGGGAGGCCCGGGTTCGATTCCCGGCCAATGCAATTATGGGCTCTTTGTGTTTGCAGCGCTCTCCCCCAATTTCCAGCCCCGTGGAGTGCATCAAGGCACAAGGTGTTTCTTGTCGAGAATGTACTAGGCGGTGTGAGTGCTTTTTGAAACCAGCCTTCTCCCAATTACATCATTGAAACCCATGGGGCCATACCTCTGAAGGGGCTCAGTTGTCAAAGGTCGTAGGAGGGAAAAAAAAGGGGGGTGCAAACCTTCTACGCTAGGAAAGCGGGTGGCTCTCCTGGTGTCTAGCGGCCAGAGCAGGTTGTGGATTTCGCAAAACTGACTATATTTTACACATAGCCCAGGAGAGGACAGGGATCAGCCATAGCGCAAGCAACACACTCGAGCAAAGGGGGATTAGCTCAAGTGGCAGAGCGCTCGCTTTGCATGCGAGAGGTAGCGGGATCGATGCCCGCATTCTCCAAACGCAGCTTTCCTGGTTTCACGGGAGGCACCTTGCTTTTGTGTTTGATGTTGAAGCTTGGAACCGAGCGCCGTGAGCAACATGGGAAGCCGGAGTGCTCCTCATAACATGTGCCAAGGCATTGCCACGTTTTTGTGGTGGCATCTGTGGCTTCAGCCAAAGTCACGTAGGCAGTATTGGACAAAAGCAATCAATTAAAGAAAGCACGACCAGGCTTCCATGGCCAAGAGACAATATTCCATTAGGGGGAAAGGTGCCAGTGCCATGCTTACGCTGAGAGCTTTGGACTCGTTGAATCACCTGAATCAGGTTCAACTTCTCTTTGTGTGCGAAAGAAAGGCCTTTGGGCCCGCAAGCAAATATCGATTGGCATAGGAAAAGGCAACGTAGCAGAGGATGGTTTCGATCCATCGACCTCTGGGTTATGGGCCCAGCACGCTTCCGCTGCGCCACTCTGCTCTTGTCGCTGGCCATCCTCATGGATTTCGACAAGCGAATCCCAAGTCAAGCGTGGGCGAGAGCTGGACTCTCCTAGGCCAGCTGAGCGAGGGTGGTGGCGCCTGGCCCGGCGTGGAGCATTGGTGGTTCAGTGGTAGAATTCTCGCCTGCCACGCGGGAGGCCCGGGTTCGATTCCCGGCCAATGCAATTATGGGCTCTTGGTGTTTGTAGCTCTCTCCCCCAATTTCCAGCCCCATGGAATGCCTCAAGGCACAAGGTGTTTCTTGTCGAGAATGTATTAGGCGGTGTGAGTGCTTTTTGAAACCACCTTCTCCCAATGACATCATTGAAACCCATGGGGCCATACTTCAGAAGGGGCTCAGTTGTCCAAGGTCTTGGGGGAGTGGCTCTCCTGGTGTCTAGCGGCCAGAGCAAGTTGTGGATTTAGCAAAACTGCCTATAGTTTACACATAGCCCAGGAGAGGACAGGGATCAGCCATAGCACAAGCAACAACCTCAAGCAAAGGGGGATTAGCTCAAATGGTAGAGCGCTCGCTTAGCATGCGAGAGGTAGCGGGATCGATGCCCGCATTCTCCAAATGCAGCTTTCCTGATTTGCCAGGAGACACCTTGCTTTTGTGTTTGATGTTGAAGCTTGGAACCGAGCGCCGTGAGCAACATGGGAAGCCGGAGTCCTCCTCATAACGCGTGCCAAGGCGTTGCCACGTTTTTGTGGTGGCAACTGTGGCTTCAGCCAAAGTCACGTAGGCAGTGTTGGACAAAAGCAATCTAGTAAACAAAGCACGAGCAGGCCTCCATGGCCAAGAGACAATATTTCATTAGTGCAAAAGGTGCCAGTGCCATGCTTACGCTGAGAGCTTTGGACTCGTTGAATCACCTGAATCAGGTTCAACTTCTCTTTGTGTGCGAAAGAAAGGCCTTTGGGCCCGCACGCAAGCAAATATCGATTGGCATAGGAAAGGGCAACGTAGCAGAGGATGGTTTCGATCCATCGACCTCTGGGTTATGGGCCCAGCACGCTTCCGCTGCGCCACTCTGCTCTTGTCGCTGACCAACCTCAACAACCACATGTGGATGTAGTTTGCCAGCGATTCCCACGGGGAGTGGGTCCATGTGGCAAAGTCACAATGTAGACGACTAGGCGTTTCCATTGATTTTCGACCAGCGAATCCCAAGTCAAGCGTGGGCGAGAGCTGGACTCTCCTAGACCAGCTGAGCGAGGGTGGTGGCAAGTGGCCCGGCGTGGAGCATTGGTGGTTCAGTGGTAGAATTCTCGCCTGCCACGCGGGAGGCCCGGGTTCGATTCCCGGCCAATGCAATTATGGGCTCTTTGTGTTTGCAGCGCTCTCCCCCAATTTCCAGCCCCGTGGAGTGCATCAAGGCACAAGGTGTTTCTTGTCGAGAATGTACTAGGCGGTGTGAGTGCTTTTTGAAACCAGCCTTCTCCCAATTACATCATTGAAACCCATGGGGCCATACCTCTGAAGGGGCTCAGTTGTCAAAGGTCGTAGGAGGGAAAAAAAAGGGGGGTGCAAACCTTCTACGCTAGGAAAGCGGGTGGCTCTCCTGGTGTCTAGCGGCCAGAGCAGGTTGTGGATTTCGCAAAACTGACTATATTTTACACATAGCCCAGGAGAGGACAGGGATCAGCCATAGCGCAAGCAACACACTCGAGCAAAGGGGGATTAGCTCAAGTGGCAGAGCGCTCGCTTTGCATGCGAGAGGTAGCGGGATCGATGCCCGCATTCTCCAAACGCAGCTTTCCTGGTTTCACGGGAGGCACCTTGCTTTTGTGTTTGATGTTGAAGCTTGGAACCGAGCGCCGTGAGCAACATGGGAAGCCGGAGTGCTCCTCATAACATGTGCCAAGGCATTGCCACGTTTTTGTGGTGGCATCTGTGGCTTCAGCCAAAGTCACGTAGGCAGTATTGGACAAAAGCAATCAATTAAAGAAAGCACGACCAGGCTTCCATGGCCAAGAGACAATATTCCATTAGGGGGAAAGGTGCCAGTGCCATGCTTACGCTGAGAGCTTTGGACTCGTTGAATCACCTGAATCAGGTTCAACTTCTCTTTGTGTGCGAAAGAAAGGCCTTTGGGCCCGCAAGCAAATATCGATTGGCATAGGAAAAGGCAACGTAGCAGAGGATGGTTTCGATCCATCGACCTCTGGGTTATGGGCCCAGCACGCTTCCGCTGCGCCACTCTGCTCTTGTCGCTGGCCATCCTCATGGATTTCGACAAGCGAATCCCAAGTCAAGCGTGGGCGAGAGCTGGACTCTCCTAGGCCAGCTGAGCGAGGGTGGTGGCGCCTGGCCCGGCGTGGAGCATTGGTGGTTCAGTGGTAGAATTCTCGCCTGCCACGCGGGAGGCCCGGGTTCGATTCCCGGCCAATGCAATTATGGGCTCTTGGTGTTTGTAGCTCTCTCCCCCAATTTCCAGCCCCATGGAATGCCTCAAGGCACAAGGTGTTTCTTGTCGAGAATGTATTAGGCGGTGTGAGTGCTTTTTGAAACCACCTTCTCCCAATGACATCATTGAAACCCATGGGGCCATACTTCAGAAGGGGCTCAGTTGTCCAAGGTCTTGGGGGAGTGGCTCTCCTGGTGTCTAGCGGCCAGAGCAAGTTGTGGATTTAGCAAAACTGCCTATAGTTTACACATAGCCCAGGAGAGGACAGGGATCAGCCATAGCACAAGCAACAACCTCAAGCAAAGGGGGATTAGCTCAAATGGTAGAGCGCTCGCTTAGCATGCGAGAGGTAGCGGGATCGATGCCCGCATTCTCCAAATGCAGCTTTCCTGATTTGCCAGGAGACACCTTGCTTTTGTGTTTGATGTTGAAGCTTGGAACCGAGCGCCGTGAGCAACATGGGAAGCCGGAGTCCTCCTCATAACGCGTGCCAAGGCGTTGCCACGTTTTTGTGGTGGCAACTGTGGCTTCAGCCAAAGTCACGTAGGCAGTGTTGGACAAAAGCAATCTAGTAAACAAAGCACGAGCAGGCCTCCATGGCCAAGAGACAATATTTCATTAGCGCAAAAGGTGCCAGTGCCATGCTTACGCTGAGAGCTTTGGACTCGTTGAATCACCTGAATCAGGTTCAACTTCTCTTTGTGTGCGAAAGAAAGGCCTTTGGGCCCGCACGCAAGCAAATATCGATTGGCATAGGAAAGGGCAACGTAGCAGAGGATGGTTTCGATCCATCGACCTCTGGGTTATGGGCCCAGCACGCTTCCGCTGCGCCACTCTGCTCTTGTCGCTGACCAACCTCAACAACCACATGTGGATGTAGTTTGCCAGCGATTCCCACGGGGAGTGGGTCCATGTGGCAAAGTCACAATGTAGACGACTAGGCGTTTCCATTGATTTTCGACCAGCGAATCCCAAGTCAAGCGTGGGCGAGAGCTGGACTCTCCTAGACCAGCTGAGCGAGGGTGGTGGCAAGTGGCCCGGCGTGGAGCATTGGTGGTTCAGTGGTAGAATTCTCGCCTGCCACGCGGGAGGCCCGGGTTCGATTCCCGGCCAATGCAATTATGGGCTCTTTGTGTTTGCAGCGCTCTCCCCCAATTTCCAGCCCCGTGGAGTGCATCAAGGCACAAGGTGTTTCTTGTCGAGAATGTACTAGGCGGTGTGAGTGCTTTTTGAAACCAGCCTTCTCCCAATTACATCATTGAAACCCATGGGGCCATACCTCTGAAGGGGCTCAGTTGTCAAAGGTCGTAGGAGGGAAAAAAAAGGGGGGTGCAAACCTTCTACGCTAGGAAAGCGGGTGGCTCTCCTGGTGTCTAGCGGCCAGAGCAGGTTGTGGATTTCGCAAAACTGACTATATTTTACACATAGCCCAGGAGAGGACAGGGATCAGCCATAGCGCAAGCAACACACTCGAGCAAAGGGGGATTAGCTCAAGTGGCAGAGCGCTCGCTTTGCATGCGAGAGGTAGCGGGATCGATGCCCGCATTCTCCAAACGCAGCTTTCCTGGTTTCACGGGAGGCACCTTGCTTTTGTGTTTGATGTTGAAGCTTGGAACCGAGCGCCGTGAGCAACATGGGAAGCCGGAGTGCTCCTCATAACATGTGCCAAGGCATTGCCACGTTTTTGTGGTGGCATCTGTGGCTTCAGCCAAAGTCTCGTAGGCAGTATTGGACAAAAGCAATCAATTAAAGAAAGCACGACCAGGCTTCCATGGCCAAGAGACAATATTCCATTAGGGGGAAAGGTGCCAGTGCCATGCTTACGCTGAGAGCTTTGGACTCGTTGAATCACCTGAATCAGGTTCAACTTCTCTTTGTGTGCGAAAGAAAGGCCTTTGGGCCCGCAAGCAAATATCGATTGGCATAGGAAAAGGCAACGTAGCAGAGGATGGTTTCGATCCATCGACCTCTGGGTTATGGGCCCAGCACGCTTCCGCTGCGCCACTCTGCTCTTGTCGCTGGCCATCCTCATGGATTTCGACAAGCGAATCCCAAGTCAAGCGTGGGCGAGAGCTGGACTCTCCTAGGCCAGCTGAGCGAGGGTGGTGGCGCCTGGCCCGGCGTGGAGCATTGGTGGTTCAGTGGTAGAATTCTCGCCTGCCACGCGGGAGGCCCGGGTTCGATTCCCGGCCAATGCAATTATGGGCTCTTGGTGTTTGTAGCTCTCTCCCCCAATTTCCAGCCCCATGGAATGCCTCAAGGCACAAGGTGTTTCTTGTCGAGAATGTATTAGGCGGTGTGAGTGCTTTTTGAAACCACCTTCTCCCAATGACATCATTGAAACCCATGGGGCCATACTTCAGAAGGGGCTCAGTTGTCCAAGGTCTTGGGGGAGTGGCTCTCCTGGTGTCTAGCGGCCAGAGCAAGTTGTGGATTTAGCAAAACTGCCTATAGTTTACACATAGCCCAGGAGAGGACAGGGATCAGCCATAGCACAAGCAACAACCTCAAGCAAAGGGGGATTAGCTCAAATGGTAGAGCGCTCGCTTAGCATGCGAGAGGTAGCGGGATCGATGCCCGCATTCTCCAAATGCAGCTTTCCTGATTTGCCAGGAGACACCTTGCTTTTGTGTTTGATGTTGAAGCTTGGAACCGAGCGCCGTGAGCAACATGGGAAGCCGGAGTCCTCCTCATAACGCGTGCCAAGGCGTTGCCACGTTTTTGTGGTGGCAACTGTGGCTTCAGCCAAAGTCACGTAGGCAGTGTTGGACAAAAGCAATCTAGTAAACAAAGCACGAGCAGGCCTCCATGGCCAAGAGACAATATTTCATTAGCGCAAAAGGTGCCAGTGCCATGCTTACGCTGAGAGCTTTGGACTCGTTGAATCACCTGAATCAGGTTCAACTTCTCTTTGTGTGTGAAAGAAAGGCCTTTGGGCCCGCACGCAAGCAAATATCGATTGGCATAGGAAAGGGCAACGTAGCAGAGGATGGTTTCGATCCATCGACCTCTGGGTTATGGGCCCAGCACGCTTCCGCTGCGCCACTCTGCTCTTGTCGCTGACCAACCTCAACAACCACATGTGGATGTAGTTTGCCAGCGATTCCCACGGGGAGTGGGTCCATGTGGCAAAGTCACAATGTAGACGACTAGGCGTTTCCATTGATTTTCGACCAGCGAATCCCAAGTCAAGCGTGGGCGAGAGCTGGACTCTCCTAGACCAGCTGAGCGAGGGTGGTGGCGCGTGGCCCGGCGTGGAGCATTGGTGGTTCAGTGGTAGAATTCTCGCCTGCCACGCGGGAGGCCCGGGTTCGATTCCCGGCCAATGCAATTATGGGCTCTTTGTGTTTGCAGCGCTCTCCCCCAATTTCCAGCCCCGTGGAGTGCATCAAGGCACAAGGTGTTTCTTGTCGAGAATGTACTAGGCGGTGTGAGTGCTTTTTGAAACCAGCCTTCTCCCAATTACATCATTGAAACCCATGGGGCCATACCTCTGAAGGGGCTCAGTTGTCAAAGGTCGTAGGAGGGAAAAAAAAGGGGGGTGCAAACCTTCTACGCTAGGAAAGCGGGTGGCTCTCCTGGTGTCTAGCGGCCAGAGCAGGTTGTGGATTTCGCAAAACTGACTATATTTTACACATAGCCCAGGAGAGGACAGGGATCAGCCATAGCGCAAGCAACACACTCGAGCAAAGGGGGATTAGCTCAAGTGGCAGAGCGCTCGCTTTGCATGCGAGAGGTAGCGGGATCGATGCCCGCATTCTCCAAACGCAGCTTTCCTGGTTTCACGGGAGGCACCTTGCTTTTGTGTTTGATGTTGAAGCTTGGAACCGAGCGCCGTGAGCAACATGGGAAGCCGGAGTGCTCCTCATAACATGTGCCAAGGCATTGCCACGTTTTTGTGGTGGCATCTGTGGCTTCAGCCAAAGTCACGTAGGCAGTATTGGACAAAAGCAATCAATTAAAGAAAGCACGACCAGGCTTCCATGGCCAAGAGACAATATTCCATTAGGGGGAAAGGTGCCAGTGCCATGCTTACGCTGAGAGCTTTGGACTCGTTGAATCACCTGAATCAGGTTCAACTTCTCTTTGTGTGCGAAAGAAAGGCCTTTGGGCCCGCAAGCAAATATCGATTGGCATAGGAAAAGGCAACGTAGCAGAGGATGGTTTCGATCCATCGACCTCTGGGTTATGGGCCCAGCACGCTTCCGCTGCGCCACTCTGCTCTTGTCGCTGACCATCCTCATGGATTTCGACAAGCGAATCCCAAGTCAAGCGTGGGCGAGAGCTGGACTCTCCTAGGCCAGCTGAGCGAGGGTGGTGGCGCCTGGCCCGGCGTGGAGCATTGGTGGTTCAGTGGTAGAATTCTCGCCTGCCACGCGGGAGGCCCGGGTTCGATTCCCGGCCAATGCAATTATGGGCTCTTGGTGTTTGTAGCTCTCTCCCCCAATTTCCAGCCCCATGGAATGCCTCAAGGCACAAGGTGTTTCTTGTCGAGAATGTATTAGGCGGTGTGAGTGCTTTTTGAAACCACCTTCTCCC
Organism: Lithobates pipiens; assembly: GCF_037356315.1. Classification (NCBI taxonomy): domain Eukaryota; kingdom Metazoa; phylum Chordata; class Amphibia; order Anura; family Ranidae; genus Lithobates; species Lithobates pipiens. Next base: position 581,147,059 of record NW_027507758.1, read on the forward strand.
AATGACATCATTGAAACCCATGGGGCCATACTTCAGAAGGGGCTCAGTTGTCCAAGGTCTTGGGGGAGTGGCTCTCCTGGTGTCTAGCGGCCAGAGCAAGTTGTGGATTTAGCAAAACTGCCTATAGTTTACACATAGCCCAGGAGAGGACAGGGATCAGCCATAGCACAAGCAACAACCTCAAGCAAAGGGGGATTAGCTCAAATGGTAGAGCGCTCGCTTAGCATGCGAGAGGTAGCGGGATCGATGCCCGCATTCTCCAAATGCAGCTTTCCTGATTTGCCAGGAGACACCTTGCTTTTGTGTTTGATGTTGAAGCTTGGAACCGAGCGCCGTGAGCAACATGGGAAGCCGGAGTCCTCCTCATAACGCGTGCCAAGGCGTTGCCACGTTTTTGTGGTGGCAACTGTGGCTTCAGCCAAAGTCACGTAGGCAGTGTTGGACAAAAGCAATCTAGTAAACAAAGCACGAGCAGGCCTCCATGGCCAAGAGACAATATTTCATTAGCGCAAAAGGTGCCAGTGCCATGCTTACGCTGAGAGCTTTGGACTCGTTGAATCACCTGAATCAGGTTCAACTTCTCTTTGTGTGCGAAAGAAAGGCCTTTGGGCCCGCACGCAAGCAAATATCGATTGGCATAGAAAAAGGCAACGTAGCAGAGGATGGTTTCGATCCATCGACCTCTGGGTTATGGGCCCAGCACGCTTCCGCTGCGCCACTCTGCTCTTGTCGCTGACCAACCTCAACAACCACATGTGGATGTAGTTTGCCAGCGATTCCCACGGGGAGTGGGTCCATGTGGCAAAGTCACAATGTAGACGACTAGGCGTTTCCATTGATTTTCGACCAGCGAATCCCAAGTCAAGCGTGGGCGAGAGCTGGACTCTCCTAGACCAGCTGAGCGAGGGTGGTGGCAAGTGGCCCGGCGTGGAGCATTGGTGGTTCAGTGGTAGAATTCTCGCCTGCCACGCGGGAGGCCCGGGTTCGATTCCCGGCCAATGCAATTATGGGCTCTTTGTGTTTGCAGCGCTCTCCCCCAATTTCCAGCCCCGTGGAGTGCATCAAGGCACAAGGTGTTTCTTGTCGAGAATGTACTAGGCGGTGTGAGTGCTTTTTGAAACCAGCCTTCTCCCAATTACATCATTGAAACCCATGGGGCCATACCTCTGAAGGGGCTCAGTTGTCAAAGGTCGTAGGAGGGAAAAAAAAGGGGGGTGCAAACCTTCTACGCTAGGAAAGCGGGTGGCTCTCCTGGTGTCTAGCGGCCAGAGCAGGTTGTGGATTTCGCAAAACTGACTATATTTTACACATAGCCCAGGAGAGGACAGGGATCAGCCATAGCGCAAGCAACACACTCGAGCAAAGGGGGATTAGCTCAAGTGGCAGAGCGCTCGCTTTGCATGCGAGAGGTAGCGGGATCGATGCCCGCATTCTCCAAACGCAGCTTTCCTGGTTTCACGGGAGGCACCTTGCTTTTGTGTTTGATGTTGAAGCTTGGAACCGAGCGCCGTGAGCAACATGGGAAGCCGGAGTGCTCCTCATAACATGTGCCAAGGCATTGCCACGTTTTTGTGGTGGCATCTGTGGCTTCAGCCAAAGTCACGTAGGCAGTATTGGACAAAAGCAATCAATTAAAGAAAGCACGACCAGGCTTCCATGGCCAAGAGACAATATTCCATTAGGGGGAAAGGTGCCAGTGCCATGCTTACGCTGAGAGCTTTGGACTCGTTGAATCACCTGAATCAGGTTCAACTTCTCTTTGTGTGCGAAAGAAAGGCCTTTGGGCCCGCAAGCAAATATCGATTGGCATAGGAAAAGGCAACGTAGCAGAGGATGGTTTCGATCCATCGACCTCTGGGTTATGGGCCCAGCACGCTTCCGCTGCGCCACTCTGCTCTTGTCGCTGGCCATCCTCATGGATTTCGACAAGCGAATCCCAAGTCAAGCGTGGGCGAGAGCTGGACTCTCCTAGGCCAGCTGAGCGAGGGTGGTGGCGCCTGGCCCGGCGTGGAGCATTGGTGGTTCAGTGGTAGAATTCTCGCCTGCCACGCGGGAGGCCCGGGTTCGATTCCCGGCCAATGCAATTATGGGCTCTTGGTGTTTGTAGCTCTCTCCCCCAATTTCCAGCCCCATGGAATGCCTCAAGGCACAAGGTGTTTCTTGTCGAGAATGTATTAGGCGGTGTGAGTGCTTTTTGAAACCACCTTCTCCCAATGACATCATTGAAACCCATGGGGCCATACTTCAGAAGGGGCTCAGTTGTCCAAGGTCTTGGGGGAGTGGCTCTCCTGGTGTCTAGCGGCCAGAGCAAGTTGTGGATTTAGCAAAACTGCCTATAGTTTACACATAGCCCAGGAGAGGACAGGGATCAGCCATAGCACAAGCAACAACCTCAAGCAAAGGGGGATTAGCTCAAATGGTAGAGCGCTCGCTTAGCATGCGAGAGGTAGCGGGATCGATGCCCGCATTCTCCAAATGCAGCTTTCCTGATTTGCCAGGAGACACCTTGCTTTTGTGTTTGATGTTGAAGCTTGGAACCGAGCGCCGTGAGCAACATGGGAAGCCGGAGTCCTCCTCATAACGCGTGCCAAGGCGTTGCCACGTTTTTGTGGTGGCAACTGTGGCTTCAGCCAAAGTCACGTAGGTAGTGTTGGACAAAAGCAATCTAGTAAACAAAGCACGAGCAGGCCTCCATGGCCAAGAGACAATATTTCATTAGTGCAAAAGGTGCCAGTGCCATGCTTACGCTGAGAGCTTTGGACTCGTTGAATCACCTGAATCAGGTTCAACTTCTCTTTGTGTGCGAAAGAAAGGCCTTTGGGCCCGCACGCAAGCAAATATCGATTGGCATAGGAAAGGGCAACGTAGCAGAGGATGGTTTCGATCCATCGACCTCTGGGTTATGGGCCCAGCACGCTTCCGCTGCGCCACTCTGCTCTTGTCGCTGACCAACCTCAACAACCACATGTGGATGTAGTTTGCCAGCGATTCCCACGGGGAGTGGGTCCATGTGGCAAAGTCACAATGTAGACGACTAGGCGTTTCCATTGATTTTCGACCAGCGAATCCCAAGTCAAGCGTGGGCGAGAGCTGGACTCTCCTAGACCAGCTGAGCGAGGGTGGTGGCAAGTGGCCCGGCGTGGAGCATTGGTGGTTCAGTGGTAGAATTCTCGCCTGCCACGCGGGAGGCCCGGGTTCGATTCCCGGCCAATGCAATTATGGGCTCTTTGTGTTTGCAGCACTCTCCCCCAATTTCCAGCCCCGTGGAGTGCATCAAGGCACAAGGTGTTTCTTGTCGAGAATGTACTAGGCGGTGTGAGTGCTTTTTGAAACCAGCCTTCTCCCAATTACATCATTGAAACCCATGGGGCCATACCTCTGAAGGGGCTCAGTTGTCAAAGGTCGTAGGAGGGAAAAAAAAGGGGGGTGCAAACCTTCTACGCTAGGAAAGCGGGTGGCTCTCCTGGTGTCTAGCGGCCAGAGCAGGTTGTGGATTTCGCAAAACTGACTATATTTTACACATAGCCCAGGAGAGGACAGGGATCAGCCATAGCGCAAGCAACACACTCGAGCAAAGGGGGATTAGCTCAAGTGGCAGAGCGCTCGCTTTGCATGCGAGAGGTAGCGGGATCGATGCCCGCATTCTCCAAACGCAGCTTTCCTGGTTTCACGGGAGGCACCTTGCTTTTGTGTTTGATGTTGAAGCTTGGAACCGAGCGCCGTGAGCAACATGGGAAGCCGGAGTGCTCCTCATAACATGTGCCAAGGCATTGCCACGTTTTTGTGGTGGCATCTGTGGCTTCAGCCAAAGTCACGTAGGCAGTATTGGACAAAAGCAATCAATTAAAGAAAGCACGACCAGGCTTCCATGGCCAAGAGACAATATTCCATTAGGGGGAAAGGTGCCAGTGCCATGCTTACGCTGAGAGCTTTGGACTCGTTGAATCACCTGAATCAGGTTCAACTTCTCTTTGTGTGCGAAAGAAAGGCCTTTGGGCCCGCAAGCAAATATCGATTGGCATAGGAAAAGGCAACGTAGCAGAGGATGGTTTCGATCCATCGACCTCTGGGTTATGGGCCCAGCACGCTTCCGCTGCGCCACTCTGCTCTTGTCGCTGGCCATCCTCATGGATTTCGACAAGCGAATCCCAAGTCAAGCGTGGGCGAGAGCTGGACTCTCCTAGGCCAGCTGAGCGAGGGTGGTGGCGCCTGGCCCGGCGTGGAGCATTGGTGGTTCAGTGGTAGAATTCTCGCCTGCCACGCGGGAGGCCCGGGTTCGATTCCCGGCCAATGCAATTATGGGCTCTTGGTGTTTGTAGCTCTCTCCCCCAATTTCCAGCCCCATGGAATGCCTCAAGGCACAAGGTGTTTCTTGTCGAGAATGTATTAGGCGGTGTGAGTGCTTTTTGAAACCACCTTCTCCCAATGACATCATTGAAACCCATGGGGCCATACTTCAGAAGGGGCTCAGTTGTCCAAGGTCTTGGGGGAGTGGCTCTCCTGGTGTCTAGCGGCCAGAGCAAGTTGTGGATTTAGCAAAACTGCCTATAGTTTACACATAGCCCAGGAGAGGACAGGGATCAGCCATAGCACAAGCAACAACCTCAAGCAAAGGGGGATTAGCTCAAATGGTAGAGCGCTCGCTTAGCATGCGAGAGGTAGCGGGATCGATGCCCGCATTCTCCAAATGCAGCTTTCCTGATTTGCCAGGAGACACCTTGCTTTTGTGTTTGATGTTGAAGCTTGGAACCGAGCGCCGTGAGCAACATGGGAAGCCGGAGTCCTCCTCATAACGCGTGCCAAGGCGTTGCCACGTTTTTGTGGTGGCAACTGTGGCTTCAGCCAAAGTCACGTAGGCAGTGTTGGACAAAAGCAATCTAGTAAACAAAGCACGAGCAGGCCTCCATGGCCAAGAGACAATATTTCATTAGCGCAAAAGGTGCCAGTGCCATGCTTACGCTGAGAGCTTTGGACTCGTTGAATCACCTGAATCAGGTTCAACTTCTCTTTGTGTGCGAAAGAAAGGCCTTTGGGCCCGCACGCAAGCAAATATCGATTGGCATAGGAAAGGGCAACGTAGCAGAGGATGGTTTCGATCCATCGACCTCTGGGTTATGGGCCCAGCACGCTTCCGCTGCGCCACTCTGCTCTTGTCGCTGACCAACCTCAACAACCACATGTGGATGTAGTTTGCCAGCGATTCCCACGGGGAGTGGGTCCATGTGGCAAAGTCACAATGTAGACGACTAGGCGTTTCCATTGATTTTCGACCAGCGAATCCCAAGTCAAGCGTGGGCGAGAGCTGGACTCTCCTAGACCAGCTGAGCGAGGGTGGTGGCAAGTGGCCCGGCGTGGAGCATTGGTGGTTCAGTGGTAGAATTCTCGCCTGCCACGCGGGAGGCCCGGGTTCGATTCCCGGCCAATGCAATTATGGGCTCTTTGTGTTTGCAGCGCTCTCCCCCAATTTCCAGCCCCGTGGAGTGCATCAAGGCACAAGGTGTTTCTTGTCGAGAATGTACTAGGCGGTGTGAGTGCTTTTTGAAACCAGCCTTCTCCCAATTACATCATTGAAACCCATGGGGCCATACCTCTGAAGGGGCTCAGTTGTCAAAGGTCGTAGGAGGGAAAAAAAAGGGGGGTGCAAACCTTCTACGCTAGGAAAGCGGGTGGCTCTCCTGGTGTCTAGCGGCCAGAGCAGGTTGTGGATTTCGCAAAACTGACTATATTTTACACATAGCCCAGGAGAGGACAGGGATCAGCCATAGCGCAAGCAACACACTCGAGCAAAGGGGGATTAGCTCAAGTGGCAGAGCGCTCGCTTTGCATGCGAGAGGTAGCGGGATCGATGCCCGCATTCTCCAAACGCAGCTTTCCTGGTTTCACGGGAGGCACCTTGCTTTTGTGTTTGATGTTGAAGCTTGGAACCGAGCGCCGTGAGCAACATGGGAAGCCGGAGTGCTCCTCATAACATGTGCCAAGGCATTGCCACGTTTTTGTGGTGGCATCTGTGGCTTCAGCCAAAGTCACGTAGGCAGTATTGGACAAAAGCAATCAATTAAAGAAAGCACGACCAGGCTTCCATGGCCAAGAGACAATATTCCATTAGGGGGAAAGGTGCCAGTGCCATGCTTACGCTGAGAGCTTTGGACTCGTTGAATCACCTGAATCAGGTTCAACTTCTCTTTGTGTGCGAAAGAAAGGCCTTTGGGCCCGCAAGCAAATATCGATTGGCATAGGAAAAGGCAACGTAGCAGAGGATGGTTTCGATCCATCGACCTCTGGGTTATGGGCCCAGCACGCTTCCGCTGCGCCACTCTGCTCTTGTCGCTGGCCATCCTCATGGATTTCGACAAGCGAATCCCAAGTCAAGCGTGGGCGAGAGCTGGACTCTCCTAGGCCAGCTGAGCGAGGGTGGTGGCGCCTGGCCCGGCGTGGAGCATTGGTGGTTCAGTGGTAGAATTCTCGCCTGCCACGCGGGAGGCCCGGGTTCGATTCCCGGCCAATGCAATTATGGGCTCTTGGTGTTTGTAGCTCTCTCCCCCAATTTCCAGCCCCATGGAATGCCTCAAGGCACAAGGTGTTTCTTGTCGAGAATGTATTAGGCGGTGTGAGTGCTTTTTGAAACCACCTTCTCCCAATGACATCATTGAAACCCATGGGGCCATACTTCAGAAGGGGCTCAGTTGTCCAAGGTCTTGGGGGAGTGGCTCTCCTGGTGTCTAGCGGCCAGAGCAAGTTGTGGATTTAGCAAAACTGCCTATAGTTTACACATAGCCCAGGAGAGGACAGGGATCAGCCATAGCACAAGCAACAACCTCAAGCAAAGGGGGATTAGCTCAAATGGTAGAGCGCTCGCTTAGCATGCGAGAGGTAGCGGGATCGATGCCCGCATTCTCCAAATGCAGCTTTCCTGATTTGCCAGGAGACACCTTGCTTTTGTGTTTGATGTTGAAGCTTGGAACCGAGCGCCGTGAGCAACATGGGAAGCCGGAGTCCTCCTCATAACGCGTGCCAAGGCGTTGCCACGTTTTTGTGGTGGCAACTGTGGCTTCAGCCAAAGTCACGTAGGCAGTGTTGGACAAAAGCAATCTAGTAAACAAAGCACGAGCAGGCCTCCATGGCCAAGAGACAATATTTCATTAGCGCAAAAGGTGCCAGTGCCATGCTTACGCTGAGAGCTTTGGACTCGTTGAATCACCTGAATCAGGTTCAACTTCTCTTTGTGTGCGAAAGAAAGGCCTTTGGGCCCGCACGCAAGCAAATATCGATTGGCATAGGAAAGGGCAACGTAGCAGAGGATGGTTTCGATCCATCGACCTCTGGGTTATGGGCCCAGCACGCTTCCGCTGCGCCACTCTGCTCTTGTCGCTGACCAACCTCAACAACCACATGTGGATGTAGTTTGCCAGCGATTCCCACGGGGAGTGGGTCCATGTGGCAAAGTCACAATGTAGACGACTAGGCGTTTCCATTGATTTTCGACCAGCGAATCCCAAGTCAAGCGTGGGCGAGAGCTGGACTCTCCTAGACCAGCTGAGCGAGGGTGGTGGCAAGTGGCCCGGCGTGGAGCATTGGTGGTTCAGTGGTAGAATTCTCGCCTGCCACGCGGGAGGCCCGGGTTCGATTCCCGGCCAATGCAATTATGGGCTCTTTGTGTTTGCAGCGCTCTCCCCCAATTTCCAGCCCCGTGGAGTGCATCAAGGCACAAGGTGTTTCTTGTCGAGAATGTACTAGGCGGTGTGAGTGCTTTTTGAAACCAGCCTTCTCCCAATTACATCATTGAAACCCATGGGGCCATACCTCTGAAGGGGCTCAGTTGTCAAAGGTCGTAGGAGGGAAAAAAAAGGGGGGTGCAAACCTTCTACGCTAGGAAAGCGGGTGGCTCTCCTGGTGTCTAGCGGCCAGAGCAGGTTGTGGATTTCGCAAAACTGACTATATTTTACACATAGCCCAGGAGAGGACAGGGATCAGCCATAGCGCAAGCAACACACTCGAGCAAAGGGGGATTAGCTCAAGTGGCAGAGCGCTCGCTTTGCATGCGAGAGGTAGCGGGATCGATGCCCGCATTCTCCAAACGCAGCTTTCCTGGTTTCACGGGAGGCACCTTGCTTTTGTGTTTGATGTTGAAGCTTGGAACCGAGCGCCGTGAGCAACATGGGAAGCCGGAGTGCTCCTCATAACATGTGCCAAGGCATTGCCACGTTTTTGTGGTGGCATCTGTGGCTTCAGCCAAAGTCTCGTAGGCAGTATTGGACAAAAGCAATCAATTAAAGAAAGCACGACCAGGCTTCCATGGCCAAGAGACAATATTCCATTAGGGGGAAAGGTGCCAGTGCCATGCTTACGCTGAGAGCTTTGGACTCGTTGAATCACCTGAATCAGGTTCAACTTCTCTTTGTGTGCGAAAGAAAGGCCTTTGGGCCCGCAAGCAAATATCGATTGGCATAGGAAAAGGCAACGTAGCAGAGGATGGTTTCGATCCATCGACCTCTGGGTTATGGGCCCAGCACGCTTCCGCTGCGCCACTCTGCTCTTGTCGCTGGCCATCCTCATGGATTTCGACAAGCGAATCCCAAGTCAAGCGTGGGCGAGAGCTGGACTCTCCTAGGCCAGCTGAGCGAGGGTGGTGGCGCCTGGCCCGGCGTGGAGCATTGGTGGTTCAGTGGTAGAATTCTCGCCTGCCACGCGGGAGGCCCGGGTTCGATTCCCGGCCAATGCAATTATGGGCTCTTGGTGTTTGTAGCTCTCTCCCCCAATTTCCAGCCCCATGGAATGCCTCAAGGCACAAGGTGTTTCTTGTCGAGAATGTATTAGGCGGTGTGAGTGCTTTTTGAAACCACCTTCTCCCAATGACATCATTGAAACCCATGGGGCCATACTTCAGAAGGGGCTCAGTTGTCCAAGGTCTTGGGGGAGTGGCTCTCCTGGTGTCTAGCGGCCAGAGCAAGTTGTGGATTTAGCAAAACTGCCTATAGTTTACACATAGCCCAGGAGAGGACAGGGATCAGCCATAGCACAAGCAACAACCTCAAGCAAAGGGGGATTAGCTCAAATGGTAGAGCGCTCGCTTAGCATGCGAGAGGTAGCGGGATCGATGCCCGCATTCTCCAAATGCAGCTTTCCTGATTTGCCAGGAGACACCTTGCTTTTGTGTTTGATGTTGAAGCTTGGAACCGAGCGCCGTGAGCAACATGGGAAGCCGGAGTCCTCCTCATAACGCGTGCCAAGGCGTTGCCACGTTTTTGTGGTGGCAACTGTGGCTTCAGCCAAAGTCACGTAGGCAGTGTTGGACAAAAGCAATCTAGTAAACAAAGCACGAGCAGGCCTCCATGGCCAAGAGACAATATTTCATTAGCGCAAAAGGTGCCAGTGCCATGCTTACGCTGAGAGCTTTGGACTCGTTGAATCACCTGAATCAGGTTCAACTTCTCTTTGTGTGTGAAAGAAAGGCCTTTGGGCCCGCACGCAAGCAAATATCGATTGGCATAGGAAAGGGCAACGTAGCAGAGGATGGTTTCGATCCATCGACCTCTGGGTTATGGGCCCAGCACGCTTCCGCTGCGCCACTCTGCTCTTGTCGCTGACCAACCTCAACAACCACATGTGGATGTAGTTTGCCAGCGATTCCCACGGGGAGTGGGTCCATGTGGCAAAGTCACAATGTAGACGACTAGGCGTTTCCATTGATTTTCGACCAGCGAATCCCAAGTCAAGCGTGGGCGAGAGCTGGACTCTCCTAGACCAGCTGAGCGAGGGTGGTGGCGCGTGGCCCGGCGTGGAGCATTGGTGGTTCAGTGGTAGAATTCTCGCCTGCCACGCGGGAGGCCCGGGTTCGATTCCCGGCCAATGCAATTATGGGCTCTTTGTGTTTGCAGCGCTCTCCCCCAATTTCCAGCCCCGTGGAGTGCATCAAGGCACAAGGTGTTTCTTGTCGAGAATGTACTAGGCGGTGTGAGTGCTTTTTGAAACCAGCCTTCTCCCAATTACATCATTGAAACCCATGGGGCCATACCTCTGAAGGGGCTCAGTTGTCAAAGGTCGTAGGAGGGAAAAAAAAGGGGGGTGCAAACCTTCTACGCTAGGAAAGCGGGTGGCTCTCCTGGTGTCTAGCGGCCAGAGCAGGTTGTGGATTTCGCAAAACTGACTATATTTTACACATAGCCCAGGAGAGGACAGGGATCAGCCATAGCGCAAGCAACACACTCGAGCAAAGGGGGATTAGCTCAAGTGGCAGAGCGCTCGCTTTGCATGCGAGAGGTAGCGGGATCGATGCCCGCATTCTCCAAACGCAGCTTTCCTGGTTTCACGGGAGGCACCTTGCTTTTGTGTTTGATGTTGAAGCTTGGAACCGAGCGCCGTGAGCAACATGGGAAGCCGGAGTGCTCCTCATAACATGTGCCAAGGCATTGCCACGTTTTTGTGGTGGCATCTGTGGCTTCAGCCAAAGTCACGTAGGCAGTATTGGACAAAAGCAATCAATTAAAGAAAGCACGACCAGGCTTCCATGGCCAAGAGACAATATTCCATTAGGGGGAAAGGTGCCAGTGCCATGCTTACGCTGAGAGCTTTGGACTCGTTGAATCACCTGAATCAGGTTCAACTTCTCTTTGTGTGCGAAAGAAAGGCCTTTGGGCCCGCAAGCAAATATCGATTGGCATAGGAAAAGGCAACGTAGCAGAGGATGGTTTCGATCCATCGACCTCTGGGTTATGGGCCCAGCACGCTTCCGCTGCGCCACTCTGCTCTTGTCGCTGACCATCCTCATGGATTTCGACAAGCGAATCCCAAGTCAAGCGTGGGCGAGAGCTGGACTCTCCTAGGCCAGCTGAGCGAGGGTGGTGGCGCCTGGCCCGGCGTGGAGCATTGGTGGTTCAGTGGTAGAATTCTCGCCTGCCACGCGGGAGGCCCGGGTTCGATTCCCGGCCAATGCAATTATGGGCTCTTGGTGTTTGTAGCTCTCTCCCCCAATTTCCAGCCCCATGGAATGCCTCAAGGCACAAGGTGTTTCTTGTCGAGAATGTATTAGGCGGTGTGAGTGCTTTTTGAAACCACCTTCTCCCAATGACATCATTGAAACCCATGGGGCCATACTTCAGAAGGGGCTCAGTTGTCCAAGGTCTTGGGGGAGTGGCTCTCCTGGTGTCTAGCGGCCAGAGCAAGTTGTGGATTTAGCAAAACTGCCTATAGTTTACACATAGCCCAGGAGAGGACAGGGATCAGCCATAGCACAAGCAACAACCTCAAGCAAAGGGGGATTAGCTCAAATGGTAGAGCGCTCGCTTAGCATGCGAGAGGTAGCGGGATCGATGCCCGCATTCTCCAAATGCAGCTTTCCTGATTTGCCAGGAGACACCTTGCTTTTGTGTTTGATGTTGAAGCTTGGAACCGAGCGCCGTGAGCAACATGGGAAGCCGGAGTCCTCCTCATAACGCGTGCCAAGGCGTTGCCACGTTTTTGTGGTGGCAACTGTGGCTTCAGCCAAAGTCACGTAGGCAGTGTTGGACAAAAGCAATCTAGTAAACAAAGCACGAGCAGGCCTCCATGGCCAAGAGACAATATTTCATTAGCGCAAAAGGTGCCAGTGCCATGCTTACGCTGAGAGCTTTGGACTCGTTGAATCACCTGAATCAGGTTCAACTTCTCTTTGTGTGCGAAAGAAAGGCCTTTGGGCCCGCACGCAAGCAAATATCGATTGGCATAGAAAAAGGCAACGTAGCAGAGGATGGTTTCGATCCATCGACCTCTGGGTTATGGGCCCAGCACGCTTCCGCTGCGCCACTCTGCTCTTGTCGCTGACCAACCTCAACAACCACATGTGGATGTAGTTTGCCAGCGATTCCCACGGGGAGTGGGTCCATGTGGCAAAGTCACAATGTAGACGACTAGGCGTTTCCATTGATTTTCGACCAGCGAATCCCAAGTCAAGCGTGGGCGAGAGCTGGACTCTCCTAGACCAGCTGAGCGAGGGTGGTGGCAAGTGGCCCGGCGTGGAGCATTGGTGGTTCAGTGGTAGAATTCTCGCCTGCCACGCGGGAGGCCCGGGTTCGATTCCCGGCCAATGCAATTATGGGCTCTTTGTGTTTGCAGCGCTCTCCCCCAATTTCCAGCCCCGTGGAGTGCATCAAGGCACAAGGTGTTTCTTGTCGAGAATGTACTAGGCGGTGTGAGTGCTTTTTGAAACCAGCCTTCTCCCAATTACATCATTGAAACCCATGGGGCCATACCTCTGAAGGGGCTCAGTTGTCAAAGGTCGTAGGAGGGAAAAAAAAGGGGGGTGCAAACCTTCTACGCTAGGAAAGCGGGTGGCTCTCCTGGTGTCTAGCGGCCAGAGCAGGTTGTGGATTTCGCAAAACTGACTATATTTTACACATAGCCCAGGAGAGGACAGGGATCAGCCATAGCGCAAGCAACACACTCGAGCAAAGGGGGATTAGCTCAAGTGGCAGAGCGCTCGCTTTGCATGCGAGAGGTAGCGGGATCGATGCCCGCATTCTCCAAACGCAGCTTTCCTGGTTTCACGGGAGGCACCTTGCTTTTGTGTTTGATGTTGAAGCTTGGAACCGAGCGCCGTGAGCAACATGGGAAGCCGGAGTGCTCCTCATAACATGTGCCAAGGCATTGCCACGTTTTTGTGGTGGCATCTGTGGCTTCAGCCAAAGTCACGTAGGCAGTATTGGACAAAAGCAATCAATTAAAGAAAGCACGACCAGGCTTCCATGGCCAAGAGACAATATTCCATTAGGGGGAAAGGTGCCAGTGCCATGCTTACGCTGAGAGCTTTGGACTCGTTGAATCACCTGAATCAGGTTCAACTTCTCTTTGTGTGCGAAAGAAAGGCCTTTGGGCCCGCAAGCAAATATCGATTGGCATAGGAAAAGGCAACGTAGCAGAGGATGGTTTCGATCCATCGACCTCTGGGTTATGGGCCCAGCACGCTTCCGCTGCGCCACTCTGCTCTTGTCGCTGGCCATCCTCATGGATTTCGACAAGCGAATCCCAAGTCAAGCGTGGGCGAGAGCTGGACTCTCCTAGGCCAGCTGAGCGAGGGTGGTGGCGCCTGGCCCGGCGTGGAGCATTGGTGGTTCAGTGGTAGAATTCTCGCCTGCCACGCGGGAGGCCCGGGTTCGATTCCCGGCCAATGCAATTATGGGCTCTTGGTGTTTGTAGCTCTCTCCCCCAATTTCCAGCCCCATGGAATGCCTCAAGGCACAAGGTGTTTCTTGTCGAGAATGTATTAGGCGGTGTGAGTGCTTTTTGAAACCACCTTCTCCCAATGACATCATTGAAACCCATGGGGCCATACTTCAGAAGGGGCTCAGTTGTCCAAGGTCTTGGGGGAGTGGCTCTCCTGGTGTCTAGCGGCCAGAGCAAGTTGTGGATTTAGCAAAACTGCCTATAGTTTACACATAGCCCAGGAGAGGACAGGGATCAGCCATAGCACAAGCAACAACCTCAAGCAAAGGGGGATTAGCTCAAATGGTAGAGCGCTCGCTTAGCATGCGAGAGGTAGCGGGATCGATGCCCGCATTCTCCAAATGCAGCTTTCCTGATTTGCCAGGAGACACCTTGCTTTTGTGTTTGATGTTGAAGCTTGGAACCGAGCGCCGTGAGCAACATGGGAAGCCGGAGTCCTCCTCATAACGCGTGCCAAGGCGTTGCCACGTTTTTGTGGTGGCAACTGTGGCTTCAGCCAAAGTCACGTAGGTAGTGTTGGACAAAAGCAATCTAGTAAACAAAGCACGAGCAGGCCTCCATGGCCAAGAGACAATATTTCATTAGTGCAAAAGGTGCCAGTGCCATGCTTACGCTGAGAGCTTTGGACTCGTTGAATCACCTGAATCAGGTTCAACTTCTCTTTGTGTGCGAAAGAAAGGCCTTTGGGCCCGCACGCAAGCAAATATCGATTGGCATAGGAAAGGGCAACGTAGCAGAGGATGGTTTCGATCCATCGACCTCTGGGTTATGGGCCCAGCACGCTTCCGCTGCGCCACTCTGCTCTTGTCGCTGACCAACCTCAACAACCACATGTGGATGTAGTTTGCCAGCGATTCCCACGGGGAGTGGGTCCATGTGGCAAAGTCACAATGTAGACGACTAGGCGTTTCCATTGATTTTCGACCAGCGAATCCCAAGTCAAGCGTGGGCGAGAGCTGGACTCTCCTAGACCAGCTGAGCGAGGGTGGTGGCGCGTGGCCCGGCGTGGAGCATTGGTGGTTCAGTGGTAGAATTCTCGCCTGCCACGCGGGAGGCCCGGGTTCGATTCCCGGCCAATGCAATTATGGGCTCTTTGTGTTTGCAGCGCTCTCCCCCAATTTCCAGCCCCGTGGAGTGCATCAAGGCACAAGGTGTTTCTTGTCGAGAATGTACTAGGCGGTGTGAGTGCTTTTTGAAACCAGCCTTCTCCCAATTACATCATTGAAACCCATGGGGCCATACCTCTGAAGGGGCTCAGTTGTCAAAGGTCGTAGGAGGGAAAAAAAAGGGGGGTGCAAACCTTCTACGCTAGGAAAGCGGGTGGCTCTCCTGGTGTCTAGCGGCCAGAGCAGGTTGTGGATTTCGCAAAACTGACTATATTTTACACATAGCCCAGGAGAGGACAGGGATCAGCCATAGCGCAAGCAACACACTCGAGCAAAGGGGGATTAGCTCAAGTGGCAGAGCGCTCGCTTTGCATGCGAGAGGTAGCGGGATCGATGCCCGCATTCTCCAAACGCAGCTTTCCTGGTTTCACGGGAGGCACCTTGCTTTTGTGTTTGATGTTGAAGCTTGGAACCGAGCGCCGTGAGCAACATGGGAAGCCGGAGTGCTCCTCATAACATGTGCCAAGGCATTGCCACGTTTTTGTGGTGGCATCTGTGGCTTCAGCCAAAGTCACGTAGGCAGTATTGGACAAAAGCAATCAATTAAAGAAAGCACGACCAGGCTTCCATGGCCAAGAGACAATATTCCATTAGGGGGAAAGGTGCCAGTGCCATGCTTACGCTGAGAGCTTTGGACTCGTTGAATCACCTGAATCAGGTTCAACTTCTCTTTGTGTGCGAAAGAAAGGCCTTTGGGCCCGCAAGCAAATATCGATTGGCATAGGAAAAGGCAACGTAGCAGAGGATGGTTTCGATCCATCGACCTCTGGGTTATGGGCCCAGCACGCTTCCGCTGCGCCACTCTGCTCTTGTCGCTGGCCATCCTCATGGATTTCGACAAGCGAATCCCAAGTCAAGCGTGGGCGAGAGCTGGACTCTCCTAGGCCAGCTGAGCGAGGGTGGTGGCGCCTGGCCCGGCGTGGAGCATTGGTGGTTCAGTGGTAGAATTCTCGCCTGCCACGCGGGAGGCCCGGGTTCGATTCCCGGCCAATGCAATTATGGGCTCTTGGTGTTTGTAGCTCTCTCCCCCAATTTCCAGCCCCATGGAATGCCTCAAGGCACAAGGTGTTTCTTGTCGAGAATGTATTAGGCGGTGTGAGTGCTTTTTGAAACCACCTTCTCCCAATGACATCATTGAAACCCATGGGGCCATACTTCAGAAGGGGCTCAGTTGTCCAAGGTCTTGGGGGAGTGGCTCTCCTGGTGTCTAGCGGCCAGAGCAAGTTGTGGATTTAGCAAAACTGCCTATAGTTTACACATAGCCCAGGAGAGGACAGGGATCAGCCATAGCACAAGCAACAACCTCAAGCAAAGGGGGATTAGCTCAAATGGTAGAGCGCTCGCTTAGCATGCGAGAGGTAGCGGGATCGATGCCCGCATTCTCCAAATGCAGCTTTCCTGATTTGCCAGGAGACACCTTGCTTTTGTGTTTGATGTTGAAGCTTGGAACCGAGCGCCGTGAGCAACATGGGAAGCCGGAGTCCTCCTCATAACGCGTGCCAAGGCGTTGCCACGTTTTTGTGGTGGCAACTGTGGCTTCAGCCAAAGTCACGTAGGCAGTGTTGGACAAAAGCAATCTAGTAAACAAAGCACGAGCAGGCCTCCATGGCCAAGAGACAATATTTCATTAGCGCAAAAGGTGCCAGTGCCATGCTTACGCTGAGAGCTTTGGACTCGTTGAATCACCTGAATCAGGTTCAACTTCTCTTTGTGTGCGAAAGAAAGGCCTTTGGGCCCGCACGCAAGCAAATATCGATTGGCATAGGAAAGGGCAACGTAGCAGAGGATGGTTTCGATCCATCGACCTCTGGGTTATGGGCCCAGCACGCTTCCGCTGCGCCACTCTGCTCTTGTCGCTGACCAACCTCAACAACCACATGTGGATGTAGTTTGCCAGCGATTCCCACGGGGAGTGGGTCCATGTGGCAAAGTCACAATGTAGACGACTAGGCGTTTCCATTGATTTTCGACCAGCGAATCCCAAGTCAAGCGTGGGCGAGAGCTGGACTCTCCTAGACCAGCTGAGCGAGGGTGGTGGCAAGTGGCCCGGCGTGGAGCATTGGTGGTTCAGTGGTAGAATTCTCGCCTGCCACGCGGGAGGCCCGGGTTCGATTCCCGGCCAATGCAATTATGGGCTCTTTGTGTTTGCAGCGCTCTCCCCCAATTTCCAGCCCCGTGGAGTGCATCAAGGCACAAGGTGTTTCTTGTCGAGAATGTACTAGGCGGTGTGAGTGCTTTTTGAAACCAGCCTTCTCCCAATTACATCATTGAAACCCATGGGGCCATACCTCTGAAGGGGCTCAGTTGTCAAAGGTCGTAGGAGGGAAAAAAAAGGGGGGTGCAAACCTTCTACGCTAGGAAAGCGGGTGGCTCTCCTGGTGTCTAGCGGCCAGAGCAGGTTGTGGATTTCGCAAAACTGACTATATTTTACACATAGCCCAGGAGAGGACAGGGATCAGCCATAGCGCAAGCAACACACTCGAGCAAAGGGGGATTAGCTCAAGTGGCAGAGCGCTCGCTTTGCATGCGAGAGGTAGCGGGATCGATGCCCGCATTCTCCAAACGCAGCTTTCCTGGTTTCACGGGAGGCACCTTGCTTTTGTGTTTGATGTTGAAGCTTGGAACCGAGCGCCGTGAGCAACATGGGAAGCCGGAGTGCTCCTCATAACATGTGCCAAGGCATTGCCACGTTTTTGTGGTGGCATCTGTGGCTTCAGCCAAAGTCTCGTAGGCAGTATTGGACAAAAGCAATCAATTAAAGAAAGCACGACCAGGCTTCCATGGCCAAGAGACAATATTCCATTAGGGGGAAAGGTGCCAGTGCCATGCTTACGCTGAGAGCTTTGGACTCGTTGAATCACCTGAATCAGGTTCAACTTCTCTTTGTGTGCGAAAGAAAGGCCTTTGGGCCCGCAAGCAAATATCGATTGGCATAGGAAAAGGCAACGTAGCAGAGGATGGTTTCGATCCATCGACCTCTGGGTTATGGGCCCAGCACGCTTCCGCTGCGCCACTCTGCTCTTGTCGCTGGCCATCCTCATGGATTTCGACAAGCGAATCCCAAGTCAAGCGTGGGCGAGAGCTGGACTCTCCTAGGCCAGCTGAGCGAGGGTGGTGGCGCCTGGCCCGGCGTGGAGCATTGGTGGTTCAGTGGTAGAATTCTCGCCTGCCACGCGGGAGGCCCGGGTTCGATTCCCGGCCAATGCAATTATGGGCTCTTGGTGTTTGTAGCTCTCTCCCCCAATTTCCAGCCCCATGGAATGCCTCAAGGCACAAGGTGTTTCTTGTCGAGAATGTATTAGGCGGTGTGAGTGCTTTTTGAAACCACCTTCTCCCAATGACATCATTGAAACCCATGGGGCCATACTTCAGAAGGGGCTCAGTTGTCCAAGGTCTTGGGGGAGTGGCTCTCCTGGTGTCTAGCGGCCAGAGCAAGTTGTGGATTTAGCAAAACTGCCTATAGTTTACACATAGCCCAGGAGAGGACAGGGATCAGCCATAGCACAAGCAACAACCTCAAGCAAAGGGGGATTAGCTCAAATGGTAGAGCGCTCGCTTAGCATGCGAGAGGTAGCGGGATCGATGCCCGCATTCTCCAAATGCAGCTTTCCTGATTTGCCAGGAGACACCTTGCTTTTGTGTTTGATGTTGAAGCTTGGAACCGAGCGCCGTGAGCAACATGGGAAGCCGGAGTCCTCCTCATAACGCGTGCCAAGGCGTTGCCACGTTTTTGTGGTGGCAACTGTGGCTTCAGCCAAAGTCACGTAGGCAGTGTTGGACAAAAGCAATCTAGTAAACAAAGCACGAGCAGGCCTCCATGGCCAAGAGACAATATTTCATTAGCGCAAAAGGTGCCAGTGCCATGCTTACGCTGAGAGCTTTGGACTCGTTGAATCACCTGAATCAGGTTCAACTTCTCTTTGTGTGTGAAAGAAAGGCCTTTGGGCCCGCACGCAAGCAAATATCGATTGGCATAGGAAAGGGCAACGTAGCAGAGGATGGTTTCGATCCATCGACCTCTGGGTTATGGGCCCAGCACGCTTCCGCTGCGCCACTCTGCTCTTGTCGCTGACCAACCTCAACAACCACATGTGGATGTAGTTTGCCAGCGATTCCCACGGGGAGTGGGTCCATGTGGCAAAGTCACAATGTAGACGACTAGGCGTTTCCATTGATTTTCGACCAGCGAATCCCAAGTCAAGCGTGGGCGAGAGCTGGACTCTCCTAGACCAGCTGAGCGAGGGTGGTGGCGCGTGGCCCGGCGTGGAGCATTGGTGGTTCAGTGGTAGAATTCTCGCCTGCCACGCGGGAGGCCCGGGTTCGATTCCCGGCCAATGCAATTATGGGCTCTTTGTGTTTGCAGCGCTCTCCCCCAATTTCCAGCCCCGTGGAGTGCATCAAGGCACAAGGTGTTTCTTGTCGAGAATGTACTAGGCGGTGTGAGTGCTTTTTGAAACCAGCCTTCTCCCAATTACATCATTGAAACCCATGGGGCCATACCTCTGAAGGGGCTCAGTTGTCAAAGGTCGTAGGAGGGAAAAAAAAGGGGGGTGCAAACCTTCTACGCTAGGAAAGCGGGTGGCTCTCCTGGTGTCTAGCGGCCAGAGCAGGTTGTGGATTTCGCAAAACTGACTATATTTTACACATAGCCCAGGAGAGGACAGGGATCAGCCATAGCGCAAGCAACACACTCGAGCAAAGGGGGATTAGCTCAAGTGGCAGAGCGCTCGCTTTGCATGCGAGAGGTAGCGGGATCGATGCCCGCATTCTCCAAACGCAGCTTTCCTGGTTTCACGGGAGGCACCTTGCTTTTGTGTTTGATGTTGAAGCTTGGAACCGAGCGCCGTGAGCAACATGGGAAGCCGGAGTGCTCCTCATAACATGTGCCAAGGCATTGCCACGTTTTTGTGGTGGCATCTGTGGCTTCAGCCAAAGTCACGTAGGCAGTATTGGACAAAAGCAATCAATTAAAGAAAGCACGACCAGGCTTCCATGGCCAAGAGACAATATTCCATTAGGGGGAAAGGTGCCAGTGCCATGCTTACGCTGAGAGCTTTGGACTCGTTGAATCACCTGAATCAGGTTCAACTTCTCTTTGTGTGCGAAAGAAAGGCCTTTGGGCCCGCAAGCAAATATCGATTGGCATAGGAAAAGGCAACGTAGCAGAGGATGGTTTCGATCCATCGACCTCTGGGTTATGGGCCCAGCACGCTTCCGCTGCGCCACTCTGCTCTTGTCGCTGACCATCCTCATGGATTTCGACAAGCGAATCCCAAGTCAAGCGTGGGCGAGAGCTGGACTCTCCTAGGCCAGCTGAGCGAGGGTGGTGGCGCCTGGCCCGGCGTGGAGCATTGGTGGTTCAGTGGTAGAATTCTCGCCTGCCACGCGGGAGGCCCGGGTTCGATTCCCGGCCAATGCAATTATGGGCTCTTGGTGTTTGTAGCTCTCTCCCCCAATTTCCAGCCCCATGGAATGCCTCAAGGCACAAGGTGTTTCTTGTCGAGAATGTATTAGGCGGTGTGAGTGCTTTTTGAAACCACCTTCTCCCAATGACATCATTGAAACCCATGGGGCCATACTTCAGAAGGGGCTCAGTTGTCCAAGGTCTTGGGGGAGTGGCTCTCCTGGTGTCTAGCGGCCAGAGCAAGTTGTGGATTTAGCAAAACTGCCTATAGTTTACACATAGCCCAGGAGAGGACAGGGATCAGCCATAGCACAAGCAACAACCTCAAGCAAAGGGGGATTAGCTCAAATGGTAGAGCGCTCGCTTAGCATGCGAGAGGTAGCGGGATCGATGCCCGCATTCTCCAAATGCAGCTTTCCTGATTTGCCAGGAGACACCTTGCTTTTGTGTTTGATGTTGAAGCTTGGAACCGAGCGCCGTGAGCAACATGGGAAGCCGGAGTCCTCCTCATAACGCGTGCCAAGGCGTTGCCACGTTTTTGTGGTGGCAACTGTGGCTTCAGCCAAAGTCACGTAGGCAGTGTTGGACAAAAGCAATCTAGTAAACAAAGCACGAGCAGGCCTCCATGGCCAAGAGACAATATTTCATTAGCGCAAAAGGTGCCAGTGCCATGCTTACGCTGAGAGCTTTGGACTCGTTGAATCACCTGAATCAGGTTCAACTTCTCTTTGTGTGCGAAAGAAAGGCCTTTGGGCCCGCACGCAAGCAAATATCGATTGGCATAGAAAAAGGCAACGTAGCAGAGGATGGTTTCGATCCATCGACCTCTGGGTTATGGGCCCAGCACGCTTCCGCTGCGCCACTCTGCTCTTGTCGCTGACCAACCTCAACAACCACATGTGGATGTAGTTTGCCAGCGATTCCCACGGGGAGTGGGTCCATGTGGCAAAGTCACAATGTAGACGACTAGGCGTTTCCATTGATTTTCGACCAGCGAATCCCAAGTCAAGCGTGGGCGAGAGCTGGACTCTCCTAGACCAGCTGAGCGAGGGTGGTGGCAAGTGGCCCGGCGTGGAGCATTGGTGGTTCAGTGGTAGAATTCTCGCCTGCCACGCGGGAGGCCCGGGTTCGATTCCCGGCCAATGCAATTATGGGCTCTTTGTGTTTGCAGCGCTCTCCCCCAATTTCCAGCCCCGTGGAGTGCATCAAGGCACAAGGTGTTTCTTGTCGAGAATGTACTAGGCGGTGTGAGTGCTTTTTGAAACCAGCCTTCTCCCAATTACATCATTGAAACCCATGGGGCCATACCTCTGAAGGGGCTCAGTTGTCAAAGGTCGTAGGAGGGAAAAAAAAGGGGGGTGCAAACCTTCTACGCTAGGAAAGCGGGTGGCTCTCCTGGTGTCTAGCGGCCAGAGCAGGTTGTGGATTTCGCAAAACTGACTATATTTTACACATAGCCCAGGAGAGGACAGGGATCAGCCATAGCGCAAGCAACACACTCGAGCAAAGGGGGATTAGCTCAAGTGGCAGAGCGCTCGCTTTGCATGCGAGAGGTAGCGGGATCGATGCCCGCATTCTCCAAACGCAGCTTTCCTGGTTTCACGGGAGGCACCTTGCTTTTGTGTTTGATGTTGAAGCTTGGAACCGAGCGCCGTGAGCAACATGGGAAGCCGGAGTGCTCCTCATAACATGTGCCAAGGCATTGCCACGTTTTTGTGGTGGCATCTGTGGCTTCAGCCAAAGTCACGTAGGCAGTATTGGACAAAAGCAATCAATTAAAGAAAGCACGACCAGGCTTCCATGGCCAAGAGACAATATTCCATTAGGGGGAAAGGTGCCAGTGCCATGCTTACGCTGAGAGCTTTGGACTCGTTGAATCACCTGAATCAGGTTCAACTTCTCTTTGTGTGCGAAAGAAAGGCCTTTGGGCCCGCAAGCAAATATCGATTGGCATAGGAAAAGGCAACGTAGCAGAGGATGGTTTCGATCCATCGACCTCTGGGTTATGGGCCCAGCACGCTTCCGCTGCGCCACTCTGCTCTTGTCGCTGGCCATCCTCATGGATTTCGACAAGCGAATCCCAAGTCAAGCGTGGGCGAGAGCTGGACTCTCCTAGGCCAGCTGAGCGAGGGTGGTGGCGCCTGGCCCGGCGTGGAGCATTGGTGGTTCAGTGGTAGAATTCTCGCCTGCCACGCGGGAGGCCCGGGTTCGATTCCCGGCCAATGCAATTATGGGCTCTTGGTGTTTGTAGCTCTCTCCCCCAATTTCCAGCCCCATGGAATGCCTCAAGGCACAAGGTGTTTCTTGTCGAGAATGTATTAGGCGGTGTGAGTGCTTTTTGAAACCACCTTCTCCCAATGACATCATTGAAACCCATGGGGCCATACTTCAGAAGGGGCTCAGTTGTCCAAGGTCTTGGGGGAGTGGCTCTCCTGGTGTCTAGCGGCCAGAGCAAGTTGTGGATTTAGCAAAACTGCCTATAGTTTACACATAGCCCAGGAGAGGACAGGGATCAGCCATAGCACAAGCAACAACCTCAAGCAAAGGGGGATTAGCTCAAATGGTAGAGCGCTCGCTTAGCATGCGAGAGGTAGCGGGATCGATGCCCGCATTCTCCAAATGCAGCTTTCCTGATTTGCCAGGAGACACCTTGCTTTTGTGTTTGATGTTGAAGCTTGGAACCGAGCGCCGTGAGCAACATGGGAAGCCGGAGTCCTCCTCATAACGCGTGCCAAGGCGTTGCCACGTTTTTGTGGTGGCAACTGTGGCTTCAGCCAAAGTCACGTAGGTAGTGTTGGACAAAAGCAATCTAGTAAACAAAGCACGAGCAGGCCTCCATGGCCAAGAGACAATATTTCATTAGTGCAAAAGGTGCCAGTGCCATGCTTACGCTGAGAGCTTTGGACTCGTTGAATCACCTGAATCAGGTTCAACTTCTCTTTGTGTGCGAAAGAAAGGCCTTTGGGCCCGCACGCAAGCAAATATCGATTGGCATAGGAAAGGGCAACGTAGCAGAGGATGGTTTCGATCCATCGACCTCTGGGTTATGGGCCCAGCACGCTTCCGCTGCGCCACTCTGCTCTTGTCGCTGACCAACCTCAACAACCACATGTGGATGTAGTTTGCCAGCGATTCCCACGGGGAGTGGGTCCATGTGGCAAAGTCACAATGTAGACGACTAGGCGTTTCCATTGATTTTCGACCAGCGAATCCCAAGTCAAGCGTGGGCGAGAGCTGGACTCTCCTAGACCAGCTGAGCGAGGGTGGTGGCAAGTGGCCCGGCGTGGAGCATTGGTGGTTCAGTGGTAGAATTCTCGCCTGCCACGCGGGAGGCCCGGGTTCGATTCCCGGCCAATGCAATTATGGGCTCTTTGTGTTTGCAGCGCTCTCCCCCAATTTCCAGCCCCGTGGAGTGCATCAAGGCACAAGGTGTTTCTTGTCGAGAATGTACTAGGCGGTGTGAGTGCTTTTTGAAACCAGCCTTCTCCCAATTACATCATTGAAACCCATGGGGCCATACCTCTGAAGGGGCTCAGTTGTCAAAGGTCGTAGGAGGGAAAAAAAAGGGGGGTGCAAACCTTCTACGCTAGGAAAGCGGGTGGCTCTCCTGGTGTCTAGCGGCCAGAGCAGGTTGTGGATTTCGCAAAACTGACTATATTTTACACATAGCCCAGGAGAGGACAGGGATCAGCCATAGCGCAAGCAACACACTCGAGCAAAGGGGGATTAGCTCAAGTGGCAGAGCGCTCGCTTTGCATGCGAGAGGTAGCGGGATCGATGCCCGCATTCTCCAAACGCAGCTTTCCTGGTTTCACGGGAGGCACCTTGCTTTTGTGTTTGATGTTGAAGCTTGGAACCGAGCGCCGTGAGCAACATGGGAAGCCGGAGTGCTCCTCATAACATGTGCCAAGGCATTGCCACGTTTTTGTGGTGGCATCTGTGGCTTCAGCCAAAGTCACGTAGGCAGTATTGGACAAAAGCAATCAATTAAAGAAAGCACGACCAGGCTTCCATGGCCAAGAGACAATATTCCATTAGGGGGAAAGGTGCCAGTGCCATGCTTACGCTGAGAGCTTTGGACTCGTTGAATCACCTGAATCAGGTTCAACTTCTCTTTGTGTGCGAAAGAAAGGCCTTTGGGCCCGCAAGCAAATATCGATTGGCATAGGAAAAGGCAACGTAGCAGAGGATGGTTTCGATCCATCGACCTCTGGGTTATGGGCCCAGCACGCTTCCGCTGCGCCACTCTGCTCTTGTCGCTGGCCATCCTCATGGATTTCGACAAGCGAATCCCAAGTCAAGCGTGGGCGAGAGCTGGACTCTCCTAGGCCAGCTGAGCGAGGGTGGTGGCGCCTGGCCCGGCGTGGAGCATTGGTGGTTCAGTGGTAGAATTCTCGCCTGCCACGCGGGAGGCCCGGGTTCGATTCCCGGCCAATGCAATTATGGGCTCTTGGTGTTTGTAGCTCTCTCCCCCAATTTCCAGCCCCATGGAATGCCTCAAGGCACAAGGTGTTTCTTGTCGAGAATGTATTAGGCGGTGTGAGTGCTTTTTGAAACCACCTTCTCCCAATGACATCATTGAAACCCATGGGGCCATACTTCAGAAGGGGCTCAGTTGTCCAAGGTCTTGGGGGAGTGGCTCTCCTGGTGTCTAGCGGCCAGAGCAAGTTGTGGATTTAGCAAAACTGCCTATAGTTTACACATAGCCCAGGAGAGGACAGGGATCAGCCATAGCACAAGCAACAACCTCAAGCAAAGGGGGATTAGCTCAAATGGTAGAGCGCTCGCTTAGCATGCGAGAGGTAGCGGGATCGATGCCCGCATTCTCCAAATGCAGCTTTCCTGATTTGCCAGGAGACACCTTGCTTTTGTGTTTGATGTTGAAGCTTGGAACCGAGCGCCGTGAGCAACATGGGAAGCCGGAGTCCTCCTCATAACGCGTGCCAAGGCGTTGCCACGTTTTTGTGGTGGCAACTGTGGCTTCAGCCAAAGTCACGTAGGCAGTGTTGGACAAAAGCAATCTAGTAAACAAAGCACGAGCAGGCCTCCATGGCCAAGAGACAATATTTCATTAGTGCAAAAGGTGCCAGTGCCATGCTTACGCTGAGAGCTTTGGACTCGTTGAATCACCTGAATCAGGTTCAACTTCTCTTTGTGTGCGAAAGAAAGGCCTTTGGGCCCGCACGCAAGCAAATATCGATTGGCATAGGAAAGGGCAACGTAGCAGAGGATGGTTTCGATCCATCGACCTCTGGGTTATGGGCCCAGCACGCTTCCGCTGCGCCACTCTGCTCTTGTCGCTGACCAACCTCAACAACCACATGTGGATGTAGTTTGCCAGCGATTCCCACGGGGAGTGGGTCCATGTGGCAAAGTCACAATGTAGACGACTAGGCGTTTCCATTGATTTTCGACCAGCGAATCCCAAGTCAAGCGTGGGCGAGAGCTGGACTCTCCTAGACCAGCTGAGCGAGGGTGGTGGCAAGTGGCCCGGCGTGGAGCATTGGTGGTTCAGTGGTAGAATTCTCGCCTGCCACGCGGGAGGCCCGGGTTCGATTCCCGGCCAATGCAATTATGGGCTCTTTGTGTTTGCAGCGCTCTCCCCCAATTTCCAGCCCCGTGGAGTGCATCAAGGCACAAGGTGTTTCTTGTCGAGAATGTACTAGGCGGTGTGAGTGCTTTTTGAAACCAGCCTTCTCCCAATTACATCATTGAAACCCATGGGGCCATACCTCTGAAGGGGCTCAGTTGTCAAAGGTCGTAGGAGGGAAAAAAAAGGGGGGTGCAAACCTTCTACGCTAGGAAAGCGGGTGGCTCTCCTGGTGTCTAGCGGCCAGAGCAGGTTGTGGATTTCGCAAAACTGACTATATTTTACACATAGCCCAGGAGAGGACAGGGATCAGCCATAGCGCAAGCAACACACTCGAGCAAAGGGGGATTAGCTCAAGTGGCAGAGCGCTCGCTTTGCATGCGAGAGGTAGCGGGATCGATGCCCGCATTCTCCAAACGCAGCTTTCCTGGTTTCACGGGAGGCACCTTGCTTTTGTGTTTGATGTTGAAGCTTGGAACCGAGCGCCGTGAGCAACATGGGAAGCCGGAGTGCTCCTCATAACATGTGCCAAGGCATTGCCACGTTTTTGTGGTGGCATCTGTGGCTTCAGCCAAAGTCACGTAGGCAGTATTGGACAAAAGCAATCAATTAAAGAAAGCACGACCAGGCTTCCATGGCCAAGAGACAATATTCCATTAGGGGGAAAGGTGCCAGTGCCATGCTTACGCTGAGAGCTTTGGACTCGTTGAATCACCTGAATCAGGTTCAACTTCTCTTTGTGTGCGAAAGAAAGGCCTTTGGGCCCGCAAGCAAATATCGATTGGCATAGGAAAAGGCAACGTAGCAGAGGATGGTTTCGATCCATCGACCTCTGGGTTATGGGCCCAGCACGCTTCCGCTGCGCCACTCTGCTCTTGTCGCTGGCCATCCTCATGGATTTCGACAAGCGAATCCCAAGTCAAGCGTGGGCGAGAGCTGGACTCTCCTAGGCCAGCTGAGCGAGGGTGGTGGCGCCTGGCCCGGCGTGGAGCATTGGTGGTTCAGTGGTAGAATTCTCGCCTGCCACGCGGGAGGCCCGGGTTCGATTCCCGGCCAATGCAATTATGGGCTCTTGGTGTTTGTAGCTCTCTCCCCCAATTTCCAGCCCCATGGAATGCCTCAAGGCACAAGGTGTTTCTTGTCGAGAATGTATTAGGCGGTGTGAGTGCTTTTTGAAACCACCTTCTCCCAATGACATCATTGAAACCCATGGGGCCATACTTCAGAAGGGGCTCAGTTGTCCAAGGTCTTGGGGGAGTGGCTCTCCTGGTGTCTAGCGGCCAGAGCAAGTTGTGGATTTAGCAAAACTGCCTATAGTTTACACATAGCCCAGGAGAGGACAGGGATCAGCCATAGCACAAGCAACAACCTCAAGCAAAGGGGGATTAGCTCAAATGGTAGAGCGCTCGCTTAGCATGCGAGAGGTAGCGGGATCGATGCCCGCATTCTCCAAATGCAGCTTTCCTGATTTGCCAGGAGACACCTTGCTTTTGTGTTTGATGTTGAAGCTTGGAACCGAGCGCCGTGAGCAACATGGGAAGCCGGAGTCCTCCTCATAACGCGTGCCAAGGCGTTGCCACGTTTTTGTGGTGGCAACTGTGGCTTCAGCCAAAGTCACGTAGGCAGTGTTGGACAAAAGCAATCTAGTAAACAAAGCACGAGCAGGCCTCCATGGCCAAGAGACAATATTTCATTAGCGCAAAAGGTGCCAGTGCCATGCTTACGCTGAGAGCTTTGGACTCGTTGAATCACCTGAATCAGGTTCAACTTCTCTTTGTGTGCGAAAGAAAGGCCTTTGGGCCCGCACGCAAGCAAATATCGATTGGCATAGGAAAGGGCAACGTAGCAGAGGATGGTTTCGATCCATCGACCTCTGGGTTATGGGCCCAGCACGCTTCCGCTGCGCCACTCTGCTCTTGTCGCTGACCAACCTCAACAACCACATGTGGATGTAGTTTGCCAGCGATTCCCACGGGGAGTGGGTCCATGTGGCAAAGTCACAATGTAGACGACTAGGCGTTTCCATTGATTTTCGACCAGCGAATCCCAAGTCAAGCGTGGGCGAGAGCTGGACTCTCCTAGACCAGCTGAGCGAGGGTGGTGGCAAGTGGCCCGGCGTGGAGCATTGGTGGTTCAGTGGTAGAATTCTCGCCTGCCACGCGGGAGGCCCGGGTTCGATTCCCGGCCAATGCAATTATGGGCTCTTTGTGTTTGCAGCGCTCTCCCCCAATTTCCAGCCCCGTGGAGTGCATCAAGGCACAAGGTGTTTCTTGTCGAGAATGTACTAGGCGGTGTGAGTGCTTTTTGAAACCAGCCTTCTCCCAATTACATCATTGAAACCCATGGGGCCATACCTCTGAAGGGGCTCAGTTGTCAAAGGTCGTAGGAGGGAAAAAAAAGGGGGGTGCAAACCTTCTACGCTAGGAAAGCGGGTGGCTCTCCTGGTGTCTAGCGGCCAGAGCAGGTTGTGGATTTCGCAAAACTGACTATATTTTACACATAGCCCAGGAGAGGACAGGGATCAGCCATAGCGCAAGCAACACACTCGAGCAAAGGGGGATTAGCTCAAGTGGCAGAGCGCTCGCTTTGCATGCGAGAGGTAGCGGGATCGATGCCCGCATTCTCCAAACGCAGCTTTCCTGGTTTCACGGGAGGCACCTTGCTTTTGTGTTTGATGTTGAAGCTTGGAACCGAGCGCCGTGAGCAACATGGGAAGCCGGAGTGCTCCTCATAACATGTGCCAAGGCATTGCCACGTTTTTGTGGTGGCATCTGTGGCTTCAGCCAAAGTCTCGTAGGCAGTATTGGACAAAAGCAATCAATTAAAGAAAGCACGACCAGGCTTCCATGGCCAAGAGACAATATTCCATTAGGGGGAAAGGTGCCAGTGCCATGCTTACGCTGAGAGCTTTGGACTCGTTGAATCACCTGAATCAGGTTCAACTTCTCTTTGTGTGCGAAAGAAAGGCCTTTGGGCCCGCAAGCAAATATCGATTGGCATAGGAAAAGGCAACGTAGCAGAGGATGGTTTCGATCCATCGACCTCTGGGTTATGGGCCCAGCACGCTTCCGCTGCGCCACTCTGCTCTTGTCGCTGGCCATCCTCATGGATTTCGACAAGCGAATCCCAAGTCAAGCGTGGGCGAGAGCTGGACTCTCCTAGGCCAGCTGAGCGAGGGTGGTGGCGCCTGGCCCGGCGTGGAGCATTGGTGGTTCAGTGGTAGAATTCTCGCCTGCCACGCGGGAGGCCCGGGTTCGATTCCCGGCCAATGCAATTATGGGCTCTTGGTGTTTGTAGCTCTCTCCCCCAATTTCCAGCCCCATGGAATGCCTCAAGGCACAAGGTGTTTCTTGTCGAGAATGTATTAGGCGGTGTGAGTGCTTTTTGAAACCACCTTCTCCCAATGACATCATTGAAACCCATGGGGCCATACTTCAGAAGGGGCTCAGTTGTCCAAGGTCTTGGGGGAGTGGCTCTCCTGGTGTCTAGCGGCCAGAGCAAGTTGTGGATTTAGCAAAACTGCCTATAGTTTACACATAGCCCAGGAGAGGACAGGGATCAGCCATAGCACAAGCAACAACCTCAAGCAAAGGGGGATTAGCTCAAATGGTAGAGCGCTCGCTTAGCATGCGAGAGGTAGCGGGATCGATGCCCGCATTCTCCAAATGCAGCTTTCCTGATTTGCCAGGAGACACCTTGCTTTTGTGTTTGATGTTGAAGCTTGGAACCGAGCGCCGTGAGCAACATGGGAAGCCGGAGTCCTCCTCATAACGCGTGCCAAGGCGTTGCCACGTTTTTGTGGTGGCAACTGTGGCTTCAGCCAAAGTCACGTAGGCAGTGTTGGACAAAAGCAATCTAGTAAACAAAGCACGAGCAGGCCTCCATGGCCAAGAGACAATATTTCATTAGCGCAAAAGGTGCCAGTGCCATGCTTACGCTGAGAGCTTTGGACTCGTTGAATCACCTGAATCAGGTTCAACTTCTCTTTGTGTGTGAAAGAAAGGCCTTTGGGCCCGCACGCAAGCAAATATCGATTGGCATAGGAAAGGGCAACGTAGCAGAGGATGGTTTCGATCCATCGACCTCTGGGTTATGGGCCCAGCACGCTTCCGCTGCGCCACTCTGCTCTTGTCGCTGACCAACCTCAACAACCACATGTGGATGTAGTTTGCCAGCGATTCCCACGGGGAGTGGGTCCATGTGGCAAAGTCACAATGTAGACGACTAGGCGTTTCCATTGATTTTCGACCAGCGAATCCCAAGTCAAGCGTGGGCGAGAGCTGGACTCTCCTAGACCAGCTGAGCGAGGGTGGTGGCGCGTGGCCCGGCGTGGAGCATTGGTGGTTCAGTGGTAGAATTCTCGCCTGCCACGCGGGAGGCCCGGGTTCGATTCCCGGCCAATGCAATTATGGGCTCTTTGTGTTTGCAGCGCTCTCCCCCAATTTCCAGCCCCGTGGAGTGCATCAAGGCACAAGGTGTTTCTTGTCGAGAATGTACTAGGCGGTGTGAGTGCTTTTTGAAACCAGCCTTCTCCCAATTACATCATTGAAACCCATGGGGCCATACCTCTGAAGGGGCTCAGTTGTCAAAGGTCGTAGGAGGGAAAAAAAAGGGGGGTGCAAACCTTCTACGCTAGGAAAGCGGGTGGCTCTCCTGGTGTCTAGCGGCCAGAGCAGGTTGTGGATTTCGCAAAACTGACTATATTTTACACATAGCCCAGGAGAGGACAGGGATCAGCCATAGCGCAAGCAACACACTCGAGCAAAGGGGGATTAGCTCAAGTGGCAGAGCGCTCGCTTTGCATGCGAGAGGTAGCGGGATCGATGCCCGCATTCTCCAAACGCAGCTTTCCTGGTTTCACGGGAGGCACCTTGCTTTTGTGTTTGATGTTGAAGCTTGGAACCGAGCGCCGTGAGCAACATGGGAAGCCGGAGTGCTCCTCATAACATGTGCCAAGGCATTGCCACGTTTTTGTGGTGGCATCTGTGGCTTCAGCCAAAGTCACGTAGGCAGTATTGGACAAAAGCAATCAATTAAAGAAAGCACGACCAGGCTTCCATGGCCAAGAGACAATATTCCATTAGGGGGAAAGGTGCCAGTGCCATGCTTACGCTGAGAGCTTTGGACTCGTTGAATCACCTGAATCAGGTTCAACTTCTCTTTGTGTGCGAAAGAAAGGCCTTTGGGCCCGCAAGCAAATATCGATTGGCATAGGAAAAGGCAACGTAGCAGAGGATGGTTTCGATCCATCGACCTCTGGGTTATGGGCCCAGCACGCTTCCGCTGCGCCACTCTGCTCTTGTCGCTGACCATCCTCATGGATTTCGACAAGCGAATCCCAAGTCAAGCGTGGGCGAGAGCTGGACTCTCCTAGGCCAGCTGAGCGAGGGTGGTGGCGCCTGGCCCGGCGTGGAGCATTGGTGGTTCAGTGGTAGAATTCTCGCCTGCCACGCGGGAGGCCCGGGTTCGATTCCCGGCCAATGCAATTATGGGCTCTTGGTGTTTGTAGCTCTCTCCCCCAATTTCCAGCCCCATGGAATGCCTCAAGGCACAAGGTGTTTCTTGTCGAGAATGTATTAGGCGGTGTGAGTGCTTTTTGAAACCACCTTCTCCCAATGACATCATTGAAACCCATGGGGCCATACTTCAGAAGGGGCTCAGTTGTCCAAGGTCTTGGGGGAGTGGCTCTCCTGGTGTCTAGCGGCCAGAGCAAGTTGTGGATTTAGCAAAACTGCCTATAGTTTACACATAGCCCAGGAGAGGACAGGGATCAGCCATAGCACAAGCAACAACCTCAAGCAAAGGGGGATTAGCTCAAATGGTAGAGCGCTCGCTTAGCATGCGAGAGGTAGCGGGATCGATGCCCGCATTCTCCAAATGCAGCTTTCCTGATTTGCCAGGAGACACCTTGCTTTTGTGTTTGATGTTGAAGCTTGGAACCGAGCGCCGTGAGCAACATGGGAAGCCGGAGTCCTCCTCATAACGCGTGCCAAGGCGTTGCCACGTTTTTGTGGTGGCAACTGTGGCTTCAGCCAAAGTCACGTAGGCAGTGTTGGACAAAAGCAATCTAGTAAACAAAGCACGAGCAGGCCTCCATGGCCAAGAGACAATATTTCATTAGCGCAAAAGGTGCCAGTGCCATGCTTACGCTGAGAGCTTTGGACTCGTTGAATCACCTGAATCAGGTTCAACTTCTCTTTGTGTGCGAAAGAAAGGCCTTTGGGCCCGCACGCAAGCAAATATCGATTGGCATAGAAAAAGGCAACGTAGCAGAGGATGGTTTCGATCCATCGACCTCTGGGTTATGGGCCCAGCACGCTTCCGCTGCGCCACTCTGCTCTTGTCGCTGACCAACCTCAACAACCACATGTGGATGTAGTTTGCCAGCGATTCCCACGGGGAGTGGGTCCATGTGGCAAAGTCACAATGTAGACGACTAGGCGTTTCCATTGATTTTCGACCAGCGAATCCCAAGTCAAGCGTGGGCGAGAGCTGGACTCTCCTAGACCAGCTGAGCGAGGGTGGTGGCAAGTGGCCCGGCGTGGAGCATTGGTGGTTCAGTGGTAGAATTCTCGCCTGCCACGCGGGAGGCCCGGGTTCGATTCCCGGCCAATGCAATTATGGGCTCTTTGTGTTTGCAGCGCTCTCCCCCAATTTCCAGCCCCGTGGAGTGCATCAAGGCACAAGGTGTTTCTTGTCGAGAATGTACTAGGCGGTGTGAGTGCTTTTTGAAACCAGCCTTCTCCCAATTACATCATTGAAACCCATGGGGCCATACCTCTGAAGGGGCTCAGTTGTCAAAGGTCGTAGGAGGGAAAAAAAAGGGGGGTGCAAACCTTCTACGCTAGGAAAGCGGGTGGCTCTCCTGGTGTCTAGCGGCCAGAGCAGGTTGTGGATTTCGCAAAACTGACTATATTTTACACATAGCCCAGGAGAGGACAGGGATCAGCCATAGCGCAAGCAACACACTCGAGCAAAGGGGGATTAGCTCAAGTGGCAGAGCGCTCGCTTTGCATGCGAGAGGTAGCGGGATCGATGCCCGCATTCTCCAAACGCAGCTTTCCTGGTTTCACGGGAGGCACCTTGCTTTTGTGTTTGATGTTGAAGCTTGGAACCGAGCGCCGTGAGCAACATGGGAAGCCGGAGTGCTCCTCATAACATGTGCCAAGGCATTGCCACGTTTTTGTGGTGGCATCTGTGGCTTCAGCCAAAGTCACGTAGGCAGTATTGGACAAAAGCAATCAATTAAAGAAAGCACGACCAGGCTTCCATGGCCAAGAGACAATATTCCATTAGGGGGAAAGGTGCCAGTGCCATGCTTACGCTGAGAGCTTTGGACTCGTTGAATCACCTGAATCAGGTTCAACTTCTCTTTGTGTGCGAAAGAAAGGCCTTTGGGCCCGCAAGCAAATATCGATTGGCATAGGAAAAGGCAACGTAGCAGAGGATGGTTTCGATCCATCGACCTCTGGGTTATGGGCCCAGCACGCTTCCGCTGCGCCACTCTGCTCTTGTCGCTGGCCATCCTCATGGATTTCGACAAGCGAATCCCAAGTCAAGCGTGGGCGAGAGCTGGACTCTCCTAGGCCAGCTGAGCGAGGGTGGTGGCGCCTGGCCCGGCGTGGAGCATTGGTGGTTCAGTGGTAGAATTCTCGCCTGCCACGCGGGAGGCCCGGGTTCGATTCCCGGCCAATGCAATTATGGGCTCTTGGTGTTTGTAGCTCTCTCCCCCAATTTCCAGCCCCATGGAATGCCTCAAGGCACAAGGTGTTTCTTGTCGAGAATGTATTAGGCGGTGTGAGTGCTTTTTGAAACCACCTTCTCCCAATGACATCATTGAAACCCATGGGGCCATACTTCAGAAGGGGCTCAGTTGTCCAAGGTCTTGGGGGAGTGGCTCTCCTGGTGTCTAGCGGCCAGAGCAAGTTGTGGATTTAGCAAAACTGCCTATAGTTTACACATAGCCCAGGAGAGGACAGGGATCAGCCATAGCACAAGCAACAACCTCAAGCAAAGGGGGATTAGCTCAAATGGTAGAGCGCTCGCTTAGCATGCGAGAGGTAGCGGGATCGATGCCCGCATTCTCCAAATGCAGCTTTCCTGATTTGCCAGGAGACACCTTGCTTTTGTGTTTGATGTTGAAGCTTGGAACCGAGCGCCGTGAGCAACATGGGAAGCCGGAGTCCTCCTCATAACGCGTGCCAAGGCGTTGCCACGTTTTTGTGGTGGCAACTGTGGCTTCAGCCAAAGTCACGTAGGTAGTGTTGGACAAAAGCAATCTAGTAAACAAAGCACGAGCAGGCCTCCATGGCCAAGAGACAATATTTCATTAGTGCAAAAGGTGCCAGTGCCATGCTTACGCTGAGAGCTTTGGACTCGTTGAATCACCTGAATCAGGTTCAACTTCTCTTTGTGTGCGAAAGAAAGGCCTTTGGGCCCGCACGCAAGCAAATATCGATTGGCATAGGAAAGGGCAACGTAGCAGAGGATGGTTTCGATCCATCGACCTCTGGGTTATGGGCCCAGCACGCTTCCGCTGCGCCACTCTGCTCTTGTCGCTGACCAACCTCAACAACCACATGTGGATGTAGTTTGCCAGCGATTCCCACGGGGAGTGGGTCCATGTGGCAAAGTCACAATGTAGACGACTAGGCGTTTCCATTGATTTTCGACCAGCGAATCCCAAGTCAAGCGTGGGCGAGAGCTGGACTCTCCTAGACCAGCTGAGCGAGGGTGGTGGCAAGTGGCCCGGCGTGGAGCATTGGTGGTTCAGTGGTAGAATTCTCGCCTGCCACGCGGGAGGCCCGGGTTCGATTCCCGGCCAATGCAATTATGGGCTCTTTGTGTTTGCAGCGCTCTCCCCCAATTTCCAGCCCCGTGGAGTGCATCAAGGCACAAGGTGTTTCTTGTCGAGAATGTACTAGGCGGTGTGAGTGCTTTTTGAAACCAGCCTTCTCCCAATTACATCATTGAAACCCATGGGGCCATACCTCTGAAGGGGCTCAGTTGTCAAAGGTCGTAGGAGGGAAAAAAAAGGGGGGTGCAAACCTTCTACGCTAGGAAAGCGGGTGGCTCTCCTGGTGTCTAGCGGCCAGAGCAGGTTGTGGATTTCGCAAAACTGACTATATTTTACACATAGCCCAGGAGAGGACAGGGATCAGCCATAGCGCAAGCAACACACTCGAGCAAAGGGGGATTAGCTCAAGTGGCAGAGCGCTCGCTTTGCATGCGAGAGGTAGCGGGATCGATGCCCGCATTCTCCAAACGCAGCTTTCCTGGTTTCACGGGAGGCACCTTGCTTTTGTGTTTGATGTTGAAGCTTGGAACCGAGCGCCGTGAGCAACATGGGAAGCCGGAGTGCTCCTCATAACATGTGCCAAGGCATTGCCACGTTTTTGTGGTGGCATCTGTGGCTTCAGCCAAAGTCACGTAGGCAGTATTGGACAAAAGCAATCAATTAAAGAAAGCACGACCAGGCTTCCATGGCCAAGAGACAATATTCCATTAGGGGGAAAGGTGCCAGTGCCATGCTTACGCTGAGAGCTTTGGACTCGTTGAATCACCTGAATCAGGTTCAACTTCTCTTTGTGTGCGAAAGAAAGGCCTTTGGGCCCGCAAGCAAATATCGATTGGCATAGGAAAAGGCAACGTAGCAGAGGATGGTTTCGATCCATCGACCTCTGGGTTATGGGCCCAGCACGCTTCCGCTGCGCCACTCTGCTCTTGTCGCTGGCCATCCTCATGGATTTCGACAAGCGAATCCCAAGTCAAGCGTGGGCGAGAGCTGGACTCTCCTAGGCCAGCTGAGCGAGGGTGGTGGCGCCTGGCCCGGCGTGGAGCATTGGTGGTTCAGTGGTAGAATTCTCGCCTGCCACGCGGGAGGCCCGGGTTCGATTCCCGGCCAATGCAATTATGGGCTCTTGGTGTTTGTAGCTCTCTCCCCCAATTTCCAGCCCCATGGAATGCCTCAAGGCACAAGGTGTTTCTTGTCGAGAATGTATTAGGCGGTGTGAGTGCTTTTTGAAACCACCTTCTCCCAATGACATCATTGAAACCCATGGGGCCATACTTCAGAAGGGGCTCAGTTGTCCAAGGTCTTGGGGGAGTGGCTCTCCTGGTGTCTAGCGGCCAGAGCAAGTTGTGGATTTAGCAAAACTGCCTATAGTTTACACATAGCCCAGGAGAGGACAGGGATCAGCCATAGCACAAGCAACAACCTCAAGCAAAGGGGGATTAGCTCAAATGGTAGAGCGCTCGCTTAGCATGCGAGAGGTAGCGGGATCGATGCCCGCATTCTCCAAATGCAGCTTTCCTGATTTGCCAGGAGACACCTTGCTTTTGTGTTTGATGTTGAAGCTTGGAACCGAGCGCCGTGAGCAACATGGGAAGCCGGAGTCCTCCTCATAACGCGTGCCAAGGCGTTGCCACGTTTTTGTGGTGGCAACTGTGGCTTCAGCCAAAGTCACGTAGGCAGTGTTGGACAAAAGCAATCTAGTAAACAAAGCACGAGCAGGCCTCCATGGCCAAGAGACAATATTTCATTAGTGCAAAAGGTGCCAGTGCCATGCTTACGCTGAGAGCTTTGGACTCGTTGAATCACCTGAATCAGGTTCAACTTCTCTTTGTGTGCGAAAGAAAGGCCTTTGGGCCCGCACGCAAGCAAATATCGATTGGCATAGGAAAGGGCAACGTAGCAGAGGATGGTTTCGATCCATCGACCTCTGGGTTATGGGCCCAGCACGCTTCCGCTGCGCCACTCTGCTCTTGTCGCTGACCAACCTCAACAACCACATGTGGATGTAGTTTGCCAGCGATTCCCACGGGGAGTGGGTCCATGTGGCAAAGTCACAATGTAGACGACTAGGCGTTTCCATTGATTTTCGACCAGCGAATCCCAAGTCAAGCGTGGGCGAGAGCTGGACTCTCCTAGACCAGCTGAGCGAGGGTGGTGGCAAGTGGCCCGGCGTGGAGCATTGGTGGTTCAGTGGTAGAATTCTCGCCTGCCACGCGGGAGGCCCGGGTTCGATTCCCGGCCAATGCAATTATGGGCTCTTTGTGTTTGCAGCGCTCTCCCCCAATTTCCAGCCCCGTGGAGTGCATCAAGGCACAAGGTGTTTCTTGTCGAGAATGTACTAGGCGGTGTGAGTGCTTTTTGAAACCAGCCTTCTCCCAATTACATCATTGAAACCCATGGGGCCATACCTCTGAAGGGGCTCAGTTGTCAAAGGTCGTAGGAGGGAAAAAAAAGGGGGGTGCAAACCTTCTACGCTAGGAAAGCGGGTGGCTCTCCTGGTGTCTAGCGGCCAGAGCAGGTTGTGGATTTCGCAAAACTGACTATATTTTACACATAGCCCAGGAGAGGACAGGGATCAGCCATAGCGCAAGCAACACACTCGAGCAAAGGGGGATTAGCTCAAGTGGCAGAGCGCTCGCTTTGCATGCGAGAGGTAGCGGGATCGATGCCCGCATTCTCCAAACGCAGCTTTCCTGGTTTCACGGGAGGCACCTTGCTTTTGTGTTTGATGTTGAAGCTTGGAACCGAGCGCCGTGAGCAACATGGGAAGCCGGAGTGCTCCTCATAACATGTGCCAAGGCATTGCCACGTTTTTGTGGTGGCATCTGTGGCTTCAGCCAAAGTCACGTAGGCAGTATTGGACAAAAGCAATCAATTAAAGAAAGCACGACCAGGCTTCCATGGCCAAGAGACAATATTCCATTAGGGGGAAAGGTGCCAGTGCCATGCTTACGCTGAGAGCTTTGGACTCGTTGAATCACCTGAATCAGGTTCAACTTCTCTTTGTGTGCGAAAGAAAGGCCTTTGGGCCCGCAAGCAAATATCGATTGGCATAGGAAAAGGCAACGTAGCAGAGGATGGTTTCGATCCATCGACCTCTGGGTTATGGGCCCAGCACGCTTCCGCTGCGCCACTCTGCTCTTGTCGCTGGCCATCCTCATGGATTTCGACAAGCGAATCCCAAGTCAAGCGTGGGCGAGAGCTGGACTCTCCTAGGCCAGCTGAGCGAGGGTGGTGGCGCCTGGCCCGGCGTGGAGCATTGGTGGTTCAGTGGTAGAATTCTCGCCTGCCACGCGGGAGGCCCGGGTTCGATTCCCGGCCAATGCAATTATGGGCTCTTGGTGTTTGTAGCTCTCTCCCCCAATTTCCAGCCCCATGGAATGCCTCAAGGCACAAGGTGTTTCTTGTCGAGAATGTATTAGGCGGTGTGAGTGCTTTTTGAAACCACCTTCTCCCAATGACATCATTGAAACCCATGGGGCCATACTTCAGAAGGGGCTCAGTTGTCCAAGGTCTTGGGGGAGTGGCTCTCCTGGTGTCTAGCGGCCAGAGCAAGTTGTGGATTTAGCAAAACTGCCTATAGTTTACACATAGCCCAGGAGAGGACAGGGATCAGCCATAGCACAAGCAACAACCTCAAGCAAAGGGGGATTAGCTCAAATGGTAGAGCGCTCGCTTAGCATGCGAGAGGTAGCGGGATCGATGCCCGCATTCTCCAAATGCAGCTTTCCTGATTTGCCAGGAGACACCTTGCTTTTGTGTTTGATGTTGAAGCTTGGAACCGAGCGCCGTGAGCAACATGGGAAGCCGGAGTCCTCCTCATAACGCGTGCCAAGGCGTTGCCACGTTTTTGTGGTGGCAACTGTGGCTTCAGCCAAAGTCACGTAGGCAGTGTTGGACAAAAGCAATCTAGTAAACAAAGCACGAGCAGGCCTCCATGGCCAAGAGACAATATTTCATTAGCGCAAAAGGTGCCAGTGCCATGCTTACGCTGAGAGCTTTGGACTCGTTGAATCACCTGAATCAGGTTCAACTTCTCTTTGTGTGCGAAAGAAAGGCCTTTGGGCCCGCACGCAAGCAAATATCGATTGGCATAGGAAAGGGCAACGTAGCAGAGGATGGTTTCGATCCATCGACCTCTGGGTTATGGGCCCAGCACGCTTCCGCTGCGCCACTCTGCTCTTGTCGCTGACCAACCTCAACAACCACATGTGGATGTAGTTTGCCAGCGATTCCCACGGGGAGTGGGTCCATGTGGCAAAGTCACAATGTAGACGACTAGGCGTTTCCATTGATTTTCGACCAGCGAATCCCAAGTCAAGCGTGGGCGAGAGCTGGACTCTCCTAGACCAGCTGAGCGAGGGTGGTGGCAAGTGGCCCGGCGTGGAGCATTGGTGGTTCAGTGGTAGAATTCTCGCCTGCCACGCGGGAGGCCCGGGTTCGATTCCCGGCCAATGCAATTATGGGCTCTTTGTGTTTGCAGCGCTCTCCCCCAATTTCCAGCCCCGTGGAGTGCATCAAGGCACAAGGTGTTTCTTGTCGAGAATGTACTAGGCGGTGTGAGTGCTTTTTGAAACCAGCCTTCTCCCAATTACATCATTGAAACCCATGGGGCCATACCTCTGAAGGGGCTCAGTTGTCAAAGGTCGTAGGAGGGAAAAAAAAGGGGGGTGCAAACCTTCTACGCTAGGAAAGCGGGTGGCTCTCCTGGTGTCTAGCGGCCAGAGCAGGTTGTGGATTTCGCAAAACTGACTATATTTTACACATAGCCCAGGAGAGGACAGGGATCAGCCATAGCGCAAGCAACACACTCGAGCAAAGGGGGATTAGCTCAAGTGGCAGAGCGCTCGCTTTGCATGCGAGAGGTAGCGGGATCGATGCCCGCATTCTCCAAACGCAGCTTTCCTGGTTTCACGGGAGGCACCTTGCTTTTGTGTTTGATGTTGAAGCTTGGAACCGAGCGCCGTGAGCAACATGGGAAGCCGGAGTGCTCCTCATAACATGTGCCAAGGCATTGCCACGTTTTTGTGGTGGCATCTGTGGCTTCAGCCAAAGTCTCGTAGGCAGTATTGGACAAAAGCAATCAATTAAAGAAAGCACGACCAGGCTTCCATGGCCAAGAGACAATATTCCATTAGGGGGAAAGGTGCCAGTGCCATGCTTACGCTGAGAGCTTTGGACTCGTTGAATCACCTGAATCAGGTTCAACTTCTCTTTGTGTGCGAAAGAAAGGCCTTTGGGCCCGCAAGCAAATATCGATTGGCATAGGAAAAGGCAACGTAGCAGAGGATGGTTTCGATCCATCGACCTCTGGGTTATGGGCCCAGCACGCTTCCGCTGCGCCACTCTGCTCTTGTCGCTGGCCATCCTCATGGATTTCGACAAGCGAATCCCAAGTCAAGCGTGGGCGAGAGCTGGACTCTCCTAGGCCAGCTGAGCGAGGGTGGTGGCGCCTGGCCCGGCGTGGAGCATTGGTGGTTCAGTGGTAGAATTCTCGCCTGCCACGCGGGAGGCCCGGGTTCGATTCCCGGCCAATGCAATTATGGGCTCTTGGTGTTTGTAGCTCTCTCCCCCAATTTCCAGCCCCATGGAATGCCTCAAGGCACAAGGTGTTTCTTGTCGAGAATGTATTAGGCGGTGTGAGTGCTTTTTGAAACCACCTTCTCCCAATGACATCATTGAAACCCATGGGGCCATACTTCAGAAGGGGCTCAGTTGTCCAAGGTCTTGGGGGAGTGGCTCTCCTGGTGTCTAGCGGCCAGAGCAAGTTGTGGATTTAGCAAAACTGCCTATAGTTTACACATAGCCCAGGAGAGGACAGGGATCAGCCATAGCACAAGCAACAACCTCAAGCAAAGGGGGATTAGCTCAAATGGTAGAGCGCTCGCTTAGCATGCGAGAGGTAGCGGGATCGATGCCCGCATTCTCCAAATGCAGCTTTCCTGATTTGCCAGGAGACACCTTGCTTTTGTGTTTGATGTTGAAGCTTGGAACCGAGCGCCGTGAGCAACATGGGAAGCCGGAGTCCTCCTCATAACGCGTGCCAAGGCGTTGCCACGTTTTTGTGGTGGCAACTGTGGCTTCAGCCAAAGTCACGTAGGCAGTGTTGGACAAAAGCAATCTAGTAAACAAAGCACGAGCAGGCCTCCATGGCCAAGAGACAATATTTCATTAGCGCAAAAGGTGCCAGTGCCATGCTTACGCTGAGAGCTTTGGACTCGTTGAATCACCTGAATCAGGTTCAACTTCTCTTTGTGTGTGAAAGAAAGGCCTTTGGGCCCGCACGCAAGCAAATATCGATTGGCATAGGAAAGGGCAACGTAGCAGAGGATGGTTTCGATCCATCGACCTCTGGGTTATGGGCCCAGCACGCTTCCGCTGCGCCACTCTGCTCTTGTCGCTGACCAACCTCAACAACCACATGTGGATGTAGTTTGCCA
Organism: Lithobates pipiens; assembly: GCF_037356315.1. Classification (NCBI taxonomy): domain Eukaryota; kingdom Metazoa; phylum Chordata; class Amphibia; order Anura; family Ranidae; genus Lithobates; species Lithobates pipiens. The sequence goes on from NW_027507758.1 coordinate 581,187,647, forward strand.
GCGATTCCCACGGGGAGTGGGTCCATGTGGCAAAGTCACAATGTAGACGACTAGGCGTTTCCATTGATTTTCGACCAGCGAATCCCAAGTCAAGCGTGGGCGAGAGCTGGACTCTCCTAGACCAGCTGAGCGAGGGTGGTGGCGCGTGGCCCGGCGTGGAGCATTGGTGGTTCAGTGGTAGAATTCTCGCCTGCCACGCGGGAGGCCCGGGTTCGATTCCCGGCCAATGCAATTATGGGCTCTTTGTGTTTGCAGCGCTCTCCCCCAATTTCCAGCCCCGTGGAGTGCATCAAGGCACAAGGTGTTTCTTGTCGAGAATGTACTAGGCGGTGTGAGTGCTTTTTGAAACCAGCCTTCTCCCAATTACATCATTGAAACCCATGGGGCCATACCTCTGAAGGGGCTCAGTTGTCAAAGGTCGTAGGAGGGAAAAAAAAGGGGGGTGCAAACCTTCTACGCTAGGAAAGCGGGTGGCTCTCCTGGTGTCTAGCGGCCAGAGCAGGTTGTGGATTTCGCAAAACTGACTATATTTTACACATAGCCCAGGAGAGGACAGGGATCAGCCATAGCGCAAGCAACACACTCGAGCAAAGGGGGATTAGCTCAAGTGGCAGAGCGCTCGCTTTGCATGCGAGAGGTAGCGGGATCGATGCCCGCATTCTCCAAACGCAGCTTTCCTGGTTTCACGGGAGGCACCTTGCTTTTGTGTTTGATGTTGAAGCTTGGAACCGAGCGCCGTGAGCAACATGGGAAGCCGGAGTGCTCCTCATAACATGTGCCAAGGCATTGCCACGTTTTTGTGGTGGCATCTGTGGCTTCAGCCAAAGTCACGTAGGCAGTATTGGACAAAAGCAATCAATTAAAGAAAGCACGACCAGGCTTCCATGGCCAAGAGACAATATTCCATTAGGGGGAAAGGTGCCAGTGCCATGCTTACGCTGAGAGCTTTGGACTCGTTGAATCACCTGAATCAGGTTCAACTTCTCTTTGTGTGCGAAAGAAAGGCCTTTGGGCCCGCAAGCAAATATCGATTGGCATAGGAAAAGGCAACGTAGCAGAGGATGGTTTCGATCCATCGACCTCTGGGTTATGGGCCCAGCACGCTTCCGCTGCGCCACTCTGCTCTTGTCGCTGACCATCCTCATGGATTTCGACAAGCGAATCCCAAGTCAAGCGTGGGCGAGAGCTGGACTCTCCTAGGCCAGCTGAGCGAGGGTGGTGGCGCCTGGCCCGGCGTGGAGCATTGGTGGTTCAGTGGTAGAATTCTCGCCTGCCACGCGGGAGGCCCGGGTTCGATTCCCGGCCAATGCAATTATGGGCTCTTGGTGTTTGTAGCTCTCTCCCCCAATTTCCAGCCCCATGGAATGCCTCAAGGCACAAGGTGTTTCTTGTCGAGAATGTATTAGGCGGTGTGAGTGCTTTTTGAAACCACCTTCTCCCAATGACATCATTGAAACCCATGGGGCCATACTTCAGAAGGGGCTCAGTTGTCCAAGGTCTTGGGGGAGTGGCTCTCCTGGTGTCTAGCGGCCAGAGCAAGTTGTGGATTTAGCAAAACTGCCTATAGTTTACACATAGCCCAGGAGAGGACAGGGATCAGCCATAGCACAAGCAACAACCTCAAGCAAAGGGGGATTAGCTCAAATGGTAGAGCGCTCGCTTAGCATGCGAGAGGTAGCGGGATCGATGCCCGCATTCTCCAAATGCAGCTTTCCTGATTTGCCAGGAGACACCTTGCTTTTGTGTTTGATGTTGAAGCTTGGAACCGAGCGCCGTGAGCAACATGGGAAGCCGGAGTCCTCCTCATAACGCGTGCCAAGGCGTTGCCACGTTTTTGTGGTGGCAACTGTGGCTTCAGCCAAAGTCACGTAGGCAGTGTTGGACAAAAGCAATCTAGTAAACAAAGCACGAGCAGGCCTCCATGGCCAAGAGACAATATTTCATTAGCGCAAAAGGTGCCAGTGCCATGCTTACGCTGAGAGCTTTGGACTCGTTGAATCACCTGAATCAGGTTCAACTTCTCTTTGTGTGCGAAAGAAAGGCCTTTGGGCCCGCACGCAAGCAAATATCGATTGGCATAGAAAAAGGCAACGTAGCAGAGGATGGTTTCGATCCATCGACCTCTGGGTTATGGGCCCAGCACGCTTCCGCTGCGCCACTCTGCTCTTGTCGCTGACCAACCTCAACAACCACATGTGGATGTAGTTTGCCAGCGATTCCCACGGGGAGTGGGTCCATGTGGCAAAGTCACAATGTAGACGACTAGGCGTTTCCATTGATTTTCGACCAGCGAATCCCAAGTCAAGCGTGGGCGAGAGCTGGACTCTCCTAGACCAGCTGAGCGAGGGTGGTGGCAAGTGGCCCGGCGTGGAGCATTGGTGGTTCAGTGGTAGAATTCTCGCCTGCCACGCGGGAGGCCCGGGTTCGATTCCCGGCCAATGCAATTATGGGCTCTTTGTGTTTGCAGCGCTCTCCCCCAATTTCCAGCCCCGTGGAGTGCATCAAGGCACAAGGTGTTTCTTGTCGAGAATGTACTAGGCGGTGTGAGTGCTTTTTGAAACCAGCCTTCTCCCAATTACATCATTGAAACCCATGGGGCCATACCTCTGAAGGGGCTCAGTTGTCAAAGGTCGTAGGAGGGAAAAAAAAGGGGGGTGCAAACCTTCTACGCTAGGAAAGCGGGTGGCTCTCCTGGTGTCTAGCGGCCAGAGCAGGTTGTGGATTTCGCAAAACTGACTATATTTTACACATAGCCCAGGAGAGGACAGGGATCAGCCATAGCGCAAGCAACACACTCGAGCAAAGGGGGATTAGCTCAAGTGGCAGAGCGCTCGCTTTGCATGCGAGAGGTAGCGGGATCGATGCCCGCATTCTCCAAACGCAGCTTTCCTGGTTTCACGGGAGGCACCTTGCTTTTGTGTTTGATGTTGAAGCTTGGAACCGAGCGCCGTGAGCAACATGGGAAGCCGGAGTGCTCCTCATAACATGTGCCAAGGCATTGCCACGTTTTTGTGGTGGCATCTGTGGCTTCAGCCAAAGTCACGTAGGCAGTATTGGACAAAAGCAATCAATTAAAGAAAGCACGACCAGGCTTCCATGGCCAAGAGACAATATTCCATTAGGGGGAAAGGTGCCAGTGCCATGCTTACGCTGAGAGCTTTGGACTCGTTGAATCACCTGAATCAGGTTCAACTTCTCTTTGTGTGCGAAAGAAAGGCCTTTGGGCCCGCAAGCAAATATCGATTGGCATAGGAAAAGGCAACGTAGCAGAGGATGGTTTCGATCCATCGACCTCTGGGTTATGGGCCCAGCACGCTTCCGCTGCGCCACTCTGCTCTTGTCGCTGGCCATCCTCATGGATTTCGACAAGCGAATCCCAAGTCAAGCGTGGGCGAGAGCTGGACTCTCCTAGGCCAGCTGAGCGAGGGTGGTGGCGCCTGGCCCGGCGTGGAGCATTGGTGGTTCAGTGGTAGAATTCTCGCCTGCCACGCGGGAGGCCCGGGTTCGATTCCCGGCCAATGCAATTATGGGCTCTTGGTGTTTGTAGCTCTCTCCCCCAATTTCCAGCCCCATGGAATGCCTCAAGGCACAAGGTGTTTCTTGTCGAGAATGTATTAGGCGGTGTGAGTGCTTTTTGAAACCACCTTCTCCCAATGACATCATTGAAACCCATGGGGCCATACTTCAGAAGGGGCTCAGTTGTCCAAGGTCTTGGGGGAGTGGCTCTCCTGGTGTCTAGCGGCCAGAGCAAGTTGTGGATTTAGCAAAACTGCCTATAGTTTACACATAGCCCAGGAGAGGACAGGGATCAGCCATAGCACAAGCAACAACCTCAAGCAAAGGGGGATTAGCTCAAATGGTAGAGCGCTCGCTTAGCATGCGAGAGGTAGCGGGATCGATGCCCGCATTCTCCAAATGCAGCTTTCCTGATTTGCCAGGAGACACCTTGCTTTTGTGTTTGATGTTGAAGCTTGGAACCGAGCGCCGTGAGCAACATGGGAAGCCGGAGTCCTCCTCATAACGCGTGCCAAGGCGTTGCCACGTTTTTGTGGTGGCAACTGTGGCTTCAGCCAAAGTCACGTAGGTAGTGTTGGACAAAAGCAATCTAGTAAACAAAGCACGAGCAGGCCTCCATGGCCAAGAGACAATATTTCATTAGTGCAAAAGGTGCCAGTGCCATGCTTACGCTGAGAGCTTTGGACTCGTTGAATCACCTGAATCAGGTTCAACTTCTCTTTGTGTGCGAAAGAAAGGCCTTTGGGCCCGCACGCAAGCAAATATCGATTGGCATAGGAAAGGGCAACGTAGCAGAGGATGGTTTCGATCCATCGACCTCTGGGTTATGGGCCCAGCACGCTTCCGCTGCGCCACTCTGCTCTTGTCGCTGACCAACCTCAACAACCACATGTGGATGTAGTTTGCCAGCGATTCCCACGGGGAGTGGGTCCATGTGGCAAAGTCACAATGTAGACGACTAGGCGTTTCCATTGATTTTCGACCAGCGAATCCCAAGTCAAGCGTGGGCGAGAGCTGGACTCTCCTAGACCAGCTGAGCGAGGGTGGTGGCAAGTGGCCCGGCGTGGAGCATTGGTGGTTCAGTGGTAGAATTCTCGCCTGCCACGCGGGAGGCCCGGGTTCGATTCCCGGCCAATGCAATTATGGGCTCTTTGTGTTTGCAGCGCTCTCCCCCAATTTCCAGCCCCGTGGAGTGCATCAAGGCACAAGGTGTTTCTTGTCGAGAATGTACTAGGCGGTGTGAGTGCTTTTTGAAACCAGCCTTCTCCCAATTACATCATTGAAACCCATGGGGCCATACCTCTGAAGGGGCTCAGTTGTCAAAGGTCGTAGGAGGGAAAAAAAAGGGGGGTGCAAACCTTCTACGCTAGGAAAGCGGGTGGCTCTCCTGGTGTCTAGCGGCCAGAGCAGGTTGTGGATTTCGCAAAACTGACTATATTTTACACATAGCCCAGGAGAGGACAGGGATCAGCCATAGCGCAAGCAACACACTCGAGCAAAGGGGGATTAGCTCAAGTGGCAGAGCGCTCGCTTTGCATGCGAGAGGTAGCGGGATCGATGCCCGCATTCTCCAAACGCAGCTTTCCTGGTTTCACGGGAGGCACCTTGCTTTTGTGTTTGATGTTGAAGCTTGGAACCGAGCGCCGTGAGCAACATGGGAAGCCGGAGTGCTCCTCATAACATGTGCCAAGGCATTGCCACGTTTTTGTGGTGGCATCTGTGGCTTCAGCCAAAGTCACGTAGGCAGTATTGGACAAAAGCAATCAATTAAAGAAAGCACGACCAGGCTTCCATGGCCAAGAGACAATATTCCATTAGGGGGAAAGGTGCCAGTGCCATGCTTACGCTGAGAGCTTTGGACTCGTTGAATCACCTGAATCAGGTTCAACTTCTCTTTGTGTGCGAAAGAAAGGCCTTTGGGCCCGCAAGCAAATATCGATTGGCATAGGAAAAGGCAACGTAGCAGAGGATGGTTTCGATCCATCGACCTCTGGGTTATGGGCCCAGCACGCTTCCGCTGCGCCACTCTGCTCTTGTCGCTGGCCATCCTCATGGATTTCGACAAGCGAATCCCAAGTCAAGCGTGGGCGAGAGCTGGACTCTCCTAGGCCAGCTGAGCGAGGGTGGTGGCGCCTGGCCCGGCGTGGAGCATTGGTGGTTCAGTGGTAGAATTCTCGCCTGCCACGCGGGAGGCCCGGGTTCGATTCCCGGCCAATGCAATTATGGGCTCTTGGTGTTTGTAGCTCTCTCCCCCAATTTCCAGCCCCATGGAATGCCTCAAGGCACAAGGTGTTTCTTGTCGAGAATGTATTAGGCGGTGTGAGTGCTTTTTGAAACCACCTTCTCCCAATGACATCATTGAAACCCATGGGGCCATACTTCAGAAGGGGCTCAGTTGTCCAAGGTCTTGGGGGAGTGGCTCTCCTGGTGTCTAGCGGCCAGAGCAAGTTGTGGATTTAGCAAAACTGCCTATAGTTTACACATAGCCCAGGAGAGGACAGGGATCAGCCATAGCACAAGCAACAACCTCAAGCAAAGGGGGATTAGCTCAAATGGTAGAGCGCTCGCTTAGCATGCGAGAGGTAGCGGGATCGATGCCCGCATTCTCCAAATGCAGCTTTCCTGATTTGCCAGGAGACACCTTGCTTTTGTGTTTGATGTTGAAGCTTGGAACCGAGCGCCGTGAGCAACATGGGAAGCCGGAGTCCTCCTCATAACGCGTGCCAAGGCGTTGCCACGTTTTTGTGGTGGCAACTGTGGCTTCAGCCAAAGTCACGTAGGCAGTGTTGGACAAAAGCAATCTAGTAAACAAAGCACGAGCAGGCCTCCATGGCCAAGAGACAATATTTCATTAGCGCAAAAGGTGCCAGTGCCATGCTTACGCTGAGAGCTTTGGACTCGTTGAATCACCTGAATCAGGTTCAACTTCTCTTTGTGTGCGAAAGAAAGGCCTTTGGGCCCGCACGCAAGCAAATATCGATTGGCATAGGAAAGGGCAACGTAGCAGAGGATGGTTTCGATCCATCGACCTCTGGGTTATGGGCCCAGCACGCTTCCGCTGCGCCACTCTGCTCTTGTCGCTGACCAACCTCAACAACCACATGTGGATGTAGTTTGCCAGCGATTCCCACGGGGAGTGGGTCCATGTGGCAAAGTCACAATGTAGACGACTAGGCGTTTCCATTGATTTTCGACCAGCGAATCCCAAGTCAAGCGTGGGCGAGAGCTGGACTCTCCTAGACCAGCTGAGCGAGGGTGGTGGCAAGTGGCCCGGCGTGGAGCATTGGTGGTTCAGTGGTAGAATTCTCGCCTGCCACGCGGGAGGCCCGGGTTCGATTCCCGGCCAATGCAATTATGGGCTCTTTGTGTTTGCAGCGCTCTCCCCCAATTTCCAGCCCCGTGGAGTGCATCAAGGCACAAGGTGTTTCTTGTCGAGAATGTACTAGGCGGTGTGAGTGCTTTTTGAAACCAGCCTTCTCCCAATTACATCATTGAAACCCATGGGGCCATACCTCTGAAGGGGCTCAGTTGTCAAAGGTCGTAGGAGGGAAAAAAAAGGGGGGTGCAAACCTTCTACGCTAGGAAAGCGGGTGGCTCTCCTGGTGTCTAGCGGCCAGAGCAGGTTGTGGATTTCGCAAAACTGACTATATTTTACACATAGCCCAGGAGAGGACAGGGATCAGCCATAGCGCAAGCAACACACTCGAGCAAAGGGGGATTAGCTCAAGTGGCAGAGCGCTCGCTTTGCATGCGAGAGGTAGCGGGATCGATGCCCGCATTCTCCAAACGCAGCTTTCCTGGTTTCACGGGAGGCACCTTGCTTTTGTGTTTGATGTTGAAGCTTGGAACCGAGCGCCGTGAGCAACATGGGAAGCCGGAGTGCTCCTCATAACATGTGCCAAGGCATTGCCACGTTTTTGTGGTGGCATCTGTGGCTTCAGCCAAAGTCTCGTAGGCAGTATTGGACAAAAGCAATCAATTAAAGAAAGCACGACCAGGCTTCCATGGCCAAGAGACAATATTCCATTAGGGGGAAAGGTGCCAGTGCCATGCTTACGCTGAGAGCTTTGGACTCGTTGAATCACCTGAATCAGGTTCAACTTCTCTTTGTGTGCGAAAGAAAGGCCTTTGGGCCCGCAAGCAAATATCGATTGGCATAGGAAAAGGCAACGTAGCAGAGGATGGTTTCGATCCATCGACCTCTGGGTTATGGGCCCAGCACGCTTCCGCTGCGCCACTCTGCTCTTGTTGCTGGCCATCCTCATGGATTTCGACAAGCGAATCCCAAGTCAAGCGTGGGCGAGAGCTGGACTCTCCTAGGCCAGCTGAGTGAGGGTGGTGGCGCCTGGCCCGGCGTGGAGCATTGGTGGTTCAGTGGTAGAATTCTCGCCTGCCACGCGGGAGGCCCGGGTTCGATTCCCGGCCAATGCAATCATGGGCTCTTCCAGGGCTCAGTGGGTGGAGTTGTGATATCAGTAGACTCCCCGGTCCACATCTACACTCCCCTTGTCAAGATGCATATTCTCCTGTGTATTTCTAACACTGAACTTCTGCTATGATCTCTAACATCCAGTGAAAAGACAGGAAAGTAACCACATGACTTTAGCATGCCAAATCATGCTGAAGTGGGGACTATCCAGTTCTGGCAGAGCAGCAGAAGAAAGGAGTGGGAGGGAATTCAAAAAATAATGCTGGACTCTTAGGCTAGTGCATGAGATATGTAAATCACCTGTCACTCACTGCAAGGGGGGAGGATTTGCTCACCAATAAAAGAGGATTGCTCAGAGATGGAATAACTCTTTGTGGCAAGACTGGGCTCAAATGATAGGAAATCTTGTGCTCTACATTATGGCATAAAAAATTGGGTTTACATCCACTTTAAGTCTCAAAAGAAGTGTGGGATAGAAAGGCAGATTTAGTAAGTTCTTATAAAGTTCTCTGTGGGGTAGAAGGAATCTAGCACCTTGATCTTTCTGTCCACTAGGTCTGGGTGAAACAGTCAAGTGGAGGCCACAATGGTAGATGCAGAGTCATTCTTTTGAAGTTAGATGTAACTAATGATATGTAGGTTAATATAATGAGAGACAAAAGTACAGAGACATCAAAGAGCTACAGCGGGGAAAAAAGACCCAGCTGTTTATTCAGCCTACTCCTTATTTTATTTGTATTAATATACATTTTTCTACTTTATTATCTGAATATACATTTATAATTGTTTCAAGCATGTTTGAATCTACTTACTGTTGACTTATTTCTTCTGCTGGGAGTTTTATCCAATCAACAATTAAATTTTCAATAAAGTACATTTCCAATAAGGATATTTTTAAACTTTTGCTCCTGCTAGTTTTAGGTCATGTTTGTTGGGGTTCAGTTATTCTAGACTGGAGTCTGATTTCCCTTCGTCCTATACCGACAGGCCTGGAGATATACTCATCACAAATGATGACACAGATAGACTGCTTTGGTTTGGTCAGAGTAGATCTGATAAGCTTTTATTCTTCTAACACTTATATAGGAAACAGATTATTATACAATGCTATACAATGCCCCATGTGCGTCATGGGACTTTTCATAGTTATGCAGAACAATTATGTTCCAGACATATAATTCATAACAATAACTATACTACATAACACATCTAGCTTATTTACAGTACAACTGTATCTATTCCTCAGAAATCACAGAACAAGCTAATCTTAACAGAAATAGCTTCATGGAAATCTGCGGAGGAAAACACAGGCAAGTTATGTTTGACTATATGCATACTGACAAAATGGATACTAATCATAAAATCGAGTCCCATTGGCTCTAGGGAATTTACATATTCCTTCAATGTTCCTGTGTTTTTCATATTGAAAATATTTCACTTCTAAACTGTATTTGCCTCTCTCATGTCTGGATGGACAAAGGTGAGTTGGTTACAGGCAAAGTGTACATTTTAGAGAGCACATGAGAATAGAGTTGGCTATTTTAATAGTAGGTGTAAAGAGTTTAAACTAAATGGATTGTGACTGTTGCCAGAGCAGTGGCAGTGAGATACTGGAGGGTCAGGATTTTGGGGAGATATCTCCGAGATATTGAGAAGAGGGATGGTGAGGAAAGTAAGATGGGGTTGGATTTATATAAATGCACATACCTCATTTTGTTGGTCCTTAATACGTTGGTTAAGTATTTGCTGCAGGTGATGAGTGCAGTATTAGGAAGAGGGAAGGACTGAAGGTGAGGATTGAAGTTGGAGTGGTAGATAAGCAGTGAAGTAATGAGAATTTGAATACAGAAGATACTAATGTGAGCAGGAAGGATTGAGAGAATGTAATATAGGCTAAAGTTATTAGGCATCTGACCCGAAAAGAGATGTTTTGCAAAATGTTGGTTTGTTTGCAGTCTGTACGGAGTGATGAATCGTTTTTCTTTGTTCTGCTTCGGGTTAACTGCTGTGTTTAACTGCTTAATACTTGTGCAAAAAATACTTCGGTAAAAAATACCCTGACTGTGACTTGCCCCCGTCTGTGACTTCCCCCATAAAATGATCTAAATTTATAGGGAGATAGGGCGGGGAGATATTAATTAACTGATCAATTAGGCCTGATAAGAGACACCTGAATGGGGAATAGCCAAGGACCAGACCAGTCACAAACACAAACCAAAGTAATAATAGATCATTGATTCTTTAATCACAAAAGGAGGTGAGAATCAATCACCAAAATATGGACAGGTTTAACCCTTTTGCTGACAAAGCTGTGTTTGCATTTTTGCACACGTTTAAAAAATAATTTAAGCCCTGAAGCTTGCATAAAACCCCCAAAACATTAAATATTTTCTGAAAGCAGACTATAATATAAGAAAGGGCATGTCAATGGACATGGTGGCTCCTCTGGATGAATTTCTGTGCACAGGCTTTGTGCTTGCAGAAATGATGCACTTGCTAATGCAAATGGGCACTAAATGGGGTATTTAAATTTGACCAGTGCTCAGGATTAGTGCTGCTTTGTCTTGAGCCTCCTGTATATCATGTGTTCCTGTGATCTTGTATCCTGATCCCAATTGCTGACCCGGCTTGTCTTGACCACTCTCTGAACTCTATCTCCAATGACCTTAGTTTGTCCCCTGACCTCCGCTTTCATTTGCTCTCTCATTTGCTTCTCGTATTGGTTCCAGCACATCTGCAGCACACAAGGAGTTTTCTATTAGTTCATAGCACATTCTTTTAAGATTGGTTCAAAGCAAGTTTGCACCTTGTAATACAACACATTTCAGGGCTTGAGTTTGCCATAGGTTGCACTGTCTGTATTCTGCAGTTCCACTTTAGACATGATGGAAGAGGCACCACGACCTTGTGAAAAAAAAACCTCACAAAGTTAGGCTTTGTTCTTTTGTTGCTGCTTGGCTGACAGACGTTGAGTTCAAATTCTCCTTAAGAGCAGATGCTGAATCAAAACAAAATGCAAAGTGTGCGTGGTGCAAAAAAGTCTTCAGCATTGGATATGATGGTGTTTGTGATGTACGCAGTCATTGCACAAGTTCTAAACACAAGGCTATTGCTGCAGCTAGGCAAGCCAGTGCTGGCATTGTTATATTTGCTAAGCAAACACTACCAGATCCAGTAGTGTTGGCTCATAAGAAAAGGACTTTCGAAAGTGAGCTACAAATGGTAAATTTTATTGCACAAAAATTTTTAGCATTAAGCCTGTTAGATGATCTTACCAGTGTTGTTATTAAAATGGTATTTCTACATACCTGACAAAGACCAGCTAGGTATAATTACGGCAATTACCACACTTACGAAACCTGCTTAGCACTGCAGACTAAGGAGACAGCATCTTGCTGAACACAAGAAGAGATGAGTCAAGATTGGTGTTCAGGGGTTGTCTGGTTTATTCTGGGAGGGTCTACAATTTATATGCACCATTATCAGCCAATCATTGCATAGAACATGGGTGTGGTTAATACAGAGGTGTACATTACATACCATTACATATCATTAATTATGTCATCTGCTTTCATGAGTCACAGTCATGAGTCTTGTGGCCCAGACATATTGTGACACAATTTCTTTATTTAGACAGTACAGAATAAAACTGCTTATGCAAGCTATATTTTCTGATATGTATGCTTTATAGGAAAACTGCTACAGTCTGTACATACAGAGTTTAAACTAACTAATAGGTTAACCCAAGTTAATCTTATATTTACTTATAAAGATGGAGTCACTCTGGTTCAGCCAGATCACAACAACCAGTAATGTCACTGACTGGTTTCCAGGCTCCAAAATCACAATATCCATCAATTATAAGCGAACTAAAGGTTCCATGTTGGTTAAGAATGTCACTGGCAAGTGTCTCAAAGAGGAGTTGTGCAAAAGGCTTACATATTGTCACGTTTCCTTACTGATGAAACTACTGACATATCAACAAGCAAAAACTTAGATATGGTTGTCATTTATTTTGATGAATAAGCTGGTAGAACCAAATACCAGTTATACCGCCTCCTTGATCTTACTGAAGCAATTGCTGATGCTATTTTGGAGAAGATTAAACAACCTTTTCTGAAAGATGGTAGACCTCTAAGAAATGTAATGGCTCTTGGTACAGATGGTGCAAGTGTAAGAGTTGGTCCTAGAAACTCTGTACTGTCCCGCTTCAAAGTAGAGCAGCCTTATATTTTTCACATTCATTGTACCTGCCATGTTGCTGCCTTGTGTGCTGAAGATGCCTGTAAAGCCATACCAAAAACTATTGCACATAGTTGTAAACGTTTACAGTTGTATCATGAATTTCAGGAATTTGTAGATGCAGATTGTCTAAAGATTCTGCAACTTTGTTCTAGCACATGGCTTTCAATGTTTGATTGTGTCAACCGCATTCTAAATCAATATGATGCCCTCTTAAGTTATTTTCAGTCAAGTCATGATTCAGATCGCTTGGTAACTGTTGACAGAATAAACATTAAGCTACAGGATCCTATCACTAAGTGCTACATTTTGATTCTTCAAGCAGTTTTGCCAAATTTCGCATGGTTCAATAACATTTTCCAGAGTAATTCACCTATGTTACCTGACTTGTACTTCAAGTATTGGCAACTGCTGAAAAGTCTCATGGGCTACTTTATCAAGCCAGAGCTGTTGGTTTCCCTTCACAATGATGCACTGATTGGATTTGACCACACTAATAGTGTAAACTTCAAATCGACAGATGACATTTTTATTGGATACCAAACAAAAGAACATTTGTCTACAGTAGATGATTTGTCAGCTGTTCACCAGTTCATGGTGCAAGTAATTACATTTTACACAAAAGCTGTAACTGCAATTAAAAAACAAATGCCTATTGGAAACCGAATCATTCAGCTGTTGGCTTTACTAAAACCCTTAAACAGGTGTACTGCCAATTCTGGGGACATTGTAGAACTTGCCAAGCATTTTCCTCAAATTGTTCCCACATCTGAATTTTATGCACTGCATACTGAATTTATAGAATACCAAGTGACAGATTTTAGTGATCCTGACACTCACACTTATGATTCTTTTTGGCACATGGTAGGACAAAGCTGCAGTATCGATCTGGACAATCTGAAAGTACCTAAATTCCCACATCTGGTTAAATTTGCAAAAAATATGCTTTCCATTCCCCATGGGACAGCTGAGGTAGAACGTGTGTTCCCTTCTGTAAAGTTAATTAAATCTGATCATAGGAATAAACTTTCCCCTCCAATGTTGGAATTACTGCTGTCAATAAAGAGTGGCCCAGGAAAGATTACTCAGCACATGATTGAAAAGGTTGACGTTACAATGTATGACCATAAGGTTGAAACTTTATCAAACCGTAAACATAAGCCACTGTGTGTCTTCTGCTGCAGGCAAGGACAAAGATGATCTGGTGGTGGAAGAAGAGGAATAACTACAGAAGTTTGATTCCTTTCTGATGTAATTGTACAACACATTTTAGACAGGAATATTCTGTTACAATTACATTTTCTCACATGGATTACTGTTGTGAAAATGATGGGGATAACTTTGTCTCCACAAAAGCAGCTAAATGTGTCCTTAACAAAAAATTGTAATTTTGCTTCAGGTTTTTGGAAGCTGTTTGTCACTGTTAGGAAAGTTTACACTTGTATTGTCAAAGGGACAAAAATTACATATTGGCAAAATAGCAGTTGTCATTGGAACTGGAGGTGAAGCCAAACCTTCACATGGGGACACCTGTTCCATTGTCCACTGCTGCAAGGTTGAAGTACATTCTTTCTCACTTTTGTAAAAATACATTTCTATTTTGCCAGTTATGTTGAAAATAGAGTTGAGCGGACACCTGGATGTTCGGGTTTGACGGGTTCGGCCAAACTTCGGAAAAAAGAACTTGACCCCGAACCCCAATGAAGTCAATGGGGACCCAAACTTTTGAGGACTAAAATGGCTCTAAAAAAGTAATGGAAAGGGCTAAAGGGCTGCAAATGGCAACAACATGTTGTTAAGAGCATGGCAAGTGCTCTGCAAACAAATGGGAATATGTAAACAACTTAAAATAACATAAAATAAATAAAAAAAATATATATATGCTGGAGGCCCCCTTCTCAGAAGAAGAGGTACAGGAAGTGATTAAGAACCTCAGAAACTCAATGGCACGATGCCACACATATGCTGGGAATGCCCCAGAATACGCCCTTTCTGGAAAAAAATATTAAATTTAATGGATAAGCTAGTGGGAAAATAAAATACTTTGAAATTTAAAAAATTAAAAATTATAATCTTGACCTAGGAGGACGAGGTCCATATGGAGTAGGAGGTTGAGGTAGCGGTGGAGGCGGCGGTGTAGGTGGAAGCAGCGGTGGAGGAGGATGAGGTAGCCAAGACTGGTTCAAAAATACAACAATGGCTGGGTAAGGCCGGTGATGTGTTGAATTCTGTCCCCGTCGGATAGTGTCCACCCTGTGCTGCACTTACTCAGTATGTAGGACAAGGGGATTTCAAAAATCCCCAAAGACAAACAGCGCTGCGTGGTGAGTCCAGGTTCAAGCCACACCATCCAAGGTTCAAGCCGAGCAAAGCGAGGCCATGCCCGAAGCGTGGCGAGCGAAGCAAGCCCGAAAGGGGCCCTGTTACCATGTGCTACTGTATGACCACTTGGATGGTGGGGCTTGAACCTGCACTTACGGTGCAGGCGCCGTTCATCTTCCGAGATTTTTGGAATCTCCTCGTCCTTGGGCCAGACACTATCCGATGGCCAGACAGTTTTTGTCAGGACACCGGTATACATGTCTATTCTGAACATGGTACGGACAAGTCCTGTGGGATCCATGCCTGGTTCATTTTAATGAATTGGCTCTGGACAGGTGGCTGCGCTTGTTTGTGATAACACCCCCTGCCGTGCTAAATACATGTTCAGATAATACACTGGCTGCAGGGCAGGCCAGCGCCTCCAAGGCGTAAAGGGCAAACTCAGGCCATATGCACAATTTGGAGACCCAGAAGTTGAAGGGGCAGACCCATCATTCAGTACGTGTAAGCGTGTGCACACATACTGCTCCACCATGTTGGTGAAATGCTGCCTCCTGCTAAGATGTTTCATCTCAGCTGGTGGTGCTGGTTGTTGTGGAGTGCTGAAAAAGCTTTTCCACATTTTGGCCATGCTAACTGAGTTGCTGGTGGTGCCCCGGCTGCATTGGGGACCTCTTCCTCCTCTGCCTTCGCCTTGTGCTTCCACCGTACCCCCGCTGTCAGGTGGGAATGCCACCAGCAGCGCGTCTACCAGCGTGCACTTGTACTTGCGCATCTTACAGTCACACTACAGTGAGGGAATTAAGGATGGTACGTTGTCCTTGTAACAGGGATCCAGCAGGGTGGCTACCCAGTAATCAGCACCAGTTAGAATGTGGGCAATGTAACGGCACCCCTAATATAAAGGGGGTTAACGCCGTTTACGATGTTCCCTCTCCTAGACACACATCCACTCGCTACCAATATCCACAGCTAAACGACCCTTTCCTATAGGAGCCGACCCCTCTGGCAAAAAGACGAGACGCACTCTGTCTCTTCTGTAGTAGGAATGACTTTATTATTGAGAAACATTGTAACTTTATACACAATTCAAGGCACATGCTTTAACATGAACAAGGGCCCAGCTCCACCCACACATCCCAAGACTCAACACCTCATCCTGACGTCTGCTAGGCTTCAAACGATCCCACCCAATACACATCTTTTCACAAAGGGTTGGCAGCCAGTCTGTCTGGCACTTTACAATACACACAAGGACAGACTTAAATGAACAATAGAAATGCAAAACAACTTAATTCCTCACAGCAATGATACTTAACCCCCATATACAGTATACATCCAATCTATATACAATGTATATACAGCCTTGAATATGGCTATCACAGACCATATCGGGGGTTTCTTTTATTCACCCTGTGTCCAAAGTGACCCCACTGCCACAGTGGGCAACTCAGCGGTCGTTGCAGAGACACTGCAGCATGTAATCGCTCATGTGTGCCAGGCTGCCCAGAGTCAATGCTGCCCTCTGTGGGAGGTGTATCATCTGTGTCCTCTGTATCCCCCCACCCACGCACCAGGGATGTCCATGAGCTGGTCCAGGTGCCACCCTGCTGTGAACATGGTTCCTCTTCCTCTATCTCCTCCTCCTCATCCTCTACTTCGTCATCCTCCAGAACTGTGCCCTTGCTGCCAGACAATTGTGTACCTGGAGTTTGTTGGTGCAGGAACCCACCCTCATAGCCACTTGTGAATGACTGCCCTGAAAGCCTTGGAAATTATCCCCCTTTCTCCTCCTCCTATACCACATCCTCTTCCATCATCGCCTGAAGTGTTTTTTCAAGGAGGCATAGAACTGGGATAGTAATGCTGAGAACAGCATCATCGGCACTGGCCATGTTGGTGGAGTACTCGAAACAGCACAACAAAGCACACAGGTCTCGCATGGATGCCCAGTTATTGGTGGTGAAGTGGGGCTGTTCCGCAGACCGACTCACGCGTGCGTGCTTCAGCTGAAACTCTACTATTGCCTGCTGCTGCTTGCACAGTCTGGCCAGCATGTGCAAGGTGGAGTTCCACTTTGTGGGAACATCACATATGAGGCGGTGAGCGGGAAGGCCGAAGTTACGCTGCAGCGCTGACAGGCGAGCAGCAGCAGGATGAGAACACTGAAAGTGCGCACAGATGGCCCACACTTTCTGCAGCAGCTCTGGCATATCAGGGTAATTTTTAAGGAACCTCTGGACCACCAAGTTCAGCACATGCGCCAGGCAAGGGATGTGCGTCAAACCGGCTAGGCCCAGAGCTGCTATGAGATTTCGGCCATTATTGCACACCACCAGGCCGGGCTTGAGGCTCACTGCCACCAACCACTCATCGTTCTGTTGTTCCATGTCCCTCCACAACTCCTGCGCGATGTGGGTTTTTTCCCCCAAACAGGAAAGTTTTAAAACTGCCTGCTGTCATTTACCCCTGGCTGTGCTGAAGTTGGTGGTGAAGATGTTACGCTGACCAGATGAGAAGGCGGTAGAGGATGAGGAAGCGGAGTAGGATGAGTTAGCAACAGGAGGAAAACTGAAGCACCCTGCAATCCTCGGTGGTGGAAGAACATGTGCCAAACTGCTATCTGCCTCAGGCCCAACTGCCACTGCATTTACCCAGTGTGCTGTTAGGGAGATATAACGTCCCTGACCATGCTTACTGGTCCACGCATCCGTAGTTAGGTGGACCTTGCCACAGATGGCGTTGCGCAGTGCACACCTGATTTTGTCCCCCACTTGGTTGTGTAGGGAAGGGATGGCTCGCCTGGAAAAGTAGTGGCGGCTGGCACGACATACTGTGGGACAGCCAATGCCATCAGGCTTTTAAAACTCTGCATCTCCACCAGACGGAATGACAGCATTTCAAAGGCGAGGAATTTGGAAATGCTGGCATTCAGGGCCAGGGATCGCGGGTGGCTAGGGGGGTACTTCCTCTTCCGCTCCAGTGTTTGGGAGATAGAGAGCTGAACGCTTCCATGGGACATTGTGGAGATGGTTGGTGACCCAGGTGGTAGTGTTGCTGGCAGATCCTCTGTTTGCGGGTTGGCAGGTGCCACTGTCACTACAGAGGTGGATGAAGAGGCCGAGACTGCAGAAGAAGAGGAAGCAGGAGGAGCCAGAGACCTTTCTGGGTTTTTGAGGTGTCTACTCCACTGCAGCTTGTGCTTTGCACTTAGATGCCTGCTCGTGCAGGTTGTGCTCAGGTTGAGAACGTTTATGCCTCGCTTCAGGCTCTGATTGCACAGTGTGTCTTGTCATCAGCACATTGTCTGAAGAACTGCCACGCTAGGGAACTCCTTGGACCTGGCTTTGGTGTGCTCAGTCCCTTGCTGTGTTGGGCAGTAGCAGGCGTACTGTCTAGGGGATGGACGCTCCAATTTTGCACCCTGCTCCCTCTTCTGCTGTGCTGGTGGCTCTGTGCAACCACCGCCTCTTCCTCCAAACTACACTGGTCACCTGCATGACGTTGATTCCACGTGGGGTCCAGGACCTCATCGTCCTCCACATTATCTTCCACCCAGTCTTCACCCCTGTCCTCCTTGTCAGTCTGTACAATTGCGAAAGCAGCAGCAGTTGGCACCTTTGTTTCGTCATCATCCGAGACATGCTGTGATGGTCCTTCCATGTACTCATCGTGAAACAAAAGTGGTTGGGCATCGGAGCACACAATCTCTTCCACTTCTGTGGCAGGGCTAGGTGGATGGCCCTAGGAAACCCTGTTAACAGAGTCATCAAAAAGCAGAAGAGACTGCTGCATGATTTGGGGCTCAGACTGCTTGGCTGATTTGCAAGGGGGTGATGTGAAAGACTGATGGACATCGGCTGCAGGTGCCAACTTTGATCTTTCATCAGGAGACTGGGTGGGAGACAATGTCAAGGAACCGGAGGCACTGTCAGCAACTCAATCTACTATCGCCCGTACTTGTCCTGGCCTCAAGATTCATACAGCCGCAATAGGCCCGACCAAATACCACTGCAGGCTCTATCGTCTACTTGCACCTGAGGAAGGTGTTTCACTTGTGCGTGTAGCTGGCACAGATCGACCACGTCCTCTCCCTGCAACAGGAGCTCCACCAGCAGCACCACGACCGGAGTCACGTCCCTTCTTTGACATTCTCCTCATATTTTCCAAATTTAGGATCTTGCCCTAAATGGGTATTTTTGCAATAGCAGAATACACCCAGAGTATGTACACGGTGTATCTCAGAGCTACAGAAATGCCGAAAATGCTATTCAAAAAAAATGTTTTTGCCCTAAAAAAAATTTTGTGACTAGCACAATAGAAGAAAAATATATAAATTGTGTAACTCACACCTCCACATATGCAGAAAACACTGCAAAATATTTTTTTTGCCCTAAATGGGTGTTTTTGGAAGAGCAGAATACACCCACAGTATGTACAGGGTGTATTTCACAGTAACATATGCAGTGCTGGTGCACTGAGCTTGCAGATAAAAGTTAGATTTTCTCTGGCACTGGGCTCATGGCAGTGTAAAAAGACTGTGCACTGCAACCCAACCAGGTAAATCTATGTAGATCGCTGAGTTATTAGAATAGATTTCTGAATCTGGACTCCTAGATAATTCTCTCTCCCTCAAAGCAGCAACAGGAACCTTGCCCTACACCGTCTATCTTTTCTCTCAGTGCAGTGTAAAAAGCTTGTGCACTGCACCCACACAACTAAATCAATGTAGATCGCTGACTAATTAGAATAGATTTCAGAATCAGGACTCCTATCATGTAATTCTCTCCCTCACAGCAGCAGCAGCCAGGAACCTTTCCTTACACTGACTAAAGCAGAGTGACGTGCTGTGCTGTGTGCCTCTAGCTTAAATAGAGGCTGGGTCACATGCTGCACTGGCCAATCACAGCCATGCCATTAGTAGGCATGGCTGTGATGGCTTCTAAGGGCACACCAGTTAAACAAATGTTGATTGGCTGCTGCAGGGCTTTTTAAAATGTGCCATTATGTTGCCAAACACTGGACCTGAACCCAAACATACAGTCAATTGTTCGGGTTCGGGACCCAAAAATCCAAAAGTCCGGTACGAACCCGAACTTTTCAGTTCGGGTTCGCTCAACCCTAGTTGAAAAGGCTATTTGTTGTTATTGCTGTTTGTAACAGTTAGGGAGAGTTATTTTCTATTTTTGTTCTATTTACTTCTATCACCAAAAGAGAACTTGATTCCAGAACAGGAATAGAGGTGAATGTTCAAAATTTTGTGTGACCATATATGGTGTATTGAAAAGAATCAACTCTCTTTAAAATCACATTTTGTTGCTTAGTGTGAAATGAAGACAGTGAGTTTTCATTTTATCCAGCTGTATTTACTCATAGCATCCAAGTGAAGGATATAACACCATGTCAGAAAATAAAGCAAAAACCGAATCGGTGAGTTGGAAACGATCATACATACCCTTGTCAGAGTTTAAATGTGCAACATTGGTAGAGACATATCCTAACAGACCAAAGGCTGGAATTAAATCAAAAAAGGTGGTTCAACAAAATACGGTTCCTTTTCCAACTCAGTGCTTCTGTTTGAGTTTTTTTTGGTTGGTGCTTTTGGCTGACATCTTCTAAGAGGGGATGTTACTGAGGCTCCCCACTGACAACCAATGTAAGGATGTTATTGGGGTTCCCCATTGACAAGTTCAACCAGTGTAAGGGGGGTGGTACTGGGGCTCCTCACTGATAACCATGGGGATGTTACTGGGAAACCAATGTTAGTGGAAAAACCCCAGTACAATCCCCTCTTACTGGGGTTTTCCCACTGACAGCCAATGTAAGAGGGTAATGGGAAATGTTACTGGGGATTTCCCACTGACAGCCAATGTAACATTTCCCATTACCCTCTTACATTGGCTGTCAGTGGGGAAAACTCCAGTGCCACCACCCCACTTACATTGGCTGTCAGAGGGGAATGTTACTGGGGTTTTCCCACTGACCGCCAATGTAAGGGGATGGTACTGGGGTTTTCCCCACTGACAGCCAATTTAAGAAGGTAATGGGAAATGTTACTGGGGTCTTCCCACTGATAGCCAATGTAACATTTCCCATTAGCCTCTTATATTGGCTGTCAGTGGGAAAACCCCAGTAAGAGGGAATGGTACTGGGTTTTTCCCACTGATAGCCAATGTAAGAGGGGATGGTACTGGGGGAAGACTTGATATAAGAGGAAATTTTAATGTAAGGGATGAGTGGGGACTTTAATGTAAAGAGGACGCATACAGGGACAATGATGTGAGTACTTTGATGCAAGGATGGATGCTGATGTAAGTGGGATTTTTTTTCAGTTGGATGTTTATAAGTTGCACTAAGTAAATGCAGCTGGCTAAAACTGCATCGGTCTTCATTTCAGTTTTTTTTTTAAGGGGGAGTGATTCTATTCTATACCCACTGCAGGTGACAAAAAGATGGGTTATATTAACCCGCTCTTACTATTTAACAAATATTCTTTTATTTTTGATCTTGAAATCTCCTCTATATTACATTGTTTTATTAGTTTATAGCATAAATACATAAATTTGCATTAAAAATGTAGTTTTGTGAAGTTTTGGAAATGCCAGTAAAAAATTTGGTTTTGCCAGTAAAATTTGGGTGCTGTGCCAGTGAATTTTATTCTGGTAGGTTGGCAACACTGTTATACAGAATTGTGGTTTATGTGGTGTTGTTTCATTGGATAGCATGTGTTCCTAAGTGTGCATTCTCAATTGTGTGGTGAGATTACATACTTTTCAGTGGAACTGTTCCTAAAGTGTATGTTTTAAGTTGTGCTTTTTCATGTAACTTTAACACTTTTAAATGTGCTGTTTGGTTGGCCAAGGTCCCTAGTGGTATGTAGAGGGAAATGGTTTAAGTGTTCATTTGGTATCTCAAATGTGTAATTTTGTGGGGAGAAGTTTGTGTAGCTAAGTGAAGAACCCTTTTTTTTGCGGGAAAAACTACTGCATTTGGCTACCATTTTCTTTTGTAGTCTGCCATGGGACCAGGGTCAGTGACCATTTTGAGGACCTGTGCGTCTTCCTATAGGGGAAGGTGCAGACACCATTCCCTTGTGTGTGAAACCATGTGACATGAGCCACCATCTTGTTTATAGGCATCATTTCTGTTTTCCTTTAAGTGAATGAAAGCTATTGTAGGTTAGCTGTGTGTGTACTTTTTATCAACTTTTCAGTATAAGAGTGGCGATTTTTGTATTGGATTTAGATTTTGGCGGGAAAATTGCCATTTTGTGGTGGCCTGCCTTTTGTTGTAGCCACCATGAGGTCATGATCTGCAGCCATTTTAAGAGGTGCCAATTTAAGGATTTTGTGCTTTTCAGCTTGTAAATCATCCATAAGTGGAAACTGCTCCAATTCCTTTGTGTGTGTAGCCATGTGGTCTGGGCCATCGCCTTCTCTCTAGGCGCCATTTCCTTTTAAGTGAATTCTATTTTTGTACTTTTTACACACATTTCAGTAAAGCTATTGCATTTTCTGTATTGAATTTCTGTTTTCAGTGCAAATCTCTACTTTGCACTGGGTTTCAGTGGATAGTGAAATGATCTTTAACTGATACAATATAGTAGATTAGAGTATCCCCGCGCTATCACCAAGGGCCTAAGCTATTTGTAAGGGTAGGTTGCAGCAAACCACCGACAGAGGTATAAACCCTAACCCCCAGATAATAAATTTAAAAATCAAATAAATGGTGTTGCGCTACCTGAACTAAATTAAAATTAAAGTGCCTTATGCTTATGTAAATAATAACAATGTTATTAAGTGATAATAGATAATGGTAGATGGTGTTGCACTACCTGAAAACGTTAGGCTAAACTATACTGAATTAAAATTAAAGTGCCTTGTGCTTATGTGAAAGATAACAGTGTTAATGAATGACCCACTCCCGAGAGCAGTGTCTCCTTCTATTGAGTGGTATTTGTTCCTTTTGGGTAAATATATGTGATAGAAAAAAATATAAGAACTCCAATGTTGTACAATTAAATATTATGCACAATAAAAAATATGAAAATAATCCAAAACTGTGAAGTATCTCCAACAGATTAATCCTTGAATAATCAATGAAATAAAATATCCAATCTGTTACAAATCATAAACCAAAAGTGTCATGTGCTTTGAATATTCAAATGAATATCTCCAAGAAAAAAACTCATAAAATATTTTTCCTTATACTAAAACGTGCAACACACAATGCATGCTTAAACAAGAAAGCTATGTAATAAAGTCTTTGGTGAAATAAAATAAAATACGGTGACCAGTGGCTATTTTTCAGTGATCTTCTTAATAAGAAGAATAAAATAATAAAGTCTATATGTGAGCTGAAATGGGTAAAGTGACCAGTGGCTTATTCAGTGCTTCTCAAAAACAGGTGCCGGCAACCGTGTTTTGTGATTCCTGTATCTCCAGTGTTCACGGCACACCAGGTAGAGTGGCCCCTTACCTTACTGCTGTAAGGTAAACAGCAAACCAAACAAACGACAGGGTCCAGGGGTTATGCCCTAATTCCTGGTAGATGGGTACTGGCCCCCTCGGCTGGAATTTTTCACCTCAGATAATTTCCATATGGATCTTAAGCCTCAATACCATCCACAAAGGTCTCATAGGAAAGAGAGAGGTATACTCCGATGGTGAAGTACGTTCGTAAATTTTATTAAAGAAATGTATTGAAAAGGTACTCACAAACAGGTAGTAAAAACACAGCTTTAAAAATGAACGCTCGTTACTGATGTACTACGTAGTTTTTCAGCTCTTTAGCCCCATCCTTTGGGCTCCTTCTGCTAATTTCGTGTTAGTAGAAGTTTTGGTGAGTGTTGATTCACACTTTTCATTTCACGCTTTTCATTTTGAGCTTTCCAGTTATCTTCTGAATGGCTGTTTGTCAACCAGACATGTTGCAGAATCGGAGGAGATAACCTGTTATTTATTATTGGCCTTGGAGTTATTGCTTTAACTGAAGTCCAGTGCAGGAACAGGAGGAGTTCTTGGACCAAAAATTGGTTGCTTTATTAATCGTGACCATTTATGTCATATGCCTTTGCTGTGGGAGCTCCAGGAGAATAATCCAGATGATTTTCAGAATTATGTCCGGAAGAAGCAGAACACATGCATGAGACTATTATTTTATTTTTTGGTGGAATAATAATGATTTGAATTGGTATATTTTCTATAATTTTGGATGCATAGAATGCACTTTTTAATTAAGTTATATTGGCAGATAGATAGCATGTCTAATTTTATTTGTTTTCTTTTTTAATGCACAATAACAAAAATTGTGTAGAATAATACTTGGCTATGTGTTTTACTTTAAATGACAGTTTGGGAGTAGGCAGTTACATTTAAAAAAAATACAATGTAAAATGAACATGGGACACCAACATAGTTGTATCTTTGATCTTAAAAACCAAGGGATAATCGTGTTGTAGTAACTTGCCCAATTAAAAAAAAGCATAATAATATTATTCTTGATATAACTTTTTTTTTTGAAAAAAAAAAGCCTTTGAAAATTAGTTTGCAATAACTCCATCAGTATCATCAGAAAATGTAAAATTTGCCCCAATTAGCCATTTTCCCCTCCCCGGTGTCACGTGACTCGTTAGTGTTACAAGGTCTCAGGTGTGAATGGAGAGCAGGTGTGTTAAATTTAGTGTTATCACTCTCATTCTGGTCACTGGAAGTTCAACATGGCACCTCTTGGCAAAGAACTCTCTGAGGATCTGAAAAAAGGGGTGTACTCAGTTTTGTGAGATACTGTATAAATATATTAATTATAATTATACAAAAAATTGCAGGTTAAAAAATGTGCATTTATAATTATTTTAAACAGGAGCCTGCAAAGTATTGAATCTACGACCACAGGTGTAATGTCAGACTCCTTTACACTATGCAGAATACCTGACCCTAATGCCGTGTACACACAACTGGACTTTTCGAGGGACTAGGTCCAACAGACTTTCGACGGAGTTCTGACAGAGTTCTGACGGACTTTCCGAATGAACGGACTTGGCCACACACAATCACACCAAAGTCCGACGGATTCGAACGTGATGACGTACGACCGGACTAGAATAAGGAAGTTCATAGCCAGTAGCCAATAGCTGCCCTCGCATCTGTTTTTGTCCGTCGGACTAGCATACACACGAGCGGATTTCTCGGTAGGAACTGGGTCCGGCGGAGTTCTGGTGGAAAAATTTGAAACATGTTCCATTTCTAAAGTCTGTCAGACTTTTGCAAATCAAAAGTCCGCTGCAGCCCACACACGATCGAATGGTCTGCCGGAATCGTTCCGTCGGACCTTTGATGTTGAAAAGTCCGGTCGTGTGTAGGCGGCATAAGCCATTCAACAGCGATGAATTTTATTTAGCTCTCTTGTAATTAGTTCAAGGAGCAGCTATGACTATTGCACATGCAGGAGCTATTCAACAAATCTCTACACCAGGGCATATGATGTTCAGATGTGTGAGTATTTAGCAGATTATTATTATTATACAGAATTTATATAGGGCCAACAGTTGTGCAGCGCTTTAGAAAATGAAGGCAGAAAGTACAGATACAATACAATTCAATACGGAAGTACCGTATATACTCGAGTATAGGCCGACCCGAATATAAGCCGAGGCCCCCAATTTACCCCCAAAAAAACTGGCAAACTTATTGACTCGTGTATAAGCCGAGGGTGAGACATGCCTGTCCATCCCTGTGTGTGTGTCCGTCCATCCCTGTGTGTCCGTCCATCCCTGTGTGTCCGTCCATCCCTGTGTGTCCGTCCATCCATCCCTGTGTGTGTGTGTGTCCATCCATCCATCCATCCCTGTGTGTGTGTGTCTCCATCCATCCATCCATCCATCCCTGTGTGTGTGTGTCTCCATCCATCCATCCATCCCTGTGTGTGTGTGTCTCCATCCATCCATCCATCCCTGTGTGTGTCTCCATCCATCCACCCATCCCTGTGTGTGTCTCCATCCATCCACCCATCCCTGTGTGTGTGTGTATCCATGTGTGTGTGTGTGTGTGTGTGTGTGTGTGTGTGTGTGTGTGTGTGTGTGTGTGTGTGTGTGTGTGTGTGTCCAGCCTACCTTTGTCCCGAGCCTCCGTCCCGTGCCTTGCCTCCTTGCCTCCGTTCCGTCCCGTGCCGTCCCGTGCCGTGCCGTGCCTTGCCGTCGTGTCGTGCCTTGCCTTGCCCCCGTCCCGTGCCGTGCCGTGCCTTGCCTTGCCTTGCCTTGCCTTGCCTCCGTCCCGTGCCCTCTTCGGCGGCCATTGTAAAATTCAAAAGCCGCGCCTCCTCCTTCGCCTGTGATAGGCGGAACACTGAATTTCCCAGCAGCCTGTGTTCCGCCTATCACTGACGTCGTATCATCCTCGTCCGTAGTACGAGGATGATACGATGTCCGTGATAGGCGGAACACAGGCTGCTGGGAAATTCAGTGTTCCGCCTATCACAGGCGAAGGCGGAGCCGGAGGCGCGGCTTTTGAATAGAATGGCCGCTGTCTGTCTGCTCGACACGCTGATCGAGCGGGCAGACAGCGATGACTCGAGTATAAGCCGAGGGGGGCACTTTCAGCCTCAAAAAAGAGGCTGAAAATCTCGGCTTATACTCGAGTATATACGGTAAACAGAGGGCCCTGCTTGTTAGAGCTTACAATCTAAATGGGAAGGTCAAGTGATACAAAAGGTAATAACCGTGGGGGATGAGCTGATGGAGAAAATAAAACTTCAGTTGGTAAGGGGACTCCAAAGAAGAAAAAAACATCAGAGGGGCGCTGGGACTTTGAAATTAGTTCAAACAAAGTAGTGAGAGGGCAAAAAATTCAGAGAGCTCACTGACTTAGGTTAGGCTTGTGGGCGGGGCCTAACTAGCCGGGTGCACACATGGCCTTTTTGTTCTCTCTCGCTCTGCCCCTTCCTTCGGACTTTCACTACTGTCCAGGGCTTTGTTCATGTGACATCAACATTATGGCAGTACCCCTTCTTAGAAGTGAGCAGTACACCCCATTGTCTCTGTATCATAACCTGGCGCTGTCATATAGGTGTCACCTGCTCAGGATGCGATATTATGAAGGAGACAACACAGAGCAGTGTCCCATTCCACCACTCCAGTTTGACTCTGCCACCTCTCTCCCAGTGACAGAACGGGGTCCCACCAGGCACTCCATGAGCGCACATTATTTTCTCTCCATACCATGTGGCTATGTCACTAGGGTCACCGCCATGTTGGTCTGGTCCTGATTACTGGGGCACTGACTGCTTACTTCACTGTGCGTGAGACCTGTCACCCCTGACGGTACCACTCTCTCACTGTCTGGTTGTTACCTCATCCTCCTCTGGTACTTGTTAGTTGGTTAGCAACGGCATGTCTCTACTACACCCATGTGTGCATTACAGGCCCTGTTCGCTCATACACCATCCACCCCTTTAGGTAACTTCAGAACAGGCAAGACAAAGTTTCAAAAGCTTTCATGGAAATTCTAAGGCTAAGAGTTTCAAAACAAAGTGCACAGTCTTTTCCCTGAACTAATACCTGTAGCTGTCCCAGCATATCTATACAAGCAGGAGTCCATACACAATGAAGTTCAGTGGCAGATCCTAAGAGCTGGTGTTCTTCAGGGAGGACTGCAGGTCCCAGCAATCCTCCTACATGTGGAAGGTTCCTATAGGCAGACAAGTAGCTCTGTGATGTGGCTGGAGAGTACATGCTGTGTCCTGTCTGTGTCTTCTCTGTAATTACTAAAACCTTGGATGCAGATGTCATCTGAACTAAATGAAAGCTATTGTCAATCATCTTTGACTCCCTCTACACCATTTTAAAGGGGTTGGAAACCCTTACAACACACTTTGATCTACAGGTAAGCCTAGATTAAGGCTTACCCGTAGGTCCAAGAAATATAGGTTTAGGAGATATTTGCCCGAAGACAGGCACCGCTGTCTGCGGCGCATGCGCCGTAGACAGCGGTGCGCAGGCGCACTGAGCACGGCATCTTCAACGACGGAGATGCCGCGCGTGTTGGCTCCCATGCGCATGCGCGGGAGTTACGTCATCGCGGCTTCGCCGAATGACAGCTGCGGAGCTGCGAGACCCCACCGAGAAGATGGATGCGCCGGACTACAGGGGACAGCGGTGACATCGCTGGCTCCTGTGTCAGGTAAGTGACACATAATGGACTACTATGCGATGCATAGTAGTCCATTATGCTTTGCCTTTGCAGGGAATGAAAGAGGAAGTAAACCCATCAGGGTTTACTTCCTCTTTAATGCCCAAAAAATACACAGTTGATGTCTAGAGGACATTCAGACTATGCTTGTGCACCTGATTATACCTCCTATAATATCATATCAGGAGGCCAGGTTACCTACATATCTGAAGTGGGGATCCACAGTTGTTCATAGTAATGAAAGTGCCTCAAAAAACCTTTAGAGCATGACTGGGAATGGCTATATAATTGGTTTCTAAAATGTATTTATGCTGGCCAGTAAGTGAATGTTTAACCCTTGGATCATCTGTGCCATTGGAGCAACTGAGAGATCTGCATAACCTTGAGCTTTTGTGACCACTCTATAACAAGAGGGTCCTTGAAATTTGGTAAGAGGCTTGGGTTGATCACCTTGGTGCTGAGTGTTGTCTTTCATCACATTTTTTTTTCCCCACAGGAAATACATTCTTATTTATTCACACTTCTAATACAGGAGAGTTGTACAGGGAGAACAATTACTACATATAAAGAGCCTGGAAATCATTATTGGGGGATCTGGTCATCTTACAGAGATCGATCGTCATTGCCCTTCACACTTTAGTTCTGCTGAATTTATTAAAAATCAGAAATCATTAAGTGCCAAAACAAGGATCACCTTCCCCAGGAACACAGATCTCCAAATTCTCGTATTATGGGGAAGGGGGGAATTCCGAATGGATTGGCTTAATTTTTTTATTACTCTTTATCCTTTTTATTTTCCTTTTGCCAAAATCCACTTTATACAAAATCATACAATAAAATCCAAAATTTAACAATTTCATTAACCAGTCACATAAGCAATATTTCACCATTATTCCTACTACCCTCCCCCCCCCCTTCCCTACCTTCCCTTCCCTCCCATATTAATTTCCCCTATGCTATTTATCCCCTTTTCCAACCTCGCTATTTATGTATCTCTAAGGGGCGATCACTTGGCTAGAGGCATTCATTTTTTGCAGCCAAGGGTTCCATATTTTATAAAGTTGCTATAATTTCCTTGTTTAGTTAGGATTGCTTTTTCTAACCATACTACTTCATTCATAGTTTTCTCCCAGTCCTCCGGGGTTGGGGGGGTCGGTGATTGCCATTTTTGTGCCACTAATTTTCTTGCCTGATATAAGCTCCTTACTACCACACTCAATGCACAGGTTGGTCCATCCTCCTTCCTGACAAAGCCCAGCACACATGTTCTGGGTTCCAAATCGAGGCTCATACTGAATTTAGAATTGATTATTTTTACTATCATAGTCCAAAATCGATACAGCTTTGGACATCTCCAGAACATGTGCACAAGGTCTCCAGTCTCAATGCATCTAGGACACTTGTCATCTAAGCGGCAGCCAAACATGTGCATTTTCTTAGGTATGTAATAAGCTCTATATAAAAGGAATAAATTAGATACTTTTTGCGAGGGGGAGACCAAAACTAATGGTCCCAGTTCTAAAATTCTTGCCCATTGTTCTACTGTTATTTCTCCCACATCCTCGTCCCATCTTATTTTTTTTTTTAATGCAAATTTTCATTTCTATCTTTTTTCCCCATTATTTGCGAATACACTAACGATATCAGCCCCTTATTGGAGTCAGCTTTAATTACTCTCTGAAGAAGGGGAATCTCACTCCGATCCAGAGTACCATTGTTAAACTGTTTGCCCATAGCGTGCCTTATCTGTAAGTAACTGTAAAACACCTTATTTGGTATCTCATATTCTTGTTTAAGCTCTTAAATGATTTTAGGTTGTTGCCCTCGTAGAGTTGGGTTACCTGACATACTCCATGTTTTTCCCATTCCTTGTTTTTTTCTATGTTAAGGAGTTCATGCAAGTTTTTATTTTTCCAAATAGGTGAATATTCAGTTACTCACTTGTACCCCATTATTCTCTTAATTATTTGCGATATTTTTGTTATCAATTTTGACGTTGGCCGTCTGCAATCCAATGATCCAGCCTCTAGTGCTTCTACTATAGAGCTATGGGGGGAGTCCAGCAACAGCAACTTGTTGCCCGTCTTCCCCCCTCCCGCTATTGCACATCCTCCCAAGTGTTGCAGCTGGGCAACAAAGTAGTAAATATACGGTTAAGGGACGGCTAAGCCTCCCTCCCTTATAGGACTTTGCAGGGCTTTTAAGCTAATCCTAGCCTGATCTTTCTTCCAAATAAATTTTTTAAAGAGGGTTTTTATTTTTTTAAACCACTTTTCCCTAATTAATATTGGGGAATTGTGAAATAAATAAAGCAGCTGTGGCATCCAGATCAATGTAATCAAATTGGCTCGTCCGGCCACTGATAGAGGGAGCCTGCTCCAGATGTCACATTTCTGTTTAAATTTTTGGAGTAAGGGAACTAAATTATCAAAAATATATTGATTTGGATCTTTTGACAACACTATCCCCAGATATTTCATTTTTTCAACTATTTTTAACTGGGGAATTCCTATTGGAATAGGGTTAACTGCCAATTCATCTGGCATAAGAGATTACTTCTCCCAGTTAATATTCAAACCTGAGAAACTACCAAACTCCTCCACTATATGCATAACCTCAATTAATGACCCTTCAGTGTCACCCAGAAAGAACAGGACGTCATCTGCGTACAGAGCTATCCTCTCCTCCCCACTCTTCCTTTGAAAACCATGCAGCACCCTTGATGACCTAACTGCGCACGCCAGGGGTTCCATCACTAATACAAATAGTAAGGGTGACAACAGGCACCCCTGTCTTGTCCCTCTCTCCAACGAGATCCTATCCGAGTACTCATTGATTTTTAACTTTGCTGTTGGGTGTTTATATAGGATTTTTAGCAATTGAATAAATTGCTTGCCAAATCCAAACTTTTCCAGGACCTGCCAGAGGTAGCCCCACTTGAGGCTATCAAACACCTTGGCAGTATCCAAAGACAAGACAGCTCTCGAGTTGGTGACCTCTGTCGGGACCTGGAGGTTCATGTAGACCCTTCTTATGTTGATGCTAGTGGATTTTCCCAGTACAAACCCTGATTGGTCCTCATGGATGAGTTTTGATATGCATTTATTCAACCTAGATGCCAACACCTTTGCCACTATTTTAATATCTGAGCACAATAAAGATATTGGTCTGTACGCGGATGCCTCCAGAGGGTCCTCCCCCTCCTTCTGTAGAACTATAATGGTGGCTTCTGACATCGATAGTGGCAGCCTTCCCCCCTCAGTTACCCACCTTAATGTCTTTAAGAGTTCTGGAAGCAAAACACCCCCAAATTGTTTATAAATTTCTAATGGCAGCCCGTCTGGGCCGGAGGCCTTGCCATTGGGCATGTCCGCTACTACCCGTGTCAGTTCCTCCAACTCTATCGGGGCATCAAGCATATTCCTATCTTTTTCCAAAAGAACAGGTAGATCTATTTTCCCCAGGAACCTTTCCATCCCTCCACTGTCTAAGCTCTGTCGTGACTTATACAGTTCTCCTTAATTCGTGATTAGTCCAGGGTCAGATGTAACCTCTCCCTGAGGGGTCCTATTCAGAGGTATACTCAAGGAAGTGGAATTATTCCTCACCAGAAGTGCCAGTAGAAGGCCAATTTTTTTCCCCTTCTCCAAAGGAGTTCTGTCTCCAAATAAGTCTCCTATTTTCAGCATTTCTTGTTACAGCCTCCTTGTATCCCTGCTGCTTAGCGAGCCAAATTTTTAGATTCTCTGGGGATGGGTCTATTACATATTGTCTCTCTAGTTCCATCACTTCCTTTCTTAGATCTTCTTCCCCGCCTTAGATTTCTTCTTGATTCTTGTTACCTGTTCTATCAACAACCCCCTAAGAAAGGCTTTAAGGGTATCCCAAATCACCCCTGCTGGTGCTGTCCCTTCATTGATTTCCGCAAATTCCCTCAATTTCTGCATTATTTCTTCAGGCTTTTCTATTAATTCTAGCCATAGTGGGTTAATGTTCTACCTTGCCGGTGTCTTCCTGACCCTTAAGTTTACAGTAATAACTAGGGGAGAGTGGTCCGATACTCCCCTTGGCCAGTACTCTATATTTTTTATTACCTGGGATACCTCACTATTACCTATTACCAAATCTATGCGAGAGAGTGTATGATATGTACTAGAGAAACAAGAGTATTGACGAGTGTCTGGATTTCTGACTCTCTATAAATCCTACCAGCCCACTTCCTCCAAAAATTGACTCAACTGACCTTCTGCTGGTCTATCTGTCCCATTCCCTGGTGGGAACCTGTCCTGGCTATTATTAAGGACTGCATTAAAATCTCCCATAATTAATATCGGGATATTCACCTTATCCACTACAAACTTTAATAACTGATGTAGGATCTCAAGTTTGAACGGAGGGGGGATATACACATTCGCTAAGACATATGGTTTGCTCTCTATCAAACAATCTAGAAAAATGTAACAACCATGCGGGTCTATAATGACATCTCTGCAGGAGAATGACACCTCCTTCTTAACCAGTATGCTCACCCCTCTAGAGTATGAGGAGTACACTGAGTGAAATTGTCTTGTAAACTGCTTCCCATTTAATCGTGTAGTGTTTAGTTAAATGTGTCTCCTGCAGACATATCAGTCCCACCTTCTGGGCTTCCAATGCTGATAATACAGTAACCTTTTTAATGGGGTCGCCCATCCCCCGCATATTCCAAGAACCTATTTTAAAAGTTTTAGACATCATCCTATAAATAAAAAAAGCAAAAAATTGTACTGTTCAAACTTTTCCCCCATAACTGAGGTAAGAACACTCCCAGCCATAATATAAAACTTAGACCCCAAGATAAGAAGAAAAAAGAAAAAGGGAACCCTATCTGTGTACCTGTTTACCATATTTAATACTCACTCCCTTTCCCTTCTCCCAAATTTTTTCCTTTCTTTGCCCTACATGCAGAAAAATTTTCTTTATCAACTTTAAACCAAAACACACTTTACCTCCTGTGTTTGTACTAATACACTTCACTACCTCAAAGCAAGTGCCCAATTTGTCCACGCTTAATTTTTGACCTCTCTTACTTATTAAGTTTGTTTTTCCATTCCTTTTCCCCTCCTCTCTACCCCCTCCCCCCCAGCCTTCTGTGTTTATACTCGCTATGTGCTTATCTCCCCCCCCCCATTTTCCTAATACCCGCCATCCTCTCATATTCCCAACTATCCTTACTCTCCCCTCCGGCTCTTAAGAATTTTTTTTTTTTTTCCAATATTATAAACTATAACAGAGCATTACATATCAATCCACCGATATGCCCTTATAAGTGTCATGGTTATGCAGTGATCTTCCTGTGTTTGCTTACCTCCCCTCATGTCTTCAGACTAAGAAGCCAGCCACTTCCACCTGGTGGTTTTTATAACCTCTCCTCTAAGCATGGCTCCACCCCAGGACCTATCAGGGAGCCCTATATTAACCTGTGCATTGCAGGCCATCAGTGCTGATCAACTATTGTGTATTCCTTTGTGTGTTAGCTTCCTGTTTCCTGCCGTGTGCTCTGCTACTGTTTTCCGTTACCGACTTTGGCGTGTCTTTGACTATCCTTGTTTGCCTGTGATCCTGACCTTTTGGCGTGTACCCGACTATTCTTGTCTGCTTGTGGCCCCGACCTTGGCTTTGTCCCTCACCATCCCTATCCTCCTGTTGCCTGCTGTGGGTGTGAGCTGGGGGACCCTGGGGGTCGCGACCTGGAGCCAGTTGCAGCCAAGTCCATCCTCACCACCAGAGGCGCTGGTGAACACCTGCTGGCTCTTAGACTCTGCGCCCCAGGGAATCTTACGCTCTAACCCCAGTGGGATCTGTCCCCCGTCTGCAGCAGTCAGCCGTAGGGTCCACAACCTTGCGGTGCACTCCTGATCCCTACAGTGTGCACCTGTCACCTCGCCTCAAGGTGACCTGACAATAAGTCCTTTTTATTCTCTTCCATCCATTTTGTGGCTCCTCCAGCGGAATCAAAAAAGTGGGTAGTACCCAATGCAGTTACACGTAAAGGAGCTGGATACAGTAATGCATATGCAATCTTGTGGTCCCATAAACTGCGTTTAATATGTGAAAACTCTGCCCCGCGTCTTTGTAAATCCGGTGAGTAGTCTGGGTATAAAGAGATCCTAGATCCATTATAAAAAATGTCCCCCATTTCTCTAGCTTTCTGTAACACAGCCGACTTGTCCTTATAATTCAACACTTTCATTATCAATGATCTAGGGCTTCCGCCTGATGTAGATGCTCTAGTTGGCATCCTATGAGCTCTCTCAATCGCAAAGGAATGTGAGAATGTCTCTGCCCCAAATGTGTCCCTGAGCCATTTTTCCATAAATTCTACTATGTGAGTGCCCTCACTACGTTCTGGCAAACCTACCACCCTTATGTTGTTCCTTCTGAGCCTATTTTCCATTTTGTCCATTTTGACTTTATAAGTGTCCAAATACTGTTGCATGATTTTGAACTCCTGTTTCATTGGGTATAGGCTATCCTCGATCTGACTTAGCCTCTCCTCCAATATAGTTGTTCTTTCCATTGTTTTTTGTAACTCTTGGCTCATTGAAGTTAAATCTACCTTAATATCTTTTAATTGGTCGCTCGGGTTGCCCAGCGAGTTTTTACATTTACAGCAATTAACACATCTTTAAGTGTTGGTTCTGCTTCATTAGAAACATTTAAATCGAAATCAGAGGGAAGTGCAGTCCCGATTCCTGGAGTGGCCCTCTCCAAAGATTTAGTACTACCTGTTTTTGCTGAAGGCATTGGAGGTTATGCCGATGTTGTGCCCTGGCTCCTTCTGTCTCCGGTGCCCCCTGTCTGAAGTTTTGCTTGTTGTTTCGCTGGCGATTGCCCGGAAGTGTGTGCGTACTTCTCTAATTTGGCCGCCACCGCTGTCTGGCCCCCTTTTTCCTTTGTTAAGCGGGTATTTTGAGAGGCCGAGTTCTCCTGCTGCTGTGGCTTCTCCTTTCTTTCCCCTTGTCATGGCCGGTCTACTGCTCACACTCCAGTTAATTAATTAATTAATTGAAAAAGTGCTGGAGAGTTAAGGTAAGTAAATATACAAAAATGGCAAAAGTTAGAGAGCCTGCCTGGCTTATGCAGCCCGCTTGGAATATGTACTGTATTCAATTCAAAGTCCTCTGCCATCTGTCTCCTGCCACACACCGACTGACCTGTCCCAGAGTGTTCCTTCCTCCAATGGACCACCAGGCTCCAGGATGTCCCAGCTGCCACCTCCCCTCCGTGCCAACACCCAAGGAAAAAGGCCAGTCTCAAGTATCAAGCCCGGCAAAAAGAAAGCAAAAACCAATCGTACATGTCTCACCACCTCCGCCGCTCTCTCCGATCATATCAGCTTCGGCCTCAGCTGTTCCTCTCCTCCTCTCGCAAGACTGGGCTTAGGAGAGTTACCACGGAGACCAGATGCCAGCGGGACCGCGTCACCGCTCTCCTCATCCTCTCCTTCGCTCAGCTCAGCAGTTCCCGGCTTCACAGCTCACGGAAATACCCCGGTAAGGAACCTCGGGGGGAATGAAGGCAGGCACAGGCAGGCTCAGGGCGGACACAAGCGGGCACAGGGCGCACACCGATACGCTAGTGCACTAGTTACCGATCACTGAGATGCTAGCGCAAGGTCCTAAGGAAGGAGCCGGAGTGGACTCCACACACCTGCACTCACTACCTCATCCGACCACGCCTCCCCTTTCATACGCAATTTAAAGCCAGTGTTGGGTTCTTCTGTTTCATCTCTATATGGATCAAGTAGTTTGACAAATTGAAATGTATATGGACTATTTATTATCATCGTTAGCAGTGCAATATTTAGTATTTCATATTGATCACCTGCAATTTCCGGTTGAATGTCTAACCAGCCTCACGACTATCCTTCCTTGTCGCAGTCACTCAGTCCCAGACAGCCTGGCCAGGAGCTATAGAATCATATTCTAAGGCCTGAGGACAACCAAGTACCAGTAAGCCAGCTTTCCTGAAGGGAACGGTGGCTGCTGTATCCAGAGGAAATACCAGCCAGCTAAAGTTCCTGATCTAGACATCAGGTTTCAGGTTGTGCATCACAGATAGGACAAAATTGCATCAGAGATGGTGTGTCCAAATCCTTTCCAGATATGAAATTGAGAATGTAGGCTGCTAAAACAAAACAGTTCAAAAACAACTTTTCCAACACTACTGGTCTCCATTGTTCATGTAATGATGTTCTGGGCTATATAAGCCATTACATGTCACATTCAGACAGCTATGATACATTGGGGTTGATTTACTAAAACTGAAGAGTGAAAAATCTGGTGCAGCTCTGCATAGAAACCAGCTTCCAGGTTGCTTTGTCAAAGCTTAATTGAACAAGCTGAATTTAGAAGCTGATTAGCTACCATGCACAGCTGCAGCAGATTTTGTACTCTCCAGTTTTAGTAAATCACCCCCATTAAATCATCCCTACTCTCATATTTTTCAAAACTAATGCCAGTGGACCACTCTCAGATGTTTTTAAGAACTACAACAAGATTTGTAAATCTAAGCCCATAGCTCCAGCACCTCCATGGACTTTCATTGGATGTATGTCTGGCCAAATATACATACATATATATGTTATGTACACAGTGAGCATAAAATATGTTGTACTGCACTAAAATCCCAAGCAGTGTTATCAGCTCTGCCAGACTACTGAAAATAATTTTGTTCATACTCTTTAATAGGCAGAAGGCATGCCTATTGTCTAAACATTGTGTGCTGTCTCTAGCCCATTGGGGCAGGTGAGGAGGTATGACCATGATGTTCATGTGACTTGTGTGCAGTGAAATAATTTAAGCAATTTCTGTACAGGAGAGGAGCTTGTTCGGTATAATACTAAACATAAGAGGTCATTTACATCAGCAGGTGCACATTTTGCTCTGTATAATGTATCCACTGGTAGCCATTACGTAGGGTGAGCGTGATGCATTGTTTACTCTTTCCTTTTTTAACTTTATTAAAATGTCAAAAAATGCAACCTGTCTTACCTTTTTCAGCACAAACCAACAGTGCACACAAATTTCACTGCAATAGGTAATGTTGTCCAACGCAACCTAAAAATCCGGGTATGAATGAGCCCTAAGGCTGGAATACATCATTGAAGATTAGCTAAATGATGCCTAGTGAAGGAGCAGTATGGAGTCTTCAGTGTAAATATTACTAACCCATATGATTTCCCCACACTGATTTGTTCACACAGTGGGGTGTCCTTGTGAAACCCATCAAATTAGCATGTACACTATATGGTCACACTTATATAAGCCTGTATGACATCTAATTCTAAAACCATAGGTATTAATATAGAGTTGACTCCCCTTTTGTGACTATAACAGCCTCAAGTCATCTGGGAAGTTTTTGGACTGCATGGAAATTTGTTCCTGAGTATTGTGTACTTCTGTTGGATCAGAAAGTCGTGGCTCATATTCATAGTTCAATTCATCCCAACAGTGTTCAGTAGGGTTGAGCTCAGGACTCTGTGAAGGCCACTCAAGTTCCTCCACACCAAACTTACTAAACCATGTCTTTATGAAAGTGGTTGTAAACCCATTACAACCACTTTAACCTACAGGTAAGCCTAGATTAAGGCTTACCTGTAGGTGCAAGAAATATCTCCCAAACCTAAAAGGTTTAGAAGATATTTGCAGAAATAGCAGCACTGAGCATGCAGTTTCTAACAGTCTGTCGGGTGAGCATGCTGGAAAACCAGCATCCAACCTACCCTCGATCGATGCTCTCAGCCAATGGCGGAGAGCGCTGATTGGAGTATTCTGGCAAGGGGGCCACCCCCTCTGTGAGAACATAACAGCTCAGCGGGGAAGATCGCTGCACTTTCTTTGCATAGTGAGTACAGCGGCTCCACCTGGAGCACACAATTTTTTTTTTGTTCAACCAGCTGGAATGAACAGTAAAAAAACTAACAGTGTGTACCAGGCTTTACCTAAAGCAATCCTATCATGCAAACAAACATTTTTGTTTGCTGTACAGTATATTAAAAAATATGCATCTGTGCAAATTCACATTCTGCAAATTCTGCAGGATCTACCTGCAGAATCAACAGGTAATAACACTATGCTACAGGGGGACTCAGAAAAATGAAAACTGTTGTGTTCTAATGACAGTCTGCATCATATACAGCATATCATACATAATTTTGCCCTGTGTTAAATGTAACAAGAGGATCTTCTGAGATGACTCAACAATTTTTTATTCTTAGACCATGGAATTTACAATAACCTAGCCACACTTTAACCACCTCATGACCGGCTAATGTAACTAAATGGATTGTTGGTGTAAGCTCAAATTCCACTGCTGGAGCAAATTGCATCATGCTTTGCTGGGTTTTTTTTTCTTACCTTCCTCTGGATCAACTCTAGGTATAGGATTGTGTATATAGGATTGTGTATATAGGATTGTAAAAAAAAAAAAAAAAGTTTACCTTTTATTGCTTGTACTAGATAGACTTGTGTCTTTTTTCAACCAGACTATGCACTGTAACTTTGCAATTTTATTTCCATCCATCATGGGTAGAAGGAAAGAAAATCACACGATTCCCCCAGTTACTGTTAATGGGGAATGCCTCCCATAGTGCTATTGTGTTCTGCTGGGGGAGGGCTTTAGCCACCGGCAGTAATGGAATATAAAAAATAAGACAGGCTGGTTGTACCCAAGTCACTCAATGGATAGACTTGGGTACAATAAGCCTGCCCATAAATGGATCAAATCTCGGCCAGTTCAGCAATTCCAATCCATGTATGTCCCGCTTTATTCTGAGATGTTTTTAAAAATCATTGTTTGCAATATACATGCAGGCACCAGATGAGCTCACAATGTCTGTGATTGTGCTGCCATTAGATCACAGGCAAATTAAAGAATAGCTCTGTGCCTTGTGATCGCTGTGAACCAATCAAAGCCATTACAAGTAGTAAACAGTGGGGGTTATTTACTAAAGGCAAATCCACTTTGCACTACAAGTGCAAAGTGCACTTGGAAGTGCAGTCACTTTAGATCTGAGGGGGACATGCAAGGAAAATAAAAAACAGTATTTTAGCTTGCACATGATTGGATAATAAAATCAGCAGAGCTTCCCCTCATTTCAGATCTACCCCTCAAATTTACAGAGATTTACAGATTTACAGAGACTGCACTTCCAAGTGCACTTTCAGTGCAATTTCAAGTGCACTTGTAGTGCAAAGTGGATTTGCCTTTTGTAAATAACCCCCATCGTCTGTGATCATCAGCTAGCCCCCTGCCCCATCCTCTCACAAAAACGCTGTGTGAAAAGAAAAGAGAATTGCTGGTGATCAGTTTTATCTGAGAACTTGTAGAGGAGTATTTAGAGTGTATGGAACCCATTAGGGGTTATTTACTAAAGGAAATCCACTTTGCACTGCAAGTGCACTTGAAAGTAAAGTTGCTGTAGATCGGAGGGGGACATGTAAGGAAAATAAAAAACACCATTTTAACTTGCACATGATTGGATGATAAAATCAGCAAAGCTTCCACTCATTTCAGATCTACCCCTTAAATTTAGAACGACTGCACTTCCAAGTGCACTTTCAGTGCAAAGTGGATTTACCTTTCGTAAATAACCCCCTTTGATCTCTATGCAGTAATAATCCCCTACCAGCTTTGATTGGCTGCTATGGGGATAAAGCGTCTGTTTTTAAACAGAAAACACACTCCATATACAATCCAATTCTCTATGTAAGCAAAAATGGAAACACAATGGAGGAAAGACAATCCCTACTGCGATGTACTTTTCAATCATCTGTTTCCAAATTAGCAAAATTTCCCAATGTCTAGTTCTGTTCTTTTTTGGAGAAAGCAGAAATTCGGGAGTCACTCTGAGCTCGGAAGTCTTCAAGCAGATCCCGTTTATTTTTCTAGCAGAACCATCCCCGGTTGCAATCCACACCGGCAACACAAATGGTTAATTTACAACAAACAAAATCAAAAATAAATAAGCTGTTTCCCCTTCTCTTTTCGACACATAGAAATCCCATTACAGATATGGACGTCTGGAATAAAAGACTGGGATCCCTTGGGAAAAAAATAAATAAATAATTATCTCAAGGTGGCACATCAACCACTATAACATAGTCTGGGTTACAGTGACCACCTGCCATCTGAGCTAAACAGTTTTCAACTGGTCTGGTTTCTTAGCAAAATAATGATTTAGGATTATTAGTTCACATTATTGATAGATTCTTTTGGACTCCAATATTTATCGTTGCTAAAATTGTCATCTCAAACAGCAAAGCCAGCAAATTAATTGGTCCTGCAAAATGGTACAAATTTACTATAGATGTGACGCTCAAAGATCACCAGACTTCTCTGAAAGGGAACCTGTCATAAAGCAATCAGAAGCCTGAACTCCTGGTTTGCATACTTTCTCCAAGGCGGTGATGCCATTAATATTTGAACTTGCAGCGAAGCTGAATACGTTAGGCTTTACTGACCTGGGACTAGTATGTAGCTTTTGGAGTCTGCAAACTTTCACCTGAAGCTTCTCATGAAGGCAATTTGCTCTTGACATATTCCTTTTAAAGTGTATGTCTGGGCAAAAAAAATAATAAAAAAATAAAAATAATATATATATATATACATATATATATATATACATATATACACATATATATATATATATATATATATATATATATATATATATATATATATATATATATATATATATATATATTCAGTACAGCTCTGCGATACATGCACATTTTCCCAGGTCACCCAGAAATCCAGTGAGCTCCTAACTTCCATTAATGAGCTGACAACACTGTAGACCAAGCAGCATTGTCAGCCCTGCCTACGTTTTCCCCTTGTTGAGTACAGAACACCCCCTCTTTTTCTTAATCTCCATAACATAAGGCGGCGCTGTTCTATAGTCCACACAGATGAATGAGGCAGGCATGGAAACCCTGCTTGAGATTTTATTGCAACAAAGGCACTGTGTTGTCAGCCCAAAGTTAGGAACCCTTTGGATTTCTGTCAGATCAACAGGTATTCTGTAATTGCAGCATTTTTACAGAGACAAATTATGGGAAAAATTTGCATATTGCAGAGATGTATTGAATATGTTTCTTTTTAAATTATGTTCAGGTATACACTTTAATTCACCAGAAAATCCTAATATTTAACTTTCCCATTCAAATATGTGAAAAACAGTTATAATTCATCTGTTGGCATGCTCTCTGGCTGCGAGAAGTCGATGTACAGATCCCATTACTACAGAGGTCTATTCAATTCACATTCTTTTCACAGAAGACTTCTTTAGTGTCGAGAAAAAGAATTTGGGGAAAAAAGTGCATGAAAAATTCTATTAAAAAATATACATATTTGAACTCCCAAAGGGGACCGCCCCACCGCCATGGTCACTACCGGCTTGGTAGCAGCAACTGAATATAAAACAATAGACATGTAACCTGGGGACAAGGAAGACAGCACAAGACACTCCAGAAAAGATGAAGGCAAGAAGACGGATGAGGACACGAGAGAAGAATAGAAATAGCATATTTACAATGGATTCCACAAGTTGGCTTGTGGTTGTTGACCTTATGGTTGGACATTCACAGAGTTTGGCAAGGGATTAGGTGAGTGAGGAAAGGGGTGCATGAGATATAGAACCATATAAATAACCAGAAGAGCTGACTAACCACTAGAAGGTCCTGCACCATAGATTTTCTATGTAGAGTCTGTTTCGGTACAATTAACTACATAAAAGCCAGGTAATTAGGCAAAAGACAATTGTTTTTAATGGCTTTTTATGCATAACAAAATGGTCTTCTAAGCCTAATTTTCAGAATCAAAGGGTAGGTTTATCATTTAGTTTTGAGTAGACTTATGCCTGGTATGCACAATGAGATTATCGGACAAATGATCGTCCATTTTATTTTGCATGCTAGTTTAATATCAAAAATGAAGAGTTTACTGAAGTGCCGAAAATTCTCATACAACACAATAAAAATTTGGAAGTGATGTAATTGTAGTGTATTTGTATTGTATTTTTCAAACGAAAACTGTACTGAAGGAATGAAAATCATACAATCTGGTACAGTACGAGAAACATTTTCATTCTTGTCCCATATACGATTGGGTGAACTGTCGTGGTCGGCTCTAGAAAGCTGTGTACTAATGATCAGATTATCGTACGATCGCTTCAAAAAGTGTTATTTTTCATACAATTTTCTGATTGTGTGTACAGGCCATTAGTGATGGTTTTCTAACCTGGTGACTTGTTAAGGAACTTCAAAACCTCAGGTGGATGTCTTTTCATTCCTGGCCCCACCCCATAGGTTTCTGCTTCTGTATGCAGTCCAGAAGAATCCAGGAGCTGAGAGAGACGACACAAATGCTCAGCATGATGCCAAGTGAAGTCTCAATTGCAGCACAACCAGAAGGTCTGCTCAAAGTGACCCCAGAAGCTTTTTAATAAGTCTGCAAGCAAAGGCATTAAACATAGCCTACAAAAAGCTCAATAATTAACATTGGGTGGGTTTGCCCTTTAAATGAAACCTATCATGAACCAAATTGAGTATACAGAAAAAGATGCAGAGGTTGTCTTCAATGAAACCACATGCCACAAACCAATAGTAGATCCAGATGCATAAAAAGTTGAAAGACCAAGCCTGTAAAACAAGGTTTATGCTTTGTGTGGTGTGTCAAATCATAACAAAAGCTATGGGTGCCACTGCTATCCGACACTTTCTGGTGTGTCAGATAGTGCATCCTCTGCTGTGTGCTGTGGTTCCTTCCACTGGCTGCTAAGCCACAACAGGTCAAGGTTGTGATGTAGGTGTTGGTGGAAGAAACCACAGGACACAGCAGGGGTCATGCTATAAAACCCCTAAAGCCCCGTACACACGATCGGATCGGAAATCTCTCCAGCAAAAGTCCAATGAGAGCTTTTGGTTGGAAATTCCAACCATGTGTATGCTCCATCGGACTTTTGAAGAATTTC
Organism: Lithobates pipiens; assembly: GCF_037356315.1. Lineage (NCBI taxonomy): Eukaryota > Metazoa > Chordata > Amphibia > Anura > Ranidae > Lithobates > Lithobates pipiens. Next base: position 581,230,356 of record NW_027507758.1, read on the forward strand.
TGCCAGAAAAAGATTGAGAACAGGTTCTCTATTTTTCTGACGCAATTCCATCGCGCAAAATTCCTATGTATGCTCAGAAACAATTCGAGCATGCTCGGAAGCATTAAACTTCATTTTCTCGGCTCGTTGTAGTGTTGTACGTCACCGCGTTTTTGACAGTCAAAAGTTCAGAGAACTTTTGTGTGACCGTGTGTATGCAAGCCAAGCTTGAGCGGAATTCCGTCGGAAAAACCATCCAAGATTTTCCGATGAAAACTAAAATTGTGTGTACGTGACATAAGTGTCAAACAGCTGTGGCACTTGTAGCCTATTACAGGCTGGGTCTCTCAAATTGTTAACAGAGAAAGGGTTGGTTGGCAATTCCTATAAACGTAAAGCTCTCTTTGCCTCTTTCTACCTCCCAAGTCGCCCTATTGGACCTTTAATGTGATAGACTGTTTAAGTATCTATTAAAGAGGCAATCGAGGTGGAAGAGGCAGTGTCAAGCTTACATTTTACAGGAAAAGTGGAGATTTCCATATAACTTTGGCTACTGATATATCTGGATCTTCTGATTGCTATAAGGCATTCACCAAAGGTTATTTATGCACATTTGTCTTCATATGTTTAATTTGAGTTGCTCATGTCAGTGACAAGTTTATTTTAGGGTTCTATATAATTCATTTAAGGCTTTATAATTAATACACAAATGCCCACCAATGTGTTGTCCATTCCAAATACACTATTTCAGGAAAATAAAATAGAATTAGGAATAAAGGACAAGGAGATGAAATGACCATATAACAGGAAGACAGGTCTAAAGGTATAAAAACACAACAAGCATAATCCCAGGTGGGTCATTCAATCAGAGCTCAAGTTAAAAAGGGGTTAACAGGGCAACAAAGACAAATGATATCAGCTATAAATTCCCCGAAGAGGGGCCGGTAATGATCTCCCAATAAATAAATGAAGTGCCATGTTCAGCAAAAGCAAAAAAATCCATGCCCTAGGAGACGTCACTTCCACATTCGCCACTGCAAAGTTCACGCTTCGCGAATATGTGGCCCGAAGGGGGGAGAAGTGAGGGATGCCCAATAGATTGCGATGATAAATGACAGTGCAGGAGCGGATGTGCTGATCCCAACCTAAAATGTTCATACTGCAAAATGGCTGATGGGTGATGGGCAACAAGAAGCCTCCCCGGATGATGCAGCAGGGCCACGGCGACCAGGAGGAAGAGGTGCAAAGATGTATGGTTAATATTCATCCTGATCCTCTGGCTGATGCTCATCATTTTCATCCTCATCTGGGGGAGCGAACCCTTCCTGTGGAGAAACATACAAAACAGCTTAAATGGACATCAAAATGAAAATATTCAGTATATCTACAGTTGTGTACATACCCTGGATTTATGATTTATTGGCCATTATTCAAAAAATATGAATGATAACACGAAAAACATTTCTCTCACTCATGGTTAGTGTTTGGCTGAAGCCATTTATTATCAATCAACTGTGTTTACTCTTTTTAAATCATAATAACAGAAACTATCCAAATGATCGTGATCAAAAGTATACATACCCTGGTGATTTTGGCCTGATAACATGCACACAAGTTGACACAAAGGGGTTTGAATAGCTATTAAAGGTAACCATTCTCACCTGTGATCTGTTTGCTTGTAATTAGTGTGTGTGTATAAAGGGTCAATGAGTTTCTGGACTCCAGACAGACCCTTGCATCTTTCATCCAGTCCTGCACTGACGTTTCTGGATTCTGTGCCATAGAGAAAGCAGGAAAAGGTAGTTGAACTGTATAAAATAGGAAATGGATATAAAAAGATATCCAAGGAATTGAGAATGCCAATTAGCAGTGTTCAAACGCTAATTAAGAAGTGGAAAATGAGGGGTTCTGTTGAAACCAAACCACGGTCAGGTAGACCAACTAAAAAGTCAGCCACAACTGCCAGAAAAATAGTTTGGGATGCAAAGAAAAACCCACAAATAACTTCAGGTGAAACACAGGACTCTCTGAAAACATGTGGTGTGGCTGTTTCAAGATGCACAATAAGGAGGCACTTGAAGAAAGATGGGCTGCATGGTCGTGTCGCAAGAAGAAAGCCATTACTATGCACATGCCACAAAGTATCCCGCTTAGAATATGCCAAACAGCCCAGAGACAAGCCTCAAACCTTCATGCACAAAGTAATTTGGAGTGATGAGATCAAAATTTAGCTTTTTGGCCACAACCATAAACACTACATTTGGAGAGGAGTCAACAAGGCCTAAGATGAAAGACACACCATTCCTACTGTGAAAAACAGAGTTAGATCGCTGATGTTTTAGAAATGTGTGAGCTACAAAGGCACAGGAAATTTGGTAAAAATTTATGTCAAGATGAATGCAGTATGTTATCAAAAAATACTGGAGGAACATTTGCATTCATCAGCCAGGAAGCTGCTCATGGGACATACTTGGACATTCCAACATGACAATGTTCCAAAATACAAGGCCAAGTCGACCTGTCATTGGCTACAGCAGAATAAAGTGAAGGTTCTGGAGTGGCCATCTCAGTCTCCTGACTGACACATTGAGCCACTCTGGGGAGATCTCAAATGTGCAGTTCATGCAAGACAGCCCACAAATTTACAGGAACTGTGGCTTTTCGCCAAGAGGAATGGGCAGCTTTACCATCTGAGAAGATAAAGAGCCTCATCCACAGATACCACAAAAGACTTCAAGCTGTCATTGATGTTAAAGGGGGCAATACACGGTATTAAGAACTGGGGTATGTAAACTTTTGAACAGGGTCATTTTGGTAGTTTCTGTTGTCATTATGATTTAAAAAAAACACAGCTGATTGATAATAAATGGCTTCAGCCAAAGACTAACCATGAGTGAAAGAAAAGTTTTTGTGTTATCATTCATATTCCCTGAAAAATGGACAAGAAATCATAAATTCTGCCAGGGTATGTAAACTTATGTGCATAACTGTATCTAGCACACCTGTCTCTCAACCACAAATGTATTTCAAATCAAGTATTTCTAAGGAGACCTAGCATCAGATATATTTTCTCTTGCAAATCAGATTTTATTGAAGCACAGGTTATACAACATTACAGAGGGCATGTGTACACGTATATTTATTCCAGTCATCAAAATATCAATACATTAAAAGGGAACCTAGGTTACAAAAAACAGGATTTTTCAGGGGAAACAGAGGCATAGTACTTCCTATGTGGGATGTCTCATAGCAATGGCAACTGAAGGTAGGGAGACACAACGAAAAAAGAGGAGGCCAGAGGACTCATACTGCAGCCTGCAGTACACTGCACCCAAAGGCAGTATCCTCATGACCTTTAACATCGATTTGATAGAATCTGGTAAATGTATGAACGAAAAACCAAGTTCCAGCCTTACAGTTCTGAGCCACAGAGGCCTGATGATGCACCGCTCAAGAGGCACTAATCGCCCTGGTTGAGTGTACTTTAACATGAAAAGGAGGAATTTTCTTCTTTAAGCCATAAGCCTGAATAATGACTTGAATCCATTTTGAAATAGTCGATTTTTATGCTGCCTGTCCCCTTTTTGTATCTTCTGGCAGCACAAACAAAACATCTGTTTTGCGAACCTGAGTGGTCGACAATAAATACGCTCTGATCACTCTAACTACATCAAGGGAATATAGAGCCTTCTCTTCCCTAGATAGAGGTTCTGGGAAGAAAGAAGGAAAAACAATATCCTGGTTTAAATGAAAGCCTGTCACCACCTTTAGTAGGAAATCAGGGTGAGGACGTAAAACCACCTTATCCTTATGCATGATCAAATATGGCTCTTTACAAGAAAGAGCCGCTATTTCCGATAATCTTCTAGCAGAAGAGATAGCAACCAGAAAGATTAACTTTCTAGTCAAAAGAACCAAGGGAATTTCCCGTAAAGGTTCAAACGGCTGATTCTGCAAAGCCGATAAGGCCAAATTTAAATCCCAAGGATTTAGAAGTGCCTTGATAGGGGGATTAATCTGTGTTACCCCCTGAAGAAAGCTACGCACCAGAGAGTGTGAAGAAAGAGGCCATTGAAAAAATACTGACAAGTCCGAGATCTGGCCCTTGATAGTACTCAAGGCCAACTTCATTTCTAATCCCATTTGCAGGAAATCAAGGATCCTACCTGTGCCAACCCCTGGATCCACACCAAGAAACATATGCCTTCCAGACACTATAGTAAATGATTCTGTAAGCCGACTTCCTGGCATTAATCAAGGTAGACACTACCGAAGGAGACAACCCACGACCCTTTAGAATGTGGGTCTCAATAGCCAAACCGTTAAATTTAGCGCCTGTAAGGTAGGGTGGAATACCGGACCTTGTGCGAAAAGGTCTGGCCATAATGGCAGAGTCCAAGGGACTCCTACCGCCATCTTTATGATCTCAGCAAACCAAGATTTTCTGGGCAACGCTGGGGCCACCAGAATTACCTCCTTTCGATCCTGCTTGATCCTGTGAAGAAGACGTGGAAGTAGCAGAACTAGAGGAAACGCATAGATCAGTGAAAACTGATCCCATGGGAAGACTAATGCGTCTGTTCCGCATGCTAGCGGATCCCTCGTTCTCGACACTGTTGTTGAATCTGGTTGCGAACAGGTCCACATCCAGAAAACCCTATTTCTGACATATTGCTAGGAAGATGTCGGGGTGAAGAGACCATTCCTCCCGAAATAATTGTTGGCGATTCAAGTAGTCCGCCTGCCAATTCTCTATTCCTGGAATTAATATTGCCGACAGGCAAGGAATGTTGTGTTCTGCCCAAGCTAGAACATGATTCACCTCTTTTTGGGCTGCACGACTTTTCGTGCCCCCCTGGTGATTGATGTAGGCCACAGCCATGGCATTGTTGGACTGAATCCTGACAGGACAATCCCTGAGTCTGACCGTCCAAGACTTTAGAGCCAGACGTACTGCCCGAATCTCTGAAATGTTGACAGGCAAGGTCCTCTCTAACTTGGGCCATCTTCCCTGGACAGAATCTTCTTCCAGGACTGCTCCCCAGCCTAGAAGGCTGGCATCTGTTGTCACCACTTTCCAGGAAACTGGTAGAAACGATTTTCCCTGTTGAAGATTGCTGGATATCAACCACCAATTTAGGCTCTGACGTACATTGGGAGCCAAGCGTATTGGAAAATCCAAGGCCTGAACATTTTTATTCCAGGACGACAGGATGGTGCTTTGAAGCAGTCGTGAGTGAAACTGCGCATAAGGGACGGCCTCGAAGGAGGCCACCACTTTCCCCAATAATCTCATGCACAACTGAATGGAAAGATTTTTCTTTGCTTTAATAAGTTGAATTAGTCCTATAATGGAACTGATTCTTGTCTGGGGTAAGAATACCTTTTTCTGTACAGTATCTATGACCAGCCCCAAGTACTGTAATCTCCTTGATGGTTTTAAGGAGGATTTTTCTAGGTTTAGTATCCAGCCTAGAGATTCCAGGTAGTTTACAGCTGTGACCAGACTCCGGTTTAGACCTGAGACTGAATGATCTATTAAAAGTAGATTGTCTAAATGGGCTAGGATCGTTATGCCTTGAGCCCTTAATCTGGCTAAAAGAGGGAACACCCGTGGTGCTGTGGCTAGACCGAATGACAGGGCCACAAACTTGGCAAATCTACGTTTTATTTTATTTTGTGATAACATTTTGTTTTTATGCTATGGTTTTTATGACCTTTCTAAATAAACCCAATGGTTATCGTCTGACCTGCACCATTTGGAGCCTTCTTTCTTTTTCCTTTTTGTGAATCTCTTTTTATGATCCACCTCATTTGGGATGGCACCCCAATGTGAATAACTGGACCCTGCTGACCTGGGAGACGCATGTTACAGCTTTTGATACTGGGAGTCCATGAAATCCGGAGATAGAGCGGTGACTCACGTGGATCTACCACCAACATATAATACCTGATTGACATCAGCTGGAACTACAAGCGCAGTTGACCCACTGTTATACGACAGATGTGTCCATTTTTTCTGGTAAGAGTATTTATTTCTCTCTGAAATTACTCCAGACAAGTCGCTGTTCCCGGTTCAACTGAATTGTGGGTTACCTGATCTTTTGGTTGGGGAGACCAACATTGACACCCTTTCACTACCCAATATATGTGGGCTGTTCCGTTGGGACTTTTATTCCAGTCACTGACATTCACCAAGATTTATGTGCACATATATATATATTGTATATCCACATATCTAGAGAATTAATATTCGTATTTTGTTTTTATGCATTTTTTCACACACTCTGTCACATGTATGTGTTATAGTGTTAATTTTACTACTATCACCCCTTAACATATAACTTTTAGAGTTAGCATTTCATTTACTCACTAGCGCTACACTATTATTTCCAAATTCACTGAGAACACCTACTAATTGCCTAACAAGACACATCCAATGAGAAGAAATTAACCAAATGTATTGGGCGTGCGCTATTATCAGTGAGAAAACTGCAGTTACCCTAGCACCAGTTGCAGTTTACATATTATTATCGTGAGCGTGCGCCAGTTTGCACGTTCAATTACTTTTTCGGCGCGCCAATTAACGTGTGAACCGGCGCAGCGTATTAGTCTTAGTAAATCACCCCCATAGTCTTATATTGGAGATTAGTCATAATGACAATATTTCTCCCATTGTCTGCTTGTTTTATTGTTAGATGGTGTTGATTAATAAAAGTTTCAATGGCTTTTTTGTTCTTGAGTGGACTTGTTATATGTCATATTGAGGCGGATATTAAGGTTTTTAATTTATCTAGTAGTCATGGCTAGAAACGCCCCTAAATTGACGTTAGAATGTATCGAGGGAAATTTGTCTGATTTCGTTTTAAGCTTAGATTTAATTTATTCATTTATTCATTTATCATCCTTAGTAGTGATGCTTTCATTAAGGAGTGTTTCTACATCAAGTCTGTTGATTAGATTCGTCCCATCCTGTTCATCGAGTAAATCGATGAGATTTCTAAAGATTTTTCATTTTGTGTTTTCTCTTCTGCGTCCCCTCAAAAGGAGGGTTTGGTGCAAGGTTTAGAAGCGTTTTAGACCCAGGGTTTCTTCTGGCCCTGGTAGTCAGCTTGCCCCTGGCTCTAGTGCCCTGTTGGAGGCATAGGGCTATGATTAAGCACTACAGCTAGTGCGAAACGTCAGCAATTATTCCTTGTTCGCTGTGTTTGTTGAGCTGTGATGTGATTTTCCAATAAAAGAAAGTGGTTTTCTGAAGAGTGCGGCAGTCCAGAGCTTGTTTGTAGACACCAATTGCTGTGACAGCTGGCTGAATAGCTGAAGTGGCTAAAGAAAAGGAAGATCTTAATATTGACTCCAGTTTCTTGTCAAAAGGGTCCTTCAAGCCCTGTGTGCTATCCACCAGACAAGTTAAGTTCTTATTTAAGGAAGAGACTGCCAAATCTATGGCTGTCATGCTCCACTTCTTAACAAACTTTTCCTCCAAGGGATATAAAAGGGAGAACCTCTTAGGAGGAACAAAAATCCTGTCAGGATGTTCCCAATCAGCATACACCGCCTGTTCCAACAGTGGGTGCAAGGGGAAAGCCTGCGCGCCTGAGGAGGCCTATAGGGACCCCAAAGAGGACCAGGGGGCTTAGAAACCTCTGCAGGAGGTAACTTAAAGGCAGAACAAACCATCTTGGTAAGAGTCTGGATCAAAAGCCTCTGCAACTGAGAGGCAGATACCAATTGGACATCTTCTTGCCCAGATTGCTTAGAAGCAGACTCATCTGCCAGGTCCTCCACAGAATCCTTGGCATTTAGCTCTTCCCCATCATCAACTCATTCCTGCTCCAAGATAGGAGGCTCAGGGGAGGGGGGATCTGTCATGTTTCTCACCACCCTGTGGGATGGAGGTAATCACGCCAGCAATCCTTTCCTCTAACCCGGCTAGGGCTGAGGACAGATCATCTCTGGTGATAAAAGCAGCAATGTTGACCGTAGGTACAATATAAAGCCTTGTACACACGGTCGGAGAATCCGTCGGAATGTGTCCTATCGGACCATGTCGTCGGATAATCTGACTGTGTGTGGTATGCATCGGACTGATTCCGTCCGAATCTCCGTCGGACCCAATTTTCCAACATGTTGGAAATATTTCCCGACCAATTGGGCCGATCGGACATACTCCGATCATGTGTAGAGAATTTTGATCGGACCAAGTGCCACGCATGCTCAGATCAAATTTCTACATCAAAGCTATTGGCTACTAGCCTGAACGTAGTCCCATCGTAACGAAATTATGTCATCACGTTCTGAAAGATCGGATTTTTCGCCAACTTTGTCCGACCGTGTGTATGCAACAGTTTCGGACAAGATCCGACAGACAAAATCCGACGGGCTAAATCCGATGGATTTGGTTGTGGAAATCTCCGACCGTGTGTACAGGGGCTAAGACAGGCACAGCGGCTCAGATTGCCGGAAGCCGCTGGTCTTTCAGGGGATACAACACTTGGGTTTCGACTAGGCTCCTCAGGAGCCACTGATGACACAGACGTGCCCTTCCCGGTAGTGTTAGTCCCACTCCTCTTTTTTGAAGACATTGCAAGCCACAAAAAGGGAGTACCAGGGTTTAATATTTACACCCCCCCTTTAATATGGCTCACCAAGCCCCTATGCACCTTATGCCGACCAACACCTGATGACTCATTTGACCCGGGTAAGGAGAAATTAACTGCTGAAAGTGAATGGTTCAGAGCCTGCTCTATGTCCCACAGCTGTCCCCTGGAAGCGCCGCATGTCAGCTTTCTCTGTTTAAATAAGATGGCTGTGCACTGGGACGCTCTGCGCATGTGTGCGCAATCATGTGCGTGGTGCCGGCGTATGCACATGGCTGTATTCGCACATTATGCAAATCTTCATGAGCCAAGATCAGGCTACGGCACATGCACAGCTCCGAATGTGCACAACATATGTGACAAAGCTGCGTGTGCCATGGCCACCAAAGGCCACGAATACTCATGCACTCTGGTGAATGCTTGTATGCCATGGTGAACCAAGATGCGCAATGATGCACCCTCGTAGGCGGACCAGCCATTAAGGAAAAAACAGCAGAGACAACAAGAAAAAAAAGGAACTCTTTGCAAACACCCACAGCTAGTTTAGAACTCCATCCTGTGGTCGCCACACACAGGTGTCCAGCCTCTAGCTAGCTTGACTGATTGTTACAATCACTGGGGCACCCCACAATAAGTAAATAAGGGGGCTTCACTTACCCGTCCAGGCACAGGGCAGCCTTAGAAACTAAGAGCCCAATCTTCACCCATCATGGTGTGTTGTCACTTGTGGACCTTCAAGGACTGGGTAACCTTTCAGTTTTAGGGTCCACTTTCTTGGACCTGTACAGCACCCTGCAGGAATGCCTTAGCTCTGTGGTGTCCAGAGTTCCACTAGGCAGGGTCCAGCGCCCGAAGGCTGCGTTACATGCAAAACCTCGCAGGATCCTTTCGTCTTCTTTGCAAGGCATGGGTACCATTTATTTAAGCATACAGTATCTCACAAAAGTGAGTACACCCCTCCACATTTTTGTAAATATTTTATTATATATCTTTTCATGTGACAACACTAAAGAAATAACACTTTGCTACAATGTAAAGTAGTGACTGTAAAGCTTGTATAACCGTGTAAATTTGCTGTCCCTTTCCCTCAAAATAACGCAAAACACAGCCATTAAAAGGGTTTTTAACCCATATAACAAACTCTGTCAGACTCTCTATTATAGCCTGGCAGAGCACACTGTACCTTTCTTATAGAGAAATTAGTATTGTAAATACTGCTTTTGAGCTGTCTTCAGGCCTGGGTCACATGACTCTCGGCCGCTGTACAGCTCCGATGGAAGCATACTGCTGGAGGGGCTCTGACATTAGCCGGGGAGATCACATGGCCGCTCAGTCACTCCTGCAGTAGCCATGGATACCGGTTGAGAGTCACGTGACTGGCCTGAAGACAGCACTAAAATGGTACTTACAGCGCTTGTTTTTCTAAAAGAAAGGTACAGTGTGCTCTGCCAGGATATGAAAGAGTATCTGACAGTGAGCAAAAAATATGGAGACACAGACAAAAGCTGACATGCAGGAAGGAGGGGGAGACAGGAGAGCAGAGTGTATGACAGAGGCCCGCAATTAGACCACAGTGATCAAGGCGGAGCTGCCCTGATTTTCGTGGTCTGTTTAGAGAGGGGATACAGGAAGTGCCAGTTTCAGTTTTTTTTTTTACAGTTTAGAGGGGGGGCAGATTACACAGCACAGGCACTGGGCTGTTTAATTTGCTTTAAGGTACAAGAAAATCTATTTTTTGGGGGTTAACAAACGCTTTAATGTCTAAACCACTGGCAACAAAAGTGAGTACACCCTTAAGTGCAAATCTCAAAATTGGGCACAAAGAGTTAATATTTTGAGTGGCCACCATTATTTTCTAGCACTGCCTTAACCCTCTTGGGCATGGAGTTCATCAGAGCTTCACAGGTTGCCACTGGAGTCCTCTTCCACTAATCATGGAGCTGGTGGATGTTATAGACCTTGCGCTCCTCCACCTTCCATTTGAGGATGCCCCACAGATGCTCAATAGGTTTTAGGTCTGGAGACATGCTTGGCCAGCCCATCACCTTTACCCTCAGCCTCTTTAGCATGGCAGTTGTCATCTTGGAGGTGTGTTTGGGGTCGTTATCATGTTGGAATACTGCCCTGCGGCCCAGTCTCCGAAGGGAGGGGATCATGCTCTGCTTCAGTATGTCACAGTACATGCTGGCATTCATGGTTCCCTCAATGAACTGTAGCTTCCTAGTGCTGGCAGCAATCATGCAGCCCAAGACCATGGCACTTCCACCACCATGCTTGACTGTAGGCAAAACACATTTGTCTTTGTACGCCTCACCTGGTTGCCGCCACACATGCTTGACACCATCTGTACCAAATAAGTTTATCTTGGTCTCATCATACCACAGGACATGTTTCCTGTAATCCACATCTTTAGTCGCTTATCTTCAGCAAACTGTTTGTGGGCTTTCTTCTGCATCATCTTTCTTCTGGGATGACAGCCATGCAGACCAATTTGATGAAGTGTGTGGCGTATGGTCTGAGCACTAACAGGCTAACAGGCAGAGCCACCCCCCCCCACACCTCTTCAAGCTCTCCAGCAATGCTGGCAGCACTCATACACCTATTTCCCAAAGACAACCTCCGGATATGACGCTGAGCATGTGCACTCAACTTGGCAAGGCCTGTTCTGAGTGGAACCTGTACTGTTAAACCCCTGTATGGTCTTGGCCACCATGCTGCAGCTCAGTTTCAGGGTCTTGCCATTCTTCTTATAGCCTAGGCCATCTTTATGTACAGCAACAATTCCTTTTTTTCAGATCCTCAGAGAGTTCTTTGCCATCAGGTGCCATGTTGAACTTCCAATGACCAGTATGAGAGAGTGAGAGTGATACCAAATTTAACACACCTGCTCCCCATTCACACCTGAGACCTTGTAACACTAATGAGTCACATGACACTGGGTAATGGTTAATTGGCCCAATTTGGACATTTTCACTTAGGGGTGTACTCACTTAATGGCTGTGTGTTGAGTTATTTTGAGGGGACCGAAAATGTACACTGTTATACAAGCTGTACACTCACTATATTACATTGTAAGTGTAATTTCTTCAGTGTTGTCACATGAAAAGATATAATAAATAATTCATAAAAATATGAGGGGTGTACTCACTTTTGAGAGATACCGTATAAGCTTTTTTTCAAATTTATCTGATCGGTCAATCCCTTAATTCATTTAAGAACTGTTTTGGAAATAAAGACCTGGAGCTCTAGAGAGCTCAAACAAACATGCCCATCCACCTTGCAGAAACTGGCATAAAACTGAAGTACTTCCTGTATGTGAGAGGTTATATAGGGGTGGACTTTCTGTCTAAGACTTTGTCTACCAGTGTCCATTCACCTAGAAATGGCGTATAACCCAGTAGGTAATGAATATTAGCCTAACTCTGTGTCCTGTGATGTATGATAAAGAAATATGCTCTCCCACAGCAACCCGCACCAGGAAAAAATCCCCGCTGCCCCAGCAAAGCCTCCATTAGTAAAAACCCTCTCTCTCAGCAAAACCTCGTTCACTGTAAGCCCCCTCCTTCCACTGAGTTGAGACACCTACCAGACCTCCGATACAGTGCTGTCCGGCAGAACAGGGGAGAGCCTCCTAAGCTTCCCCTTAACTCTGACATGTGAAAGGTCAGAGCCGAGGAACTAAATCCTCCCATCTTTTACAGACAAGGAAGCTGCCATCTTAGACCCCTTTCACACGATCAGACTGATGGGATCCACCTGTCCGTTTTTCAGGCGGATCCGATCGGGCCACCCATTGACTTCTATTCTATCCTTGGATGTCAGCGGATATGTGTCCGCTGACACCTGCCTGGCATCCGATTCAACAAGATCTGCTGAAAACACACGTATGGCGATACGTTCGCCATCCGTCCAGTGGGTCGAATCGGATGAAAACAGAGAGGCGGTCCGTTTTCATCCGATCTCCCCCATACAGGAGAGCGGGGCTCTGACAGGTCCATCTCAGCACAGTGAGTGGAGACGGACCTGTCATTCACCTGCTAGTCTCTGTTTGATCTGCAACTGCCATGGTGATGCACATGAGATTAGTTATGACATGAGCCATTTGATAGCTTGACCGTTTGATTGAGAGTGTAAAGCCACTGTAACAGTTATCATTTACAGCATACCTTGAATTTATCAGCTTTGGGAAACAGTTAAAGGGTATCTCCACTTTTGTGGGGGAAAAAAAATTAGCAAATAAAAAATAATAATAATATAGTGTATACAAATGCGACTCACGTCATATTAATAGTGAATGTTATTAAAAATTACCTTTCCTTTGCAATTTTCAGCGCTGTAATTTTCTGTATAATGCAAAGCAATATGGCTATCTGGAGGTGTTCTGAAAATGTCATTTCCTGCTTGTGTGATTGGCTTACTGATTTTCCCAGAAGTCTGCACTAAGATACAAGTCAGATTTTTGACACCCCCTGCAACAAAAATGTCATTTTTGGTGAGATACTCCCAAATGGAAATCACGTCTAAAGGGACGCAGACCCTGCCAATGTCCTCATTAGGGCCCTGCAGATGCAGCAGCTGATTGTTAATTATAAAAGCACTCCCATACAGATTTACTGTGCACATGGACAAACAAACAGCTATTTCTTCAAAATAACAAAACGTAGGAATCTGCAACAAAGTTTGTTAAAATGCTTGCAATGTACATAGATCACGCAGCAGGGAATGTTCCTTTCTCAACAAAAGTGGAGTTACTCTTTAAGACCACTTTCACAAGAGCTGAATCCACCAGTGGATCTGCCTACTCAGCGTGGATCAGTCCACTGATCCCCACTGAGCAGACAGATGACAGGTCAATCCGCTTATGCAGAGCAGACACAGCCTGCTTTCCTCTATGAACAGTCAGATGTAAACAGACCGCATGTCTGTTTACATCTGACTGTCAACCGATCTAATACACCAGATGGATGGGGAATGGATCTCCCATCTATCTGTTTTAGGGCAGATAAGATCGGATCCAATGTCCATTCACATCTGCCGCTCCATAGAGGAAATGGATTGGCCAATCAGGCCCACATAAAAAAACAGACAGGCAGACTGATCGGTCCAGCCCGTGTGGAAGAGCCTTAAATCAGTGGGTTAAGTTCTGCTCACCTCAGCTCTGTGCCACTGATGAATCTAAATCTGGACAGGGTAGCAAGGGGTGGCCCTACATAGAGCATCCCTAACATGGCTGTACCTGAGGTGGACAACCCAACAAATCTCTGGGTACACCAATGGAAGAAAAACTAAAGATCATTCATTTAGGGGTTACATTTGTAAGACTGCTTTAAGCAATGCCTCCACCTGCCTTAATAAGTTTCTTTCTAGGATTGGTCATACAGATGCAGAACCCACCTCTGTGGCGTACAGGATGTTGATGATTTTGGACAAGATGCCATTGCTCTCACTCTCATGCTCCTGACAGATCAGCTCGATGTCTCGCAGCTTACTGAAGTAGAAATCTCGTTCTTTCTCCAGCCCATCCACTGTCAGCTTCAGCTCCATTAACTGGATAGACAGTAAAAGATCATTTTTTTTTTTTTTTATATATAATCTTTATTTTAATTTTCAATAAGAAAGGGATGACATACATTAAGAATCAAACCAATAAGAGACAAAGGGCATACAAGAAATGGGGGCACTGGACCATTCGTTTAAGAAGGTACTTTGATACATACAGTTGCAGACTTCACATAACTCAATAAAAGATAAATGTTAATCAAAATCTCAAGATCTTTAAAGGGAGGGACTAATGTGTGTATATATATATATTTGTAGTCAGAGTCTTCAAGCGGGAAATGCGATACTCCTAAGAACCAAGGCCTGAGGTGTGCCTTGGCCTAGCTGGTCAGTATGCCTGAGAAGAGGGCATACCCTGAATGTAAGAATAAGAACAAAATACTATGAGAATGTATGAAAGTGGGGAACGGGTGGGTGGGAACCCAGAAAACCTACCGACACTGGCCCTGACAGAGGAGGAGGTTTAAATAGCCCTCTCAGGCTCCTCCTACAAATACAGGCTGGCCTGCGGCCAGCCTTACAACTTGTAGTCAGAGTCTTCAAGCGGGAAATGCGATACTCCTAAGAACCAAGGCCTGAGGTGTGCCTTGGCCTAGCTGGTCAGTATGCCTGAGAAGAGGGCAAAAAGACACAAAATTTAGGTGAAGAAGGGAAGGTAATGAACCATCAAGGATAAAGGTGTGCTCCCGGACGGCAGCAGTACGCATCCAGTAAGTAACTGGAAAGCGTTTGCCATGGCAAAAGATCACAATGACTCCTGACTTGGCGATGAGACGGAACCCCCTATCGAACCTGTGACACTACCCTAAACCCAACTGAACATCCCCTGAAAGATTGAATTGAGCCGGATGCCCGCGACACCCAGACCTGAGAATGAACTGCTTGTGAAATGAGAGGATACGAGAGGGGAAAGGAACAAGGTCTGGCCCGAGGAACCCCCTGCAAAAGATCGCAAAATACCCCAATGAACACCAGTGAAATAGCCCAGAGACATACCCCCCCAAGAGGGTGAGTGGCAAAAACACCACTAACAGGAGTGCTAAAAGCTAGAAACCTGATGGATGTGACGGAGTAAGTGGACAAGGCCCATGCCCATGGCAATAATACTGTCAACCTGGAAAAACCATACCGGGCGCAGGACCCAGGTCCCACCGGATAAGATCGGGTCATGCTACAGCCTGAACCCAACAGCTGGGACAGAACCCTGAACCAAGGAGGGCCAAAACCCCCTCTCAGGGAAACAGTCCCCATGGCATGCAACTGACATACCCGAGCCCCCCCTATTTGGAACAAGCTGGGGATCGGAAAAGACGACTGGACTGATGTCCCTAAGTGGGACTCCAGGCAATAAGTTCAAACAAGATCAGAGCCAAGAGTGGAATCCAAAACCATTGTGACGTCTGCCCAACCTACCCCCCAAGGACCGTCACGTGGACGTGGCTTAACAAACACCCTGAGAGAGACTATACGTCCCTGGGCAGTAACCAGGGCTTCAACACAACAGGACATCAACTGAAGGAAAATGTTTTCGACTGCTTCTGATCCAAGGGTGAGCCCCGTGGTGAAATGACATCAGCACCAATCCACTAGCCCCTAACAACGGACGGGCTGAAGGAAGTGATAGCAAGCATGGATGCTATCGGTATGAATGCCAAGACGGCCCAACCTGAAACACAATACTAGAGAAAAGACAGACAACCAGACAATGAGAACAAAAATACCCCCTGCCTAACTAAGAATGAAACATGAGCAGAAAAGTCAAGACCACTGTGCGTGAAAAGAACCCCCCCCCCCCCCACCCAACATGTAAAATGGTAAGTGAGCCCGAGTAACCTGCAGTGCAGAGGCAGGTAATTAACTGAAAACTCAGGGCTAGTGTACCCACGGACCGTGGTGGGTAGTCATATAGATGTGGTGAATGAACATGCAACGTATGACGTATGGTATACGGGCGAGAAGATTGAGGACAACAATCAATTAACAAACGAAAACCTCAGCCCGTATGGATCTATAGACGTGACAGATCCTGACGTGTGAGCCCTAGCTACCTGACCCAGGTACAAACATGACACAGACACGATGAGACATGACAATCAACAAGGACGAACGACTACCAGAGTATGCCATGAGTGGACAATGCCCCTCTGAGAAACTCTGAGACTGAACACCAAGTCTGAAATACCAAGACAGGCATGCTGGCAGCAACACAAAAACAGAAAAACGCTGAGACAGAAAACGCTGAGACAGAAAACGCTGAGACAGAAAACGCTGAGACAGAAAACGCTGAGACAGAAAACGCTAAGACAGAAAACGCTAAGACAGAAAACGCTAAGACAGAAAACGCAACATGCCATGATGAAAAAACACCATGACAGAAAACACTGAAACTCCATGCTGAAGAAGAAACAAGGTGACAGAAATGGAGGCAAAACGCAATGACAGCAACAACCAAGACTGAAACGCTGAGGCATAAATGAAAAGCCAGAAAACCTGGGCCAGAAATGCTATAACAGAAAAACTGCGACAGCAACGCAACAGCAGAATCCTGGCCAGAAATGCAAAAAGCCAAAAAACACGCTGAGACTGAATGCAAAGACAGAAATCCTGGTTCAGAACGCCATGACAGAAATCCTGGTTCAGAACGCCATGACAGAAATCTTGGTTCAGAACGCCATGACAGAAAACCTGGTTCAGAATGCCATGACAGAAATCCTGGTTCAGAACGCCACAGCAGTCCAGGGGCAGACAGAAGTCCAAGGGCAGAACGCTACGACAGAAATCCCGGGGCAGAAAGCTACGACAGAAATCCCGGGGCAGAACACTACGACAGAAATCCCGGGGCAGAACGCTATCAGGCATCCAGGCAGGAACGCTATGACAATAATGCCGGACAGACCACTGACAGGAGATGCTGCGCAGAACGCTGTGACGGAAATGCAGCGCAGAACGCTGTGACGGAAACGCAGCGCAGAAACGCTGTGACGGAAACACAGCGCAGAAACGCTGTGACGGAAAGGCGCAGAACGCTGTGACGGAAAAGCAGCGCAGAGCGCTGTGACGGAAAAGCAGCACAGAACGCTGAGACAGAAACGCTGAGACAGAAATGACACGTGGAGCTAAGGCGGGGGGGAAGACCCGCCACATGAAGCTCAGGCGGGTGGGGAGACCCGCCACGTGGAGCTCAGGCGGGTGAGGAGACAGAAAGCTACAACAGAAATCCCGGGGCAGAAAGCTACAACAGAAATCCCGGGGCAGAAAGCTACAACAGAAATCCCGGGGCAGAACGCTGGCATCCAGGCAGGAACGCTATGACAATAATGCCGGACAGACCGCTGACAGGAGATGCTGCGCAAACGCTGTGACGGAAAAGCAGCGCAGAAACGCTGTGACGGAAATGCAGCGCAGAAACGCTGTGACGGAAATGCAGCGCAAGAAACGCTGTGACGGAAATGCAGCGCAAGAAACGCTGTGACGGAAATGCAGCGCAAGAAACGCTGTGACGGAAATGCAGCGCAAGAAACGCTGTGACGGAAATGCAGCGCAAGAAACGCTGTGACGGAAATGCAGCGCAAGAAACGCTGTGACGGAAATGCAGCGCAAGAAACGCTGTGACGGAAATGCAGCGCAGAAACGCTGTGACGGAAATGCAGCGCAAGAAACGCTGTGACGGAAATGCAGCGCAAGAAACGCTGTGACGGAAATGCAGCGCAAGAAACGCTGTGACGGAAATGCAGCGCAAGAAACGCTGTGACGGAAATGCAGCGCAGAAACCGCTGTGACGGAAATGCAGCGCAGAAACGCTGTGACGGAAATGCAGCGCAAGAAACGCTGTGACGGAAATGCAGCGCAGAAACGCTGTGACGGAAATGCAGCGCAAGAAACGCTGTGACGGAAATGCAGCGCAAGAAACGCTGTGACGGAAATGCAGCGCAAGAAACGCTGTGACGGAAATGCAGAGCAAGAAACGCTGTGACGGAAATGCAGCGCAGAAACCGCTGTGACGGAAATGCAGCGCAGAAACCGCTGTGACAGAAAAGCAGCGCAGAAATCGCTGTGACGGAAATGCAGCGCAGAAATCGCTGTGACGGAAATGCAGCGCAGAAATCGCTGTGACGGAAATGCAGCGCAGAAATCGCTGTGACGGAAATGCAGCGCAGAACGCTGAAACGGAAAAGCGCAGAGCGCTGTGACGGAAAAGCAGCGCAGAAACGACGTGACGGAAAAGCAGCACAGAACGCTGAGACAGAAACGCTGCGACAGAAATGTCACGTGGAGCTAAGGCGGGGGGACGACCCGCCACATGGAGCTCAGGCGGGTGGGGAGACCCGCCACATGGAGCTCAGGCGGGTGAGGAGACCCGCCACGTGGAGCTCAGGCGGGTGGGGAGACCCGCCACATGGAGCTCAGGCGGGTGAGGAGACCCGCCACGTGGAGCGCAAGAAACGCTGTGACGGAAATGCAGCGCAAGAAACGCTGTGACGGAAATGCAGCGCAAGAAACGCTGTGACGGAAATGCAGCGCAAGAAACGCTGTGACGGAAATGCAGCGCAAGAAACGCTGTGACGGAAATGCAGCGCAGAAACGCTGTGACGGAAATGCAGCGCAAGAAACGCTGTGACGGAAATGCAGCGCAAGAAACGCTGTGACGGAAATGCAGCGCAAGAAACGCTGTGACGGAAATGCAGCGCAAGAAACGCTGTGACGGAAATGCAGCGCAGAAACCGCTGTGACGGAAATGCAGCGCAGAAACGCTGTGACGGAAATGCAGCGCAAGAAACGCTGTGACGGAAATGCAGCGCAGAAACGCTGTGACGGAAATGCAGCGCAAGAAACGCTGTGACGGAAATGCAGCGCAAGAAACGCTGTGACGGAAATGCAGCGCAAGAAACGCTGTGACGGAAATGCAGAGCAAGAAACGCTGTGACGGAAATGCAGCGCAGAAACCGCTGTGACGGAAATGCAGCGCAGAAACCGCTGTGACAGAAAAGCAGCGCAGAAATCGCTGTGACGGAAATGCAGCGCAGAAATCGCTGTGACGGAAATGCAGCGCAGAAATCGCTGTGACGGAAATGCAGCGCAGAAATCGCTGTGACGGAAATGCAGCGCAGAACGCTGAAACGGAAAAGCGCAGAGCGCTGTGACGGAAAAGCAGCGCAGAAACGACGTGACGGAAAAGCAGCACAGAACGCTGAGACAGAAACGCTGCGACAGAAATGTCACGTGGAGCTAAGGCGGGGGGACGACCCGCCACATGGAGCTCAGGCGGGTGGGGAGACCCGCCACATGGAGCTCAGGCGGGTGAGGAGACCCGCCACGTGGAGCTCAGGCGGGTGGGGAGACCCGCCACATGGAGCTCAGGCGGGTGAGGAGACCCGCCACGTGGAGCTCAGGTCGGGTGAGGAGACCCGCCACGTGGAGCTCAGGCGGGTGAGGAGACCCGCCACGTGGAGCTCAGGCGGGTGAGGAGACCCGCCACGTGGAGCTCAGGCGGGTGAGGAGACCCGCCACGTGGAGCTCAGGCGGGTGGGGAGGAGGAAGCTCAGGAGGCCCACCCCGTGGAGCTCAGAGGGGGGGAGGGGGGAGACCCAACACGTGGAGCTCAGGAGGCCCACCACGTGGAGCTCAGAGGGGGGGGAGGGGGAGACCCAGCACGTGGAGCTCAGGAGGCCCACCACGTGGAGCTCAGAGGGGGGGGGGGGAGGGGGAGACCCAACACGGCAGTTCCATGTAAATGTAGTTTATGTATATCTTTCGAGAACTTTTTTCATTTATATTGATCAGGTAGTGGTTAGGACCCTTGTTAGGTTTTTCTCTCCATGTGTCTACAGGGATGCAAGGATTAATTTGAAGACTAAAAGGCACTGTAGGGTCCGTGCACTTCAGTGCAGCCCTAGACTAAGAGATGTAGCAAGGCGGAGGACAACCGCCCCTCCCCACCCGGTGGGAAACCGGGGGGAGGGGCGGACTGCACGTAGGAGAGCTGAGGGAGGGGAGGATGTGGGCGAAGAAACGGCCGATCACCTCCCCCCTGGCAGGAAACACCGAGCGGACTGCCTGCTGGAGAGCTGAGGGAGGGGAGATTGAAGGATGGCCGAATCCGCCGGTGTACTGCATATGGGGGGGACGGCAGCGCGGCGCGGCCGTTTACCTCCCCCACCAGGAGAACCGGCGGGTGCACAGCATAATGTGGGGGGGGAGGGGGAGCCGGCGCGGCCGATTACCTCCCCCTCCCCCCTGCCAGGAGAATCGGCGGAACACGGCATATGTGAGGGGGGGGGGCAGCGCGGGCGATTATCTCCCCCCCACGAGGAGAAACGGCGGGTGCTTGGTACCTGCGAGGGGGAGGCCGACTATCTCCACCTCCCCTCACCAGGAGACACATGTCCGAGACCCACCAGGCATGCGGCTCCCTAGTGGAATGATGCCTGGAGAGCGGAGCTGGCGGGCGATCCCCAGGCGGGTGGCTCCCTCATGGAGCTACATGCAAGGGGAGTAGTTGAACAACCCCCCCCCCGATGCGAGGCGGAACATAACGGAAGGACCCCCCCCCCCTCTCCCCCCGGCATGAGTACCAGGAGAAGGGGGCGGGCGGCATGCCAGCCAGAGCTGTGGGTGGTGAAGGGAGGAAGTAGGACGAACGGATGGATGCATGAACTGTCCCCCCCCCCACCCAAACGCCGGGAGAAGCAACCGCCGACGGCCGCCACCCCCCTCCCCGCTGGAACATGGTTGAACAAAAGGGGGGGGGTGACGGCAGAGCGGCCACCACCAGCCAGGGGACGGAGGGAGGGAGGGAGGGAGGCGGCCGACCGCCGCTCTGAAAAGACATGCTCCCCACCCAGAAAACCTACCGACACTGGCCCTGACAGAGGAGGAGGTTTAAATAGCCCTCTCAGGCTCCTCCTACAAATACAGGCTGGCCTGCGGCCAGCCTTACAACATATATATATATATATATATATATATATATATATATATATATATATATATATATATATATATATATATATATATATATATATATATATATATATATATATATATATATATATATATATATATATATATATATATATATAGTCCCTCCCTCTAAAGTTTAGAAGAGCCATGATCACATGGGAACCCTGTGTCAAAGGTGTTGCCTCTATTAAAACCATATTTGTCAAACATGCATTTCCTAGTCATACAGTACAGGACACAGAACTTTCAGTGATTACTATGGGTTTTATGCAGTTACCTATAAGTGACAAAAAGAAAGCTGCAGTAACATCCCCTAGTTAACCTTGGAAGCTCCCAGCTCCCAGATAGCCTAAGTTCTTAGGTGATGGACTTCTACTGAGAGACACTTACCTCTTTCCTAATGAAGTTTTTTCTCTGATCATTCTATCAATTTCCCTGGCTACACAGATCCTACTGCTGTTTCTGGATTAGTTCACTCCTCGGCTCTGCCCTGGAAGGCTATATCTGGACCTCACTGGATTAAGGCTCTATTCGCACTTGTGCGACTTGTCATGCACGACAAGTCGTTCCCCATGTTTTCCCAATGGTAACTATTCATATATGTGCGACTTAAAGTTGCAACAACTTCAAAGTAGTTAATGCACTATTTTGGTCTGACTTCCATGCAACTTGAGGGCCATAGACTTCAATGGTAACCCTCAAACGTTGCATGAAAGTCATACCTGAATGTTATACAATGCAACAGTTGTCCAACAGTAGTCCATTATCACTGGTCAAAGCCAAATTTGTATCCAAGTTGCACCCATCCAAAGTTGTGTCAAAGTTGTGGCCAAAGCCAGGATGGGGTCAGGAACAAAAAATGTAAAAAAAAATGTAGCTTACAGTCTTAGTTTTTTTTCAAGCTAAGAACATTTTCAACAAATACAGAAAATATCTGTTGATCTTGCCAGAAATATTGTGTCCTTGTCACTTCCTGTGAACTGTACAGATAAATATTTTTCTAGCTATCTTCTCTAAACCACCAATTGTCCCGCCCCACCATGTAAGTAATACAAACATGTTTGTAGTCCATATCAGGAAATCAGCCTAGGGTGACAACCACAGCTCCCTCCATAGATACAGTGGAGGATCGACGTAGCCACCCAGAGACAAATGTGTGTTACAACATATAAAGACATTTTAGAACAATAGTTCATCTCCAACCTTGTGTTAGAAATTTGGAGAAGGTCCTTTTCTGTTCCAGCATGACTGCACCCCTGTACACAAAGCCAGCTCCATAAAGGCATGGTTTAATGAGTTTGGTGTTGAAGAACTCGGGTTGCCTGCACAGAGTCATGGCCTCAAATTTACTAAACACTTTTGGGACAAATTAGAGCACCAATTGTGAGCCAGGTCTCATCCAACATCAGTACTTGACTTCACAAATGCCCTTTTGGCTGAATGGGCGTTATTCCCACAGACACACTGTAAAATGATGTGGAAAGTCTTCTAGTGTAGGACGCAACACCTGAGTGGTCTGCACAGGACCCTGACCTCGACCCTGACTGACTGAAGACCGTTTGGATGAACTGGAACATTGATTGCGAGCCAGGTCTACTCATCCCTCATCAGAACCAGACCTCCCAAATATTCTTCTGGCTGAATGAGCACAAATTTCCAAGCACTCCAAAATTTTATAGAAAGCCCTCCCAAAAGAGTGGAAGCTGGTATATTCAAAAACTCCATAAATAATGCCCTTGGTTTTTGAATGGGATGTCTAATACATATAGGTTTGTCCATATGATTTACGTATGTATGTCCCCATTTCCCAAATACAATTACCAAAGGGTTAAGTCTTTTCACTACACATCTGATTTTGTGGGATTAAAGTTGAATGCCATCAAAAAGGTTGGGAAAATCTATATGTTTCCACGCTGATCTATAATGTATGGAGCTGTCTTCGGATTGTGAAATGAACGTTACAAAGTGAAAGGTAAATGTACCATTTATTTTATATCGACCAATTACTTCAGACATCTGTTCAAATAATACACCTGGACTAAGGACAATTGCATCAAATGTGTGTATGGCCTAACTTTACATTATTCTATCAGCCTATATTTGCAGGAGGAGGTGAAACTGGGCTCTGACACTAAAGTTTCGTCCTCTTACCTGCTGGTGGAGTTCTACAATCCGCAAATCCAAGTCATTGCCACCGTTCCGGGTAATGGGTGGGTTTTTCCGTACATGGTGGGTGACATTTGGCAATCGTGCTGGGGGCTGCATTGTCTTGGGGCCCGTAGGGGAGGTTCTTTGGGGCACTGTGGAAGACAGTGAGAAGGAACACATTACAGAGATAAGCCAAATAACTAATCGCCACATCTAACTGGTCAGTCTCTACCCCTGATAATGCCAATCATGTCACCAAATCAGTTTCCATATCTGGACAACTAGACTACTGCTCATGTCTGCTTGTTGAATAAAAGGAATGTATAGCATTTAGCATGCTTATAATGTTTTGTATTTCTTACAATCCCCACTGCAAAAAAGTTGGAAAGTTGGGACTCTGTGTAAAATCTATATAAAACAGAATGCAATGATCTGCAAATCTCATAAACCCATAAAATGTCAAATGTCTAAACTAAGAAAATTTGCCATTTCAGGCTGGTTTCACACCTCTGACAGATGCGGCTCACAGCAGGGGTCCGGTGTGTCCCTGTTCTCCGGTGGCTGAATTTTTGCCTGAATTCGGCCCTGAAATGGAGCCAAAGACGCACAACATTCCTGTGCAAGTCGCTCCACAGCCACAATGGAGATATGTGAACCGGCTCCATAGAGAGCTGGTCACAATCTCCTGTCATGCGAATTGGATTCTGAGAAACCCACATCTAATTAGCATAGGTGTAAATCCCGCCTTAAGAAAAAAATAAGGTAATTTTGAAATCAATGGCAGCAACATGTCCCAAAAATTTGGGACAGGGCAACAAAAAGATGGCAAAGTAAGTGGTACTAAGAAGGAAGAGTTGGAAGAACATACTAATCAGGTTAACATAACATGACTGGGTATAGGAAAGAGCATCTTAAAGAGTCAGAGTGTCTCAAAAGTAAAGATGGGCAGAGGTTCATCAAGCTGTGTCTAAAATTGTCAAACTATTTTAGAATAATGTTCCTCAGCATCTACAGTACATAATATCATCAAATCTCTGCATAAGGGATATGGACAAAACGCAATATTGGATGCCCGTGATCTAAGGGACTCTCAGATAGCACTGCCTTAAAAACAGGCTTGATTGTGGGGTGTGGCCTGACGCACTGAGTAGGATGCACTTCCACAAAGCTCCGTCCATTGCTCCTGCATTTAAGCTAATCCTGTGACCCTGTGGCAACCTGATCAAACTTGGACCACCTGTGAAGGACCCCTCATTTTGCACAGACATGTCCCCATCGAAATCTCAGAAAGCTGCCGTGGTTAAACTCAAGCAATACCGCTGACAAGACAAGGACAGCCCTGGGGAAGATGGCGACGCTGCACATGAGAAGAAGGACTCGGCTGGGGACACAGACAGGCTCCTCGAGGTGATTATGTTTTGCAGAACCTCCCTCACTGCTCAAATCGAGGAGGTGAACGTAGATATCTAATCCGACAGGACTTCCAGAAACTCCGTGTTTGAGTGAAGAT
This sequence comes from Lithobates pipiens, assembly GCF_037356315.1. Classification (NCBI taxonomy): domain Eukaryota; kingdom Metazoa; phylum Chordata; class Amphibia; order Anura; family Ranidae; genus Lithobates; species Lithobates pipiens. The sequence continues at coordinate 581,255,112 of NW_027507758.1, forward strand.
GGCTGAGAACTGCCTGGGTGCTGTGGAAGATGTCATCCCGCCACTGCAGACAGGGGCTGACCATATGCAACTGCAGATTAACCAGCTTCTCACAAAGCAGGATGACATGGAAAACAGACTCAGGAGATGTAACCTCTGCTTCATTGGTCTCCCTGAGGGGGCGGAAGGTAAGGACCCAACCACATTCCTGGAGCAGTTGTTCATTACTACTTATGCCGTGAGGCCTCCTCCCCAACCCTTGCAGTGGAGAGAGCACACCACATGCCTGCTAGGCCTCCTCCCCAGGGGAGCCTCCCCACCCCCCATGCACGTTCATAGCCAAGCTCCTTAACTATAAGGACTGGGATGCTGCCCTGCACCATGCCAGGGAGAAGGGCAATATTCCATTTGGGAATGTTAAAGTGGCCATTTTTCATGATTTTTCAGCGGAGGTCCAGAGTCACCGTCAGAGCTTCACGGAAGCTAAAAGACGCCTGAGAATCAAACACCTTAAATACTCCATGTTGTTTCCTCCACACCTTAGAGTGGAGAATAATGTTCTTTGAACATCCTGAGGACGTTATAGCCTGGCTAGAGAGGCATGATGTTTCTGAACGGGCAGTGGATTAAATGGCTGACATATAACTCTAGCTTTCCAAACTGTGACTTCAAGCTATACAATCAGATGGGTATGATTGCACCGTGCTGTGGGGTGATGCCCTGCCTGATGATTTCCTTCCCTGGCTGTTACTTCATACCGGGATACCCATCTACTTAAACCTGGCTGAGCATTTACTCTGGCACTTCCTCACTGCTTGGAGGAGGTTTCACTATTCTGAAATGCTGTCGGCTAATTGCCAGCTCTCATCCCTCTCCACAGTTACCAGCTGTTCCTGATCATGCTTGTCTGACCTGCCTACTTAAAGCCGTCCAGCTCACTTCACCTCTGCCTTTGCCTCCTGGGTTTCATCCTCGGACGTACATGCCCCTGTCCTCCTCCGCAAGTTCCATAGACGGTTTCCCCTCAAGCCCGATGGCCCTCCCAGGGAGAGGGGTCATTGAGGAGGGGTACCGTCAGGGCTAGCTTAGCCCTTCCTTCTCTGGGCTGGCTGCTCAGCTGTCGGCTAATTGCCAGCTCTCCTCTCTCTCCACAGTTACCAGCTGTTACTGATCATGCTCGTCTGACCTGCCTACTTAAAGCTGTCCAGCTCACTTCACCTCTGCCTTCGCCTTGGTCACATCACAAGAAACCATCTCCTGTGGTTCTGTTTAAAGACTGGCTTGCTGACATCCCTTCTGGCTCCTTATCCTGCTTCCTGTTGCTCTACTTGGATCCTTGACTTCTGGCCTGGCTGATTACCCAATCTGGTTATTGAACTCTGGCCTGGCTGACTACTCGATCCGGTTACTGGACTCTGCCTATGCTTTGACTATGCTTTTTCTATTTAGCTTTTTATTTTTATTTAATAAACAAGTGTGATTTAATTGTACTTCTGTCTCGGTCTGATTCATGGTTTCTGACAACACCTCCCCAGAGGACCCGCAAGTTTTGCCCAGAGGAGTCCCATTCCCATGACATGACACTCTTCCTTCGAGCCCCCCTTGTCACGTCTCTTTGTTTTCGCCTTAAAGTCGTGTTCCACCCCAAAAAAATAAATGCATAAATGTGCCTAAAAAAAAATTGCCCCTTCCCTCTTGTCAATCATCTGGGACACATGACAGGTCCCAGATGATTGCCTGGCCAATCACGGCGCACGGCGCCGCTCGCGCATGCGCACTGAGTGCCCGGCTGTGAAGTCACACCCAGGTGCCCACAGTTACAATGCCGACACCGCCGAACGGAGGGGGAGACTAGCGGGGCTTCGATCCCCCACATCGCTGGACCCTGGGACAGGTAAGTGTCCGATTATTAAAAGTCAGCAGCTGCAGTATTTGTAGCTGCTGACTTTTAATTTTTTTTTATAATGGGAACACCTCTTTTAAGTACCACGGATTCTATTCTTTTTGGAGCCAAAATAGTCCTACAAATCACATGTAAAGTGCAGCAAATTCCCCCCCCCCCCCCCCCCCTCAACTAGGAGATATGGTCATGGTGGCGAGGATGTTTGCAGGACTATACTCATCAGCCTGTACAAGTCCCAAGCCTGGTATGGCTGCTTTCTTTTTGAGGAACTTCAACCAGCAACTTTGTATGCTCTAACTGCTCATTACACTTTTGTTTTTTTGCTCCTGGATCATCATTTTTTTCTAGTTGATTGTTCTACTATGTTTTGGCAGTATGCCTGCACCAGTTGGAGTGGGTGTAGGGCAGGGGGGGGGGTTATTTTGTTAATAGATGGCAATACAGATGATAAAGGTACATTTAAGATGCTATGTAGATGTGTGCTTTCTGATTTATGCTTAGCAATTTGGATTCTTCTACTGCTGACACCTGGCGGGCCACTGTAGGGACCCTTTTAATTTGCAAATGGTGGGGTGGTGGTGGTATAATGATCTTCTATTTGATTATAAAAAAATTTTGACATGGCGTCTATAAAATTTCTTACCTGAAATGTGAGGAGTTTGCGCGATAAGGTTAAACGATCGGCAACCCTCTCCTTCCTTAAAGTGACACTAAAGGTTAATTTTTTTTTTAAAATAACAAACATGTCATACTTACCTACACTGTTCAGCTCGTTTTGCACAGAGTGGCCCTGAACCTCGTCTTCTGTGGTCCCTCGGCGGCTCTTCCCCACAGCAGAAAACCCCCTGGGAGAAGCACTCTCCCAGGGGGTTACCTTGAGGGCACACTCCCGAGTCCAGCATTCGGTGTCCATAGACGCCGAATGCAGGACTTGGCCCCACCCCCCGGAGGCCATGTCATTGGATTTGATTGGCAGCAGAGGCAGCCAATGGCTGCATTGCTATTAATCTCTCCAATCAACAGCCAATAACTCCCTAGCAGAGAGACAGCGCGTCCCCGTGGGACAAGTTCAAGGGCTCAGGTAAGTAAAACAGGTGGCTGGGGGGTCGGTCACTGACAGGTGTTTTTTTACCTTAATGCATAGGATGCATTAAGGTGAAAAAACACAAACCTTTACAACCCCTTTAAGAAGCAACGTGCAGATGTAGTGTGCTGGTTGAGACCCATGTAGAGGGGCGACTACAGCTGCCTCTCTGCCACCCATGGGTTGGGTGGGCCTTTCATTCAACCCACACAACCCATGCACAGGGAGTTTCAGTTCTTATAGCCAAGTCAATACATTTTGAGTTGTGTGATGTCTCCTCTGACTCCCAGGGGCGATATGTCTTTTTGTCTGTCAAACTGTATGGGGAACCTTTTCTTTTATTAGCCTGCTACATTCCCCCACAATTTTGTACTGCTGTTCTTACAGAAGGGTTTGCATTTGTGGCTCGCTATCCTTCGATTCAGGCCACTTGGATGTGAGACTTTAATACCACAATGGATCCCAGTCTAGATAGAACCCAACCGGGGGTGCCACCTTCAGGGGCTGCGCATGAAACCAGATTCTCTAAATTGATGTCTACTTTTAATTTAATTGACACGTGGCATCATAAGTACCCACTCGCCCTAGCTTATGCATGTTTTTCATCCACACGCAACACCTTTTCACGTATAGATTTAATTATGATATCCCGTATACTTGCTCCACATTTGAAGAAATCTGCCTTTTGCCCTAGGATTCTCTCTGATCATAGCCCTGGATTACCCTGACCGCCCTGGATGATAAACCACCCCGCTCCTGGTGCCTAAACCCGTATTGGTTATTACTGTTGCCAGAGGATGGGGAGCTCATGAATATCTGGAAACTATATTTCACGGTAAATGATCAGTCTGTTTCCCCATCTGCAGTGTGAGAATATTTTAAGGTACATGTTCGTTCTACTCTGATTTCCCACATTAATAGGTTGAAGGCTAGCTCTGCTGCTGCCGCTGATAAGGCAATAGCGGAGTTATCCTCTACTGAAAAGTCCTATGCACGTGACCCCACACCAGCCCAAGCTGACTTGCTCAAGCTGCAAACTAGAGTGGTGAACCAGTTACACTATGAGATGGCTAGGCGAAAACTCATTTTTTCCAAACAAAAACGATTTGATCACGATGAGCACTACTAGCATAGTTAGTACATAGTGAAGATAGGCCACCAGTTGTAATATCACTTCATGGTGATGGGGGAGAACAGATTACTGACCCTGCTAGGGTAACTGATAAATTTAGAGACTTCTTTGCAGAATTATACACGTCTACAACCACAGAACGTCTACAACCACAGAAGATGGGGATTTGATTAATCTCTTTTTCGAAAGAATCACCTTCCCGCAACTTACAGACGATCACTGTTAGAGGCCCCTCTCACGACCAAATTAGAGAGGCACTTGCTAGCTTCGCTAGATCCAAGTCTCCAGGCTCAGATGGCCTACCCATCCCATCAAATTTTATTTAAAGTACGGTGAGATACTTACCCCTAAACTGCTAGCTCTTTATAACTATGCCTTTGAATCCTTTAAATTACCTCCCTCTATGAGAGAGGCGATTATAATTTTGAGACTGAAGCCAGGAAAGGACCTGGGACAACCCGCCTCTTTTACCCTTTTACAGGCCGATATCAAGATCCTAGCTAAGGTTCTTGCTCTCCGCCTCAACCAAGTTATCTTGACCCTGGTACATGCAGACTAGGCAGGTTTCATGCCAGGGCGTAGCACCTCATTTAATCTAAGAAGACTGTACATTAACCTGCAAGCCCCACATGAGGAGGTTGGTTCACTGATGGTAGTGATTCTGGATATGGCTAAAGCATTTGACTCGGTGGAGTGGAGGTATTTGTGGAAATGCTTGGAGTGCTATGGATTTGGGCCTAAGATTATCAAATGGATCCAATTATTGTATCGGGACTCGCAGGCCAAGGTGGTGGCTAATGGATGGCCCTCCCCCGCGTTTTGCCTCGCGATAGGTAGGAGACAGGGCTGTCTGTTATCCCCATTGCTATATGTATTGGCAGCGGAACCCCTTGCTATCTGTATACGGGAGAACCCAGAGATCCATGGGTGGCTTAAATGCATTACGGACAATAGAACAATTTGGATAATTTTCTGGGCTTAAGATCAACTGGGAAAAGTCGCAAATCCTACCTCTTGATAGCTTCCCACCATCTGAGGTCCAGGCCAGTCTCCAATACAAAGAGTGTCTCTCATTAAATACCTAGGAGTACATGTATCTAGGATCCCAGCTGATTACATCTCTCTCAATGTGGAACCTCCCCGCTCAATCAGCGCTGCTGTGGATGGGGGGATTCCAGTTTATTTTTGTTGAATGGAAAAAAAAACAAAAAAACCTGACCCTTCTATGGCAAGCCTTACACAAAAAGGAAACACTCCTCCCTCCTCTTTCCCACTTTCCCAGATAATACAAACAAACCTTATAACTAATTAATCTCTATGCAGGAAGCTTCTATAAAAGCAGTGCTGAGCAGAGCTTTCTTAAATACGCACCACAGAGGCACCCTGTATATATATATATATATATATATATATATATATATATATATATATATATAATTATTATTATTATTTTTTTAACAAAAAGGTTACAATTGAAAACCAAAAATAACAGTTTATTTAAAAAAAACACATCAACAACAGAAAAATATAATCATACCTGCTGTGCCGATTGGTTTCTTGGGCTTGTTGAAGACCTGGTCTCCTGGGTTAGGTGGGGGCGCTACGTCTTGTCCTTGTCTGGCCAATAGGGGGTCGTAATCCTTGCCATCATAATTTGCATCAAATAATTTCTTAAACCACTGGATGAATTCAAAGTTGTCCTGGAACTTTCCCTTTACTAGTTTCTCTACTGGAATAATCTGTAGAGAGGTAGAGATTATTTGTGTCTGTACTGGGATTGAGTCTGACATTGACACATCACAGCAAAGGATCCAGGTAATACAGTACATGAATGATCCAAAAATGAGATGAAAGTGTATCTATAGCCAAAACCGTTTTATTAGCTTGCACAGAGTAGTAAACATGTAGGACCGCTGTTAGGGTTCAATTACTGCCTGTATGCTTACTGGGGAGATTCGCTTGCTGTAATTGTTGTGGCGACTACTGAAAAGTGGAGGGAAAATCATAAATTTTGAGTTGTCACTAAAATAGAAAAAGATGGGAAATCCTCCAGTTGGGACACATGTTCCAATGACAACTGCCCAAGCCATTTTGGAGATATTTCTTCTTACTTCCAAATTTGTCTATAAGGCAGGAAGACAAAAGAAATCTCTCAAATAGGATTCAGAAGGAAAACAAAAAACAGCAGAGGTGTTTAACGTGGAACTTCTCTAATTCCTCTGGTGGAGGCAGAAGGTGGTCATTCTTTCAGACTTGGGCAGCACTAACGTCATGACTTATGAGTGCATCTTAGTCCTGGAATACTTTGAATCCAGCTTTCGTAAATGATACGACCCCTAGGGGGCAACAGGCTGGGTTCATAGAAAATAGGCAGAATTATATGAGGTTGTCTTGGTAAATAGACGTATGAGTGCTGCCAGCATTGCTGCAGAGGTTGAAGGGTTGGACTATTGAGCATCTGTGGGGCATCCTCAAACAGAAGGTGGGTGGGCACAAAGTCTCTAACATCCACTTTAACATCAACCAGCTCTGTGATGTCGTCATGGAGAAGTAGAAGAGGACTCCAGTGGAAACCTGTGAAGCTCTGGTGAACTCCATGCCCAAGAGGGTTAATGCCATGCTGGAAAATAATGGTGGCCACACAAAATATTGACACTTTGGGCCCAATTTGGACATTTTCACTTAGGGGTGTACTCACTTTTTTTGCCAGCAGTTTAGACATTAATGGCTGTGTGGTGAGTTATTTTGAGGGGACAGGAAATTTACACTGTTATATAAACTGTACCCTCACTACTTTACATTGTAGCAAAGTATCATTTCTTCAGTGTTGTCACATGAAAAGATATAATAAAATATTTACAAAAATGTGAGGGGTGTACTCACTTTTGTGAGATACTGTATATTTCACAGTTTTTTTCATGGCTTAAATTTTTATTTTATACTATTGTATTATTACCGAATTCATACTAAAGGATGTAAATTAATATTCACGGTTCTATGCTTTTTTGGGTGGTATTTGGTTAAAGGTTGGCGCAGTCATCCACTAAAATTAATGTATTGCACATCCCATACCACTGGAATTTATGATTACAGCAGACCTAGCACACAAATGCTAAAGAAACAGACTAATTTATTAGTTCATTTAATTTTGGGCCGGTGACACAAACTCACACATAATGTGGAGAGCTGTCTACATTAAGTTTGGCAATTCAGTAACTGTGATGGTCAGGTATCCACAAAACCTTGGTATTACATTCTACCATAAATTACTGTGACCACTGCAACGTAAATGAATATACGGTCCCCCACACACTGGATACAGCAAACTTACTTTGTCTACGCCCATCTTCTTGAAGCCAGCCTGTAAGACTTTGAAGTTGTGGATGTATTCATGTTCCAGCTTGGCCTGAAATTTCACCTTTTTCAGTAAGATACAGCCGGGGAAGAGCATGTCCATAAACTGACAGTAGGCTGCACCTGTAGAGAGACGACAACTGCTACAGAACCACTTTATTGCCTTTACCCTCCTAAATACTAATTCAGTCCAAGCACTGATAGTTCTAGTAAGATCTTGTATAGCACTAATAGTAGCACTGATTATTTGTCCTTTCTACTTGATTATTTTTTTCACCTACATGTCTGTCTCACTCTATTAGACCTGTCTAGTCTCTCATTAGAGGCCCCTTTCACTTCATTAGTGCCATAAAGAATAGGGCCCTTATGATGAGGGCTGGTCTATTTAAACCACATTTAAAAGTGGAACCCACCACACATTTTCTGCTATTATAGCAATTCCACTTAAAAAGTTTTATTTTAGGTATAGGTGGAGCCCAGTGGGTTGTTTCAGTCTTTTGGAGTCTTCTATGTAATCATTAGTCCAAAAGTGAGATCCCTCAGTCATAATTTTGGCTCTGTTCCAGTCAACCTGCGAGTCCTGGGTGTCCGTAGCCACCTTTGTGTATTCCAACTACCACTGGTACATTCTCCATAACAGTAAAAAAATAAATAGCAATCCAGCACTTATGGTGGTCATCAGATAACAAATCACCAGGTGGGCAACTCTAACACAAGGAAGTAAATAAAGCCCTGCCTCTACCAAGATGGCTGCCTCCAACCAGGCAATGCAGAACCAGGCATGGTAAGTCATTAATGGTGGAAAGATGAGCTGTAGGGAGAAAAGAGGTAATACTGGTGACTAGTTCTTTGCCCTCTGCTTAGCCTTTTTGGGCACACCTTCCACCTTCCACAACAAGCGAACCTTAAGAGACTTTTGGTATATGAAGCTTCAACTAGATTCCCATTAGATGTATTTTAACAGGGACATCGGCATCTGAAATCTTTGGAAGTGTCCAATGGACATAAAATGACAGGCTGCAGTGCTGGAACAGCAGGGGGTTAAGAGACATGGGACATTGGAGAGATGAGTTTAAGAACCCTTCTACTGCAGGGGGATTGACCTTTTGGAATTTCAATAATGCTGACAGGATCGCTTTAAATTAAGTATTTTTTTAAAGAAAAATTCAGGGTGTGGATATTGGTCCAGCTTGGACCAATGTAAATATCTACATACCATACCTATGGGATCTCTCTAGAAGCTGGAAATCACTGTCCGCTACTCCAGTGATTTCCACAAGCTTCCATATCCTGTGTAGAGCGGCTTCTCTGCTGCTGCATTCTCAACAAAGGAGGTTGGCCACTTGGCTTCGGTGCCGTTAAGAGATCACATTGTATCTTCTCTAAGCCCTTGTACACACGGTCGGACATTCAGACAACAAAATCCGTCGGCTTTTGTCAGACGGATTTTGTCCGAAACTTGTGTTGCATACACAAGGTTGGACAAAGTTGTCGGAAAATCCGATCGTACGTAACGTGATGACGTTATTTCGTTACAACGGGACTACGTTCAGGCTAGTACCCAATAGCTTTGGTCTAGGAATTTGATCTGAGCATGCGTGGCACTTTGTCCGATCGGAATTCTCTACACACAAACGGACAAAGTCCGATCGGATCATGTTGTCGGAAAGTTTTATAGCCCAGCTCTAAAACTTTATCCGTCGGATATTCCGACGGAAACAGTCCGATGGAGCCCACATACTGTCGGATTATCCAACAACACGGTCCGATCGGACATTTTCCGTCGGAATGTCCGACCATGTGTACAAGGGCTAACAATGCAAAATGTTCTCTGACTGGACTTGTCCAATCAGAGAATACATTTCATTCAATGAGAAAATGCAAACCAATCTCTGAATGGCACAAATGCCCAGCAGCTGACCTCCTTTTTTCAAAATGTAGCTGAGCAGGTACTCTGCACGGGACGTGGAAGCAAGTGGAGATCAGGGAGATTCATCATCTTTATTCGTCATGTTTACCATTATCACCAAAAGTGAAAGCAAAAGGAAAACCTAAATTTTGGTTGTCCCAGAAAAGTATTAATGGGGAAATTTTCCAATGTAGATACTAGCTCTGGTGATCCTGGTGACAACCAGGGTTCCCTTTCTTTGGAGGGATTTCATCTTACTCCCTGTGTTGGCTATGGGACAGGAAGTGAAGGAAAATCTCCCCTATGGGACACAGAGAGCAAAAATAAAATTGAAAGGCGTTATTACCCTATCATATTCTATTTAAATTGCAAAAAAAAGGTTTTGCATTTAGTTCTACTTTAAAATAAGTACAGATATCTAATAAAAAGTGTCCCTTATGTCTTTGACAAACCTTATAATGCTAGCTTTGTCTGTGACTACCTTTCACCAAAGCAAAAGAAAATATGGATTCTGTCCTACCTGAGCACAGTTGCTCTATTTTGGTGTAGCTGAGTTGTAAAGAGTCGTTGACCCATGCCAGCATGTCATGACGACTCAGGTTCTCGCTGGTCACAGAGGTGGAATAAACATTGACCGCCATCCCCCAGCTGAAATATAAAATTGTTGTCATTAGTGGTGATATGGGCTGTTCATCCTTGAGACTGATCAATAACACAATTCTTGTTGCACAGTGTTACATTAATAACTTCCTGAAAGCACCAAATGCATCCCTTATAACTGATCATAGCCCTGCCTTTCACTGCAAAAAAGAAACCTTGAGGTCCGAAGAAGGGCCCACACATGCGGAGTCCAATCACTTGTTTGCAATTTACTTACCCAAGGAAAACTAAAATATCAGTTTTGGATGGACTGATCATTTAAAGTTCGCAGCAGGAAGGATATGTCTTAGGTAGGAGAGATGAGGGAAGCTTGAAGGACAACTGATATAGAGGATGTGCTGAAAACAGTAAATCAGTTTTCAGAGACAGATGCGGTTTTGATGCAGAACTCACGTAAAGGACAGAAATGCCCTGTCTGACACACTACCACCCCCTGTAACTCAACGCTAACCCTCCCTGTAACCCTAACACTAACCATCAAACTCTGCTACCTGTACACTACCCCTCCTGTAAACAAAACACTTACCTGCCATGACAATTCAACCTTAGTCCTCTCAGTAACCCTTGATACTTACCCTCCCAGTAACCTAACCCTCCCTGTAACCTCAACACTATCCCTTCCTGTATACGAAACACTTACCTGCCCTGAAACTTCAATGTCGCGTACACATGATCGGAAATTCGGCCAGCAAAAGACGAGAGCTTTTGGTCATAAAATGCGATCGTGTGTATGCTTCATCTGACTTTTGCTGGCCGAATTTAAATTTTTCGGTCGGAAAAAGTTCCTATCCAAAAATGCATTTGTGTCTATGCAATTCCTACGCGCAAAAACTCACGCATGCTCAGATTCAATGACGAGACAGAAGCTATATGCTAATGGCTATTGAACTTCCTTTTTCTAGTCCCGTCGTACGTGTTGTACTTCACCGTGTTCTTGACGGTCGGAATTTGGTGTGACCGTGTGTATGCAAGACAGCTTGAGTGAAATCCTGTCGGAATTCCGTCAGGAAAACCATCAGAGCTTTTTCTGACCAAAATTCCGATCGTGTCTACCCGGCATAACACTAAACCTCCCAGTAACCTCAGCACTAACCCTCTCAGTAACCTCAGCACTAACCCTCCCAGTAACCTCAACACTATCCCTACCAGTAACCTCAACACTATCCCTATCAGTAACCTCAGCACTAACCCTCCCAGTAACCTCAACACTATCCCTATCAGTAACCTCAACACTATCCCTCCCAGTAACCTCAGCACTAACCCTCCCAGTAACCTCAACACTATCCCTCCCAGTAACCTCAACACTATCCCTATCAGTAACCTCAACACTATCCCTCCCAGTAACCTCAGCACTAACCCTCCCAGTAACCTCAACACTATCCCTCCCAGTAACCTCAACACTATCCCTCCCAGTAACCTCAACACTAACCTTCCCTGTAACCCTGTAACCCTCATATTAGCAATACCTGTAAACATGAAAACTATTTGCAACCCTAGTACTAACCCTTCTTGTAACTCCAACTCTAATCTTTCCTGGAAACTCAATACCAACCTGTCCTCTAATTCCAACATTAACCCTCCCTGTAAACCTAAAACTTACCTGTCCTGCAATTTCAACATTAACCCTCCCTGTAAACCCCAACAATAAACCCCCCTGTAACCACAACATTTACCTACCTTGTAACCCCAACACTAATCTACATTGAAACCCCAACAGTAACCCTTCCTTTAACCTCAACACTTATCTTTCCTGTACATTCCACACTAATCCTCCCTGTAACCCTAATACCGCGTACACGCGGTCAGATTTTCAAACAACAAATGTTCGATGTGAGCTTTTTGTCAGAAATTCCGACCGTGTGTAGGCTCCATCGGACATTTTCCATCAGAATTTCCGACAAACAAAATTTGAGATCTGGATTTCAAATTTTCCGACAACAGAATCCATTGTCAGAAATTGCGATCATGTGTACACAATTCCGATGCACAAAGTTCCACGCATGCTCGGAATCAAGCAGAAGAGCCGCACTGGCTATTGAACTTCATTTTTCTTGGCTCCTCGTACGTGTTGTAAATCACCGCGTTCTTGGCGATCGGAATCTCCGACAAGATTTGTGTGAACGTGTGTATGCAAGATAAGTTTGAGCCACCATCCGTCGGGAAAAAAAACATGGATTTGTTGTCGCAATGTGCGATCGTGTGTATGCAGCATAACACTAAATCTCCCTTTAATAAACTGAATCCCTTAGCACAAGAAATTTCCATTGTTAAAGTAAATTTGGTTATCTACCTACTTTGCACTCGCACTATAGCCGAAAGACTGCTACAGATCGGCCTTAAAATGCCGGGAGGGCGAACATGGACGTAATCCCGTTTTTCCGTTGTCCGTGGCGTGCTATGTGATCGCTGAGTCCTTGGGACTCAGCTGATCATAGATTGGGTAAAGGGTCAATCACAGTGGGCCCTTTACCACGTGATCAGCTGTCAGCCAATGACAGCTGATCACGGATGAAAACAGAAGTCAGTTATGAGCTTTTTTCCTTACGCTGTCAGCGTGAAGAAAAGAAGAAAGCCGTTACCAGCTTCTGTTAGGGGGACATTGGTCCCACACAGTGCACATCAGTGCTGCTAATCAGTGTCCTGCAGTTCTGCTAATTAGTGCCATCTCTCAGTGTCCAGCCAGTGCCTTATCATCAGTGTCACTTATCGGTGCTGTCTACCAGTGCCCATCAGTGGCACTTATCAGTGCCACCACTCTGTGCCACCAATCAGTTCCCATCAGTCCCATCCATCAGTGCAGCCTCATCAGTGCCTCCAGATCAGTGCCCACCAGTGCCGACTCATCAGTGCCACCTCATCAGTACAGTCTATCAGTGCCCATCAGTGCCGCCTCATCAGCGCACATCAATGAAGGACAAATATTACCTGTTTGCCAAATTATATAACAAAATATGAATAACATTTATTTTTCAACATTTTCGGTCTTAGTGGTGATTAAATAACAACAAAAAAAAGCTCTGTTTGTGTGGAAAAAAAAGATAAACATTTCATATAGGTATAGTGTTGCATGACCGCGCAATTGCCATTCAAAGTGTGAGAGCGGGCCTGGGTAGGAACAGGGGTATAAGTGCCCAGTAAGCAAGTGGTTAATAACTTGCATTATTCACTTTATAACTTGACAGGGCCTCCTTAACCACTCTATACAGCCTCACTGATACAAGTTAATCGTTTGCATCTCTGGCAAATACCATTATGTGTGTAGTATAATGCAGCGTACACACGATTGGAATTTTGGTCGGAAAAAGCTCTGATGGTTTTCCCAACGGAATTCCGACGGGCTTTCGCTCAAGCTGTCTTGCATACACACAGTCACACCAAATTCTGACCGGCAAGAACACGGTGACGCGGTGACGTACAACATGTACGACGGGACTAGAAAAAGGAAGTTCAATAGGCAGTAGCCAATAGCTTCCATCTCTTAGTTGAATCTGAGCATGCGTGTCGGAATTGCATACACACGATTGGAATTTCCATCGGAAAAATTGAGAACCTGCTCTGAATCCATCAGAATTTTGCTGGCTGAATTTCCGCCTGCAACATTCTGATGGAGCATACACACGGTCGCATTTTCCGAAGAAAAGCTCTCATCTGTCTTTTGCTGGCCGAAATTCCGACCGTGTGTATGCGGCATAAGTCTATACTTCCAATCAAAGTCTGGTGTGAAATCCCTGTACAGTGGCAGCATAAAAAAAAATGTATGCTTAATTTTAAAGACAAAGGGTCACCATACACATTACAATAACATTTTTCAGTGCAACACATGTAAACGCACTGCAACATGCATAAATGTAAGAATCTAAAAAAAAGTCTGAAGTTTTCTCTAAAAAAATGTATATCAGCGCAACGCAGAGCATGTAAAAATGCAACCTTGCATGCCACTGCCTGTACGTTTACCTGCACTCAATGCACACATTACAGTGTGAATGGACTCTGTTAGTAGCTAAGGATAACAGCTTCACTTTTGGTCTGCTGTTTGGTGAATCAGCCCCAACATGCCAGAAATCACATTTGTCTCACTGGTTTGGAGTTTCTGTGATTACAGTTTGTGGTTCCAACATCTCCACCATCTGTTCCTTCATCAAATATTTTTATACAATATTCCTTTTCTTAGATGGTAGAGCCAGAGACTGGCACACGTACCAACAGATGGTCTGTGCCAACTAAAAAAAAATCTTCACAAGACTCCATAACAGGACTGAAAACAGAGTCAAATTTATATTGCCCTGCCGCAAATCAATATGATTAACACAGTGAAGACCATTGCCAGATGATGGATACACACCAAGTGATCAGTTAAGTATTTACGGAATTAACACCAAACTGGCATTTCAATTGGAGCAACCATTTTCAACTAGTGTAAGAAGATTGTTCTTTAAATTGGTCAGTGGGAAAAATGATCCCTACGTTTGTGGTCAGTAGGAAGAATACTCTACATTGGTGGTCAGTGAGAAGAATGCTCCTTACATTGGTGGTCACTGAGAATAATGCTCCTTACATTGGTGGTCAGTGAGAAGGATGTACCTTAAATTGGCAGTCAGTGAGAAGAATGTTCCTTACATTTCTGGCCAATTTGAAGAATGTTCCTTACATTGGTGGTCAGAGAGAGGAATGTTCCTTACATTGGTGATCAGCGAGAAGAATGTTCCTTAAATTGGTGGTCAGTGAGAAAAATGTTCCTTACATTGGTGGTCAGAGAGAGGAATGTTCCTTACATTGGTGATCAGCGAGAAGAATGTTCCTTAAATTGGTGGTCAGTGAGAAAAATGTTCCTTACATTGGTGGTTAGTGGAAAGATTGTTCCCTACATTGGTGGTCAGTGAGAAGAATGCTCCTTACATTGGTAGTCACTGAGAAGAATATTTCTTACGTTGGTGATTAGTGAGAAGAAGGTTGCTTACATTGGGGGTCAAAAAGAATAATGTTCCTTACATGGGTTGTCAGTGAGAAGAATGTTCTTTAAATTGGTGGTCAGCAAGAAGGATGTTCCTTACATTGGTGGTCAGTGAGAAGAATGTTTCTTACATTGGTGGTCAGTGAGAAGAATGCTCCTTGCCTTGGTGGTCAGTGAGAAGAATGTTCTTTACATTGGTGGTCAGTGAGAAGAATGTTTCTTACATTGGTGGTCAGTGAGAAGAATGTTCCTTAAATTGGTGGTCAGCAAGAAGAATGTTTCTTACATTGGTGGTCAGTGAGAAGAATGTTCCTTACATTGGTGGTCAGTGAGAAGAATGTTCCTTACATTGGTGGTCAGTGAGAAGAATGTTCCTTACATTGGTGGTCGGTGAGAAGAATGTTCCATACAATGGTGGTCAGTGAGAGGAATGTTCCTTACATTGGTGGCCAATGAGAACAATGTTCCAAACGTTGGCGGCCAGTGAGAAGAATGTTTATTAAATTGGTGGTCAGTGAGAAGAATGTTCCTTAAATTGGTGGTCAGTGAGAAAAATGTTCCTTACATTGGTGGTTAGTGGAAAGATTGTTCCCTACATTGGTGGTCAGTGAGAAGAATGCTCCTTACATTGGTAGTCACTGAGAAGAATATTTCTTACGTTGGTGATTAGTGAGAAGAAGGTTGCTTACATTGGGGGTCAAAAAGAATAATGTTCCTTACATGGGTTGTCAGTGAGAAGAATGTTCTTTAAATTGGTGGTCAGCAAGAAGGATGTTCCTTACATTGGTGGTCAGTGAGAAGAATGTTTCTTACATTGGTGGTCAGTGAGAAGAATGCTCCTTGCCTTGGTGGTCAGTGAGAAGAATGTTCTTTACATTGGTGGTCAGTGAGAAGAATGTTTCTTACATTGGTGGTCAGTGAGAAGAATGTTCCTTAAATTGGTGGTCAGCAAGAAGAATGTTTCTTACATTGGTGGTCAGTGAGAAGAATGTTCCTTACATTGGTGGTCAGTGAGAAGAATGTTCCTTACATTGGTGGTCAGTGAGAAGAATGTTCCTTACATTGGTGGTCGGTGAGAAGAATGTTCCATACAATGGTGGTCAGTGAGAGGAATGTTCCTTACATTGGTGGCCAATGAGAACAATGTTCCAAACATTGGCGGCCAGTGAGAAGAATGTTTATTAAATTGGTGGTCAGTGAGAAGAATGTTCCTTAAATTGGTGGTCTGTGAGAAGAATGTTCCATACAATGGTGGTCAGTGAGAGGAATGTTCCTTACATTGGTAGCCCTTGAGAAGAATGTTCCAAACATTGGCGGCCAGTGAGAAGAATGTTTATTAAATTGGTGATCAGTGAGAAGAATGTTCCTTAAATTGGTGGTCAGTGAGAAAAATGTTCCTTACATTGGTGGTTAGTGGAAAGATTGTTCCCTACATTGGTGGTCAGTGAGAAGAATGCTCCTTACATTGGTAGTCACTGAGAAGAATATTTCTTACGTTGGTGATTAGTGAGAAGAAGGTTGCTTACATTGGGGGTCAAAAAGAATAATGTTCCTTACATGGGTTGTCAGTGAGAAGAATGTTCTTTAAATTGGTGGTCAGCAAGAAGGATGTTTCTTACATTGGTGGTCAGTGAGAAGAATGTTCCTTAAATTGGTGGTCAGCAAGAAGAATGTTTCTTACATTGGTGGTCAGTGAGAAGAATGTTTCTTACATTGGTGGTCAGTGAGAAGAATGTTTCTTACATTGGTGGTCAGTGAGAAGAATGTTCCTTACATTGGTGGTCGGTGAGAAGAATGTTCCTTACATTGGTGGTCGGTGAGAAGAATGTTCCATACAATGGTGGTCAGTGAGAGGAATTTTCCTTACTTTGGTGGCCAATGAGAACAATGTTCCAAACATTGGCGGCAAGTGAGAAGAATGTTTATTAAATTGGTGGTCAGTGAGAAGAATGTTCCTTACATTGGTGGTCAGTGAGAAGAATGTTCCATACAATGGTGGTCAGTGAGAGGAATGTTCCTTACATTGGTGGTCGGTGAGAAGAATGTTCCTTACATTGGTGGTCGGTGAGAAGAATGTTCCATACAATGGTGGTCAGTGAGAGGAATTTTCCTTACATTGGTGGCCAATGAGAACAATGTTCCAAACATTGGCGGCCAGTGAGAAGAATGTTTATTAAATTGGTGGTCAGTGAGAAGAATGTTCCTTACATTGGTGGTCAGTGAGAAGAATGTTCCATACAATGGTGGTCAGTGAGAGGAATGTTCCTTACATTGGTAGCCCTTGAGAAGAATGTTCCAAACATTGGTGGTCAGTGAGAAGAATGTTCCATACAATGGTGGTCAGTGAGAAGAATGTTCCATACAATGGTGGTCAGTGAGAGGAATGTTCCTTACATTGGTAGCCCTTGAGAAGAATGTTCCAAACATTGGCGGCCAGTGAGAAGAATGTTCCTTACATTGGTGGTCAGTGAGAGGAATGTTCCTTACATTGGTGGCCAGTGAGAAGAATGTTCCTTACATTGGTGGTCAGTGAGAGGAATGTTCCTTACATTGGTGGCCAGTGAGAAGAATGTTCCTTACATTGGTGGCCAGTGAGAAGAATGTTCCTTACATTGGTGGCCAGTGAAAGGAATGTTCCCTAGATTGGCGGTCAGTGAGAAGAATGTTCCTTACATTGGTGGTTACTGAGAAGAATGTTCCTGACATTGGTGGTTACTAAGAAGAATGTTCCTTAAATTGGCGGTCAGTGGGGAGAATGTTCCTGCTTGCATTTCACATCAGCCATGATCTGCCTAAATTGCCTAGAGAGGCACAGAGACCCACTGATGAAGTCAGATGAGCGGGGTTGGAAACAAAGAAGCAGGAAAGGCAAAATATAGCATATATAAAACTTCAGCTTTAAAGAGTAACTCTACATTCATGACAAATCTGATAGGTGTAGGAAGCCTAAAGCTGGCCATACACTAGAAGAATTTTGTTTAAAAACTTGGAAAAAAAAGGACCGTTCAAACCGTTAGTGAGGTCAAATCTACATTGGTTTTCAGCTGCAGTGACTAAATTCGAAAGAGCAGGATAGAATTTTTTTTAAACAAATGAATTTTTAATAAGTATGTGATTTCCCAAATCTAATGTTGAAAGCAAAAAATTTTTGAAAAGTACTTTGGAACAACATCCATCAAGTCATCGAATGTAGAGTGAGAATTTCCACATGAATGTTCCTTCATGAATTTACTAGTATATGAGCAGCTTTTAGTATCCTGTGTGTCGGAGTGTAGAAGTCATAGTGCTGGATAAAGAGAGTGCACTGATGCTGCGTGCTGATGCTGTAACGGTTAAGCGGTCACAGTGAACATCTGTCCGTCGCTCCGCAGCACTCTCACCATTAATCCTCACAATTTTATTTTATGGTTTTCTGCTAAATAAATCCTGCCAGAGGCAATCGTGTTATCCTGAGCTCTCCCTGACCCACTTCCCTCCTGACACAACGCTGAGCTAACACTGCGTCTTTCATCAGAGACCAACCTCAAATACCCCTGTGTGCCCCATCCCCCCCATCGTAATGCTGAAGATCCCCAAACTGGGCTGAACAATACAACCCCAATTTTAAAAAAAAGAAAAAAAAAACCCTGCAAGGCAATGGCATAATGCGTGTTAGTATGCATCGTATACTACGGTAGCACATTATAAAAATACTCACCCTGGAACAAAGCTCTCCAGAGTCACCGCTGAGAGGGCTGACCTGTCTGCCTTCCAGGTTTGCGATCTTCGATTGGCTGGCGCCGCAATGATGTCACTCCAGCGCATGCACGCAGGAGCTGCCGTTTCCAGCACTGGCTCTGCAGGCCCAGCAATGTAAGCCGGACCTTCAGAGCGCATGTACCAATGATGTCATCGGCTGCATGCACTCTGAATATCTCCTAAACCAGTGATTCTAAAACAGGGTTCCGTGGAACCCTAGGGTTCCTCCAGAGGTTGCTAGAGGTTCCTTCAGCGTTGGGAAATTTCTGCCTCTCAGATAAGTTCCCACCGACACCATTGATCTTTTTAGCTCTCTGTAAGGAGGTAA